>NC_136065.1:1305379865-1306756532 GCF_964261635.1 Lissotriton helveticus | reverse complement strand
CACAATAGCAAGATGTGGGGTGCAGCAAAGCAATTCGTTGGTGTAGATATGTTTTGATATTATTTCCATATCTTTGCTTGATTAAATACTCAAATTGATTATTATTGTATCGGATCGGACTTGTAACTGCACTTATATTCATGAGGTATGAGTTGCTTCACATGTTTCGGTGGCAAGGAGGTGATTCGTAGATTTGATCTCAATATTAATTTCATGTATAATGTTTGGTTTACAGACATGAGTAACAGGAAAAAGGTATTTTGTGCACATTGGTTGAGTTAAATTGGGTGTTATTGACTATTTCACACTGGATTAATTTGGATGCAGGGCCTATCGGCATGTGACACAAGAGACTATGTATTGTATGTCAGTAGGTGTCATTTGATTGTTTACATGCATGGAATGTTGAGACATATTTGTGACCCACATCAGGCTTTTGATTTTGATGCATGGGTTTCCACAAAATGTCACACATTGGGTATAATGTGGAAATATGTATCATCATGTCACAGGGTGAGATTATTCATAGTGAGGACATCCAATTGGCCTATGTAAAATGGAGACTTTGTTTTGTTCTAGCCCTGATGAAGTCATGGGACGAGATGCACGATCGACAAAACACGTGTTGGCAGTGGGAACAGAAGCAATAAAGACTGGGTACATGACATCAATGAACCTTGACATTTGTGACATCATTCATATACAAATTCGTGGAATAGTGTGTGCTTTCGGAATGTTTGCTGTTGTTCATAAACCTTGAAGATTCATTTTTTTAATACATTTGTTTATTTTCCGTTATATAAACGAACAATGATGCATCAATCATATGAATACATCCTCGCTCACATTGTATCTAGTAGACAAATACAATATGATTTGGAGATACAGAGATAACATGCATTTCGGTGGTTATGCAGGGGGAAACATTGTGGTAAAGATCTGGGGATTGTGGTAGTGGAAGCAGTAGCGCCTTGAAAAGCAGTTCACCAAGTAATCTGATATGGGGCTGACAGGTAGCATGGAACATTTGCATTAGACTACAGCATCATCAGTGGCATCAGAGTCTAAGGTTAAAAAAGAGGTTGGAAGGCTGTCCAAATGTCTTTGGGTCTAAATCAGGGTTCTCCAACCTTTTCTGTAGTTTGAGCTACTTCTGATCAGTGAAAATCATTGTAGGCTTCTTAAGGGCAAGCCACTTGCGCACTGTCACCAGACACTTCCTCGTCCAGCTTCATTGACTTGAAATCCAATGTCTACAGAGCTAGATACAATGGTTTGAACAAAACTCTTTGACTAGCCGCACAATGACAAGCCTGCCATGTGTGCCAGTGAGAGAGTGGTCTTTGGGGATTTATGAACATGTGTGCGTATGAATGGGGTATATGAGTATGGGTGACTGCAAGCCTGTGTTCAATGTACTTGGGACACAGGACATAATATTGAACATATTTCTGCAGTTTAAATTCCTGCCACTTACAAAAATAGCTGTATTGTTTAGTTATAAATATGACACCATGTCTAATAGCCACTGGGAGCTAAAAAGCCTGCTGTGTATACATGCAACACAATGAGAGAAAATGAAACTGAAAACTTTACATTTATATGGATTCCATAAAACTCATCATTTACATTTTCTGATATTTCAAACTGTCGCATTTACTAATGGCAGGCATCTTGCACCTAATGGCCTGCAGACATGGTGCCATATTTATAACAGAAAAAGACAGCAATATGTTTAAAAAGAAGTCATCTTAATGTTTTGCCATTACAGTTTTGAGCAAGATGTATACTTTGTCTAAGCATTTCACAAGGTTGTAAGCATCGTCTTCCATTTCAGAGATTCTACACTCTGTCCCAACCAGGCGAGTTTTGTGGCGGTCCAAGCGGTAAGCCATGTGATCTAAGTAGCTGCTAAGGATGTCAAACAGGTGAAAATCTCTTGAAACCCGGCGAGTGATTTGGCCATGTGAGGATAGTGTGGCAGGATCAATATGGGGGGCTGGGGCAGTTCCTCTGTATCGGATAGGGAATGTTGGTATCCTAGACCCGTGCCTTGGTGGAAGGATAGCTTCTTTCGCTTGGGGTTCCTGTACTCTATTTCGTGTGCCAGGTCAGTTTACTAGTGGAAGATATGTAGATGCTAGGTTGGATCGGGTCTCTCCAGAACAGCAGACAGGCTGCGTTGCTGGTCAGGGCAGGAGGAAGGGCCACAATGCGGATCAAATATTGCATTGGAATAAAGATGTGGCACTATGCTTAGGGTCTCAATCTCAATTGACCCTTTGACACCCACACCTTCAATGCCCTTTTTGGCATTCGCATCAGTCGTAACAGATGGCAGGCAGTCGACTCAGCATCCACCCACATGAGGAGGAGGTCACATTGTGATTTCTCTGGTGCTAATTTGCATCGAGAGATTGGAGGTGGCAGTTGCTGCAGGGTACAGCTTGCCCCATAGGGCATTTCAAGAGGAAAACTTGCATTCAAGGTGCGAAGGTAGTCTATGATAGAGATGGACTCACCCACCGTAGGTCTCTGCAGCAGCCAGTCAGTGTCCAGGGAGGCTGCTGCAGGTCGTAGTATAGCAGGGCACGACTTGCCGACAGGATGCGCCTAAGTGCGGTCATCAGCCTGTGGTACGAGGGCCCCGTCAGTTGTGGAGCTTATTGGGTGTCACAGACAGTAGCTGGTAAGTCCCGCAGGTCACACCAGCGAGAACGTCAGCCACAGGCCCAAAGCACAGTCGTCAAGGGCTCAGGGGAACACCATGCAGCCGGGTACAAGGAGGGACTGATTACCTGTGAAACAAGGCCGTCAATTGAAGTTTCTCCATTGCAGGGTGCCCCAGGCATTACCCACACACCACGGGGTTGGAGCAGATGCACTGTGGACTCACCATGGCTGAAGATTGTGGCTGAAGTCCCCTCATTGCCGGGGACATGACAACTCCCTGGCCCCCAGAAGGGAGCCTCTGCAGCAAAGATAGTGTGGTGGAGATGAGGTTGCAGGCTCCCTGCTAGGTCAGTATGTGCTGTGGCTTGACCTTCAGACTCGCCCACAACCCATACTCGGAGGGGGCTCCCTTTGTGTAGTGGAGTGTCGGATGCATGGAGGTATTGGCAGATGGGCACTTATGTTATGTGTTATGTTATAAATTTATACAGCGCATGATTACCCAGAGGTGTCTTGGCGCTAGCAGACCGGGAAACCAGGCAGAAAGGATTATTCAGTGAACAGCCAGGTTTTAATAGCTTTCCTGAATAGTGTCATGGAGGGGAGACTTCTGACGCTGAACGGGAGGGAGTTCCAGAGCGTGGTAACACCCACCATAAATCTTCTGCCGCCCCAATGGGACTTAAAAGCTCTCTGGGAAAGTATCACTTTTGTTCCTTGTGATCTCAAGCATCTATTTGGGGAGTACCAGTGTAGTGACCGTCTTAGGAACTGAGGACCGGCCCCTTGAAGTGCCTTGTACGTAATACAAAGGGTTTTGAACTTGATCCGTTTTATTATTGGCAGCCAATGCAGTCTGTGGAGAGGAATACCCACAGACTGGAATTTGGGAATCCCCAAAAGAAATCTGGTGGCCGCATTCTGTATCATTTGGAGCCTTTGGAGTTGTTTAATAGGTATGCCAAGATAAAGTCCGTTTCAGTAATCCAATCTCGAAAGGATTAGAGATGTAACCACCTTAATCCTGCTTTCTGAGGGAAAACTGGAAGATGACACGGCTTTGACTTGAGCTTCGAAGTCAAGTCTTTAATCTATGACCACACCCAGGTTTTTTACCTTGGAAACTGGGGTGGGTGCTGACTCTAGATCATCTGGCCACCAGATTTGTGACTAAGATGGAGAGAATGTACCAAATAAAATCACCTGTTTTCCCTGAGTTTAATTTAAGACAGTGGGAGCTCATCCAAGCGCTAACTGCTGTCATGCAGTCCCTAAACCTGTTTACTGGTGGTGCGGTGTTTTTAGTGATGGTAACCACAATTTGGGTATCATCTGCGTATGATGTCAGTGCCATCCAAAGAGATCTAATAAGGGATGCCAGTTCCAGATAATAAATGTTGAAAAGTGTGGGACTTAAGGAAGAGCCCTGAGGCACTCCACAGGGAAGTGTGAAAGATGGAGAGGTCAGTTTCCCCAGGGCCACCAATTGTATTCTATCCTCAAGGAAGGAGGATAGCAATCTGCACAAAACTTTCCAAAACTTTCCAACTTTGGCTCCTTCATGGAAGCCTTTGCCCTGATTTGTCAAGCTGGGGTCAGGAATAATGGAGGGGTTCCAAAAAATTGATTTCCCATGTTAATTGCCATAGGAAATTAGCTGTAAAATGGAGAAAATCTGCTGAATGTATTTACATCAAATTTGGCAGAAAGTTAGGACTAAAATTTGGTGTATATTCATTCAGTATTTTTTGAGAAATTAGAATTTTAAAAAGTGCTTGGTGTGCATGGGGATATTTTGGGGGTCGACATTCTATCAGTGAACCGTCTGTATGTTTGGCAATTGCACGTGGGTCTGGTGTCGATTCTGTATGTTTGGATGTGTGTTTTCTGGCTGGTGTTTGCTATTCCGGTGTGTGTGTGTGTTTTGTATTTAGGTGTGCTTTTGTGTGAGTGTGTTGGTTTTGATGAGTGTGCTGTGGTGGTTGGTATGTTTTTGGGGCTTATGGGTGTGGTGGTGGTTGTGGTAGTGGTTGTAGTACTTGTGGGTGTGGTGGTGGTTGTGGGTGTGGTGGTGCTTGTGGTGCTTGTGGGTGTACTGGTTGTGGTGGTTGTGGTGCTTGTGGGTGTAGTGGTTGTGGTGGTGTGTGGTAGCGGTTGTGGTGCTTGTTGGTGTGGTGGTGGTTGTGGATGTGGTGGTTGTGGGTGTGGTGGTGTTTATGGGTGTGCTGATGGTTGTGGGTGTGTTTGTGGTGCTTGTGGGTGTGGTGGTGGTTGAGGTGTGTATGGTGCTGTTAGTGGGTGTGGTTGTGGTTGTGCTTGTGGTGCCTGTGGGTGTAGTTTCAATAGTTTGTTTATGTTGTTTGTGTGGGATTCTGATTCAGTAAAATCCCCTACGATTCGCCGTACGCAGCATTTTTCCCGTACGATTCGTACACCTACAACGTCCAAGAATGATCACATAACCTGTTTTTACCTGATCGCTGCACTTCACTCCGGGCACTCCCCCACCCTTGAAGCACCAGAAACCACCCTGTGCAGCCAACTTGAACGCTGCCGCGGGTATTTCCGCATTCCTGCCGCCATTAGCCTGCTAAACGAGGCCACGCCCACTAACTAGAGGCCACGCCCACCGGTAGCATATAAGTCGCACTTCTCAGCACAAGCTCGCATTTCAGTCTACCCTTTAGCTCCTGAGGCGGAAGCCAGGAGACTCGCTTAGCGCTTGCTTTTAAAAATTGAAAAACTGTGATACAATTGTTTTTACCTGATCGCTGCACTTCACTCCGGGCGCTCCCCCGCCCTTGAAGCACCAGCAACCACCCTGCGTAGCCGACTTGAACGCTGCCGCGGGTATTTCCGCATTCCTGCCGCCATTAGCCTGCTAAGCGAGGCCACGCCCACTAACTAGAGGCCACGCCCACCCTTACCGCCACTAAGGATGTGCCTCAGTCGGACGTGCAGCGGACGGGCGCTGCGGGCGCGCCGCCAGGGCGCCAAAGGCATGCCAAAGGTAAGCCCGTCTGCACCCGTCCGCGCCAGACTGAGCCCGGAGCCCGGGACCCCTGCGACTTTAGCACCGTTCCCACTGAGGTACACCCAAGAAACCCTTCTCCAACTCAGGGACTCTTCTCCCCTTCTATGCGGCAGCATTATATCCTTAGAGGAAGGACAATCCTGCTGTCCAAACTGCCCATACAGGCTAACCTCACGATTCCCTCCGAAAACACGTTGGATCAAGATGGCTCTACTTAACTGCAGATCCCTGCCGAAACACAAAGCAGAAATCAATATGCTTCTGCTAGAATCCGATCTTGAGATTCTCTTTCTTACCGAAACGTGGATCAACTCCAATTCAGACCCTGACATAGTCCAATCACTCCCCCCCGGCTACCTAATTAAGCATCAGGACAGACTCTCCGGGACAGGGGGCGGAATCGCGATTATATATAAAAATAACCTATCCTGCCACTTCAAGGACAGCCCAATTCAGGACTGTGAAAATGTCCAGTTTTCCATCCATTTAGCCCATCAAAAACCCTTTCGGGGATTCTCGTATATCGCCCCCCGGGACAGCAAAGTCTTTTTTGCAAATCCCTAGTGGAAACCATCTCCTCTCTTGCTTGTCTGTCACCCAACTTTACGGTCCTAGGAGATTTAAATCTCCACTTCGATGACTCAACAAACAAATTAGCTGAGGACCTTAAGGAAGATCTAGCCTCCCTAAATATTCTTTTAAAATGCAATCAGCCTACCCACGTTAAGGGCCACTTGCTGGACCCCATTTTTTCCAACCTCCCGAGCCTAATAGTGAATAAACCCCTCCCTATTCCTTGGTCAGACCACCACTTAATCCTTTTCAAACTTCAACTATCAAATAAAACACCGGAGAGACCTCCTACCCAAGCACCATCCCGTCCTTGGCAAAAATTGGACACGACAGCATGGACTCAGGCATTAGCCTCCACTACCCCTGAGCTGGACTCAGACCCCTCCAGAGCAGATGTCCAACTCCGCTCCTGGATCGAACAATCCCTTGACACCATCCTTCCCGCTAAACCGCTCCCCAGTAAAAAGGGAACTTTCAAATCTCCCTGGTTCACTCCGGGACTACGCGAACTAAGGAAAAGGTGTAAAAAACTCGAGCGCCTCTGGAGGAAGGACTGGGCAATCGAAAGTAAAAATAAATATAGGGCAGCCATGAAGGAGTACAAAACTTGTATAAAAAACACCCAGGCAACTTTCTTCGAGGAAAAAATACTAGCTGCTGCTAACTCAGCTAAAGAAACCTATCGCATCGTGCGTCTCCTAACAAAACTCCCGGAACCGGGGCCCAAACCAGACCCATCGGGCACTAGATGCAACCAGCTAGCCGAGTTCTTCTCAACAAAAATTAACAACATCCTTAAAACCCTCCCCACCCCCAGTACCTCCCAACTCCCCGTGTCCCCCCCCCCTCTGGCCCAGAGGCCCCACATCTCGACATGTTCTCCCAGGTGTCCATTAAAACGTTTCTGACCATCCTACAAACAGTGAAGAGTGGGGCCCCCTCAGGCCCAGCTCCTATGAGCAAACTAAAACTGGTCGCCCCCACAGTTTCCCCCCCTTCACCAACCTTATCAATACGTCCTTTGCTCTAGGCACCGTTCCAACTAACTGGAAAAAAGCCACAGTCCGCGCGCTTCTCAAAAAACCCCATCTCAATCCCTCTGATCCGTCTAACTTCAGACCCATCTCTCTCCTCCCAGCCATCAGCAAAGTGGCCGAGAAAATCGTCAACCACCAACTTTCCCTCTTTCTGGAATCCAACAACCTCTTGCGCCAATCCCAGACAGGGTTTAGACCGGGACAGGGAACGGACACCGCACTCCTAGCCGTGGTCGAAGAGGCTAGAACCATCATAGACGCAGGAGGATCAGTGGCAGTGATCGTCCTAGATCTGAGTGCCGCCTTCGACACGGTGGATCATGCCATCCTTATCCACCGTCTTAGCATGGCAGGAATCTCCGGTACCGCCCTGTCCTGGATCAAATCCTTCCTAGAAGGTAGAACTTTCCAGGTGACCGACGGCACAGTTAACTCCAGTGCTTTCTCCCTCCAGTGCGGGGTCCCTCAGGGCTCCTCCCTGAGCCCCACACTTTTTAACGTTTACATGTCTCCCCTCGAAGACATTGTAACTCCATTCAGCATAAAAACAGTCATGTACGCCGATGATACCCAGCTGGTAGTCTCCATAAACCAGGCGACCAATTGTCTGGACAACTTGTCATCCTGCCTCCAGAATATCTCTCAATGGATGTGCGATTCGCGTCTGAAATTAAACGGAGAGAAATCCGAGATCCTTCTTCTGGGAAACCCACGCCTACTTCCCCCCTGCCTCTCCTGGCCACCCTGTATGGGTTCTCCCCCAACCCCTAAGACCGAAGTTAAAAGCCTAGGTATCTGGTTGGACCAAGACCTCAATTTTAAAGTCCAGGCTAGAAAAACCGCCGGCACCTGCTTCGACCTTATACAGACAGCTCGAAAAATTCTCCACTTGATCCCCTTTCAGTCCAGGAAACTGTTCATACAGGGGTTTGTTAATTCCAGACTGGACTATGGAAATGCCCTTTACCTAGGTGCCCCCGCATCAGTCATCAACAAACTACAATGTGCTCAAAACGCCGCGGCCAGACTCCCTGACCGGGACCAAATCTAGATGCTCTGCCAAACCGGCCCTCATATCTCTACACTGGCTCCCGATCAAGGAAAGGATCACCTTTAAGACCCTCTGCATCTCCCATAAAATACTTCAAGGCAGAGGCCCGCCCATTCTGAGATCTCTCGTCAAACCACATCACTCAAACAGACAACTCAGATCAGACTCCCTCTCCTTGGCCAGTGTCCCCAGAATAAGAAAGGCCCGCGCAGGGGGGCGACTGTTCTCTTACAACGCGCCTAAGTTGTGGAATTCCCTTCCACTTTCCATCCGAAGAGAACAGAACCTCCTAGCCTTCCGTAGGCAACTGACAACATGGCTCTTCCCATAACTCATCCCTACAACTCCCCCCCTCTGAAAGCTACAGGTTGATTGTCAGCGCTGGGACGCCCCAGGGTAGCTATGCGCTTTACAAATCTGAAATCAATCAATCAATCAACCAAGCTAATCCACGTATGATTCGGAAAAACAACGTTCAACACGAAAATACATACGAGTTGCTTCCGGGTCACACAGTACTGTACGTCTGTACGTAAAAAAGCAGCAGTTTCCGGCCCAGCAAGTACGATTCGTCCCTGCGACACTCCGTACGACCCTTCTTCTGCGGGACCCAAAATCTGCCGTAAAAGCAGAGCCCGGCTCGAACCGCACCCCGGTACGCGACATACACGCCATGAACCCCATCATCCGTGTCATCCCAGTCCTGTACGCCTACGACCTGGTGCAAAGAAACGGACGACGACGCAGAAGGTGAGAATTACATACCGTAACAAGGGAAGTGTACCTGTACGGTGCATCATAAATTGCCGTATATACCATCATTGTCATAGAGATATGAGCCGCACGCACGCCATGAATGTCGGGGTAACCTGCATCAAACGCGCTCGCGTATGGCACCAATGTCATAGAGATACGAGCCGCACGCACACCATGAATATTGGTGTACGGTGCATTACACGCGCACGCGGATAGCTCCATTGTAATAGAGATACGAGCCTCACACACACCATGAATATTGGGGTACGGTGCATCACACGCGCTCGCGTATGGCACCAATGTAATAGAGATACAAGCCGCACGCACGCCATGAATATTGGGGTACGGTGCATCACACGTGCATACGTATGGCACCATTGTAATAGAGATACGAGCTGCACGCACGCCATGAATGTTGGTGTACGGTGCGTGGCACATGATGGGTTGGTGGACAGGACTCCCAGAAGTGTCCAGACATATGAGGTGGTGGGTGGATATGACTCCCAGCAGTGCCCAACAGTATGGGGGTGGGTGAATATGACTCTCCGCAGAGAGGGGTGGGTGGAGAGGACTCCCAGCAGTGCCCAGACATAAGAGGGGTGGATGCAGAGGACTCCCAGCAGTGCCCAGATATAAGAGGGGTGGGTTGATATGACTACCAGCAGTGCCCAGACACAAGAGGGGTGGCTGGATATGACTCCCTCCCAGCAGTGCCCAGACATAAGAGGGGTGGCTGGATATGACTCCCAGCAGTGCCCAGACATAAGAGGGGTGGGTGGATATGACTCCCAGCAGTGCCTGGACATAAGAGGGGTGGGTGCAGAGGACTCCCAGCATAGGCCAACAGTATGGGGGTGGGTGGATATGACTCACATAAGTGCCCAGACATAAGAGGGGTGGGTGGATATGACTCCCAGAAGTGCCCAACAGTATGGGGGTGGGTGGATAGGACGCCCACCTGTGTCTAGACATATGAGGGGTGGGTGGATATGACTCCCAGCTGTGCCCAACAGTATGGGGGTGGGTGGATAGGACTCCCATCAGTGTCCAGAGATAAGAGAGGTGGGTGAATATGACTCCCAGCAGTTCCCAGACATGAGAGGGGTGGGTGCATAGAACTCCCAGCAGTGCCCAGACATGAGAGGGGTGGGTGCAGAGAACTCCCAGCAGTGCCCAGACACAAGAGGGGTTGCAGGATATGACTCCCAGCAGTGCCCAGACATAAGAGGGGTGGGTGGATATGACTCCCAGAAGTGCCCAACAGTATGGGGGTGGGTGGATAGGACTCCCATCAGTGTCCAGACATATGAGGGGTGGGTGGATATGACTCCCCGCAGTGCCCAACAGTATGGGGGTGGGTGGATATGACTCCCAGCAGTGCCCAGACATTAGAGGGGTGGGTGCAGAGTACTCCCAGCAGTGCCCAGACATGAGAGAGGCGGGTGCAGAGGACTCCCAGCAGTGCCTAGACATAAGAAGGGTGGGTGGATATGACTCCCAGCAGTGCCCAGACACAAGAGGGGTGGCTGGATATGACTCCCAGCAGTGCCCAGACATAATAGGGGTGGCTGGATATGACTCCCAGCAGTGCCCAACAGTATGGGGTGGGTGGATAGGACTCCCAGCAGTGTCCAGACATAAGAGGGGTGGCTAGATATGATTCCCAACAGTGCCCAGACAGAAGAGGGGTGGCTGGATATGACTCCCAGCAGTGCCCAACAATATGGGGGTGGGTGGATAAAACTCCCAGCAGTGCCCAGACATGAGAGGGGTGGGTGCAGAGGACTCTCAGCAGTGCCCAGACATAAGAGGGGTGGGTGGGTATGACTCCCAGCAGTGCCCAGACATGAGAGGGGTGGGTGGAGAGGACTCCCAGCAGTGCCCAGACATAAGAGGGGTGGGTGGATATGACTCCCAGCAGTGCCCAGGCACAAGAGGGGTGGGTGGATATGACTCCCAGCAGTGCCCAGACATAAGAGGAGTGGCTGGATATGACTCCCAGCAGTGCCCAGACATAAGAGGGGTGGGTGCAGAGGACTCCCAGCAGTGCCCAACAGTATGGGGGTGGGTGGATAGGACTCCCAGCAGTGTCCAGACATATGAGGGGTGGGTGGATATGACTCCCGGAAGTGGCCAACAGTATAGGGGTGAGTGGATAGGACTACCAGCAGTGGCCAACAGTATGGGGGTGGGTGGATAGGACTCCCACCATTGTCCAGACATATGAGGGGTGGGTGGATAGGACTCGCAGCATAGGCCAATAGTATGGGGGGTGGATATGACACATAAGTGCCCAGACATAAGAGGGGTTGGTGGATATGACTCCCAGAAGTGCCCAACAGTATGGGGTGGGTGGATAGGACTCCCACCAGTGTCCAGACATGTGAGGCGTGGGTGGATTATGACTCCCAGCAGTGCCCAGACATGAGAGGGGTTGGTGCAGAGGACCCCTAGCAGTGCCCAGATATAAGAGGGTGGGTGGATATGACTCCCAGCAGTGCCCAGACACAAGAGGGGTGGCTGGTTATGACTCCCAGCAGTGCCCAACAGTATGGGGGTGGGTGGATAGGACTCCCTACATTCTCCAGACATATGAGGGGTGGGAGCACAGGACTCCCAGCATTGCTCAGATATATGGGGGTTATTATCATCATCATACAACTACATGGATGTATGTTTACAGCCCTAACCTGCGAGTGTCCTGATAGTGCCATAGCAACACATCACTTACAGCAGTGTGCCACTTCACGGAGGATGGATTTCTGTCACACACTGTGTGACACACCACATGTGTGTGTGTGATGTCAGTTCCCACATCCATACCCACCCATTGAGGTTGCAGGCAACCTACACACCCTAACATCATGATACAATACTGTATAGTCATGTGACAGCCCACCAAACAAAGAGAACGAAAGGGAACACAAACTGTCATGTACATCCCTGGGCTGATATGAATGTCCAGGTGGTGTTCAGATCACCAACATGTACTCTCTCATAGAAGGAATAGGTTTGAAACCCCTTAGATACAATGTACAAAATTGTGAGTCATGTGCGCAAATTCCCTGCATAACAAAACCCAACATAGGGGTAGGTTTTGATTGCACATCTGCATAGTGGGGAAAAGGGTGAATGTGTCCATGAAGGCATTTCTACATACTCAAAGCACAAGTACAGTCCGTAGCATGGATGGCACAGACTAATGAGCAGTAGTCATCTGTGAGCAGGCTTGTCCATTGCTGAAGGGAACGGTCAACGAAATAGGAAATCTGCACACATGTCAGAACAACAATTGTGTTACTGTAGTGAAGAGCTCATGTGTCACTGATGAAGGAACACTCCTTGGGACAATGTGTCAAGCCAAACTGAACACACACAACCAAAGATCAATAGCGGCAACATTGTGATGGCACATAGATACCATGGTCCACATCATCACCATCATAAAATAGATATCTTCCAGAACCCCAAAACATCACCATGACACCAACTCCTAGGCCCACAGCACTGAAAGCAAGTACCTGAAATGCAATAGTTTAGAATGAAAAATAAAATGCTTTATTCAGCTCCAAATTAAAATGATTTAGAAAATGAGTCCAGGCTCAAACAAGGCTAATGGCCAGTCCACAATAAAGTCTGTATGGGGGACGTTGGGGAGCTCGTCGACCCCAAACATGCCTGCACATGTAGGAGCTAAAGGGTTGGTGACCTGTGGGGGGCATCATCTTGGTCACGGCCAGGCACCGCAGGGACAGTAGAGGGAAGGGTAGGTGTTGTGGGTGCAGGGGGGGAGGATTCCTCCTCAGTGGCAAGTGCAGCGCCAAAGGTGGCAACAAACTCAGCGCTGCACACTGCTGCCAGTTCAGCAAGACCACCACCTGAACCCGGGGACACAACGGGAGTGGAGGTAGAGGGCTGTGAGTCAAGCGGACTTTGTCTGTGGCTGCGTGCATGCTGTCTGTCCCTAGTCCCTGTGGGGGTGCCTGCATCCCTCTGAGATTGCGTGCCTGGAGATCTGCGCCTAGACTTTGGTGGTGGTGTTCTGGTTGTGTCTGTTGGAGTGCGTGATCTTGTTCGTCTGTGTGTGCCTTGGACAGGTAAGGGAGAGGGGGGTGTGGATGGATCTGAAGGAGGGGGGGACGGACCGCTGCAGGAGGGATACTGCTGCCATCAGTGAGGACTCCATGGACGATAGAATCCGACGTTGGTCAGACATCATAGCTGACATGCCCTCCATGAATGACAACAACTGTGTCAGTATTGTAGTGTGGTCATAGAGGACAGTCAGCATTGATGTCTGACCAACCTGAATCTGCCGGAGTATGTCCACAGTCTCCGCACTGAGGGCAGCAGGGGAGACAGGGGCAGGGGCTGCGGTGTCGGGCCGAAGGAGACATGTGGGGCAGCACGGACAAAAGGGACACTAGCAACTGGGAGGGTGGAGATGGGTCTGGAGGAGGCGGGGACAGACACCGAGATGGAAGTTGGTGTCCCCGCGTATTCCCCCTCCTCCTGGGAGTCAGAAGACGATCTGTCCGCATGGTATGAAGTGTTGCCTTCAAAAGGTACGGACGGATGACTCCCCTCACCCTCCGTGCTACTGGCTCCCTCCGACTCCTCAGCCGTGGTGGCACTGTGGCTGGGTCCCTCCTCTTGGTCCGTGCTCATGTCTCCTCCTTCTGGCTCTGTTGATGATGCTGTGGGCAAGGAGAAGAAACAAAAATGCATCAGACACCTGTACACATCTGATACATGAGCACAATATCAGTTGAAACAGCTTGATTTGGAAGGGTGCACAGCTTCTGTATTTGTTTGTTTGTTATTTGATTTTAGGTTCTCCGCAGGTGGCGTCATAACCCCTCAGACACCCTACTATGTCAATCAATTACGCGATTCCAGTGGTTCACTGGAACCATCCCTGAAGGAACACAAAATTCTCCTCCTGTGTACAAGAGGATTCCCACGCAGTTTTTTGATCTTGAAACTGATTTCAAATGTTTATTTTATATATTCTTTCAACAGTTGTCATTTGATTTGTTTCTTTTTCAACTCATGAGGCATTATCAGTTTAACTTTATATCCAATGCATTTCGGGCATTTACAATGCCCTTCATCAGGGAATGATACTGTCAACAAAAACAAACATAAAATGTATTTACAATTCAATAATATATGCTCTTTAAATCACATTATGGTTCTGTTATGGTAATTTGATACAAATAACAATTGATCCACCAGCTTGTATCCCTCGTGAGAAGTAAAAAATGTTTGGTTTGAAAATCACATGCCTGTCCGTGATCATAGTTGTTATGTGCTATAAAGAAAACATGAAAAAACGAGGGAATTAACTCTCATGGGTTTGTGTTCAAGTCAGTTAATGCAATGACTTATTTCTCTTCTATGGTTGTTTACTGACGTTATGTGTATAGTTGAACAGCCTCGTGGTAGCTTCTTGGCGTGTGTGTCTCCTGCATGAAGACGCCACTCAAAAGAGTGTTCGCCATTGTATTAACGGGTTTAGAATCTGATCCGGTCACGTGGGGTACTAACACTAAAAAAAGACTACCTGTGTGTGGTACGTGAGACTACGGTGAAAAAATTTGAAGAATGTAATTAAACTGTTGGGCGATTATCAGGAGACATATGATAATGTGAACGGAAATGATTAACGGAAAAAAAAAAATGCTACCGTTTTTAAAGAAAAAAACTACCGTTTATAAAACAGGATGAAAAAACAGGGATGCTGGAATCGAACCGTGATATTACTGGGTTCTGTCTATGGGTGTTCTGATGTGTTGAGCTATACGGTGGTGTATAGCCCACTGTCATGGGTTGTTGTGTATTAATGAAAAACTCAGGTTAATTATGTATAAACAAAAATCACAGTTATACCAATTGGCACTTAGGGAGCATTATTACAGATAACATGAAAATTCGATTCTATCATTAAGTCCATTTGGTTTTTGGGTGGATAATTTATATATCCAAAAATTTTCTCTCTGTAGGAGATATTTAGTGTTGTCTCTTCCTTCTATTTTTTTGACACATTCCAAGATTAAGAATCTGAGTTGTGAGATGTTATCTTTTTCTTCACTGAAATGTGTAGCCACTGACGATTTGATGTTATTCAGTTGTATGTTGGATTTATGTTCTGTAAGTTTGATTTTGATGCGGCGCTCTGTCTTTCCGATGTACAATTTGCCGCATGGGCATTTTAGTGCATAAATAACATTTGATGTGTCGCATGTTGCATTTACTTTGAGTTTGACTTCATGACCTCTCATGGGGTGATTGATTTTGCTACCCTTTATGATATTGTTGCAATGACCACAATTTAAGCAAGCTTTTGCACCCTTGAAAATTTCTAGTGATGTTGTTTGACGTTGAATCATTTCACCGATATTCCTCGCTCTCGTGAAAGCAAACAGCGGAGGGTTTTCGAAGATATTATTGAAATCTGGTTCCAGAGTTAACATTCGCCAGTGTTTTAATATTGTTTTCTTGAATTTACTGCTGGATGTGGAAAATTTGGATACTGCCACTATTCTAGATTGCTCTTTTTTATTGCGGGGTTGTAAAAGTATTTTTCTGTCCACTTGTGTTATTTTGGTTCTTGATTCCTCTATGATTTGTTGAGGGTAGCCTCTTTGTCTGAATTTGGTGCCTATTTCTTGTATTCTCTGTTCCACCTTGGTGTGTCCTGATGATGAACTCTGACATCCAGGAATGGGCACTGCCATGGGCAATTCGGCAGCGCCGGTATACGCGAATTTATTTATGAAACAGTATGAAGAAACACACATACTATCTAAAGCCAAATGGCGAGAGAATCTGAAACTATTTATAAGATTTATCGACGATATATTTATCGTCTGGAAAAGTTAAATGGAGGAATTACAAGCAGCTTTGACTGAGTTCAATAACATGGACGAAAGAATCCAACTAACATGGGAGATGTCCGATACAACAATTACATTCCTGGATGTCAGAGTTAATCTCACGAATGAGGGATTTGAAACAGATCTCTTTGTTAAAAACACTGACAGGAACAACATGTTGCATTATACCAGTTTTCATGAACAAAACCTTAAAAAATACCTACCCTTTTCACAGATGGCAAGAGTCAAAAGGATCACACCAGGACACACCAAGGTGGAACAGAGAATACAAGAAATAGGCACCAAATTCAGACAAAGAGGCTACCCTCAAAAAATCATAGAGGAATCAAGAACCAAAATAACACAAGTGGACAGAAAAACACTTTTACAACCCCGCAATAAAAACGAGCAATCTAGAATAGTGGCAGTATCCAAATTTTCCACATCCAGCAGTAAATTCAAGAAAACAATATTAAAACACTGGCGAATGTTAACTCTGGAACCAGATTTCAATAATATCTTCGAAAACCCTCCGCTGTTTGCTTTCACGAGAGCGAGGAATATCGGTGAAATGATTCAACCTCAAACAACATCACTAGAAATTTTCAAGGGTACAAAAGCTTGCTTAAATTGTGGTCATTGCAACAATATCATAAAGGGTAGCAAAATCAATCACCCCATGAGGGGTCATGAAGTCAAACTCAAAGTAAATGCAACATGCGACACATCAAATGTTATTTATGCACTAAATTGCCCATGTGGCAAATTGTACATTGGAAAGACTGAGCGCCGCATCAAAATCAGACTTACAGAACATAAATCCAACATACGACTGAATAACATCAAAATCTCAAAACTCAAATTCTTAATCTTGGAATGTGTCAAAAAAATAGAAGGAAGAGACAACACTAAATATCTCCTATAGAGAGAAAACTTTTGGATATATACATTATCCACCCAAAAACCAAATGGACTTAATGATAGAATCGAATTGTCATGTTATCTGTAATAATGCTCCCTAAGTGCCAATTGGTATAACTGTGATTTTTGTTTATACATAATTAACCTGAGTTTTTCATTAATACACAACAACCCATGACAGTGGGCTATACACCACCGTATATCTCAACATATTAGAACACCCATAGAGAGAACCCAGTAATATCAGGGTTCGATTCCAGCATCCCCGTTTTTTCATCCTGTTTTATAAACAGTAGTTTTTTTCTTTAAAAACTGTAGCATTTCTTTTTTCCCGTTAATCATTTCCGTTCACATTATCACATGTCTCCTGATAATCGCCCAACACTTTAATTACATTCTTCAAATTTTTTCGCCGTGGTCTCACGTACCACACACAGGTAGTCTTTTTTTAGTGTTAGTACCCCACGTGACCGGAACAGATTCTAAACCCGTTAATACAATGGCGAACACTCTTTTGAGTGGCGTCTTCATGCAGGAGACACACACGCCAAGAAGCTACCACGAGGCTGTTCAACTATACACATAAGGTCAGTAAACAACCATAGAAGAGAAATAAGTCATTGCACTAACTGACTTGAACATGAACCCATGAGAGTTAATTCCCTCGTTTTTTCATGTTTTCTTTTTAGCACATAACAACTATGATCACGGACAGGCATGTGAGTTTCAAACCAAACATTTTTTTACTTCTCACGAGGGATACAAGCTGGTGGATAAATTGTTATTTGTATCAAATTACCATAACAGAACCATAATGTGATTTAAAAAGCATATATTATTGAATTGTAAATACATTTTATGTTTGTTTTTGTTGACAGTATCATTCCCTGATGAAGGGCATTGTAAATGCCCGAAATGCATTGGATATAAAGTTAAACTGATAATGCCTCATGAGTTGAAAAAAGAAATGAATCAAATGAAAACTGTTGAAATAATATATAAAATAAACATTTGAAATCAGTTTCAAGATCAAAAAACTGCGTGGGAATCCTCTTGTACACAGGAGGAGAATTTTGTGTTCCACAATATCAGTTGGTCACATTGCAAATCATGTCATGCATCATGAGTAACAGCCAGATAGCTCTGCACATATTTGAGACTAGTACTGACCAGGTGTTATTGACACAATGCTACTTGGACACAAGGATACAAAGAACACACCAGGCCCCAACTTGAATGAGAGTTACACTTAGAAGATTCTGTTTGTTTACATGAGAGCAGATCTATACAATGA
Organism: Lissotriton helveticus; assembly: GCF_964261635.1. Taxonomy (NCBI): domain Eukaryota; kingdom Metazoa; phylum Chordata; class Amphibia; order Caudata; family Salamandridae; genus Lissotriton; species Lissotriton helveticus. Next base: position 1,306,738,315 of record NC_136065.1, on the reverse strand, counting down.
AGTGATGCCACTTCAAGTTCACCAACAAAAAACAGTTGTGGTGGCCCTCAGGGCAAACTAACACACCTCACTCCCCAAGGTGACACCACATTCAGAGCCCTGTAAGTACATTTTGGTGATCAAAAATGATACGAATAGTTTACATCTTGGGACTCACAATGCTTCACACATTCAACATGTATTGAATGTGTAAATTCGCCAACTTGTGAAGAGAACACGTATGTGCCTGCATGAAAGATCTCTCACAAGGAAATGCACACAAAAAACATAGACACATTCATTGAAACAGCTGGCACCCTGTAAGATGAAACACTGTTAGGAATAAATGGCATTGCAGATTTGCCATATACATGGGCCAAAATGGCTTGACACACATTAGTTTGTACAATTGAGAACAAAGGAGTTGCAAGACCTCAAGACCACTGTGGGGACATGTATATGAAGATCAACACACAACATTAATCACTAACACTGGCCTCATTCAAAATCTGCCAGCTTGTAACAAAAACTTTCTATTGTTGTTTTGTGTGCACTACCTTGTGAGACAACTATCACGCAGGCACATAAGTATCATTTACACAAATCGTCATATGTACACATTCAAAACGTAAAGAACTAAAAACAAGTTTTGGGAGTGGCAAGGTACAATCATTATTAGAACATTGGAATGTTGGGAGCTCCATTGAAAACAATTGAGTGCTCTGGGCTTATAATGGCTGGTATAAGCCTGGACTTCCAACATTCCAATGTTTCTTTGTTCACAGCTTTGGCTGTGAACAAAGGCTTCGGGGAGCCTGAGATGATTCCAATCTCCTCACGCTTCCAAAAGGCTTTGTTTTTTTTGTTAGAACATTCTGTCCTCTAGTGACAGAATGTTCTAATAGCCTTATAGCCCTTCGTAGATGGGCTATACCGCTATTAAAGTCCCTCTCCCTTGTTAAAGGCCCTCGCCTTCGGCTCGGGGCCTTTAACGCTGGAGAGGGCCTTTAATAGCCGGTATAGCCCTCTACGGCGGGCTATAAGGCTATAAAAAGAGTCAACTTGAAATATGTCAGTCCTCTCTGGGGCATCATTTACCTGATCATGCAGTTGCTAGCACATAAGACCTCCTGGCTGTCATGTGAAGTGGCCCACATGTGCCAAATCTTAAGCTAATGGGCCTGCAATTGTGAAAAGAAAATGCCTAGCTGCATCGTGGACACACCCTCATCTCCAGGCAAAATGACAACACAGTAGTGTGAATACTAAGACAAAAAAGATTTCCACCAGAACTACATACCTGTGGCAAAAATGAAGGAGGCACAATCATGTCAGGAAACAAATTGCATAGGCTGTCAGGCACAAAATTAAAGCACTGCCCACCATCACAGGGGAAGAGCATGGTGAAACACTGACCAGCCAATTCTCACCCACAGGTCACACCTGGCAAGGCCAAATCAGGCAGGCCCATTAGACCTCTCCTGCACATTACCCCCATCCCTCAGTCAATGTGATTGATACGGATCAAGAAGTGAGAACTCAGAATCTGGGTAACAAAAACTGTGCAGCAACAATTCCAAAAGTAACACAAGCTCACCTCGTGGGGCTGCCAATACATATTAGTGACAAACAACCAAACACAGATTGTTGTGAATAGGCACACAGGCACTGCCCAGTGTGAGCATGTACACGCCAAATCTCATATCCATATACAGTGGGCACATGTAGCAGACACAGGATAAATACAAACTATGCCAGGGACCAATGCCACAGAGGCAGACCCATGCTGAAGACACATTGAATGGGCACAGTGTTGGATGACACGCATGATTAGGAGGCCAGGGTGTGTCTGGTGACTGTAGTGGGCACACTGATACGTGGTTCTGAAATGAGCTGACTGTACCATGATTAACCATCATGGCACTATGCATATTTCACAAATGATGTATATCATGTCTGAGAACACAGCATGGGTCATGCATGCTGCAAGGGTGTGCAGTTAAAACCTCACACTCCTATGTTGAGACTCATCATCAGTGCAAACAAATATGAAGCACAAACACAGTGCACAGGTCATGGCACAGGCAAGGTACCAACACATGTCACAGACCTCCCTCCCACATGATGCGCTAATCAATGTGCAGTCTAATTACCTGGCACCCTAGAAGAACATGTGCAAATGTCAAAATACACAGACCAGGGGACAAATGTGGAGGAGGGGGGTAAGGGATGAAAAAGGGCACCAGCTGAAAATGGGGAATTGAAACTACAATGCACAAATAGCCTGTCTGACCAGACACCCCAACTGTGGGAGTGTTTCCAGGCTTCAGAGCCTCACAAGTAGCAGGTGACACTCAACACTACAAACAGCCATGTACATACCCCTCCTTGCTGCTGTCTCTCCTGCAACTGCCTATGGAGGTCTGGAAAGACCACTTCCAGGACCCGGAACATGTGGGGGGTGAGGTGACGGCTTCCACCATGCTGGCGTGGAGGTGGCCGCTTCAGCTGGACCCGGGCGATACGCCGGGTCCAGCACCGGATGTCCTGCCACCTTTTTCTGATGTTGGTCAGCCGCCGGCGAGGGCCCCCCACAGGCCTGACAGCCCTGACAACGTCCAACCAGATCTCCCCCTTCTCGTAGGCAGTTACCTGTCAGGAAGCCAAAGTGAAACAACATCACTACACCTGCTCCATGTCCCAGAGACACACACTTGCACTACATTGATGATGTGAACAGGCCATAGGATGCTGACAGGACTTGCATCATCGTACATGTAAATTCGGCCTGTGGGCAAACCCCAATGCACTACATGCCTATGTAAGACAACAGATGGCATAAGGGGGGCAACACACTCACTGATCATGGCACAGATTGTACAACACATGCAACAGCAGGGTGTGGGACAGCACGTGGCAAGCAGTCACATTTCCTACTTCACTTAACAACCCTCAGCAGACCAGACAGATACACCCTGGCACAGATCACTCGCCTGTCACTGACCACAGTAGGTACAACCCTCACTTTGCACATGTGCCACTTGACAAAGAGATGTCACAGGTGGCATGCTAACTTTGTTAGTCAGGCACACAGCACTGCTTACTTGTCACATCAGATGGCCAGAGCTGATGCATACGCCATGCAGCTGCGTTGCAACACATCACATATACACTCACCTAGATGACAAGGAACATACACACACTTCAATGTCCATGAGGTCAAAAACATCATTTGTTTAATATCACCACAGGTCCCTACAAGTCATAAACATCGGTGAGTACATTCAGCTGTCAGCCCGGGGGAAACACTGTTACATTTCAGGACATTTGTGAATAAAGCTACCAAGGTCTTGCACGGCTGAATGTGTCATTCACTATGCAGTGAATGTCACAGTAAGCACAATGCAAGTGAGGAGTGGACACACATGAACTACATCATGCTCTGCATGAGAGACACCACCATGTACACCCCCTGGGACTCTCAAAACCACATTGCATGTCTGTCCCACCAATACACAATGCCTGTTGTGACACCCACACAACAGGTGCACAGTCAAAGCTAGTGTAGTCAGCACTCACCTGCTCCCCTGGTCTTGCTGTATTGTGGTAGGAGGGCATCCAGCAGGGCCTGGTTTTCCTCCTCAGAGAATGCTGGTGCCCTCTCCATCGTACGCGACATAAGAGTCTAGAGAATGCAGAGACAGCAGTAGTGTGGTCCACTCCAATGTTGTGCAGGCAAGTGCTCTCTCACAGCCACATGCAGCCTTAAATCTGTGCTGCTGAGGGGCTTTCAGTCTCAGGAGTACAATGTGATAGGCCAGATTACTTTGCATCCTACGTTTCATCCAATCCCTTTAAACATAAGGCCCTGACACACATTTGCATGGTTTAAAATTTGAGCTTCAGCTCCACAATCATTTTGCAACATTTTATATTTTTGACCAACTGACTTTTGCAGGACACCTGTAGCACACATTCAAATCTCAGTATCCATGACAACCAGGCTGCATTCAGGGCCTACTACTTGTCCCCTAGGTGTCCCCAGAGTATTTTTTTAGATCCCCTCACGTGTACGGTGCGTTTCAAGTCGCGTATGGCACCATTTCAACAGTGAAACGAGCCGCAAACACACACGTAATGTATGGGTACGGTTCGCACGCATATGGCACCATTTCAATAGTGAAACATCCCGCACACACGCACGTTATGTAGGGGTACGGTTCACTCACATATGGCACGATTTCAATAGTGAAACATCCCGCACACATGCACGTAATGTAGGGGTATGGTTTGCTCACGTATGGCACCATTTCAATAGTGAAACATCCCGCACACACGCACGTTATGTAGGGGTACGGTTCGCTCACGTATGACACCATTTCAATAGTTAAGCGTCCCGCACACATGCACATAATGTAGGGGTACGGTTCGCTCGCGTATGGCACCATTTCAATAGTGAAACGTCCCGCACACATGCACGTAATGTAGGGGTATGGTTCACTCGCGTATGGCACCATTTCAATAGTGAAGCGTCCCGCACACACGCATGTAATATAGGGGAACGGTTCGCTCGCGTATGGTACCATTTCAATAGTGAAACGTCCCGCACACACGCACGCAATGTAGGGGTACGGTTCGCTCGCGTATGGCACAATTCCAATAGTGAAGCGTCCCGCACACACGCACATAATGTAGGGGTATGGTTCGCTCGCATATGGCACCATCTCAATAGTGAAATGTCCCGCACACACGCACGTAATATAGGGATACGGTTCGCTCATATATGGCACCATTTCAATAGTGAAACGTCCCGCACACACGCACGTAATGTAGGGGTACGATTCACTCGCGTATGGCACGATTTCAATAGTGAGACGTCCCGCACACACGCATGTAATGTAGGGGTACGGCTCGATCGCGTATGGCACGATTTCAAAAGTGAGACGTCCCGCACACACGCACGCAATGTAAAGGTATGGTTCAAACAAGGATGGCTATCAAGATCCTGTCATTTTTACTTACATGAGCAGACCCTAGGTGTTGCAGGCTGTGATATAGCACAGGACATCTGATCTTGTTGTACAATCAATGTGTGATGTCCTGTTGACACATGTCATGTGTGCTTGGGCACTATGTGGTACATATCACCTTCACACTTGGCTCATATGTATCATTATGCACATGTAGACATGCACGTCAACACTGGGATGGCACAGTCATCACTACGGGCACCAGTTCCATGATGCCAGGGACCGGGGCACTTTGTCAATTGACAATCAGAGGCTCAGCATGACCATATGTGACTATGTCCAGTGTGTGTCATGTTAAAGATTGAGCTTGCTGTTTGTGTTACGCAAACTGAATCTGCTGTTGGTGCATCTATCATGGGTCTGTGCTCCGATGTAAATGGTTTGACATGTACGCACACCATGCCACATAGCCATTTCCATGGCATTTGGGTCTGATGGCATCATACATCATTTATCCCCAGGCATACATGTCTGCATGGTGACAATGGCTGTGGTGTTTTGTTGTCACATGCACACCTTCATTGCAATTTCATATGTACATTTGATATTCCATGTGACCTGGGCGTGTGCCTTGCAGTCAGCTGTCTGGATGGGATGACAATCTTCCAATGCAGGTCTGGTGACGTGTGCCACTCCAGTGATATCTTGGGCTGATCACTCAGACCAGCCCAGCAGCTCTTTTGAGGGCATGTAATGTATATTTCGCAATCAACTGGTATATGTGGGTTTTCGTAGGAGGGCCATCAAGCTGGCATATGCTGGCTGGATGTATTGCACACGTCAGACTCCATAGTGACCTGATGTGTAGTAGCAGTGTTGCATGTGCTATGTACATTGATATCGTTGTTGGCTGAAAGTTGTTCTCCATTCTTCACAAATATGTCCTGCAGGGCACAACCTCTACCAAGGCCATTTCCAGACTTGGCTACCATGAGGGAACGTGACAGCATCCGACGTTACAGATTCACTTGAGCGTTGATTCAGGACTTGACGAACAGGCTGGAACCACATTCCAACTGCGACAAAGGTATCCGACGGCGCTGACCCCCAAGGTAAAGGTGATGGCAGCCCTACATTTCTTTGCTACAGGTACGTTTCAATTTACCATAGCTGATGTCGGGGGTATATCTCAGACGATGTTCAGTCGTATCCTGCGTGATGTGTTGTCAGCCATGTTGGAGTGTCAGATTACCGCCTAACACTGCGGAAGCGAGGATAAACCCAGTCCGCTACCCCCACTTCGGCAGCAGTTACTGAACAATAAACAGTAAACTTGCTATCCGAGCACAGGGAGAGGGTGGGAGAAATATGAGAAGGGAAGACACAATACGCCTTGTCTGAGTTCCACCTGTTCAATCCTCACAAGTGATTAGTGACCTCTGGACCTGTATTGATAGACAAACAGCAATATATGTATTAAAGTAACACACTGTATTTGTCAATCTCCCTATGGACATACATGAACAGTTGTTTGCATGAACAGCACCGTAACCCTACCTTACAGGTATTATTTCTGTGATTTGCCACGTCCCAGTTGGGTCATATGAAGGAAGATACGAGTAATGTCTATATCAGAAGAGTAGATACTCTCCCACAGAGATATGCAGGGGAAAAAGTCAGAAGACATAAAAAATCCCCTTAAAACAACATTTGTCCAAAAATAGCTCCTCCGAAGTGACAAAACACGACAAACTGTGGCCACATCAAAAAGTAAAGGCAAAAAACGCTACTAGGACGCCAAGTCCGTGAATACACCCAATGCATACATCCCTAATGCAGAATGTATGCTGTTATTGTACGCAAATTCCGCCAAAGGGAGGGCCGTGACCCAACTACATGTCAATGAAGTTAAAAGACATCAAATATAGTGCTCCATGGTCTGATTGGTACGTTCAGCCTGACCATCCGTCTGCGGATGATATGCGGATGACAGTCGTAACTCCATGTGCAATGCGGAGCACAATTCTGTCCAAAAATGTGGTACGAACTGCGCCCCCCTGTCTGTCACTATGGCTGATGGCAAACCATGTAATTTCACCACTGAGGTCACAAAAATCAAGGCCAACTCTCTTGCCGTAGGCAATTTAGGCAGCGGTATAAAGTGCGCCATTTTTGTGAATAAATCCACCACTACCAATATAGCTGTAAACCCTGACTCAAGAGGGAGATCCGTCACAAAATCCATACTAACAGTATGCCACGGAGCAGGAGGTACCGGCAATGGCTGCAACAACCCAGAGGGACTGGTGTGTGTGGGTTTACTAATTGCACAAACAGGACAAGAAGCAACGAACACCTGAACAATGTGTACCAACGTCTCCCACCAAAACCAGCGTAGACAGAATTCCATGGTCTTATCATTCCAGGATGTCGCACGAGTGATGAAGAATGGCACCACCCAAGTACTGCATCTCTGAGTTCAGGAGGTATAAACAATCGATCATCACGGTACAATAACCCATCTTGTAGAGAGGAGAGCGGACTGGACAACCAAGGAGTAAGATCAGTATTCGCCAACTTGTCCTTTACTGAAGCCATAAAGTCCTCCGATGATACACTACCTACAATCTTTTCACTAGCTATTATAGGTGTTATCTCCTTTTCTAGCCCCGCTTCTACCTGATCCACATGTATGCGGGACAGTGCATCTGACTTCACTTGTTGGGCTGCAGGTCTATAAGTAATGACAAAATCGTATTCATTCAAAAACGATACCCAACGCATCTGTCTTGGGGTTAATGCTCGGGCAGAACAGAAAAATTCCAAGTTCTTATGATCTGTAAAGATTGTCACTGAATGCTGAGCTCCCTATAAATGATGCCTCCACTCTTCGAAAGACAGTTTAATAGCCAACAATTCTCTCTCAGCCAACGTTTAATTACGTTCAGCCGGTAATAATTGTTTCGAAAAGAATGCAATCGGGTGCATAAAACCAGTGTCCACATCCCTCTGGGAGAGCACCTCCCTACCGCACACAAAGAGGCATCAGCCTTTGCATAGAAAGGTAAAGCAGGATCTGGATGAACAAGCACGGAGGCCGTGGTGAACTTATCGACCAACAGGCAAAAAGACGCTTGTGCAGTGGCTGAACAGACAAACGCCACCCCTTTTCTTAACAGTGCAGTCATAGGGGCCACTATATCGGAGAAATGAGAAATTAATCGCCGATAAAAATTGGCGAAACCGAGTAGAACCTGTATGTCTTTAACACACATAGGCGATGGCCAAGTAGTAATAGCTTCTATCTTATGAGGATCCATCTTAATCCCATCAGCAGAAACAATGAAGCCCAGAAACTCAACACTCGAAGTAGGAAATTTACATTTCTCCATCTTTACAACTGATGTTCCTTCAGTTTCTGCAACACTTGGGCAATGTGCAACTCATGATCGACAACAGAATTAGAAAATATCAAAATGTCGTTGATATACACTATGGCACTCAAATCCAAAAACTCTCTTAAAACCTCGTTGACGAAAAACTGAAAAGCAGCCAGAGCGTTACATAAACCAAAAGGCATAACGCAATATTCAAATAAACCAAACTTTGGGGGTCATTAGGATGACGGGCGGACTTTGTCCGTCCGCCATCCTGTCGGTATTCGGGACCGCCCACCATAAGGGCGGGGGTTCCGTGGGGGGTATTAGGATGTGCCCGCCACAGTGGCGGGCACATCCTGCATTTTTAGCATTGTGGCGGGCGGTGCTCTCTGCACCGCCCGCCACAATGCTAAATATGCATTTCAGCATTTGCATTTACAAAGCGGCAGGCACCGCGCGGTGCCTGCCGCTTTGTAAATGCAAATGATTGGGGGTACCACAGGTACCCCCCGTGTGCATCCCCCACCTATACTTCACTCTGGGGGCCGTCAGGGGGCCCCCAGAGTGAAGACCTCATGCCTTTCCGTGGCGGCATCGCCGCCGCGGGCAGGCACCTTAATACAACCATCATAATATGGCTGGCGGTGTGTGATAGACACCGCCACAATATTATTCCTTTTCCGCACCGGCCGCAAGGCGACCGGGGCGGAAAAGCGGCGGACGGCCTTTCCGTCCGCCGAGGTCCCCCCGCCATACTAATATGGCGGGGGGAGGAAACGAGTGAGGATGTCGGGCGGATTGCCCCGCCAGGCTGGCGGGGGCAATCCGTCCGACATCGTAATGGGCCCCTTTGTCCGAAAGGCAGTTTTCCATTTGTCTCCTTCACGGACACGAATGAGATGGTACGCGCCCCTGAGATCCAGCTTGGTAAAAATCGTGGCATGCTTCAGCTGATCTAACAATACAGGGATCAAGGGGAGTGGATATTTATTCTTTATTGTGACTTTATTAAGTGCTCTGTAGTCCACACACACACAAAGACTGCCCTCCTTCTTAGGTATAAAAAGATAGCCGAGGACACAGGTGAGGAAGATGGGCGAATGAAACCACTGGCCAACATCTCCTCCAGATATTTTTTCAAATGCTGCTCCTCCGGCCCGGACAATGCATATATGCGGCTGCACGGCAGAGTGGCACCAGGCAATAAATCAATTCGACAATCAAAAGAGCGATGCGGAGGAAGGCCAGTAGCCCAACCCTTATCAAACACATCACTAAAACTGGTATAAGGAGCTGGAATCTCTCTCACATCTCCACTTCCACTATCACCCACAGCACAGGTCAAAGGCATAACCCAATCTCTAGCAACCTGATAACAGCATTGTAAACAATGGACTGAATCTAAGGTCACAGTTCGCCTAACCCAATCAATCTGAGGGTTGTGTGTCTGCAGCCAGGGCACCCCTAGTACTATACCAAAGGAAGGAGCATCAATTAAATCAAAACTAATAGTTTCAGAATGGCCATTGTCACACAGTAAACACAACTGTTCCGTTTGACGTGTAATGGTTCCTGAGGACAATTCAGTTCCATCAATGGCTCACACTGGTTCTGGCTGTTCCTTAGATACACATGGAACCATCAATCTTTCTGCCAACTGAATGTCCATAAATTTGCCTGTTGCTGCTTAGTCAAGCAGCACAGATATAGGTGCTCTGTTACTATTTGATATTACCAAACAAACAGTAATGGTAAAATGACGTGACACCCTCTTTACTGTACCCGATATCTCATAAGGTGTGGTATGATCTAACTCACCTGCAAGCCCTTCCTGTTTATCTACGAATGCCACAGTCCTTTTCAAGGACAACCTAGATGGCTTCACAGGACATTCACGAGCATAAGGGCCACCTTTGCCACAATATAGACACAAATTTTACACTCGCCGTCTTCCTTTTTCCTCACTTGACAACAGACCTCTCACTGCACCTATCTCCATAGGTTCGGGTCCCTGCTTTTGTTCTACTGGCCCTCTTATATCGCTTCTCACTGACACTATCCGAGATGCCTGTAAACGATTTCTTTCTCCTCGCCTTTCTAACAACCGGTGGTTTGACTTCACTACCAAATTGATAAAGGCTACACAATCATCCGGTGGATCTACTACCTGAGACACAATGTCCTTCAGCTCTTGACACAACCCCTGATAAAATAAAGAGGTCCTTTTTGCCATTGGCCACTGCGTTTCTGAGACCAAACGGTTAAAAGAAGATACATACGTCAATAGGTCCTGCTTGCCCTGTCTCAATTTCAACAATTCGGCATCACTGGCTTGCATAGAAGCATGCTTAACAAACAAACATCTCATCTGCTCCTTAAATTCCTGATAATTGTATAACACAGAGTCGTCATTGTCCACCAATGGGACTGCCCACATAGCAGCGTCCCTGCTAAATAAGAGATGACAAATGCGACTTTGGCAGAATCGTCCGGAAATGCAGTGGGACGGCACATGAGGTGTAAACGGCACTGGTTCATAAATACGCTATACTTATTACAGTCACCTGTAAAATGTTCAGGAACAGCCAAGGGAACAGGGATAGGTGTTGTAACCATAACTGCAATAGGGGGCTGCTACTAGCACCATGCCCTGACCCCCTATCAAACTGAAAGGTGGCAGGTTGTACAATGGGACCCTGCCCCTTGACCGAACCCCAAACCTGATCCCTGGCCCTAACAGTACCCAGCTCCTGCCGTAACCCAAGATTCTCCTGTCTTAAGTCTTGTACCTGAGTCTGAAGGGGAGCAATTGCGTCCATCAGATCCTGTAGAGTAGGAACCCTGTCCTCCCCTGCATTCCCTGCCTCATCCATCCTCGCTCGGGCAGTATTAAAATTCTTGGGCTTGGTTTTCTGTCAGATTACCACCCAACCTTGCCCAACACTGTGGAAGCGAGGATAAGCCCAATCCGCTATCCCCACTCCGACAGCAGTTACTGAACAATAAACAGTAAACTTGCTATCCGAGCACAGGGAGAGGGTGGGAGAAATATGAGAAGGGAAGACACATTACGCCTCGTCTGAGTTCCACCTGTTCAATCCTCACAAGTGATTAGCGACCTCCGGACCTGTATTCATAGTCAAACAGCAATATATGTATTAAAGAAAAACACTATATTTGTCAATCTCCCTATGGACATACATCAACAGTTGTTTGCGTGAACAGCATCGTAACCCTCCTTACCGGGATTATTTCTGTGATTTGTTTCGTCCCAGTCATGTCATATGAAGGCAGATACGAGTAATGTCTGTATCACAAGAGTAGATACACTCCCACCAAGATATGCAGGGGAAAAAGTCAGAAGACATAAAAAAAACCTTAAAACAACTTTTGTCCAAAAATAGCTCCTCCGAAGTGACAAAACACGACAAACTGTGGCCACATCAAAAAGTAAAGGCAAAAAACGCTACTAGGACGCCAAGTCCGTGAATACACCCAATGCATACATCCCTAATGCAGAATGTATGCTGTTATTGTACGCAAATTCCGCCAAAGGGAGGGCCGTGACCCAACTACATGTCAATGAAGTTAAAAGACATCAAATATAGTGCTCCATGGTCTGATTGGTACGTTCAGCCTGACCATCCGTCTGCGGATGATATGCGGATGACAGTCGTAACTCCATGTGCAATGCGGAGCACAATTCTGTCCAAAAATGTGGTACGAACTGCGCCCCCCTGTCTGTCACTATGGCTGATGGCAAACCATGTAATTTCACCACTGAGGTCACAAAAATCAAGGCCAACTCTCTTGCCGTAGGCAATTTAGGCAGCGGTATAAAGTGCGCCATTTTTGTGAATAAATCCACCACTACCAATATAGCTGTAAACCCTGACTCAAGAGGGAGATCCGTCACAAAATCCATACTAACAGTATGCCACGGAGCAGGAGGTACCGGCAATGGCTGCAACAACCCAGAGGGACTGGTGTGTGTGGGTTTACTAATTGCACAAACAGAACAAGAAGCAACGAACACCTGAACATTGTGTACCAACGTCTCCCACCAAAACCAGCGTAGACAGAATTCCATGGTCTTATCATTCCAGGATGTCGCACGAGTGATGAAGAATGGCACCACCCAAGTACTGCATCTCTGAGTTCAGGAGGTATAAACAATCGATCATCACGGTACAATAACCCATCTTGTAGAGAGAAGAGCGGACTGGACAACCAAGGAGTAAGATCAGTATTCGCCAACTTGTCCTTTACTGAAGCCATAAAGTCCTCCGATGATACACTACCTACAATCTTTTCACTAGCTATTATAGGTGTTATCTCCTTTTCTAGCCCCGCTTCTACCTGATCCACATGTATGCGGGACAGTGCATCTGACTTCACTTGTTGGGCTGCAGGTCTATAAGTAATGACAAAATCGTATTCATTCAAAAACGATACCCAACGCATCTGTCTTGGGGTTAATGCTCGGGCAGAACAGAAAAATTCCAAGTTCTTATGATCTGTAAAGATTGTCACTGAATGCTGAGCTCCCTATAAATGATGCCTCCACTCTTCGAAAGACAGTTTAATAGCCAACAATTCTCTCTCAGCCAACGTTTAATTATGTTCAGCCGGTAATAATTTTTTCGAAAAGAATGCAATCGGGTGCATAAAACCAGTGTCCACATCCCTCTGGGAGAGCACCTCCCTACCGCACACAAAGAGGCATCAGCCTTTGCATAGAAAGGTAAAGCAGGAACTGGATGAACAAGCACGGAGGCCGTGGTAAACTTATCGACCAACAGGCGGAAAGACGCTTGTGCAGTGGCTGAACAGACAAACGCCACCCCTTTTCTTAACAGTGCAGTCATAGGGGCCACTATATCGGAGAAATGAGAAATTAATCGCCGATAAAAATTGGCGAAACCGAGTAGAACCTGTATGTCTTTAACACACATAGGCGATGGCCAAGTAGTAATAGCTTCTATCTTATGAGGATCCATCTTAATCCCATCAGCAGAAACAATGAAGCCCAGAAACTCAACACTCGAAGTAGGAAATTTAAATTTCTCCATCTTTACAACTGATGTTCCTTCAGTTTCTGCAACACTTGGGCAATGTGCAACTCATGATCGACAACAGAATTATAAAATATCAAAATGTCGTTGATATACACTATGGCACTCAAATCCAAAAACTCTCTTAAAACCTCGTTGACGAAAAACTGAAAAGCAGCCAGAGCGTTACATAAACCAAAAGGCATAACGCAATATTCAAATAAACCAAACTTTGGGGGTCATTAGGATGACGGGCGGACTTTGTCCGTCCGCCATCCTGTCGGTATTCGGGACCGCCCACCATAAGGGCGGGGGTTCCGTGGGGGGTATTAGGATGTGCCCGCCACAGTGGCGGGCACATCCTGCATTTTTAGCATTGTGGCGGGCGGTGCTCTCTGCACCGCCCGCCACAATGCTAAATATGCATTTCAGCATTTGCATTTACAAAGCGGCAGGCACCGCGCGGTGCCTGCCGCTTTGTAAATGCAAATGATTGGGGGTACCACAGGTACCCCCCGTGTGCACCCCCCACCTATACTTCACTCTGGGGGCCGTCAGGGGGCCCCCAGAGTGAAGACCTCATGCCTTTCCGTGGCGGCATCGCCGCCGCGGGCAGGCACCTAAATACAACCATCATAATATGGCTGGCGGTGTGTGATAGACACCGCCACAATATTATTCCTTTTCCGCACCCCCCGCAAGGCGACCGGGGCGGAAAAGCGGCGGACGGCCTTTACGTCCGCCGAGGCCCCCCCGCCATACTAATATGGCGGGGGGAGGAAACGAGTGAGGATGTCGGGCGGATTGCCCCGCCAGGCTGGCGGGGGCAATCCGTCCGACATCGTAATGGGCCCCTTTGTCCGAAAGGCAGTTTTCCATTTGTCTCCTTCACGGACACGAATGAGATGGTACGCGCCCCTGAGATTCAGCTTGGTAAAAATCGTGGCATGCTTCAGCTGATCTAACAATACAGGGATCAAGGGGAGTGGATATTTATTCTTTATTGTGACTTTATTAAGTGCTCTGTAGTCCACACACACACAAAGACTGCCCTCCTTCATAGGTATAAAAAGATAGCCGAGGACACAGGTGAGGAAGATGGGCGAATGAAACCACTGGCCAACATCTCCTCCAGATATTTTTTCAAATGCTGCTCCTCCGGCCCGGACAATGCATATATGCGGCTGCACGGCAGAGTGGCACCAGGCAACAAATCAATTTGACAATCAAAAGAGCGATGCGGAGGAAGGCCAGTAGCCCAACCCTTATCAAACACATCACTAAAACTGGTATAAGGAGCTGGAATCTCTCTCACATCTCCACTTCCACTATCACCCACAGCACAGGTCAAAGGCATAACCCAATCTCTAGCAACCTGATAACAGCATTGTAAACAATGGACTGAATCTAAGGTCACAGTTCGCCTAACCCAATCAATCTGAGGGTTGTGTGTCTGCAGCCAGGGCACCCCTAGTACTATACCAAAGGAAGGAGCATCAATTAAATCAAAACTAATAGTTTCAGAATGGCCATTGTCACACTGTAAACACAACTGTTCCGTTTGACGTGTAATGGTTCCTGAGGACAATTCAGTTCCATCAATGGCTCACACTGGTTCTGGCTGTTCCTTAGATACACATGGAACCATCAATCTTTCTGCCAACTGAATGTCCATAAATTTGCCTGTTGCTCCTTAGTCAAGCAGCACAGATATAGGTGCTCTGTTACTATTTGATATTACCAAACAAACAGTAATGGTAAAATGACGTGACACCCTCTTTACTGTACCCGATATCTCATAAGGTGTGGTATGATCTAACTCACCTGCAAGCCCTTCCTGTTTATCTACGAATGCCACAGTCCTTTTCAAGGACAACCTAGATGGCTTCACAGGACATTCACGAGCATAAGGGCCACCTTTGCCACAATATAGACACAAATTTTGCACTCGCCGTCTTCCTTTTTCCTCACTTGACAACAGACCTCTCACTCCACCTATCTCCATAGGTTCGGGTCCCTGCTTTTGTTCTACTGGCCCTCTTATATCGCTTCTCACTGACACTATCCGAGATGCCTGTAAACGATTTCTTTCTCCTCGCGTTTCTAACAACCGGTGGTTTGACTTCACTACCAAATTGATAAAGGCTACACAATCATCCGGTGGATCTACTACCTGAGACACAATGTCCTTCAGCTCTTCACACAACCCCTGATAAAATAAAGAGGTCCTTTTTGCCATTGGCCACTGCGTTTCTGAAACCAAACGGTTAAAAGAAGATACATACGTCAATAGGTCCTGCTTGCCCTGTCTCAATTTCAACAATTCGGCATCACTGGCTTGCATAGAAGCATGCTTAACAAACAAACATCTCATCTGCTCCTTAAATTCCTGATAATTGTATAACACAGAGTCGTCATTGTCCACCAATGGGACTGCCCACATAGCAGCGTCCCTGCTAAATAAGAGATGACAAATGCGACTTTGGCAGAATCGTCCGGAAATGCAGTGGGACGGCACATGAGGTGTAAACGGCACTGGTTCATAAATACGCTATACTTATTACAGTCACCTGTAAAATGTTCAGGAACAGCCAAGGGAACAGGGATAGGTGTTGTAACCGTAACTGCAATAGGGGGCTGCTACTAGCACCATGCCCTGACCCCCTATCAAACTGAAAGGTGGCAGGTTGTACAATGGGACCCTGCCCCTTGACCGAACCCCAAACCTGATCCCTGGCCCTAACAGTACCCAGCTCCTGCCGTAACCCAAGATTCTCCTGTCTTAAGTCTTGTACCTGAGTCTGAAGGGGCGCAATTGCGCCCATCAGATCCTGTAGAGTAGGAACCCTGTCCTCCCCTGCATTCCCTGCCTCATCCATCCTCGCTCGGGCAGTATTAAAATTCTTGGGCTTGGTTTTCTGTCAGATTACCACCCAACCTTGCCCAACACTGTGGAAGCGAGGATAAGCCCAATCCGCTATCCCCACTCCGACAGCAGTTACTGAACAATAAACAGTAAACTTGCTATCCGAGCACAGGGAGAGGGTGGGAGAAATATGAGAAGGGAAGACACATTACGCCTCGTCTGAGTTCCACCTGTTCAATCCTCACAAGTGATTAGCGACCTCCGGACCTGTATTCATAGTCAAACAGCAATATATGTATTAAAGAAAAACACTATATTTGTCAATCTCCCTATGGACATACATCAACAGTTGTTTGCGTGAACAGCATCGTAACCCTCCTTACCGGGATTATTTCTGTGATTTGCTTCGTCCCAGTCATGTCATATGAAGGCAGATACAAGTAATGTCTGTATCACAAGAGTAGATACACTCCCACCAAGATATGCAGGGGAAAAAGTCAGAAGACATAAAAAAAAACCTTAAAACAACTTTTGTCCAAAAGTAGCTCCTCCGAAGTGACAAAACACGACAAAATGTGGCCACATCAAAAAGTAAGTGCAAAAAACGCTACTAGGACGCCAAGTCCGTGAATACACCCAAAACACACATAAGGAGGGTAATAGGTTACTAAAGTCCAGGAAGTTTCATGTTGAGAATCCACAGAGGCTCCAGCACACAGCCGTGTACTGAAACAAACTTCGTTCAGCAACTCAGCACTTCCTTGCTAAACGGGACAAAACAGGACTTCCCACAGTTCCGCTACAAACAGGACAACAGCCCCAAACTCAGCCACGTGATGCCCGTAATCCTGCAGACACCGACACACCAATGTGGAAGGAATCCAAAGGTCCCACAACAACTCGAGCAACCGGAAGGGAAAGAAACCCACACTTGCTGGTAAAAAGACCGGGTAAAGAAACCAAGCAGGGAACAACAGCTGCAGGCTTCTTTATGAAGCATGCTGATTCAAAGGTGCTACACCAGCTGACCTGGTGTTCTGTGATGCATGCCCATAGAGAGAGGACTGAAGAGGAAAAAAGGGAAAGGGAAGGCCAACTAATTCCCAACATTGGAGCACATTGATGAATTCATAACATTTCCCACTCCTGAAGAGTTGACAGATGTCAAGGGTGAATTCTATGCCCTGGGAGGGATGCCACATGTGATTGGGTCCATTGATGGAACACATGTGGCTTTGGTGCCACCACAGGCTCAGGATCAGGCTTACCGCTACAGGAAACATTACCACTCAATAAATGCCCTGGTGGTGTGTCTTGCTAACATGCTGATTTCCCATGTTTGTGCACGTTTTCCAGGATCGTGCCATGATGCATTCATTATGAGGCATAGCAGGGTACCACAAATTATGCTGCAGCTGCACAGCGATCGGGCATGTCTTGTTGGTGGGTAAAATCTATTTGTACTGTGTGTCTCAGTATCTTTTGCTCTGACGGCATCTCCTGAGCCAATTATTTACATGATGTATAATTGTAGGTGACGCAGGATATCCCAACATGCCATGGCTAATGACACCTCTGTGCAACAGCTTCAGATCAGCGGTACAATAATGCACACGGGCAGACCAGGCAAGTGATTGAGCGTACGTTTGGCCTCCTGAAGAGTCGATTCCGGTGCCTCGATAAGACCGGCGGATCCCTCTCATATGCCCCGGCCAAGGTCTGTAACATCTTCATTGTGTGCTGCATGCTGCACAACATGGCAGTTGAGAAAGCCGTGCCACTCATCCTGGATCCTGAGGAGCTGAAACATCCACCAATTGAGGATGAAGGGCTTGGCCACGATGC
The DNA here is from genome assembly GCF_964261635.1 of Lissotriton helveticus. Taxonomy (NCBI): domain Eukaryota; kingdom Metazoa; phylum Chordata; class Amphibia; order Caudata; family Salamandridae; genus Lissotriton; species Lissotriton helveticus. The sequence continues at coordinate 1,306,720,221 of NC_136065.1, read as the reverse complement.
AAGTGATGAGGAGGAGGAGGATGATATCCAGAGTCAGCTCATACGTAACTTCTTCTCATGATTGTGAGTCACTGGGAATGAGTGTGTAAGCTTGTAGCCTAGAGTGGCATGTGTTGCAATGTGTGTGTCCAGCTGACTGTATGCAAAGTCACTTTGATGTGTGATCCGATGTGTCACGCAAGTGCTGATGTCATGCCACACACAAATGTGCAATGATTGATCTTGAAATGTGCATGTGTACTACATTGTTTGTGGTTTTACCATGACCATGTCTTTAGGAAAGAATATTGAAGGTGACCCCTTGTGTGCCTCTCATTCCCAGGTTGATGTGCCTGTTGTCTGCTTGTGTCACCTTAGTCGTCTTGCTATTTCTCATGATGAGTGCAATGTGGCCCGAATCTGCATTCCATGCACGGACATGTGCAAATTTTAGTTCGGGTAAGATATCCAAACAGGCTGTTTGGGGTTGTTATGGTTTGGGAATGGGTGGAAACTGATTTTGTGCATGTTGTAGAACCATCCATACATGTCTCATCACCATGGATCAACATTCATGTTGCCCCTTGTGCCAGTATGTAATGTCACGTCACTACCTCAATGTCGGTGGAGAACACTGCTTTGCAAGCCTTCTCTGTAAGTTGATGTTAACTTTCTATTCCCATGATGGCAGGAATGTTGCGCATATGACAACACAACTTTGTGCTGTAGCAAAATTGAACGCTTCCATGGCACCAGTTGGGTGACGTCAATTCCAAGATTCTCTTGTGCCGTGCTGCATATCATGGTCACGGTAGGGGCGGTTTGGTGGCTTTGTTCCTCATTACTCTCTGTTGTGTTTGTTGCCACCTGTTTGTCATGTTAGGCATTGTAAAGGCCAGTTGGAAGAGCCAATGACTGACTTGTGAGTGGCTTCCTTGTGTTTACATAATTCCCTCCCTCGTTGTATGAGCCTCATACGGCTCTTGCGGGTGATGTGTAATTTACATTCTTGACCCTCACTGATTCTCAGGGCTAACTACGGATTGCTGGCTTCGTCTGAGTATCACTTACACACATTCGTTAATCTGTATATTGGCCCCAAATTTATACACTGTGACTCACTTTATGACCGCATGGATCTGATTACATTGAAGCAGCCTGGAGAGTGGTTTGCCCCCTTCATTTAGATGTCAACCTCTGCTACCTTTCATATGTCCCTATTCAATACACATATCTAGTATCATTTACATTGCTGTGATGCCAACTAGGATACAGTGGCTGTTGTTTTCCTTTACAGGTATAACTGTTACAGTATAGGTCCTGAGGTAATTTGTGATTCAGTAACAAGAAGTGTAGAATCCTTATGCTTGTTTAACTTTGTTGCAGATCTCTCTCCCTGCTGTTCCCATCCACTCCTTCCCTCGCCTGATCACCTTTTTGAGTCAGTTATTCATACTCTGACCAAGGGGCTATCGGGAGATGGACCTCTTTCAGCTACGCACGTCTCTGAGGATTCAAGGTACCGACAGTCCCTGGCAGTCGTGTGGAGATTGTTTCACCAGCATCACAGGTCACATCATTGCATTACTGTTATTTTGTTCGGAGCAATGGCCCTGGCCATGGGCATTGGATGAAGCAGCATGGCCTCAACACAAACTAGATCCATTTGTGTATGAAATGTGTTCCCCACACTTTTGAAAAATACCAAACAAATGGCTTTCTGAAATGAATTACAAACTAAGAGAAATAAATGATAAACAAAGCCTATATACTGTCTGTTGCATATATTGATATAGTCTTGCTGTGTCCTTGTAATAAAATGGTTTGAGTTATACCAACTTGTTGAAGTTAGATAGGTCAGTCCAGAGGTTTCCATATAACATACTTTTCGGTTCTTTCCCCCTCCTCTAGACCTAAAAGAAATTTACATTGGGGATACCCTTAGCTATTACAATGTGTTCCCCACAGTACATTGTGCCTCATCACTGTCACCGTTGATCTGTTGACAGTCTGCATGAGTCATCGATGGCATAATTTTCAATGATTGTGCATATGTGAGTATGTGTACTGTGGCAACATGCATGCAGTTCATAATGGCTAAACATCCATATTGTGCATGACGTACATGGTTATGTATGTATTGTTTAACCTTGCTACCCACAACGGTCAGGCAACACCTGCTGACGCTGTGTGTCCTGTGCCCCGCTTGGCCTTTTGGTGCCTGATCCTGTGTCTGTCATATTTGGTGAATGTTCATCCATGTTCTTTCAGTGACCCATGACTAACCAGACACTCCTTCCTTTCCATACACATGTTACATGGTGCCTTTCAAAACTCCTTGTCTTTGTGTGCTACTGTTGCAAAGGCAGGACCGTCAGCGCCTGCAACGTGCACAGTGCAAGACACTCTGGTCCTTCCATGACCCAGATAACACGACAGACTCATGCTCCAGCCACCCTCCAAACAGTGAACACCAGACAATCATCCACCTACTATCAGGCAACCCCTAAGAGCACCCATGATAGCTTGTCAGGCAGTCTGTGGAACTCATACGGCCAACACCGTGCTGCCACACATAACAGTGCATGTCCGTACAAGCAGGTCATGTGCCTCGTACTGCACACCCGCTACATCCGCCAGCATGCCATTGGACTCTGTTACCTCATCAACACAACAGCCACACACATTGCCTTCATTACTGTAACCTGGTTGTACGCAACCTCAGTACACTACGTCTACATTGCCATCACAGACAGATACTCAATCACCCGCAGGCACCACACCAACAATCCAGGCGTGTGATTTGAAATAGTGTCTGAAGCACCCCCTCAGAGTCACATACAACACCATGGACACACTCAGCATTGCCAGCCATCTGCACTTCATGTTTCACACCAACACCCTGACCACCCTCAGTCTAACTGTCATCTACAGGTCTCCAAGCCTATACCCACACTTCTAGTACTAAGCCATCTATGAATATGTGAATGATCATTTCTTGTGCGCACATCTAACCCAACGCGGTGTCACAGAACTGTCGGGTGCCGAAAAAGGAGGAGGCATACGGAGTACCAAGTCATCAAGCATGCAAAATAGCCAGGTTTCAAGGCCTTTGCAAAACTTACATTCAGACAGATTCCCATGCAGCGGAAGAGGCTTAGTCCCACATTGGGTGGTTCCTACCTGATAGGTTTCACCTCCTGATCTTGGTTTTGCTGACCAAGGACCAATGAGCAAGTGCTTGTCTATTGAACGTAGAGGTCGTGACTGACAATAGGGACGGAGCCTCCTCCTAAGGTAGAACGGTCCACGACCAAGTCCTGCACTGTAGGCGAGTGTCAGCGCATTGAAATCTGTTTGTGTAGCCATGGGCAGCCAATGGACTAGTTGAAGTAAGGGGGAGATATGTTGTCAAACGGAGACTCCACATACCATGTGGGCAGCCACATTTTAGACCATCTGCAGTGTATGTAGCAAGCCTAATGTGAGACCCACGGATGACCCATTTGCTTAGTCAAAATGGGACTTGATCAGTGCGTCAACCACCGTTTCCTGGATTACATTGTGCAGATACTTAATAAATCTCTAGATTTTTTTAATCTTGTCTCAACAAGCAGCACCCGCCTCTTGTACCTGTGTGGCAAGGGATAGACGGTAGTCCCATCTGACTCACAGATTCCTGATCAAGTCCTTGTGTGCCGGAGCAATGGCCAGTTCCTCTGACCACCAAAGATGGGTAGAGAGGGTAGAATGATTTTGTAAACATATAGGACCTAGGTGTTATCTGGATTAATTTTGAAGCAAAGGTGGTCCATCTAGGCCTCAAAAATCGTGAGTCAATTTTTGAGTGGGTCAAATTTTGCAACACACACAGCATTTTAGGTGAATAGAGGCTGAAGATCATCAGCACATGATATGATGATGACTTCAGACATGGCAATTGATTCAAACAGCGGGGTTTAGCAAATATAAAAAGTCAGTGGGGTCAGAGCAGAGCCCTGCGGCACGCCCCACTTCAGTGGTTTGACTGGTGAGATGAATGTGTAGGTCCGGACCTGATGTGTGCGGTCAGTTAGTTAGGACGATATCCAGTTCTGCACTGAGCCCCCCACACCTATGGTTTTAATGCGGTGAAGAAGAATGGGATGTTTGAAGGTGTCAAATGCTATAGACAAGTCTAACAGCACCAACCCCGCCTTGGAACCTCCGTTGCCCTCACAGCGTTTAGAGTCTGCCATTTCTATGAGGGTCGACTGCATACTATATCAGGGATGGGAGCTGGATTGCGAGTCATGGAGGAGGCTATTATCTTCTACAAAGGGCATCATTTGCTGACAGACATATTTCACTGAAAAGTTGGCCGGAGCTGTTAAAAGAGAGTTAGGTCTATGATTGGAAGGATATTCAGGATCTGCGTTTGTTTTACTTAAGATGGGCAGGAAGAATGCGTGTTTCCACGCATCCGGATTAGAGCCCAATCAGAGGTAAAGATTATAAATGGCGTTTATATGGTGATTGTGAATCTTAGCAAAGATGTTGTATTGCTTGGTGGACAAAGGGTCAGTAGGGTAACCAGATTTACACATCTGCTAATTGAGCAGAGAGGCTTCCTCAGGAATTGAGACAAATTCTGAGACCACAGAGCTGTGAAACGTATATACTGATTGCTCCTTAGACATTGGACAATGAAATCTGCACGCAGGGCCACACCTACACAGACTACATGGGTCAGGGTGAGAGCAACTTGTGGCTGGAGGACACCCACACCACCATCCTTCATTGGTACAACAACATTTGCATTCACTTGTCCAAGTCACAACACACTGCACCAGACTTCGCTACAGATCCACCAAATAGTACTTTACCTGAGTGGACACAGACAAGCTGTGTGGCACCCTCACACAGGACACTCCAAACAACGCCACCGCCACACCGCCACACCGCCACACCCTGCAGCCGCACACACTGGATCAGCGACTGTTCCAACACTCTTGCCACATTGGGGAACTTTCCTGTGTAGCACAACAACTGTTAAGCCACCAGGGACAAGGCATACCTCCTGGACTTATACAGGTCAAGCCAGACTAATGTGCAAACCGTGTAAACCAAACAACCATCATTTACCTTTCATACATGAAATCCACTACACACACATTACCATATCATCAGCACGTACAAGAGGATAACCTTCATGTTTAGGCTAGGCAGCAACATACACAACATGAATGGCCTCATCGGCATTGTGTGTGAACTATCTAACCCCAGCTCTCCATCCAAACAACATCCCACCCTTGCAAGGCCAAATGGATCCCTTGCAAATTACTAGCACTCCAAGATCGTGGACGTACCCAACAGCCTCACCACACATAGGCAGACATCGCTATTTTCCACAGGACATGCCCCCCCATCAGGTACTGGACTCCCGTCAGCAGCTAAGAACCACCCGGATCATGTACACCATCCACTCTGGCTCTCCATCAGGACCCTTCCCACAAAACATCTCAAGCACAGCATACACCATCCTTGAAGCCCACCTCCGGCACGTCATGCATGGCTCCTTTGCATATGCCACTTCCCATGGGAGCTGGGGGCATGCAGTAACCCAGGCCCTTCTTTGACAATGGACGTCAGTATCGCAGGATGTCCTGGGACATCACCCTGCTTGCCTACCCGGCAAATGTCAACAAGTAGACAGTCAAGGAGCAACTGACCATCTCCCTCTAAGCACACGTCTCCAGGCAATCCGCCCCAGATCATCGTCCACAGTATTCACCCCACTGCCACAGCCCTCATTTCCACCACCAACGCCATCTTGGACCCTGCTCAAAAATGGTGAGACCACCACCCTCACCCCACTGACTGCTCAACGGCATTCAACACCATGGGCTACCACACTGTCAGATCACACATCTCCAACACTGGGATCCACATGAAGACCCAGGATGAAATGGCCAAGTACATCCCCAGCAAGTCCCTGGGTCTCCGCATCCCCCCTTCATCACGTAGAACACTGGGGTCATTGGGCCCATGCCTCAGCCTCATCTATCAGCGTGACAATGTACAATGTCTCCATGACCACCCTCTCCACCATCACATGCACACACAACATCATCATCATGTCCTATGCCATTGACACCCAGCTGCACCTCACCCTCACAAAGACCCAGCCACTCCCAGATCCAACATTCAAGTAGGCATGAGGTGCATTGAGAAATGGATGAACATCAGCCACCTGAGGCTGGACTTGGACAGGACTGAGCTCATCATCTGAGTAATGTCCCCTTACGGCTGGGCCGACTCCTTGTGTCACAACGGCCTGGGCATCGCACAAGCACACAGTGGCCACGCACGCAAGCAGGTGATCATCGTACACTCCTCACTCACAATGACTATGCAAGTCAACACCATCACTACCTCATGTTGCAAGTCCCTCCGCATGCTGGAAATGATTTTCAGATAGATCCACTCCTAGTGAAGACAGACAGCCACCTAGGTCCATGACACCAGCCAGCTCAACTACGGCAACACCCTCTACGCAGGAACAACAGCCAGACTCCAGGAGGATTTGTGCACATCCAGGGTACATGCGCAAAACTCATCCTCAACATCCCCTGCCACAGCGACATGACCATCTACCTGAGATACCTACAATAGTATCACTGTCAACTGCAGAATCACCTTCATCTCCTCAGCCACACTCAGTAGGCACTCCACAACCCCAGCACCAAAAACAATTAGGGACGTCTCCCATCCAACACCCCGTTGCCCCAACTCCATCGAGCCACCCTTGCCCTGGGCAACATTCATCACATCCACCGTACAACTGCATGCGGGAGATAGTTCTCCCACCTCACCAAACAGACCTGGTAATCCCTCCCTGGGCACCTACACATTACCCATTACCTCTACACCTTCATGAAACTCATCAGGAACTGTCTGTCAGTGCAGTATGCCAAGCCTCCCCCCCCCCCTCAGCAGGTAGAAACCATCACAGGTGAGTATTGCCATCCAAATATGTAGTTGATGATACATTGTGACCTATGTGTGTCTTCAACCGGACTCAGAACCCAGAGTATGGATGGCTTGAGTTTGTTTCACACTCTGGCATACTTTGACATATCCCCACACGTATGTTGTGGACTTAGGGAAAAAGACTGCAACATCTGGATCTATTGTGTTTGTTATGTTTATTTATCAATCTTGTGCGGGAAACGTGAGTAGGTGCTAGGTACTGTACAAAAATGGGGGGAATCCAAAGTTCACAGAGGGAGATGTGATGCCTTGAAGTTTGAGTCAACAGTGTGAAGACCACAGTGCTTGGCAGCATTGTTCAGACTGTGACCAGCAAGTCCATGTGGGAGAGTAAGACAGTCAATAAGGTGATGCTGTTGCACACAAAGGCAAGATGCTAGCCCAGGTGACCTGGGAGATGCGTATGGCCCACTGTCTCTCACTGTCTTTTGCGTAGACGACCCACCTTCCTTGGGGGACCCTCATGTGCAGGCCTTGACGATTCCTGGGACGCTCCATCGGACAATTCCTCCTCCTCCTCCCTCCCTGTGCCTGGTGGCAGTCTTTGCCTAGATGTTTCTGGCCTGGTGACACAGGGAGGGTGCTGCATGTTGTCAGTGATCCGACGGAGTGAATGGCTTATGTCCCTCTGCACCGTGAAGAGCTCAGCTGGCGTGTTGCTCGGCCTGCTGGTTTTTTAATTAGTTGAGGGCCCCTACTACCTGGCTGAACTCCCTGGTGTCCTGTCGGTATACCTCCATGATGTTTCTGAATTCAGACATACCGGGCCCTTCAGCTGACTGGTCAGGTTCTCGCCTCAGCCTTGTGCCACTCCTACCACCCTTGCCCACACAAGCCTGGTCTGCTGATGTAGGCACATCGGGTCGACGGGACACCTGAGGGATGGCAGTGGTGGTGTTGTCTGCCTCCTCCTGGATGCCTGGAGAAGCTTATCCCTCATTGTCAGACTGGCTCAGTTGTGGTGTGTGGGCAGGGCTCCGAGCTGTCTGCTGGGATATGGCAGGAAAATGGGTGTGGTGGTTGGCACAGATGTCCCTGGTCCAGCTGCTGCACGGGTTTGGGCTCCAGAAGTGCCAGGTGGGTTGTGGTCATCCATGGAGTGGTGAGAAGCATCGCTGTCGGTGGGATCAGGGTCCTGCGGAGCCTGGGACTGTGATCCATCTCCCCCCTGGTTGGGGATAGATTCTGCATGTTGCCCTGTGGGTGTGAGAGACAGACAATGTTAATGCCATTTCATGCAACATCCAATTTTCATATACATTGTCGTTGGCACTGTTCCACCTGCTTTGGATTGTTCTCAATGTTCACTTGTGGATGGGTATGTTGTGGTGTCAGATTGATATGTGCTCAGGAGTCATTGACATCTAAGGGACTGTTTACAATAACTGACACAGCCATGCAAGTCAGCAGGGATTTGCCAGTCATTGTGCACCACAGCTATGACAGCATGGATGCAACACATTGACTATGCGGATCACTATGGAGGAAAAAAAGAATGACTGCGTCACGCATATGTGCCATAGAGGCGGCACATTGCTGTGGTTGTGTCGCCGGCGCAATGTAGATCCAGCAATGCTCTGTGTGGCCCTATCTGCACAATGCAGCGTCAATCCTTACGCCTGCTTCAAGCATGCACAGGGTATTGATGCAGCATGTGCATAAAAGTGACTGAGTGAAATCTTTGTGATTTCACTCAGAAACTTTTGAGAGTTGTTGCTGCGCCGTGACGGCTACCCACTGCCCACCCCCCCTAGACCAGTACACTTACTTGTGGCACAGGGCTTTAGAACGTGGCACATCTCCCAGATGCATCACCTTGTCAATACCCAGCACCAGGGCGCAACTTTTGTGCGTCTGCTGCGTCACAAAGGTGAAGCTATGGCATCGTGTAAGAAGCACAAGGTACTTGTGAATCAGTACCGTGCATTTTTTGCTTGGATGCTTAATCACATCTGTATTTGTTTTGTTGTGTTACATGACAATTGTGACAGTGGGGCACTCCGTTGTCTGTCCCAGGAGGCTATGTTTATGTAAGGGGTGTTTGTGACAGGCCGTGCTGGTAGTTGGAGTCTGATTTGCACCTGTGCATCCCTTGTGGTGTGGCTGTCCCCCCATAAAGCATGCTGCCATGACAGTGGTTGTGAGTTCCTGTGCGAGATATCTGACCTTGTCCTGGTGTTTGTGTTTGCACTGGTCACAGGAGGGCCTTGTGCTACCTACACCAGGGCCCAGTGTCAGCTATCTCGTCAGTACTTTCACACTCCCTGTGCATTGAGCATGGTGCATGGGTGTGTACCTGGGCCATATGGGATGAGTGTAATTGGGCATGTGCGTACACAGTATTGGTGATAGAGGTGTGTACATTTTTGGTTTCTTCGCCATCCCCCTTGCACCCTCCTACCCTCCCCCTTGCACCCTTCACCCCATCCCCCTTGCATCCTTCTGGCCCTCCCCCTTGCACCCACCCCCATACTGTTGGCCTGTGCTGGGAGTCCTATCCAACCACCCCTCATATGTCTGGACATTGCTGGGTGGCCTAGCCAAGCACCCCCATACTGTTGGCCTATGCTGGGAGTCCTGTGCACACACCCCTCATATGTCTGGACACTGGTGGGAGTCCTATCCACCCACCCCTCATATGTCTGGACACTGGTGGGAGTCATATCCACCCATCCCCATACTATTGGCCACTGGTCATAGTCCTATCCACCCCCCCATACTGTTGGCCTATGCTGGGAGTCCTGTGCACACCCCTCATATATCTGGACACTGGTGGGAGTCCTATCTACCCCCCATACTGTTGGCCTATGCTGGGAGTCCTGTGCACACACCCCTCATATGTCTGGACACTGGTGTGAGTCCTATCCATGCCCCCATACTGTTGACCTATGCTGGGAGTCCTGTGCACACTCCCCTCATATGTCTGGACACTGGTGGGAGTTCTATCCACCTCCCCATACTGTTGGCCTATGCTGGGGGTCCTGTGCACATACCCCTCATATGTCTGGACACTGGTCGTAGTCCTATCCACCTCCCCATACTGTTGGCCTATGCTAGGAGTCCTGTGCACACACCCCTCATATGTCTGGACACCACTGCTGGGAGTCCATTCATGTTACACGAGTTGTTTGTATACTCACCAGGCTTCACGACTACTTCAATTCCATGTACTCCCATCGGTGGTAGCAGGGCCATGACCTTCTCCTCCCAGGGATGGCACTGTACTGGTCTGCGGGGACCACCATCTCCAGTGTGCTGGCTCTGGGTGTAGTCCTCATCCATCTTCCGCTTGACCATCCTCCGTAACACCTGGCCTGGTAATCCCTCCTGGTGCGCCTGATGGGTGCAACAGCATTGACCCTATTGACGATCCTCTCCCACAGCCCTGTTTTATCAGCTATGCTGGTTTGTCTTACCAATGCGCCAAACAGCTGTGGCTCAACTCTGATGACTTCATTAAGCATGGGCGTAAAATCCGTTTTTTGCGGATTTTCGGTAAATTCGCAATCCGCGAACTCTCGCGAACTTACCGAAAATTCGTAAATCCGTGCGAAGCGGATTTTTTGGCTTGGTCGCACTTGCCAACTAGCATACTATACAATTTCGCGGGACTAAACACTTGCGAAAACGTAGATGTGGCGGGCAGCGACAATCTCGCAATTGCGAGATTGCAAAATTTGCAATTTCGCACAAGAAATCCACCAGCAGGCAGCATAAACCTTGAAAATTATGTTTTTTTCAGAATAACTCCTCAGGTTGACATTTGCCTGCACTTTTTTTTTGCAAGGAGTCCATTTTGGGGGAGGGGGGAGGAAGGAAGTGCCCCACAGTCTCCAACTTCCTGTTCCTGTCCAGTAGGCTCCTCTCAGTGCTTTCTTCATGTGCTGGTCACTTTGATTTGGATCTTGACCTGGAAGCACTCAGCAGGTGCAAAAGTTCAATCTTATCATTAGTAACCATTCCCTGTAGTGCCTGGAAGGATTACTTTTTGTGGATGCTGCTGGATATTTGGATTTTTGCAAAACTGAAAGCACTCAGCAGGTGCAAAAGTTCAATCTTATCATTAGTAACCATTCCCTGTAGTGCTTCCTGAGGGGCCCCTTCAGAGTTCAGTTGCCTACTTGCAACTATTCTATGACCCTGCTATGACCCTCACAGCAGGCTCAGAAAAAGCAATTACAGATAAGGAAGCAGGTTCCAGCCAGGAAGTTCAAATTCAGAAACACATTAATCAGCCCCTAATTCATTTATGTCAGTTGAGGCAGGGCTGGTGTGCTTTTCCACCCATAATCTACAGTGATGAACTAGAGGGTGGCATGGGTGAGCCAGAGGGTGGCATGGGTGAGCCAGAGGGTGGCAGTGGTGAAACAGAGGGTGGCAGTGGTGAAACAGAGGGTGCTGTGATGAACCAGATGTAGAAACAACATGTTTGCGACCGTTGCTACCCGAAAAGTAAGTTCGCGTTTGCGAACTGGTACAAAATCCTCGCGAACTGGCAGAAATCCTTGCGAACACAAAAAAAAATAAAAAATCCGCAAATTCGCCAGAGTTCGCGGATTTTGCGGATTGCGAATCCGTAAATACGCAATTTCGCGGATTGCCAATTCGCAAAATCCGCCCATGCTTAGACTTCATCTGCAAGGATCTCCATCTCCGGGTTTGTGAACTTTGGATTTTTGTGTGTGGACATGGTGTGGGGTGTCTGTGATTGGGGTGGTGTGACGATGTGTATGGATGGGGGGGTGTGGGTCTGAATGTGAAGGGGTGTGTGGGTTGGAATGTGATTGAGGTGTATGTGTGAAGGTGTATGTGTGCAGTTGTTGGTGTGTTGTCAGTCTCTGTAGGCAAATGTGTAGGTTGCAAAGGATGATGAGTTGTGTGTGTGTGGGCCCTTTTATTGTTCCTTTTGTGGGTGGGGCTTATTTTGAATTTTTGGTGGGTGTGTTATAAGGGGTGGTTCTGACTTAGCCCTCTGTTTGCCTGTTTTGATGTGGCCTGGACATTCATTTGCAATGGCGTGTACACAGGAGACATGTTTTGTGGTGTTGTGCGAGTCGTTTGCACCCTCCTTGTGCTATTTTTATGGCTTTGCGTGCGCTTCGTTCATGGGGGGTTCGAATAGTATTTGCTTTTGTGGCTCGTGCATACGCGGCGTTTATACGGGGTTCACGTGCGCTTTGTTAAAGGGGAGTGCGTTCCGTATTTGTTTGTGTGTCTCACTCAGATGGAACGTTTTCCGGAGGTTCACATGCGCTTTGTTAATGGGGAAGTATGTTGCGTATTTGTTTGTGTGGTTCGCTCATACGGGACGTTTTCCAGGGGTTCGCGTGCGCTTTGTGCGTGCGCTTTGTTAAGAGGGGGTACGTTTTGTATTAGTTTGTGTGGCTCGCTCATACGCGATATTTTCCGTACAAATCACAGTTCATACGCGACTACGTTTACCCGTACAAATCTAGTCCTGGGTTCCCGTTCCGGATCGTACTTGTCGGGTTGTACGGCATGTTTACGAATTGTACGGTTCAATTTCCGAAGCCATATTCTACGGATCTTGGCTTTTTTTCGTACGGTTCATAAACATTTGGACGTATTTTTGAGAAACGGATCGTACTACGCGATTCGGACGGTTTTGTACGATTCGTACGGAAACGGCTACGAATACGAATCGTCTGACGTTTTTTTCCCCGAATCGGAATCGACCCCTTAGTGTGTTTGTGTTTTCGTGTGTGTGTGTGTGTGTGCGTGATTGTGCTGCTTGTGTTTGTTGTAGTGGGTGCCTGCAAAGAAGTGATTGTGCTTGGGACTGGGGTGGAAGTTTGGATTGGGATTGAGGAAGGGTGGGAGGCTGGGGTGAGGGAGAAGGCTGCTATTTCGGCAAGCAATCTATGCATGCCAAACAAATATCGAGTTATAAATATTGATGTCAAAAATATCAACATCCTATATTTATAAGGGTAAGTACAAAAATAACGGAAAAAATATCGATGTAAAAAATATAGTTGTACAAAATATCGATTTTAATAAATGTATAAAAAATATTGAATATATTAAATAATTAAATTAACTTAAAAAATGAATTAGATGTAATACACATTTAAAGAAATATAACAAATAAATTTAATTTAAAAAATTTAAACATACATATATAAAATGAAATACATATATATATTAACTTTAAAACATTTAATAAACTATTCATTTTGATTTATTTTATAATTGTATATATGAAAATATACCAATAAATATATCTATACATACACCAATAACATAAAATCTAATAAAAGAAATAATATTATAAATTAAAACATTAAACTATTTAAACTTAAATTTTCCACTTTAGTGAGTGCAACAGTAGGTAAAGTGTTTGATAGCGGAGGGGTAAAAAATACTATTCCCACTCCAGTGAGTACAACAGTAGGGACTGTGTTGAATAGAGGAGGGTAAAAATGACAGTAGAGAAAGTGTTGGCTAGCGGAGGGGTAAAAATCACTATTCCCACTCCAGTGAGTGCAACAGTAGGGATGTGTTGGATAGCGGAGGTGTAAAAATTACTATTTCCACTCCAGTGAGTGCAATAGTAGGGAAAGTGTTGGATAGCGGAGGGGTAGAAAATAATATTCCCACTCCAGTTAGTGCAACACTAGGGACAGTGTTGGATAGCGGAGGGGTAAAAAATACTATTCCCATTCCAGTTAATGCAACAATAGGGAAAGTGTTGGATAGCGGAGGGGTAAAATTAATATTCCCACTCCAGTCAGTTCCAAATTTAAAACAAACAAAATATCACCAACACAAAATATATTTTTTTAAATGAAAAATATTTAAAAATATTAAAAGAACCTACAAAATAGAAACATATTATAATATTAAATAGGTATGACAAATACCTAGAAATATTATATTAAATAAATGTAAAAATAACTTACAACAAATAACTATGGGCCAGATGTAGGTCGCCAATTACCGGTCGGTAACGGCCGATTTCGGCCGTTACCGACCGGTAATTGGTTTTCGAGATGTAGGGGCAAATATTTTACAGATTCGGTAAATTTACCAAAACGGTAAATTTACTGAATCTGTAAAATACTGAATCGGTAATTTTACCGATTTGGTTAAACCCAGATGTCGGTAGCACTGTTGACAGTGCTACAGGCCTTCAGAATTCGGTATTTTACCACCCAATCCAATTGCATGCACACCTGTGCCATGTGACACACAGACATACCCTTAGGGCATGTCTGTGTGCCACATGGCACACATGCCTGTATTTGGGGTGCTAGAGAGTGTCAAAGTGACACCCCCTGCACCCTTGCTGAAATCGGTATTTACCGAATTTGTAAATACCGATTCGGTAATGCCCATTGATTCCTATGGGCTTCAATGCCCATAGGAATCAATGGCCATTACCGAATCGGTATTTACAGAATCGGTAATTACCGAATCTTAACGATTCGGTATTTACCTACATCTCCCCCCCTCTATTTTACCACTTCTGAAATACCGATTCGGTATGAATCGGTATTTAAGAGGTGGTAAATTAAAATTACCTACATCTGGCCCTATTTTACTTAGAAATTATTTATAAACAAAATCATTAATTATTACATCAATGTAATCTTTTTTTATTTTCTACCCTATAACACTGCACAATTCACAACACACATTAAAAAATCTTTTAAATGTACCTCCATAATTAACATAATTACTATTAATTAAAAAAACATTATTAATTAGAAAACAAATGAAAACAGATAAAAAATCATTTGCTTCCCAAACATTACCCTTATAAAACCAAAACTCACACACAAAAAATAAACAATTACCCTAATTAATTATCAATTGGTGAATTTATATTAATGATCAACTAATTAATAATTAATTAAACATAAGTTACTTTCCACCCTCTACCCCTATAAACCCCAAAACCCACACCAAAAAATCCTTACACCATTTTCATAATTAATTTTAAAATGATAAATTCATATCAATTAACTACTTAATAATTAATTACAAATAAATTACTTCCCACCCTTTGCCCCTATAAATCCCACAACCCGCTCCTAAAAAAATGACACCATTAACAGAATTAATTAAAAATTGAGTAATTAATGCTAATTAACAACCAATTAATAATTACTTAATAATAAATTACTTCCTACAGTTAGCACTATAAAATCTAAATTAAATAAATAATACATTTTTAAAAATCATTAATTTATGATAATTACATTAGTTCCCCCCTTTACCTCTATACACCCCCAACCCACTCCTAAAAAAACTTACAAAAGTACCATAATTAATGACCAATTAATTAATTAATTAATATGAATTAGCAACCAATTAATAATTAATTAATAATACATTACTTCCCACAATTAACACTATAAAAATCTAAACTAAATAAATGTTACTAAATAAAAAATAATTATTAATTTATTATATTTAAATTACTTGTCAACCCACTACGGAACTAAAAAATGCAAAATGTAATTAAAATAAAACTGATAACTACTAAAAATTTAACAAATATTAAGAAACAAAAACAAAACTTATAAAAAAAAATTGATCACGTACATTTAAAATACATAATAAAATACATAACACTAATTAAAAAATGGATACTTTAAACAAGTATATTTTTTAAAACGATAATAATGACTTCGATATTTTTAGAAACGATATTTCTTACCTTAAAGTCGATATTCTTGACCACGGTATTCTTGCTGTCGATATTTCTGTATAACTGCAACAAATGATGGAAGGAATGCTGTATGATTCAAACATTATCCCCCAGTCAAGAGATCTGGGTTAAATCCATCATTCTTTTGCCCACTAAGCCACCCCAGTTTGGACCCAGCCATATGGAAATCAGTCTTGAACCTGTGCCTCATGGGAACTGTCCAGACTGAACTGCCAAGCAAGGTCATCCCTGGACCGGAAACAAGCATCCTGGGACTGGGTTTGGGGTATGTCACCCTTCATCTGCCAGGCTAGCTTGAAACAAGTGTCACAGTGTGCAAGGGACCCACGTCTGGGCATACCCATCCCACTTAGCGCGAAAAGTGTAACTGAAACAAATGATAGACGGAATGCTGAAGGATTCAAACATTCTCCTCCAGTCAAGAGATGTGGGTTAAATCCATCTTTCTTTTGCCCACTACGCCAACCCAGTTTGGACCCAGCCATATGCAAATTAGTCTTGACCCTGTGCTTCATGTGAACAGTCCAGAACGAACTGCCAAGCCAGTTCCGCCTTGGACTGGAAACAAGCATCCCTGGACCGGTTTTGGGGTATGTCACCCTTCATCAGCCATGCTAGCTTGAATCCTGTGTCACAGTGAACAAGAGACCCACATCTGGGCATACCCGTCCCACTTAGCTCGAAAAGTGTAACTGCAACAAATGATGGACGGAATGCTAAAGGATTCAAGCATTCTCCTCCAGTCAAGAGATCTGGGTTAAATCCATCTTTATTTTGCCCACTACACCACCCCAGTTTGGACCCTGCCATATGCAAATTAGTCTTGACCCTGTGCCTCGTGAACAGTCCAGACCGAACTGCCAAGCCAGGTCTGCCCTGGACCGGAAACAAGCATCATTGGACCGGTTTTGGGGTATGTCACCCTTCATCAGCCAGGTTAGCTTGTATCCAGTGGCACACTGAGCAAGGGACCCACGTCTGAGAATACCCATCCCACTTAGGGTGAAACGTGTAACTGCAACAAATGATGGACGGAATGCTGAAAGATTCAAACATTCTCCCCAGTCAAGAGATCTGGGTTAAATCCATTGCTCTTTTGCCCACTACGCCACACCAGTGTGGAACCAGCCATATGCAAATCAGTCTTGATCCTGTGCCTCATGGGAACAGCCCAGACCGAACTGCCAAGCCAGGTCCTCCGTGGACTGGAAACAAGCATCCCCGGGCCGGTTTTGGGGTATGTCAGCCTTCATCAGCCAGGCAAGCTTGAATCCAGTGGCACAGTGTGCAGGGGACCCACGTCTGGGCATACCCATCCCACTTAGGGCGAAAAGTGTAACTGCAACACATGATGGATGGAATTCTGAATGATTCAAACATTCTCCCCCAGTCAAGAGATCTGGGTTAAATCCATTGTTCTTTTGAGCACTACGCCACCCCAGTTTGGACCCAACTATATGTAAATCAGTCCTAACCCTGTGCCTCATGGGAACAGTCAAGACCGAACTGCCAAGCCAGGTCCTCCCTGTACCGGAAACAAGCATCCTGGGACCAGTTTCGGGGTATGTCATCCTTCATCAGCCAGGCTAGCTTGAATCCAGTGGAACAATGAGAAAGGGACCCACGTGCCCAGATGTGGGTCCCGTGCTCTCCATGCCTCTGGAGTCAAGCTATCCTGGCTGATGAGGGCCGAACGCCTGAAACCGGTCCTAGGATGCTTGTTTCCAGTCCAGGGAGGACCTGGCCTGGCAGTCGGGCTGGTCTGTTCCCATTGGACGCAATTTCAAGACTGATTTGCATATGAATGGGTCCAAACTGGAATGGCATGGTGAGCAAAAAAACAATGGTTTTAGGCCCAGATCTCTGTACTGGGCTGAATGTATGACATTGCTCTGCATTCTGTCCATCAATTGCTCTTTTTGCATTTGTCAATATTTCTGTATCACGATATTTTCAACTCAATATTTATGTAAGTTGACATTTCCAACTCGATATTCTGTCTGCAGACCCAGACATACACAACCACATAACCCACTCCAGCTCCCTCTACCTCCAAAACCCTATCCTCTACCACCCCTACTAACCTTAGTCCTTCTTCCAAATTCCCCTTGTAGCTGTCCTTAACCCCTACCAAACCTAGACCCATCTTTCTCAAGAAAGATCCTTGAGGTGCCTGCTCTGTGCCTAATAGATGACCCTTCCTAAGGAGACCCATTTGAAGTCTGTTTAGGTGGTAAGATATGGGCAACAAAGTCATAGACTGTTCCACTCTGAAACTCTTTTGCTCTCCTTTTGCCTTCTTAGCTTTATAAAACATTATGAGAGAAGTATCTCATTTATAAATAAAATATTTTCATTTTATAAAGTTTGTTTTAATGTTATTTATGTACAATTCATTGATTATTAAAAAATGTTTGATGAAAATGCAAAATACATATTCTTACATTTATGACAGAAAATACAAAACTGTTTTAATCACATCTTTTAACAGTCCAAACATTAGTGATAAAAGAACTGTAATGGACATTAAAATTTACGTGCACGTCAAAAAAATAAACACATAAGCACTACACCTTAAGAAAAAGACAATTCAAATTTAGTCAAAAAAACTGAAAATGCACTAGATAAGAGGAATTGTTACATAAATCAATATAATACATGATTTAAGTTTAGCATGAACATTGATTTAACATTTTTTGTGAAAAAATGTTTTAGCTTTTTTAGTGCTATTACTAAATAATATTAAATTTAAATTATTAAAAAATTGCGTAATACTTATGTTTATAATTTGATGGTTTGCAAACAATAATTAACAAAACCTGCATGAACACATTATGAATTTTGATTAATGTACATATTTGTGTAAGTGCACATTATTTCCATTACTAAGAAGGTAGTTTGCACCAAATCTGAAAATAAAAAAATACAAACATCCAGGTGTGTTAATTTACATTTCTTAATTGACAACATTACACACATATTCATTACACATTAGAAAAATATAGCTTGCAAGAGAGATTTTTTTAAATGGACGTGTACAGAACTAATGTAAACAGACAATTAAAAAGAAAACAAGTGAAAAAGAAACTTGTCTTTGATTCCGGTGACGATGGGATTGATTTGCTTCGTTGTCAAGGAGCTGCATCAAAGGAAGGACTTGGAAAATTGGGTTTATGGTGAAACAGAAGTGGACAAAGAAAAAAAGATACATTTCTTTCTTATATCCCAACTCCGGTGTGGAGGCTTACCCGCCACAGTAACGTCGGTGGGAAGATACATCATGTTTGTCCTGGCAGAAATATTGGCTGGACTCCTTCTGACAGCCACTTCTGCCTATGGTGCCGTAGACTTGGGAGTAACATTCTGACAGAGATGGCAGCACTCAAAATGACCAGATCCTCCAAAGATCTAAATCAGGCCCTTAGTCTCTGTGTAAGAGCTCATAATTTTCCAGCAAATTAAACCCCAAGCTGTGTCTGACAAAGTCCTTCTGAAATTGGGCACCTTCATATCCTGCTGAAGCTCCACAGGTCTAAGAAGTCAAAAATGTTTTCTAAGTCTCAACTTTTCAGACTATCTGGGGCTGTCCTCGTAGCCACTTCTAAGGCTCCCAGGACCTCAGGGACAGGACTTAGGGACCAGGACTCACCTCAACAACAGCAGATGTCACCAGAAAGGTCCAGTCAAGATTCAGTTGTAGCTGGTCTACTGGTCACTCCAGGAGAAAAGCCACTTGCAACTTTTGATGTCCCTGTAGTCACACAGGACTTCAGCTAAGTTACACTTTGAGTCCACTTTTTTTAGTTTTGGGTACAGATGATCACAGGTCCAGCCCATTCAGGTGTCCACACAGGTTACAGACAACAGGCCCAGTCCTGTTCTAGTTTGCCGCAGGTTCCGAATGTGTTCTGAGGACATGGGAATGAGGTGCGACTTTTGTTCACTTCACAAAACAGATGATGTGAGTGACTCCTAGACACTCCCAAAAAGTTCCTAAGAGCAAACCTTCCCACTCCTGCAGCAAAGGCTAACATGACAAAACCGTCCTGTACTCTAGGAAGGAGCTAGTGGCACATCTAGGGGTGTGTTTAAGATAATGAGCAGTATATTAATCTTCAACCTCTCCAAACTGGCTTTAGAGGCAGCTCCCTCATCCACTGAGTCTAAAGTAAACAGGCTAAAACGCATTCTGGGATCAAAAGAACCTTCTTCTCCATGCTTCCCTTACCACTACACTATAAAACTACAGTCTTACCTAGTGTGTCAGTTATCACATTTTCTGGACACTCCTAAGCTGTCATTCTTTGATTAAGATGGATCATATTCTTCCCCCTGAGCCATTCTGCCAGACCCAAACCATTGTTTCTGCTCAAAGAGCAATATTTCACACCTCATCATAACAGTACTAACAGGCCAGCTAAAGGTAATTAGTCTGCAGGGGCTTACTTTTCCTGTATGTTTACTAAACATCCAAACTCACCATTGAATTAGATTTCGATAAATATTAAAAACAGTGGTCAAACCATCTCTGTAATTTATTTCAAATCAAATATACACAATTAATACATTAACTTTAGTATTATGTTTATAAAACAGTGAAATAACCTTTGTTTGAACACGCAACAATTGAATTCATACATATTCCACTTTTGAATACCAGACACCCTCACTTGTAGGCTACAATGCCTACAAGGGCTGTTGGGATGGAAAAGTCCTCTGCATGATAATGGACTTGAACCCCTGCCCTCAGTGACCCAACTGTACTGATGTATGCATCCCTGATGCTGACTTTTGTTGTCATAGGCAAATACAGATCATGCATGTGTGCCATGACATAGGCCTGTCTCACAGATTGAGGTCTTTTTTTTGTATTGTCTTCATTAGCCTCGGTTACCAATAAATAGTGTTCCGTACTACGGGCCGTCACTTGGAAAAGCGCCAGCCAGAGATCTTTATTCCACACCAAGGATGGGTCACTCTAGACCTTGCTTACTAATCTTCAACCATAGGAAACTTATTTTCACACAGTTACCTGTGAAGTCACCAAAGGAGTACTCAAGCAATATAGTATAGAGGCCTTATCATCGGACTATATTTAAGTAGATTGTTCCACCCAGTTCTCATAAGGAAGCCAGAACTCATTACGCTTTTTCTTGGATGACCTATCCAACATGATTAGTATATTTTATTGACATCATCCATTCTATTTTAGTTGGGGGAGTACATTTAACCCAATTTTTACAAATTTCTCTTCGGGCGAAAAGTATCAGGTAGAAAATCTATTTTTTAGTATTATTTCACATAGCTTCACCATGCTCGGCAATCCCAGAAAAGACAAGAGTTTTGCTTACCTGCAGTGACTCTCCAAGTATTAAAGATATTGTGTTACTCACATCCTCTCAGAACTCCTGGTGTACGGCGCATTTCAAAAACATGTGACCACAGATTGAGGTTTTGTTGGACTGGAAGGGGAATCGAAAGCACTACAGTCATGTTAGTGGAAAGCTACCGCTTTCACCGGGAGTTAAGTACCATGAGTGCGGTGGTGGCAGCATATCATGTAGTGATCAGGAGGAGTAAGAATGTCCTTTTTAAACAGTGTCACTGAAGTGAGGCCTACAGGCTTACTCTGTGACAATACAGCTGCTGTGTGCTTAACTCACCCTTGGCCTACATCAGCTTGGTGTGTGGTGCTGTGTAGGGCAAAAGTGCTCAATCTGCACTAGGTTTATATGTGCCTCTGAAGGGTACAATATGGGGATAATGCAGTACTGTGCAGTGCATGCATGGTAAATGCATGTGCTGGATGTAAGTGAGCCTATGAATGGTACAATACATTAAGGATTTAGAACTTTGCAGTGTGTGCACAGTAAATACATGTGCTGGATTTGTGTGTGCCTATGAGTGGCACAATACAGGTAGCATGTAGTGCTGTGTAGTGCTTTCATGTTAAATGTATGTGCTGGATGTATGTGGTTCAATGAATGGTACAGTACATGAAGGATTCAGTGCTGTGCAGTGCACAAATGTAAAATATATGTGCTGGGAGTAAGGGTGCCTATGAGTGGTACAGTATAGGAAGGATACAGTGCTGTGCAGTGTGTGTATGGTGTATGGATGCACTGGGTAGGTGTTTATGTGTCTTTAATGCTACAATACATGGAGAACAATTGGTTCTATTTTGACAAACCGAGGCCTGATGGCGAAACATGAAGGTAGGCAGAGAAATCCCCCAGACAGATTTCTGTATTGCTGCATTACTGTACGCTATCCCCCAGACAGATTTCTGTATTGCTGCATTACTGAACGCTAGGTGGGACTCACACTGGAGAGGGGAGAGCCAGGCTTTTCCCGTACACTTCAAAGGGTGCATCTTGATCAGTGAGAGGTCACAAGGAAGGTGCCTAAGCACATATGAGGAAGGAGACTGGGCTAATAAGAGAATCATAAAGAGTAGGGCGGTGGTCCAGGGCTAACCTGTTGATACACCTATCACTGTGGCTGACATCCATGTGTGAAGGCTAGTCACTCCCATAACTGTGTTGTGGTGCTATCAGCTCTGGCTGTGAGAGACTGCTTTCAAGAGGAAGAGAAGGCTGAGGACAGGGCACTTCAAAATAAGCAACCACCAACTTAAACTTCAAAGATGAAGGGCTTGATTCACATAGGTAAAGTTGGACCAAAAGTCTAACTTTGACCAAAAGTCTCACTTTTTTACTTTTCGGTATTCACAAAGGCAAAGCTAGACCAAAAGTCTAACTTAACTACTTTTCTGAATTCACAAAGGTAAGTTACTACTAGTAATTTTACTACTAATAATTTAACTAGTAGTAACTTTGATAGTAGTAAGTTTACTAGTAATAAAGTTACTAGTAGTAACTTACCTTTGTGAATACCAAAAAGTAGTAAAATTAGGCATTTGGTCTAAGTTAGTCTTTTAGTCTAATTGTACCTTTGTCAATCGAGCCCTCAGACCCTAAATCATATTTGGTGTCTGGAAGTGGACCATAAGAAGGTGAGCTTTAGACCCCAAAAATTATCATCTGGTAAGCAGTCAGATGTGCTGTGTCAGGAGGAGAAACTCTGCAAGACTTCTGCCTGTGACCAGGTCTGGATGAGAAAACATTACACAGGGTATCCAAGACCACCTCCCCCGGAGCCTGGAGAACCAGTTCCTGTCTGTTTGCCAAGATCAGTGTGCCCTGTGAGGAAGAGTAAAGCATTGGAGGGAAGGAGATCCAGTGTGGGGCCATGTCCAGTGGACTCTCTTTGTGAGATGTGAAGAGACAGCTGCTGAAACAATGGGGTCATTACCGTGTGCAGGACGAAGTCGCCAACCCTCATATGCCAGAGGAGGACCACCGTGAATGGAGCCATGTGCATCACTGTGCCGATCGGACTCTAGCCTATTTGTAGTGAGGACCCGGAAGACCTGTATGCCAGGAGAGCCTGCCGTGGGAAGACTGACATGTTATGAAGGCCGTAACCATTGTACAATGGTGAGCCACTAACCAGGAGTGCCCACTGCTGAGGACTTCGGTAAGCCACACGGGGAAGAGCCTTTCTTGATGGAGTATCCAGTGACCTCATATGCAAGAGGTGGTCACCGGGAGCAACAAGACTTGTGACCTGATCAACACCCCTCCCTCTTCCAGCCAGAGAAGTGAGGCTGCAGTGGGAGTATCTGCACACTGTCATCAAGGTGAAGGACCTGCTTCAGGATCATTGCATCACCGCCTCTCCACTGTGAGGTGGATCAGAAACTTATCCTGCAACCAGGAGCAGCAGAGAACCCCTAGTTGCTTTTGTGGCGCAACCTGAGTGCAACCCACCTGGGCCACATGTTGCAAACTCACCTGGTTCAGCTGTTGCTGCTCATTCCACTCATAGACAGGACACACATTTAGGGACTGTAGACGCTCCTTGCCTGCAGATGTGGGTAAGACTGAATTTGTTTCCTAGTTAGCTATACAGTGCTGGAACACTGTTGTTTTTAAAATAGAATCAGAGTGGACTTGTGAGACTCAGACTACTAGTGGGTCTTGCCCTGGATCTTGCTGATAGTGAATGGGGAAGAACCTGTATTGCTAAAAGCAAGGAGGGAGTGGGACCCAGTGGGCCACCTAAGGAAGAACTAGAATCCTGGCTTCAGGGAGACTGTGTAGGTGTTTGTAAATGTTGTATTCTTCCTTTGTGTTGGTAGCAGTTGAAAAAAAAAATACTTCTCTTTTTACATAAAAGTGAGTATTTCGCTGGACAATGATTTATTTCCACTGCTGCACGCATTTTGAGTTGTCAGCCTGTCTTCAAACCACTCAATCCAACTTCCCTCACGGAAGCTTGGGCTGCTGGGACCATACTATTGTTGATAGACAAGTGCTGAAGAAGTACTTGGCCTAGCTGCTCCGGATTCAAAGTAGGAAGGATCCCGGGACTTAAGTAGTAGAAGAACTCAACCCCCACTGTTGGGCCCAGTAACCCCTGTGTACCCTTTGATTCTCTGAAAGGGGTGTTGACAAGGGCCTTATATATTATGTAAGGCATGGGTACTGGCAAACATTTTCCCAGTAGGCAAAAAGTTTGGTCTTTGATATGACAGAGGGCAGCACTGATGCCAGCAGGGTGGGAGTCAGGGTTGGGGGAGTTAAAGGGGCATTGGCCATAAGGTGGGTGTAGGGGAAGCAATCATATACATTTAGGGGGTGATTATAATGGCGGGCGGACCGCCACCGCCCGGCCGGCGGTGGCGATCCGACTGTCAAGACAACCTGATTTACCCCCGCCATATTACCAAGGCGGGGGGTATCGCGGCGGACGCAAAGTGCGTCTGCCACTTTTCCGCCGGTCGGCAATCGTTATGATTGCCGGCCAGGTGGACTTGGGGACCATATGGTGGTGGTGCCTACCAGGCACCGCCATCCATATTAGGATGGGTATTTTCAAAGGCCTTTCCATGGTGGCGATGCCGCCATGGGTGGGGAATCGCTTTGGGGGCCCGTTGCAGGCCCCCAGAGTGGTGGGAGGATGGGGGGCTGCACTTGGGGGGTACCTATGGTACCCCCCTACATTGCCATGAACAAGGTGGCAAGCACCGTGCGGTGCCTACCACGTCGTGCATGGCAATGCACAACATGCCATTTTGGCATTGCGGCGGGTGCTACTTACAGCCTAATCAGTGGTGTGGGATCGCCGCATGTCTGGCAGCCGGTCCCAGCACCGCTAGGGTGGTGGACGGACTTTCGTCCACCCGCCATCCTAATGGGTCCCTTAGTGGTAGAATTGTTTTATTACTCTTTACCTTTTTATTCATTATCAGATATAAGAGGGCCTTGAAACACATGACTTCAGGATGTGCACTGTACAAAACATTCTCCTGTGTTTGATTTAGTAAACTGTAATGCTGGTCATGTATAATAGGAACCCAGGCCACCCAAAGAGTGCACATTATAACTTACTTGATACTTAGTTCACAATTGGCATTGTTGTCAGGGTGGAGGGGAATCCGTGTATGAAATACATCACTGTAAAAAAATACTGCTCAATGCACTGATATAATCTGATGTACTGAGGTGAAACGTTTCTGCATGGAATATTCTTTTTTAATTTTGAAAAGACTCCATCATACTTTTACAGTTTTGCTTCAAGATGTCTTTACAAATGAAGATGTGCCTAGGGTTAAACGGTGCAGGGCACTCTAGTTACTTTCATTCTTTAACTTAAATTTGTACCTTTAAATAAATGCTTGCCTGTCTATTTCAAATCTTTTTAACAGTAGTGTTAAGTCTGGTAAACAGCAGGCCAGTGCTGCTGTCACCCTGGGGGCCTCATGTAAAGGTCAGGAAAGCTGCATGCGGCTCCCAGGTTGTACTTTGAATATCACTGATGTGGAGTTTCCCTAATGTCAAGAGGATTATTTTGACAGGTCTTCATGCAGGTTTAAAAGTTGTAGGATTCAGGCTACACATTGAGACCGGAAGCCATGTTTTCCTACTGTCCTTAGTGAATGGCCCAATAGGCAAAGGAGTCTACAGTAGTCATTTAACTTTCAATGCTATTGGTATGTTTTGTTACACCTTATTATCTGGCCTTAATGGATAGTGAAATAGGCCAATTGGGTGTTAGCCAATGTTATCATATCATGCTTAAGGATCAGAGAACATACTCTGTGACATACACTGTGGACTGAACCACAGTAGCTTATTGCACAGAGGTCCAAAACCTACAGTATTAGTTTCAAAACAATTGGGGACTAGCACACAAAAAGGGGCATTTTCTCACATTGCTTAACCCTTGATGAAAAGCAATGAACAATTCAGTCATCCTGGAAACATTTTTCATTGTCTGAGTAGAAGAACCTGGAAATGCCACCTGCATTGGTGTGGTCCCTTCCAGGTCTGTGCTACACTGTAAAGACAGTCTGTGTACGTAAATGGGCCACTTTAACATTTTTGGAATCTCCCCTCTCACCTGCATCTGCCATCTAAGAGGTCTGTGATGAGTTGAACTCTGAAATGAGTCCCAGATATGTGGAGCCTAAGTTTCTTTATGGACCAAACTACAGCAGAAGTCTCTCTCTCAATGGCCCCCCAACACTGCTCTCTAGGGAGTAGGCATCTACTAATAAAGGTGACTGGCTGGTCCTGACACTCTTCTCTTCACTGTGACATACTGCTCCTGTCCCTATCTAAAGCATCACTCTACACAACAAACTCCTTGTTAAAGTCAGGTTCCTTGAGGACTGCTGCAGTTCAGAATGCCTCCTAGAAGGGGGCAAAAGCCTTCTGACTCTCCTCTGTCCAGATCACTTGCTAGGGATGCTTCTTGGAAGTCAGCTCTGTCAGGGAGCTCGCAATGGTGCCATACCACTTGACAAACCTTTGGTAATGCCCAGTCAGACCAACAAAAGACTTCACATGACTCAGGGTTTTTGGGATTCCAAGGCCACAATGGTCTGCATCATGGGCCTGTGAGACTGAACATGTTCCTTGCCAACTTGGTAGCCGAGGTACACAGATCCCTTCCCTTTCTGGCAATGTACTGGCTTGGATAGTCAGGCCTGCTTGCTGGTCTGAAGCACTTCACTTAGGTAAGACTAGTGGTCCTGCCAGGTGTTGCCAAAGCCCGCAATATCATCACAATATGCTGCATTAAAGTTATTCAACCCAGACAGGACCCTAGACCAACTTCTGGGAGGTAGCTGGGGCATTCTTCAGCCCAACGGTTATCACTTTAAACTGCAAGCGGACCTCATCAGTGCAAATTGAACACCTCTCCTTTTCCCCTCAGTCAAAGCAATACTTGAAACCCCTGTAATTAATACAGAACTTGAGTTCTCAGGTCCCCCCAATGGGGGTAGACTTGGGTACCCGTACAATGGGACTGAACCAAGGACTGCTGGACAGTTAAGCGACTCCCATGGACAACATCTTGGCCACTTCCTCCTTGATGCTAGCCCTCGCTTCATCACACAGCCTGTAGAATTTGAAAGTGACAGGTAAGCTATCACTAGTGTCAATGTATTAGACACATTTCTGGGTGAGACCAGTTGTCAAGGAGAACAGACCAGCAACCTGGCCCAACCACTGGAAGCAGTCTGCTCTGTACGGTCAGAGCAGGTGAGTACAGCTTCTTCCACTGAGTCTTCTGTCTCGTGGGACAGGAGGTAAGGAAGGAGCCCACTCTCATCATCCTCCTCCCATGTGTCACCATCAATGTCAGTCTTGTCAGAATGGAGTTTCAAGCAGCTGACATGAATCACTATGTGGTGCTGTCCAAGGTGCCCCAGTTTACCAGATAGGTAACCTCACCCTCGTTCTCCAGAATATTGTAGGGACCAGTCCACTTGTCTTGGAGGGCCCTGTGAGCTTCTGGCTTTACCACCCACAACCTTTGGCCAGGTTGGTAACCACTAATTTAGCTTTCTGATCATTCAACTGTTTGATCAGCTCTTGACTGGCTTCCAGATTCTGGTTAGCTTTTCTCAATATACTCAGCCACCATGAATCTCAGGCCCAGTACCTAGTGCACCATCTCCTGCTTGGGTTATTTGAGAGATTTTGCCCACACTTCTCTGACAAGGCTCAAATGTCCTCTCAAAGGATGCCCAAAACAGAAACTCATTGGGGCTGAAGCCCACTTGTTTCAGCCTTATCATCATGTAGGAGAACAAAAGGCATTTTAATAAGGCATCCTGCTCCCATCAAAGAGACTCATTCAAACCCATGATCATACCTTTCAGGGTCTTTTTAAATCTCTGAACAAGACCACTACTTCTCGGCTTCACTATGCCAATTCCCTATACTGGGGCCTATCGACATACCAACTTAGAAGACTCCAACTGGTACAGAATGCCGCTTCTATTAAAATTGCAGATAAGCCACCATATCCAGCATAATTTTAAAGAGCTGCATTGGCTGCCCATTAAGAAGGGAATATGATTTAAAGGACTTATGTTGGCCCAAAGCCTTCAACCAGGCAGCGCAGTGGTACCTTGCTAAGAAGATTATTCCATACTATCCAGGAAGACATCTGCACTCTTCTGACACTCATCCCACATAGCCTTCAAGGGTGCAGACATGAAGTGTGACCCCTCCCTAAGGAACTAAACTCTGGTAAGAATGGCACATAGGGCCATGGCCATCATGGGCGCATTCACAATCCTGTTCCACTATCAACAGAATAAATCTGTTCCCGGGTGCTGTCTTAGGTTCTAAGGAAACATCAATGTCAATTGCCACTATTTCAAAAGGTGTCCTCACCACTGGAGGTTTACTATAGAGTGCCTTTAGCTGTCATCCTGCCTTGTCATTGTCTTGACAGGTTGTGCAGGAGGGACAGAACTCCTTCACTTTGTCAGACATCTGGGGCCAGAAGACGTGGTTAACTAATCTCTTCCAGGTATCCAGCTAAAGGGATATCAAGGTCCTTTAGAACTGGGAGACTCTTAGCCTTCTAGCTGCCCCCGAGGTTAGGGTCCCTAACCTTGCTGTAGTTGACACCATCCTTCCAGCTGATGTGGTTTCCAACGGTATACCCTTGATTCTGTGCCTTATCCTGGACCTGAAGGCCCTCAAAAGTTGGGTATTCTCTTTATGTTGGTCCTGCTATGCCTCCAGAAGGTATTAGAAGAATCTTATGACTATCCATGTACTTTTTAAATATACACTATGCTCTTTTAACGTAACACTATAATAATTAATGACACAGTTTTGACCAACAGCAACCTTATTGATTGTTATCACTTTGTGTCATACTGTAGCTGATTTCTATACTGTGTAAGCTCCCTTTTAGGGTATGCCAGACATCAGCCACATCACTGCATCTCCCACCTCCTTTCCATCTACCAGTACAACTAAATACTTGTACTAGCTGTAATCTCATTTTGGCAGCGGAGGGCTCCGATGGCTATGTTATGCATGTGCAGGGGAGGTTACTGTAGAGTCCAGCCTCACATATTCACAATGCATATCTGGCATGCCCTATTAGCCTAAGGCAGTGCAGTACATCAGTTGATAGAACTTTAGTGGGGTGTGACAGTCACAGTAGCTGCTCGATTTCTTAACAAGTGGTGAAGCGGCTGGGAGGTGTAGGGGTAGGGGGAATATAATAAATACACTAAAAAACACTTACCTGCAGCTGCGCTGCTAGCTTCCATCTCAGGATTCTTTTCCTCGGGTCTCTGCACACTGTGCAGACTCCTAGACGCCAATCAAGAAGCTACTCTCATGAGAGCAGTGCTGTGATTGGCCTGAGCTGGCTTGTTTAGCACTCGCTCAGGTCCTAGGAGCCGGTGCCTCTACTCCACCTAGCTGTACAAATCTTGGGTAGATAGAAAGGAAAGTGCACATGACAGTTTGGATGGCATTAAACAGCAGGCCAAACCCTCAAGCACAGTTTGCAGTGTGCACCTGAGCACTGCAGAGCATTGCCGCATTGCCGCACCGTGAGCCTGGTCTCACCGACGACGCCTGCTGATGCAGCCACCGAGCCGCTGCTTGCAACGTGACCTGTGGGCACCGCACTCCGCAGCGCCTCAGATCACGATGACGCCTTGGCATCCCAGACTATGCTGCTCCATGCCGCTGCTAGCACCGTGGTTCGAGGGCACCGCTAGTAAATTTACACGATGCACCGGCCTCATCCCGCACCGCAGCCTTGGCCTACTGACGCCGGCACCATCGACTCCTGTTCGTCAGCCAATGACATAGCTTCAGCAATGACGCCACTGCTGCTTGCACCGTGACCTGCAAGCACCGTGATGAGCACCGGCTTCACCTCGCGCCGCAACCCTTGTCCCACAGACGACGCCATCTGACGCCGCCACTGAGACACTGCTCACACCGCGAGGGCATAGCACTCCGCACCGCTGCACTTTGCACCACAGTACCCGACGCCTGCCAACACCAGCGCTCCTGATCCCAACAGAAAGGAGCTCAACCTGAAACTTCAAGGGCCTCAGAACCCTGCATCTCTAACAGGTACTGTTTGCGGGTCTTCCCGACAACATAGAGGGTTCGCGTCACCGTGCCCAGCCTGAATGTTTGGATTTGTTTGCTCACGACACCGTGATAGCCCCGGATGGAGCTATCGACATCAAGGAACTGTTTTTAAAGCGTATTTTCATAACTGTAGATTTGTAAGTACTGTATTGTGGATTTTTATCGTTTTTGCTCTTGTATATAAAAATATTGGATATTTTTCTAGAACTGGTGTGGTGTCCTTTTGTAGTGCTTACACTGTATTACTGTTGGTTATATGTAAACGCTTTACACACAGGTCTAAGATAAGCCTGGCTGCTCGTGCCAAGCTACCAAGGGGGTGAACAGGGGTTATTTTAGGAGTGTAACTCCCTTATCCTGACTAGGATGAAGGGTCCCTATTTGGACAAAGGTGCAAGCCCTTGCCAACTAGAGACCCCCATTTCTAACATTGGTTGGCAGCGGTGAGGATAGGACTTGCGTTTGCACTTGACTTACAGTGATTGGTGTGCACTACTACCATATCACAGACCATTATGTGCCAAATACTAGTTCTTTTTCTTTATGGCCTATTTTTGATCCTTCCAGTTTGAACTCTCTACTTCATCATGCCGGAATCAAGAGCATTATCCATTGCATCCCTGGAAATTGCCTTTGAGGAGGTAAGGTTGGAAGCCTACAATGTTAGGGAATTGAAATCAATTTGCAAGAACCTAAACGTTCAGGTCAGAGACCTCACTAGAAAGGACGAGCTACAAAAGGTGCTGAGGGCCTGGGTTGCAGTCAGAAATGCCAGTGGGATATCTGGTGATCTTAGTGGAGAAATGGATGAGCTTAGTCCTAGGATGGATGTGTGTTTGGGAGGAGGGGAACCTCCCCGGCAAAGCAGCAGTAGCCTGTCCCCAGAAGAGTTGGAGGACAGACGAGAAGCAAGGAAAGTAGCAGCAGAACTGGAGAAGCTTAAGTTAGCCATGGAAGGAAAGAGAATGATGTTAGATTACGAACTCAGGATAAAAGAGCTGGATCAGAGAAGTAAAGCCAGCTCAGATGGTGGCAGCAACCCGTCAAGACAAGCAGACAGAATTGTGCACATCCTTAAGAATGTAGGCAAGGAATTTAAGAAGGGGGATGACATACAAAGGTGGTTTCAGGGTACGAGGCAGCAATCTACATGAATGGGGTCCCTGAGGAAAATTGGGGAGTCGGATTGTGACCTCTCTTCCAGAAGTAGCAAGGGATGCTTTATTAGATTTGGGTAAGGGGTATCACCTCACCTACCCAGACATGAAGGATGCCCTTCTCACTAAGTATGGTCTTACTCCTGAAAAGTACAAGGATCAGTTCAGGTCCAGTAAGAAGTCTGATACTAACACTTTGTTGGAATGTGTGGATGTGCTTTGACGGTCACTGGATGGCTGGGTGGAGGGCAGTAATGTGACAGATTATCAGGGGCTCTACAATTTGATTGCATGGTAGCACTTGTCCAGTCTATGTCTTGCAGATCTGCGCCAGCATCTAGTTGATAGTAAGTTGACTGGCCCATGGAAGCTTGCTATGGAGGCGGACCACTGGGGTGTACCAGGGTCCACAAGAAAGCGTTTGGGGGAGACTCAGCCAAAGGTGGGCAGGGTCCCCAGCAGAAAAGTGGGGGGGACAAGGGTAAAGCACAGGAGTTCTCTAAAGGGCCCCCAACTAACTCCCAGGATAAAGGTTCCCACCCCGCCGGAGATAACAAATAAGGGGTCTCATCAGGAAAGGCTGCTGAGACAGGCCCGCAAGTATTTTGCATGTGACCAGGTGGGGCACATGAAGGGGGACCCCAGGTGCTCCAAGGGGGCACAGCCACCCACCGGTGGGCAGTCCAAAGTGTTGGTTAGTGTAGTGCTTGGGGAGGAGGAGGAGTACCCACAGGAGAGTGGGGACCCCACAGAAATGACCCTCGTCTCACTAGGAGACAGTGAGATGGTCCCAGGAAACCAGGTGCCCCCTAACACAAAGAAATACAGAACCTGGCTGACCATCAATGGGAAAAGGGTAGAAGCTCTCAGAGATACTGGAGCCAGTGTGACCTCAGTCCGGTGTCACCTGGTCTCTGAGAAGCAGGTAGTCCCAGGGGCATTCCACCAAGTAATTGCAGTAGACAAATTACAGCGCCAGTGTCTGGTGGGGCAGGTTCCTGTCGAGTGGGGGGGGGGGGGTTCTCAGGTCCCTTGAGGGTGGATATGAGCCCTTCCATGCCTGTAGATTGTCTTCTAGGTAATGACCTGGAGCAGTCCTTGTGGAAGGATGTTGAGCTCAGGTCTCACTTGGAGATACTTGGGTTGCCAGAGTGGGCATGTGTGTCCACTCAGTCAGTGGCGGCCAGAGAGGGTGGTCAAGAGGACTTGGAGCCTGAAACAGTGGCACAAGTCCCTACCAAGAGAAAGGGTAAGGGGCGCGGGAAACCGGCACTTAAGTTCTCACCGACCGGAAGGAGGCGGACCTTGAAGAGGACCCCCGGTGCCTACAGGGGAGCAGGTAGCTGAACTGGGGGACATCTTTGAGATGACCCATTGGCAGCAAAAAGGGTGTCCCAACAGGGAGGACTTCTGCAAGGAGCAGAAAGAGTGCCCTTCTCTAGAGGGTCTGCGGTGGCAGGCTGCAGACCAGGCAACTGGTGATCATTCTGGATCACATTGGATCTACTGGGAGAATGATCTCCTTTATAGCGAGGCTAAGGTCGCTAAGCCTGGGTCAGCCCATGTGCTGGTGGTACCCCAGAGTTTCAGGACCTTCCTACTGGATCTGGCTCATGACGTGCCTTTGGCAGGACATTTCGGGCAGGACAAGACATTTGACAGGCTTGTCACCTACTTCTTCTGGCCCCAAATGAAAAGGCAATCAGATGGACATTGCCGGTCTTGCCAAACTTGCCAGGCAAGTGGTAAGAATGGGAGGAAGGTCAAAGCTCCTCTCCAACGTTTCCAGTTGTTGGAACACCCTTTGAAAGGGTAGGGATGGACATTGTGGGGCCACTGGATCCCAAGACCGCCATGGGCAACAGGTACATCCTGGTCTTACTGCACCATGCCCCCCGGTACCACGAGGCAATCCCTCTCAGGACGACGGCGCCAGTGGTGGGCCGGGCGTTAATGGGAATCTTTTCCCGAGTGGGGTTCCACAGAGAAGTGGTTTCTGACAGGGAGACCAACTTCATATCTAAGTATATGACATCCTCTGGAAGGAGTTTGGGTGACTTACAAGTTCACCACTCAACCAGACCTTGAAGCGCATGATTAAGAATCTACCACAACCCATGAGGTATAGTGAGACATTCTCTTACCATGCCTTCTCTTTGCACATAGGGAGGTACCACAGAAGTCTCATGGGTTCAGTCCCTTTAAGCTCCTGTATGGTCACCCTGTGAGAGGACCTCTACGTTTGGTGAAGGAAGGCTAGGAGGCAGCTCCCAGGAAAACTCCCCAGGATGTGTTTAGTTACATGCTGGCCTTCCAAAACGAAACTGCCCGCTTCAGGAAACTCGCTCAGGTGGATCTGGAAGGAAGCCAGGAAGAAATGAAGAAGTGATATGACCAAAATGCCACGCTGGTCGACTTTCAACTTGGGCAGAAAGTATGGGTCATGGCCCCAGTGGACCCTTGTGCCTGGCAGGACAAGTGGACTGGACCATTTGAGGTGGTGGAGCACAAAAGCTATGTCACCTACCTGGTGGATTTGCAGGCTCCCAGGAACCCTTTGAGGGTCCTCCACGTGAACGGCCTCAAACTCGAGAGGTCCGAAGTGAGCATGCTCTTATCGACAGATGACGGGGTGGAAGAGGAGAGTGAGCCTCTCCCTGACCACCTGTCTGCCAAGGAAGGTGACAGGTTGTAGAAGGTGAGATCCTCTCCCCTACTCTGACCGCAGAGCAGCAGAGCGACTGTCACCGGTTGTTGGGACAGTTTGCCCCACTGTTCTCCCTGACCCCCGGTGTTACTCACTGATGTGGCCACCGGTGCCAGCCAGCCTGTGAAGCACAAGATTTACAGGTTGACTGACCGGGTAAAGGTCAGCATCAAAGAGGAGGTCTCTAAGATGTTTGCGTTAGGGGAGGTCGAGACTTCCATCAGTCCGTTGGCCAGCCCAGTGGTCTTGGTCCCAAAGGCAGCTGCACCAGGTGCCACTCCAGAACTTTGGTTTTGTGTGGACTACCGTGAGCTCAATGCAATCACCAGGACTGATGCACACCCCATCCCCAGAGCTGATGAGCTCATTGATCAGTTGGGAGCTGCCAAGTTCCTCAGCATGTTTGATTTAACGTCTGGGTACTGGCAGATTGCCTTAACCAATGGGATCAAGGAGAGGTCAGCATTTTCAACCCCAGAAGGACATGACCAGTTCCAGGTGATGCACTTTGGGTTGAAGAATGCCCCTGCCACCTTTCAGAGGTTGGTCAACCAGGTGTTGGCTGGGCTGGAGGGTTTCAGTGTCGCCTACCTGGATGACATTGTAGTGTTCAGTTCCAGCTGGGAAATACACTTGCAGCACTTCTGTGCAGTGTTGAAGGCGCTGCAGGGGGCATGCCTCAGATGGGGCAGGGTTCTGTGGTGTACTTGGGACACCAGGTAGGGAGCGGCCAGGTGACGCACCTGCAACCCTAGATTGACACCATTCAGGCTTGGGAGCCCCCAAGACTCAGACAAAGGTGAGGGCCTTCTTAGGACTCACTGGGTACTACCGGAGATTCATTGAGGGTTATGGCACCCTTGTTGCCCCCTTAACCGAGCTGACTTCCAGGAAGCAGCCCAAGAAGGTGATCTGTACTGAATCCTGTCAGAAGGCTTTTGATGCCCTGAAGGCCGCCATGTGCACGGCACCCGTGCCCAAGGCACCCGACTTCTCCAAGAAATTGGTCGTGCAGACTGTCGCTTCACAGCATGGTGTGGGAGCAGTGCTCTCACAGCTGATGAAGAGGGCCTAGACCAGCCTGTAGTCTTCCTTAGCAGGAGACTACTCCCCAGGGAACAGAGGTAGAGTGCCATAGAAAGGGAAGCTTTCGCTGTGATCTGGGCACTGAAGAAGCTGAGGCCCTACCTGTTTGGGACGCACTTCTGGGTTCTGACAGACCACAGGCCCCTCAGGTGGTTAATGCAAATGAGGGGTGAGAACCCAAAACTGCTGAGGTGGTCCATCTCCCACCAGGGAATGAACTTTACGGTGGAACACCGTCCTGGCACAGAACACACCAATGCATGTGGTCTGTCCAGGTTCTTCAGCCTTAGTGTTGTTGATATTTCTTCCCCACGATATTTTTGCGGCGATATTTCTGTTCCACGATATTTCTCCTTCGATATTCCTGCTCTGCACCGCTGGGGATGTCGGGGACTCGCTGGATCCTGGAGATATCAAAAGAAAGAACAACAAAGTATCCTTTTTAAAATCACGGTCAAGGTTAGCATCAGATAATAATTGCTTGTACATATCATCAAGAGCAAACCCAGTTCCTTTTGCTTAGCCATCATACTTTATTGTGCATCAAAAGGTCTATATATTTACTGGCTTCTTGCAGCAGTGCTTTAAGCAGTTTATGGTACTAGGCACTGACAAATATAAAATTAACAATTTTGATGGCAAACTTATGATATTCAGTTATCTTTGCTTTAATTTTGCACACAGAGCTTTGTGGTTCATTATGCAGCCAACGTTTCTGAAGACATGTCCTGTGACCTTTGTTACAGAGATGCAAAGCCTTGTTCATGGCCTACCAAATGGGAGCCCCATCTGCTGTGACACAAGATTGTTCAATGTCATGTTATGTACTTCAAAGACGTTACAGATACTTTTCAATTCAACTTCTCCTCCTGTGTTACCATGCAGTAGTATGAGGCGCAGGAGTACTTCTTTTGAAATAATTGATTGATCGAATACATCATCCAAACTATTAACTGGGCATCGTCGCCTATATCTGGTGACTCACCAAAGCAATGTTAAAAAGTGTAATCGTTTCACTGCATAGATCATCTACTCTTTGACATGCTCACCCATTGCCTCTATTGTTCATGCACAAGTGGAATTTCACAGTGTACGCACCAACTTCCTTCACAATGCTGACTTTAGTGGTATGTTCGTAAATAACATTTCTGCTGCTGAAACAAAACATTTCGCAACTAGCTCGGTCACTCTAAATATTTTCTATTCTGGCAAGCAAATAGCATATTTTCAATGATGCCTCAGTAACAGACTGATTCTTTCATTTGACAAAGAAAAAGATGTTGATGGGGCATTAGAGACTGTTTCAACAGTGCCACGTTTGCACAACACACCTTTGACTTAAATAATAAGGTTATGGTGTATTCTGAATGCCTCGTTTTATAGTGCATCTTCAGATCTTATATTTTGAAGGCAATGATGTTCTCTGCAAAGTAAACATACAGCTTTCTCTTTTGGATACCCAGCACAAAAGTACTCTTCTTCCCTTATGGCCTGGAATACCCTGTGTTTCATCTGTTTTAGTTTGGGTCTCTTTCAAGACTTAGTAACAGAACTGCAAATCATAGTGGGGGGTCTTTAGCTGATTCGCAATAATGTCTAAGGATCAGGGATCGTGTTTTTGTATCATCTTGTTGCCTGAGGTTGGTTGAGCTGCAGAAATGGGAAATATATGATGAAAGGGCAGGGTTGCCACCTGACAGATATTTCACATGTCCCACCAGCAATTTCAGTTACAAGTAACTGCGCCCATGTGAGAAGCACACTGACTTGACTTGAGGAGTACACTAATATTTTAATGAATATCGCAGTTCCCACATGGCGTTACAGGCAGATTAATTCTGTGGCAATGGGCAACCTACGAAGTAATCACTTCCACCATACTAGGGAGTTGGAGTAAGTACCGGATCGTCAGCTTAACCTCATGTTATGGAAAGTTAGATGAGTGTCTTGATCATGTAGACAATGGTTGTGTAATGTTGTTAAGCCGGCGAGTTCTCGTTTTCCCAGCAGCAAGGTTTCACTGAGGCAAGCCTCATAAAATGCATCTATTTTCCAGAAAAAATGGGAGACACACTGATTGGATCTAATTAGATTACTTTACAGTCTTTCAGTTTTCCTGGGAAGTAGTGTGAGAAACTGGGCAAGAGGTGAAAGAATGTAAAGAAAAATCTGGCTGCTCAAATACGTTCAAGCTGCTATAAAAATATGAGGAAAAGCATGTTGATTAGCAAATTACAAAAAGACAGTAAAATCGTCTCATGTGAGGTGAACAAACTAGGAAAACATGTAAAAGATAAAACAATGGTCTTTTACGTCACAGCTATGATATAGTGCAGCGAAGTGCCAAGATCACTACTCTGAGAAGACCCTCAAAATGTGAGGAATGTGCACGGAGTGGACATGTGCCCCATTGGACAAATGTAACCTCTTAAAGGAGAGAAATCTGTTACAAAAGGCCTCTTATAGTTTACAGAATATTCTGAGAGGTCCTCAATGGATCTGAATCTTGAAGGCGGCGCAAAAGTAAAAATAGGAAATATTTGAAGAGAAGCTGTACGAAATGCATGCAACCAAACTCATTCCTTGTTTGAGGAGAACCAATAGATGAGCCTGAAGCTACCGAAGTTCACTTTAGAGTAAACAGACAGGCAATGCAAAGATAAACTATACAGGCCCAGTATAGTCAAGGTGCTATTACCGACTAGGCGATATAGGCCTTGTTATAACTTTCTTTCTTAAAATTGTATAATTCAAAATAAATGGGTCTGGGTCCAAACTGAGACTGCATGGTGGGCAAAACAGCGATGTGTTAGAATGCTACCCCAAGTGATTGCCAGTGGTTAGCTTGATGCAAGCATTCCTTCTATCACCTTTAGTGTGTTTGATGTGACTCCCTAAGTGGCCAAGGGTATGCCCAATCATGTGTCCTAAGCTCAGTGTGCCACTGGAACCAAATTACACCTGACTGAAGAGCCCCAATCAGAGCAAAACTGGTCTTTGATTTCTTGTGTTCCATTTCAGGGAGGACCTAAGCTGGCAGTTCAGGCTGGACTGTTCTTGTTGGACAGGGTCAAGACTGATTTGCATACAGCTGGGTCCAAACTGAGGTGGCATGGTGGGCAAAACAACTATAGGTTGGTTACCCCGAGAAATTAACAGTGGTTAGGCTTACCACAAGCATTCCTCCCATCACCGCTTGCCTGTTAAACAAAATACATGGCAACCGAATCCCAGACTGAAAGAGAGGGACATATACAGGATGACTGAAGAGCGTTTGTATAAACTGAGACCTTTAGGTCCCATCACAGAAACACTAACTCGACCGTCTGCTCTAAGGACTTATTTTGAAATGTTTGTAAAACACTGTCATAGTGAGGGTAGGGTGATGCACATTAGCAGTGACTAATTGCTATTGTTTCCCATTAATTCAACATTAAAAGACTTTTCTCCACTTAAAACTCAACGGAGAGCAGCGGTAAGTACTAACACGAAGGTGAAGTCTAGTGCCACAACACCAGCCACTGCCACTGAGCGGTTTCCATGAGACAGAGAAGCAAACAATGGAAAGCGTTATACTAAATGCCTAAAAGGTGCCCTTCCTAAAGCATAGTAAATGTGAAACTGTCCTGGGTTTTGTCAAAGTGTCTGTGACATCTCTGCGGAAACAGGTGCACTCTCGCCTCCACTGCTGTCTCCGGCATTTCGTTGTAACTGGCCCCAGTGATGGCAGTGTGTGCAGCGCACTCTGGCTGGGATGGTGATTCGCTGCTGTGCTGCTGGTGCTGCCAGCTTCCCTAAAATAAAAACCCTTGGTTTGCTGGACCATTCTTCTTAACCCTCAGAGCCAGATATCTGCCTATCCTCCACAGGCCACGTTCGACTAACATCTGTGACTTTCTGGTCGCCTCTATTGGCACTATGGAGAGGATCTACAGAGGCACGCGCCTGTATACTGGCTACTGGACATATCCATACAGTGGAGTTCTGCAAGAACAAACAGCTTGCATTCTTTGGAATCCTCTTTGTTTTTGACCACAGAACATCCCTTATAGATTAGTACAATTGCACCTGGATAAACAGTGCTCTGCTCTTCTCCCACAGAGGTCACTGAATGTGTTTGACAGGGGAGGGCGGGGCAAGAGCATTCGTTGGCTCTTCCCTTGCAGCATTAACGACAAAGCTTCGAAAAATGCGTGCTTTCGATTCTTATCTTAAAAAGCTCAGCTGCTGGCCTCCACTATTTTTTATACGCACTATTATGGGTGTGCGAAGCAGAATCGTTGTTTCACATTCACACCTGCCATATAGGATTGCCAAATGCTTTACATATTTCAGTCTTTTTTTACTGTGTTATATATCTGGTGGAAAGCAATGCTGGCCGCTTCTATGGGCTGGCTGGAGAGTCAATTATGTCTTTCTGACAAAGTGCTAGTACTGAGGTGGAAGTCCGATGTCCCTTCGACATTGGTGGCTCAGGGGGGCAGGTGACGAAGGGGCTATTCGGCCATGGTGGTGAAGTCCAGAGATTGCAGAGTGGGGGTGTAAGCAGGGGTTACATCTGAAGATCCCTGAAGGGTAGCCATCTTGCGATTTACACAACACATTGGTTACCTTGGAGGGTTACAGGAGCTTTTTAGCAGCCAGTTTTGTAGCGAGGCTGTTGTGTTCATCTTAACACCAATTAGAGGTTATGGACACATTGCCCTCCAAGGTAGTTGCCATGTCCAACTGCCCAGGTCCCGAAATAACGACACAGTCAGACTGGCAGGTGAGTGTAAGGGGTTTCTTTATTCGCAGCCAACACTCCCACTCATGCAGGCATGTCTTCCATGCCACGTGTCCAGACTCTAAGTGTGTCCAGTTCCTGTCTCACCCATTTCTGAACAGAAGTGGTGTCTGGTGTCCGGTTCCCTGCATTCCGGCGTGTGCAAGGTCCTAGCGCCTAGCTACATCTCGTCATTAAGACTGTGGTAGATGCACTTTTGGTGCTACAGGAGACATCTAGGGAGGACCTGTTGAAGCCTGAAGTGCTTGGGTCCCGAGGATGGGGCACCCCGTGGAGAGATCATCTGAGGCGGTAGCAGCAGCTATTTTGTCCTGCTTCCACCCACCACGGAGCAAGATGAAGTGCAGTGAAGTGGGAGCAGGCAGGGAAGGTGTTGACAAGGCTGGGGAGTGTTCGGGGGAGGGGTGCCCTTCAAGAGCAGGAGTGGTGAGGTGGACAGTCAGGACTAAACTGACATGTGGGGTAAAAGTAGTTGGCCCAGCAGCCCCTAGGGTTTGCAACAGGAGCAAAGGGTGCATATATTTGCAACCCTCCCCCGAAGCATAGTAAGGTACTTAGTACACACTGCAATAAATAATCATGCCACACAAATTTTGTTGGAAAACAGTTTAATGCAGATTTATTTCATACATCAAGTATGTCAACATGGTGAGTTAACTTCTGGGCGATCCAAGGGCAGGTAGCGATGAGTAACCTGAGCTGCCACCTGCCTGATGAGCCAAACGGCACCGTGGCCAACCCAATCAGTGCTACCATTTATGTGGGGATTAGCCCCCTTAAATACCATGGACCATCAGTCGATGACTTCACTCACGCCATTTTAAGGGCAGAGCGTTGCAAGGCAAGCCCCCAGTTGCTCAGGCTTACAACTGTCCAAAGGACTAGCGGGGTGCCGGTTTCTATCCAGGGTCCTGCCGTAAAGACTCCTGAGGTTTTGCATAGAGCACCCTTACTGTGCTCATCAAGAGGGTACCCCTTAGTACCAATCAGCCTCTGGATCAGCCTGTAACTCTGCTTGCGGCACCCAGGGTATGCAGTAGGGAGGGTGACTGTGTGTCCGGCGGCAAACGAAGAGGATGGCCAGTGTGTGGGGGCAGGTATAAATTCCTGACCCCCACCCCTTGCGCGCAACAAATGACCCTGCTAAGGCACCCGACATGGGGTACACCTGTAGGGGATACCAGTGAGCAGAGTTCAAGGATGTGCCTGAATGCAGCACTAAGGTGGCTGCGTTTTTAAGAGGGCATACTGCGTGTGCCGCGGGCAGTCACATAGTGCTGATATTGGCATCCCTCCCCTGAAGCATAGTAAGGTACTTTGTACACACTGCAATAAATAATCATGCCACACACATTTTGTTGGAAAACAGTTTTCTATAGGATTTTTTCGTGCATATGCCAATGTGGTGAATTAACTTACGGGTGATTAAAGGGCAGGCAGTGACAAGTAACCTGAGCTGCCCACTGGCCTGATGAGCAAAACGGCACCATGGCCAACCGACCTGAGGCTACACTTTATGTTGGCACTATCCCCTTGAAATACTGTGGACCACCAGTCAATGACTTTACTTACACCTTTTTGGGGCGGAGCGTTGGAAGGCAAGTCCCCGCTTGCTCAGGCTTACAACCACCCGAAGGACTAGCGGGGTGCCAATGTTTCCATCCAGTGTCCTGCCGTAAAGACTCCTGGGGTTTGACATAGAGCACCCTTACTGTGCTCATAAAAAGGGTGTCCCTTAGTACCAATCAGCCTCTGGATCCCCCTGCAAGTCCTCCAATGCCCTGGATGTGACTGCTGTCATATCCGGCCGCCCCATCATGGCAGGCTCCATATCTTCCTGCAACCTGCACTTACCAGTCCTGCTAGCCGGACCAAGTCCCTATTCACCTCTGGTGTACCCTGTCCCTATCAGAGTACCCAGTGGTGTTTGCACTAATGAGGCAATGCCCTATATAACCATGTCCTTCTTGAGAGCTGGGGGCCCACCCTCCGCTCGTTCTTGCTGCCACTTTGTGACCAAACTGCAACGGTACATGCAGGGTAACCCAGCCCTGCTGTCAGAGTGAAGGGGAGCACTTCAACATGTCAAAAGTTTATCCGCAAATAAGTTGTTACTTAACGTCGGCCAATTCTGTTATCTTACCAGCTACCGCCATTTGCCAGCTTCCACAGCAGGCCCACCCGGGACCAATTAAAAACTACTGCACTCTTCAAAACCATAGTTCTGTGTTATATAATCCATTTGCACTATGTGCAAATTTGTGCCTTTACATTTGGGGGTTAACTAAGCACTTGTTTACCCCCAATTTCACGAGTCCCAAATTAGAGGGTTCAAAATGATAACCATGTGCCTCACTAGCAAGTGAAATATGGACCACCTGGAAAGGGTCAGTGGACGGGGACAGGGTAGCCTTGAGATAAATGGTGCCCTCCCCCTGCTTGAGCTAGTACCTTAGGCATGGCCCTCTCACTCATAGGAATCATATGACATGTATTGAATTTAAGCTGTCATGTCCTTTCGTGGACACCAGGTGATCATCGTCCACCTAAAGCAAGACAAAGGTGGGTCTTAAAACAGAAGGTGAGGCCGGAGGCCCCCTAAATGTACTCCAAATATTCTACTACATTCCATGTCCTTATTGCCTACAAAACCCATTAGTCTGACTGCTATCTTCAGATGCTGTGTCACCATGCTGGTGTCCCCACCCTAACGTATGTTTCCCATAGCTAGACTTCTGCTAAATGTATACCAGAGTGCAGGCAAAAGATGCCAATGCTTTAGGTTAGTGAGAACATGGAGTAAAACATGTGTGCAAATTTACCTGCACCTTCTTAAATATGGGAATGCAAATGTGTTCTAGTATTTGTCAGCATTTTTGCACAACACCCATATTTCTCAACATGAAATGAAATAAAATGAAATTTAAATGAAATGAAATATATTGATATAGACCTCTTCTGAGATCCACAGTATGTTAAAATAGTGTATACAGATTTCCAATTCCACAGTAGCATGATATATCACAAAATACCTTATATACAAAAGAGATTTTTATTATTATTTTACACATCTCTAAAATATCTGGAAAAAACGCTTTAAAAAACTTAAAAACTTTGTAACATACAAGTTCATCAGGTGGAGTTCTTATAAGCTCGAGCAGATCCATAGTTCTAAAAATATTATATTTTATGCACTAAACCAACAGCAATCCTCCATGGCACTCCATGACTGAGATGTTGGTTCATGAGCCAACAAGGTCCCCAACACCAGCCCTTCGAGGCAATAACCCTGATTCCCAAGGTCATGCGATATGACCAAAACAGGAAGGAGTAATCCAACCATGGGCCTCAGCAAGAATATCCGAGTGATGGCTGCGCCAAGTCCGCTCGCAACATTAACTTCCATATAATGCCCGCCTTTTGGCGCATTCCGCGATGGAGAGCACAAGACCCCTGTCGCCCAAGCTCAAGGAATGCAAACAAAGGAAGGATCAATATCCCCTCATTCTCCTGACAGTACCGCCTCTGTGCCACAGGTTCCCAACATGTGATTGTGTGCGCTTTACCTCAAACCTCTCTCACGGTTAGCAAGTGGCAACCGCACCCAAGGGCCAAAATGAGCCAAGACCCAAGTAATGCCCATGAAGGCGCAGAATCGCTGTCAACAAGAACACACCTGGGGGGACGATAAGAAGCACCCAAAGCAAAAGCGCCCGGCAAGGCAGAGACAATTCAAACAAGTCCACAATTCTCCCGGCCCTTGAAAGCAGCAAGTGACAGAGCCCGGGCTGTTACATTAATAGTGCTTGAGACATGCACCGGTAAAAGGAGGCACTATCATAAACCAGGTGTGGATTTGTTACTAAACATCTTAGCGCATTGTGGTAAATAAAATATTACCCTGGCAGAATTTCTAGGCATTAACAAAGTATCATGCATCAAAAGAGAGACAGGATCCGTGGTGTCCAAGTTAAAATGGGCTTTATTCCAATAACTCGAGTCAAAGGGAGAATCAGTTCCATCACCACAGAGGTTCAGGAAGGGTCTTCTAACAATTATTTACTGAACATGGGTTATATACATTTTATCTTGTACATAGGACGTAGGAAGGAACGCTCGAGGCAGAGCAGAGAAAGAAAATGAGATAAGAGCATGTAGGCGTGCATGAGGGTGTACACTTTATGAGTCATAGGTAGGTGATAGGTAGGTGTCATAGGTGGGTGGTACACAGAGGAGGAGTTTGGATAGCTAGCTGGAACTATGCCCTAATTGTGCAACCTGAGCATGACGTGCAATTGACGTGTAACTGAGAGGAAGCTGACTTTCAACCTAGTAGAGAGATCTCTTGTGTCAAGGCGACCAGCACATCTAGTACAACTGATATCTAGAGTCAGGGGATGTATTATCTGAAGCAATAGTTGTTCATCACTAAAAGACAGAGAGGGCATATTTATTCGTTCATTGCATGAGGTTTCTATGGATGCAAGCACTGTAATCCACTTAAACAGAGACAGAATGGCTGGGCCCTATCTATGCAGATGGGTTCTGTGTACCTTCTTCACCAGACTGAAATGTGATTCTGTAAAGCAAACAGATAACTGTTATTCATAA
Organism: Lissotriton helveticus; assembly: GCF_964261635.1. Classification (NCBI taxonomy): domain Eukaryota; kingdom Metazoa; phylum Chordata; class Amphibia; order Caudata; family Salamandridae; genus Lissotriton; species Lissotriton helveticus. Next base: position 1,306,675,667 of record NC_136065.1, on the reverse strand, counting down.
TACTGTCTTGGCAGGCCTTACTGGGCTTCTTGCGGCTTTCAGTGTGTCAGGAGTCATGAAAACATTAATTCAGGGACTGGTGGTTCAATCTGAACCACAAAAAGGGTTCAGTACGATATTTATTTAAAAGTGCACAATGTAAAATACATGGGCCTTCATGTTAGCTCAACTTTTGGGAAACTTGATGACAGGCACCTTAATGCAGGATATGAATGCAGAGGCCTAGTGATTCAGGCCACTACAAGGAAATGCATGGGTGACATGCACATGACATGTAACATAGGGTACACGTAGGGGACATCTTGGTCAGGCAAAATTTCATTTTCCACATTCCCTCCTTGTCCCCTACTTAACCCTTTAGGATACATCTATATTCATGAGACCGTATAGTTGATCATACAGAATCATTTGTTCATCTTTTATCCTTTGTTTACGTGGATGTGGAATACAGGCAGTAGCACACAGGCCACAAATGGCCGGGCCACACTGCAGACAGAGACAGCAACCAAATACCATAAGTAGGGCCATTCCTAGGAAGGACATAACTTTCCATCCCCATGCCGATATTACACCCCAGAACCAACTGGACCAAGTCCATGTGCCTGGGTCTTGATGTATGACATTAGCAATTTTGTGGAGTCTTGTTATCGCTGCGTACACGGATGGCGCGTTATTTGGGATGAAAACGCAACAACTAGATCGGATCACTCTACAAGCTCCGCCTCTATCCGCCAGGATGACGTCAAGAACGAGGCAATTTTGTAAAACGACAAGTCTCATAGCAGATTGCTCCTGGGTTAAGTTCGCCAGGGCAGATGCAGTCACATTCACTACTGCTTCCAGGGTTCTTGTTAATTTGCGTATCAGCTTACTATTTTGGACGGGGCCAACGAAGAAAAAGAAACCTTTGTTGAAGTCTGTATATTGCTCCCAAGCTGTTTCAGTCTGATCAATCCCTGCAGAATCTGTCTCTCTCTTTTGTCTAACATGTTCTAGTTGTGAATCTCTGTGATAATGGGATGGGGCCAAGAAAACAGGTGGCAATAAGAATGCTATATAACAAGTCCCACCCCAGTCTAAGGGCAGATGTACATAGGCTGTCTGACCGCAAATGAAATAGGTATGGCGTGATGGTTTGAAAGAAGAAAGTCCTTTATCACTAAACTCTACTACAGTGTTACACTCGCTGTGTCCCATATGTACTGAGCCTTTCTTACTAACACATAGGTCACCTTTTGCTGGCAGGACTGATATAAACGGTGGACCTGTATTTTGTTTGGGCTGAACATTTAACATTATACAATTAACGGATGCATTTCCCTGCTCATACTCTTCATTTTCTAGATCGGTTCCCTTTCTTTGGGGGAATCCGTCTTTGTCTGGAAAGCATGCTTCATTCATTACTTTATTCAGGTTTCCATATATCCAGCCACCTGGATAAGCTATGTACTTTCTATCTATTGAGGTCATTAAAGCAAACCATGCTCCACATGACCCATTGTGTGAGAAAGGTAGAGGATAGAATGGCAAAACTCCCTCCGTTTTCTGATAAGGGGGCAGTTGGCCACATACCCAGCAGTCAGTTGCATTGCTGGTCTGGTGAGAATGGTGTAACATACGAATAAATGTATTGTTACGTAGTGCAAGTCGATATGATAATTCATGAGGTGGCAGGTCACTGAATGTATGCTCTACAGTGCTGTTACTGGAAGAATGTATATGTGAGGAAATGGGAAAGAAAACATGTAGCAATAAACTGATACCAATTATAACAATACACAGAATAAAAAGAATGATCAAGGTAACTATGCATCTACTTCGTAATATCTTGCAGTATTTTTCCTTCTTATCTCTCTTCTTGCTATTCTCATATGTGATCTTATACATGTCAGAAATCTAGTCTAACCGATTCACCACCGAGTGGACTTAGACAATTAAACTACGTCTGACTTACTAGATCTTAATTTAGATTTATACTCCTGCTGAGGGGTCTTTTCTAGCAAAGGTCAGTGTTCTTTATAAAAGTTCCAAAGTTCCAAATAGTCCAAAGTATCTTTTGTAGTGATGAAGGTGAGTTCGGCCTTTACGTACTTCCACCAACTTCGGCGTCTTCCAACGTGGCTCAAGGGGACTTGAACGATCAAAATTCCGGATGCATACAAAATTCTCGGGGACAATGGCGTGTTCCTTGACCTGGGTGTTGTCAGGGAAGGCAGCAGCAACCTGTGAACAACAAGAGAGTAGTGTAGACATCAAGGAAGCCAGGTAATCTGTCAGCATGTTACTGTCAACATCAGTAATTTTTTTGGCATAGGCGTACCCCACATATTTGGCGGTCTACCGAAAACTACTTCATAAGGAGATAGGCCTGTTCTGGAATGAGCTACCATACGCATGTAAAAGAGGGCAACCGACAAGGCAACCATCCAATCCACGCCTTTTTCTGCACAGATCTTAGCAATTTTTGTCTTAATTGTCTGATTATGTCTTTCTACAAGGCCTGCTGCTTCTGGGTGTCGTACACAATGGAACTTCCACTTATATCCTAACAGAAGAGACACTTGTTTCATTAATTCAGAGGAGAATGGCTGTCCGTTATCAGAATAGATCACACGAGGTAATATCTGGGGAAGAACTCGCGCACCAATTGCCTGGCTGTTGTCACAGCAGTGTAATCTGGAACTGGATAAGCTTCTGTCCATCTAGATAGTGCACACACAACTACTAAGACATACTTGTAACCTCTACATCTGTCCATTTGGATGTAATCCATCTGGAGGACCTCAAAAGGGTGGTCAGTAGGATGAAATCCGCCTTGATCCACCGGAATGCCTTTACCTGGATTGAACTGGCAACAGATCATACATCTTCACAGATCATACATGTTCGCATTTTCTGTTTCGCTGCTGCACATAGGTGCTTGTTAAACCAAATGTTCTGTAAACTGTCTAGCATTGCCTTCTTCTCCTAAGTGTGCTGGACTATGAGCTGTGTTTATGATTACTTGTACCATAGAATCTGGGAGAAACCATGTAGCTTTTCCCTTAGTCATCCAACCTTGGTCAGTCTGAACCCCTCCTTGTTCAGTCCACTTCTTTATCTCATCTGTAATGGCATGTGTCTGTATGTCGAGTACATCTTGTGTAGGGTCCCTGACTGTCATACTTTATGTCAGTAATGGTACCTCTGTCCTTGTCGTGTCTGTTGGTGTCTGTGCTGTAAGTTTAGCTGTTCGGTCTGCCAGGTCATTACTCTGGGAAATGGTGTCTGTAACTTTGGTGTGAGCTTTATATTTCAGGATAGAAATGGCTGTAGGTAAATGTATGGCCTCTAACAGGGTCTGAATAAGCTGGCCGTGCTGAATCTTGGTCCCATGGGAGGTCAAAAAACCTCTCTTTTGCCACAGGACCCCAAAATCATGAACTACGCCATAGGCATATTGTGAGTCAGTATAAATGTTCACTTTCAAGTGCTTAGCTCTTATGCAGGCTTGTGTCAGAGCAATGAGCTCTGCTGCTTGTGCAGACAGTGTGTCTATTTCCTGTGGTCACAGCATAGGCTGCTACTAATATTCCTGCACTCGTTCTCATGCATGAACCATCTACATAGAGCGTTAGGTCAGGGTCTGGTAGTGCAATATCTGTCAGGTCTTGTCTTGGTTTCGTCACTATATTCATAACTACCACACAGTCATGTGGTGGTGCATTTACTGTACTTGAGGGCAAAAGTGTTGCAGGATTCAGAATGTTACAACGTCTGATCTCTATGTGTGGCTGAAATAATGTCAGTTCATATCCTGTCAGTCTCGCTACAGTCAAATGTAAAAATAAATAAAAATATGGCGCGTGACATAATGCTCTTTTTAATTCCTCAAATGCCAAGGTGTGTTCTTGTGTCCAAGGGAGGACAGTCAAAATGGCTGCCTCCTGTGTAGTTAACTGTATGAGTGGTTTGGCTAGATATGCATACTGGGGAAGTGAGGCCAATAAATGCACGAACTTCCTTTTGTGTCCTGGGCTGTGAAAGGTTAGTAAGTAACTGAATACGTTCTTGTGTTAGCTGTCTACAGCTGACTACCCTCCTTGGAAAGCAAGTGTTCAAGGAACACCACTTGCTTTACACAGAACTGTAACTGTCAGTGATGCATTCTCGCATTCTGTGTCTGATCGTGCTGTAACCAGGATGTCGTCTACGTACTGTATCAGTCCTGTGTTGGCAGGCATGTGAATACTGTCTAGCCGTTTCTTTAGTGTCTGACTGTAATTGCTAGGGCTCACTGTCATCAATCTAGCAAAAATTAATTATATAAAAATAAATAAATAAATAAAAATGAATTTTCTATTAAAAAGCACAATTTTTATTTCCAAAAGCTCTGCAGTTTACAAAAAAATCCTACTCTAAATCTTGGGAATAGTATGACCATACTACCTACAATATGTTCTCTAAATGTATTTGAATAAAATCCAAATTATTCTAGCATAGACAGAGGGCTGGAGCCTCGCTACTCCTCACTCCTATTAGAAGCAGCCCCTCCCTCTAGAAAGATGTTCACGCTCAGAGTTTTGAATCAACTCCAAGCCGGGCTTCACTGTGACCTAAAATTGAATGACTGCCAGATGCTTAACACATTGCAAGAGCAAAACTCCTGCCAATTATTCTGTTTACACGGCTGAGGGACAAACTATTCATTTGCAAGCGTGACTTATCTGAAGTCAATGAAGCTTTTAGTGTTGACTGTAAGGAAGAACAATTTTTTTGTACACAAGTCAGAGGGGCTGGGGAGGTAACTTCGCTACGAACTCACTCCTTGCTCACCTACCCCTCCCCTCAGAGCCAGGAGCTGGCTCAGTGTCAAACATCACTAAGAGGAGACAAGCCTCTCACTCGTCTCTGCTTCTCTAAAATTGGGTCGCTGCCAACGCTGAGCTCATTGAAAGAGTCAAGCGTCTGCCAAGAAAGCTAGTGTCAGTCGGAGGAGTGGCCCTCCCTTTACTTAAACAAAGGGATTACGGAAAGAATTGGGTTATGGCCAATAATAACAAGACAGGCACGGCAAGAGGGAAAAACCCTCCCTTTACATAAACATATACTGGAAGCCAGGACCTTCAAGGTCGAAAAACACATTCTCTGTAATTCAAAACATATCTGTACCCAGGCCAGAACCATTATTCTCTAACTAACTGAAGTAAATTTAAAACGTGATAAAAAGTAAATTAATAAAGACATGTATTTTGTTGTAACTAAGTGACATGCTAGCATTTTAAAATAATTCTGTTACAATGTACTGCTACTTAAAAGCCCCACTTTCTTAAAAAACACTTTTGTCTAACTAATTCAGCTAGAAGGCAAGACATTTGAAACATGGGCATTTGTTTATTAACACACAAAAAGGGACAGTTTGCTTCTGCACACAAGGCTATGCATTTTGCATTTGAGAAAAAAAACGAATTATCATGGACTGTTGGGTTGGGACTGTTCTCTGCATACATCAATTGAAGCTTCTCCACTAAATGTTTATCTGAAACCATCTGTGTAAGCATTGCAGCCTAACTGACCTCTGAATCAGACATAATAAATCCTATTTTCCAAGTCTTGTTTAATGAATACTGCTTTTACCGTGCAAGATTATACCTTTCTATCAGCAGCCTGTCAAAGTACATAGGTGAGCCTTGAAACTAAATGAATGCAAATTAAACTAATGTAGGGGACACTTAGCAATGCATTAAGATGGTAGTGTATTATAGCTATCAAAAAGGGCCACGTTCATTAATTTACAAATAGCCACTTTCCTAAGTGAGTGGGATAACTGTCACACGCTATTCTAAAGGGCAGCTTGCATTGGGAAAAATAATAATTAATATTTTGTAGAAACATCCCTATTTAAAAAACACACGGGTGTATTACACTAATTACACTAATTTTCTTCTCAACCGTGAAAACATTAAAGCACTCTCCGACTGGTTTATTTACAACTACCGACCTCTGAGCCAAACACATTAAATCAAGTGTTCCAAGGCAAACCCTTTACAAATACACTTCTTTACTCTCCATGCAAGATTTTACCATTCAATCTGCAAACTGACAAAGCACATAGGCAGACCCAGAATGAAAAAGTCAAAGAAACCTTTATCTCAATTTTCAGAAATACGCCCATTGGATAACATGGCAAATCGCACCTCCACACAAAACATGCTTTTTCCACCACTTCCACAGCTCAGATCCCTTTCAAATTTGGCATCACAGTAGTCCAAGCTATTCCCTAAATCCTCACCAAAAAGCAACCAAATCCCTCCACTGGAACGGGTACGAATTTCCGCTCAAAAACACGCCCCCCGCAAACACCAAAAAACGCCAAAATCCCTCAACACCTTGTTAAACAGCATGTTAAAACAAATACTGCTTTCTCAATATAAGATATTAACTCTTTGGCAGCTGAAGCACAATCATTCCCCAATGATTGCAGTACATGGGAAAGTCATGAACTCATCTCTCCACGTTATCACATAACACGTACGCACATCTTCAAAACATTTTCTCTAAGCACTTGAAAGAGATCCAGCTCTCTCCTGACTAACGTAATGATAACAAGCTCTGCACAAAACATAACCACGTGGCGCTATTCACAAGCCATATTCACAAGAAACTCAACAAGTCATAATAATGACATGCTCTTCCTAACCATATTTACAAGGAGCTATTTACAAGGAACTCCACAGTAAACTTATTTCTACATACTCTAAAGGGTACAGGTGGTGGCGTTCTCTACCTACTGGGTCTTTCTGAGGTGGTCACTTGAGCTAGTTCTTCTGACAGGACGGGATAAATACCAGTAACAACGGCATTTCTTTCTCTAACAGTCTGTTCTGTCTTGACCCGTTCCCCCTTATCCCGTAGTTCTTTTTCTTTGGCTTTTTTCTCTGCTTGTTTAGTTCTCTCTACTTTATTGAATTCTTTCTCTGTTCTCCTATGTGACTCTTTGCGCCATAAACTCAATAGCGTCTTTCTGAGAGGGTCTTGACTTCTTTTTCCATGCTTATTATACATATACAGCCTGATTCATGTACGGGCCGTTTTGCGTGTCCCTAATAGCGATTAATAGCGACTCGCTATTGAGGAAACGCAAAACGGCATTCATGTACTTTTCGGGGAAAAAATAGCGACTCGCACGCGGGCGCTAAATCCGTTAGCGACCAACTAAAAACGCAGAAAAATCGCTATTCCCGGCTACCTGCGTCGGGATTGCGACTCGCAATCCCGTGCGATCGGATATGCGACTCGCAATCCCGTGCGATCGGGAATGCGACTCGCAATTCCGTGCGATCGGGAATGCAACTCGCATTCTCGCGCGATCGGGAAAACGGGAAGTCGCTTTCCGAGCACAGTGATGACATCACAACCAGGAAGCAGGCAGTTCCCACCCCCAAACACCACAGCGAGGCAAACCTCCGAGGGAGCAAGTCGGAAAGCAGACGCTAAACCAGCGATAGCGACTTCTCTACCGACTGAAATAGAGACATATCAGCTGCCATGTCTGAGGAACCTGTCCCTGGCCCCAGCAACAGCGCAGGACGAAAGCGAAAGCTCAAGTTCTCAGAGCAGGAGCTCGAGAACCTTATTGAAGGGGTGGTGGCCAACCATGACCGGCTCTTCGGGACCAACTCCAGAAAGGTCCCAGAGCAAGACAAGCGGAGGATCTGGCTGGGAATAGCCTCCAGCGTGAACTCGGTGGGTGTGGCCGATAGGTCATTGGAGGAGTTAAAGAAGCGCTGGTATGACCTCCGAGGTCGTGCCAAGGAGAGGGTGGCGGAGCGCCTTGGAGAGGCATCGGGCACTGGAGGTGGCGGACCGACAGTCCCACCCAACACACCCTTGGAGGACCAGGTCGAGGACACCCTTGAGAGGGAGGCGTGCGTTGGCGTGACCCCTCTGGACTCCTCCCGCCCCACCCAAGACACCCAAGGTAAGTGGCATGCGACTGCGACCCTGTCCCCTATGACCGTCCCTGACCAAATAGGCTCACTTATTGGCCCTTAGTCATGCCTTTGTTGCGCATCAGGGAATGCCCTGAAGCATTGTGGGAGATGTAGTATGTCCACAATGTAGTAGTACCCCAATGCAGCCAGACAGGTCCCAAAGTACGCAAATCCACAGCCATCCAGGGAATGTCACCCAGCATGCATGTAACATCAGCACGTCTGACAGTCACATGCAACTAATGAGTATCCACTTACCCTCACAGGTGGCGCAGACAGCAGTGACAGCGAGAGGCTGCAGATAGATGAGGAGGCCCAGGAGGAGGAATCACAACCAGAAACCCAGGCACCAGCCCCTGCCGCTGCAACAACACCAGCAGCCAGGCCCCCCACCGTTGCTGCATCTGGATCTGCCGTCCCACCCGCAGCCAAGGCCAGGCCCCCCCACCGTTGCTGCATCTGGATCTGCCGTCCCACCCGCAGCCAGAGCCAGGCACCCCACTAATGTGCCCCCAGTCCCTGCCGCACCAGCAACGCCTGCTGCAACACCACCTGCAGCTGGTGCCAAGAGATCGGGGCCTGCGACAGCGGCAACACAGCGGGCAATCAGCAGGAGGGGCAATGGACATCGCTATGCCTGCATGAGCGTAGAGAGACGCATGCTCCGGATCCACCAGCGCCAGTCACAGCAGCAAGGTGCCATCCAGCTCCAGCTGCACAAAATTGGGCGCAATGTGGCGGGAGTTGGAGACCGCATGGACCGCATGACGGCGGCCATGGGCCGCATGACTGCAGCCATGGAGGAGAACACTGCTGCGCTCATCAAGCACCGCAGTGTAGCGAGCCGGCGCCACCACCAGCTGATGAGCCGGCTGTCCGCCTATAGCAGGTCGAATTATGTGGCAGCAAATGCCACCACCCAGTTGTCGCGGCGCTCTCTCACACAGCAGCACCAACTAGTGCAGTGCTGTGAGGACATCACCAGGGTACTGGAGCACCTAACCACCGCGGTAACGGCACTACACACACCTGCGCTACCGGCCACTGTAGGGGGCGACGATGCCAGTGAGGGTGCCTCCAGCGTGAGCAGCCAATCGGCCACACTGGTCCCGCCACCTAGGCGCAGCACCAGGGCAACGCCTGGTACAGGTGCCCAGGAAGAGGAAGAGCCTCAGAGGCGCTTGGGCATTACGCGCAGGAGGCGCCATTGACACTGTCTGCATAACACTGGCACAGGCTGACGCTAAGCCTGCCATGTACATGCACACTGCAGTATGAAGCAATACTGTTATTTGTAAATAGTTGGACTGATTACCTTTTTCTTGTGAATGAAACAAATATATTTATTTTGCTGCACACATTAGCCTTGTGTAATCATTACATTTTGCATGCAATTGTGATATGTGGGGTGGGGGAAGAGGGTGGGCTAGAAATTGTTCAGTGTGATGTGGTTGCGACGTCTGTGGCCTTCAGCTGGGTTCTCCCCGCGTGCATGGTGCACATGTGCTGGTGGCCGGTCGTCCCCTTCAGATTCACTGCCTGAGATGTCAACAGGTATCCGGCGCTTGGTTGCAATGTTATGGAGCATTGCACAGACAGCCACAATGCGGCAGCACGCAGCAGGACTGTAATACATGGCCCCACCTGTCTTGTGCAGTATACGGAACCTGCTCTTGAGCAGGCCAAATGTCCTTTCTATACAGTTCCTTGTCCGGATGTGCGCAACATTGTAGCGCCGTTGCTGAGGTGTGGCAGGGTTGAGGTAAGGGGTCAGGAGGTATTCCCGTAGGGCGTAGCCACTGTCACCTGAATGAGAGGAGCAGATGTTGATTGCCTGTGCAGCGCAGTGACTTCATTGCAATGTGACATTGTCGACAAAGTGTACTTACCAAGTAGGTGTCCTTCCCCAAACTCTCCTCTGAGCAGTCGTGTGTGGAGTCCACTGTGCCTGAAGATAAAGGAATCATGGGTACTCCCTGGGTACTGTGCGACAATGTCAGTGATGATGGTCTTGGCATTGCAGACCATCTGTATGTTGAGGGAGTGGTAGGACTTCCGGTTGCGGTACATATACTCCGTGGCAGCTGGTGGGCAGATGGCGACGTGGGTACAGTCGATGCAGCCGAGGACATGGGGAAAATGGGCTACATTGTAAAATTGTAGTTTTGTCAGGTCCAATTCCTGTTGGCTCGTGGGAAATGTGATGTGGCGGTGGAGCTGGGTGAGCATGGCGTCAACGAAAGTGTGGAGGCAGCGTGACATGGTGGGCTGGGATATCCCCCCAGCAGCCGCTACTATGCCCTGGAAACTGCCGGAGGCCAGGAGGTGCAAGCTGCACAATACCTGCACATGTGTAGGCACAGAATTGTTTCGCCTTGTTGGGTGCTGCATGAGGGGGTCAAGTTCTTGTATCAGCCAGGTGATCATTTCCCCATTCAGCCTGTATTTGGCATAAATCTGTTCTCTGGTTTGGCCCAGCAAGGTGACCCGCTGCCGGTAAATCCTTTCCTGCCTCATGCGTCTCCTCCGTGCTGCTCGCTGTAGCCTTCGCCGCCTCACCACCATGTACATTCCTGGCATTGTGGAACGCCTAATGCTGCTGCTGAATGTCCTTATGTGTGATTGGTCAGGCCTGGACCTGTTGGTGATTGGCCAACTGTTTTTCAAATTTTACTTAATCATGGCTTTTATGGTTACCACCTGCTTTGAGTTGTCCTTAATTTGCGCCACGCAAAACTGCGATTTTGGGGTTTTCCGCAATTGTATATTTTTCATGAATGCCGATTGAGAATAAATAGCGTTTCGCTATTCATTTCGCAGATTCCGTGGTTGGTCGCTATTTCCGTATCGCTAATGCGCGACTACCGGGACTCTGCGACTATTATAGCGTAATCGCTATTTTATTCGCTACTCTGTGTTTGCGAAATCGCTATTTTGTACTTGAATGCCGATTCCGTGTTTTGCACCCGCAATTGCATTTTCGCAGCCATTGCGGGCGCAATTTAGCTTCATGAATCAGGCTGATAATGACCAGGTGTGTCTCTAGGCGGGATATTAACTCATTCTCCTAGCATACCTTTTCTGGTCCCTATCTGACGTAATTTTGAGAACAATACACAAAAAATAGACTGTAACAATCAACAATCATTCACACTAAAACAACATAACATTGAAACACTAAAACAGATACCATTACAGAGAGTTAAACATGTACTTGAAAAACAGTTTTGTGCACTGAAAATACAGTACAACCATACCGGTCCCAAAAAATTGAGACACGTCTTGACCGGGCCCACGTTTAACCGTGGACCCGTCTTGACCGTTTCCACCTTTTACAGTGGACCCGTCTTGAAACTTGATGCATTCCCCATAGTGGTACTCACCGGGAAGCAGAACTTGAAACTTGAAGGCCTCGGAAACTTGACTTGACTACGCTTGCGCCTTGGAACAGGTGGACATCTGGAGACCTCGGACCTTGCTCTCTCACGGGCTGGGCTCTGGTTGAGACGATCCGCGTTCCTCACCGCCTCGTATGGATGCCTGGTCGCAGTCCGTCCTCCTCCTGGGCCTGAGGGAGTAGCGGGAAATCCCGATGGCGTGCGCACTTTGAAGTCCGTCACGGCTGTAGAAGGGGGCAAAGACTAGACCTACAACTCCGGCGAGTGGGGAAAGGGATATGTCCCTGTTCGGGCGCCAAATTAATGTGGTAAATAAAATATTACCCTGGCAGAATTTCTAGGCATTAACAAAGTATCATGCATCAAATGAGAGACAGGATCCGTGGTGTCCAAGTTAAAATGGGCTTTATTCCAAGTCAAAGGGAGAATCAGTTCCATCACCACAGAGGTTGAGGAAGGGTCTTCTAACAATTATTTACTGAACATGGGTTATATACATTTTATCTTGTACATAGGACGTAGGAAGGAACGCTCGAGGCAGAGCAGAGAAAGAAAATGAGATAAGAGCATGTAGGCGTGCATGAGGGTGTACACTTTATGAGTCATAGGTAGGTGATAGGTAGGTGTCATAGGTGGGTGGTACACAGAGGAGGAGTTTGGATAGCTAGCTGGAACTATGCCCTAATTGTGCAACCTGAGCATGACGTGCAATTGACGTGTAACTGGGAGGAAGCTGACTTTCAACCTAGTAGAGAGATCTCTTGTGTCAAGGCGACCAGCACATCTAGTACAACTGATATCTAGAGTCAGGGGATGTATTATGTGAAGCAATAGTTGTTCATCACTAAAAGACAGAGAGGGCATATTTATTCGTTCATTGCATGAGGTTTCTATGGATGCAAGCACTGTAATCCACTTAAACAGAGACAGAATGGCTGGGCCCTATCTATGCAGATGGGTTCTGTGTACCTTCTTCACCAGACTGAAATGTGATTCTGTAAAGCAAACAGATAACTGTTATTCATAATACTGTCTTGGCAGGCCTTACTGGGCTTCTTGCGGCTTTCAGTGTGTCAGGAGTCATGAAAACATTAATTCAGGGACTGGTGGTTCAATCTGAACCACAAAAAGGGTTCAGTACGATATTTATTTAAAAGTGCACAATGTAAAATACATGGGCCTTCATGTTAGCTTAACTTTTGGGAAACTTGATGACAGGCACCTTAATGCAGGACATGAATGCAGAGGCCTAGTGATTCAGGCCACTACAAGGAAATGCATGGGTGACATGCACATGACATGTAACATAGGGTACACGTAGGGGACATCTTGGTCAGGCAAAATTTCATTTTCCACAGCATGGCCAGAGTGAGTGATTTGTGAGTTGAAAAACCTAGTAAAATTCGGAGAGGTTGAGGAACAGTAGAGCATTGCCATCTTGTGGCCTAAACACGTTATGACTTATAGGGGAAAATATGAACATGAAATAACTTCCCTTACGGCAATTCGACATATTGGGCCTTATTTATGAGGCCTTACGACAGTTTTGCGCTTCAGTTGCGTCACTTTTTATGGCGTATCGGTGGTGTAAAACATGCCTCCTGGTGCACCCTATTTTTCAAAGTGATGCATCTAAGCAGATACGTCACTTTGTAATTCCTTGTGCTACATTATACCTGCGTCAGGTATAATGTGTGCAGGGGGGTCGTTCCCATGTAAGTAAGCCTCGTAGAAGTGATGCAGTGAAATCTACGAGATTTAATGCGTCACTTCTTGGGTGCAAATGCGTCAAAAACGCACTGACTGACACAGGCCCTTTCACATGGGGCTTGCCCCATGTGAAAGGACACATTGCTGGAGTTGCATCACTTTTGTGACACACTCCAGCAATGTGTCACTTTTGCACCTGCAGATACGTCGTATCTGTAACTCCTTGCGACATGATGCATCATACAGTAAATATGACGCAACCATCATGTCGCAAGGATGGCGCACTGAGAAGTGACGCATCGCTGCTTTCACACAGCGATGCGTCACTTCTAATAAATGAGGCCCCTGGAGCTTTAAAACAATCCGTGAATTATTTACAAACATTTCGTTACTTGGGTTACGTGACATAAGGAACCATCAACAACCGTTCCCAAAAGGCCAAAATATGCACCACTTCCAGGAAACTTGAGTGCACCCTGAAAATAGCATAGACTGTGGTCTGCCCGGACACTGTGCTTGTGAACGCAACCGTACAACTGGGTCCTTCTAAAAATCACACCCACTAGAGGGGCATACACAGGGCCCGAAGAGTGTGCTTGCAGGTCATTCCCACCACACCACACTCAAACCAATCGCAAAGGCGGCTGCTCCAATCCGTTGCCATGCAACTGTCCTCCTTGCAGAAACCAAATTATAAAAACCACGGCACCACCTGCCGAAACTATCAATGAATGATACCACCAAACGTGGTGCTCAATCGCCCATCAGACAAAACAACTCCAAACTAAGCAACCTTCCCTCTACCACACTGGTACCACCCCGCCAACCCGTGAACTGGAGTGGGGGATCCCACAACCCATCGCAAGAACAATGGCTGCCAAGGTTTTAGATTGCTATGTGTGACATTTTCATAATTTAAGTGAAATTATGAGTGACATTTCAACGACTACGAGTGACACTTTCTTACTTGCAAGATCAAGCAACGAAATCAAGCAATGAAAACGAAGGAAACATAAATACCATAAATTACACCCATTTGAGCAAAAGAAACTCCAAGAAGATCTTTCAACTTCTGAAAAGCACCGTAAATAGAAGGGCACCAACCACTCTGTTAATGCCGCCCACCCCACTGTGATGGCATTATAGCAGGTATATCCATGCCACCCTTTTGCGCCCCTTTCTCAGGCCGTGTGATTGGCAGGTGCAGACTGCAGTAAGCTCCCAGGCGCCACTTTCTGCAGTGAAACACAAGGCTGTTTTATTACAGTGGGCCTGCTCTCCACTGACTGAATCACTGGGCAATTAAGAAAAAAACGTAAAACTACACAGCAGAGGATTTGCCTAAAGCACAAAAGATGAAAACCTGTCCTAATCAGCCTTCCACCTGCGCGTGCCGAGTAGGCCCGGGAAGCAGGCTCTGGCCGATGAGGGCTGCAGGCACATCCCCAAAAAAGCCCCAACAATGACGCACTCCTAGAAACTTGCCTGGAATCAAATCACCTTTAAACAGTTTAATTGATATTTGGCGTATCGATGTTCCAGCACGTAACGTTTTAAACTCGTTTGCAGTGAAAGACTGGGGCCGGTCTCCGGAGGTCATTATCTGCAAATGGGGCCAGGCAGGAAAAAAACACACAATCACAAAACCTTAAGTGAGGCCTCGGGAAATGAGACTGCAGATAAACTCACCAGAGAAAACTCGACCTGTCCTGTGGCCGTCAGAAGGGCTGCCCGCCAGGGCCGGTGCAAGCAGTAGGCAGTGCTGTGGGCAAAGGCCATGGTTGCAGCCGGAAACCAATAGCCGGCCGCTCCAGGACGTGATGATGTCCACTGCGGCACCATGCCAGATACAAACTAATGGGCCGGGCTCTAGGGCACTACCCCGTGATGTCAGGCGGCAGGCTGTCTGACTCAGAGCAGGAGCAGCGCCACACGAATCTCCTAAGACCGATACATTGTATCACTGCAGGCATCAACCTACCAGCAGCCCATAGCTCAGTGGCGAGCATACCAAGCCTGCAAGAGCAGGCGCACAGGCCACGGTCGTGATGCCATTGCCATCTGCCACACGCCAGTTAGGCAGCGCCTCAGCTTAGACACTTTAGAGAATGCATCATATGTGTGACAATGCATTTCAGTGCGGTGATTTGGAGCACCACACTGAAATGCGTTAGCGTCCCACCTGATGCTTGATACTTGGCAGGACTGAAGCACAAGGGAGAGCGATGACCTTCATTCACACAGGATAATTTAAGCATGGAAATAACTGAGTCGGGTCTCTAGGCAGAAAATGGAAGAAACAAAATGCACAAAATAGCCTGCGTTGAAACACAAAGCGCATGCCGAAACCTGCCTGTGTGCTTCTTGTCCAGCACCTGAGTTAAGCCCCCACACACACTATGTAAGCATGCGATAGCCATCGGCAGTAAAGCACAGCTAAGAGACCCAGAGGGATGTGCAAACTTGTGTCCTGCTCCTACCGAGAAGCAGGCAGATTGTATGTGCTTATAGACTACATCCAGGCAGCAAGAAAAAAACGCACCCAGTCTGCATTTTGTGAACATTACTGCAACCGCATGTTGTGACAATTTGGCCTGGTATATGATGTTCACTATTCTAGTGAGCACCTTGCACCAGTCCAAACAACCCTTATGGTGATGGTTGTAAAGTCAACCTTATAGACCAGCTATCCTAGTGGTAGCATGGACAAAGCAGTCTTAGGCTAAACTCAAGCGGGCATGTGAAGCCAGCTGTTTTACCATATGCAAACCCTTTAATACCAAGTGAAAGGACACCATACAGGTTGTATATCAAAATATATATGTATTTATTTCTAACACAATCCTCTGAACTCTTTAAGAGGTCAGAGGCACCAGCACAATACAAGATACTTAATTAAAATACAATTAGTTGCACAAAGTACAGTAATGCCCTAGGGGCACTTCGAACCATATACTAAAATAGTGGTATAAGAACCACGTCACAGACAAAGGAAAGGCCTAGGGCCTGGAGAATCGCTGGGGCTACACTGTACTACCAATGGATAGAGAGCAGGAGGCCCACGGAATGCGCGTGCAGTGTCTTTACACGCACGCAAGTTACCGTAGAGTTAGAATGGGCACGAAAGAATTGGAAACTAGTTCTTTTAGGACACGTCCGGATGGACTAGTGAAAAGCTACTTGAAACTAGAACACTAGGATAGTCAATACCCACAGGAGTACCAAAATACTCGCGTTACCTCACCCACAGGAAGCAGGTGCATAGGTGTGAAAGTGTGTCGGGTTTCGTCGCTGATTCCTGTGGAGCCTTGGAGAAAGATGCTGCAGGCGACCAGGAGAGATGTGTCTGGGTGGATCCAAGGGCGGATCGAGGATGAAGAGTACTTGAAAGCAGAGGGGACAGAGTCAGGGTCACTAGCCAGTGACCAGGATGGAACCAGAAAGGAACCAGGCGATTTCGCGAAGCAATCAGGTGATGTCGTGAAGCTTGTCTCTGCAGCCACGTAGACCAGGAGGTGTCGACGATGACCAGAAGCTGGGCACGGACTGTCCCACAAAGGATCTCGCTGTTGGCGGTGTCGGTTTCCGGATTGGAGTCAACAAGCCTTGGCAAAGGCACCCCATGCAGAAAAAGAAGATGGCTTCTTAATCAGACCAACAAGGTCTTATGGGCTGCTCCTTTTCAGGGAAGCAAGGGCCAGTTTGGAGCAACCAGACCAGCATTGTAAATCAAAGGTTTCATCGTCACAGAGGCCACTAGCCAAAGGACAAGTGACCGGACAGACGCGTCGAGCAGGAAAATGCAGAAGGGCCCCACGCAGAACTCGTGGAGTGTGGAGGGCTGATCTTTGGTGTAGTTGGTGCTCGGGGCTGGGGCTTCTTAATCCCCAATGCACAACTTCGAGGGTGCCTCAGAAGTTGTATGGAAAGCAATTCACTGGCTTTTCAAGATGGCTGTGGATCGGTCTGAAGAAAGTCTGGAAGTCTGAGTCTTGTCAGGCTCTGTGCTTGGGCTTCGGCAGGACCGTCGACAAAGCAAACCGTTGATCGCTTGATGGTGCCTGTTTGTGCAGGGTGGTCACTCCTTGACCACAAAGGAGATTCTTCAGTCTTCTACGTCGAGTAGGATGTCGAAGGTCCAGAGTTTCGTATCAGAGTTTCAATCAGGATAAATCTAAAGTCTTGAGACTTAGCTCCTGCCTATATACCAAATTTAGGGGCTGGATTACCTGCTAGGTACACCCCTTCCCCTTTCCCTTTGTCCAGTTTTGAGCCAGAGCTGGGGCTGGAGTGCCCCAGCACCGGTTTGAACTGGACTATGCATGGGACACCTTGTGTGGCCCAGGCAGTGTCTCATTTCATTCAGCCCTCCCTGCCCCAATACACTATAACATGTCTGGGTTGGTGCTAGCACCTCCCAAGACAGGAAACCTATTGTCCAAGCCTCCCTCGCTGGAAGGACTCCCAGCAGCAGGAGGTCAGACTTGTGTCTGTGGCAGCAGCATCCATTTTGTGATGCTGAGGCTCTGGTTAACTTTAACCGGGATTAGTGGAAGTAACATGTCTTCTCCCTATAGAAGGGTGGAATGCTACCCCCGTCGCCAGAACTGGCGAGGGGGTAGTATTCCAAAGCGTATGACACCTTCCACAACATGTTTTGATAGAGCCAAACCAAAGTTAGCATTTAACCGCGAGGTTCATAATGCACTTAAGAGTATATGGTATGGCAATATCCTAGAACAGCTATAAGGACATTGTTCCGAAAGCTGCAGACAGGCTCAGCTCATGCTAGAGCCTCATCTCACATAAAACCAAGCACTCTGCCTCTAGGATTGTTAAGGCCTGCCATAGGAGTGACTTATAGGTGTATATGTGTCTAGATATAAGGTTAGATATAGGTATACTATATCTAAGCAAGGGGTGATTACACGACCTTGCCCCAGCTGAGTGATCAGCCAGTTGTGTCAGTTTGGATGGCCAGCCAGGGGTGGCAAAAGATATGCTGCAGCCCCTGGTAGGCCTTGGGTGCACCTATGCCCGGGGTACCTATAGTACACTGTACAGGGGCTCACAAGAGTGACCCAAATCCCAATTGGTGATGTACCTAAAGTGCATGGTGTGAATTTAGAGAGAGAATAGCAGGGCTGTGGGTCTGATTAGCAGGCCCACAGCCACATCTAAGTCGAAAACCAGTGAAGCAAAAAGCAAAAACATGGGGTGACCATAGGAAAGCAGACCCTACTCTCCTACACATGTACGCGAGCCACCTGCCCCATTACTCATTTGCTCCACCTGCTCTCGAACCACACTATCACACCGCCAGGATGGAGGCTGGTCACTGGCCCCAAAGGGGGGGATATGCACTAGCAGGGACAACAGGCCCTAAAAGCCTGAACTCACCACATAGCCAACTGCGTGTCTGATGGCATAGCTGCCAAGGTTTCAGATTGCTATGTGTGACAATTTCATAATTTCAGTGTAATTATGAGTGACATTTCAACAACTATGAGTGACACTTTGTCGCGTGCCAAATCAAGAAATGAAGCCGAGGTAAATATATAAATATCTCTAATTAGATCCATTTGAGCAACAGGAAATACTAAGAAGCTCTACACAGTGTTGTAAAGCAGCAAAAATGGAAGGGTGCTAACATATTTTAGCAGTACTTTAGTTTTGCTCCCAAAAGTCATCGTATCACGCATAAATCATTTATCTAGAGCCACTGTAGCTGACCTTGCTGCCCAGCCTGCAGAGGCACCATTTCAGTGTAGCCCGAGGACAGAAGCAGTGAGCGACAGGCTCATGCTGATGCATGCTCAGCTTTACATTAAATATATTGAGAATAAATGAGCACTAAGTAAATGTGTGCCACGGCCGCGACGAGTCTCCGGCAGCCAGTCTTACTGTGTCAGCTGAGCAGAAAAGAGAGCTAAGGACTGTATAGAAGTGAGTGATTAATCACAATGTTGGTTCGAGTTGCTGCAACTGAACTTTTATTAGGTGCTTGTCCTTTCAATGCACCTAAACTTAAGCGCAGCTCAGAGAGCAATCAGAGGAGTTTCTTTCTCGACACAACATGAAGCAGCAATTGTCTCCAGTCTCGTGTCTCGAACCCCTTGAGTAATCCCCTCAGCCCCGTGCCCCGGTGCCCCTCCCACTGCTGATATGCGAAGCCTAATACCACGGAGCCTCGGCGGCCTGGGCCTTCGATTAAATAAACAACTCAGAGGAAGGGCAGGCTATATTCTCAGCCTGCTCTTGTAGTGTAACGCTCCAGTTGTTACGCGGCTGCGTAATGACGTGGAGCGTGTCCGCCATTTTGTGAGGATTTGAGCGCGCGGCTGGGACACAGTTTGGATGTGTTTCCCGGCGCTCTCCCGAGAATTAGAATAAATAGACCTGTTCACCTGCAACAAGTGTACTGTGGTTCCTGGGGTAAACACCTACTTTACAGTGGCGACGAGGCCGGGACTCAGCAGCAAAAAAAAAAATATATATAATATAAAACTAGACACGCCAGTCACCGAGGACCAAGCCTAACACCCCGCAGGGACAGAGGCCAAGAGAGAGGCAACACAGGTGAAGAATACAGGGAGAGCGCGGCAGAGGACAGCGCTCCAGCCTGGAGTACAAACCCACGCCCGCTTACAGCTGCAAACGGCAGGTCAGATACCGCCAGAACAGGGACAAGGACAGGAGCCCCCACAACTATCACAACCACGATAAACCTGCTGACTGCGGGTGAGAAAAGAAGCGGGAACTGCCCACAGTGAGTACCAGGGCTTGTGCGCAGAGGGAAAGAAGAGGGGGGTGAGCACTATGGCTACAGGCCCAAAAAAAACACAGCCCACGTATCGGGGGACCTGGTGGAGCACACGCTGCAAAGCGAAGGAGCGCGTCCAGCCCTCAGCAAGACCGCGCACACCCGAGCTGGTCGGGTGCACCAGGCAGCCCCAGGGGAGAGGAGGCGCAACCAGAAAGGTGGGTGGAAATGTGTGCCCAGCCTTCATCGCTCACGACACCTGTCCCGTTCCTCCCCAAGCCGGGGGACCCCATGATGAAATGGGAGGACCGGAGGGAATACTTTATGAATTACCTAGAGGCCTTAGAAGATGAGAGCGGGGAAGTGTTTCCAAGCAAGAGAAGGAGGAGAATATTACTCCATAACCTAGGCCCAGAAGGCATAAGAGTATTCCAGAATCTAGTCCCAGCACCACGACAAGAAGCAGATGACGACGTGTGCTGACATGCGATAGAGGATTTAAACAATCATTACAGACCAGCGGTGTGCACATCCATAGACAGATACAATTTCCAACAAAGGAAACAGGTGGTGGGAGAGTCCATCGATGAGTATGTCGCAGCCCTCAAGAAATTAGCAAGCACGTGTAAATTCGGCACCTTGCATGATGAGTTCATCAAAGACCAAATAGTCATGCATGCCATGCATACGACCATCCAAGACAAGTTGTGGGTGAATGGAGATGCCACCCTGAAGGAAGTCATCGCCATGGTAAAGAAAGCGGAACTATCCAAGAGGTGTGCGGATGTGGCAAAGAGAGACGCGGCAACCAGGCCTATGGTCAACAGGATCATCGACACGGAACCACCAGAGAGGAGCAAGGCAGCTGCTGCAAAAGGGAAGACGCAAACCAAATGGACACCCCGGGCAGAACAGGGAAGAAGTCAAGCCAAAGAGAACAAGAAAGAGTGCTACCGATGCGGCAGCTCATCCCATGCAGCATACCTCAAACGCTGTCCAGCCTTCAGCGCCAAATGCATGTTCTGCGGAATTGTGGGACATTTCGAGAAGGTATGTCGCCGCAAAAAGAAGAGATCGATAGTCAAGTACATAGCCCAGGACTCAGGTGCAGAAGGAAATGAAGAAGAGGATGAGGAGGACAGCGTACTGTGCGTAGAAGAGCACATCCTGGGCATTGACTGCAACCGCTCAAAGACACCGCAATGTGACCTGGTGGTAGGGGGGATACCGATCAAGATGGTGGCAGACTCAGGGTCCCCGTACACTATAATACAAAGAACAGTGTGGGACGAACGCTTGAAACGTAGCCTGGGACCACAGCTAGAGCCTCCGGACATTCGGCCGGTCACCTACACGAGTGAGCCCATCCCCATGGTAGGATTTCAGATCTTGAAATTCGAATTTAATGATCGCAGTGCGGAGTGTAAGCTGTATGTTGCTGAAAAGGGCCCCTCTGTGCTCGGATGGATGGATCAAGGTGACCTGGGCATACAGCTGGACCCGGGAGGTGCCACACAAGTTTTGATGACCGGCTCGGAACGCCAACCTGACGTCACTAGATTGAAGGAAGAATTCCCCACAGTGTTCGGGGGTAAGGTTGGGAAGCTGATGAAATTTACACACAAGATTCACCTCAAGGATGACGCAAATCCGGTATCCCACAAGGTGAGAAACATACCGCTGGCCATCAGAGAAGTAGTGCAACATGAATTGCAGAGGCTGGAAGATAATGGCATCATTGAACCGATAAGCTGTGCGAATGGCTGGCACCCCTTGTGGTGGTGAGGAAGCCCAATGGTAAAGTCCGCTTATGTGTGGACTTGAGGGAACTAAACAAGAACATAATAGTGGAAAAATTCCTCTGCCCAGGATAGACGAGATGCTGGCAAAGACCAAGGGGATAAGGTGGTTTTCCACCATCGACCTCACCTCAGCCTACCATCAGATAACCCTTCACCATACGAGCCGAAAACTCACATCGTTCATAACACCATTCGGATGTTATCAATTTCGCAGGATGCTGTTCAGGCTGGCATCTGAAGCAGCGGTATTCCAAAAACTAATGCACAGACTATTCAAGAACATAGAGAGAGTACAATACTTCCAGGATGATATTTTGGTGATGGGCAAGGATCAAGCAGACCAAGACAAGAAGCTGGCAGAAGTGTTGCAGATCCTGGAACTTAGTGGACTCACGGCGGAATGGGAGTAGTGTCGATTTGGAATGCCCTCGGTTACCTCCCTAGGCCATGAGATTAGTAATCACGGCATCAGGCCCAAACACGCCAATGTTGGAGCCATCTGCGAGGTGCCACCTCCGAAGAGTAAGGAAGAAGTGAGGTTGTTCCTCGCGATGGCAGAGTACTACAGTAAATTCGTACAGCACTTCGCCACCAAGACTCACCATTTGCATCAACTCCTACGAGACAAAACAACTTATGAGTGGACGGACGAGGCACAAGGAGAGTTCCAAAGAATCAAGGAAGACATCAACAAAGCCATCCCCCTACAAAGATTCGATCAACAAGAAGAATCCATACTCACTACGGATGCTAGTGAAAGAGGGCTGGGAGCCATCCTCATGCAGGAAAGTAAAAATGGGGAGTTGGTCACCGTCAGTTTTGCGTCCAGGACACTTTCGCCCACAGAACAGAAATTCAGCGTAAAAGAAAAGGAAATGTTAGATGCTGTATGGGCCATGGGAAAGTTCCGGCAATTCATCTGGGGGACCAGGTTCAGACTCAAGACAGACCACAAACCCCTAGTCAAAGTACTCACGTCTAGTGGGCACGCGAATGCCACCCCACGCATTGCCAAAATGACCTTGAAACTGTTGGATTACAGGTACGATGTGGAGTTCTTTCCAGGAGCAAAGAACAAAGTGGCGGACTATCTCAGTCGAGCTTCCGCCATGGAGGAGGCTCCCCCATATGTGGAAGACAAATACTACAGTGTCGCATTCATGGAGGACCATGAGAAAGTCATAAGCGAGCAAGAGTGGGAGAGAGCGTATGAGGAAGACCAAGACATTGAGAAAGGTGAAGCACTTCATACTCCAAGGCTGGCCCAGGAAGAAACACATGAAAACTGAGCAGAGAAAGTTCTTTGAAGTGAGGGAGGAGTTATCCATAGGAGACCGAGGCATATTTTTATTCCGAGGTGAAAAAGTAGTTCCCCCTTCTTCTCTGACACCGTGCTTGATGGCCATATTGCATGAAGGGCACCTAGGCATTGTAAAGACAAAAACAAGTGTGAAGTTGATGTATTGGTGGCCAGCGATGGACAGCATGATCGAAAAATATGTCCGGGAATGTGCGCAGTGCCAAGGGGCTGACAAGTCACAAACCTTGATGCGCCCTTCTCTGGGGAAATTTGACACCCCCGCAAACCCGTGGGAAGGGTTGTCCATTGACATCCTGGGTCCGGTGCTAGACACACAAGGAGTAAAAAAATATGTGGTAGTACTCATAGACAGGTATTCTAAGTGGCCAGAAATAGACATCCAAAAAGACATGGACACAGAGAGAGTGCTACAGTTCCTCACTGCTACCTTCATTAGAGAAGGCATCCCCCGCTCCATATTGAGTGACAATGGACCTCAATTCATCTCAGAGAGATGGTACAACTACATGGAAAGGAATGGCATCAAGATAAAACACACATCCATCTATCACCCGGCTGGCAACGGACTGGCCGAGAGGTTCAACCGAGTCATAATGGGTTCCATTCAAGCTGCAATAGGAGCGGGCAAGGACTGGGAAAAAGAAGTAAAGAGTACCCTGTGGGTATACAGAATCACCCCGACATGCACCGGCTGCAGTCCCTTCCAAATCCTGAGAGGACGTGACCCTTTCACGAAAGACAACCTAGCATGGCGGGAATGCACCATCATGAGCAAATGGTCCCCTGCAGTTGTCCATCGTAATTTGGAAAAGGCCCAGAGGATATACACTGAGCATTATAACAAGAGGAGGAATGTGAAGGAGACGAACTTGGAAAGAGGAGAATGGGTCAGAGTCAAATTGGCCCAACTGAAAAAAAAGGGGACAGTAAATTCAGTAAGCCCTTGCAAGCGAAGGAGGTGTACGACAGGGCGACGCTGCTAAGTGATGGAAAAACATGGTCCCAAGATTGGATGTCAAAATGCAATTAGATATTGCAGTGGGCCCGAGAAGAAGAACCGCAACCCCAAGGGAGTCAGAACCGACCGGAGGACAGTGTCCCGTCACAGGAAGGAGAAAGGAACTCGAAGATGAGGGGAGAGGAAGAAGAGTTGGAAGGAGCAGACGACCCAGTAGACACGGAATTCTAGGGAAGCCCTAGCCAAACTCTGAGGAGAGACACTCACCTGTCAGCCCGGAGAATGGGAACACCCTCATATGAAGAGAGTCTGGAGAGTCTATCTTTTACCCCGGTGAGACGCACCCGGTCGGGGAGGACAGTGGTAAGACCAGCAAGGTACAGAGATTATGAAATGAGAGGAGGTGAACAGCCGGGGGGCTGATGGACTGTGAGACATTGTTTTCCTTAATTGTAAATATAAAAGAGGGAGATATGTAGTGTAGCGCTCCAGTTGTTACACGGCTGCGTATTGACGTGGAGCGTGTCTGCCATTTTGTGAGGATTTGAGCGTGCGAATGGGACACAGTTCGGACGTGTTTCCGGGCGCTCTCCCGATAATTAGAATAAATAGACTTGTTCACCTGCAACAAGTGTCCTGTGGTTCCTGGGGTAAACACCTACTTTACAGCTCCGTGTGGCCCACGCTCACCACCAGCCAGCGGTAAAGTGAGTACCATCGTCATGATGCATCAGCTGAGCGGAGCACTGCTCGGTAACGCTCTAAAATTAAATATTTTTAAAAGTCCAATATTACAGTCTGACCTGAGTGTCAATGAGGGAGAGCCAAGCGATGACGAGTCTCCAGCAACAGTCTGGTCGCAGGGACCTATTTGCATGAAGAAAGCAGACCCACGGGCAACAGTGCAAGGAACGGTAAGGCTGTGTCAAACGAAAATTAAGCATGAACTGCCGCCCGCTGATCGCGCCATGGCAATTCCTGGACACAATGTTGCAGTCATGTGACGCCATCTCACGTGACTGCCGCTGCGGAGCAGCACACTTCTGACTAGAATAGACTGTAGGCTGAGCTGCCAGATGAGTGCTAATAGCAGCGCTCCCATATCCTGCGTAAGCTGTTGTCAGCAACTTCACGAGGCTCTATTAATGCGTGACTTTGCATTTTCGTGCGGTGATGCGGATCACCACATGAAAATGCATTAGTCTAACGCTTGTTGCATGATTCTTGGCAGGGCTGCAGTGGGGAAACCAAAAGGACAGCCAGTGGGTGGGTGCAGGTATAAATATCTGACCCCCGCCCCTTGTGTGCTGGAAATGACTCAGACAAGGCCCTGGATGTAGAGGACTCCCGTAAGGGTCCCAGTGAGTGGAGCGCAGGGATATGCTGGAATGCGGCACTAAGGTGGGGGTGAGTAGAGAGCCTGTGAAAAGAGGAAGGGTAACAAAGAAGGATTTGGTGTCTTGAAGGACAGCAGAAGAGTGCTCCCCCTGGGCTGGAGAAGGATGGGTTTTTAGCCAGGAAGGCATCGCCAGAGGGTGGACATGTTTCAGTGGGATCTTGGGTTATCCCAGGTGGTAAGTCTGCTAAGGCATCAGTTTGTTCGGTGCCGGGGTGAGGGAGTTAAGGACACTCACCACGCAAGGTTGTGTAAAGGAAAATATGTGCTTGACCAGGCAACGTAATGGATCTATTACCTTACACGGGTATCACAAAATCCATGGGGCTCATTTAATGAGCAACACAAAAGAGAGAATTTAGAGAGGGGAGTACATTGAGGTGTTCAATTTTCGACACAGGGAGGTTAGAGGAAAAGAGGTCTCTTAGCAAAAGGAGTATGACTGTGAAGGTGGCCTAGGGTGTATATAACTATTGAGAAGTGGATAGCAGCCTTTATGATCTACACAAATGTTTAATGTGAAAAGATTCCAAAGCAGCCAGTGGCTTGTTCACGGATGTTTTCCAGAGGGATCAGATTTAATTCGGTGGTTTGGACTGGGTATGATGAGAAGGTTAGGGCATAAGGTAAGTGGGGGAACTTGATAATGATTTGTGGCTGAATGTGATGGCCCCTTCCTGGCTAGCTCCTACCGTCTTCATGGCTAGTGGGTTCTAGAAGCCTTTCTAGGAAGTCCACCTAGGGAGGGTTGGGCATTGCGGGAAGAGGAGAAGAGGTATGGGCAGAGATGTGTTGGTCTTTTAATACAGTCTTCGGCCCTAGAGAGCATTGCTGTTTGAGGCATGACTGCTCAATATGTGGGAGAAATCAACCTCTTACACAGTGCACCCTGGCTTTGGGAGGAGGACAAGGGAGACAGATGGAAGTGCAAAGCCTGGACAGAAGACTACTTTGCAAGGTCAGGCAGGACAGAATGCATGGACATTTGGGAAAGGGCTCTTACACCAACTAAGATGAGTAGATTGCTATGCTGCCTACAATCTTATGACTAAGAAGAGGAGACTGATTTACTGGCAAGCGGTTTTCTGTTTGGTTTTAGGTTGAATTATGAAGGCCCCCGGGATATTAGCTGGGCAAAAAATTTGCATTTGGTTAATTGACACAAGGAATTGGTATGCAGCAAAATGAAGAAGGAGGTCAAGGAAGGGAGAATGGTGAGCCCCTTCTCGGAGTTGCTGTGGGTGGTTCCCAAGTAAGAGCTGAGTGAGTTTTCTTTAATTCAGCACTTTTCCTGGCCCGAAGAGGTCAGAGGGGTGTCAGTGAACAACTTTAAAGCAGAAGGGCTATCTTTAGTGAAACACCTTAAAGTCGACGATGCAGTACAGTTGGTATGGTTTGTGGGCCCTGGAGCCTTGAAGCCTAAGAGTTATATTGAGTCAGCCTTTACATTGTTTCTGGTTGACTGTGAGGATTTAGAATTGCTAGGCACTCAGTTTAAGGAACAGATATTTTGGGATAAGGAGCTGCCTATGGGTTGCTTAATATATTGTACTTCATTTGAGACTTTCAGCTCTTTTAAGTAGTGGTTGTTTACATTTGTGACTGGTGTGGATTCAGTCCTTCACTATCTGGATGATTTCCTATTTGTAGGGCTGTCTGGTTTTACCGGAAGTTAGGAGTATTTGAAGTTTTTTTGTTACTTAATGGAGGATGTTTGTGTCCCTTTCACCTTGGAGAAGGTTGGGCCTGGCAATAGTTCTGACTTTTCTAAGAATTGAGACTGGCTCAGTGTTGGTGCTGGGAAGGTGGCAGTATGAAAAGAAGAAAAAAATATTGGAGTTGCTTAACAAGATGTTAAGAACAAAGAAAGTGCTGGTGAAGAAGATGCAGGTGTCGCTGGGGCATCTCAATTTCACCCATCATGTGTAGAGTGCAAGCAGGACATTTTGTAGACCTACTGGGTTGGCGCAGTTAGGGTTGTAACTACTGTATAATAGAGTACATCTGTTGGGAGGTTCCAGGCTGATCTGTATATATTGACAGCCTTTCTGGAAAGTTTCAATGGTGTCTCTTTGGTCAATTTGGGAGAAGAGGTTGAGTGGTTAATACACATTTTCTCAGATTCAGCTGGTAGCGGTGGTTTTTGTTTCTACCTAGGGCAGATGATTTGCAGAGCAATGGCCTTTGAGGTGGCGACTGGGTGGCAGGAGCATAGCATTCTTGTAATTCTTCCATTTAGAGTAAGACCCGGGTGAGGAGAGTACAGCTGAAGCCTGAGATTCCGGCCCGACTGCGGACGTAAAGATACGACTTGTAAATTACCTCAAGAATAATAAAAATCTGTGTTAAAGAACTCACCCCACTTCTAACATTCTGTATATAAACAAATGAAATGTTATGGTATTAAAGGAAGTAAGCTCACAACACTCACAACCAAGTACAGTTCACATAACAGGCAGAAAGTACGGTCTTTGACTTCTTATAAAATGATTCCCATTTCAGCAATATTCAGTCCATAGGGAGAATGGAGTCACAAGAAAATCCTTGCATGAGCTTTTTATAGTTCAGAAAAAAACAATCATGGCCGAAAGCACACAGTCTTGTTGGATTCCCAAGACCAGTAGTAGAGGCAACAGAAACAGGCATCCAGGGCAACATGAATCGCAAAGCATGGCTCCAAAAAACCCAAGGTTTTCAAGAGTCCAGCTGTAAGTTTGAGAAGCAATTTGATTCACTTAATTTTCTCTATTCATACGGCTGCTACCACGAAATCTTGTAAGATAAGATTTTCAAGTCTCAAGATAGTGTTTTCTCTTTTAAATTTCACTTTGTGACATCCTTGTTCACAGTAATGGAGTGTGGATATTATTTGATGTCTACCTTTATCAACTCTCACCTGTAAAAGTTAATTACGACAAATATTTCTTGATGAAGACATGTTAAGCTGCTAATTCGGAAAATGTGAGAATACATACTGCATTGTAAAAGCATGCAAAGTGTTCTAAAATGATAATACGAAAATGTAAACAAAATAAAGAGATACTATGAGAACTATGCATGAACATATTTATGAGTTGTGTGAAAATAAAACATCGTTAACATAGAGAGTTGTGTGATGATAACATTCAAATGTGCATCATACCTGAAAAATATGTATACATATAATGAAGTTCTTGAAATGCAAAAATTGTTTAACGCGTTTACCGCGGCGAACATTCCGCCATGGTGTGGGCGTTCTAAAGGGTGGGCAAGGCTGCATCGGCCAATGGTCGTGCGCAGCACCAGAGAGGTAGTGCTCGCGTCAGCCGTTGACCAACGCGAGCACGGAACGGATTAAACTACAGAGATATGAGGTAGCATAAATCTGAGCTTCTGTAACTTCTAGTTAATAACTCATGTAGTGAGAGGGACATGTTAATCATATGATTCAAAAAAGATAATGTACAAATAAGGCTTAGAATTTTTTTTAGTAGTACCTAATATTGCGATTGAGTCCCTGAAAGAAACTATAACTGCATTAATGGAGAGAATTGAATAGCATTTTTGAAAATGTGTGATTTATAATGGAATTAAGCGGTAGTGATTCAGCTAATTTTAAGTTAGGCCTCATCTGCTTCTCTTACTCTGCGTTAATGTAAAATCATGTGAGACAGTCAACTAAGCCCTATGAGAACTTTCTGTACAGTTTCATTTCTTTAGCTGCTAACTAAGGACTCACTTCTTGCTAAGACGCATTTCGGTAGAAATTTAACATTATTGTTGCAAACCCAGGGAAAGGTGCCTGGGAACGGATGGTTCCTAGCCAAAGTAAAGTAAAGTTCCACCTACTTATGTGGAAATTATGAAATGGGAACACAATTGAACTTCATGAATCTTAATGAAATTTGCAAAAAGAATTACATAATTCTCTCAGAATTGTGTGATTCACTGATCACCCCACAACAGCCCACTGTGAGTGACCAATGAGAACACATGGACTGATGGAATTGATACATTAAGGGGTGTAAACCTGGAACATTGGAGGTATAATTGCCCCATCGGAGGAGTCATGGGTTGGCTATCCTTTTCTTTCTTGCCTGGCATGCTGTCTCACAGACGTTTGATCCCTAATATCTTTCCATCCACTCTGGGTAGAATTGACATTGATGAACTGAACTATATCAAACTGCGACCTCAAATCCTCTACTTTGCCGGCTGGTAAAGTGTGCAGGGACATAACCTTTCGGCCGAGAGATTATCTGACTCCGACTGTGGCATATGGTGCTGCAGATCAGATTTGACCAGATCTAACTGAAGACGAACCTGAAGCGATCAACTTTGCTTTGGTTTGTATGATTAATAACTGAACCTCAAATGTATCCTGTTTCTCACCATAGGGGATTTTCCAGCTGTTTAATAATGGTCTGCTTCGTGCTGTGAAGCTACTTGTAATAATACCTTGTCATTAAATCTGTTTGAAATGTATCTTCTTGACTTGTCTATGCAATACGAGGCATTAGATAAATATTTTCCATGAATTATCTTTATCGATTCTGTCTCCTTCTTTTGGTCATATTTCATGTCTCAAGCCATTTGTATTTGCTTTTAAATTTGGTTTGAGGAAGCAATTATTTTATTCCAGGTCCTCATTGAATAATTGTTTACACTTCTTAGTATTTGAGGGAAAGAGTGAATTCCACCCTAGAGGGGGAAGTAAAATCATTTGTTAACATTTTAGAGAAAAGTTTTGAAACACTCAAATAGAGGTTCCCAGGTAATAACAGGAAAGGTTTTACAGATGGGAAATCAAAAATTAAATGCTCACGTAACACAACAAACAGGAGAAACTAGTGGGGAAGTCTCAGAGAGAAGAGATAGATATGCCAATAGGGCCATCACCAGAGGAGCTTGATGATTGGATTAGAGAAATTATTCCTATAGCTAATGCAAAGGATAATGTTGGGCAGAGGAAAAATCAGTGGAAAATGATGCTCATACTAATATAGACCTAAGCAGACTAAAAGTGGATTTGGAAGAAATTATATTGGAAACAATTAGTCCAGAAAGGTTGGCGAATTATAGTGATGAAGAATTATTATTCATGTGCAAGGACATAACACGAAAAGCCAGGAATACTCATGAAAGACTTGCTGAGGTAGCTCAAAATATGGAGTAGATGTAGAGAAATCTAAGGCCTTACAAAAAACATATTGATTGGATTTTAATGACAAAGATCTAGAAAGTCTAAATCCATCAGGAAAGAGGTTCCAGATTAAAGACCTCTTAACTACCTTGAAACAGATGGAGAGAAGTAGAATGATGGAAAGGCAGATGGGCCAAAAAGAAAGAAGATGTGGTGATGGCTTTGCATCTATAGCCAATGATGGAAAAAGAGAAGGGAGAGGCAGAAGCAACAGCATATCATATGAGAGAAGTGCCAGGAGGAGGATATGTTCATGTCCCTTGGAATAGACAGGATATTTTGTCTTTTACAAAAGACTTTCCAAAATTGAGGGAGAAGCCTGCTAAATGGTAAAAGTGGAAAGATTTGTAAAGGATCCCAAAGTTTTGTTGAAAGATTTGGACACTCTGTTTGATATTGTGGTACCAACTGATTTGTGAACTGAATGTAAAATTGCTATTGATTAGTCAGAAATAGAGCCTGTGAGAGATTCAAAAACTGGTGCGCCATGGATGGAAGTTCTGAAAAAATATAATCAGGTTATTACTTATCTGAAAGGAAAGATTTCGCCAAAAGAAACCGATTGGGTAAAAATAGACAGAACTATACAGGAATTAAAGAAGTCAGTGCAAGCATATTACGAAAGGCTTTTCCAGGCATTCAAGCAATATAACGGAATTGAGAATGTGCCAGAAAAAGACACAGGACATTTTGTGTATCGGTTTGTGTATGGCTTAAGACCTGAAATAAGTGCCATGATACAAAAACATGAGTCAGTTGGCAAAGTAAGCCCAGTGATGAGATTCTTCGTTATGCAAAATATTGTAGAGATAACTTTGATTCGCGTCATGAGAAATTAAAAGAGAAATTGATGTTAGCACAAATGAGAGCAGCCAAGATAGGATGTGTGGGTTTTGATTTTGATTTTTCAGATATGCTACAGGGAAATGGTCAGATAACTATTGGAATGCGCAGTGTAGCAGGAAATCTTTTCCAGACTTTTGTGCATCAGGGAAGAGGAAAAGGGTCACAAATAGAGGCGTTGAAAAAGACTGATCCATGTCACATTTGAGGCAAGTTTGGGCATTGGAAACGTGAGTGTAAGTTTAACACAGTTAATCAGGCAGAAGGACAGACTGTTACAAGTGGAGTTATACAGCCCAAGGTAAATAGTGAATTGCCGAATCAATCAGTGCAGAGACTGAAAGGTCAAAAACCTGAATATCCTGCAAGCTCCTATGCCTCAATTGAGTGGACAGGTACATAGATACAATGCTAACATGGGTTTTCCTACCAATGATCAGGTAAATTCGAATGTACAAGTGGCATCACAGTATTTGTTGCAGACTGATGACAGTGACTCGGAAATGTTCCAATGACGGTGCCCGCGAGGGGAGGAAGAATGTGTGCCTGGCACATCTTTAGAGGTAGATCAGAATGGTCCCTATGTGGATGACAAGGTACATGGAACGCCTATTTCATTCCTTGTAGATACTGGTGCTACCCATTCCACTATGAGAACTGTGGAAATTCCCAAACTACCCCTCTAAGGAGAATGAATTCAAGTTGTAGGAGTATCCAGCCAATTGATATCGACCCCAGTGACAGACCAGCACAAGTACAAATTGGGTCTTTTGAAGATTTACATATGTTTGTGGTGTGTGAGTCTAGTCCAGTGAATTTATTAGGGCGGGACTTTTTGTGTAAAATGAATTGTTTCATTTATTGTACTCCAAAGAGAATAGAATTCCATCTAAAGGATGAAGATGGGGTGTTTAAAATGGCCAAGCAAAATTCAGAAGTAGAGGGATTATATCCCTTATTTACTGAAAATAATTTACCACTTGAAAAGAGAGATACAGTCTCACCAGGAGTGTGGGACTTTACAGGAAAATATATTGGTTTGATGAAAGGAGTATCTCCAATTCCAATCACAGTGAAGCCAAATGCAGAATTTCCTAGAACTCCAGCGTATAATCACAGTCCACATACCGTTGCAGGCAGAACCCTTTGATCGAAGCCCTGATTAAGCAAGGAATTTTGAGAGAGATTTTGGGAAGTCAGTGTAATTCACCTATCATGGGAATTTAGAAAACCAAATGGGAAATATAGAATTGTCCCGGATTTATAAAAATAATTAAAATTCTGATACCCATATTGTCCAAGTGTACCAAATCCTGCTGTGATTCTATATCAGATTCCTTGTGAGGGTGAATGGTTTTCGGTTATTGACTTATGTCAAGCCTTTTTCTTGATTCCTTTGCATTCGGATAGCCAATATCTGTTTGCGTTCCGGTTCGGAAATTGTGTCTTGGCATGGTGCCGAGTTCCACAAGGGTATACAGAGAGTCCTCCGATTTTCAACCAAATAAAACAAATTGGGAATCATTGGAAATCCCAAATCAGTCTGTTCTGGTGCAATACATAGTTGATTTGCTGGTCACATCCGGTATTAAAGAGGCTTGCATTTAAGGCACTATTGCCTTATTTAATCATTTGGCAATAAGTGGATATAATGTGTCACCCGCAAAAATCCAATTTTGCAAAAGAGAAGTCCTCTATTTGGGACACCGGATCGCAAAAGGAGTGAGGAAGGTGTCACAGAATCGGATCACTGCTATTTTGCAGATGAATCCACGTGCACCCAAAAGGAGGTTTGCATATTTCTGGGAATGGTTGGTTATTGAAGGATCTACACAATATTTGACATAATTAATTTAGAACATTAATTAACAGGCACTGAACAAACATAGATACTGTAAAAAAATGTTGAATGCCAAGTCATGTGCAGACAAAAGAGTGACAGTAGTGAATACAGTGTAGACGGCACAGTGCTCAAAAGTGAATATGTTTACAAAATGTACAGTATAATACACTCTGCAATGCCCACTGGTTGCATATATTATTCCATTCATTAATAGACCAGGTAGTTGTACAAAATCACAGTCCCATCCTATTACTTGTGTGTGGCAACCAAATAGGAGGGTTTGTCGACATCTCAATCCTAATCAAGTTAAGGGATCTCCTCAGGACATAATCATCTGACTACCATATCTGCACATGTAGGAAAAGGAAGAAATCTTCAGTCACCGGGCTACATGATGATTCTGTATGACCGACATCTGATATTCATTATTACTCTCCACCTTGAATGTGATGGAATCAATCACAATTTACAATAGACCAAATCAACCAAATTACCAGACTTATCTGTATAGAACTCTGATCATTCTAACCGTGAGTATTGGGGCCTTTTTATGAGTTATGACTGTCCTAAAGTGGGCGTCATGCCACTGCTCTGCACCAGGCACGCCGAAATGCACCACAACCCGCCCGCCAGATTACAAGAAATGTTGTGGTCCTGTGGGAAGACAGCGTGGCAGTCCCGCAGCGGTGCTGTTTAAAGGGTCATTGTGAGCCTTAAACAGCACAGCAACGGTGCCCCCAGTGCATATTCCTGCACGGGAAGGAATGGACCATGTCGTGCATTCCTTCTCATGCAGCAACTGGGGGTGCATAGCTACAGGGGGACACAACATGTGCCCCCATGCATGCAGCCCTGTGCACAGAGGCATAAGGGGGCCCTACAGTTGCCACACCGCCACCCTTTTCATGGCGGTGTGACCACCATGAAAAGGGTGGCATTGAGCCAACTCAAAATATGCTCAGCTGTGCCACTGCCGCACAGCCAGCATATTTTGGACTTGATCTGCAGTGATAGAAGCGGTTGAGTGGTGGTCTGACCGCCATACTTATAATGCTGTGGGTGGTCCTGCAATGTAGTGGTGGTCGGACCACCACCACGACACAGTGGTCCCATGGACCGGCGTAGCCGTTATAAGGCACTTAGTCTTCAAGCACCCATTATGCAAAAGGAAGATACCACAACTGTGTCTCCGTACAAGCATGAATTTGCCCCCACTCTTTGACAGCCAAAATCTACAAACTCACATAATCACCACCATATAGGAGTGAACATCCAAAATTAAATATTTTACGGCTCCAAGGATTCATGATCTTTCTAATATAGCATTCTCTATAATAGTGCGCTTCATAAGCTGTCAATCTCATATATAGCCTGGCCCGTGACTGCTTCACAGTCCAAAACTGTCCAAAAGTTGACACAAAACTGCAAGATTAGGGCATACCAACATTAGTTATTCAAAGTGGAGCTGCCTCCAATATTCACTGTGCTTACCCACATCAAGAGAGAAGACTCAACTCTCCGCTGTGCCTCCATTTTTTAATATGTTTAATAATTCCATTTGTTATAAGTTATTCCTTTTATATTTATATTAAATCATTGTGATTTATTTAATGTGTTATTAGCTATTCAAATTTTTCTTTAGTTTATTTTTGGATAGTTAAAATGTATTTTTGCAATGTAATATTTTTAATGTAATGTATGATATAAATTTGTGGTATAAGTTAATTTTTTAATTTAAAGTATGGCATTTCCTCTAATTGCTTTAAGGTTTGGAGTGGGAATAATATATTTGCCCCCGGCATACTCCAACACTTTCTTCAGTGAGGTAAAGCTTGGAATGCTACATACATTTTTTGAAGTTCTCTTTTAATATATAACATGTTTAGCATACATTATTTTTCAATGAAAACAACCACTCTTTGAGATATTATTCCCCGAAAAAATTTATTTAATGAAAAATAATGTATATATTTGTACTGAACATACATTTCTTTATTTGTATTTATCCATTTTTTCAAGCATGTTATACATTACTTTTTAGCAAACATGTCATTCTTAATATTATTTGTAATTTTTAAATATTGTGATACTTGAAAAAAATGGTTATATTTTCCTATAAGTATTTTGTAATATATATCTATAGATAAAACAGTTGTAACATTGTTTTAAATATACAGGGGTATATTATCAAGGGGTTTATCTCCGCTTTTTAGGCTTTAAAAGCCAAGAAAGCGGAGATAAAATTATCTCCCTATTACCAAGCTGTCGCTAACACCAGTTAGTGACAGCTAATAGGAGATAGCGACCATCTTGGGCCCCGCTTTGCATGTCAGTGATATTTATCACTAATGACATGCAAAGTGGGCGTGCCAAGATGTTAGCGACTGGAAACAGTCGCTAACATCGCTATCTCCTATTACCAACTTTTGGAGATATTCGCGCTAAGCGCGAATATCTCCAAAAGCTAACACCTGCCCTGAGCAGTTCTTCACCATGTTATCCAATGGGAGGTGGATAACATGGCTAAGAGCGCTTGCTCGATAATGCATGAATATCGCTGACTTTTCAGCGATATTCATGCATTGCGGCCGTTTTTTATCGCATTTGCGATAAACCTTGCTAATAGCAAGGTTTATCTGCGATAAAAATCGCCGATGTGCGGCGATAATTTTTGTCTCTAAACAAGTTAGAGACAAAAATTATCGCTAGTTGTTGGTAATATGCCCCACAATTTTTTACCATTCTAAAATAAAATATTTTTGTAACACTGATTTCTTCCAGGAGCTGACAGTGTGGTTTCCTATTGCTGTCTCCGGTCTAGCTAAGGCTATTTTGAACTTAGGGGCATATTATCAAGGGATTTATCTCCGCTTTTTTGGCTTTAAAAGCCAAGAAAGCAGAGATAAAATGATCTCCCTATCAGCAACAGGGTGCTAACACGCAAATTCGCATGTTGGCACCCTTTTTCTCTACGCTTCCCCTTGCATCTCTAATGAGATGCAAAGGGGGCGTTCCAGAGAAAATTAATAGGAGAAATGTTGTTAAGCGACATTTCTCCTATTATCAAGGATTTTGCTAACCCTGTTAGTGATAAAAAAAAGCAGCGCTAACCGCGGTTAGCACTGCTTTTTCTACACCTGCTATTTTCCTGACTTAGCCATGATATCCTAGGAAGGTGGATATCATGGCTAAGGTTGTGAGCCCCTTTCATCAAGCTAACGCCAAACTTCGAGAGATTATCGTTGGTTTTCCAGCAATAATCTCTCATTTGGCAGTTAGCGCAAGGATTTGTATCACTTCTGAGATAAACCTTGCTAATAGCAAGTTATCTCTGCGATAATTTCTGACGATGCTTAGCGTTAAAAAATTTGTTGCTAAGCATCGTTAGCGATAAATATCGCTCATCGTTGGTAATATGCCCCCTAGTTTATAATGGTTTAGAGGTGGGGGAGGTGTTAAGACGTAATTAGAGCAGTGTATGTAATTGGATGTTGTTTTACTGTATGTTTTTACCTAGTTTAGTACAGAAGTCATTATAGGGAAATGTAATGTTTTAATGAATTTTATATGTGTGTTCTAGGTGTTTAACATAGATTTGTGGACAAGTAGGCTCATAATAGGGCCTCTAAATATATTGTTTTTTATTTTGTGTACACATTTTAAGTTATTTTCTTATTTTGAGCTCAGTATGCTTGGTTAGAGTGAAAGTAGCACCCCTCAATTTCAGTGTATTGGTAGATTTAGAGTTTGGTTGAAATCATTGCCTGTTCAAAATCTATGATGCTTTTTTTGTGCGTTACATTTATTAAGTTGTTGTCTTATATGTGTTAACATGTCATTGTAAGTCAAACTTTGCTTGTTAGGTATAAGTGAATACACTAATGGAATGTTTGTGTTTTGATATTGTGTTTTGATATTGACCATGCATTGTATACACCATTTGATTGAATGGTGGAGGGAACAACTTAAAAATGCCATCTATTATCTATGTGTTACATTGAGTTAAAGTTAGAAAATAATTTTTGGTAGCATAAATGATTATGTTTTTTATTGTTATTTTGGGTGTATATAGTAAAAAGGTGTCTTTTTTAAATGTGATTAGTAAGTGTTAGGGTATGTTTATAGCTTAATACTTGTTAGATCCTAGTGGTGTTTCTCTGGGTGTTCTACATGCCAATCATTAATTTTATGGTTCGTACATCAGAGAGTTGGCTGTTTGGGATAATATTTTACATATCGTTCCTGTTGGGTCTTATGAGCATATACGTGCCTCTTTTAGGTCCTGTGAAATATTTCTGACTTCTATTTCAGTGACATAATGTTCCCTGATGCTTTTAACTATTTAGGGGCAGATTTACAAGCCCCTTGTGCCACTTTTGCATCATTTTTCCCATGTTAAAAATTACGCAAAAGTAGCGCAAGGGGCTTGTAAATCTGCCCCTTAATATTTAGTAGATGGCCAGCCATAACGTCTTTGAATAATTTTTGGTGCATTGCCAGTGTGTTTTCTCCATGGTGGTTCTCTCCATACTATGGGGCCCATTACGATCGCGGACGGACGCAAGTCCGTCCGCGATCCCTATGTAGGCGGGAACGTCCGCATGTGCTGCGGCGATCCCTCCTGTGCAATTAGGATGTGACCGCCACCCTAGTGGTCACATCCTCTATATTTAACATTGTGGCGAGTGCGGCTTCAAGCTGCACCCGCCGCAATGTTAAAAACACATGCAGTGCATTTACATGCACAAAGCGGCAGGCACCGCGCGGTGCCTGCCGCTTTCTGCAAGGAAATGCAGGGGGGTACCATAGGTACCCCCCATGTGCACCCCCCACCTCCCTTCACCCAGGGGGCCCGCAACGGGCCCCCAGAGTGAAGATCCGTATGCTTTTCCACGGCGGAGAACCCGCCGCGGAAAAGCATCTCTTCTACGCCATCCTAATATGTCTGGCGGTGTCTGAGAGACACCGCCACCATATTAGAGCTTTTCCGCCTCGGTTGTAAGCCAACCGCGGCAGAAAAGCAGCGGACTGAAACCAGGACCCACCAGCCATCCTAATGTGGCGGTGGGTCTTTGGTGTGTCCGCAGAGGATTTTCCGCATCCGCCGGGCCGGCGGTGGCTTCCGCCGGCCCGGAGGATGCGGAAAATCCTCCATCATAATGTGCCCCTAAATGTATATCTATTGTTGAATAACAGCTTCGTTGTTTGGGGACTTGATGTATTTTGTGGTTTTTGTTATTCTATCTGTGGTTTTTAGAGTACAGAAAACATGCATTAATTGTATTTAAAAAATATGTGATGCTATTTTCATTTATATTTTATTTGGGCCTTTTAAAGTGGCTATAAGAGGGTTATGGTCCGATAATAATCTTGGTGTTCTTTCGATATCTATCCCATCAATACCTTGGCTACTGACTAAAAAATAGTCTAATCTGACACTTATCCTATGGGGTGCTGAGTAGTATGTAAAACCATCTTGACTAGGATTAAGGGTATCCCAAACATCCAGCAAGCCATTGTTTCTGGCTAAATTAACAATTGCCTTAAAGACTCTTTTCTTCCTCCCCTTATATTTAACTGGAGGCCCCAGCCCCAACCCCAATCCCCCTGCTCCATTAATATTAAAATCTCCTCCTATCAAAATAAATGGAGCCCAGGTTGCCAACTCAATGTCGATTGCTTCAAAAATCTCCGGATCATCACCTGTAGACCCATAAATAGACCCAAGAGTGACCCATGTTTCTCCAACCAGACATTCTATCAGGGCCCATCTACCCCATACATCCTCGCATTTTTTCCTGGTGGTTACATCTCTTTGCCTTGCCATAACCGCAACCCCCCTATTCCTACTTCCCTGCCTAGAGTGCGCTAGAACAGTAAGACCTAGCTGGTCTAACAGCCTAATTTCTGACAGTTGTATATGGGTCTCTTGGAGTATTAGAAAATCTATTCTTAAACTTTTAATCAAAACAGCTACCTTTTGCCTTTTTGTCTTATCGTTAAGACCACACACATTCCATGTCATTATACGTGTACTCATCCTGGATTTTTAACAAATACCATCACAATTTTGGCTCTTAAAAAAAACAAATTACACATTATGACCACGGCTTTATATGACTCAACCGACACAAGCCTTCCTTCTGTTTCATTATTCCTCTTATTCCATAATGTTTCCTGTGTTATATATTTCCTATTTGCTTTGCGTTCCTTGCCCCCCCCGTGAACTCCACCCTTCCCCCCCACCCCGACTATCCCACCCCCCCTACAGGCAAAAAGGTCCAACGGACCTCTGTGTGACAGCTGTGTCTGCTTGGGTCCCACGCCCCCCCCCCCGCTCCTATTGTGTTCCTAACCCTTTACATAGGTGGTGCTCTCTTACTATTACCAATTCGCACAATTACGTAGCAATACACTACAGTTCTCTGTTCTTGTGCTTCTATAAAAATTTTCACTTTATATCTTGCTGCCTTTAGATGGTAGATCTACTGCTAGATCTTGAGATTGTGTACTATTCTGCGGGGTCCTCTCCTTGAGCCATGCCAAAAATTCAGCCGCTCTAATCTCAGAATAAAAGATTTTGAACTGGCCATCTTTAACCACCTTCAGTCTGCTAGGGAACATTAGGTATGCCTCGCACCCAATTCTCTGAAATGGAGCTATCAGCTCCCGAAGTCTCCACCTACGCTCTACCATTATATGGCAGAAGTCTGGTCTAGCAAAGAACTCCACCTCCTGAAATCTACATTTTGCCTGTGGTCTTGCTTTGGCCAGTATCTCTTCTCTCAATAGGAAGTTGCCCACATAGATTAAGAATAGATTAAGAATGCTCTAGGCTTTTTTGACCCATCCCCCCTTCTTCTGTATAAAAGGAAATCTATGTGCACGCTGAATCTCTGATTCCCAGTCCCATCCCTTTATGTCTGGAAATGCACCCTTGAGAAATTCGATTATGTAAGCTCTAGCATCCTGTCCCTCCCTTCCTTCCGGAATACCTAAGAGTCTAACATTATTTCTCCGCTGCCTATTCTCGAAATCTTCGAGTTTCCATAATACATCACTGTTAATTTTCTCTTGGTCTTGTCTAAATTCCTTCCATCCATTTATTTCATCTTCCAAGGCTCCCGTTCTTTCTTCCACCTCTGTAACTCTCCCTGCCAGCTCTGTACATGCTTTATTTACTTTTCGAAGTGCATTTTGTATTTTCTTACTTTCCTGCCTGGCTCTCCGACTCTCTACCCTTGCCTCGGTCTGAATTTGTTTAAGCATTGAGAACATTGCTTCAAACCCCAAAGGTGTATTTTGACGTTGGGGCTGCTCCTGACTCTGAATCTGAGTTTCGGGTAGACCTTGCCTGGCTCTCTCTTCATTCAGCCGCAAAGACCCCATACTCTCATCTGGACTCCCAACACCCTCTTTATACATCTGAGATGTAGCAGTGTTGTCCCAATCAAGTCTCTTTGCCACATTAATAGCTGCTGGGCTTATAGATCCTTTTACTCTTCTCCTTTTTTTGGTCAAAACTTTAGATTTACGTTTTGCAGCTAAGTCCTTATCAGAGAGGTCTCCAGAGCCAGAACCGGATGTGGATGTAGTCTCTGTTACAAGTCCTGATAATGTCCGGTCACTTCCCAAGCCGACGACAGACGAGTCCTCTGACTCGCCCCCCCCAGCTGCCCCCACCTCCTCTCCTTCATCCTCACCCTCATTGACAGAGAAAAAACATTCGTCAGAAGGGGAACCTGTTAGGTATACCATGGCCTTAGAGTCATTATTAATCACTTTGTTCGCATTATCACTTCTGCTGCCGTCGCCATTTCCCTCACCAGCTCCCCCCCTCTCAGGCTGTTTAGGTACATTAATATCATTGCTGCCCCCCTCTGAAGTGGCAACAAGACCAAAAGCATTAACGTTACTCTGCTCCTCCCTTAATGCCTCAATCGTCGCCTCCGTAAACTTATTGTCTGACCCCAAATTTAGAGGCGGATTGCTTAGTTCGACATGATGCAACATACTATCATTTTCTATAGTGCCGTGATAAACACTTAAATTATTTAGTACATTATTATCATCTCTGAGATTCCCAGTATCGGGCACAGTTTTGCCCTCTCTCACTTTACTCTGTTTGACCTGTCCAGAGGAGGTCTCCACATTCTCCTGCACCAGAGCCCCTTGTAGTGAGTCATTGACTCTGTACACCTTCTCACTTAGAGCTTCCAAATTGTCGGTCTGTACTGAGTAGCTAGTTGCCCGCAAGTTACTGTCTATCTCCCTTGCAAGGGGTGCATGGGCAGGTTCGAGATCTCCGCTCACACCTTCGCAAGAATCTATTTGAGGTATGGATGAGCCAGACATTACTTGAGAGTTATTTGTAATTAGAGGGAAAAAAGCCTCTAAAACTAGTGGCTGTCTCAAAGTCCCCTGCTCTATTACTTTTCCCTTGTTTCCTTTATCTGTCGGTGCTGGCTTAATTTTATCTTTTTTATCTTTTTTGTCTTTTTTTTTCAGCCTCTCCCCCACGCTGCTTCCAGCCTCCTTACTCCGTGTTGCACTCCTTACTTGCTCAGCAGCGCGAGGGTCTTCACTCATCTCCTGCACCCGCGTCTGTTTCTTTGTGCGGAGGTTAGCCGCCGGAGCATCAAACTCGCTCCAAGCAGCTTTCTCTTCTCTCAGCGCTCTCGAGATCTTCGGCGCCATTGAACGCCAACTTGTGGACAGAGCGCCCGCTGAGCTGAGCTGCCAATCACGCTTCAGCTGCTGCCGCTGCCGATACTGTTTCCTCCAGCCGCTCGCCTTCCCCATCAGCTGACGAGCACTGACCAATGCTCGAGTCAGCACCGCTTCCAGCGTTGGGAGTGCTGCCTCCGCTATTACCTTCGGGGTTAGTAGCATAGGTCACCTTCTTCTTATGTTATGCTTCTCAAAATCGAAGCCACAGCTCAGAACAGAGCACCGCCGTATTTATTTCCGCTCCTCTCCTTACA
The DNA here is from genome assembly GCF_964261635.1 of Lissotriton helveticus. Taxonomy (NCBI): domain Eukaryota; kingdom Metazoa; phylum Chordata; class Amphibia; order Caudata; family Salamandridae; genus Lissotriton; species Lissotriton helveticus. The sequence continues at coordinate 1,306,633,494 of NC_136065.1, read as the reverse complement.
CCTTAACCTTAATCCTCGCATGGAAGCTCGAGCGGGGGAGCAGGGTAAAGCGCGTCCTGCCCCTACAGACTGTCAGCGGCCATCTTGCCAAGTGCGGCCTGCGCGCCACCAAATGTGCGCGCCACCAAATGTGCGCGCCACCAAACCTCTTATAGCCACTTTAAAAGGTTTGACAGCGGTGAGGAAGACCTCGGAGTGGTCTTTTGAAAAGGCTTTTCTAGTGGAGGACGAATATATCCAACATATGAGGGGATGGATATCTGAATTTTTGAATATAAATAGGTATACAGCACCCGTAGGGATAGTGTGGGATTGTTTCAAGGCTGGAGTGAGGGGTGAGACCATCAGCTATGGGGTTAGGAAAAGAAAACAGGAGAAAGAAAGAAGTGAGGGGGTAAGGAGGGAATTGTTGCGGGCAGAGGACGAATTGAATAGCAGGACAGATCAAGCTGGCGGTGCAGCTCCAACGGATTCTGTATATCTTAAACTTGTTAAACTGCGAATGGAGGAGGAAGAACAGATAGCAGAAAGGGCAGCCAAACAATATACAGTGAACAGAGAGAACTGTTATGAGATGAATGAAAGGGTGGGCAAATTGTTAGCAGCTAGAACTAGACAGAAGGTATCATTTGGGGAGATAAAAGCAATCAAAGACAGTACAGGGGCGATCTTAACCAATGTACAACAAATAAGAGAAGTTTTCAGGGACTTTTATACGACCTTATATTCTGAGAGCGATATAAAGGACCCTGAAGACATAGTGGAGTATTTGAACTATTATGAGGGGAGGCAGCTGGAGGAAATAGAGAAGAAGAGGATAGACAACATGTTAGACTTAGAGGAGGTAAAAACAGCTATGAAGAGTTTACCATCAGGCAAGGCGGCAGGTCCAGACAAAATCCCGCTAGAGTTTTATAAAGTGTTCTGGGAGGAGCTAGGTGGAGATATGCTTTACACTATGAAACAGGCACAGAAGGGAAGCTCAATACCAAGCACTTGGTCTGAGGCCGAGATTGTGGTTATTCTTAAGAAAGGGAAAATGCCAACTAATCCGGGGTCATACAGACCAATCACTCTTATGAACACGGACACAAAGATTTATTCAAAGGCACTGGCAACTAGATTTGCCAGTGTAATAACACCTCTAGTTACCAATACCCAACACGGTTTTATACCGGGACGGGGGACTACACACCATGTTAGAAAGTTAATCACCCTTATAGATAAAACAGAAGCTGATGGGGACCCGTTCGCAGTATTATTACTAGATGCCGAAAAGGCTTTTGACCGTGTGTCGTGGGTGTATATGTGGAGTGTCTTGGGAAAATTGGGATTTGGTAGTGGCTTTCTAACAGCGTTAAAGACATTGTATAGAGACCCTGTTGCGGCAATCAGAATTAATGGGGGGTTAACGGAGAAAGTAAAAATTAATAGGGGCACAAGGCAGGGCTGCCCATGCTCCCCGTTACTGTTTGCGGTATATCTGGACCCACTAATCAGGAGACTGGAGTCAAATAGGAACATCTCCCCAATCGTTACACTCAGGGGGGAATGCAAGATTCTGGCCTATGCCGATGACGTGGCGGTTATAACATCATCCCCCACAGAGGCTATAAGACACGTGGAACAGGAGGCAAAGGAATTTGGGAAGGTCTCCGGGTATTCTTTGAATACCGGGAAAACACAAATCATAAAAAATAGTAAGGCCCTATGCCAGGATCCGCGGGTAGCGCGGACGGGAACCTATTTGGGAATAACTATAACTTCAGAATTAGACAAGCTAGTGGATCTAAATATCGATCCTATTATACGGAAAGTTGGGGGTGAATTAGACAGACTGAATAATCTCCATTTTACCTTGGTTGGAAGAGTGAATATTATAAAAATGTTAATTATGCCGAAATTTTTGTATCTTTTCCGAACAATTCCCTTATGGTTTGATAACGTGTGGTTTAAAAGGATTGAAAATATGATTAACAAATTTATCTGGTCCAAAGGTAAAACTAGGAGAGCGGCGAGATTCTTGGCACTCCCACGGGATAGAGGGGGGTGGGCGTTACCAGACTTGAAGATGTATTATTGGGCCGCTGCCCTGCAGTATATGGTAGGATTAATAGGTGGAGCTGAAGCAGAAGAAGAAGATCACTTAGGGTCATTAGCGATTTATGGCATCTTGCTGGGCGAAGAAACAAAAAATTTTTTTGGGAGAAATTTTGACACGGCATATTTCAAAAGAACACGCTTTAAGACTATACTGGGCGCATATAATATATGGAAGGCTTTTATGAAAAAGTTTGGCCTGGGGAAATTTAATAGGTATATGAGGTTATATGAGAATGTGTTACTTCCGGGGGATATATTCTCTGACTCGGTTTTTACGGAATGGTATCGGAAAGGGATAATAAAATTAGGGGATGTAATGGGGACACAAGGGGTGGAACAATTTGTAACAATACAGAGAAAATTCAATCTGTCGACAAATCACTTCTTCAAATATCTACAAGTTAGAAGTTTCCTACAAAGCAAAAGAGGGGGAATAAGAGGATTTGAAAAAAATAACATATTAGAGATAATAGAAACTGGAGTAGATTGCACAATTAAAAGATTTTATCTTGAACTAAATGAACAAAGACCGGATGACATGGCTAAATGGGGGGAAATCTGGTCAACGAAGCTGGGCATAGAACAAGAATGTTTTAAAATATCATTAGAACTAGGGACGAACATTCTATGCTCTGCGTCATTACAAGCACAGCATTACAAGACTATGTACTGGCTTTATTATACCCCGGCTAAACTGGCACAATGGGGAGCGACAACTGGTATAAACTGCCCTAGGTGTACGAGTGCAGATGCAGATGCCATTCACATGTTTGCAATATGTCCCAGTTTAGTCACAGTACTTAAAGAAATAGAAACGTTTCTACAAAGGGCACTAAAACTACCTGTTAATCTATCACCTGCGATTATTTTGCTAGGGGTAGATGGAAACAATGATGTTGAGACAGGGAACTATTTTATATTCGTGGCCATGGCAGTGTACAGACTGTGTGTTACCACCGCATGGTTAGATCAAGCGGCGCCATCATTTCAACTATGGTTAGCCAGGTTGCTGAGCATATACAACTTAGAAAAAGCGATCTACTCCAGAAGTGGGAAAAGATTGAGGAAATTAGGTCTGGAAATATGGGAAACAATAACGAAATGGAAGGAAGAAGGTTGATTTGTACAGGAAATATATATGTACATAATTTTGTATCTAAGTTGTATAAATGTGTATGTAAATCGTAAATGAGGTATAACAAGGTATAACTCCATAGAACACATATAGAAAGTATAATCGATGTCAATATGTCAATATGTATGTACAAGGAGAGTGATCTCACCCAAATAAGGGGTAATGTATCATTTTGGTATTAAGATGATGGTTCTTTCCTATTTTTTTTTTCTTTTTTTCTTTTCTTTGTTTTGGCTTATCTTAAACGAAATGTATGGTGTAAAAATCGACATGTGTAGGAAAAACTGTTTTTTCTTTATTTGCTCCATGTCCCCTCTGTGCTCCAGAGGGTGGGAAAAATTTAAAAAATTCTGTGAATAAAAAGATTTAAAAAAAATATATATATATTTTATTTGGGCATTTTTGCATTGCACATTCAGATTTGTACTTATTTTTTGGATGCTGTATTTACATTAGTTTACTAGAAGTATTGCTTTGCTGGTCTGTTTGGTTTGGCACCGTTTTATTTTCTTGCAGTCTATTGAGAGGAACATTTTGTTAGTTGTGTCGGCTTACTTATTTAATCACAAATTTAGTTGGGAGTTTGTATGCTTTATTTTACTTTTTAATCTGTTAAAGTATTATTTTTACTTTAAAGTTAGTTCTGTGCTTTGGTTACTGTGCTTAGTCTTGATGTGTTTTTTTTAATGTCGAATAATTCAATGCTTTTATTTTCTTTTCTTTTTAGGGTTTTTCCTTCTAGTAGAGGATGTGCCTGTAATTTAAAAAATAATCTTGTGGAACAGTTTTAATTAATTGTTATTTAAAAATACTTTTCTTTGTTTATTATTTCTTTTTACCTTTTATTGATTGTCAGATGTACTTTGCTTATATTATATAGAGCTTTGTTAAAGTGATGCAGCCTTCTTCTGTAGCTTTGCAATCCGGCAGAGTGACGGTGCATTTTGTTGTGCATTTTTGTGACCTTTGGGATTTGTAAAAGCGTTTCTATTTGTTAACTCTTTTTATGTTTAATTTGGTAGGCTGGATACTAGTTTGATTTTCTTTTGCACCATTTATGCTAAATGCTAATGAGTGTTTTTGTTATTTATTTAATGATAATTAATTGTATTTTGCCTTATTTTTATCTGTGTAGATAAATGTAATGTAATACTGTTTGTTTTATTTAGAGTTATGTCAATTTTCTGGTGTTTGATATTTTGTTTTTTTCAATTGTTGTTTCCTTAGTTTTAATATGTAGGTGATATATGCTTTTTCTTTGTTTTTTTTAATATTATTATATTTTAGATGTTTTTTCTGCAATATTTTTTTATCAATATTTGTTCATTTATTATTTAAGTATAGGGCCACAATATTAATGTTTTCAAGATTTGTTTGGCAATATCTGTGTATGTGATATTGTTTTACTTGATATAGTGTGTTACAATCATCCTGAGTTGCCAAAGCTGGTATTCCAGATGCTCTGAGAATAAGCAGCAACACGATTCTGCTATGCTGTCCAGACCAGCACAGACATTACGCAGATGTTTTCAACATGTACATGTGTTCATGCATCCTCTTGACTCCTTTTAGTTTTTAACTTTTTTTGTTTGCTGACTTAATTTTGAGCAAATGAGATAAACAATTTGTGAAAAATAAGGAAAGCCCTAGACTTCTCGATGTTGTATTATCTTCTCTGAACATACCAGTTACAATATTACTTTGATTGGTTTCCTATTAATTACACTCACCTTTTTCTGTTTCTTTATGATGAAAGTATCTTAACAATGGTTGCCATTCCTGGGCAAGGTGTGCTTGATGTTTTCAGTGCAGCTGCAGTGCTGTACTCTTATTTTCCTGATATATGAGGACTGTGTGCTATGTCTTTGTTTGCCAGCTTTTAGTCTCCTTCCGTGTTAGCATTATTTTCGCTGTTGACTAGTGCACTATTTAGTGGATATTGATTTATTAGTAAAGTGGGTAACCTGTCTAATTCTGTAAGCTTTATGTAGTTGGCAGTGGCACTGGTGTTTGAGCTTTTATGATTTGTGGGTTTTTTATTGGGTTATATTTTTCCACACTGACATTTTCTCTTTAAAAACTCAGACATATGTGACTCAGAATATTCAAGGCAGCAGGCTGGAAAACATTAAGGGAGTCATTACGATAGTGGAAGGCCTGACACCGCCAGCCGTGCGGTGGCGGGCCCTCCACCATCTGACAGCAATCCTCCCCGCAAATTACGATGGCGGGGGGGGATCGTCCTAGTACCGTGGCAGTTGCGAAGACCGCCTGCCACAGTTCCGCCACAGGCAATTGTACTGATTGCCTGGCAGAGCGGTCAGCATGCGTAGAATGGTGGCGGTGGCTGGCAGGCACTGTCCTCCAAATTACGATGCTGCTGAAAACCAGCCTTTCCATGACGGTGAATCTGCCATGGAAATGCTGGTGGGGATTGGATTCGGGGCCTGTTGAGGGCCCCCCTTGTGTTGGGGGAAGGTGGTTGTGCACTGGGGGATACATTTCCCTGCACCAGGTGGCAGGCACCGCATGGTGCCTGCCTCGTAGTGCAGGGAAACACACAACATGGGTTTTTGACATTGAGGCGGGTGATGCAGCCAGCAGCACCCACAGCAAAATTAATGTTGTAGGATGCGACCGCCAAGGTGGCGGTCGCATCGTAATCAGGGTTGCAGGACTGCCTCTTTGCAGGCGGGCGGTCCCAGTCTCCGCATCGATGGCAGGCGGACTCAAGTCCGCCCGCCATCGTAATGACCCCCTAAGTGATGAAAGAAGCGAAATGCATTTAGAATAATGACAGGCCTTTCAGCTTTGTATAACTAGTTTTTTAATGTTATTGTGTAACATTAGAGCAAAGATCCCATACACGTTAAACAAGTAAGACCCTTCTGTTTTAGGAAAGCTTGTTTACATTCATTATTAACGTGCATTAATCATATCATGATGATTTGGGTGCTTTTACTTTAAATGGAGTTTTGCATACATTGTGATATTTTGTTGTTAAAGACTCAGATAGAGACGCATTAAGAAACATTGTTAAGAATTTCCTGAGATTTAAATACCATTGTCTCAAAAGAAGTCGCATGCACATGCTGATGATTGAGTGTTATGGTTTTGTGTGGGGTTCCTTGATCAACCTGTGGGTGGTGGTTGTAGTACTGGATGAAGCTATATATAAATCGTGAGGGTGAAGTGTTGGAGGGTCAGATCGACTATAATCCACATCCTGAGATGCTACAAAGCGCTGCAAAAAAAATCTTTATTTTGCTGCTTCTACTTGTGTGAGACGTATCAAAATGCAATCAACATTTAATAGTTGTTTTGCTCCATCCCTTCTTGAATAAATGAAGAATGGCAATGCTAATAGGTCTTGCCGGTGAACCCTATTGGTTTTGAGAGCACATTTTTTGTCTTGATGAGTGTTGCATGTGCACGCAAGTTAACAGTTTGAGGGGAGGCTGGTAGGATAAATATGATAGACAGTGTAAAGCAAATGCTGATGAATAAGGCATGCTAGTGTTGTACAGCTGCTGGGCCAGTGGACAAAAATAATAAGTTAATAATGGAAAAATAAAGAACAGAACAGTGAAGACAGGAAGGAAAGCCTTGTGCTTTTACACTGTGCAAATGATAAATGAATGAATTGTCCCCTCACATCATCAGTGGAAGAATAAAAGACAGACAATCAAAATCATTGTATAGTAACTAGGATGCAGGGACTGGACAAACACAACAATAGGGGAAAAGCTATTGAATAAGGAGCACGGAAATGAAACAGACAGGAAAGTCATCCAATAATGAACAGGTCTTAACCACGCTGGCAGATCAGAGGATTTATTGCCAGGGTTGAAATGACCGCTGAGTCTTCAAAAATAGTGGTGTTGTTCCAAGCCTGCTCTTCTGGGGGCTACAACTAGCAGCAAAGTACACTGTCAGCTGGACAAATCTTGATACACTAAATGCAAAATTTCTTTAAAGCAACCACCAAGCTTTACCCTGATTAAGGCAGCTGTCTCGATACATAACGCACATGATCACAAACTTGACGATAGCATCCTGAAAAGGCAAATCTGGAAGCACGCACCACGTAATTCCTAATGTAAACATGCATGTCTTTTTTAAGCAGACTCAGCATACAGAAAGGTTCAAGTAAGAATCAGACAAGCAGGGCATAGAGAATCAAAGCTCTATGCGCATCTTTAATGCATGAGTGCTCAGATGAGTGAGCAGAAATAGAGCCACAAAAATCACAACTCATCTGAGGAAGAACTGTGTTAGTGCCATTTCCAGCCAAACACAACAAGTAACAGTAAACACTGAGGCCCCAAATACGAGGGGGGGCACGGTGGTGGCAGTCTCCCCACCGCCCTATTACGAGATGGGCGGTGGGACCACCATAGCCCTGGCGTAGGTGCCAGGAAACTGCCATCCACTAGCAGTGTTGCGGCAGTGTAGAGGCATCAATATGCTTGGTGGGACTGCCGCAGTCCCGCCAGGCATATTCAGAGTTTCCTCTCCGCCAGGGTTTTCATGGTGGTCGCTCCTTCATCAAAACCCTGGTGGAGAGGAATCAAAGGTGGCCCTACAGGGCCCCCTTGTGCCTCTGCCGCATGTGGATCCACACAGGGGATACAATATATGCCACCCTCTGTGCATGCACATCAGTTTCTGCACGGCATGGACTTTTCATTGACCTGTTAAGGCCTTGGAAAGTTTTGAACTAGAACCGCTGTTCCACTGAAACCTCAATGGTAAGATGCAATCACGTACCTAACCTAGCACCTCATACTGCCAATCCCATGATTACACCCAGATGTAGACAACTCACTCATATTGCATTCGCACAACACATGGACCCAAGGTTGGACACATCCCTCTAACTATCACACACAATCACACAACACACATTCCAACTCATACTCATTAGTACTCCATGTACCAAATGCTGAAGGCCTCATCACCTATCACAAACGTGAAGCCCTCTCCATCACAGAAAGATGTTCATCCCTATATACATCAAAGACATCCTCCTTCCCACAGTCTACAACATCTAATGTGTGTAACACGCACATAAGTAGGGAGAAGTCCTTCTAGTCCTGTGCCCTAGGCAACCAACACACAACTCAATGGAACTGCTGACATGCCAGATGCCTCTCTCTGCAAATCAGAACACCACCTTCCATCTCATCTACAGGCCTCCCGGTCAGAACAAGGGCTTCATTGATTAATTCTCGGATCTCCTCACCACCTCGTCCAACCAACATGCCGACACTTTTTTTTGGGTGACTTCAACCTCCCAGAAAACAAAAGCTCAAAAGCAACACGATACACCCTCTTCAACTTCATCAATGCAGTCAAGGTGGTACAACAAGTCACACATCCAACACACTCTAAAGGCTACATCCTCATCCTTGTTTTCAAAACATCACCAACAACCCAAAGAGAACCACCCATACCCTTGGATTGGACAGTCCACTTTGCCACACCTATCTCCATGCTCAGCATACTACCAACAAACCAAGGTAAATGCAACAAAGAATGTTAATGCTTCAGATCCTACAAACACTGCTCCATAGCCAACATAATCCTTGAACTCATCTCTCACCCCATCATTTCCATGTATGAAGCCAAAACACTCCTAATCAAATTCAACAGCTTTTGGGAAAGCTACATGAACATCCATGACCCAATTACAAAACATAAGAGCAAGCCAGAACCTTCACCCCCCTGATATTCTAAAGACCTTGCTGACAATACATGACCCATTTGCAGACAGGCAATAACATTAAATTACAATAGTACTTCTGGGGACCTCTTGATACTGAAGTCCATCTGTGCCTCACACAGACAGCTCATTACATCAGACAAAGCAAAGTAGTATGTCATCACCATCAATAAAGCCACCAACAGAAGCATAACACAATTAAAGCAATCAAGCATTGCATCAACCTTCTGCCCCGGACCCACCCCTATTCACTGTCGCTGTCCAGAAGCAGAGCACTAGGTACCCCATCCTCCCTACCCTAAGAGGTATGTTTATAGAATTCTGCATTTCATCTTCATCTACTTACAGCCATGTCACACAAGCCTGGTGTATCACACTACAGCTTTCCATGTCCATGCCAGGACAGCTCATCTAGTCCACGTTTTCACTGTGCACTGATGACCTTGCAGTCCTGCACAAATAGGACTACGTGTCCCAGAATGCAAAGCCCCAGTCTGCATTAGTCATGCATGAACCTGACCGCTCCACGTGTGCATATCAAGCCATGCACATGCAAATACAGACACACCAGGCATCTGCAAGCAGCTGAGAGGGCAGCTGACACAACCCCGACAGGCTCTCACCTCAGCTCCCCGGGGGAATGGTACCCCTCCACTGCAGGGCCTCCCGCTGCCCTGCCATCCCGTAGGTCCTCGTCGCTAGCGGGGCGCGACCTGCTCTCCAGCCAGCCCACCCTCTGTCACCTGCTGCCGCCCCAGGAACTCTCTGCCATGGCAGCAAAAGGCACGGGGTGTGGTCAGGCAGAGATCAGTGTGAGACAACGTGGGCGCTGAAGGAGCTTGAAGCAGCTTGCAGCATGGCATGAGACACAGAACACTCAGCTCGCCCTCCACTGACACAACTCGGAAGCCTTAGCATACCCAGCCTCTAGGCTCGTGAAGCTTTATGACAGAGCCGCAAGGTTTCATAGGTCATCCACACAGCCGCCAATCATGGCGAGAGCCATTAGACCCCGCCCACTGGAAGAGGAGAATTTATTTCTAACTATCCAATCAGAGGGGGAGTTCTTCTTTCTCAGCTTTCCTACAGATGGACTGCGTTCTAGGAGAACGCTTGCTCTGTCTCCCAACAGTTGTGTTAGGGCCCGGCGGTGAGTGTGCATGTGCACCAGTAAACCCCTCTCCATAGCCGGAGTTTTTTGCAGAACTCCATCCTCCAAGTGGAGTGCGGAGTTGCAAAACCCACCCCTAATAAGTAGCCTTGATTTACGAATGGGATTCATTGGAAATGATGTTTCTCCTCCTACCTTTCCAACCGACACAGCATGTTCACATGGGAACCTCCACTTCACAAAAGACCCTGATCACGTGTGGAGCTCCCCAATGTTCCTTACTGGCACCTGTCATCTTCAACCTTTTCATGGAGCCGCTTGGTGATCTACTCACAAATAATAGAAGTAAGATTCATCAATATGCCAATAATGTATGGCTCTACTTGAAAGTCTCCTTTGCTTCAGTCATCCAACATCTCAAATAATGTTAGTGTATCACCCAGACCTGGAAGTCCAGTGCCTGCCGGATGTTGAGCCAAGACAGAATTCCTGTTGCTTACCAAGAACAACAAACAATATAAATTACAAACCTGGCTCAATCATATGAACCTTGATGTCTTTGAACCCCAACTTTCACCAAATGACAAGTTACTTGGATTCCCCCTGGACACTAATATCACACTCAAGAAACACATTGCCGGAAAAAAAATAAGATGAATTGCTACCAGCTTTTTCTTCTAAAGAAAGTCAAACCGTTTTTTTCTAGATAGCAACTTCATAACTGCATTTAAGCCCTTCTTTCTCGCATCCATATCGTGGTAATGAGCTAATCCATGGCCTCCTAGACTCCACACTGGCACCCCTTGGGAAACATCCTTTACAACGAAACTTTTACAACGCAGTGCTTTTACAACGCAGGTTTTACAATGAAAACAATTACAACGCATTGCGCTGGGGGGCGCTTTAGGATAGGGAATAGATTTAATTTACTATCCAACACCTTCCCTAGTGTCCACAGGGACTGGAGTTGGAATAGTAAATTAAACTATTCACTATCCAGCACCCCAAAGCGCTATGCGTTGTAAAGGTTTGCGTTGTAAAAACCGTGTTGTAACAGCATGCGTGGTAAAAGTATGCCTTGTAACATCATACATCCGCACCCCTTAGGGGCAATTGCATGCCACAGTTTGTCTCATCCCATGCTAGTAGTAATTTGTAGGGGTGGGAGGAGCTCAAGGAGGTCCACTCCGTGTAAATTCTCAGAGTAACTTAAAAACTCAGTGAGATTTGGTGGAGTTCCACCCACCATTCCGAGGTTTGGAAATAAGAACCCTAGGGAGTCTGGCAAGGGCGAGGGGCAGCTGTGATGCTATCCTCGTATACAATGCTGCTACACTGAGCAATCATCTTGCCTCACACAGAGGCACAGCTCCAAGAGGAGGCAATGAGTCCACTTCGAAGCAATGAAGCAGTCCACTCTACCGTTCCATCCTTCCCACTTCCAGTGAGCAAAAAGTAAATAAATTACATGATACGGTACTCTCGTCACCGTCTCTGTTCCCGCATGGCTGCAGGTGACATGGGACAGTGGCTGATTCGGCGAGCACTGTGGGTTACAGATGCAGGCGGTGGCAGTTCTGCTGCGGAGCAGGATGTGGCAGCATAGAATCTATCAGACGGAGCCAATGGACCCACACCTTTTAAGATCCTCAACCTGTCACCTGCACAGGCTCCAAAGGGGGTGGGGGCAGGGCAGCACCACTGTGCCACCTCTGCTGCCTGGTGCTCAGTACCACACCTATGGGCTACCAAAGCTGCCCATCCATCATCTATGAGCGGGCTGCAGTGGGCCTCATCATGTGACCTGGGCAAACAATTCAACAATAGAAGTCCTGTCTCCTATTGAAAAGGAACTGAAAACTAACCCAGATAATTAAAATAATTGAATAGGCACAGAAAGCAAAAACCTTTACAGCCCCAGTCAGGTCTATGGCAAACAGTATTGTCTCTCAACATGATGGTGGACTACACTCCGACATGCGGCGAAGGCAGAGTTATGGCCGAACTCTGTTCTCCAAGTGGAGAGGGAGTGGGAAAAAGTACAAGAACTCCTCCGGGAGAGCAGAATTCACCACCTACCCCTAGTAATATGATCACATCATCCTTATCCTGATGAAACTCCAGTAAATCTCTTAGCAGCATGCAGCATCTTCAAATCCAGCTGCATCATTTTCAAAGCCACCACAACCAGCATCCCCCACTTATCTTACAAACAAGCTCACCATCTCTGATGGTTCTTTGCTCATCTGCAGCTAGGATACTATCAGACAACAGACTAAAAATTGTAAAAAAAAAAAAAGAAGGACACCTATGCAGCCAGGATGTGGACCAATAACCCTGTATCCTTCAGGACCATCCCAACGCTGTTCCAGTTTAGGAAGGAGTTGAACACCCACCTCTTAACCCCTTCCACACTCATGACGAGCTGGGCTCGTCATGAGGTAGCCTCCTCGCACGCTCATGACGAGCCCAGCTCGTCATGAAACAATGGGAATCAACAAATACCAGCACAGGAGGGGAATATGCTGAGCATCGATGTGGTTAAAAAACACGACTTCAGAATGCATACACCGTCCACAACTCAGCTTCCTCTCCTATTACTCTTTGAATTTAAGTTTGGCTTTGGTCATGTACAGCGCACCGAAGCCTTCTGGCTACGTTTGTACCATAGAAATACCATATACAGAAATACATAGGGTCTTATTTACAAGGCCATTGCTCCACTTTTGCGTCACTTTTCCCATGTTAAAAGTGACGCAAAAGTGACGCAAGGGCCTTTTAAATCTGCCCAATAGTGTAGATGCCAGATTACAATACTTTCACATTGATGAGTCATAAAGATATAAGATGAAGGAATGTTTTATTCTGAGTAGCTATCAACAGGGGTTGAGCTGCATGCAGCAGGTCGTCGATCTGCTTACTGCCTGCAGTTATATCGGAGTGGCAGGGGATGGTGAAAAATGGCATGGGCTGTGAAGGCTTTTCTCTACTGAGTAATGAATAAAGTGAGGGCTTAAAATGGGAATCGGGTAGGCTAGAATCATGTCACCCACCATTGTGTAAACGGGTGCTGGACTGTGTAGACTGGGTGGACGTGTGTGCAGCTTGCATCTCAGAGACAATGCAACTGTGCAATATCGGTTGTGTCTTTGGGGTGGGTGGGAAGCTTGCATTGTGGTACTGAGTGTTAGCATGTGTGCATTCCTGAATGCATGCAAGCATGTGAGTGTGTGTACCTTGTAATATTGATGCACGTGATCCTTTTCTGTGTGACTTACTTAAGATTTGCAGAATCTTTTAACTGTACGTGCTGATATACCAGAGAGTCAGAAAATCTCATTCTGGCTGCTATCCCACACCTATATTTGCTAACCATGAATTATTCTTTGCATAATAGGGGTGGTACATGGATGCAGGGTCTGTGGAGAGGGTAGCCGTGCATGGCATTTTCCTCCTTACAGGGTGAGGGGCAGGCATGTTGGTTTCAAAGTCACTTGTCAGTCTTAAGCTCTGACAATGTCATCGTGTTTGCTTTGGGGTAGCGGATTTCTGTGGGAGAAGAGTCTTGGGGACCAGAGGCAGCTTCCCTCGTGGTGCTTTTGGGACCAGTAGAGACAGGGCTGTGGTACAGTCCACAACCACTGCCTGGCAACTATCGGAGGATCGCAGTTCGTTACGCTGGGAATTATGGGCCTCATTTATGAGAAGTGACGCATCGCTGTGTGAAAGCAGCGATGCGTCACTTCTCAGCGCGCCCTCCTTGCGACATGATTGATGCGTCATATTTATAATATGACGCATCATGTTGCAAGGAGTTACAGATACGTCAGTATTTCTGACATATCTGTATGGCGCAAAAGCAACGCATTGCTGGAGTGTGTCACAAAAGTGACGCAACTCCAGCAATGTGTCCTTTCACATGGGGAAAGCCCCATGTGAAAGGGCCTGCATCAGTCTTACGCCTGTTGTGAGGCAGGCGTAAGATATTGACGCATTTGCATCCTAGAAGTGACGCAGTGAAATCTCATAGATTTCACTACGTCCCTTCCACGACCCTTTCTTGCGTCAATACGCCCCCCTTGCATACATTATACCTGGCACAGGTATAATGTGGCGCAAGGGTATAATGTGGAGAAGTGTGGCTCACTGGTTAGAAGCGGCAGACCCTGAAGCAGAGGTCGGCCAGGGACCAGGGTTCAATTCCCAACGCGGCAGGGTCTTGGGTCAATGTCCACGGACTCGATAATTCTCGCTTAGGTGCCTACGCTAACCATGGGTCCCACTCTGCAACTCTGGGCAATAGCTTGCTTAATCTCCACAACGGCCCCAGCAACGCTGAGGATGCCTGGCTTCACCTTGGGGTGCCCTCTCACAGGGAAAGCCAGGACGGGTTCCCCAGCGGTATACAGCGCCAGGACGCCACGTAACGAGGTAACAGTGCGCTTTACAAGTATACATACATTACATTACATTACAAAGTGAAGCATCTACCTGGATGTGTCACTTTGTAAATATGGCGCAACAAGGCGCATTTTTTACGCCACTGATGCGTCACAAAAAGTGACGCACCGGCGGCGTAAAAGTGACGCACAGCCTCATAAATGAGGCCTCATGACTTCAGGACTGTAATTATCAGGTCTGGAATTCGCTGCACCGTTATTACCACTTCCTGTATTTTCAGACCCTGTAATTCAGGGCCCAGAATAGCTGCAATACTAAGAGTGGCCTTGAGCTGTATCCCCTGGTGAGGAAACTCACATAATTCATTACAAAAAATATTTTACACATATGACAATTTTCCATAGTGGAAGATTTTTTTTCTCGAGAAAAATCCCATGCAATGCACCACCAAGAAAGATGGAGATTGTCACTTTTCTTCTCCACCTCATGAATATACTTAGGACTACTTTTAATATAGTAGTTATGTATGCAGTTTTTAAACTGGAAAACTGTCTCGAAAATGTTTGAGAATACCAACAATCCTAAAATGTTGTGTGTTACCTACATTTTGCCCCTTCTCAAATGACCCAGTTCCTGCCTCTAACCATAAACGTACATAGATGGAAAACCCAGCATATTGGCAAATTGTCTGCCATCTCAAATGCACTATGAGCTTCAAGTGTTCCAAAATTATGGTTGAGACCTGCTTGAGACTGTAATTGTAATGGAGAGGCTGTTAGGTTGCAATGCAGCTTTTTTGAGCATGTGTTTTATCAAATGCCAGGATGCATGTGACCACTCCCCCTCTTCTACTTCTGCTGACTTTCCCGCCGTCACAGGGTTTGGACTCCCCACAATTGCCCATCGTGAACATTTGTCAGTGTAGTTTAGCATTTATAGAACGCAGGTCAACTCTCCGATATCTTCCTGTCAGTAGAGTCTTGTGTCCATGAACTACAAGCACCATAGCTCTTCCTACAGACACACTGCTGCGGTGTCAATAATGCTGAAATAGCAGTCACCCATGGCAGAAGGCGCACATTGAAACCAGCTGAGTCCAGAAGAATCTTTTCATATAATCATTTCGGGAATGAAGCTGAGGACCCAAAGCACTTTTAATGTCATTCAAAAGGTAACCGGTCCCATACGCCAGTGCCAGACCTCTGCAGATGTTCATAATTCATTCTTATTATCCACCGGCTACCAAACCTCTCTCAATTAAATGAACCTGTTTTGACTTAAAATGCAGATAGTTTACGATGTGAAAATGAAACTACGGTAAAATGGGTAATAGCCTTAATTCCGAATATTCCAAACAAGGTTTGCGAAATGAGTATCAGTAAATCTTGCGCACGGTAGTTTTCTTTCGGATAAAATATAATACAGAAACTCAGTCACCCACCAATCGCTTCAGTTGTTACTTGCCATGCAAGACAAAAAGAGAAATGTGGGGTTAACCCGACATATAAGGCATAAATATAGCCCAGTTGTTGAGTTGAAGTTAACTACATGACACGGGTGAAACTCAAACTGAAGAACAAAATCACAACTGGTAACATATTTTAAAGTCTAAACACGAATTCGCAATCAAAACTTTGAATAATATTACATCTGAGTATACAGTGTCATGAATGCAATGGGGTAAATTAAATAGCATATTTTGGGTGATATTCTCAAGAACATGTGATAATCATCGCCAAAATCGGTTATCGCAATGTCTCACATCCCTGTCTATCGTGGGAAAATAACTCAGTGTTAACGTCCTATTCACTACACGGCGATAACATGCGATATGTTCCTGATAACGCATCAAATGTCCGTAATAAAGTCACCGGGCCAGCAATTAAAATTTAAACCCCAACGCGCAAATAGTTGCGAGGGGCCCAACCGCGATAAAAAATCTGCGATAATCTTCGCCAGGCCTGTAATTCACACACGTCAGGTGGGAAAAATCACTATAAAAGTGGAAAAAAATACAAACAAAAGTCAAACAACAGCAAAGCACAATGAAGGTAGCCGGAGCAAGTACCGAGGACAACCAGTACCCCACAAGTCCCCCGGATGACCAGTCTGGGGCCTCGGGGTCAGGGAAGGGCAAGGTAAAGAAGTGTAGGAAGAAGCGGTTCAGTCTGCAGGAAAACAG
The DNA here is from genome assembly GCF_964261635.1 of Lissotriton helveticus. Taxonomy (NCBI): domain Eukaryota; kingdom Metazoa; phylum Chordata; class Amphibia; order Caudata; family Salamandridae; genus Lissotriton; species Lissotriton helveticus. The sequence continues at coordinate 1,306,616,837 of NC_136065.1, read as the reverse complement.
GATCCTGATTACGGAGGTGGTAGAACACCGTCAACTACTGTTCGTCACCTCCACTGTGTCATTGGCAACAAAAATTGGAATATGGCAGTCAATCGTGGACCACCACGGCTGCCTCCCAGGACCCCCTCGAACAACACATGGCCTTCCAACGCCGTGTGTTGGGGTGCCAGGAGAAGCTGGCTGAACAGGTGCGGGTGGGGTTCGACCGCATCACAGCCAAACTAGATGCCATTCATGGGTGTCTAAGTCCCATCAAGGACCACTCACCTTCCCTAACAGACACCCACAGTCCGCTCCATGCTCTCCAACGAACCATAGCTGACATTGCTGGAGGCCTGACACAGAGACAAGAACAACTGTCTAGTCAGAGTGGCTCCAGCGATGTCACCCAGGAGTTGGGACACATGCAGAGGATCATGGAGAACATGGAGCGGACGCAGGCAGAAAGAGTGGCTGCCACAGCTGCACACCAGTGAGAGGTAGCTGGGTTCCTCAATGCCCTAAAGACCCTCCTCATGGCATTGCTGCCACAAAGCCTAGCATTGATGCATGCTGCTGCTACCACTCCATCACGTGCTGCTTATGCTTTGGACGCCATTTCCACTCTCTATCTGGGTGTATCCGTGTGGTTATTATTTATGCATAAGGGCCTAGGGCCCTGCCACATCACATTACCCAGTGCTGGAGGTGACATGATGGTATCCGCACTACGAGACTCAATCATAAAGGATCCATGACTTGCGGTGCACAGACTTGGTGGCACCGGATACATTGCGGCCGGCACAGGAACACCACTACGGGATGGTGACTTTCGGTGCACTGAGAGCTAAGCGGGTGTGCAGCCTGCAATGATGCGCCATCCTGGAGGTCCGGACTGGTAAGGATTTGTGTGAGCCCTGCTGGACCGCAGTGTAGGCCTGAGCCAACGGGCAGTGCGGGCCTACCGCCACGTGGCATTGCCTTGCGGGTCACAGAGTTAGTGGCACCTCAAGAGCTGAGGGGGTGTGCAGTCTGCGATGATGCTGCATGCACTGATATGATCTCTGCCATTGTGAAATTAAGACCCAGAATCAAGTGTGCGACCTGGTGGCCTGCGGTGTGGGGCTGCATGATGTGGAGGCTGCCATGGTCGCGAGCCCCGGGCTTCAAGCTTGCACCGGCAGACACGCCTTGGCGGACGGTGAGCAATGAGGCCGGGTTGCGCAGGGGCAGGCAATCACCGCTGGGGGGGCGGGAGGGGCTGAGGTGCAGCAACCCATGTGAGCAGGGGCGGGCAAGCGATGATGGTGTGTGCAACTGTATGGACTCTGCCATTCATGACTCTGGACTCTGTTTCTGATAAGGGACCTGGTTGACTGCAGTGTATATGGGCACCTCTTTGGAGACACATCGGTGGCAGCAGGCGAGCAGTGAGGCCTGGGTTCTCAGTGTCGGCACTCTCTCCCTCTCTTTCTCTCTCTCTCTCTCTCTCTCCCTCTCTTTTTCTCTCTCTCTCTCCCTCTCTTTCTCTCTCCCTCTCTTTCTCTCTCTCCCTCTCTTTCTGTCTCTCTCTGTCTCCCTCTCTTTCTCTCTTTCTCTCTCTCTCTCTCCCTCTCTTACTCTCTTTCTCTCTCTCTCTCCCTCTCTTTCTCTACTTCTCTCTCGCCCTCTCTCTCTCTCTCTCCCCCTCTCGTTCTCTCTCTCTCTCTCTCTCTCTCTCTCATTCTCTCTCTCTCTTTCTCTCCCTCTCTTACTCTCTCTCTCTATATCTCTCTCTCCTTCGCTCGCTCTCTCTCTCTCTCTCTCCTTTGATGAGGGCATGACACACCTTCTTATCTAGAATTTTGTCTTGCAGGCTGTGACTTACAGATTGTCCTGAGAAGACCCGCTATGACTCTTCAAAATAGTTGTTTTGTGTTTATTCTGAATAAAACTAATTGTTTGGAAATTCTAAAATGAATGTATGATTCTCCTTTTTCTGACCACACATGTATGTTCAGTGTTCTAATTGTGCGACATCAGGCGAATTGTTTTGTTCATAATTTTGTAGAGTTGATGTAACATATCTTTGTCCGGGGGGTTGGCGGTGCTCGGAGTAGGGCCCCGGGGGGTGGGGTGATTGTTGGTCCTGGGGGTGGTGTCGGTGGATGTTGTGGCCTTCTTGGGTGTCCGAGCTGCATGATCAGTGGCTCCATGGCATCTGTTGTTCTTCAGGTGTGGCTCTGGGCTGGTCTCCCTTTTCGTGTGCATGTTGTCGTCCGACTTTACACCAGGTAAAAGCAGGTGTTAAATTACTGCTGCTAACGTGCCTTATCGCCTGTTTTGTGATCTTATAGTCGATCTGGCTGGTCATTGAGAATGTTGCGAACGGTTGTTTTGCTGCTTTTTGCACGGGAACCCCTACTCTGCATATCATTAGCGCTAATTGCCCGTGTGATCTGTGGCAATGTTTTTTGCGGCTGCTACGCAGGTAAACTGGTGATATCAATGTTAGCACCAGCTTGTGAATGGGGAGATAATTTTATCTATTAACAAAAAGAGAGGTAGGGAGTAGTATGTAACACTCTTATTCCCTGGTTATATTCTGTCAACAAGAAAAGAGTGTCATCTGGTATCAGAGAGACCACACGGAGGAGCAACGAAGGGGGTAAAGAAACGGCCTCACTTCGGACGTTTAAGAAAGCCCTCACTCACCACCTGGTGATGACATGCTTCATCATCGGGCCCCACTAAAGAGGCCGAGTGCCTCTTTAGTGTGCTTCAACGCCAGATTTACTGCGGAGCAGGATTAGTGAGTTCAAGGCGTGCAGTGAAAAATAACAATTAGTAGTGAGAAGATTAAAAATGTCTTCAGTGTATCAAAATGATTTATTATGTGATCACTTAGGACATCTTAATAAAATAGTATGTAGGAAAGCAGTCCATATTTATTTTTAATTTACCAGGCATTCATCAGGACTCTATGAGTGTACTAAACTCTGGCGGTATGGGCACACTAAGGCCCACCCTTACCTAGGGACGTGCGAGTGAAAAAGGAAAAGTGAAAAAAGAGGTTTTTCCCAGGTTTTTTTTATACTGGTTAGAATTTTCCAGTTTTTGTTGATGGACTTTTTTATAGTATTAGAGAGGGTACTGTATGTTGTTACACAAGTAAGTGGAATCTCTTTTGGGTGGTCAGCCTTGTCCTCAAGGAGCACTTCCCATGGTTGGTTACAGGCTCTTTTGAAGCCCTTATTCAATGTTGCTACGGGGTAGCCTCTTGACTTCAATTTCTCTGTAAGGTCGCCCGACTGTCAAGTCACAGACGGGCGATCTTACAGAGAAAAAAAGTCCATCAACAAAAACTGGAAAATTCTAACCAGTATAAAAAAAACTGGGAAAAACCTCTTTTTTCTTTCAGGAAGGGACGCAGTCTTAAAGACGCTTTGGTCCACACACGACCAAAAGTAGCTGCCCCAGTAATAGCAAGATCTGTGACAGACACGTGGGGTATGCCAAGGGTGACTGGCCACTTTCCCTGCTCAAACTGCAGCGTCTGTCACCTCACAACACATACCAAAACCCTATCACTTGAACAAGGGAAAATGTGGACACAGAGAGACCATACCAATTGTAACTCTCCGAATGTCGTATACCTGATTACCTGCCCATGTGGTTTACGCTATGTGGGAATGACGAGTAGGAAAGTAAAGCAGAGGATCTGTGAACACCGGTCTAACATCAGATGCAAGAAAACTACAACAAAAATGAGCAGACATTTTCTCGAACAAAATCATACCACCAATGACATGCAGTGGACTGTGATTGGACAGTTGAATACCGGCAATAATATCAGCAACCGTCTTTTTGAGAAAGAGCAGAGGTGGGTCTATAGACTGGTTATCCACCTCATTGGACTAAATGATGACATTCCATGGAATTCTGTGATCAAGTAGACACTTTTGGTAGTCACCAGAGTCTCGCCTCGAAACGGTACCCCGTGATCACTGCCCTACCTTATTCTTCCATGATTCCATAGAGTACTCAATCATGCTGCTGATACTTGATATTCCGACCACCTAACTTTCATGGCAGGTTCCCCCCTTTCTTGCAAACTCTAGCCATCAATAACCATTATTGCCCACAATTTATAACAGATCACTATCTGTTTCTGCATTTGCTCACACGCAAACTCCTTGACAGTCACGATCATCTATCTCGTGTGGTCGTTTCTCTCCTTGGCTTAATGCTGGGAACTGTTCACCTCTGATCACCCGATTCTCCGTGGCTGGAACAAATCACTACACTCTATGATTCAGTGTCCGTCTGATATAGTCGAACTTAGCAATAAAGTTATCATCCCCAAAAAAAGCTCTGACAACGATCTCCGTGGTAACGGGACAAGCCTCTACCTCTGACACCAGCACATGTGACTTACAACGTCACACTACGTTGCAGTCTCTGATTGGATACCTACTCAGGGCGCCGCCCCCCACTCAGGCGGCCCCGCCCCCGGAAAGCAACCAACGCCTCGCTGCCAAACACTCATAACCTGTTCACCGGGCCCCGCTCCTAATCTTCGGGGTCCGGTCTGAGGGTAATGCAGGTATACTGAGGGTGCCAAGCGTCGAGGGCGTAAGTAATCCGGCAGTCATTGATGATCACGAATGTGGCGGCGCATCACGTAGTTAAGTACCATTCCTCTCAATCTTCTGACCTATTGTATGTTTATCCTTCTTTTTACTAAGGGTGTGCCAATTACGCTACCACCCCCCTCCTGTGACCCATGGTGTACCTCCGTTACACCACAAAAGTGAGACATTTAAAATCTACCTTTCTAGCGATCGTTTGACATTTTTTGGCATATTGATCACTAACAGGAAGACGCTCTTCCTTTTTAATAAACAAATACCCACAATCATCAATTTTTCACCTTTAGCACAATGCACTTCCCAATGACTAGTGCTTATTAACCCAGGGACAGAGGTGGTGATAAACATAGCGTTACTTCGCCACACACTGTTTTGTCACGACGATTGGAGCACCATAGATTTACAACTGCGATTAAGAACAACCACTAATTGTTTGTCTTGTCCTTTATGTATGTCTATGTCTTTCCTTCCTTAAAGGTGCAGAAACCTAACGCAAGAAGCCTCCTAAACCAGGAGTTATTAGGAAGACAGTTTTTTCTTCCTCATTTTTGCACTTTTTTCACTTTTCCTTTCTCACTCGCACGTCCCTAGGTAAGGGTGGGCCTTAGTGTGCCCATACCGCCAGGGTTTAGCACACTCATAGAGTCCTGATGAATGCCTGGTAACTTTACACCGTTTCAGAGGCAGAAACATGTTGACTGACAATTAAGGAAACAACCATACAATTAAATATGGACTGCTTTCCTACACACTATGTTATTAATATGTCCTAAGTGATCACATAATAAATCATTTTGTTTGTATAAGCTTTATTCGAGACAATTCTCATAAAAGCACATAAAACCAAGATAATTACACAATAATACATAATTACAGAATAAAAAATTCATTAAACATGACGTACAGCTTATACTACATTTACATTATAAAAACCATTTATAACAGTGATATTACATAAAACGTTATTAAAAAGAATGCCTGATTACCTACTACCCCCCAAGGACCGTCGTCTAATTGCCCAAGCCCAACCCAGGTATTTGGCTACCCCTATGACTATTGAATCCTGGTTTGTTGTACATAGGATTCTTAGAGCCACTGCACTGTCACGTGTCCCCAGGTTTTTACATACCGGCGAGAGCCATTTTCTCCTTGGATTTACATAAGCTTTGCATACGAAGAGGAAATGACCTATACTCTCCTCGGCATTTTCACATGCTGGGCATAAGTTATTAGTGGGTCTGTGCCAACCAGATGTCAGTTTATTTAGGGGAATTGAACCTGATCTAAGCTGGAAGACAAGTTTCCTGTCCAATGGTACCGTAATATTATCCCAGTAATTTTCTAGGACTGGAAGAATTTTTGTCTCCAGATAGCGGCCAGACATAGAATCAGCCCTAGTATCTTTCAGCATCTTTCCACCCACCCAGTCCCAGTATTGTTCTTTGAGGGCTTCTTTACTAGGGAAGATTTCCCCCTCAGGATTATTCCAAAGATTTGAAAATCCTAGATTTACTAGCATGGTCTTTAGATGTTTTAACCATTTTATCTTGTGGAAGATATCTTCCCTGATAATCCATAGAAAACCCTCAGCATATTGTCTTATTTCTGGAGTCGTCCAAAGGCGTCTCCAGTAGAGGACTGGGCGCAATCGGGCTCTGTCTACAATGGTACGTCTACCCAGCTCCATAAACAATGGGATTAGAGGGGTGCTCTGTGGGAGTCCTGTTATCCCTCGCATGAACTTATTCTCGGAAATCTGGAGAGCCACAAGGTTATCCCAGGCCCATAGCTCCGCACCATATAGAGTGGCACCCAGGACCTTCGCATCATACACTGTTGTTACTGGCTTTATGGGCTTTGTTTTGGATCTGTGGTGTTCTCCCCTTAGAGCACCTGAAAGCTGCTTGTGCTTTAGGACCACTTTGTCCACATGATGCGTCCAGCCAGCACCCTCAGCGATCTGTACACCCAAATACGTAAATTCAGTAACGGTATCTAGCCTACTGCTATTTAAGGTTACCTTAGGGTAACTCCTGCGTCCTGTGGAAAAGGCCATTAATTTTGTTTTTCCCACATTAGCCTCTAGCCCATGCTCCAGACAGAAAACCTCGAAAATGTTTAATGCACGTTGGAGCCCCATGGGGGTCTTGGACAAAATAAGAGTGTCGTCAGCGAACATCAGGATCGGGACCCTGATGTCCGCTAACGATGGGGCATCCACACTAGCCTTCAACATTCTCTCGACGATACCGTTAATAAATAACGAAAAAAGTAGAGGGGCCATGGAACAGCCTTGTCGGACTCCCCTTTCCACAGGGAAATCCGCTGTTGTCTCCCCACTTCCGCCCCACTGGACTCTGGCGAAGTTGGATTCGTGCAATCGCATGATCAATGTTAGTAGATCGGCAGGAATCCCCAGCTTTTGAAGAACCGACCATAGCTTGTACCGGGGGACTAGATCGAACGCCGCCCGCAGGTCGACAAACGCGACGTACAGGCAGCCCCTTCCCAGTACAACGGTCTTCCACCGCAGTATAGTGAAGCGGAAGACCTGATCGATAGTACTGGTAGATCGCCTGAATCCCGCTTGGTATGGAGAGAGGGCGTTGTTATTTTCTACCCAGTCCATTAGCTGGTTTGTTACCATTCTCCCAACTACTTTCTGCATGGTGGCTATTAAGCTTATGGGCCTATAATTAGCAGGCAGTGAGCGATCGCCCTTTTTGTGGATTGGGATAATTGTTGCACCCTTCCAGATCTCTGGGACCACAGCCCCCTTCGCTAGGGCATTTGCTACAAGGAGGGTATATCTCGCCCACCTTCTTACGTCGTGCTTGAAAATATCGGGGGGAATACCATCTGGACCTGGTGCCCTCCCACTTTTCACGGAACAAATGGCAATTTCTGCTTCTCTGAGAGAGAATAGATTATCGGTTGCATAAACCGATATTATACTATCAGCTGCCACGGGATAATCACCTTTCGCGTACTGTGGTTTAAAATAGTCAACCCAAGCTTCCTCTGCTATGTTATTATCTGGCTTCGCAGGACCTGCTCCACTACCCCACTTTATAATTTTCCAGAATAGCGTTGAGTCTTTGTTATCAGAGGCCTCTTTTAATTCAGCCCAATGGGCTTCGTCCCATTTCTTTTTAGCACGATAAATGGCTAGTTTGTACAGCTTCCTATTCTTTATCACTGCAGCGCGGTCCCTATTCCTTATGGCTTGTCCCAGTTCTAACCGTGCTGTTCTACAGTGATTGTCGAACCACCTACCCACTTCCTTAGCTTTTTTCCCTTTCCTTTTTTTAATATAAAAGCATGGTCTCAGGAGGGAGAATAACTTATTGTGGATTTCGGTGATGCAACTGTTCCCTGGAACCACTGGAACCGCAGCATCCATCCCGGAAATTGCACTATCAACCTCGTTGCTAATGTAGGTCAAAGTGGCCTCATTAGCCAATACCTTGGGCCATTTTAACCTACGCTCATCGTTACTCATTACAGGGGTTTCGTCGTATGTCTCTATAGTATTTCCTGAACAGATATTCCACCACCCATGGGTCACACATAGGGGGTTGTGATCACTTTCAACCCGGGGCCTTACAACCATATCAACAACCCCATTCCACAACTGAAGACTACACAAAATGTAGTCAATTCGGCTCCTATTGATACCATTGTCAAAAGTGTTGCTGCCCTCCTTATCCCCCGGTGTTCTCCCATTCAGTGCTCTTAAACCATGTTCCATACAAATTCCATTTAATAATAAGATCTCTTTTGTCCATCGTTTCACAGGTTTTAAACATAAAGATGGTACTCCCCAGAGATTGTCCTCTTCACTCTCCAGGTGGTCATTTGTACAGTCCAAAGGTTCAAATGTCCTGTTTAGGTCCCCGACAATTATCATTGTACTTTCCCGGGAGTTAGCCTCTATGGCAGCAGACAACAACTCAATAGTGGGTGAATTGGTCACATTGTTGCCTCTCGCATAGACATTATACAAATCTATCGGTTGGCCCTTAACTGCGGTGATCCTTAGTGCTTGCAAATCACTATCTCCCAGGTCCAGCATTTTGATGTTGATATGCAGGTCCTGTCTAACCCAAACAGTTAGGCCTCCCTTCGGCCGCCCTCTTCCCCCTTTTGAAGCTGGTATACAATAATTCAGGTAACCTAGGCAAAAAAGGGGATCACAAGCCCAGGTTTCTTGGAAACAACAAATGTCAAAACCACTTATAAAATTCACCCAGGATTGGGAATCCAACTTACTAGCCAACCCGGCAACATTCCAAGATAGAAGCGTACCAATACCAACATTTGTCCCATCACGAGCATTAGTAGATGGAAATACTCGGGCTAGCATTGGACTATCCATAGAACTAGTCAGCCCTTCTGGGTCGTTTATTGAATCGACACTCGAGTCTAGTATTACTGGGTGTGTTGTCATAACATTTGCACTTAAGGTTCCCAGTCTAAGACCACCTTCTTTAGGCAAACTCCCCGTCTCAATATTATTGACCGATTGGTTTGTAACAATTGTGTTACCATATACATCATATGACCCTTTTAGTTCATTAATAATCCTACCCACACTTTCTGTACCGGTTTGTCAATATCCCCATCCCGGGTCCTGCCATCCTACATAGGGATTGTAATATGTATTTAAGGTGTAATGGTGACCAACAGGACGAGATGGTAAAGGGTTGATTGGCCATGATACAGTAGGGGGGATTAAGGGTTCATTGAGTAAACTAGTCGTTACACTTGTGGGTCGGGGGTAAAAAAAGGTGAGGTCCACAATACCGATACCACCCTTATTTGTTCCCCATCCCTGCCTAGTTATCCATCCCACCACCCTTGGATCTTGAAAATTAAGCACAATGCAATCCCCCCCCAAGGTTTTTGGTGTATATCCCATCCAATCTATTCTCCTTGCCCCTATTATTAGCCCATCGACATCACCAGGCAGAGGACGATTTTCCTTTAACCAGTGCATGGTCTTATTTTTAAGCATCTGGAATGTTTCTCTCTGTCCTGGGGATAGTGGTGGTACATTGATGAGAACTGCCACATAGGGGAAGGAGTCTGGGGTGAGATTAATAGGGGGTTTTCTATGGGGCGGCTTTGCCAAGGGCGGTGGGATGGATTTGGGAACTTGGGGGACATGTTGGGGGGCAGGCTTCTGTGCCTGTTGTTTGTTGTTTGGTTGGGACGACACTAAAGTTTTACTTGCCGACGGGCATATGTTAGCCCTATTCCCTCCCCCCGTGATGTTTGGAGCTATCTGTATATTAGTAGTCACTTTTACAGGTGTTGGTACTTTACCCACTTGGTGACACAATATAGCCTCAGCGTTCACAGCAACCGATGGATTTTGTGTCTGGGGTGTTGTGGGCTGTGTAAGATGTATTATGGTCGACTGAGATGGTTCAAGACCAGCGGCCGCTCTCTCTACTCTATCTAGAGTTTTTGCAATAGCTTTTGTTGTAGATTTACTTTGCTTTGAGTGTAAAGGAGAGCTATTTCTGGGGTTTCTTCCCTTATCCTGGATAACAGGGTTATTAACAGCCTGAAGATTTGTATTCGCTTCCACCCTATTTGCTTTAATCAAAGATTTGGTAGAATAGAAATTGTCTAATGTTATCTGTTCGAAATGATTTAACCTATCGACAAGCTTGGCAATTCTATCCTCTATAGGGGTAAGTAGTAGTCTAAACAATTTTTCCAAATCTGGCAATACATTTACAAGGGGTAAAGCATTTTCCTTACAGGGTACATTAGAGACAGAACAGGAATTATCCACTTTGTCTTGGCAATCCAGAGATACAAGAATCGTGGGTGAAACACTTTCTGGACTTTGAACTTCTTGGGTAACAACCTTTCCAATATTCACAGGTTTATTTATCTTCCTAAATTTTTGTGGGGGTTTAACCGCCTTTTTACATTTTTTTACCGAAGATGTCCATTTCCTTTTGGACCCAGTTTTAGAATGGGCCAATATGACCTGGGGGCCAGAATCGGGGTGTAGAGTTAGTTGCGATTTACTACCACATAGATTATTTGAATCTATCGCAACACACTTGTTAACTTCTCCAACCTGGACCTCAGAGTGTTCGGTTGTACCTGGGAGGGTTACTGATGATAAAGGGGTTACCAGGGTGGGATAAGCTCGATTAGGAAACTTATCCGTTGAGTTCTTAAGTATTTCAATTGATAATCTGCGCTCCGCGCGCTTCTCTGCCAGGGTTAATTCTTTATCTATTGTCATTGAGCGATTAAAAAAGAATTTATCTAAGGGGCCAATTGCCAATGAGCCAGACTCTACGGTCGGAGTTACCAAGTGGCTGTTGACAGAGTGTGTAATTGTAGACGATGCCATATTAATCTCAAACAAACTCGGGTATTCAATGTCACTTACTGGTGATAGTAGATATGAGACGCTGGTAAGAGGGGTGGCCCAGCCCGGCCTCCAGCGGCCCCGGACGGCCACAGACGGTCCCGCCCTTGTCCCGGGCTTCTCCCGCGCGCTCTCCCGCGCTGCGGGAGCGTAGTCAATTAATATAGGGCTTGCACACAAGAGGTGGAAGGGGTGGGAGGGGTCGGGGAGAGCGGCCCAGGTGATGCTGCTCCGGGCTGGCGCTCACTCCTGGGAGATGAAGTCCCTCAGAGAGCTGGCGCGCTCGCTCGCAGCCCCATTGAAAACTTCCCTCTGCTGTCCCTTCTAGGCTCCAGGCGGCAAAAGAAACACTCCAGCGATGCGGGACCCGCGGAGCGGGTTCCGCGAGAGGTAGGCAGGGAGACTTGAGGCTGCAGGCTGCAGGGTGATTAATCCAAGTTTAGCGCGTTCAAGGCTAAACAAACTGAAAGGCGTCCCACTCTCTGTTCCAGCAGATGCTGCTAATGAGTGCTCGGTGGAAGGGTGGGAGGGGTCGGGGAGAGCGGCCCAGGTGATGCTGCTCCGGGCTGGCGCTCACTCCTGGGAGATGAAGTCCCTCAGAGAGCTGGCGCGCTCGCTCGCAGCCCCGTTGAAAACTTCCCTCTGCTGTCCCTTCTAGGCTCCAGGCGGCAAAAGAAACACTCCAGCGATGCGGGACCCGCGGAGCGGGTTCCGCAAGAGGTAGGCAGGGAGACTTGAGGCTGCAGGCTGCAGGGTGATTAATCCAAGTTTAGCGCGTTCAAGGCTAAACAAACTGAAAGGCGTCCCACTCTCTGTTCCAGCAGATGCTGCTAATGAGTGCTCGGTGGAAGGGTGGGAGGGGTCGGGGAGAGCGGCCCAGGTGATGCTGCTCCGGGCTGGCGCTCACTCCTGGGAGATGAAGTCCCTCAGAGAGCTGGCGCGCTCGCTCGCAGCCCCGTTGAAAACTTCCCTCTGCTGTCCTTTCTAGGCTCCAGGCGGCAAAAGAAACACTCCAGCGATGCGGGACCCGCGGAGCGGGTTCCGCGAGAGGTAGGCAGGGAGGTAGGCAGGGAGACTTGAGGCTGCAGGCTGCAGGGTGATTAATCCAAGTTTAGCGCGTTCAAGGCTAAACAAACTGAAAGGCGTAAATCATTTTGATACACTGAAGACATTTTTAATCTTCTCACCACTAATTGTTATTTTTCACTGCATGCCTTGAACTCACTAATCCTGCTCCGCAGTAAATCTGGCGTTGAAGCACACTAAAGAGGCACTCGGCCTCTTTAGTGGGGCCCGATGATGAAGCATGTCATCACCAGGTGGTGAGTGAGGGCTTTCTTAAACGTCCGAAGTGAGGCCGTTTCTTTACCGCCTTCGTTGCTCCTCCGTGTGGTCTCTCTGATACCAGATGACACTCTTTTCTTGTTGACAGGAGATAATTTTATCGCCACTTTTGGCTGCAATAAAGTGCTGATAACTCAGCTATAAGTCCTTGGGAATATGCCTCTTTGACTCCTTTGCGAATTGGACTTTTGGAAGTGAGCAAATCACATATATTGAGTAATGAAGTCACATATGCATGTGTGGATGAACTGGTGGATTTGCATAAGACAATTCACGATTGCTCCAAAAATGATATTTGCACATTTTTGTGTGTGCCTGTGTGCGTGAGGTGTGAGGAATTATCTACCCTAAGTCAGTGCCATTTTGAACGGCATTGGAAAACATACCAGGTGCTAGAAAAACCTCATAACAAAGGGGGTCAATCCCCTACCTGGGCCTCATTCACAACGCTATTTCTAAGTGTAAATCAGATTTGCAAGTACAAATGGCTTCATTTACCAATGCAAACTTTTGCAACTCATAAAATATACTGAATGACATTACAGACGTTTGGAGGGAGATCAAAAACTGTTAACTAACGCCACTCAATCTCTATACCAGAAGGCAGAGCGTTCTCAGGTTCAGGTGCAAGACCCTGTCCTGTTGCTGGAACAGTAGATCCTACCCAAGTCGCAGGCTGATTTGAGGACCACTCCTCATAATCAGGAGTTTGGGATGCCATACTAAAATTGCACATTCTCTGCATTCTCAGTGGTGCGGAAAGAGATCTATCCAAGATTCTCCCCAATGTCTAGATAGAGGCACCATTCGTGTTCCGGCTGAGTTTGTCCACTCTGGCGTTCAGAGAGCTCACCAGCAGGCATGGGGAGATGGAAGCGAGGTATCAGCCGTCTGAATACGACTACTACTTATGATATTGCCCACCAGTTACGTTTGGGCTTCAGGGATTCAGATGGGTTCAGGTGCGTTTCTTGAAGGACGGGAATGTCAACCTGTTTTGTGTGTAGATAGTGGAGGACTTTCTTTCATTTAAGGAAGTGTGAGAGGCCATTGTCATTCAGTGAGACGATTGTGAGGTGCAGTTGTATCCGCCCAGTGCTGCTTCAGTGCTATAGGCAAAACGAAACCCTGACTGGGCCGGGTGCAAAGCATGGGAGGCCTCCACAAAGGCGTCCAACTGGCGAAACGCCATTTTTTCACAAACCTTGGCCAGCGCCGGTAACAGGGAAATAGGTCGGTAGTTAGATAGAACCGATGGGTCCAAACCTGATTTCATTAGGAGCGGCAGTAATTTGGCTTGCTTACAACAAATCGGAACTGTAGCTGTCGTAAAGGAGAGGTTAATAATCTGAGTAACCTCTGCACAGGCCGCTTCTGCCACCCCTCCCAGAACACGAGCCGGACAAGCATCGGTGGGAGACCCTGATTTCATGGACGTCAAACCGGCCAGGATGCTCACTTCATCAGAAAGAGAAAATTCCCTTAACTGACAGTTGGGGAGCTTAGGGGGGTCAGTGAAGGCAGAGCCAAGACCCTCTGATGGAAACATACTGTGCGCAGGCTGTCCTGGATCTTCACAATCTTATCTGCAAAGAAAGAGGACAAATCCTCGCACCACTGTTCAGAGGAAGGCAGCGAAGGTTGCTCAGCACAAGGAGAGAGAAAACTCTTAATGATGGCGAAAATTGCTTTGCTGTTATTATGAGCCTTGGCGATCCTTCCTGCGTAATAGTTGCCTTTTGCTGTCCTGATGGTGGCATAATATTCTCTCTGGGCGGCGCGAAGAGTCGTCTTAGCAGTTGGATAATAGCCAAGTCTCCAGCTCCGTTCAAGTTTTTTACAGCCCAATTTCATTTCACGCAAAGCGTGAGAAAACCACGGCTTGGAGGGAGAAATGCGTTTTTTGCGGCTGGAGCCCTGATTCACAGAAGACACAACCCCCCCCCACCAATCCAGGCGTTAAAACACTGCACTGCTTCCGATACCTCAGAACCCAAAGAAGGACGGCTCTGAGATAAAGTATCAGATAACGCAGGGAGATTGATCTTCTGGGGGCAAGCACTAGGGGGGGTGAAAAAAGCCCCAGAGGGTTTATCTAGTGACCAGGAAAACCTGATCAGATGGTGGCCGGACCATGTCACACATTCAGGGCAGGATAGAGAAAGGTCAAAGTTGGAGCCGACTAGGTCAAGTAGGTGACCCCCGACATGAGTCGGCAGCTTAACCCACTGTTTAAGCTGGGCTAGATTCAGGGATTCGGCTAAACATCTCGATTCCGAAGTATCTAGAGCATCTGCATGAATATTGAACTCCCCAAGAAGGAGAAACTTAGGAAACCTCAGTGCACGAGGCCCCATCACATCCTCCAAAGCAGTAATAAACGGACCTGCAGGCCAGTTGTCCCTGAACACCACAGCAACGCCCCCTCCCCTCCCCATGGAACGATCCGCCCGTATAATGTTAAAGCCTCTGGGAATGGCGAGCTCCACCACCGGGGCACAAGAGCTGTTTAACCATGTCTCGGTGACAAAGATTAAACCAAGTTGGCCCTCCGCCAGAAGGTCAAAGACATCGGCGGCATGTTTAGCCAAGGACTGAGCATTAATTAGCGCAGCTGAAATCGTAGTATGGTTAATAGTTTGCGGGGCAGAGCCAGCTGTAGTAAGGTGAAATCAAAAATGACAGGAAGGGCAGACCTTGGAAGTGCAATCAGAAACTTCCCAGTGTCTGTCCCCGGGACATTTGACTATATTTAATGCCATTAGCTCATTGCGACTATACCCTATTTTTCCTGCCATCAACTTGGAAGAAAAGCAGGCAGGGAGTCTAGCGCTGGGTGTGCACATGGCGCGGATGGGCGCAGACGGGCGCAGACGGGCTTTCCTTTGGCGCTCCTTCGGCGCGCCAGCAGCGCGCCCGCTTCGCGACTGGGAAGACATATGCGATTTATATGAGAGCTTCCCTCCCCCAGCTAGAGCGCTACCACCAGTTCAGCCGGGGTCCTGGACTACTCCCAAGATGGCCGCCTGCCCTCCACTCAATCGGCACAGCAAGCTGCGGTGGAACGGGACAGGGAAGGCACACCTAGGTACTACCCAAGTCAAACACAGGTAGGTAGGTAACAAAAAGTATTTTAAACAGAGCGGGGCTGGTGAAAAGCAAATTAAAAGGAGCGCACGCGTTTTTGCACACCACTCGAATTAAAATCACATAGCCAGTGAGAAGCACAATGAGTTAAAATGGAGCACACAGAACTTAGTCCTGCCTCTGCAGAGCAAAGCGGGGTTGAGTAGGAGCTGCCACCACCTGCCCTAGCCGCAAGCGTCCCAGTCTGGTAGCCGATTTATATGAGAGCCTCCCTCCCCAGCTAGAGCGCTACCACCAGTCCAGCCGGGGTCTGGGACTACTCCCAAGATGGCCGCCTGCCCTCCACTCAATCGGCACAGCAAGCCGCGTTGGAACGGGGCAGGGAAGGCACACCAAGGTACTACCCAAGTCAAACACAGGTAGGCAAGTAACAAAAAGTATTTTAAACCGAGCGGGGCTGCTGAAAAGCAAATTAAAAAGAGCGCAAGCATTTTTGCACACCACTCGAATTAAAATCACACAGCCAGTGAGAAGCACAATGAGTTAAAATGGAGGACACAGAACTGAGTCCTTCCTCTGCAGAGCAAAGCGGGGTTGAGTAGGAGCTGCCACCACCTGCCCTAGCCGCAGTGATGGAGAAATGTCCAGTACAGTGTGGTACCTGCTCCAGAGAGCACAGCTGGAAGGGAACCTGTGGATTGGATAGGGGCCGGAAGAGCCCCAGATCATGAGGAGGGCAATTGTTCTTGGAGTTTGAGCTATGAAGAGCAGACGTCTGGGGCCATTAGTCTAGAGAAGTAAGTGGTGATCTGGTACTTCACAGGGCACAGATACACCAGGGGGAGGTCAGAAGGGGAGCCCACCCCCCCAGATGGGGCAAGGAGGCAATCAGGACACGGATAGTGGACTAGCTAAGCGGGGCTGAAGAGAGCTGGTTCGGTCAAGTGGAGGCTGGTACCTCCGTAGCCTGGGATATCACCTGATTTAGAGAACAGTACTTGTCCCTCTCCTTACCTTTGCTGAGGGCTTCAACCATCTTATGAGGCCAAGACTGTCTGATTTCCTGCACCACAGAATGGTGGCACTTCTGGCGTGGAGGAGGACAAGATCAGCGTTAAGATTGGAGTGTGTCGATCATGGCATCCTGGAGAGTATTTGTGTCCATGGAGGAGTTTTCAAAGTCATCTAGGAAAGCCTCCAGTGTCAAGAAATGCCAGAGTTTTCCCATCCTAAGTGACTTTTGCTGGGTCTAAACTGACATATTTAATGCCATTTTTTGGATTTGGGGTTGGTGGTCTATGAGTAGCCCATGGCAAAGGTGACAGAGCACCCTTCATAGAGAAGTGGTGTTGTCACATGCTTTGCCGCTCTGAGGATGGTCCATGGGTGTTGGTGACGTAGGACACAGGCTATTATCAGGTGGCGGGGTTTGTCCTATGCTGTAATGTGGGAGAAGACCCTGCGCATCCTTTAGAACTCCAGAGGTTCTAGGAAGCGACTATCAAGCAGCTTGGGTGTGAAATCTCCCAGGAAAGTCAGCATCTGATTTCCCTCTTCCCCCTCTGGGATCTCAAAAGATATGAATATTGTTTCTACAGGACCCATCTTCCAGGTCCGTCACTTTGTGGAGGATGAAATCAATGTTCTTACACCAATAACGTAGGTCCACCCATGCTTCCAGGGTGTATAGGCGGGTGTGGAAGGCAGTCACCTCTGTCTGAAGGGACGTTACTTGAAGGGACGTTACTTCCGTAGTGAGGTCTGTCTTTTTGTCATTCATGGTGGAAAGTGTGCATCCAATGGTGGAGATCACTTTCATCTAGGCATCAATGTTCTTAGAGGAAAGGGGGTGCTGCTAAGGGGGCATTGCACAGGTAGCTTGAGACTACAAAGCACTACTGACTCCGAGAAAAGCAGTTGGTGGGCCACAAATGTATGTTGCTGCATGTAACGGTGTTAGGGCTGTTTGGGTGGTCTGTCCATTGGTCGATATTGAGGTTGAATTGCATTAGGCTGGTGATGGTTGCCAGGCGCTTCTGCGATGAGTCCATGGGCTAAGAGCCCATTCCTTGGGAAATCAAACAAGTGTCCAGCCACAGCAGGCAGGGGCCCAGTTACATGCAGTGGGTGTTACCTGCACCATGGTAAGCATCTGCATTGTGGGACTCTTGCACAATGCCATGTGGTGCACTCTTCCATGTCCCCGTGTTGCCCATAGGCGCCCTGGGACTGGCGATGTCCTTGGTGAGGTCTGGCTTCAGGCAGGATCCTGGGGGACTCCCAGACAGAATAACAGGAGTCACCATAAGGATTTACAAGAGAGTGGATCCATAGGTAGTGGAGAGCATTCCTTAATGAGCATTGTGTAAGCTTTGTGGGGTTGTTGGCATGGCCAGGCACTCACCTTTCACCTCCCCCGGTGAAATGGCCTCCCAATAAGGGTAGTGTCTGCAGTCGCCATTGAGAAAAAAGATGCAGATGTTGAAAGCTTCTTAAGTGGCTGAGGAAGCCAGAGGAGATTCTATGGCATTGGCAGAGCTAAGAGTTCAGGTTGTAGGAAATCCAGTTGTTGCTGCAAGTGAGAGCGGGATGCCCCCCAAGTAAGTCTCAAATGGTTGGGTGGAAAAAGTCCACAGCCATCTCTGTGCGGCGTGTCAGGCCAGCAGCCCTCCTGGCAGTAGTGCAGAGCTATGCGCCGGGTGCACTGGCATGGCTCTTGTCATCAGCGGGGGGACGGCTAGGCTGTGAAGGCCAAGGTCATGGCGCCCAGTGATGGTGAGATGGAGAGTGGCCATGCGTGCATGAGCAGGGATAGAGGCAGCTACCACAGCCATCAGAGAAGTCAGGCATGCTGAAGCAGCACAGCCAAAACAGAATGATCAGAACGCGTCCTACTCCTGCAGGTATGTAGGATCAGGTGTCAGTTACTATGGCCATGATGCGGTTCACAGGGCACCCGCGAGGGGTGCGCACTCAACCCAGGCTCTGGAAACCAAAGCTCCTCTGAATTGCCAGCTCAACAGGCCTTAAGGGGATATGCCAGGCATGAGCTCTAGCAGGGTGCAGACATCTTGGTGAGCACCAATCTTCGCCTCAGAGAGGGCACAGATCTAAAATAGGGTGGAGGCTTCCATCCTTCTTGGGCACCAGAAAATAGAGGTAATAGCCATCAGGACCTACTTGTGATGTCAGCACTCTCTCAGTTGCTCCTTTTGCTAAAAGAGCCTGAATGTTCTGATGAGCAAGGAAGATGTGATCACCTATCAGCTGGTCTGCAGATGGTGGCATGGGTGGTGGGTTTTCAGGAAATGGATGGAGTAACTCCACTCTAAAATTTGTAGTGAATACTTGTGCAAAGTTATGGACAGCCAGCAGGCAGGTGATGTCAGATCCTGTCTCCACTGGGTACCCGTGATGGTACACGGGCAAACTAAAGGGATTTTGAGGCTTCGGCTGCTGGGGGTAGCAAACTGGGTAGTCTTCTGGCTGCGTGTCCCACAAGGCTTATTGAAGGTGTGGGACCATGGAGAGGTCCATGGACCCGGCAGTGGCCCACCTATCCCTAAAACACTCCAGTGCTGAATCTGCCTTGTTACTGAAGAGGCATGTACTATCAAGGGGCCTGTCCATGAGGGATGCCTTGGCATCCCCCAGAAAGCCAGTAGACCTGAGTCAGGTGTGTTATTTGAGTGCCACTGATGATAGAATTATTCTGCCTAGCAAGTCGTTTGTATATAGACCGCAATGAATGGTGAACTTTGCTGCATCTCTGCCGTGGGCAATAGCCTGTTTCAGTATGGCTCGGGGCTTCTTCAAGACCAAAGGCAGCTATTGTGCAACCGAATCCTAAACTGTGTAGGTGTATCAGCTCAAAAGGCACGCGATGTTCACCAAGAACAGTGCAAGGTCGGAATGAGGGGAACATACTCTTGCCAAAACCATCCAGCCTCTAGGATACCCTATCTGGTGGAGTGGTAGGGAATATGCCAGAGCTAACTTTGGAAGTGGAGTCCAGGATGACCAGGCTCTCCAGGGTGGGGTGCTGGGTGAGGAAAGTTGGGTCTCCAGGAGCAGGGTGATGGTGGAGGACAATTGTTCTGTGCACTGGCACCCCGTGCATGGCTTGGCCCAGGCCCCGAGCAGGACATCAGTGAGGACTTCATTAAAAGGGAGGAGAGGTTTGGTGCCTCTCTCACACCTACCTGGTAATTTTCATCTACAGTGACTCCTAGCTGAAACGCTACTGTCAAGATGTTTGTCTTGACTGCCACTGAGGGCAGTGTAAAGTCCAGAACCTCAGATACCTTCCTAACCACCATAGCATAGAGCCCCCTTCCTCAGGAGACACACTAGGAGACGAGACCAGGCTCTGGGGAAGTGTCCAGATAAATTGCATCTGCCAGTACCTTATACCAGTTGTCTTGGCCTCATCAAGGCGGTTGGTGTAGCCATAAGGATTCTCAAATCCTCCCAAATCATGCTCCTCTTCAGACTTGTCAAAAAAAGCAGGATCTGGCTCTGACTCAAAAGTCAAGTTCCAGCCATCTCCGGAGTTGGCGTCGGCCAATGGCAATCAAGCTCCTCATCGAAGTTGAGTATGATTATGGGAACGACGTTGCTGGAACAGGCTCCAGGGAAGGTAATGGTCTCACGATTAGAGCCGTCTGACGCAACTCCGGTAGATGGAGGCAAAAGGCATTCCAAAGCGTTGACACGCCCAAGATGAGGTGCATGGCCTCATAAAATTCACAAACTTGGGTGGGGGTTGGTCTGGCACAGGGAAGCTTAGGGAGGAGCGGATCAGACACAGGTTTTGCTTGAGAGGAGGCCCTAATGTGATGTTGTTCCCGTGCCTCATCAGAAGAATTGGACCGGCGAGGTCAAGTCCAAGAGTGCTCAAATTCTTTGACTTCTTAGACTTCTTGTGGGACTCAACCAGCGATTTTGAGTGTGAAGGTTAGCCCCTGGAATGACTCCACAAATGGGCCTGCGACCTACCTCATGATCGGAAGAGTCATGGAGGCAACCGGACTCAAGAGTCATGGTGCTTCAAGGAGCACTCCCTCAGTTTCTTGAGGTTTTAGGTTCAGCAGTCCTCACAAGTCTTGGAGTTGTGGTCCGGCTCCAAATACCAAAGACAGACCAGATGGGGGTCTGTCACAGACATTTGTAAGTGACAGTCACCACAGGGTTTGAAACCCATTGTTTTTTTTAGAGGACATCCCTAGCACACTGGGAAAGAAAATCTAAAAAATAGCTTTGACAAAATGTTGAAAAAAGACAGTTAAAAATCGACTGGTGTGTAAAGAAGAGAACTGATGTCCATGCACTGTGGTGGCGTCTATATAAGCATTGTGCACGTCACATTTGGCGCAGAAGATGCAGAACTGTAGAACCCACCTACTGGCGGTCAGTGGTGCTGCTTGAAAAGTTTGCGGATCCAGTCTGATGCCTAGGTAATATTCTAAGGTAAGGAAGCTTCGGCTAGAAGTATCTATCGGATATATCACCCCAACTAAGTCATTTTCATCTACTGTGACTTTCATGCCATTTACCATAGTGATTAAAGAGTGGAGAGATTTTTCCTGCCACTAACAGAGCTAAAACTTGAAGCACCGAAGGTGTGGGAGTAGTGTCTCCTCTCTGATCGTTAACATTCTAAAATCTGTGCATTCGAAGTAGTGAACCTCCTGCGAGACAGGGTATAGATTATGTGCCCTGCCATTTAAATTACTTCTTGTTTCTGCATAAACTGCTTGAATTGGTTGAACAAAATGAGCTGCCAACTGATTAAAAAACTCCTGATGGATGGGCATGGCTCCGAGAGGCTTGATGGTATAGAAAATGTCTAATTACAGTGAATAGTTGGTGGGATGAATTCTTAGCTTCTTGAATGTGGCTGCTCAAGGAGGGGGGTTACGTTGTCATGAAGTGTTAGCTATATTGAAGTGGTTCAGAATCAAAGGAAGCACCTATCTCGAGAAGAGATTCCCCTCGACCTCTGTGCACTGTAGCTAGTGTGGTTCCTTCTGGAACACCGCTGATTTTATTTTAAACCACAAATCTTTCTGTGTATACAAAGGCTTCTGGTTGATCTCACCAAAAACTTTTTGAACCGCACAAATTTAAATTGAACCACTACACATCGTTCTTTTTTGGGTTGCATAACCACTCTATTTAACAGATTTCAAAATTCAGTAAACATAATCTTTAAATCATAACACAGTTTTTGAAAACATTTCCATCAGTTCACAATAATTCCAAAGTGATGCCCGATGCATTTCGAGCCCGATGGCTCTTCCTCAGGGGCCTGTAGACTGAACAATATATACATTATTTTAATAAACGTCTTTACAAGTTCAAATATGCTAAATAATCTTCCTCATGTAACAAAGTAATTTGGTCAAATTTCAATGAGTGTCAAACACATATTCAAAAACATTTCCTATGTTATGATGGCCAAAATTAGATATAATGTAGTAACAGAGAAGAAACAAAGAAACAGTCTCCTTCACCTCACCCTAATGTGACCCAAAATGTTGCATCGTACTAATACTCACATAGAAAACTGATGTAATCTGTAAACGAAAAACACACTGTCAAATACTCAAGCCGATAAACGTCAACAGGACTCCACTTTGTGCACAAACTAACTCCACAACCTCTTATCTCACTTTATAAGACTGTGAATCTTAACTCCGTGTTCAAGAGACACCTCGCTGTCAGCTTGCCGTTTTGCACCCTTTAAAACAAACAGACCGTGGCTTTAACCCCTTGTTGTCCACTACACTTAGTAATCAACCTCCTCTTACCTTGCTCGAATCCCTAACTTACCTCCTCAAACACCAAAACTTCCGAAGTGATGCTTTCCGTCTCCACGCTGTGTCTGATAAGCAGCTCTCTCCACTAAAACGATACAAAACCGCCGTTCAAACCTCCATATAAACTGCTAAGTTCTGGTATGGACACTGTAAAGAGAAATTTGTTCTTTGCATCAACCCTGTGGCCTCAGGGTGAATCTGATAACCCTCTGTTCTGTTAAAGGAAACACGCATAATCTATTTTCTCATTGAGCCCACTCGGCTCTTGTGTACCTAGGGCCAGATGTAAGTAGGCATTTACCGGTCGGTAACGGCCGATTTCGGCCGTTACCGACCGGTAAATGGATTTTGAGATGTAGGGGGCAGAATCGGTACATTTACTGATCGGTAAATTTACAGATTCTGTAAATTACCGAATCGGTATTTTTACCGATTCGGTAATTTTGAGATGTAGGTGGGACTCTTCTGAGTCCCACAAGCCTTACAGAATCGGTATTTTACCATCAAATTCAATTTGATGGTAAAATACCGATTCCGGTGTGCATGCACATGTGTGCATGCACACCTGTGCCATATGACAGGCAGACCTGCCCTTAGGGCAGGTATGCCTGCCACATGGCACCCGAACCTGTTTTGGGGGTGCTAGAGGGTGTCAAAGTGACACCCCCTGCACCCTTGTGAAATTCGGTATTTACCGATTCGGTAAATACCGAATCGGTAATGCCCATTCATTCCTATGGGCTTCAAAGCCCATAGGAATGAATGGGCATTACCGGTCGGTATTTACCGAATCGGTAAATACCGACTTTTACAGATTCGGTAAATCCACATCTGGATTTACCTACATCTCCCTCCTTATATTTTACCGATTCATAAATACCGAATCGGTAATATTCGGTATTTATGAGTCGGTAAAATATATTTACCTACATCTGGCCCTTAGTCTTTTCATCCAGTAAATTTCCCTTTGAAGGAAAGATCTGTTCAGATCCGCCCCTTCATGTAGTTTAATTTTTTCCAGTACTGAAAACTGTATTTGGGAGATGTTGTGCTTCCTGTCAATCCAATGTCTGGCTAGGTTGCTTTTCTGGTTTTGGTTCCTAATGGTGCTCTTGTGTTCGGATATGCGAATTTTAAATTTTCTCTCCGTCTTACCTACATATATCTTGCCACACGGACATTTTATGTAGTAAATTACATTGTTTGAGTTACAATCACCGTCATAATGTAGTGTGATGAGTTTTCCTGTTTGAGGATGATGTAAAGATGTTCCAATTATGACATTGTGACAATGAACACAATTTACACATCGTTTCATTCCTTTGTGCTGTTTTTGTCCTTCAATGGGAGATGAGATTAGCAATTCTTTCAAGTTTTTCGATCTGGTAAAGGCAAAAATAGGTTTGTGGGAGAAAATTCCTTCAAAATCAGGTTCATTTTGTAGTAACTCCCAGTGGCGCGTGATTATATTATTGATCTTTTGTGAGCTTGTAGAAAATTTTGAAACAAATACATGTCTTTCAATGGTTTTCTTCCTAGTCTTTTTTAACAAGTTATCTCTGTCGCATGCCATCACTCGGCATTTTGCTTTTTCCAAAACCTCAATAGGGTAACCCCTTTCTAAGTATTTTTGATGTTGCAAATTCATATGTTTATTCAAATACTCCGGTTTGGAGCAGATTCTTTTAATCCTCATATATTGTGAGAATGGTAAGTTCACCTTAAGATTCTGTGGATGAAAACTTTGAAATAACAGGGAGTTGTTTACGTCTGTTGGTTTTCAGAATCAAAGTAAGTCACAATCAAAGATAGCCACCCTACATTATTGTTCGACTTGTCATGAACAAATATTCTCCTATCTAGTCCTCTCTGCTAACCAGCCTTTTCTTAGATGTTATGTTATGTTACGAATTTGTTGAAGCGCGACAGCTGCCCCAGCAACGGGGCGTCCCGGCGCTGAGAAACCATATCATAACCTACTGAGGGGGGGGGAGGCTAAGGCAGTGGGAACAAATGGGTTTTAATTGCCTTGCGGAACGCGGACAGATTGTCCAGGCGACGGATGTTCAGGGGAAGGGAGTTCCAGAGTTTTGCTCCCAAGACTCTGAAGGAGCGACCCCCGACACGGCAAAGTTTTGTGCGGGGGACCACTACCAGATGTTGACCTAGGGAGCGCAGATTGCGCTGGGGGGTATAGGGTAGTAGAAGCGGACGGAGGAGTACAGGACCATCTGTTTTAAGGATTTTGAAGGCAGTAGTGAGGGCCTTAAATTGGATTCTGGCATCCACTGGGAGCCAGTGGAGTCTATGTATGGTGGCTCTAGCAGAGCATCTTCTTGGAAGGCCGACTATAGCTCTGGCCGCAGAATTCTGGATTCGCTGAAGTCTTGATGTCTCTGCTTTGTTAGCGCCTAGCAGTAGGACACTAGCATAGTCCAACCGAGAGAGAATGATAGATTGGACTATGAGCTGGCGTGTTTTGGGATCCAAGAAGCCAAGAATAGGGTTGAGGCTTCTCAGCAGACCCACACACGTAGCTGCCACTCTTTTAGTGTGGGTTTGGTAGCTCAATGAGGAGTCCAACCAGACTCCCAGGTTTTTTGCCAAGGTTTTAGGGGGAGGGATGGGGCCCAGCAAGGAAGGCCACCAATGGTCGCTCCAACAGCAGGGGTCTTTACCAAGGAGCAGCGCCTCGGTTTTCCCTGCGTTCAATTGTAAACAGTTACCCGTCATCCACTGGGCGATTGCGGCCAGTCCATCCCTGAATCGTGTGGCAGAGGTTGAGGGGGCCTCAGTGAGGGTAATCACCAACTGTGTGTCATCAGCGTACGACACCAGCGTGAGATCCCATTCTCTGACCACTGCCGCGAGGGGCTGCACATACAGGTTAAAAAGGGATGGACTGAGAGCCGAACCCTGCGGGACTCCTTGGCTGATAGAGTGAGACCGGGAGGTGAACGGGGGTGCTGAGACTCGGAAGGACCTGCCCGTCAGGAATGAGCGAAACCATTCGAGGGCCAGGTCACAGATCCCTATATCTTCCATGCGTTTCAGCAGGATGTTGTGGGAAACCGTGTCAAAGGCTGCGCTGAGATCGAGCAATATCAGCGCAGCACTTTGACCGGCATCTAATACTTTCCGAAGATGTTCGGTGGTGGATAGAAGGGCGGACTCCGTACTATGCCCTGGCCTGAACCCGTTTTGGGAAGGGTCCAGGATGTTATTTTGGGCCATATGGTCTGATAGTACGGTGTTAGCATGGGCTTCTGCTAGTTTGGACATCCAGGGGAGCAGTGAGATGGGCCTATAGTTCTCCGGCTTTGTGGGGTCCAGGGTCGGCTTTTTGATAATGGGGGTGACCCATGCTTGTTTCCAGCAAGTGGGAACAATTGCCGAAGAAAAGGAGAGGTTGAGAAGTGTGGCCAGGGATGGAAGAAAGAAGTCCAGTGCCTCTAAAAATTGAGCCGGTCTCATGGGATCTGAGGGGGCGCCGGATTTAACCTTACTGCAGAGTTTAACTAGGTCCCCATGGTAGATTTCAGGTAGGTATGAGAGTCTGGTGCCTTTAAAGGGAGAGTTGGAGGACCTAGTGTAGTCGGAAGGGTTCTGTGAGAAGGTGTTATAGATTTTCCTTACCTTTTCAATAAAGAAGGTGGCGAGGTTCTCACACTGCTGTGTGGAAGAGATACACGAGGCGGGATTGCCACAGTTTTGCAGCTTTTGAACCAGTTTAAAAATGGTTTTCGTAGGGTTGGGGCTGGAGTCAATTTCTTTGGCGTAGAAGGATGCGCGGGCCGCGCGTATAGCTTTATGGTATGATTTCAGCTTGGACAGGTAGGTAGCTTTGTCCTTGTCCTTATAATCCTTTCTCCAGTTACGTTCTGCTAATTTGCATTCCTTTCTTAAGAGTTTCAAATTTTCATTATACCAGGGGTTAGAGGGGGTGATGCGTCCTCTAGTCCATTTGTCTGGTATGAGGGTGTCAAGTCCTTTAATGATCCAGTTCTGAAACGAGGCATAAGACGTGTTAATGTCTTTAGTGGTAACGAAGTTGAGTACTCCTAGAATAGCCAAAAGGTCCTTATTTTGGAGTTTGTGCCAGGGCCGCTTAAGACAGGAGGGAGGCGGATCATTATTGGGCTGGATGTCGGCCGATATCACAAATTTAATGAGAAAGTGGTCGGTCCAACCCATGGGCTTGGGTGGATCGGCTCTGGCCTCCGGGATATTTGTAAAGACAGGGTCCAGTAAGTGACCAGCAAAATGCGTAGTGGACTGGATGAGAGGGATCAGCTGAAGGGCTGTTAAGTCCGCCAGGAGATTTATGATGATGGGATCCGACGTGGAGTCAAAGTGGAGATTAAGGTCTCCCAGAATAGTAAAGTTGGCGGAGGTCACAGCCAGGGCGTGGGCTGCCTCTAGGAGTTCCTCCGTGAATTTAGAGGTGGGCCCCGGGGGTCGGTAGATGAAAAGGCCTGAAAGGGAGAAGTGAGGGCTAGTGGTGATTTTGAAGCGGGCACATTCACATCCTGTGATGTCTTCCTTCAGAAAGGAGCAGGAGTATAGCGTTCTATAGATAACAGCTATGCCACCTCCCCTAGAATCTCTATTGATGGAAATCATAGAGAAACCATCCGGCAGCGTGAGATTTGGAATACTGGTTAGCTCATCCTTGAGCCAGGTTTCTCACAGAAATAGTATGTCTGGATTCTTATCGGTCAATAAAGTGTTGACCTCAGAGTGGTGCTTTACCAGGGACCTGACATTAAGCTGAATCGTGAGCGAGGTGTGTTTTATCGTGCTGTCTTTGTGTCCAGGTAAGCACGGCCTAGGTGTAACAAAGTTACAGGACTTACAGTGTAGGTCGGTCTGTCCAATGCAGCCTACTAGCTTATCGCAGCGTTGGCCCGGGTTTAGTGCAAGGAGACAGTTTTTATCATAGTAGTATGCCGTCTGTGTGATTTGAGCAGGGGTACCGGCGTGAGGCGATGTCTTGGCGATGACGGGCGCGCCTTAGGCGCGCCTTCGGTGCGCAAACGGCGCGCCCGCTGCGCTCGTCCGCTGCGCTTCCTCCAAATGCACATGATTTATAGGAGGGAACAATAGCAGGAGGAGGTGTGGCCTCGAGGGGGCGTGGCCTCTGTGCACGCCGATAATGGCGTCAGCTGTATGACTTGCGAGGGGGTCGCGGCAGCGATAGAATCCGCAGCGCGAGTTGTTAGGCTGAGGTCTCTGTCCCAACAGAGCAGCAGAGAATGGGGGTGAGTTTAAAACATACACAAAATGTAACTCTCAAGTAAATATTTAAAAAACAGGTGATGCAGTAACACTCCCGGCTTCCGCCTCAGGAGTAATGGCCTGCTTTATCCCAAGCCGGTCTACTAAGGACCCATATGCTAAGGGCTCGTATATTTCAGTTATGCTGTTTAGTGGGAGCTAGTCTAATTTTGTCTCTTTCTCAATGCAGATCAGAGCTGACTGTAGACCCATTAGGACTAAATCGATGCTAACTTTAGACCAAGCTTGTATTTGCCGTTTGGGAAATTTAACGCTAGGAGGCTAAGGAGGAGCACAAGTGGTCCTTAAAGAATAATCGTCAGACCACCGCAGTGGAGAAATATCTCCTAATGCTACCTGTACATCAGATATAAAAACAAAGGGGCATATTATCAAGGGGGTTTATCCCCGCTTTTTTGGCTTTAAAAGCCAAGAAAGCGGAGATAAAATCATCTCCCTATTACCAAGCTGTCGCTAACACCAGTTAGTAACAGCTAATAGGAGATAGCGACCATCTTGGGCCCCGCTTTGCATGTCAGTGATATTTATCACTAATGACATGCAAAGTGGGCGTGCCAAGATGTTAGCGACTGGAAACAGTCGCTAACATCGCTATCTCCTATTACCAACTTTTGGAGATATTCGCGCTATGCGCGAATATCTCCAAAAGCTAACACCTGCCCTGAGCAGTTCTTAGCCATGTTTTCCAATGGGAGGTGGATAACATGGCTAAGAGCATTTGCTCGATAATGCATGAATATCGCGGACTTTTCAGCAATATTCATGCATTGCGGCCGTTTTTTATCGCATTTGCGATAAACCTTGCTAATAGCAAGGTTTATCTGCGATAAAAATCGCCGATTTGCGGCGATAATTTTTGTCTCTAAATAAGTTAGAGACAAAAATTATCTCTATTGGTTGGTAATATGCCCCAAAGTCCAGCTGTTGCTATGCTAAGTGGATAGGAACACTACTTCCTGCAAGACACTGAAGGAAGACCGACTATTTTAGAAATGAACTGCAAACAAACAAAATGCATAAATAATATGCAGAGGAAACGCCCTATCTTTGGAAATCAAAGAATGCTCTGTCCTATATTATTTACTAGGGTGTCGTGATAAGCTTTGTCAGTTGCTGCAGGTGATATACCAATACCACTATTAGTGTTACAGAACTGTCTCCGGCCTATTGACATGAGCAAAATAATATATCAGCACAATTTGCCTCCCATGTAGTGAATGAGGAGCAAGTAAAACAGTCCTTGTAGACTAAAGCCACTCCTTCGCCCCTTTACCCCTCCCTTCTACATGGCAGCTTTTTATAAACATGAGGTGAGGTTATGGCGATGTCCAGGCCAGCATAGGATGAAGCCACTTCTCAGTGAGAAATAGGAAATCGCACCTGTGTTCACAAAACAACTGACACCTTTCCCAGTGATGTTTCTGCAACAAACAAGTGTCCAGTAACAATGCTGAGAGCCCCTCTCAAACCTCAGTACTAAAACTAACAGTGTATGAAGACAGGATATAGTCCCTAACAGTGTCCTGTCATCTATTGGCGACTCAGAGGCACCTAAATCATCGGGTGCAGCTAGGAGAGTCTAGTTGGACTTAACTCTTGTAAAATAAAATTTTGAAATCCAATTAGTTCAGGTGGTAAGTTACCTCCATCATCACTTCCCTTTAATGCTGCAGTTGGACACTGTACCCTATATTTTTGGAGGAGAGGGTTAACGGGGTAAGACATGGCAGGTTTAGCAAATCTAAGTAAGGCCCCATCCATATGTTTTAATATACCAGCACTGTTTTGTATCTGAGCATCCCACAAATTGGAGTCTGATATCCGAATGCCAAGATAATCGAAATGCATCAACCAAGGGAGACTCCATAAAGCGATATGCTCCCCCAAATGCTTTTGCATGGGTCAAAGGCCATGCACTTGGTCTAAGCTGTCTCTACTCAAGACCATGATGTTCACAAGAGAGGGAAAATAGCTGCAATAAGGTTGATAACCCCCTAGCAATCTTTGCCAGCAAGAGGGTGTTGTCAGCAAACAGCAAGGCAGGGACCTTTGTCCAACAAAAATGTGAGAATGAAAATCATTCTGACAATCAAGTAGAACATCCGCAGAACGTTTAATCATTAATAAAAACAAGGTGGGGGCCAGGACTCAACCATTGTGAACCCCATTTTTAGATCGAGTCTGGGCCAGCGCGCAAGAGCTGCTCTGGCAAAGACCTGCTGTAGTTCAGTATGGGAGAGAAGCCCCTCCCACTCCCCCGCCCTTAATTTTCATTGGCTTGTGTCTTTCTTCTTTGTAAATGCTGGTGGCTGATTCCTTAATAGGCTTATTAGTCACTCCTTAGCACAGCCATGTCATCATTTGTAACCTCTCAACAAAAGAGGGGGATAGTGGGGGGACTTTTTAAAGAGGTCCAGGGTCCATGCCCACCTGAGTCACGCTGAACAAAAGACTTGGAAGCTGATCCTCTGGAAAGGGGCCCATCACCAGCAATGTTAGTGGTGGTGGGTTGGGTGTTGGAGGGGCTATAAAAATAGGAGGTGGTGGGATAGGGGGATCCCGCTTTTGCAGAACTAGGGTCCTCACTCACCCTGCAAGCTAGGTGTCATGCTTCATCATTTGGACCTTCTTCTCCTTGGACCGGCGCTGCAATGTCCAACGGGCGACGGGGCTCTTTATCAGAGATCTTTTGTTCCTTAGCCGTATGATGAAGTGGGGATGTGTGGCCCTTGGGTGTGTAGATACTCGGTGGTGCAGTGAGTGCGTGAATTTTAAAAAAGGTTGGATATTCCAAGTAAATAAGCTTTATTCCGGTCGGTAATCCACCTTGTTAAAAGTCTATATACTACAGTGGCAGTTACCCTAAGGCGGGGTAGTCAGTTGCTTTACTGCTCTACTCTCTGGGTCGACATGTTTCTTGCCCTATTGGTTAACAATATACCGTGGCAATTCTTCAGGACCGAAAGGTGTAAAAAACAGTGAAAGTGGTGTATAATATCTACACTGAATGGTGCTTCTAATGATGTGCTACCATTCAGGAGTTACTACAAGTCAAAGCTCATGTAGTCTCTGTAAAAAGTACCTGGGGAGACAGAGAATGTGGAGAAAAACAACAGGGGAGGGATTTGGTTATTATCAACTAGTAGGAAGCTATCTTACATGTAGCTCCAGTCTATATACATGCTCATTCCAAGTGGTCCACACCGCCTATCACGGTGCAGTCAGCAATGTGCATTAAAACATTAAAAACATTAAAAATCTCTCATAGTCATGCTCCATTCTCAAAATTCAATCCACAATTGCATGGCTAGAATGTCTATTCATTTGCATATGTAACAAGGACCCCCTGAATAGACGAATTCGTAATTCCTAGGTCAGGGAAACAGAGATATTTGAAAAGTAACAGCCTA
Organism: Lissotriton helveticus; assembly: GCF_964261635.1. NCBI lineage: Eukaryota > Metazoa > Chordata > Amphibia > Caudata > Salamandridae > Lissotriton > Lissotriton helveticus. The sequence goes on along the minus strand of NC_136065.1, from coordinate 1,306,585,867 downwards.
GGCAATTGAACACAATAGTTTTCCACAAGATCAAAAGATATATAGCAATGAACTACAGCTGCTTAAAAAACATGTTTTTATTAATTAATTAACACAAGTAAAAAAATTGAGGATTCATTGTATCACATTAAAATAACAATACAAATATAAAAATTCCATAGGGTACAATTGACAAACATAGATTAACACTTTATGGACATTAAAAAATTATGTAAGATAGGTGGCATGAAAATTCGGTCTCTACGCGCGTTTCGGCGGCCAGCGCCTTCTTCCTGGAGCAGCCACACAATATCTAAAGGTGAAGATATATACAGTTATATCGATTCTTGCTTATAAAACTTGTAGCTAGATATTATGCATTTTGTTCAACAAAACTTAAAAAATAAGAGAAACAATTTGAGCAGCAGCTATAGATTGATAAAAATTACATTTAGAGTTGCATTTGTCTTGTCATATAGTATTGTCATTTCCTTATGAGAGTTGGATTTATTTATTTCAATTGAGAGGTAGGGAATTTATCAAACAAGATTCCCAGTGCTGATTATTTGGCTGTGCTTTGATGTACAGTATATACTATAATTGCCAAAAAAGGTCTAGGGGACTTAATTGAAATGATAACGTTGACACAGTCTAGGCCAGGAGTTTTTTTAGATAAGGTTATGATATTTTAATCTGGCACAACAAAAATCGTTCAGCTTTTAGCATAGGTCTGATACTTACTAAATAATAATCTTAGCAGAAGAAAGTTGTTTTTTATAGAAAAGATATTCAGATTCTTTCGTTTTGGAAGCCTTTCAATTTCGATTAGGATATGGCTAGGGGTAAAAAGTAGGCACAGTAATAAATATTTATTAGTGTACAAAATTAGATGTGTATTTCTATAGACAATAGTATCAGTTGTCGTTGTTGTTACCTGATAAAATAGGTTTATTTGAATCTACGCCCGCCAACCGGAACCCCTCCTAAAATATGATATGATAACCAACTTAGAGCGTTGCTCCATCTGAAATATCACATTTAGTAATAACCAATAAAAAATAAAAAATTCATCACTATCCAATTTATACGTGTATACGTTTGTTTATCTGATATTTCGCAATAGATTATACGAGGCTATTATAATCTACCGATTGTCCCATCTATAATTTAACATGATAACCATTTTAGAGCGTTGCTCCATCTGAAATATTACATTTAGTAGAATCTGAATATCTTTTCTATAAAAAACAACTTTCTTCTGCTAAGATTATTATTTAGTAAGTATCAGACCTATGCTAAAAGCTGAACGATTTTTGTTGTGCCAGATTAAAATATCATAACCTTATCTAAAAAAACTCCTGGCCTAGACTGTGTCAACGTTATCATTTCAATTAAGTCCCCTAGACCTTTTTTGGCAATTATAGTATATACTGTACATCAAAGCACAGCCAAATAATCAGCACTGGGAATCTTGTTTGATAAATTCCCTACCTCTCAATTGAAATAAATAAATCCAACTCTCATAAGGAAATGACAATACTATATGACAAGACAAATGCAACTCTAAATGTAATTTTTATCAATCTATAGCTGCTGCTCAAATTGTTTCTCTTATTTTTTAAGTTTTGTTGAACAAAATGCATAATATCTAGCTACAAGTTTTATAAGCAAGAATCGATATAACTGTATATATCTTCACCTTTAGATATTGTGTGGCTGCTCCAGGAAGAAGGCGCTGGCCGCCGAAACGCGCGTAGAGACCGAATTTTCATGCCACCTATCTTACATAATTTTTTAATGTCCATAAAGTGTTAATCTATGTTTGTCAATTGTACCATATGGAATTTTTATATTTGTATTGTTATTTTAATGTGATACAATGAATCCTCAATTTTTTTACTTGTGTTAATTAATTAATAAAAACATGTTTTTTAAGCAGCTGTAGTTCATTGCTATATATCTTTTGATCTTGTGGAAAACTATTGTGTTCAATAGAATGTCTATTCATTCCATTCTATGTATGGATCAATTACTGGGAAACCAGTGCATTATCTCGTTTGTGTGGGTAATATGATGTTGTAACTCACCTCCCTCAATGGTGAGAGGTGCCTCAACTGGGGCGGGCAAATCATGCAGGTGTCTCAACTGTAGGTGCCCTGTGTGGTACATAAGACAGGATGATAAATATTGAGTCCGTCAAAGTTAAAAAAGAAGATTCCCTTGCCACTGTATGTAAAGCCGAGTGTCACCCGGTATCAGCGTGGCAGCCTGCGTCTACCAGAGCCCACCCACGGCCACTGGTCGCACAAGGGAAAGTGCAGCCCCACTGCAGCCCGTGGTCCTGGGCCATCGCGGCTCCCTGCTGGTGCGGGGAACACGTTACTTCACATACTTAGGAAAAGTGCACAAGTCAATGGTCTGGGACGAAGACGGTTGTATCTTCCTGTCCTCGTTTGTTACGGGGTTATGTTGAAAAGACTTACTTGCTAGGACTAGAGTCCATGTTCTCCGGCCTTCCCACTTCGCCCGTCCCTGGACCGCTGGTGCCGCCATCATGATTTTGTGGCGATATGTAGGGTCCGGGAGCGTGCGCGTGGGTGGGGGCGTGGCTTCCGATAGAAACTTCCGGTTGAGGAAGTGTAGCAGACCGAACCCCTAGCTCATGGCCCGCTCTGGCGGCCATCTTGGAGTGTGTTCCTACATACGGAGAGCATGGGCTGATGCTGTTGATCTCGTAAAAGGCGCTGGAATATGATTGGTTGGTATTCTCATTTGTCTTTCTAAATATGGGTGTTGTTCCTACCTCTACATGTTGTCAGTTGGCTATTGTTGGTCACGACTAGACATGGCACAGCACAACTTGGGCTTGTAGAGCACTCCGGTGGCCATCTTAGAGTGTTGGTTAAACGGAGCACAATTGGTTAATTCTAATTCAACATGTCGATGACCTATGCTGACAGTCTCAGCAGTCATCCTATGCCCTGATCACAGGAGTCGCATTACGTGCTTGTCAACAGACGGGGTAGGTGCAGATGTGTCCTGCATAGATTACAGTCATTCAGCATATATGTTCGCCTCATAGTTTGTGGACCCCTGGGCAGTGCGTCTACGTGTGTAATTAATATAGAATGGTGTCTATGGGCACTTCCTGTTGGGCAGACCTGGTGGTTATGACACCAGTACGTCTAGGGCATTGGTCGGATTGGACCCAAAAAAGGGGGGTGGGGGGGCCTGAACACCTAGTATGATCCTATCTCATGTAATTCTAGGTATTACTCATTTGTATATGGCCACTAATTATTCTTACCATCTGTACCTATGGAGAGGAGTGTGGAACAGATGGTAATACATACGTGTGACCAGGGTTCATCTGTTGTACAGTGTTGCCCATGGTATGTCGTAATTTAATCCTTTGGTGGATGTTGACAATCGATGTATCCAGCGCTGTTCAGTTCTGAAAAGTGTATGTTGCGTACTTCCAGGGAGGTGGTCTAGTACCAGCCATTCAAGTGAATCTGGGTTGTGTCCCTTCTCATGATAGTGTGTGTACATCTTGGTTGTTAGCCTATGGCACCTGATATTACTTTTGTGCTCTGTGATTCGTGTCTTAACTGGTCTCATTGTCATCCCAATGTACATATCGCCACACGGGCATGTAATCAGATAAATGCATCTGGAGGTGTTGCAGTTCGTGTGATTGTTCAGTGTCCAGGTAAATGAGTCAGTTAGTGTGATGGTTTTTACCACTAGGGTCTGATTACAGACAATGCACCCCCCGCAGGGAAAGTGTCCTTTGACAGCGGGGAGGCCCCAGAGGGTTCTCTGTGGGTTATTCTGTTGAGCTTTTGGTCTGGTGTGTATAATCACATCTTTTAGGTTTTGTGTCCTTCTAAAGGCAAATCTTGGGACCGGGAGATCTAATGTACCTGTATTTGTAGTGTAAAATTCACGCACTCACTGCACCACCGAGTATCTACACACCCAAGGGCCACACACCCCCACTTCATCATACGGCTAAGGAACAAAAGATCTCCGATAAAGAGCCCCTTTGTGGGTGCCCGTTGGACATTGCAGCGCCGGTCCAACGAGGAGCAGGTCCAAATGTTGAAGCATGACACCTAGCTTGCTGGGTGTGTGAGGACCCTAGTTCCACAAAAGCGGGACCCCCCCATCCCACCACCTCCTATTTTTAAAGCCCCTCCAACACCCAACCCACCACCACTAACATTGCTAGTGACGGGCCCCTTTCCAGAGGAACAGCTTCCAAGTCTTTTGTTCAGCATCATTTGTAACCTCCCATGGCTACTAGCCCCTTCACTTGGTTGTTACACTGCACGTATTCTATTTCCTTTTTTTTAGTTTCTCCTATGGCGCTGAAGCTTCACTGGCCCTGACCTTTGAACAGGGCCGTTTCTAGGTGTTGTGCTGCCCTAGGCGAGGATTGAAAAATGCCCCACCCCCCTCCCTTTAACTACCATCACTCTTAACTACCATCACTCTCTCCCCCTATCATCCAGGCTAGAAAAATTAATGCATTAGATATAAAAGAACTTGGGCCTCATTTATGAAAAGTGACGCATCGCTGCGTGAAAACGGCGATGCGTCACTTTTCATTGTGCCCTCTTTGTGACACCAATGATGCGTCATATTTACAGTATGACGCATCATGGCGTATTTGTATGGCGCAAAAGTGACGCATTGTGGAGTGTGTCACAAAAGTGACGCAACTCCAGCAATGTGTTCTTTCACATGGGAAAAGCCCCATGTGAAAGGGCCTGCGTCAGTCTAACGCCTGCTGTGAGCCAGGCGTAAGAAATTGACGCATTTACGTCCAATAAGTGGCGCAGTGAAATCTTATAGATTTCACTGCGTTGCTTCTATTATCCTTTTCTGCGTCAGAACGCCCCCCCTGCATACATTATACCTGGCACAGGTATAATGTAGCGCAGGGGTTTACAAAGTGACGCATCTACCTAGATGCGTCACTTTTTAAATATGGTGCAACAAGTCACATTGTTTACGCCACTGGTGCGTCGGCGGCGTAAAAGTGACGCACAGCCTCATAAATGAGGCACCTTGTATTCAAGAGCTGTTTAAGGTTGCACCACCTCAGCATTTAGGTTTTCGCTCGAGGGATAAATGTTCATAGTTTAGGATTGTTGGCACAATTTGTATGAACCTTGTTTTACTCTTATGTATGTATTCATAAAGGCTCGGATGTTCTTTCCTTAAACTCCTTTCAAAATTATTAATATTTGATACAAACATGTTTAATTACTTATGTGATGAAAAAGGTACTCTTCCTATTTTTATTTGTGTTTGTTCAATATAACTATATCAAATTTATTTTCAGAAAAAAATGTGCTCTCTGCTTTACAGCAAACTCACTTTAAATACTTACTTGCAATACTTATTTATACAGGTTTTAAACAGTTAAGTTAGCTTTTTAGGAAACATTTACTCCTAGCTTATGCTCCCATTCACATTGTAAACATTTTCTGCAAAAATAGTGTCTAAAGGTGCTGCTGTTGTCACGTATTTGACAATCTCGACATGAAAAGCAGTAATTGTAGTGCATTATGGGTGCCATTGTTTACAGCTGAAGCGCTAGCCTAGTTTTCTGCCTTTTTTAAAATAATTAATACAACATTAAATAAAATGTCAGCATAAGGCCACTTTTTTAATATATTCATTTTTATTGTTAAACGCATTTTTGAATAAATTCTTGGTACAGAACCTCAGCACTCCACCTAGTGACTATCTGAGTTGCTACACTTGCATATCTATTAGTACTCTTCAGAATGTTTATGGCAAACCCTACTTAGTAAAACTACATTTTGTCAAGGTCCCTCAAATGCAATTATCAGCTAAAATGTTTAATAGTGAACACAGTATCCTGCTTGCCTAGCATGTAAAAAGTTAGGGGAAATTTTTAGGTAAAACCAAAGCTAGCAGAACAAACATGATAGTTAATGGTACAAGCCATGGAAGTTCCATAACTCGCAGACTACAGACAGGCCCAGTCTTCTCTGATGGACAGGCACTGGGGGGGGATAAGCCATCATTTCCCCCAAACCTCGCAGACCTGGCTCTACATCTACCACAAGTCAAATCCTCCCCTGACAGGACCTGCCTTGAAGTGACTGTTCCTCATTTTAGACTTTTGTAAGGAGACAACATTCTGCTTACGTGTACTGACTGTATACGTCGCCCTTAAAATCGGGCATTTTCAATATAAGACATTATCCATATATATATATGTGTGTTAGCTTTACCCTATAATATAACTGACCCATTTCGAGGTTTCCCATGTTATATTAAACACCTAGGCCAGAAATATTCTCTAAGACGTTGCAACTTTAAATGCCGGGCACCTCTGTCGAGAGACTTTCCAAATAGTTGTGAGATTTTGATGGGGACTTTCTCGGTTACTTCAATGGTTTTCCGGGAGCTCACACCATAAATGTCATATATTGACGAGTTTTTCAAATCTATTGCGTTATTTTTAATAACGTGTATGATCACATGCAACATTTTTATGCAGTATGCTGCTTTGGGGGAGGACGTTCCTCTGTTTTGCAGCAGCGTCTAAAGAATGCTTCCCCTCACCTTTTGCAGAGACAGTTTCTGTTCAGTCTGCACCTTCATGTGGGGGTCACTAACGTATGACATTTTTGGCACATTTTAACGGGTTACATGGCGCACATATAAGGCCCCAAACAGCGCGGACACTGCGTGTGCAGGAACATCTGTCAGCATTTCCTAGAGCTCGCAGGGACTGGACCCTGGGCAAGATTCCAGACCAGTTAGACTTTCAGAGGCGGGCTTGTCAGGGTCTGGGCGCCTGGCCCGTGATAGCTTTCAGCGCGCACATTACCCTTATGTACCCTTTTCAGTGTCTCCAGTGCCGGCCCCCAGAGAGGATTGCTTCAGTCCTCTGCAGTGACATTCACCTAAAGCCCCACGATGTCACAGGGTCTAACCCTGGCAGGCAGGAGTTTTTGCGAACATCCATAAAGCATGCGTTGTAATGTCATACATCCCCTGACACACATGTACACCTACAATCATTACATGTGTGCGGAGACATGCAGTGTGTATACACACAGCATCAGGGTACGCCTTCCACCATCACAGAACCTGATCCTTGATACTGGAATACTGCGTACCATTGTCAGCATGGTCAAGGTCCATCACGGTCACACACCGCCAACTGCAAGTGCAAGCTACCGCGATGGTGCATCATTTGAAATTCATCACTCACTGGCGTCGCAGTGGCGTTGCAGCACCCACCGCAGACCGCCGGGAACGGTCGATCACCCCCCGCCGGGTGTGGGCGGTGGGTGACCGCCCACACCCGGCAGTGGGTAACCGCCCTCTGTAATGATGCCACCCACCGCCCGCACCCGGTGGTGGGTGACCGGCCATGGACATCCATGCCAGGGTGACATCATTACCGAGGGCAGTTACCCACCGCCGGGTGCGGGCGGTCCCCCGCCGGGTGCGGTGCGGGCAGTCACCAACCGCCCGCACCCGGCGGGGGGTGACCGACCGCTCCCGGCAGTCTGCAATGGGTGCTGCAATGTGACTGAAAGGGGGGGTACCAACTGCCATTTCCAGTTGCACATTAAAATGTATGTGTTAGCCTGCCCCGCCCACGTGGAATGCGTCCTCCGCCTTTACGACGCCAGTGAGTGATGAATTTCAAATGATGCACCATCGCGGTAGCGCGCACATGCGGTTGGCGGTGTGTGACCGTGATGGTCCTTGCACATGTAGCCAATGGAAACAGGTCACGCGGGACGCATAAGCGATGTGTGGATTTGAGCAGCACGCACCCACTGCTTCCAGCCACTGCTGCCTGCACCCATCACCTCTACCTGCTGCTGCTGAGGACTCCACCAACTGCTGCCTGCACCCATCACCTCGGCCTGCTGCTGAGGACTCCACCAACTGCTGCCTGCACCCATCACCTCTACCTGCTGCTGAGGACTCCACCAATTGCTGCCTGCACCCATCACCTCTACCTGCTGCTGCTGCCCACTCCACCAACTGCTGCTGTTGTGCCACAGTCCTGGACCTTGCCATGCCGAGAGTTGGAGAGGTCTGGTCTCGTCCCTTCACCTCAGCAGAGCTGGAGGCCCTTGTGGACGGTGTGCTCCGCCATTATGAACGGCTCTGCGGTGCCCCGGGACAGGTGGTAAGTGCAGTGGGGGACATGTTGGTGTGCATTAGGTGGTCACTGACTCCTGGCCCCTGCAATCTTGGCGTTGTGCTGTGGAACCTTCACATATGTCGTACTGTGCGTGGCTGCAGAAAGATATGTGTAGCTCCTATCTTTGTGAATGGCCAACTGCCTACTGACTTGCACCCTCTTGTCTCCCATCATGGTAGGTCAAGCTGCACTTCGCAAGGCCGTGTGGAGGACCATAGCACGTGATGTACGGGCAGTGGGGGTGTGCAATAGGCGACACACATACTGCCACAAGCGGTGGGACGACATCTCCAGGCTCAGCAAGAACGTGGCGGAGATGACACTGGGGCTGATTCCAAGTTCATCCCGGCTTGCACGACATACCATGACCCCTCTAATGCTCCGTATCATAGCTGTGACACATCCTGGCCTGTCCGCCCGGCTGAGAGGGCAGCAGCAAACTAGCGGTAAGCACACTGAATGGGTTTGTGACTTGTGAGTGCACGCATGTATTGCTGCTCGGACACAGTAGTGAAATCCGTGGTGTATCTGTTGTGCTGCAATTGCATGTGAGTGCCATTAGCGGAGTGAGCGTTGGCATCCATGTCAGCCAGGTGGACATACCAGTTGCATTGTAGTGCAGGGTCCACGGACATGCCATTGATGTCTGTGGTCCCATGGCATCACATGTGAGGTGGTGTGCATGCACTTGCCCTGTTTGTATAATGTACATGTTTCACATGCACCCCCGGCTCTTTGACATGAGGATGTTCGTGTGCAGGATGGGTGCTACATGTTGGTCAGCAGTCAAGGAAGTTTTGATTTTTGAATTAGCAGTACGTGAGTGTGGCACTTAAGTATACCTCTTTTCTCTCTTTTCCAGCTTTGGACGAGGGCACAGACCCACAAACGACGGAGCTTAGTGGTGGCAATGCATCCGGATCAGAGATCACACACACGCAGACTGAGACTGAAGAGAGCAGCCCCGGAGAGGGCGACAGAACTGTCCCTGAGGACTCACATGTGAAGAGCCCATCGTCCTTATCTTCAGACAGTGGTGGTGAGTCTGCACTGTTGGTGGAGACAGGGAATGTACAATCTATACCTTCAGTAGGTACACATCACACTGGGCCCACACTGCCACCAACTGCAACAAGTACTGCTCGTGCTCGCCAGAGTAGGGGGAGCAGAGTGGCCTTCGGTGCAGGCACCGCTGCTCCTGCCCCTGTGACACAAAATGCCCTTAGTGCTGAGGCGGTTGATCTGCTGCGACAGCTGTGTGTAGGGCAGACAGACATGATTAATGCATTCCTGGACCACGATTGGAAGTTGGGGCAGGTGGTGGCATTCATGGAGGGGATGCATGGCGATGTTGCAGGTCTCCACAGAACAGTACAGTCATTAACCAACACAGTGTCTGCAGCCATTCAACAGTCGCATAGACAAGGTTCTACTTCAGTTCCCCCATCCACACCACTTGATTTCTCTGGGGAGAGTGACATTTCAGAACAGGACTCATTTTCTGGGCATTGCACTAGAAGCAGGCACAGGCAGCAAGCCAGGGCACGGAGGCCACAGACACCATCCCCTTGAACAGGGAAATATTTCACAGAACAGGACACCAGCTACCCTGGAGTTGACACACAGGATCCTCAAGGGGTGTTGGGGGACAGGGATTCACATGGCACACAGGCACCCCCCTCAAAAGGTACTCCCAAGGCAAGGGCACCTCCCAAGGCAAGGACACCTCCCAAGGACAGGGACACACCCAAGGACAGGGCACCTCAGAAAGGACAGGGACACACACAAGGACAGGGCACCTCCCAAGGACAGGGACTCACCCAAGGACAGGGCACCTCCCAAGGACAGGGCAACTCCCAAGGACAGGGCACCTCCCAAGGACAGGGACACTCCCAAGGACAAGGCACCTCCCAAGGACAGGGATACACCCAAGGACAGGGCACCTTCCAAGGACAGGGACACACCCAAGGACAGGGCACCTCCCAAGGACAGGGACACTCCCAAGGACAGGACACATCCCAAGGACAGGGACACTCCCAAGGACAGGGCACCTCCCCAGGACAGGGCACCTCCCGAGGACAGGGACACTAGAATGGACAGGAACACTACAAAGGACAAGCCAACTCCCAGGGACAGAGCATCGCCCACGGATAAGGCACATTCCAGAGACAGGACACCTCCTACGGCCAAGGCGTCTCCCACGGCCAAGGCACCTCCCAGGGAGCATGCACCTCCCAGGGCCAAGGGTTCTACATGGACACGACATCCACCAAGGACAGGCATACATCACCCCTGTGTCCCCTGAAGCTGGAGTTGGTGAAGGAACGTAAAGCACATGTGTCAGCGGTGGAGTCCCCCATACCTCTACTCCCATCCACACCCTGCTGAAGCAGAGGAAGGAGTACACTGTTGTAGCATCCCCCATTACACATGATGCAGAGGGCAGAAGGCAGGGCTAGAGCAAACGTCAAGCAGGGTCCAGCACGTCCCCAGAGAGCAGACCCCCACCAGCACATGATCCACCTTTGATGGGTGATGTTTCTGATGATCCCGCACCACTTACCAGACCAGTCATGTCCAGGGTACCCTTACATATCCCTAAGAAACGTAAACACACACCAGTGACACCTGACCACCCCTATGTCGCTCCAGTACAGCTGTCCCCAGCTCCCAGAGCCACCCTGCCTTCTGGACCATACAGCCCTGTGGCTCATCATTTCAGTGGTCCTAATGGGTCAGCTGCAGTTCACTCTCATGGGCCAGATATTGGGACTGTGTCAGTTGTGCCCTCTCCTGTTTCGGGTACTGCCAGTGTGTGTGTCCGCCACTCTCATGTCTCAGATGCTGGCATGGTTTTTGTTGGTCACTGTACAGGGACATGTCCTGGCAGTGTGTCTGGGTCTATGGCTCATGTGTCAGTCACTAGATCTGTGGCTGTGTCTCACACTCCTGTATCTGGTGCTGCCAGTGTGTCTGGGTATATGGCTCATGTGTCAGTCACTAGATCTGTGGCTGTGTCTCACACTCCTGTATCTGGTGCTGCCAATGTGTCTGGGTTAAGTATGGGCGGAATTTCCGAATTCGCGGTCCGTGAATTAGTGCGAAAGCGAATTCGCGATCCGCAAAATTCGCGAATTCGTGCGAAATTACAGATTTTTTTTCTTGTTCGCCGGGTTTTTTGCGTATTCACGAGCCGCTTGCAGCGCACCGACCGCGAAGTTATCCATGCGGTCGTACATGGGCGCGGTCATCTTGTGCGCATTGCGTATTTCCGTTTCCGGGCGCTATTGGCAATCTCGCGTTGTGTGCGGCACACTATTACAAGTTCGCGTTTGGTTTTGCGTGCTCCCGGGCGAAATATCGCGTGAACGTACCCACGCGGTCCTGAACGGGCGCGGCCATCTTGTTTTTCATTCATTGCTATGGTGCTGGGCATGCTTTCGAGCTTCAATCTTTTCCATCCTTTGCTTTTTTGAAGTTTTTTTTAATCTTTTTTACTTACTATCTATCCCTCTATTTTTCTAGATCTATATTTTGTGTTTTCTTCTACTTTTGGTTACTTTAAAACTACTTTTTTTGCCTCTTCTTTTATTTACTTTTTCCCTATTCTCTTTCCTATTTATTATTTCCATTCCTGTCCAGGACCATGGCAAAGGGTGCCGGAAAGGAGAAGGGGAAGGGTCCCGCACCCCGTACCCGGCTCCCATGCGGGCGATTGCGGGAGGAGCAAGTCACAGCCCGGGAGATCTTCAGTGCGGAGGAGGTGGCCGCACTGGTTTACTATGTGCAGCGCCGCCTCCCCAAGACCATCGCGGCAGGCGGCAGGTTCACTAGCGGGTACGGGCTCCGGGAGCGTTGGAAGCTGTGGGAGAAGGTGTGCCGGGCCATGTATAAACACTCTCGGGTCCGGCGCACCTACAACCAGGCCACGCACCAGTGGTCCGACCTCCTGGACCGTGAACACGATCTGCTCGACCTGCTAGGAGTCGAGATCCCCAGGCTTGGTGAGTAGTATTAGCTATTTAATCACTACTCTGTTTTCTCCTGCTCTATGTGTTATCATATTGCAAATTTTTGTTTTTTCCGAAGAGCAATAATGCTGCCGATTAGATTGTAGGTAAATTATGTTTCAAAATGTTCTGTGATTGCATTTCAGGTGCACTGCTCTCCTGCTCAGTGGCGGTGCTACTATGCTTATTTGTTTTCGATTTTTTTGTGCTCATTTCATTGGCCTGAGTAATTATGTATGACTGTATTTTACAGAACTGCGTAATGCTAGACACTAAGGGGCAGATTTACAATTACTGGCGCATCCCTGAAAATTAGCAGGGATGCGCCAGTAATTGTGCGCCACGCCTTCACCACCCATGGTGCGCCGCATTTACAATGCGGCGCACCATGGGGCAAAAACGACACAGAAGCTTCACGCATCTGTGCCCTAAAGGCAGCGCATTGCTGGAGTTGCGTCGCAACCACGACACAGCTCCAGCAATGCTCTGGGGTGCCCTATGTCTGCTTCAAGCGGGCACAGGGTTTTGAGTGACACAGCATTGGCCTAAAAGTGACTGACTGAAATATTGTAGATTTCACTCAGCCACTTTTACGATGCGTTCCTGCGCAGGAACGCACTCCCTTATGCCGGAACGCCCCCCGATGGCGCAGGGCTTTACAACGTGATGCATCTCCCAGATGCGTCACATTGTTAATATACCCCGCACCATGGCGCCTCTTTTGCGCTGCCGCTGCGTCACAAAAGTCATGCAACGACGGAGCAAAAGAGCTGCAAGGGACTTGTAAATCTGCCCCTAGAGACTCAAGTCCAGTCCTTCCTTTGTACACCTGCCACTAAGAAGAGATAGTGGTGGTGGATTGATAGTTTGAGTATTTTAATGACTGGTTATGTAGTAAGAAACTTACTTTTTAGTGTTCTCACTGGTCTGCAATCACGATGGACTTTGTCTGTCACTTCGCGTGCTGCGTAGTGCTGCCTGCCAGTCCTAGTCGAACATTTTTGTAGTTGGTTTAGTGAGTTACATAACTTTCCAAGTCGACGGTCCGCGAATCCAGCGATACTAATATCCTAGTAGACCACATCAGATAGGTCAATAAATGTAGTGCAATTGTTGTCTATTTGCTATTTCCCCGAAATAATTTGTTATTGTTCTTTTGAAATGTTTGATTTGGTTGACAACAATCATCCATGTTTGGGTCTTTCTTTCATGTTGTACATCAGCTTCCCCCAGGGGCAAGAGGACAGAGGAGGAGGTAGCGGTGCCGGCGGAGGAGGACCAGGAAGGCCAGGATCGGTCCGGCGAGGGCTCCTCTGCTGACCCCAGTAAGTTTTCATGTTAATATTAATAATTATACTTCCCTATCTTTTAGAGTACCTATTTTTTACTAACGTTCCTCATTCGATTTTTTCTAAATCGTCTTTGATCTTCTTGTAGACTGTTTCTAAATTCTTATCCTGCCTCTACTATGACTCCCTGTGGTACTACTAGATTATTATTATTAGTCTGTCTGTGTAGCTAACTAAGCTTGCACAGTTGGCAAAAGGTGTTAAACGAAACTCCCATTCTATTCAGCAATAGCTCTATGCACTGAGTGCAGTCCTCTGGGTTGTCCATAATGTCTTTTGAAGTCTTCAAAATGTTTATGCTTTGACAATTCCCAACAATAAACTGTCAATGACCACCAAGATAGAATAAGATACTAGTTTACTTTTTGATTGAATAGGAGGACAATCCATACTACTATTGTTGCAGGGACAATTCTGCACAAACAGAACTATGGACACGAAATAGTGCATTGTTTATCAATTATAATAGGCGCAGTTAGACTTTGCACATACCTCAGTCATAACAGAATTTGAACCAACAATCTCCTTACAGACTAGCTAATGTGACAGAGTCATTTAGCACCCTAATTCATCGATGATTGATCCCCAATGATGATTATCCAACCCAGGACATAAGACTACGGAGTCAGAGTCCAGAACTGTCAGAGCCAAGGACTCATGCTTGCAAATTACAAACCCTTTCGCTCACTCACTCATGACTAAAAACCACAGAGTCTATGTAAGTTTTAAACCTTTATTAAAAGTAAAAACATTTATTAAAATCAAGTTCATCATACAACATAAACGGTGGATTGAAAATGACAAAGTGCTTTGTGATTTCACACATTAATTGTGGGCGAGCCCACACCTGGTTGGAACTTTAAATCTTCTTTGTGGTGCTGAATCGTTGCTGACTCCGTCCTAGTGATGATGATCTGATCTTGCTCTTGTTCTTAGAAGGGAAGCTTCTGTCTGTTATGAGAAAAACTGTGCGTGTTAAAAAGCAAGCACTCATCAGTTGTGCCAAAAAGTGTAGCAAGACAACACCCTTCCCTGAAAAAAGTGCAATTTTTAGTTTTGACTAGACAGTCACAAATTATTAAATTTGTTTGTGTAGTCGTAGTGAAATTTTTTCATTCCTAGACAAAATACAAGGGAGTGTATATGGTATCTAAGAATCTGAAATGTATTTTCTAGGTGGTACATCGGCACAACCATCCACCGGTGCCGGGGCCAGCACGGAGGTGGGCACTCCTGGGGCGGAGGCGGTGCAACAGTCAGCGGAAGCTGCTGTGGGGGATGCCATGGTAGTGGCGGACAGTGGTAAGCTATTATATTCCTTACTTATTGAGATTGCAGACTGCAGAGTGTGCTCTCTGCACGGGTGTATATGTTGTACAGTACAAGTATACTATACTGTTAAGAAGACTTACAAATTTAGAACTAAGTTTTTATCAACCAGGTAGTAGCCTCCTCTAAATTGACTTCAACTCAGCTGTGAAAGTTTTTTCGAGAATCCAAGTCAGATCAGAGATGAACTTAATGGATGGGATGAACGAAAAGGGAAAGAAGGGTGTAAGTAAGTGTGGAAGGACGAGCGAGTTAAAAGTAATGATGACTGGCAAAGAATGATACGTGTTTTTGAATGCTTCCCGAGGTGGCCGGGAATATGATGCATGGCCGGTTGGAGGATGAAGCAAGGATCGGTGGAAGGATACATTGCATTTGTATGCAGCAAGCGGCAGGCACCGCGCGGTGCCTGCCGATCACTGCATACAAATGCAGGGGGGTACCATAGGTACCCCCCATGTGCACCCCCCCACTCCCCCTTCCCCCAGGGGGCCCGCAACAGGCCCCCGCAGTGAAGCTCCGTATGCTTTTCCACGGCGGAAAACCCGCCGTGGAAAAGCATTTCTTTTCGGGCATCCTAATATGGCTGACGGTGTCTGAGAGACACCGTCACCATATTAGTGCTTTTCCGCCGCGGTTGTAAGCCAACCGCGGCGGAAAAGCTGCGGATAGAAACTAGGACCCACCAGCCTTCCTAATGTGGCGGTGGGTCTTTGGTGGGTCCGCAGAGGATTTTCCGCATCCTCCGGGGCGGCGGTGGCTTCCGCCGGCCCGGAGGATGCGGAAAATCCTCCATCATAATCGGCCCCTATATGTGTGCGCAATATATCCTTTGGTTGAAATTCAAATGCAAGTCAAGCACGGATGCATGGCTTGCGGTTTCAATAAATAAAATTAAAATGTTGCTTTCCTGTGAGAAAAAGTAAGGTTTGTCCAGTTGAGACATTAAGAAGAATGATTGACATTTGCTTTGAATGGATGGATGCCTGGATCATGGTACTATCTGACTCATAGATTGCATATGTGTATGTAGAGAGAGTAGATGGTCACTGGAACTAAGTGTTACTTTGAAGAGCATGTAACACCGCACCCGCACGTCCGTTCCAGTGTAGGAAAGGCAAGGAAAAGAAGTTGTAATTTTTCCGAATACTACCATGAATAGTAGCAGTAGTTTGTATTGCAAGCACAGCATATATCCGGCGATTACGGGGGCCACTCACTATCTCTGTTAATAATTTTAGTACAACTCTGTCATTCATGTGTGGCCTATCAGTGTTCACTCAATAAAAAACAAAGCACCTAAAGTCATCCCATATGTAATCAAATACATATCCTGTGAAGGGATAGATAATCATATTATTTATCTTCTTCATTTTCCTTTTCTAGTAGTCATTGGCACTGTAGGGTGAAAGTTAAATTAATTAAGCAGTAGCCCTTGTAACAGAGTATTCTCAGTGCCACCCGTAATAGAAAAGTAAGAGCTTCACCACCTGCATGTACTGGACTGGTACAGTAACGCAAGCCTGTGTCATCATGGCGTGTGTCTGTTTTTTTCGGGTGCAAGTTGACTGCGCTGGCATTATGCCGGCTTCCAGAAGTTTACGTACCAATTTCGCTAAACAGGAGAGAAGAAGAAGAATAAGACTGGTGTACTGTCATAGTCAACTCTAATGTAGTGAGTCCATAGTGCTCGTAGAATTGATTCCTGAAACTCCCACTAATGTTAGAGCAAGGCTGAAGAAGTGGGAGGTTAGATAGATACAGGCCACAAATGTTATGTACACACAACTTTCTGCTGAATTATTTTGTGTTAATCTTAAAGAGCTCCTTCCAAACTGTCACGGAAGGAGCTGGCTAGACGGGCCGGGCAACGGAAACTGGAGGCGACTATCGCCGAATATCGGCGGCTGGTGGCCCAGGAGGAGAAGAACACGCAGTCGACCTCCACAACATCCACAGCGCCAGCTGCATCCTCCTCCGCGCTCCCTGGGTCAGCCAGTCAGCGCAGGCCTCCAGCGGTACGGAGCCGTGGTACCGCAGCCACCCGCCACCACCAAGCAGCCAAAAAATCAGCTGCCCCCCACAGCAGGTGCAAGGCACGCGTGCACCGCCTAACCCTCAGGGTGTCCTACCTTGAGCAGGAGCAGAAGAAAATGAGAATCCTGCTCAAGAACCTCCGCAAGGAGCATGACCACCTGGCCCAAAAAGTACACCGCCGGCGGCATTAGAGGAGGAGAGACTGTCCCTTGCCCCTTTTTTAAAGACTATTGGGAGTTGGGTTTTTTGGACTTTGGGGACTTTTTATTTCATGGATATTCTTTGGGGTTAGGTAGGGGGGTGGGTCGGGTCTTGCGGGATAGTTTATTTTTGTTAGGGATATAACTAATTTTTACTTTCAACTTAAACATAGCATACGTTTTTTTACTGCAGTTGAGGCTGGAGGGGGGGGGGTTTAACTGTAAGTTTGTTTTCCTGAAACTTAAGTGGCTTCTTGATTCAAATTGTGTAAGTAATTGTCCAAATGTTTACAAATGTAAGTGACTCTCACAGAGTTAGTGAATTCAATTGTCCTAGGACTTTACTAGTACTACCGCCAGTCTCTCGTCTCTCCTACTACTCCATTATTCTTCCTCCCCCCAAACGCTTATCTTACCTGTAATTCGTGTTTGAAAATAGGGCTAGGCACAGGGCTGGCAGCATGGCGATTAAGGTTGGCAATCCTGGGCAGTTGAAATGGCATCATTGCGGTGGTACTAGTGGTGGTACACCGTGGCAGTTGCAGCATATGAAAAAAAAGAAATTGAAACCTTGATTGGCCTGAGCGGAGCATTAGAACGGTACGATAGATACAAAAGCATGTGACAGTACACTAGAACAGTGCCATAATGTAGCCTTACAAATGCTAAAGTATTGAAGGTATAACTACTAATTGCGTGGAATTTGACATTGGCTACTACTACAAGAAATAGTACTGAAGGTGAAGGACACAGCAGCGTAATCATTTGCCACGTGTAGGAGGAGGATGTTCTTCATGATCAATCCAGTTGATGGCGCCCATGAAAATCTGCTTTGATTTGCCAATAGTCATGGGTCTGTGTCAAGCTGAGTAAGAATATATCCTCAGATTCCTTCAGCAGCCTTGAAATGCAATTTATTTTCAGTTGCTATGACCTTATCCTCCCCAGCAAGTGTGTGGAATTATTGCTGTCATTTACTCACACATCAATGAAAACCACACAGCCCGGGGGAAGACGGTTAGGGTTTGGAAATTGGATGGGAATGGGGTTTTTTGGGAAATTTTTGTTGAGAGAGGAAAAAAAAACACAGCACGGACAAACAACAAATGAAGATAAACAAATCTTTGGATACGAAGATATCCATAAATATTTTAAGGGACATAAAGGAAGTGCATGCACTACTGCAGGCATGAAGTTGATTGCTAAATGGATGGTTAGGTTACCTAAACTAAGTAGTATTTTCTAATGAATGAAAGAATGCAACAGTACAGGGCTGCAGTAATTATGCGTTTTCACTTGCCTATCTCTGCACTCAGAGAAACACTTTGTTGATTAAATTAGTTTGAAAAATAGCAAAATTAAACTATACAATGGCTGGAGGGATGAATTTAGAAGCAGAGAGCAAAGAAATGCAGAGTCACACTCATAGAAGTTCACAGCAATAACATTACTTAAAAGATAAGTAGAAATGAATGGATACTGTTACTGTATGTTGTTGTACTTGTCCTGTTGGATTTGGGAAGTTGCATGCATCCAGCCATTCCTCTCATTTGCGGTACTCCTCCATTCCATCTGACGCTCCGTCGATCAATGTTGGTGACCAGAAGACACCCTGTCCACTGCCTGCCTGGCGGATGCTGAATTGCGGGTCGCTAATGTGAAGCCTAACTTCATCCTTTTTTCCATTGCACAGGGTGAAAGCCGCTCTGTAAATGTTGATGGAAAAACAGGAAGTGATATTAAAACACCACTGAGAAAAAAATATAAACACAGACGCTAAAATGTAGAATACCCCCAATCAGACCCTAAAAAACGTGCGATACTGCTACCTCTCTGAGGCCTAGTGGAAAATGGTGACAAAAAGTACTTTGAAAGTAAAGTAAGCCCAAATCCCCTCTTTCTCACCATGGATTTTCTTCAAACCACTTGCAACCAAAATTAGACATTTCTCGACAAGTGCTCCAAGAGTAGACCCCAGAACCCAGTTGCCAAAATCTCGAACACCCCCAAACACATGCAATACTGCTAACCCTAACGAGCCCTAAGTTAAAAATAGTGTCAAACGCTTTCTTCAACTAAGCCCTAACTCGCCTTTGCCACCATGGATTTTCTCCAAACCACTTGCAATCAAAAGTATCCATACCCAGCGTTGCTCCAAGACTCCCCAACCCCCCCAAACACGTGGAACCCCCCCAAGCAGGCCCCCGAAAACACGAAAGTGAGCGAAAACTCTGAAAAGTTAAAAACTTTTTCACCTCTGATTTTCTCCAAACCACTTCTATCCGGTATTAAACCTTCAAAGCAATGCCCCCAGACCCGTCAATCCAGGCGGAAACAAGTTTAACACCCCCAAACAGCCAAAAAGCAAAAACGCAAAAAGTGACAGAATTATTTAGCCCTCAATCCCAAATCACTCCGTGCGCGCTCTGCAGCTAGGCCCTAACTCCCCTTTGCCACCATAGATTTTCTCCAAACCACTTGCAATCAAAAGTATCCATACCCAGCGTTGCTCCAAGACTCCCCAACCCCCCCAAACACCAGGAACCCCCCCAAGCAGGCCACCGAAAACACGAAAGTGAGCGAAAACTCTGAAAAGTTAAAAACTTTTTCACCTCCGATTTTCTCCAAAACACTTTTATCTGGTATTAGACCTTCACAGCAATGCCCCCAGACCCGTCAACCCAGGCGGAAAAAAGTTTAACACCCCCAAACAGCCAATAAGCAAAACCGCAAAAAGTGACAGAATTATTTAGCCTTCAATCCCAAATCACTCTGTGCGCGCTCTGCAGCTAGGCCCTAACTACCCTTTGCCACCATGGATTTTCTCCAAACCACTTGCAATCAAACGTATCCATACCCAGCGTTGCTCCAAGACTCCCAAACCCCCCCCCCAAACACCAGGAACCCCCCCAAGCAGGCCACCAAAAACACTAAAGTGTGCAAAAACTCTGAAAAGTTAAAAACTGTTTTTACCTAGGATTTTCTCCAAACCACTTTTATCCGGTATTAGACCTTCACAGCAATGCCCCCAGACCCGTCAACCCAGGCGGAAACAAGTTTAACACCCCCAAACAGCCAAAAAGCAAAACCACAAAAAGTGATAGAATTATTTAGCCCTCAATCCCAAATCATTCCGTGCGCGCTCTGCAGCTAGGCCCTAACTCCCCTTTGCCACCATGGATTTTCTCCAAACCACTTGCAATCAAAAGTATCCATACCCAGCGTTGCTCCAAGACTCCACAACCCTCCCAAACAGCAGGAACCCCCCAAGCAGGCCCCCAAAAATACGAAAGTGAGCGAAAACTCTGAAAAGTTAAAAACTTTTTTACCTCCGATTTTCTCCAAACCACTTTTATCCGGTATTAGACCTTCAAAGCAATACCCCCAGACCCGTCAACCCAGGCGGAAACAAGTTTAACACCCCCAAACAGCCAAAAAGCAAAACCGCAAAAAGTGACAGAATTATTTAGCCCTCAATCACAAATCACTCTGTGCGCGCTATGCAGCTAGGCCCTAACTCCCCTTTGCCACTATGGATTTTCTCCAAACCACTTGCAATCAAAAGTATCCATACCCAGCGTTGCTCCAAGACTTCCCAACCCCCCCCCAAACACCAGGCACCCCCCCAAGCAGGCCCCTGAAAACACGAAAGTGAGCGAAATCTCTGAAAAGTTAAAAACTTTTTCACCTCCGATTTACTCCAAACCACTTTTATCCAGTATTAGACCTTCACAGCAATGCCCCCAGACCCGTCAACCCAGGCGGAAACAAGTTTAACACCCCCAAACAGCCAAAAAGCAAAACCACAAAAAGTGACAGAATTATTTAGCCCTCAATCCCAAATCACTCCGTGCGCGCTCTGTAGCTAGGCCCTAACTCCCCTTTGCCACCATGGATTTTCTCCAAACCACTTGCAATCAAAAGTATCCATACCCAGCGTTGCTCCAAGACTCCCCAACCCCCCAAACACCAGAAACCCCCCCAAGCAGGCCCCCGAAAACACGAAAGTGAGCGTAAACTCTGAAAAGGTACAAACTTTTTCACCATGGATTTTATCCAAAACACTTTTATCCGGTATTAGACCTTCCTAGCAATGCCCCCAGACCTGTCAACCCAGGCGGAAATGAGTTTAACACCCCCAAACAGCCAAAAAGCAAAACCGCAAAATGTGACACAGAATTATTTAGCCCTCAATCCCAAATCACTCCGTGCGCGCTCTGCAGCTAGGCCCTAACTTCCCTTTGCCACCATGGATTTTCTCCAAAGCCCTTGCAATCAAAAGTATCCATACCCAGCGTTGCTCCCAGACTCCCCAACCCCCCCAAACACTCGGAACCCCCCCAAGCAGGCCACCGAAAACACGAAAGTGAGCGAAAACTCTGAAAAGTTAAAAACATTTTCACCTCCGATTTTCTCCAAACCACTTTTATCCGGTATTAGACCTTCACAGCAAAGCCCCCAGACCCGTCAACCCAGGCAGAAACAAGTTTAACACCCCCAAACAGCCAAAAAGCAAAACCGCAAAAAGTGAGACTTAGCAAATTTCGGGCCTACCTGGAATTCAGTCCAAATGTGCTGTGCAGCTAGGCCCTAACTCCCCTTTTCCACCATGGATTTCCTGAAAAACAAATGCAATCAACATTAGACTGCGCCAGCAGTGCTCCCAGACCCCAAAACCCACCCACAAAAACCTAGAAGCCCCCCAAACAGCACCCCAAAGACATGCAAGTGAGCAAAAACGCGAAAACTTTTTCACCTCCGATTTGGTCCAAAACACTTGATTCCGATATTAGACCTTCCGAGCTATGCCCCCAGACCCTTGCAGCCACCCACCAAAAAGCAGAACACCCCCAAACAGGCAAAAATGGGCCTACCTTCAATTCAGTCCAAATACGCTCTGCAGCTAGCCCCTAACTCCCCTTTTCTACCATGGATTTTCTGAAAAAAAAATGCAATCAAAATTAGACTGTGCCAGCAGTGCTCCCAGACCCCCACACCCTCCCCCACAAATGTAGAACACCCCCAAACAGCCCCCCAAAAACATGCAATACTGGTATATTCAAAACATGGCAAATTGCGCTGTTCACAAAACATTGCTGTTTTCAGCACTTCCACTACTTCGATCCTCTTGAAACTTACCTGGACAGTCACTTGTTCCAGCGATTCACAAGAATCTCAGCAAGGCAGAACAAAATCGAACCACTGCGCTCTTTGCAGAAGAAGAAGTTCTACGACTAATTTTCACTTAGTTTTCACCCAAACACACGCGCCCGCAAAACACCCAAAAAGGCAAAAATTCTGCCAATCGTGGACCAAAGAACACCAAACCCTCCTAAACATTGCCAACATCATTATGAACAAGCCTGCATCGGGCCCCGAGCCCTAGAATCAGCGTGAACATACCAACTTAAACCCAAAAACCCTAGTAAATCGCATTGAACCCTAAACCCTAGATATGCTTTGTCTGTTTGTGTCAAGGAGCCTAGGTATGCTACATCAGGAGGATGCTTCACTCAGTGGTGCCTGCCTTAACCGTCTGCATGGCCCTGTGGCAAGCATGGGCCAAAA
This sequence comes from Lissotriton helveticus, assembly GCF_964261635.1. NCBI lineage: Eukaryota > Metazoa > Chordata > Amphibia > Caudata > Salamandridae > Lissotriton > Lissotriton helveticus. Next base: position 1,306,563,180 of record NC_136065.1, on the reverse strand, counting down.
ATCCGTTCCGCTCAAGAATTTGCTATTTTTCGGTAATTTCGCGAGATTTGCGAAATACCGAAAAACAGCTAATTTTGCAAACATAACGGATGTTTGGCCCAAGCTTGAGGCAGTGCCATGCAGAGGGTCAAGGCAGGCACCACTGAGTGAAGCAATCTGATGTAGCATACCTAGGCTCTTTGTCAGACAGACAAAGCATATCTAATTGTATGCAGCAAGCCACATAGCCCCAATTTTACATGAACTGCTGTCTGGAGTGGACTCTGCCTGTCATAACAACAACAGTACACTGCCTCGCCCTCCACCAATACATGCCACGAATAGGCAGACATGTAGTCCTGCTGTAGTAGTTGTTGTAGACTGGTTTACCTGTTTGCCACTCACGAATTGGCCATAGTTCTTCCGTAAACCAACACTGATCATCTATCCATCCCAGTGAGTGACTGTAAAGAAAGAATATATATTATTTAATCAATCATCATGGTATATTGGCAAGTGAGTCCGCTCCAAGGACATTTTGCATATTTTGTGAAATGCAATATAGTGGCCCCTGAATTTGAAGTACAATTTGAATTAAACAAGGTAAAAAAAACAGAGTTGTTGACATGAGTTACAATTACTGTGTAAAAGATTAAATAATAACTAAGACAAGACATATGAATCATCATTTCATGCACAAAAAACAAACTGCAATTGGTTTAATCAGAGCCAGACAGCCATTGCCGTCCACTGCATGCCATCTTCTCAATTATTCATTACCTGTTCTACTTTTTGTCCGCATCTTCTTCGGAAAGTGAGGGCCCACAGGGCAGCCTCTCCTGTCAATATCAGAAGTAACTCTGTCAGCAATCAGCAAGCATCTTAGTAGTCAGTCAGTAATTTCAGTCCCACTTGAGGGGACTTGTCGTAATCCATCCATCTGCCTTGAGGGAAGTGGATAGGGAGTCTGGAGGAGAAGTATAAAGGAGCATGATTGAGTTATGAACTTGTGAACCTCAGGAATGCAGACTGCGGCACCTTCAAATCAATAAGAAATATAAGATGAAGACAGTGCTGCTGATGGACTTGTTGTGATTAGGTGATTAGAGTTTTGTTGTGGTAAAAGTTGCAAAACAAAGAAAGACACACAGGAATAAAAGTGAATAAGGACGAAAAAAAGGAAGTCATTTTCAGGCTCGGTGTCAGGGAAGTAGAGCTCGTCCTCAAACTCCATGAATTGAGACGGGAGTAGGTCAGGTAACAGAGAAGAACTTCCGTCACCTAAGTCGGTGTCCTCTTCTTCCTGCATGCATTCACGTACTTTGTAATCTGGTGGTATCAAGTGCTGATTCATCTTGATCAGTGTTAACCTCTCCACATTTTTGGCTGAGAGGCGGGTCCTTTTTGAAGTTACAATGGCACCAGCAGCACTGAAAACACGTTCAGAAGACACGCTTGCGAGTGGCCAAGACAAATAATTTAAAGCCAGGTTGGTGATAAGTGGCCATAGAGCCATTTTCCTGTACCAATACAGCAATGGGTTCATATTAGCAAAGACCTCTGTTGGGTCATCCAAATAGGCCTGCACTATCGACTCAAGGTTCTCCACGGTTGCTCCACTTTGCATACCATCTGTGGCCTTCGCAGCACTGGAACGAGCAAACCCTTGATGAGTTAGCCAATCCGCTTCCGACAATATTATGGCTGGGCCTGGTGCAGGTGAGGATGATGATACGGTTGCTGCTGGTGTCGTTAACGGCTGTGAGGGAAAGTGACTCCCTTCTCCCACAGATTCAGAAGTGGAACTTGATGCTGGATGGCCTGCTGATTCAGTTGGACTTCTGACGGCTCCTTGAATTTTCTGCCGATCTTTTTCGAACCGAGTGGCTGACACAGCTAGTCAATGTTTGTACTTTGAAAGATCTGCTTCATCAAAAGGAATGAATGCTTTGCTGGCCACTGCCTTTTTGTACCGTGGATCAAGAATAGTGGCACAAATGTAATGTTGTTCTGTATGTATGTTTTGAAGACTTTCATTGGCAACTAGGCGGCCTAATAAGCTCTCCGCCAACTGATATGCGTCTTGCTTTTTTTCACCAGCATCTCTGAACCTTGAAGACACCGCCTTCAGTTGATGCTCTAGCATGACCAACAATGGAATAGCTTTGCCCAAAGAACAGTCCTCCCTGCTGACTTCACGGGTGAAGAACTCAAAAGGACGAAGCATGTCTGTCAAGCTTTTAACAAGCTTCCATTCCTCCAACTCTAGCCTCATATCTTTCATAGTAGAACCTAGTTGAAAGACATAGTCATTGATTACCATGCACTGCTCAGACAGACGCTCAAGCATGTAAAAGGTTGAGTTCCAACGTGTTGCCACCTCCTGGATGAGTCCTTTGACTGGCAGTTTACGTTCATGTTGAATGCTCCTCAGCTCCTTCTGGGCCTTAAAAGAATGGCTGAAATGTGTGCAGATTCTTCGGCAGGTGGTCAGTAACTTCTTGGCTGTGTTTTCAGTTTTCAAGAAATCTTGCACAACCAGGTTTATACAGTGCGCCAAACACGGCACTCTGAAATATTCACCTTGATGCATGGCCTTAACTATATTACTGCCATTATCCGTGGAAGCATAACCAACTATGCGATTTCTTGGTTGCAGCCATTCAGAGACCTTACTGTTAAACTACTCCAAAATGTTTTTTGCAGTATGAGTTTTCTCCATGGCACACATGGCTAATGTTGCATGTTTCCGAGTAGCTTGAAAAACTGTGTCCAGGTCAACAACTGCACTTGACTTGTCTCTAACCCCTGCAAAAGACCCTGCAAAAGAGACCCAATGTGCAGTGATGCACATGCAATCAAGGGCTTGGCAACTGGTCCACATGTCTGTTGTCAAGTGGATAGTGTGAACAGCAATCTTCTGCAAAGCTGCCCCAATCACCTCCAGCACATCTTGATGTCGTGCTGGAACCGCAACTCTGGCAAAATCGGACCGGCTAGGAACCTTCCATTTAGGGCAGACTGTTGCCACTAATTCTAGAAACCCCACCCCTTCCACGAAAGAGAAAGGGAGAAGGTCCAGCGCTAGCATTTTAGCCAGCTTTGCGTTATACAGACGAACCATTGGGTGGTTGCGTTCAAATGGCGCCTCCGACCACAAAATTCCGCGAATGGTGGGCTGGATCATTTTACGTGATGATGATGATGATGACGTCTTCAAACCAGTTAGGCCCAGTGATGTAGTTTTTCGCATTGGTGTCTCTCCCACACTCTTAGTGTGCCTCATAGATGTTGCAGGCGTAGAGGGTGTGGGCGATACCACTGCAGTGCTGCTGCCAGCAGAACTGGGTATACCAGAAAAAATGTCTGTCGCTTCTTCACTTCCCCCCTGCACGATCAGCCTCTCATCATCATCAGATGCAATATCAAGGGATACATTTGGATTTTTTTTTCTTTTGCCTTCCTCGATCTTTCTCATGTGTGCTTCCCAAATGATAGTGTGGTGTTGCTTGAGATGACCTCTCTGGCCTCCGGTACCATAGTTGGTACCAAGCTTACCCCGACTAACAGATACTTTACAAATCGAACAAACGACCATGTTTTCCACCTTTGCGCTAACAGTAAAGAAGTCCCAAACTGGGGACTGGTGATGTCTGCTGAAGGTGGAGTTGCTACTTTGACTTTCAATGCCAGATGAAGTGGAGGATGGGCGTGGCTGAATTTGTTTCTGTTGTTCACTTACAGCACCACTACTTGAGGTCGAGCTGGATGGAGGTCCATGCCGGCCCTTCTGACTAAAAAAGATGGAAGCTGTAGGTCGTGTTGGTGTTGTAGTTAACGGTGGTGGTACCAGTGCCACGCCGCCCATATCCCGCTCAGCAGCCATTCGGGATAGGGTCAAAATGTTTGTCTGCTGCATGCCCGCTGGGGCTGGAGTGACGACTGTGATGACTGGGTCGTCGTCAGACTGTTGTTCATCAGCAGCAGAAGACACCACTTCTTGTTCGTCGTCATCAACCATAAGTCGAAGCCTTGCGGGAGCCTTCCTTTTAGGCTTAGCTACCTTTGTCGGCTCATGGTATGACTCACTCTCAGACTGCATTGCTAGGATCCAATAACGATCAAGGTCATCAGAATGAAGGGGGCTTGAAGAAGAACTTGTAGTAGGAGTAGCCCTCCTTGACCTTTTTCTTGCTGGGGATCTGGAAGACAATGGATCATCATCAGGAGGAGTGGCTTCCTCGGATGATACCTCCTCTTGAATATCAATTTCCTGATGTGCCCCTACTTCTGGAGGAACAAGCGTTGTAGGCAGTTGTGCCGCTCCATGAACCTCTAGTTGCACCTCTCCATGCACCTGTCCATGAGCCTCTCCCAGCGCCTCTACTTGCGCCTCTCCTTGCGGCTCTACTTGCGCCTCTCCTTGCGGCTCTACTTGCGCCTCTCCTTGCGGCTCTACTTGCGCCTCTCCTTGCCCATGTACTTGCGCTTGTACTAGTTGCACCTGTGTTTGTGGCTGTGGTTGTTGACCATTCGTCAGCTGAGTTACACCCGGCGTTGATTGGATTGTACTTTCATGTGATGAGCTAAGATCACTGGTCGATGGTGATTTAACAACCAAAGTGGCTGCCGCAGCAGCACTCATGGTCTTGGACCTAACTTTGCGTGGTGGCACTGAGCTCAATAAAGCGGAGGTGCTGTTTCCAGCTTGGTCCCCGACGGACACCGCTGCTGCTGCAGGCGTAGTTTTTTTCCCAAAAAGGTGTCAGTGGGCACACCAGTCTCCTTGGTAGGTGGTGCCACTTGCTTCTTCTGCTCCTTCTTACTGGCAGTGGCACTGGCAACTTTTTTCGCTGAGGCGCTACGGGCAACTTCCTTTGGGGCCATCTTCTTGGGATGTCAGAACAGCAGGCCGCAGTTGCACGAGTTGCAGAGTTGTCTTGTCTGTGGCCACACATGACGTCACGTGACGTTGTGCTTCACACACCGCTGCAGGACTTCTTCCTGGCACTGGTGGTTCTCTTGTGCATCTAAAAGCAATGGAAGCCAGAGGAACATCAGTTATACACCCCAAAAAGTCTAAAAACACTCCAAAATCACCACAATCCCATGCCATCCATGCCCTCAATGATGTTTAAATTCAAGACACCCCACATAAAGACTAGGCCCGTGCACCACTGAGTACCCCTGGGCATAATGGTTAAAAGCAAGGCAAACTGGGTGCAGGCCTGAGCACACTGCCTAGCTTTAAAATGGCTCCTTGACCCCCACCACATGGCCAGGCCCTGCCTGTACCAGGCCCCAAAATGGCCCCCACCCACATGGCCAAGCCCCAACACCAACCCAAAAAGTCTAAAAACACTCCAAAATCACCACAATCCCATGCCATCCATGCCCTCAATGATGTTTAAATTCAAGACACCCCACAGAAAGACTAGCCCCATGCACCACTGGGTACCCCTGGGCATAATGGTTGAAAGCAAGGCAAACTCGGTGCAGGCCTGAGCACACTGCCTAGCTTCAAAATGGCCCCTTGACCCCCACCACATGGCCAGGCCCTGCCTGTACCAGGCCTCAAAATGGCCCCCACCCACATGGCCAGGCCCCAACAACACCCCAAAAAGTCGAAAAACACTCCAAAATCACCAAAATCCCATGCCATCCATGCCCTCAATGATGTTTAAATTCAAGACACCCCACAGAAAGACTAGGCCCATGCATCACTGAGTACCCCTGGGCATAATGGTTGAAAGCAAGGCAAACCGGGTGCAGGCCTGAGCACACTGCCTGGCTTCATACCTTGACCCCCACCACATGGCCAGGTCCTGCCTGTACAGGCCTCAAAATGGCCCCCACCCACATGGCCAAGCCCCAACACAAACCCAAAAAGTCGAAAAACACTCCAAAATCACCACAATCCCATGCCTTCCATGCCCTCAATGATGTTTAAATTCAAGACACCCTACAGAAAGACTAGGCCCATGCACCACTGAGTACCCTTGGGCATAATGGTTGAAAGCAAGGCAAACTGGGTGCAGGCCTGAGCACACTGCCTGGCTTCAAAATGGCCCCTTGACCCCCACCACATGGCCAGGCCCTGCCAGTACCAGTTCTCAAAATGGCCCCCACCCACATGGCCAAGCCCCAACACCAACCCAAAAAGTCGAGAAATACTCAAAAATCACCACAATCCCATGCCATCCATGCCCTCAATGATGTTTAAATTCAAGACACCCCACAGAAAGACTAGGCCCATGCACCACTGAGTACCCATGGGCATAATGGTTGAAAGCAAGGCAAACTGGGTGCAGGCTTTGGGCACACTGCCTGGCTTCAAAATGGACCCTTGACCCCCACCACATGGCAAGGCCCTGCCTGTCCCAGGCCTCAAAATGGCCCCCACCCACATGGCCAGGCCCCAACAACACCATAAAAAGTCGAAAAACACACAAAAATCACCACAATCCAATGCCATCCATGCCCTCAATGATGTTTAAATTCAAGACACCCCATAGAAAGACTAGGTCCATGCACCACTCAATACACCTGGGCCTACTGGCTAGTGAGGCTTTACAGGCACCCCAAAATGTAAAACAAAATCAACATATAACAGTGAGCGAAAATTCCATGACATAAATGAGAATTAAGTTAAAAGAAAATCACAGAAACAGGTGTATCATGCACCCATGACTAACCCTGGGCCTACTGGATACTGTGGCTACCCACCACAATATATATTTTGTTAAAGTTGTGAAAAAAGTTTTACAACTTGAGTAGCCTCAACTGCAATGCCCCAAACAAACAACACCAACTTACATGTAAAATCTCAAGTCCAAAAGTGATCCAAACTCCAAAGTCCAAAAAGTCCTCAAATACAAATATCCAGCAGCGGCCACAAAAAGTAATCCTTCCAGCTCCACAGCCAAATGAAAAGGGACCAGGACATGGACAAAGCACTGGGAGGAGCCTGCTGGACAGGAACAGGAAGTTGGAGACTCTGGGGCACTTCCTTCCTCCCACCCCACACCAACAAATTGACTCCTGCACCAAAAAGTGCAGCCAAATGTCAATCTTAGGAGTTATTCTGATCAAAATCATAATTTTCACAAGGTTTATGCTTCCTGCGGTGGATTTCTTGTGCAGAATTGCAATTTCTGCAAATTCGGGAACGCGAGCTGTTCAAATCTCCCGCCGGAAGTCAGCTGCGCGCCGCATCTACGTGTTCAGCATTGTTTACTCCAGCAATGCGTGATCGCGAGCCCTTATGACGTACTCGCGTTGTCAAACTCTCTCTGTGCAAGATGGCAAGCCGCGATAACGTAATTGCGTTCGAAAAACTCTCGCGCGATCACGCAGCAAGATCGAAAATGGCGCAGCACACGCAAAACCGGGAGAAAAACAACTCCCGGACTCAGAATCACGGTAAGTCAACGACGAGCGCGCTATATTGTATTTTTCAAGCGCGACCAAGCAAAATAATTCGTAGCATGCGAATTTGCAGATTATTGGGCAAATTTGCGCGATTCGCGAAATGATAAAAAATCCGCAAATTCGCCCGCGAAACGGATTTTACGCCCACGCTTAGTCTGGGTCTATGGCTCATGTGTCAGTCACTAGAGCTGTGGCTGTGTCTCACACTCCTGTACCTGGTGCTGCCAATGTGTCTGGGTCTATGGCTCATGTGTCAGTCACTAGTACTGGGCCTGTATCTCCCATTCCTGTATCTGTTCCTGCGACTGTGTCCAAAGCCACGGGCTCACACAGTTCACCTAATTCTGTGCTGTGAGGTGCAGTTCACATCACTGTAATGTGATTCTAATTGATGTCCGGAATGTCCATTGTTACCACCCTTGCATTATTATTGTCCATGTGACGGTGTGCATGACACACGTCCATGTGCTGCCTCAGATTTACCTGCTCTGTGCCATGGACTGTTGATGCACTTAGCCCCTCTCATGAGCTGCCTCAGATGTACCTGCTCTGTGCCATGGACTGTTGATGTACTTAGCCCCTCTCATGTGCTGCCTCAGATGTACCTGCTCTGTGCCATGGACTGTTGATTCACTTAGCCCCTCTCATGTGCTGCCTCAGATGTACCTGTTTTGTTATGAACACTGCCCTGTTGCTGTTATGATACTGTATTGTGCCCTCTCATGTGCTGCCTCAGATGTACCTGCTCTGTGCCATGGACTGTTGATGCACTTAGCCCCTCTCATGTGCTGCCTCAGATGTACCTGTTCTGTTATGAACACTGCCCTGTTGCTGTTATGATACTGCATTGTGCCCTCTCATGTGCTGCCTCAGATGTACCTGCTCTGTTCTATCCAGTGGCAATGCTCTTGGCTACTCTTGGAGTCAACCTCTATTATGTGCAATAAAGCAAGTAACTCCTGTGTAGTGGTTTCTCTGTGTCATTCCTGGTTGTCTCCTTGCACTGTTGATATATTGTTGCTGTCGTACATGCTGTGTCTGCCACTTTCACATTACCATTGCCCAGCACTGTTTCATTTACTTTGGCTTGGGGAATAGTCATTGCAATGTGACTGTGGACTGTGTAAGGGTGGAGGAGGCACTCAGAGTCTCATTTGGGGACAACAGTGGCTTACCATGCACTGCAGGTTATGTGGATGTTTTTCATTTGGTGCATATGTCACACTCATGATTTGTGGGTACACAGTAGGTTGTTCAGTGTCGACTTTGTCAGTGTACATGTCAGGGCTAATCGTGTGTGTGTTGGTTGTTTATGTGTGTGCAGCAGTGTTGTTTTTTGTGGTGTGTGGTGTATGGGCCTCTGTCTGTTGGTGGAGTAGGTGTGGGGTTAGCCTGAGGGTGGGCCAGCATGTCTCCTTATGTGTGGTATGCCTTGTGTGTTGGTGTGTGTATGTGGGCCTGTGAGCTGTGTGGCCTAGCCATTCCTGCCTGCCCGCATCGTTGCTTGTGGGCATGGTTTCCGTCGTCTGCTCTGCTCCGTAGCGTTGTCCGTGGTGTGGGTGATTGTTAGCGGTGCGTGTGTGTTCTGGGTGTGTGGGGTCTGTTGTGCCCAGGTGGTTTTCCTGGTGGTGCATGATTGTGTTTTCATCTCCAGAGCTGGTGTTCTGTTGTAGGTAGGGGCTCCGACACGTGCGTGGTGTGTGTGTTGCAACCGTGGTCGGCAGGGGAGTACCTGCCGGGGTGGTGACGTGGGGAGGGAAAGGGGCATTGGGGGTTTGTGATGTATGGATGATGTATGTTTGCAGGGAAGTGAACATATGTGTTGCTCATTAGATTATCTTGGTGTGCACTGCATACAGAAATGCGATGCAGGGGACGCTAAGTTATTCGTACGATTCGTACTTACCTGCATACATCCGTTTGCCATACATTATTGTCCCCCAACATGCCACTCCCCCTCCCCACATCACAGCCCTGGCAGGTACTCCCCTTCTGACAGCAGTTGGTGTGTTTACGTACCTGGGTCGTCGGCGGCGGCGGTCCATGACTTGCTGGTGGTGGAGCACGAAGAGTATCGGAAATGCGTGTAGAGCTGGGTCCATGGCGACGGCCTGCCTGCGGTGGGTATCTCTGCAATGTTTTGCCTCTCCGCTGTGGTGAATCCGCCGTGTTCAGACTGGTTGTTTTTCCGCAGCGATTTGCTGTGTCGTTTCCGCCATCATGATTTCTAGGACGGTCGAGACGTCATTCCGTACGGCAGTGTCTCTGGATTGGTTATGTCCGCCGCGGGGTCGGGTGTATTTCCGCAGCGGTGCATGTTCTTCCACGGCGTACGGAAATTTTACATTGCTTCCCATCCTATTATGGCAGACGGACTAGCCGCGGCTGGCGGATGGGAAAACGCATTTTCCGCATACCTCAGGCCGGCGGTCGTCCTTCCGTCCGCCATCGTAATTGACCCCCTACGTTAGGATTATCTCACAGAACACAAATATCAGACCAACTTGCTATACACCAGAATTGCAAAACATAGATGCCCAATGGGAAGAAGCTAGTGATTCTTGGTCCACACTTGGAAACCAAAGCTTTAGTTTTGAAGATGTAAAAAAAAGTAATCCTGAAGGGCCATGGAAACGGGGCCCCAGGTCCGAATGGCATCCCCCCAAATTGTCTTCAAATCAGACCTCGACTTGTGGAGTGGAAGACTAAAAAACCTATTTGATGAGGTGGAGAAAGAAAGACAAATTCCTGCAAGCTGGCATGGGGCAGTTATTACACCAATCTTCAAAGGAGGCAACAGAACGCCTGCGTCCAACTATATGTTAATAGCACTTCTGGACGTGGACGCAAAGTTTTACGCATTGCTATTACTAGAAGAACTGACGATCTGGTCTGACACTTTAAAACTGATACCGCTTAATCAAACAGGGTTCAGAAAAGGATCACAAACATCCTGTTGCTTTTGATGATCGCCGACAAATATATACGGAGAAAACAACAGCTTCACCGCTGTTTTGTCGACTTAAAGGTGGCATTTGACAGTGTGGACCGTCACATCTTATGGGGAAAACTGTGCAAGTGGAACATCCCGGAAAATTACTCAGAGGAATACTACTTCTATACTCGAACACATGGATGAGAGTAAAGCTAGGAGATGGCTCAAGGCTATCACGAAAGGTTACAACCACCAAAGGGCTAAAACAAGGATGTGTTCTGGCCCCGCATCTCTTCAACCTTTTCATGGCAGACCTGGCACCAAAACTTAACATGATTATATCTCATCCACCCAAATTAGGCTCCTTATCATTATCTCACCTATCATATGCGGACGATGTCATCCTGATGAGCCTAAGATCGGCCTACAAAGATCACTAGTAGGAATGCTAGTAGGAATGCTGGAATACATAGCCGACAACAGGCTAGAGATAAACACCTCAAAAAGCAAAACACTGTTGATCACTAGACATCGGATGGCCAATCAGCAACTTCAACTAGAGGGCAAAAAACTAGAAGCCGTATCTAATTATAAGTACCTGGGTTTTTACATTGACAACAGGAATAATCACCGGGAGCAAAAAGCATACATGGCCCAGAGGACAAACGCCCTATCGTTTGCTTTCAGGTCACTAGCAAAAAAACTGAAGGGGCCATCATTTGAACCCCTTCTAGCAGTAATGAAAGCCAAAACACTATCATATGGCAGCCCTGCACTACACGGGAAAGATGCCGACCTGCTCAACAAATCGCAAGTTTTAATTTATAAAAGAGTCTTTCAAATCCATCAGACCGCATCTCCAGCGCAAGTAAGGATAGAATTTGGAGTAACTAATGAAACACTGGGGAGAATGTATGCAACTATTAAACAATGATATAGCCTGAAGCTAAACACAGCAGATTCGGAACTAAATAAGGCATTGTGGGAGGAACTAGAGAACAATGAAAAGTCCCCATACAACCATTATCTAACAAAAGCCTTATCATAAACCGGTACAGGGGAGCTCTGGGAAACCTACTTGCCTTATTCAGCCTTCAAACAAGCCATAAATAAGTCAGCAAAATGTCACTCTTTGCTAGTCGACAAAAACATCCTCAGCCAGAGAAAACATGCGTGGATGGCAATTACCAACTATGAAACACTTACCCCAGCGCCGTACTTAAATATTACATTTTCGGCCTACCGGAAGCTACAACTGATGGCCCTGCGCCTAGGCAAACTGCCGTCCATCGCAGCTCAGCCAACATGGGCACACAAAGGGCCGAAAGAGTGCAGACTATGCGGGAGTAGTAAAGAGGACTTCGTTCATCTAACCTGCATTTGTCCAAAACTATCAGAAGCACGAACCACCTTTCTAAAACATGCTATGAACTTCAGAGGCATAAGGACATGCAGATCCGCTATCATAGCAGGCTTGGACCCAACAGATACCCCATTGAACTGCCAATTAATAAAGTTCCTCTCAGCACATGCAAACATATTAAAAACAAATAAATAAATAAACAAATAATAACAATAAATAAACTATGACGGTCCCTAAGCACGGTACCTTAACATCAAGACTGACTGGTCCTGACCCGGAACTTGCATTTTAAAAGAATAATTGAACAGTTGGCCAAGAACATCTGTAGAAACATTCCCCCTTGTGCAGTCGATTAGGTATTAAATAAGCTTTGGTCTAATCACCTGCTAACGACAACCATCTGGAAACCTCAGCATATCACCAAGAGATTGACTAACTGACTGATGGCACTTTATACAGAATTGAGAGCTGATAACGTTTAAACACAAGTTTTTTTTAAGTCGGTTTATGAATCATATAATTATAATTTTTACTACAGTTCACTAACTTATTAGAAAATGTATTGTTGTGGTTTTAATTAACGTAAACAATAAAAAATGTCATTCATTGTCATTGTATAATTGTTTAGCCATGCAACAGTTGATGTTGTTGCACCAAGGCTATGCCAATGCTTGTTAATATCTGTCTCCACCGTTTGATGGATGCTCTGGCTAAGCTGGAGTGTCAGTTATTTAATAATGCCGATGACACCCAATTAATTAATCATATTGAGAATTCTTCCCAGGTACAGCTTAAGGTACAGAACATCCTTCGGTTCACTATGAACTAGATGACCTTGAATTCACTGAAAGTGAATCTTGCTAAGATGGAGATTCTCGCTATCGCTACTGGGGTTAATGCCTGGTCCGGTCTTTTTTGGCCCCAAGAGCTTGGCACCACTCCATCACTGGCACCAGCTGTGAAGAGCCTGGGCATCAGGTTAGACTCCAAACTAGCAATGGGAAATCACATTGCTGCGGTAGTGGGAAGTTGTGTGGGAATGATGAGACAACTACGGAAACTTGTACCCTTGTCGTCATCTGCTACCTTGCGTGCCTCGGTGTCAGCATTAGTTCTATCTCGCCTGGACTATGGCAATGCTGTATACACAGGACTCCCCGATAACCTTTTGGGGAAACTCCAGGTGGTCAAATGATGCAGAACGTCTGATCCTTAAACTGCAGAGAAGAACACATGCTACACCCTTGGTACAGCAGCTACACCGGCTCTATAGCAGACAGAGGATCAGATTTAAGGGCCAGTGTATTGCACACAAAGCTATGTATGGAGCAGCACCCAGCTACATTAAAGATCGCCTGAAGCCTTATGTGCCTTGTCGTTGTCTTCGTTCATCAGGCACACACTTGTTGGGCTGCCCACGCTTTAACAGCACCACTTTAGGGGGACGTGCCTTCTTTCTTGTGATTCCTCAGCTTTGGAATAAGCTACCAGAGAGCCTGCGCGGTGAGGCATCTCTCCTACCATTTAGGAAAAAGCTTAAGACTATCTTGTTTGCTGAGGCGTTTCGATAAGTTCAAACCCTAATTTTGCTCTATCTGCAAGCATCATGGCATCCCTGGTTTTATGGTTTGTAGTGTTTAGAGACCGTTGGTGATTTGGCGCTTTACAAATATAAATAAATAAATAAATTGTGGCCGCACAATAACCTTCTCTCTACCGGCTGACCTCCGTTGTATGGGAGTACAGCGCTGTCCAAAGATATTACAATAAAATTAAACTACTGCTCTTCTCTAGACCAGGCTTCTGCGTAGTATACTCCCTTTTTCACTGTGTACCATTATGTGCAGTTCCATATAGGGGTTGACTAATCCCTGGGTTGCCCCCCCTTGCTTGGCGAGTTCACACTTGGAGTTCACTGATGACCGTGTGCTGCACCAAGAGAAATATGGACCCCTAGAGAGGGTCATCGGGAGGGGACAGGCGGAGACTTGTGACCGATTCTGTGCCGCCATGCTGGTATCCCACCAGAGTAGTAGCCCACAAACCCTGCACACAATTTATAGGTTCTACGCAATATTGCACCTAGTTTGTTCAGAACTAACACTGCACATCTGTTGGCCCATAGTGCTCCGCAAGATTGTACTTAGTTTGCTCAGAAGTCGTACTGCACAACACACCTCAGCCCTGAAAACTGAGCCCTTGTTTTACCCCCATACTTGTTTATTCCCAAACTTTGGGGGTTTGCCCCTTATAACAGTGTACTGCACCAGCAGTGGAAGTTTACCTGCTCTTTCCAAATTTGAATTTTCCTGAATAATGGACATGCTAAGTATTCTTAATACATTGTAGCCTTTTTATGCTTTTACCCCTTGTTTGCCAGAGTGCCGGGAAGGTTAGTCAATGCTGTGGATTTGAGGACAAATTTACCTGCACATTCTTAAATATGATTGCAAATGTGCTCTGGTAATAGTCAGCATTGGTGCTCCAAACCCATATTTTTCAACAATCTTACAGTAACAGCACCAATTATGGCATGACAAACTAACGCAACCCACCTGGCTTACTGGTGGATCTAGCGTATGTAGCCCGTAAGCAGCCACGGCCGGTAGTAGGTGTAAATGCAGGGCGGTGACGTAGGGAGGGGGAGGGGCAGGGTGGGGGGTTGTAATGTATGGATTACAGACTATAACAGGTAAGTAAACATATAAATAAATAAAACGAGTTTCGTTGTGTGCACTGCATCGCATTTGGTGATGCAGTGCACACAACGAAATTTGTTTTATTTATTTATAAGTTTACTTACCTGTTATAGTCCGTAATCCATACATTACAACCCCCCACCCTGCCCCTCCCCCTCCCTACATCACCGCCCTGCAGTTACACCTGCTAACAGCCGTGCCTGCCCATAAGCCAGCTTTTGCTAGAGGTAAACCGGTGTGTCAAACATGCTTTTGGCTAGTGGGACCCTGGAGTAAATCTTATGCACAAATTGCCTGCCCTTTATTTTTCCATTGCCTGCAAGTAGGGCAGTGCTTTCTCATACTGCTGGAAACTGCTTCCTCCCCTTTTGAAGGTGTAAAATGGTGGAATCCCTCACATTTACAAAGGTGTAATTGCTTGGTCAACAATAATCGACTTTCTCTCATTTTAGGTACATGTTTTCACTCCTCTCACATTCACCACCTGTTGCAGAAAGGTGTTTACCACTTTGTAGAAAGATGTTACTCACCTCTTTCATTTAACATAAAACCCTTGAAACCAAGGATCCAGAGCCTGGCTTGTCAGTGAATAGTATTCACAACACTCATTGGAGTTGGAATAGCTTTGATAAGCTGAAGAAAGAAAATCATTGTTCTTTCTTGTGTCCCCTCACTCACCAGGGTTTCCCCACGGTGACATGCTTCATCATTGGGGCCATCCCAGCGCTCTACGGACTGGGGCGTGCTACGACTTGCGAACTACGTAGGAGCACTTTAAATTTTGGACTATGTGTGGTGGAAGGTGTATTGTGAAGTGGAGTGGAGTGAGTAAAGTGGATTAAAAATACCTGCCTAGTGAGCTACAAATGATTTATTCTTGCTCCTGGGTGGTACGTTAAAAACGGGGTTCTAGGGATCCTACTAGCAATGAGTGTGCCTAGCAGTTTCTGTCAACATGTTTTGAGATTCTCGCAAGCTCTTCTTCAGGACTACGCAGGGACCAGCCCTCTGTTCGCCACTCCTAATGTGCTCAAGTGAGATACTAAAAAACAAATATTATTTAGAATGCTGCAATAATAAGGCATGCATTAGTACATACGCTAGTAATGATCACGTAGTATCTGTAAGAGAAAGAAAACACTGTGTGGTTATCGGGGTGTATGCCCCCTCAGTATAATGACATATTTCTACATACACCATCCACAGATCAATGGATTATCTTTGCTTTTCAGTCCATGCGACAATGCGATAAAAACTAGTCTGATGCCAAGTGATTAAAAACCATGTGTCACAACATGGTTTCATTCCTACTCAGTGTTTAAGCATACACACACCACATAAATAAGTGAGATAGACGATTAAATACATGTAAAGAGACCTAACTTGGCCCCCTTGGCCGCGGAGTGTTGTCCGTATCCCGTCCAATCTAAGGGAAGAAATCAGGAAAAAAAGATTGCCGTTTAGTACTCGGCAATGCTATGGCGTAAAAGTGCCGCAATGTCAGTATCTGGTAGCACTGCCAAAAAGAAGTACATCGTAATTAAAGTAATGGTCGATGTTGTCCACTCTCGGTCGGGACCTGTAGGGAATGAAACCCCTTACTTGAAGTACGGGACAGCTCAGCTTAGTAACCTAAGCTGCAACCTCCGGACCGCATCTTGAGAAGCGTGTGTCTGGGGGTTGATTAAATGCTGCCACTTCCGCGTTGTCATTCAGGTTGCATCCGGACCGTGGAAGCACTTCTTACTATTCTGGAAGGCACAAAATGTCAGCCATTTGGGGGAATTATTTACAAAACAGACCCTTTGAAAAATACATGTAGGAAGCTTTGTTTTAAACAAAAATTAATTATTAGTGTTCCGCTGGGGGCTCAAGTCCCAAAAAAACAATTAAGGATTAATTGGGGTCGGATGGAATTATTAGCGTGTCGGGGTACCTACCATAGAGATTTTGATATAATAAAGGCAAGGGGCCATCTATGTGGGATGTCTGGCCTACTGAGAAGGTTTTAGACTGGTCAGAGGGTTTATGTGATGGACTTTACTTTCTATCCCTAAACATTCAGGGAACCGTCTGTGGGGGCCATCTTGTAAGGGTCATTTGATTGCCCCCGGTTGCTCAATGAGGAGATATATAATATTATGACATAAAATGTAGTTTATTGTCCTCTAAACATGATCATTAGTTGACAACATCAAGAAAAATGGTGCTATTAAGTGTACTAAGAGACACATTCAAACTCACATTACATTAGTGAAGCCTGGAGTCAAAAAGGGTCAGAATCTCATTATGTGAGTTGCCCCCATGGTATGTCGTCGTTGAGACCTTGGGTATCTGAGCGCAACTTAAAGACCCAGCGTTGTTCTTTCTCAAGGAGTTTTTTACCCATATGTATTTGGTTCTGCATGGTTTCTAAGACTACCCACCTCATATCATTCGGTGTGTGTAATTTTTCCAGGAAATGTGTCATTATTTTGGTGTTAGTACGTTTGCACCTGATGTTACTCCGGTGCTCCGTGATGCGTGTGCTGACCTTTCTAGTAGTCAGACCTACGTAGTGTAAGTTGCAAGTACAGGTGATCATATAGGCCACTCCTGTTGTGTTGCAATTTGAAAAAGACCTAAGGTCCCATATCAAGCCATTGTTGCAGTGGACTTGTTTTGTTGCTGTGGTCAGGTGGCAGACGCTGCAGTTTGTCCAGGGGTAATGGCCTGCAGAGAGGGGGTGTAAGAGGCGTGCTGCGCCCACAGAGCCCTGTGGTACTCTTGGTCGTGTGTGGACCACAACATTTCTCAAATTTTTGCCCTTACGATGGCTGAACATTGGTTTTTCGAAATTCAAGTCCCCACTGTTAAGGGTTCTCTAGTGTCTTTTTATTATTTTCGCTACATGGTTAGATGCCACATTGTAAGTCGTGATGCAGATTGGTCGTTTTTTGGTGTTTTCCTCAATGATCTTTGGTTCTAAAAGTGCTTCACGGTTATTATTTGCAGCCTTTTCTTAGCTTTTTGCACGATATGTTTGGGGTAGTTTCGGAGGAGGAGTTTTTCGCTCAGGTCTTTGGCCTGGACATTGAAATCTCTTTTTTCAGAACAGGTACGTCTAAGACGTAAGAATTGCCCAAAGGGTAAATTCTCCCTTAATTGTCTCGGGTGGAAACTGTCGAATCAGAGAAGATAGTTCCTAGCTGTGGGTTTAAAATGTGTGGTTGTGGTGAGTCTGCCTTCCTGTGCTTGTATATTAAGGTCTAAAAAAACAGGTTGGATCTGCTCATTGATGATGTGAATTTCAAGAAAGGGTCTTGTAAGTTTAGCCATTGTAGAAAAAGCGTGACTCCATTCTCATCACCCTCCCAGATCAGTAGCGGACGTGGCTCAGGTGGGGGTTGTTAGGATGTAGGATCTTATGTCTCTCTAGGTGGTGGACGTACAATCCTGCCACGCTCGGCGCGAAAGTACTTCCCATACTCGTGCCATGCTTCTGGCGGTACAGATTGTTTTGAAATTGGAAAAAAATTTCAGTTAATGCAAGGCGATAACATTCGAGGACCACATGTCTGGGCGTGTTGTATTCCCCTGCTTCCGCGAAAAGGACCTTTTCCAAGATTTCTAGGGTCTCTTTATGCGGAAGACTCGTGTAGAGGCTTTCTACATCAAGGCCCACCAGTATGTGGGTTGTGGGGTTGTATTGCAGGTCTTTGATGAGACACAAGACAGCTTTGGTGTCTTGCAGATAGGTGTCTGTCCTTTGTATTAGAGGTCTCAAAAACGCATCAGTGAATTTGGACAGGGGCTCTAAGATGGAACCAATCTCTGAGACTATTGGTCTCCCTGGTGGTTTAGTCATGGTCTTGTGGATCTTGGGGATTGTATAGAAGTAGGGGACGGTAGGGTCTTTATTTTCAAGAAAGTCTGCCAGCGGACAAGGGGGGCGCCATTGTGGTACACAACTGACTACAATACAGAATGCCTCCGCCTTCTAGCGGACGGACAGAACTATAAAATCATTGACATCAACCCCACAGAACGTTTACGTATTGAGATAGCAAGTCTGGTAGAGGAATCCCGGACCAATGATTGGATGTCCAAGAAAGAGGCAGACTTTCTTGAAAATAAAGACCCTACCATCCCCTACTTCTATACAATCCCCAAGATCCACAAGACCATGACTAAACCACCAGGGAGACCAATAGTCTTAGGGATTGGTTCCATCTTAGAGCCGCTGTCCAAATTCGCTGATGCATTTTTGAGACCTCTAATACAAAGGACAGACACCTATCTGCAAGACACCAAAGCTGTCTTGTGGCTCATCAAAGACCTGCAATACAACCCCACGACCCACATACTGGTGGGCCTTGACGTAGAAAGCCTCTACACGAGTCTTTCGCATAAAGAGACCCTAGAAATCTTGGAAGAGGTCCTGTTCGAGGAAGCATGGGAATACAACACCCCCAGACATGTGGTCCTCCAATGTTGTCGCCTTGCATTAACTGAACATTTTTTCCAATTTTAAAACAATCTGTACCGCCAGAAGCATGGCACGAGTATAGGAAGTACTTTCGGCCGAGCGTGGCGGGATTGTACGTCCACCACCTAGAGAGACATAAGATCCTACATCCTAACAACCCCCACCTGAACCATGTCCAACTATGGAAACGATACATAGATGACGTGCTACTGATCTGGGAGGGTGATGAGAATGGAGTAACGCTTTTCCTACAATGGCTAAACTTACAAGACCCTTTCTTGAAATTCACATCATCAATGAGCAGATCAAACCTAGTTTTTTTAGACCTTAATATACAAGCACAGAAAGGCAGACTCACCACAACCACACATTCTAAACCCACATCTAGGAACTGTCTTCTCAGTTTCAACAGTTTCCACCCAAGACAACTAAGGGAGAATTTACCCTTTGGGCAATTCTTACGTCTTAGACGTAACTGTTCTGAAAAAAGAGATTTCAATGTCCAGGCCAAAGACCTGAGCGAAAAACTCCTCCTCAGAAACTACCCCAAACATATCGTGCAAAAAGCTAAGAAAAGGGCTTCAAATAATAACCGTGAAGCACTTTTAGAACCAAAGATCATTGAGGAAAACACCAAAAAACAATAATCTGCATCACGAATTACAATGTGGCCTCTGACCATGTAGCAAAAATAATAAAAAGACTCTGGAGAACCCTTAACAGTGGGGACTTGAATTTCGAAAAACCAAAGTTCAGCCATCGTAAGGGCAAAAATGTGAGAAATGTTGTGGTCCACACACGACCAAGAGAACCACAGGGCTCTGTGGGCGCAGCACGCCTCTTACACCCCCTCCCTGCAGGCCATTACCCCTGCACAAACTGCAGCGTCTGCCACCTGACCACAGCAACGAAACAAGTCCATTGCAACAATGGCTTGATATGGGACCTTAGGTCTTTTTCAAATTGCAACACAACAGGAGTGGTCTATAAGATCACCTGTACTTGCAACTTATACTGCGTAGGTATGACTACTAGGAAGGTCAGCACACGCATCACGGAGCACCGGAGTAACATCAGGTGCAAACGTACTAATACCAAAATGACGACACATTTCCTGGAAAAATTACACACACCGAATGATATGAGGTGGGTAGTCTTAGAAACCGTGCAGAACCAAACACATATGGATAAAAAACTCCTTGAGAAAGAACAACGCTGGGTCTTTAAGTTGCGCTCAGATACCCAAGGTCTCAACGACGACTTGCCATGGGGGCAACTCACATAATGAGATTCTGACCCTTTTTGACTCCAGGCTTCACTAATGTTATGTGCGTTTGAATGTATCTCTTAGCACACTTAATAGCACCATTTTTCTTGATGTTGTCAACTAATGATCATGCATAGACGACAATAAACTACATTTTATGTCCTAATATTATATATCTCCTCATTGAGCAACGGGGGGCAATCAAATGACCCTTACAAGATGGCCCCCACAGACGGTTCCCTGAATGTTTATGGATAGAAATTAAAGTCTATCACATAAACCCTCTGACCAGTCTAAAACCTTCTCAGTAGGCCAGACACCCCACATAGATGGCCCCTCACCTTTATTATATCAACCTCTCTATGGCTGGTACCCCGACATGCTAATAATTCCGACCCCAAATAACCCTTAATTGTTTTTTCGGGATTTGAACCCTTAGCGGAACACTGATAATTATTTTTTGTTTAAAACAAAGCTTCCTACACGTATTTTTCAAAGGGCCCATTTTGTAAATAATTCCCCCAAGATGGCCGACATTTTGTGGCTTCCAGAATAGTAAGAAGTGCTTCCACGGTCCAGATGCAACCGCAATGACAACGCGGAAGTGGCAGCATTTAATCAACCCCCGGACACACGCTTCTCAAGATGCGGTCCGGAGGTTGCAGTGTAGGTTACTAAGCCGAGCTATCCCATACTTCAAGTAAGGGGTTTCATTCCCTACAGGTCCCGACCGAGAGCGGACAACATCGACCATTACTTTAATTACGATGTACTTCTTTTTGGCAGTGCTACCAGATATTGACATTGCGGCACTTTAACGCCATAGCATTGCTGAGTACTTAACGGCAATCTTTTTCTCCCGATTTCTTCCCTTAAATTGGAAGGGATACGGACAACACTCCGCGGCCAAGGGGGCCAAGTTAGGTATCTTTACATATAATCGTCTGTCTCACTTATTTTTGTGGTGTGTGTATGCTTAAACGCTGATTACGAATGAAAGCATGGTGTGACACATGGTTTTTAATCACTTGGCATTGGACCGGTTTTTATCGCATTGTCGCATGGACTGAAAAGCACAGATAATCCATTGATCTGTGGATGGTGTATGAAGAAATATGTCATTATACTGAGGGGGCATACACCCCCATAACCACACAGTGTTTTCTTTCTCTTACAGATACTACGTGATCATTACTAGTGTATGTACTAATGCATGCCTTATTATTGCAGCATTGTAAATAATATTTGTTTTTTAGTATCTCACTTGAGCACGTTAGAAGTGGCGAACAAAGGGCTGGTCCCTGCCTCGCCCTGTAGAAGAGCTTGCGGGAAGCTCGAAACATGTTGACAGAAACTGCTAGGCACACTCATTGTTAGTAGGATCCCTAGAACCCCATTTTTAATGTTCCACCCAGGAGCAAGAATAAATCATTTGTAGCTCACTAGGCAGGTATTTTTAATCCACTTTACTCATACCACTCCACTTCACAACACACCTAGCACCACACATAGTCCAAAATGTAAAGTGCTCCTACGTAGTGTGCAAGTCATAGCACGCCCCAGTCCGTAGAGGGCTGGGATGGCGCCAATGATGAAGCATGTCACTGTGGCGAAACCCTGGTGAGTGAGGGGAAACAAGAAAGAAAAATTATTTTCTTTCTTCAGCTTATCAAAGCTATTCCAACTCCAATGAGTGTTGTGAGTACTATTCACTGACAAGCCAGGCTCTGGATCCTTGGTTTCATGGGTTTTATGTTTAATGATAATTTGTGGAGGGTGAGCCTGGTTCCTTTTTCCCTCTTACTCCCTCTTTTTGAGAAATGCTCACCTCTTTCAAACAGTGTTCCCTTCTTTTGGATCCAAGAAAGGAAAGCCTAAAGGGTGGTCAAGAGTGCTTACTGGGAAGGTTGTGAGGTCGGTTACAAATCTGGCCTATTGCTGGGAGGTGAAGTCAGGTGATATATTAGTCCACTAAGGATGTGTTGATTGTTTAAAACGTGAAGGACAATTTTATAGCACATAACTACTAGTATTCTCTTTAAGAACGTCCACAGGGACCAATTAACAAAGCCATTTAATCACTTAAGTTTAACTTTTATGTTAAAAATGTTATGATTTACAGTTCCAAATACTCTTTTCCCATTCACAGAACTCATAAATCCATTTACTCACAATCTTCTCGGAGGGGCGGGGAGTGGGCATTCCAGGGCGGGAATGATATGGAAATTTGGTAAACAACCTCAAACGGGGTCGAATACACAACCTTTTAAAAGGCACATTCACATCCTACGTACCATCAGAAATTAACACCTCATGCTTTGTCTAAGGCAGGATTGGGGATTGAATATAACCAAAGGATTCAAGGAATGGGTTTCTTTACAGATCCACTATGAAAACTAAAAATAAAATGTGTAGATGCACTTCTGGTAAGTATACATATCAAAGCTTTATGCCGCTACTATGGCACGTTTATGGTAACTTCAAGAACACCTTGCAATATGATGACTTTAAAATGTAGTTCCCATCTCGTCAGATGTGACAACCCATGATGATTATCAGTACAACCAAATGGCAGTTGTATTTTGTGGATTTATTTTTAGATACTGCAGTGTTAAAAACTTGTGTTCATGAACATCTGGTGTATCTGGTGGTGCAGGTAGAGCTCCACCACATGCAATGCTTACAAACATGGCTTTGGGAATGCAAGAGCATGTTAAAACATGTAATAAAATCAAGTATTCTTTTAGAATTTTGGAAGTTAACAATATGAAAATAGCAACTTTTAAATCGATTTTTCAAGAAGCTGGGATAGACCCTAGGATCATCACTCTAAAATATCTTGAATGTAATGTAGTGGTGCCTTTTCACAAACTGTGGACTGGGGCATTAAGAGCCTGCTTAATGCATCTGCACTTTCAAAGGGCAACCAAAGTAGGTGAAAATCACACAGATGGCCAAAGCTTGAGTATATATGTATGTGATATTTGTATAGGGACCACCAAAAAGTGACTGGAAGGCCAGCTGGGTTCTGAGATCAGAAGTGTAATTTTACGGCACTGCCTTATAGTGTTCTTTAAAGTAATGTGCCTTCAGCCCTTTCCTGAATTAATGAAGTGTAGTACCTTGTAGAAACAGTAAAGTCATTCTGGATGCATAGATGGAGAAGGCTTGTTGTCTAGATTGTTTTCTTTATTGCATTTACTTGTCTCACCTTATGGGTAACCGCTGCCCCTTCCTGGCATGCAAACGGTATGAGAGGATCTTTCATACAGGTTACTCTCGTGGGTCCAGAGGAATGGACATCCTGCTGCAGCGTTTCCTTCCCACTCGCGAACTCTTGCATGGTCTGAGACCTATAGGGCTGCTTCCTGGCACTCACCGGGACAATAGATGGCCAGATCATTAATCTTGTGAGTGTCTATGCTCCCTCCACGGCCCTTGGCACATTTTTCTGTGATCTGTCAAAGATCCTGCTGAGTCTTCTGCAAGGGTTGACAGTAATCGGAGGCAAGTTCAATGCAGTCCCTGTCCACAGAAGACACTGCCACTGGACCTCCCTATGTATCCTGGTGCTCGGGAGACGTCACCTCTTTCAGTGGGCAACTGCCATAGGTCTCTGCGATGCATGGAGGAGGTGGAACCCGGTACACCATCAATTTACACACACATCAGCTGCACATCACACCCACTCACCTATAGAACTTGTCTTCCTGCCTGCCTTTGATTGTCCTGCCATCTCTCATGCCCATATTCTCGCCCGTGGCATATCTGACCATGCTTCTCTCTTTCTCAATCTTTGCTCCTCCAGGGAGGGTCAATGACTTATGTGGCATCTCAATGCCTGGTATCTCCAGGACGAAACTTATGTCCAGGTCTGGTATGCGGAACTGCAAACATACTTTCACAATAATGGTAACCGGTCACGACTATTGGCATCCTCTGGGTTGCCAGTAAGACAGCTCTACGGGGGTTTGCCAAAGGGCATATCCAGATACAAGAACATGCTTGCTCCCTTCGATCACTCAGCTGGAGACGCGTGCTCTCAGACTGCGGAGAAACTTTGAGACGGATCCCGGTAGCTCGAATGTTAGATGAGCCTTTCTCGGCCGAGGAGATAGGGTAACCTTGTCGAAGGTTGCTCCTGGGAAGCTCCTGGCCCCAATGTCTTTCCCACAGAGTGCTACTGTAGTGTGTTTATCTAGGTACCTGAATCGATATTCCTATTCTTTGCCCTTGTCCGGTTATAAATCAATAATATCCCTACAACGGCATAGAAACCCTTTTCATAATTCAGTCATAGCGCATGCTGTCACATTAAGCAAGCCTATTCCTCCAGCCCCCTAGAAAGCACACCGAGTTCTTAAACAAATCCAAGCCTCCAGCAACCTGGGAAATCCCCGCTGCTTTGTTTTGATTTCGTCCGAGAACTCCTGTAAAGCACTGTAAGAACGACCAGTTCTTAGTGACATCTTTATTGACGTCTTATGTCCAGCCTTACGTCAAACCCGGCACCTTTCAGGTATAAATATACCAACGTTGCCTTAAGCAAACACACGGTGGTAATCCTGGAGCAGAGTAGCTATCTACTTCCGAAGAGCCCAGCTGATGCGAGAGCCCACGGACGCTGCGCCTCCCTTTTGACGCGCTGAGAAAGACGCTGTCTTTTCTCTTGCCGAGAAATCCAGCCTCCGGCGTTTCCAGCCTACCCTTGCGGGTGACTGGGATACCGAGTCCTGAGAGAGAGATACCAGCCCTCCTGCCTTCTAATACCCAGGTACTGAACTGAGTAAACCCTTACAGAGAATTCTTGAGTCAGATTCTTGGCAAAACAAACTTAACTTAAACTGCTACTTACTTACTCCCTCCCACGTATTAGGCTTAGGTCAGGTACACCGGGGTAGGCGTAGTTAGAAGCACCAGTTGAGTACGATTAGCCAATGTATATATGTATGTATATATTTTATCCATTTTAAAGTATCATATGGCTAAGAAACCATATCCATGCTTTTACAGTATTATTTCATAATCCTGCTTTTACTGTATGCACTTTACTTAACTATCAGTATTGCAATTGTAGCAATTCATTTCTCTTGTATGAGGAAAGAGACTGCTCAATAAATAACACCTTTTATTGAAAACGCCCGTCCCTCTTTTTCTCTGCAATCTAGTGAAACTAAGTACGCACCTTTGACTGAGTGAAATAGCTGTCTTTTGTTTTCACACGACTCTAGAGATGTACTCTTATTCAGGGAGAGCAAAGTTGTCATGTTTTATGGTTGTCAGAAACTAAATCCCTTCTTGTCTATCCAGGGAAGTTAAACTCCTCCTCGCTTATTCGAGAAAGTTTCTAGTGAACTCTGAGCTAGCTGGCAAACACTTAAGTCTAATATAGTCAGTAGAGACCTAGTTAACCTCAGTCCTACGTCTACACTACTGAAGATATTATTCCAATGCGCAGAGCCTATTGGGACTATAGGAACTACACTACACTACACTACATTTTGCAATATCCTGACCCCGCAACTCCTTGTGCTATATAAGGAGGTTGGCCAGTTGGGCACCTTTCCCAGGGAGATAGATACTCCCACGATTGTGGTGATTCCTAAAACACAACCTCCATCTACAGCATGTGCTGATTACCGTCCAATATCCCTCGTCAACTAGGAAGTTAAAATCTTTGCAACCCTGCTGGACCCCCATCTCAAACAGGTCCTAAGCACTCTGATACAGCCAGAACAATGCAGCCTTATGCCGGCCCGTGGTGCAAAGTGCTACGCAAACAAATGATGGACAGGATGCTAAATAAATCATAAAATCAATTCCATACAAGAGATCTGGGTTAAATCCATTGTTCTTTTGCTCACCATGCCACCCCAGTTTAGACCCAGCCACATGCAAATCAGTCTTGACCCTGTGCCTCATGGGAACAGTCCAGATCGAACTGCCAAGCCAGGTCCTCCCTGGACCGGAATCAAGCATCCTGGGACCAGTTCTGGGTATTACCCTTCATAAGCCAGGCTAGCTTGAATCCAGTGGCACAATGAGTAAGAGACCCCGTCTGGGCATACCCATCCCACTTAGGGTGAAAAGTGCTACGCAAACAAATGATGGACAGATGCTGAATAAATCATACATTCACCCCAGTCAAGAGATCTGGGTTAAATCCATTGTTCCTTTGCTCACCATGCCACCCCAGTTTAGACCCAGCCACATGCAAATCTGTCTTGACCCTGTGCCTCATGGGAACAGTCCAGACCGAACTGCCAAGTCCTCCCTGGACCAGAAACAAGTTTCCTGGGACCGGTTTCAGGGTATTACCCTTCATCAGCCAGGCTAGCTTGAATCCAGTGGCACAATGAGCAAGGGACCCACGTCTGGGCATACCGATCTCACTTAGGGTGAAAAGTGCTACGCAAACAAATGATAGACGGAATGCAGAATAAATCATACATTCACCTCCAGTCAAGAGATCTGGGTTAAATCCATTGTTCCTTTGCTCACCATGCCACCCCAGTTTAGACCCAGCCACATGCAACTCAGTCTTGACCCTGTGCCTCATGGAATGGAATGGAATGGAATGAGGATTTGTAAAGCGCGTTGGCTACCCAGGGGCATCCCAGCACTGTAGGGAGCTTGAACTAGTCCGGAGAGGTAGGAAGAGAGAGGCAGAGTTAGGTTTTAAACAGAGGTTTTGCTGAATAGCCAGGTTTTGAGAATTTTCCGGAAGGTGAGGAGGTTGGGTTCAGATCTGATATGGAGAGGGAGGGAGTTCCAGATCCTGGCTAGGTTGTAGGAGAGCAAACGACCACCACATCTGGCCTTCCTGATGCGTGGTACTGAGGTGAGGTGGGAGGTCGCGGATCTGAGAGAACGAGTGGGCTGGTAGGCTTTCACAAGGGAAGAGTTAATGGGGGGGCCTGTTCCCCAGTAAGAGCGATGTGCGATGCACATGCTCTTAAATTCGATTCTGGATCTCACCGGGAGCCAGTGAAGATCTCTCAGTCTGGCTCATACTGAGGTTCGGCGGGGAATATCCAGGAGAATTCTTGCTGCGCAGTTTTGAATAACCTGGAGTCTGTTGAGTGTGGATTGGGGTGCTCCAAGATATAGAGCATTTCCACAATCGAGGCGGGAGAGGATCAATCCTTGAACCATGATTTGTCTCGAGTGGAATGGAAGAAGAGGGAGAATTTTGCGAAGCAGTCTCATCAGCCCAAAACAGGTGGCAGCTAGCTTAGTGGCCTGATGGTTGAAGGAAAGAGTGTGGTCAAGCCAGATGCCCAGGCTCTTGATTGGCTCCTTGGGTTGCGGGGAATTGCCTAAGCAGGGAGGCCAGATGGGGTCGATGGTTTTGGCGATGTTATTTCCAAGGAGCATTATCTCAGTTTTGTCCCCGTTAAGCCTGAGACAAGAGCCGGACATCCAGGTGGCGACTGGTTCCAGGCATTTCTGTAGGCTGTGATGAGAGTTTAGGGGGGGTCCAATGATACCACTAGCTGCGTGTCGTCCGCATAGGAGACGATCTTCACACCAAATGGGCGGACAACATCAGCTAGGGGGCGCAGATAGACATTAAAAAGGGTAGGGCTCAGGGAGGAGCCAGAGGCACTCCACAATTAAGAGGTCTACTGGCAGAGGTGAAATCCCACCCAAAAACCTTGAAGGATCTGTCAGTCAGAAAAGATCTCATCCAGCTGAGAGCAGTCCCTGACACTCCTATTCCTCCAAGACGATGGAGTAGGATGTTATGATTGACAGTGTCGAAGGCGGCACTTAGGTCGAGTAGGACGATGGCCGTGGATCCACCATCGTCCAAGATCCTTCGTGCCTCCTCCGTCACTGCAATCAATGCCGTCTCCGTTCCGTGACGGGGCTTAAAGCCGGTCTGAGAGAAATCTAGAATGTTATTGACTTCTAAGAAGTTGGTGAGAACGGAGTTGACATGCTTCTCGAGGAGTTTACTGAGCCATGGTAGGAGGGAGATGGGACGGTAGTTGGCGGGGTTAGATTGGTCGAGATTGGGTTTTTTAATAGGGCTTTGACCATTGCTCTTTTCCATAGAGGAGGGACAATCCCAGTATGGAGTGAGGAATTGAGCAGGTCTAGAATAGTGGGCGAGATCAGAGGTGTGATCTGGGTGAGGGTACTGGGAGGAGCTGGGTCAGTGGGTGATCCAGATTTGACCTGTCCCATAAGTTTCTCCAAATTAGTAAATTCTAAAGGAGGAAAGCTGTTGAGATCGTGAAGAGGGACTGTCGTGCAACCTGTGTTGACGAAAGCTGTGGGTAGAGTGACGGGGAGGGGGAAAGAGGAGTTGATGGTTTCTATTTTCTGGTGGAAAAACTCAGCTATTTACTCACAATGGATCTGAGTATTGTTATGGTGCTTCGGTGGTTCCGGAAGTTGCAGAAGGGTTTTGGCTATTCGATAGATCTCTTTGGGTTTGGACGCTGCGTTCTCAATCTTGAGTTCGAAGTATTTAGCCTGAGCCAGATGAATTTACGTTTTGTAGTTTTTAATTGCTGTTCTATAGCTTGATTTATCTGATGGGAGGTAGCTGAGGCGCCATTTCCTCTCCAATCGTTTACATACACGTTTGGCCTCTCGTAGTTCATTTGTGTACCACGGGGCTGTAGGATTGCCCCGTTTAGGGTGGGAGTTTTTTAGTCGTAAAACTATATCAAGGGAGCTGGTGATCCACAGGTTGTAGTTATCATTGTTTCTGAGTGGGGATAGATGTTTTAGTGGGTTTGGTACCTTGTAGGAGATCCTCCCACTCAGATAGGTGGAGTTTAAACCAGTTACGTGAACGTTGCGCCATCGGGGGTTGGGGGGGGGGAGTGATCGGGCAGGGTCCAAGTGAGCGGGATAAGGAAGTGGTCAGACCAGGGAAGGGGAGAGGAATTTCCAATGTGAAGGTTATTACAATTGCTGAAAACGGGGTCCAGGAGATGACCCTTTAGATGGGTGGGCCCAGTGACACGTTGGTGCAGTTCAAGGGCGCTTAAGCCCAAGAATAAATCCCTTGCTATAGAGTCATTTGGGTCATCCAGGTGGATGTTAAGGTCACCCAGAATTGTGAAATTAGCAGTACTAACTGCAAGACTTGCCGCTATCGAGGTAAGGTCTGAGAGAAACTGCCTTTGTGGTCCAGGAGGACGATATATAAGCATACCCGAAAAGGTATGTGTGGCACTTAATTTTATGAAAAAAGGAAGGCATTCGCAGTCTGGGAAGTCTACGGGGGTACTGGTGACAACGTAATTTGATTTGTAGATTATAGCTAGACCACCGCCAATGCCCTTTTTCCGGTCGAGGCGGAGTATTTGATAGACAGGAGGAAGTGCTTGTACCAGGTCAGGTTCAGAGTGTTCCTGTAACCAAGTCTCAGTGGCGAAAAAGACGTCAGGGCTTATCTCCTCTAACAGTAGAGAGATTTCCGCGGAGTGTTTAGGAAGCGAACGGCAGTTAAGCAACAGCATAGAGAATGAAGTGGGATTCTTTATACCATGAGAAAGGCGAAAACCACATTGATTACAGACGGAATGTTGGGTAGAGGGGTCCCATGTGTGTAGACAGGATGGCCCAACTGTCTGGTTTAATTGGCGAAGGGACTGCGGGTGATAAGTGATGGTCTGGCGTGACGGTTGAGCAGGGGGGTGGCCCCTGGCCCCGGTCGGTCGCGGACGGGCGCAGGCGGGCTTGCCTTAGGCGCGCCTTCGGCGCGCAAACGTCACGCCCGCTGCGCGACCGGAAGATGCACATGATTTATACTGTTCCAATGAGTGAGGACTGTGGGGGCGTGGCCTAAAAAGGGGCGTGGCCTCTGCTCGTGGCACGAGGAGTGTTGTCGATTAGCGTGCTGTGTCAGCGCTGGCTCCGCTGCCTCTAACAGCTAATTTCCCAACAAGTAAGTGCTTTAAAAGACAAATACACAAGTTATTCTGTGACAGTTTAAGTTTTAAAAAAGGTGAATCGCTCCCGGCTTCTGCCTCAGGAGTGTAGCTCAAAGCTTCTACTTAGCGCCCTTAACTCGGCGTCTATAAGTAGGCGTCGGCAGGGGGCATGGCCTAAAAAGGGGCGTGGCCTATGCTAGTGCCGCGAGGAGTGTTATCGATTAGCGTGCTGTGTCAGCGCTGGCTCCGCTGCCTCTAACAGCTAATTTCCCAACAAGTAAGTGCTTTAAAAGACAAATACACAAGTTATTCTGTGACAGTTTAAGTTTTAAAAAGGTGAATCGCTCCCGGCTTCACCATGGGAACATTCCAGACCGAACTGCCAAACCAGGTCCTCCCTGGACCGGAAACAAGCATCCTGGGACCGGATTCTGGGTATTACCCTTCATCAACCAGGCTAGCTTGAATCCAGTGGCACAATTAGCAAGGGACCCATGTCTGGGCATACCCATCCCTCATAAGGTGAAAAGTGCCCCGTGAACAAATAATGGACGGAATGCTGAATAAATCATACATTCACTCCCAGTCAAGAGATCTGGGTTAAATCCATCATTCTTTTGTTCACCATGCCACCCCAGTTTAGACCCAGCCACATTCAAATCATAGTGCGAGGCATTGCCTTTGACGTCTTCATGTGGCTTTGGTCATCTTCTGCATCCTGATTTGGCCTTACTTATTTATAGATTCTGAAAATGAGTTTGACACGGTGGATCGGAGTTATCTCCAACTACTGCTGACACAGGCCAGAGTCAGGTATCCCTTCCGTGGAATGGTTCAGGCCCTTTACTGAAACCCTAAGGCGAGGGTTCAGATCTGTGGTGTCCTTTCCCACGCCTTCCACATCGGCCGAGGGCTCAGGCAGGGTTGCACCCTGTCCGCACTCCTCTTCACACTTGTGATTGAAACACTGGTGCGACTTATCCAGGCCAATGCTCAACTAGTGGAGAGGAATGGAGTGACGGCCACGAAGATGCCATAGCCTTCTGTACAGATGATGTCCTTCTCTATTTGACAAACCCCACGATGAGTTGCCCCAGATGCCTTCACCTCCTGCACTGCTTCACAGAGGCTTCCGGCCTCAGGGTGAACCACTCCAAATCAGTGTTGGTGCCCCTGGCCCCATCCAGAGATTTCTTCGACTGGCAAGATACTATCCCCATCCGCCGTCTCAGCTTCAAATACTTTGGCATGCGGGTTGCACTACACCCTGAACTTACCTGACCCCTTAAATTTGAGCTCCTGACTTGAAAGCTAAAAACCAACCTTGCTAAACGGCACCCTCTCCCACTAAACATATTGGGTCACATAGCTCTGTATAAAATGATGATCCTGACATGGTTCTTCTACGTTTTTCAAAATCTGCCTCTCCTCATTCCACAACCATGGTTTCGGACCCTGGACAGGATAGCAGCCTCCTTCCTGTGGCATGGCTTGAGGTCCGCTTAGCCTATGCACATTGTCAATGAACCCGATATGACAGTGGTCTGGGAATGACCAACCTCTTCCTCTACTATTTAGCACTACATCTTTGAGAAATTCATGATTGGTTTATTTATTTTTATTTATTTTTGACATTTTTAGAGGGCGCTGTTACCCGATGGTGTCCTGGCGTTTAAAGGTGGTTAGTCGGATTCGGGCCACCAGTTGAAACTATTTTCTAGGCTTTCCTCGAATTCTATCCATGCTTTACGGATCCCCCATTCCTAACTCCACAGCTTTGCTGACCAAAACAGCTCTTTTAGCTTGGAGTGTAGCCGTACACCGCAGCCATTGGAATACCAATCGCACGCAACTAACACCTCTTTGGCATGGTACTTGGTTAAGGAAGGTAACAGCGCTACAGATCTTTTGGGCGATGGGACCTCCTTGGAATTTCACAGCTCGGGGATGTCGAGTCAGGGACACATATGCAGTCATTTCAAGAACTTCAAACCACTTCTGCGTTGACCAATACACAGTTCTATAAATGCTTCCAACTGAGACACGCTCTTCAGACTCATGCCCCGCAGAATGACTCCCTCCACGAGTTCAGTCCACTAGAGGCTAAGGTTCTGATGGATGACTTGCGTAAAGGCGGATTGCCAAGATCTACCGTAATTTGATTGTCAGTGCCCCAGGGAAGCTTGAACATCTCAGAATGCGATGGGAGACTTAGGGATTCATTAGGATGTCGGGCGATGGCCCCACCACGGTGTTGGCGGGGCGGAAAGAAGCTTTTTCCGCCCGTGAGCTGGGGTACTCACGTCCGCCATATTGGTATAGCAAAACATAGGTAATTTCCCGACCAACGCGGAGTGACGTGCACCGCCATCAAAGTGTGCCCGCCACCGCGGTGGTGGGAGCCAATGGAGACTCACCGCCGTGCAGAATGACGTCCGCTCCGCTCCACAAATTAGGATGCCCCAAACAGGCAGACGCACCGCAGCGGAGACACCGCCCAACCAGAGACGGCGGAACGTCGACAGCGGAGCGCCATAGCAGAGACCCAGTCCTCTCCACCCGGTCATGAACGCCATGGACGCAGCTCTACATATGCATCCGATCATGTCCCTGCTACAGCACTACCACCAAATGGGGCGCGGTGGATGCCGCCGCAGGTACGCAAATACACAAATACAACACACAACACACTGACTGACACAGGGTCTAAAACCATAACAGACATCCTGCTGGGGGTTAAAACACATCCACAAGGGCACCCACACATGACCCACCTTCCATCAAGTCACCCCTCTGCATCCGGGACACACATCCACCGCGAACTAGCAGCAACGTCGCGTTCCCGGTCATGTCACCGCCGCGGTCAACACATGCGCACAATGCAGAAGGCAGAAGGCAGGGCCACTACAAGGCATGGGCAGGGCACAAAGACCACAGGGACACACCACCCCCAAACACACATCAACACATCCCATCAAGTCACAGGCCAGGTGCCCATCCTGTGCACCCCCATGCACACCAACAAGCAACAAGCACAGCAACAAGCAAGCACAATACACACCCTGCACCACACAGCAAACAACTAGGGAGACAGCCACTGCAGGAGTGTCTGACAAGGAACACACAACACCAGTGCCTCACACACTGAAGGCTGCCAATACTTCCCAGCACATATACACACAAACAAACACACACCCTGGGTGTAGCCATAAACAGAACACACACACAGGGATGCCTGAACAGATGCCTGCCCAAAAACAACACACATACATTACAGGAACACACACAGAACCCCAACAGAAGCAGACATACCATGTCAGCCAAACTGTGGAAAGGCAATGGGAGCAAAACACAACATGAGTGCACAACATCTTCACTCAAGAACAAAACACACACTCAACATACCACAAATCACACAAGTCGTGCATGTGCACAGACCTACACTGCCACATCAAACCAACCACAGATGCCCATGAAAGCACAAATCATCAAACACCACAGGACATCAAGGGATGCACATCAGGCAATGTCAAACCCACATACACACAGCACTGTATGCACAACAAGCACAACAGCTAAACACAGACATTACTGACTCAACCTCAACACACACACCACAAATCAGCACAGCACAAAAACAACAGCACACCCAGGCAGTGAAGCAATAGCACAGCCAACACACAGACATCCAACACAACAACAACAGGATGCACCACTCTGGGATATAAGAGCAGAACCACCTACACCAGAGCACTGGGCAGCACACAAAGCCCAAGTGCACATGGGCAATCCTCACTGATAAATAGCTCAAGAACATCACACATAAACCATTGGTGCAATGTAAAGAGTGCAACATCATTCTTGGCCCAAGAACTGCACCCCAAGGCACAGTCTCACAAATGAAGTGATGGGGAGGCACATACACATGTAAACAAAGGGGACAGCTGACATCAAAGTCAACCGACTTGCATGTCAGTAGTTGACATATAAGGGGTGTACCATACACAACTAGAGGGAGTGCAGACCCACAATGGCTAGGCACAAGTGGCACACATAGGGGATGGCATCACACCACACACACCATGCCATACAGGAGGAGAAAGGGCACCATGTGCCTGCAATGCATGAGAAACACAAACACAATGCCAGTGAGGAGCAGCAGGGCCACACAGTCTAACCAAACACACTCAAGACACATTGATGATCAAACAAACACAACACTGATGTGCTAGTTACACACTTTGCACACTCATAAGTGACTAAAACAACAAGGAGGAGTCACACAGAACTGCATGGACACACCAACACACTGTACAGTGCACAACAGACAACTCACACAAGTGCATACAATCATTTACAGAGGGCAGGACAATCCAAACTACAGGCACACAACTCTTGCCTGACACATGTGTGTCTATCACAATACAGGGGCACCCACACACACTACAAAGTCACACCCTTCACACTGCACACCTCCTCACCACCCAAGAGCACAAATCTCATGTAGGCCTGGACTAAGGGCCAACACAAATGAACATTCACATACACAGCTGGGCACATATACAGGAATAACACACATACATCATGACATTGTCCAGCCTGCATGCAAACCTGTGCACAACATCACACCCTGTGCTGGCAGTGTACCCCAACCTGACATGGCATCAATGTAGCCAACAATAGCAAACCACTAAAAAGATAACTGTATGACAGGTAAAAGAGCCAACACAGATAACACAAGTATCAGTGTTTGAATGAACTAAAGACCCTGTCACCCCTGTTTAAAAATGTGATGCGGGCAAAGAGCTTGGCAATGTAGAAGTGACACATAGAGCATGAGGCACAGGCAACCAAATGCACACACCAAAAGAACTTTAATCAGCAAAGACACTGACAAAACACACAACAGGAGTAACTGTCTTTATTCACATATTGCACAGTTGTGACAGTAGAACAACAGTGGACAAGAGCAAGGCACAAAATGCTGACCATATGCAAGATAATCTGCACAGGCAAACTACAAACAGGAAGGCCAGTGGGCATGGCACAGGGGAGAGTACAACACAGCAGAGCAACAGGGCCAGTGTCCATTGCGCAGGTGAGAGTACAACACAGCAGAGCAACAGGGTCAGTGTCCGTGGCACAGGTGAGAGTACAACACAGCAGAGCAACAGGGCCAGTGTCCATGGCACAGGTGTGATTACAACACAGCAGCGCAACAGGGCCAGTGTCCATGACACAGGTGAGAGTACAACACAGCAGAGCAACAGGGCCAGTGTCCATGGCACAGGGGAGAGTCTAACACAGCAGAGCAACAGGGCCAGTGTCCATGGCACAGGTGAGAGTACAACACAGCAGAGCAACAGGGCCAGTGTCTTTGTCACAGGTGAGAGTACAACACAGCAGCGCAAAAGGGCCAGTGTCCATGGCAGGTGGCACAGCAAGTACACAAGAGGCTGCACAGGATAGACTCCAACACAGCAGAGCAACAGGGCCAGTGTCCATGGCACAGGTGAGAGTACAACACAGCAGAGCAACAGGGCCAATGTCCATGGCACAGGTGAGAGTACAACACAGCAGAGAAACAGGGCCAGTGTCCATGGCACAGGTGAGAGTACAGCACAGCAGAGCAACAGGGCTAGTGTCCATGGCAGGCAGCTCAGCAAGTACATGAGAGGCTGCAAAGGTAGACTCCAACACAGCAGCGCAACAGGGCCAGTGTCCATGGCACAGGTGAGAGTACAACACAGCAGAGCAACAGGGCCAGTGTCCATGGCACAGGGGAGAGTACAACACAGAAGAGCAACAGGGCCAGTGTCCATGGCACAGGTGATAGTACAACACAGCAGAGCAACAGGGCCAGTGTCCATGGCACAGGTGAGAGTACAACACAACAGAGCAACAGGGCCAGTGTACATGGCAGGCGGCACAGCAAATACATGAGAGGCTGCACAGGGTAGACTCCAACACAGCAGAGCAACAGGGCCAGTGTCCATGGCACAGGTGAGAGTACAACACAGCAGAGCAACAGGGCCAGTGTCCATGGCACAGGGGAGAGTATAACACAGCAGAGCAACAGGGCCAGTGTCCATGGCACAGGTGAGAGTACAACACAGCAGAGCAACAGGGCCAGTGTCTTTGTCCACAGGTGAGAGTACAACACAGCAGAGCAACAGGGCCAGTGTCCATGGCAGGTGGAACAGCAAGTACACGAGAGGCTGCACAGGGTAGACTCCAACACAGCTGAGCAACAGGGCCAGTGTCCATGGCACAGGTGAGAGTACAACACAGCAGAGCAACAGGGCCAATGTCCATGGCACAGGTGAGAGTACAACACAGCAGAGAAACAGGGCCAGTGTCCATGGCACAGGTGAGAGTACAGCACAGCAGAGCAACAGGGCTAGTGTCCATGGCAGGCAGCTCAGCAAGTACATTAGAGGCTGCAAAGGGTAGACTCCAACACAGCAGAGCAACAGGGCCAGTGTCCATGGCACAGGTGAGAGTAAAACACAGCAGAGCAACTGGGCCAGTGTCCATGACACAGGGGAGAGTACAACACAGAAGAGCAACAAGGCCAGTGTCCATGGCACAGGTGATAGTACAACACAGCAGAGCAACAGGGCCAGTGTCCATGGCACATGTGAGAGTACAACACAGCAGAGCAACAGGGCCAGTGTCCATGGCAGGCGGCACAGCAAATACATGAGAGGCTGCAGAGGGTAGACTCCAAAACAGCAGAGCAACAGGGCCAGTGTCCATGGCACAGGTAAGAATACAACACAGCAGAGCAACAGGGCCGTTGTCCATGGCACAGGTGAGAGTACAACACAGCAGAGCAACAGGGCCAGTGTCCATGGCACAGGTGAGAGTACAACACAGCAGAGCAACAGGGCCAGTGTCCATGGCACAGGTGAGAGTACAGCACAGCAGAGCAACAGGGCCAGTGTCCATGGCAGGCAGCTCAGCAAGTACATGAGAGGCTGCAAAGGGTAGACTCCAACACAGCAGCGCAACAGGGCCAGTGTCCATGGCACAGGTGAGAGTACAACACAGCAGAGCAACAGGGCCAGTGTCCATGGCACAGGGGAGAGTACAACACAGAAGAGCAACAGGGCCAGTGTCCATGGCACAGGTGATAGTACAACACAGCAGAGCAACAGGGCCAGTGTCCATGGCACAGGTGAGAGTACAACACAACAGAGCAACAGGGCCAGTGTCCATGGCAGGCGGCACAGCAAATACATGAGAGGCTGCACAGAGTAGACTCCAACACAGCAGAGCAACAGGGCCAGTGTCCATGGCACAGGTGAGAGTATAACACAGCAGAGCAACAGGGCCAGTGTCCATGGCACAGGGGAGAGTACAACACAGCAGAGCAACAGGGCCAGTGTCCATGGCACAGGTGAGAGTACAACACAGCAGAGGAACAGGGCCAGTGTCCTTGGCACAGCTGAGAGTACAACACAGCAGTGAATGTCAATATCAGTGGCCAGGGAGAAATGCGGAATCAGGACATGAGAAGCTGCACAGTGAGTGTGTTTTACTGTACCCTTCCATGACCAGCAACACACCGAGGTGGCAAACAATGGGCAGGACTAGCACACCTGTATGCGAGACAGGTATATGAGAGGGACTGCCACTCACATTTGGCTGTCAGGCGGACTTGGAGTTGGCTGTGTGTCGGGGACAGCAGGAACACTTGAGTGGGGAGACAGAGGCACAGGTGATGTAGGGCTATCTGTTGTCTGTGAAGCTGGAGGGCTGTTTGGACCAGGTGGCATAGTGGCACGTGGAGGTGGAGTCATGCAGACCTGTGACACAGTGTGGGTAGGAGAGGTTGGAGGGGTGCCCTTCCACTTTTTGGGAATATAAAATGGCTTCCCTGCCATGGGGTTAATGGGAACTGGTGATGACGCAACAGGCACACACACCAACAGTCCCGCATCAGGTGCAGACACTGGTACTACCTCTGGTGATGTGCTGGATCCTGCGGAACGCTTTGTCTGGCTACGCCTCTGGACCACCTTCCCCTGTTTGCCAGGTGTCCCACCTACAGTACCCTCCTTTGCCTCTTTCCCAGGGATGGCCCCTACAGTGCCCTCCTTTGCCTGTTTGCCAGGTGTCCCATCTACAGTGTCCCCCTTTGCCTCTTTGCCAGGGGTGGCCCCTACAGTGTCCTCCTTTGCCTCTTTGCCTCTTTGCCTGGGGTGGCCCTTACAGTGCTTTCCTCCACCTGCTTCACTGGGCTTGGAATTGGAGTTGATGTGGTGGGGGATGTGGCCCTGTGCCCTTCCTAGGTGTACCCTTGCTATACAACACCTCCTCAGTGGTCACAGACACTGCACGCCTAGCTCTGCGTGAAGTTTTAGGGACAAGAGAGTCCTTTGATGGTGATGCCTCTGAGGCATGTGAGCCAGATGTCAGCCTCATTGCTTTTTCGGCCTTGCTCTTCCCTGACGGGCTCTTGTCCTTGCATTCTGGCGTGGCTCTGCTCTTCTGTGAGGATGGTGTCTGTGGGCGGGACAGCTTGGGTTGTGTCTGCTGTGTGCTCCTTGTGCTGTATGGTGTCTGTGACGCATGCGAACCGTGATCACTGTCATCTGATGTGGCCACTGACTGAGGGGTGGACAAAGGCACCTGAGCAGGAATGGGAGCATGTGCTTGTTGAAGGGCAGACGTCACAGTGGATGACAAAGCTTGGACTGTACGGTGTAGCCCACCCACGTCAGAGTGTATGCCCTCCATGTAGGCAACCACCTGGCCTAACTTCTTGTCATGGTCACTGAAGGCATTGAGCAGGGCAGTCTGGCCCACACAAAGCTGGCGCAGGAGCTCAACAGACTCAGCACTGAAGGCAGCAGGGGGGACAGGTGCAGCCTCAGCGGTACCAGGTGTGAATGTAACTTGTCCTCTCTTACTGACACGGACAAGGACAGCACCAGATGAAGTGGATGGGAGGCTGGGCACTGTCCGCTGTGTGGTAGATGATGTTGCAGACTCCCCATTCCCAGTGCCTTCCAACATGGATGCATCACCACTGGCATCAGATGTTGTAGTACTCTGTGTCTTAGCCACGGATTCCTCCTGCATACTACGGTTCCCTTCAGATGCGTTGGTGGGCTCTGTGTCACTGGCCTCCGGTGCAGCTGTGGTGCTACTCTCGCACACCACTGGCTTCCGGCTTCCGTTCCTCCGTGTCCACTAGCGATTCTGCATGAGAGGGAGATGCAGGGTTGTGTTAGTGTCATCATCTGGACAAAGCAATCCAATCAATGCAGTACAGGGGATGCCCAAATCAACATGGTGACCACCACACCCTGCAATCACATTGCAGCAACACACTACATAGACCACAACAGTGACTGTAACCCTAAATATCTGCCATGACGGAGCCATGTTGAGGCCACACAGCACAACACCATGCCCGTGGATGAAGTGTAACAGACACACAACTTGCTCTGCCCACACCTATCATGTCCCAACACTCATTGCCACTGACAGACCTTCAGGGAACAGAAAAGGACAACACACACACCTATTCGGACATGACAGTCCACAATGTCAAGTAGGCGATACCAAGCACCATGTGTTACTCTGAGTCACCTTGTTGTCAGATGTGTGGGCCTCACCGATCATGGTGCTTGCAAAGTAGGCATACATGAATTCACACTCAGATAGTGGACCCTGCTGTTCAACCCCTAATAGATTCCCCACACTATCCCAATGCTGAATGACCATGTGGATATTAACACATCTGGCTATGAGAAAGCACAGCAGGGATGATCAGCTTTGTAAGGCCAGTTTGTCACAAAGCTTGACACTAGCACACATCCCTGCTGCCACTCACATGACAAAGCACAGCACCACCACACAAACTTCACATGGGCCACTGATGCCACAGGCCCTTTACACATGCATCCGATCCCAGCCAAAGTCACCCTCCCCAAATACTCACCCGTGCCTTGCTGGCGATGCTCCTTCAGACATGCATCCAGCTCAGGATTAGTCACTGCCAAAATGCGGGCCATCAGTGGTGTTAAGTTGCGCCGTGCCAAACGCCCAGTGCGCGGTTGCAGCCCCAAAGTCATCTCAGCCATGTTATTTGCCAGCCGGTTGATGTCGTCCCACCTCTTGTGGCAGTGGGTGCGTCGTCGGTTGGATACCCCTAGGGCTCGCACCTTTGCTGCAATGGCCCTCCATAAGGCCTTACACTGGTGTACCTTGAGCTGCAGGTATGGGAGAAAAGAAGGGTAAATGACCAGTTACATAGTGTCATGTACCAACATCTATCAGTACAGTGGCAAGACACAGACTCAGGACCTATTGTAATCTACCTCCATCCCAAACTGGGGGACACCTCCCAAGGGCACTCTGCATGGGCCAAACAGATGTGATTGCATGCATACATGAGGGTGTAGAGGGTACCTGATATTCCCACACACACATGCACTACAGCTCACTTTATGATAACTTACCACTACATTGGGTCCACCATACAGCCTTGGGTACTGTGCTAGCACCTCGTCCACTAGGACCTCCAGATCATCGCTTGTGAAAGGACTGGCACGGATCTTCTCTGTCCTTGCCATCCCTGTGGACATGGAACACCTGTGGTTGATGTGAGTGGTGAGGGATCCCAGACAGCAGGCTCTTTAGGCAGCAGCAGGAGAGGGTCCCAAGCAGCAGGCTCTTGAGGCAGCAGCAGGAGAGGGTCTCAGGCAGCAGGCTCTTGAGGCAGCAGCAGGAGAGGGTCCCAGGCAGCAGGCTCTTGAGGCAGCAGCAGGAGAGGATCCCAGGCAGCAGGCTCTGTGAACAGTGGAAATGTGAGGCTCACTCCCACATATTTATAGCCCCCTGGGGTTGTTTGTAAGGTGCAAAGCTGCAACAATGTCCAGGTCTGCCTCATTCAAAAGCATCCAATGACCGCCTCCGCGGTGGTGGAGCATGCCTTCCGCGATTTTCAAATGTACATCATGCCACCGCAATCATCGCTACCATTGGCTGTAGGCAATGCTCCATGGCGGTGATGCACCGCAGGGGCCCGGGGTGCGCTACCGCAATGGTGCATCTTTCAAACCCATCCAATGACCGCCTCCGCGGTGGCAGAGCACGCCTTCCGCGATTTTCAAATGTGCATCATGCCACCGCAATCATCGCTCTCATTGGCTGTAGGCAATGCCCCACGGCGGTGTCACACCGCCGCGGCCAGGCGGTAGCTACGGCGATGTGGGTGGCGGCGCATGCCCACCACCATCTACCCATGTCTCCATGCCAATGGCTACTGCACTTGTGAAGGGGGTGATGCTGGGGTCACACCACCGTGGCCAGGCGGTAGCTACTGCGATTTGGGTGGCGGCGCATGCCCAACGCCATCTACCCATGTCTCCATGCCCATGGCTACCGCACTTGTGAAGGGGGTCGTGCTGGGGTCACACTGCTGTGGCCAGGCGGTAG
Source organism: Lissotriton helveticus (assembly GCF_964261635.1). Classification (NCBI taxonomy): domain Eukaryota; kingdom Metazoa; phylum Chordata; class Amphibia; order Caudata; family Salamandridae; genus Lissotriton; species Lissotriton helveticus. The sequence continues at coordinate 1,306,521,688 of NC_136065.1, read as the reverse complement.
CTACTGTGATTTGGGTGGCGGTGCATGCCCGCCGCCATCTACCCTTGTCTCCATGCCAATGGCTACCGCACTTGTGAAGGGGGTGGTGCTGGGGTCACACCGTCGTGGCCAGACAGTAGCTACCCTGATTAGGGTGACGGCGCTTGCCCACCGCCATCTACCCATGTCTCCATGCCAACGGCTACCGCACTTGTGAAGGGGGTGGTGCTGGGGTCACACCGCCGTGGCCAGGAGATAGCTACCGCGATTTTGGGTACATGCAATGGCAATGTCCCACTGCATCAGTACACAGCAGCAACATGGTTAAGGGCACATCATTGTGCACACAATGCCATTATTCAATATAATGCACAGGTGGTCGCACGTTATGTGTGACGCACATTGGTCTGTGGTGCCTGCAATGTCACTTATGCATTTGATGTTTAATGATGTCAAAGATGTGTGACAAATCAATATGTTGTGGGTCAGTGCTGACCTAGGCAAGGCTTGTTTCACTGTATGGTGTTGTTACTTACTTGTGCTACCATATGAGCTCATGCACAGAAGTGACAGTTTTCCAGATACTGTGATCATTGGGCTCTTGATGTGTGTCACGTTCACATGATGCATTGAGGTGTGATAGGTACAGCAGATGGGTATGGGCCAGTAATGTTCATTTGACACACTTTTGTGGATAGTACGGTACGAGGTGTGCACATGTAGAATGTGGTGTTCTCTATGTGTGCATTCCCATTGACCTATGTGTTGTTTGTGGCACTTGTGTATTGTAAATAGAAAGGTGTGCCCTCTGTGTGTCTCAAATATCCACCCATGTAACCTGGTGTGCCACGCATCTCTCATGGCAGTCTTTGTGTTTGCGTGACATCCTTAACGGTATGTGCTGTGGCCACCTCATGATGGTTATCATTGACATTTGAACTTTTACATCTCAACTAGGAGGAGGCCTAATCTCATACATCACCTGGCAGTGCTGGAGGACATGGAGGTTATAGCGATCATTGGCAAATTCCGCCTCGACAGACCACCCTGAAGACCTTTTGTGATCTGTTGGAACCGCACCTGCAGCCTCGTCACCACTATCGAACTGCATTCACACCCACATACAAAGTGATGGCAGCCCTCCACTTTTTTGCAACTGGTTCCTTCCAGGAAACCGTGGCCGGCGCTGCAGGGAAGTCGCAACCCATGTTCAGCATGGTGCTGAGGGATGTTCTTGCAGCCATGATGAAATATAAGGATCAATACATACATTCTCCCAGGGTTGACTTCTATCCCCTTAGGCACATCCCCCATGTTGTTGGTGCCATTGATTGCACCCATGTAGGTCTGGTGCCACCACAGGCGACTGAGCACATTTTTAGAAATCTCAAACATTATCATTCGATAAATGTGCAGGTGGTGTGCCTTGCGGACATGACCATTTCACATGTGTGTGCAAGATTCCCTGGCTCAGCCCATGATTCGTAAATGCCCCAGATGATGGCAAATCTGCTTCCCGAGCGTGCTTGGATTGTGGGTGAGAATGCCTAGTGATATGGTGTGCTGTGTGTGTGTGACCTGCTGCCCTCTGCTTGTGCAACTTTGCAATGTGTGTTTGTCATTCACAGGTGACTCTGCATATCTCAGCCGTCCATGGCTGCCGAGCCCACTACGGAATCCCAGGACCCCGGCTGACGTCAGGTAACATGAGGCCCATGGCAGGACCCGACGTGACATTGAACGGACTTTTGGACTGCTCAAGTCCAGATTTCGCTGCCTTGACAGGACTGGAGGTGCACTGGCCTATTCACCTGGGAAGGTGTGAAAGATCGTTGTGGCGTGCTGTATGCTGCTCAACATGGCCATTCACAAGGGGATTCCCCTGCTCCTGGATGATGGTGAGGACTAAATATGGGCGGAAAATCTGTTCCGCTGGCGGAATTTGCGGATTTTCGTCAATTTCCGTGAATCTTGCGAAATTGCCGAAAAATCCGCAAATCCGCTCGCGGGCGGATTTCAGTTAAGGCAGGTGCTCGAGTTGAAGAAAGCTAACTTTGTAACCATTTTAGAATGGCGCCGGCAAGCTGCCAGAGTTGCAACTTGCAAGTAAGCAACTCTGGCAGCTTGCAGGCGCCATTCTAAGATGGTTACACAGTTAGCTTCAACTCGGGCACCTGCCTTAACTCTGTAAGTGCTTCCTGTGGGCCAAAAATTAAACCTCAACAGGAAGCACTTACAGATATAAATAAATCAGGTGCCCGAGTTGAAGCTCAAATTCAGTAATATTTTAATCAGCCCAAAACATTAGTGAGCACGGTCGAGGCTGGGCAAGTGTGCTTTAACCCCATATCTGCTGTTGAAAACCTTTACATATCTAGGTGTGGTGTTCGATGCAAAAGGGACATGGGCACCACAAATCCAGAACAAGACCGCAGCAGTAAAAAGATCATCTGCAGCTATATTGGGGTTCGCCAAACGTCTTGGCGGCAAACCACCAGAGGCTATATTATCCATATATAAAGCTAAAACCATAGCAATAGCAAGATATGGAGCCTCTATTTGGGGATATAAGAACACAACCCAAATCCAAAGGGCAGAGAACATATTTCTGCGAACTGTTCTGGGCTTATCAAAATCCACACCTGCTCACTCAGTCCATTTGGAACTAGGGATGGTTTACATTGAAGATATGTTGTCCCTTGCACCTCTAGGGGCATGGATTAAAACTTGGCTTAACCCTAATTTAATATTGAACCACACGATCATTAAAGACTGTATGAGGCGGGATCGTGTGGCTGAAATTGAGTGGCTTTCACATATTAAGAAAATAGCACAATATCTGGGCCGCCCTGATTTATATACCAACCCTGAAGGCCTACAAAAAGAAGACATTAGTTGGGTAAAATTGGAATATATAAAGAAAAGAGAAGCTGATAGAGAAACTCGCGAGATTATGAAGCCAACCGTGAGGTCACATTTTTTGACAATAACATCTTTAGCTATCGAACCATATCTGGCGGTAGTAAATAAACCCTTCCATCGGTGGCTTCTCACTAAATTCCGCTTTGATCAGTCTCACTTCCTGTTGGGTGAATACAATAAATGGTGTAAACCGCATGAGAACGCCCCCTGTAAGTGTGACGACTTTTCAGACCAGGACTCTCTTCATTTCCTTTTTTTTTGTCCTTTTTATAGTATTGCAAGAGACAAATATATTAAGCCCATATTGAATGATCATAAGTTTACCCAAGTGAAACCTGCCTTTCTGTTTTTACAATTAATGGAAACACCCCTAATCATGTTTGGGGTAGCAAATTTTCTCACTATGTCCATCAGGTCTCGTCAAAATAGAGCGAAGCCACTGGTAAATTGTCCTAGCCTTTGTTAAAAACTGTACGCCCTGTTGGGGCAGCACTGTAAATGATTGTATTATAGGTTTGTAAATATCATTGTAAATAGATCATCGAATATACTCCTTTTACAAACCGTATAAGTGTAATGAAATCCTGTAGTAAACCACAGACAGTGCAATAGGAGGACAAATATTTTAACATTTTAATTATTTAACTCTTGTAAATATGAAATTTGTAAATATGAAACTTGGTTTTGTATATAATGTGTTTTGTTTTTAAGTTATATACACAAAAAAAAATTTTTTATACTCCAATAATCAACTATGAATGTATAGCATACTTGTGTGATTTTAATTTAATCGAATAAAGTGATTTTGACTCTGACTCTGCTGTTGAAAATGAGCTGTAATACCCGAGGGAAGTCTTTGCATCCCTGAGTTTCTCGAGCGCAATCCCCGTGTAGTTCCTGAGACCAGGAGGCTGCTTTCTCCAAACCTGCTGCCCTGCTCGCTCTCTGACCCTTTATACACAAGAGGCATGTTGACACGCATATAAGCCCCGCACCACACACTAGAGGTATCAATCGTCTTCCCGCCCTTTCCCAACTATGACGGACAGCTCACTCGAGGGACCTCGGTGCCTTTTGGCGCGGTGGCAAAGTTACAGGCACACATGGTCAGTGGAGACAAATCTTCTGGTCCTTTACGCAGCTGCAGTGTCGGAAAAGCACTTTACCTTTACCCAACGAGGTAGCACTTACTGGATTAGCCTGTAGAAAGTACTCCAGTTGAGTAGAGCTATTGCACATAAAGGTGGCATCTTTGTGGATAACTATGCAGGGCAGGATTCATTCTGGCATGAGGCTCTTGTCACAAAAATTAAAACTCAACAGGAAGCACTTACAGATATTACAGGTGCCCGAGTTGAAGCTCAAATTCAGTAACGTTTTAATCAGCCCAAAACATTAGTGAGCACGGTCGAGGCTGGGCAAGTGTGCTTTAACCCCATATCTGCCGTCGAAAATTAGCTGTAATACTCGAGGGAGGTCTTTGAATCCATGAGTTTCTCGAGTGCAATCCCCCTGTAGTTCCTGTGACCAGGAGGCTGCTTTCTCCTCACCTGCTGCCTGCTCGCTCTCTGACCCTTTATACACAAGAGGCATGTTGATGACACGCATAGAAGCCCTGCACCACACACTAGCGGTATCAATCGTCTTCCTGCCCTTTCCCAACTATGATGGACAGCTCACTCAAGGGACCTCTGCGCCTTTTGTCGCGGTGGCAAAGTTACAGGCACACACGGTCGGTGGAGAAAAATCTTCTGCCCCTTTACACAGCTGCAGTGTAGGAAAAGCACTATACATTTACCCAACGAGGTAGCACTTACTGATTAGCCAGTAGAAAGTACTCCAGTTGAGTAGATGGAAAAAAATTCACGAGTTCGCGGGAAAATCCACTAATACGCGGACTTTTTTGCAATTTCGCGTGAATTCGCGGACCGCAGATCCTCACCCATACTTAGTGAGGACCCAAGGCCCCCGCCTGCCCAAGGACTTGAGTCCAGTGATGAGGACAGTGGAGAGGAGGAAGGAGTTGACATGCGTCAACAGCTCATCACCCGCTACTTCACTTGAAGGTGGGTGAAGCGGTACGACTTGTACATTGTCTGTTGTGATTGCTGTTGTTGTGATGGGCTATGGGCGGATGGTACAGACAGGCACATGTTGAGTCACCTGTGTGTGGAAAAGTGGCTGTGACATTTCACATGTGAACGTATGCAGAACTCTGTTTGTTGACATTTGCTGCACATTGTGTTGTGTGCCTGTAGATTTATGTGTATGTTTTGTATAGTTTTATGTCTGTGATGGCACACTGACGCCAGTGACTGTTGTTCCGTTGTGTCTCCCTAGGTGCTTTGAAATTATCCAGCCCTACATGCTGTACATCTTTTGGATACACCATGGACATTTTCAACACTGTAAATATGGCACTAAAAACAAAAAAGAACAAATTCAAGTGTGTAAGCTATTTTATTTACAAAGTGGACATGTGAGGAGTGCGGGCATATTTACATGAAGGTGGTGATGGAGCAGTGAGTTGACAGTCATGATAGATGAGATGCAAGAGTAGACACCACATGGATGTGGTGACCCAGTCCAACAGACAGGTGCCATTCACAAGGCAGTGTGGGGAAGGACAGTCCAAACAGTCAATGCAGTGGGGAAGAGGGTTGCCATCAGGGCTGGCTCTGTGCCTCGTGTGTGGCTGGTGCTTTGCCTCCAGAGACTCCCAAGCTCTTCTTTGGACGCCCCCTTGATCGCTTTGGCGGGGTGTGCCTGCTGCATGGCCAGCGGCATCTGAGGACTCACCCCTCTCTGTGGCCACAGGGGACGATGGTGCACTGTCATCCTGCAGCACAACAGAGGGGGCGGAGGTGTTGTTTGGGATACAGGCCTGTTCCTCAGCAACGCCACTTGCTGGGCCATGTGGGCCACCATTTGACCAATGCGTGGTCGATGGACCTTATCAGCAGGCTGAGCTCACGTAATAGTTTGTCAGACCGGCCACTTTGTCCCTGGACCTGTTCATATGCCCCGATGACTCTGGTGAAGTGGTCCAGGGATGGTGTGCCAACCTCCTGAGTTCTGGGGATGATCCTGGCCCTCCTACCTGCCCTGCTGCCACGGACCTGTTGCCTCACCATGGTGGGTCCCCACACACTCTCCCTGCCCTCCACAGTTGGTGGTGTGTCCTGGTCATCTCCTGGGACAGGGAGGGTGCTGGTGGTGGTGTTGGCGTAGGTGGAAGCGGTGGAGTCACTGGCCGTGACTGCAGGGGTCTGCTGTGCTGTTGTTGGTGCAGCACACGTGGTGGTAGGGAGGATGGGGTCCTGGGACCTGTTGGTCTTTGGCACACCAGAGTCAACATCCGAGAGTCCATGTACCGGGGGTGGAGACTGGCTCTGCTGGTCATTGTTGTCTTCAGCAGCGAGTTCTTCATCACCTGTGGATTAGATGGGGAATGGTCAGTGTTGGACACTGTGCAAGTATTCTGTTAGCTGCATGTCATCCGCTGTCTGTACACTACACAATTGAGACAACTTCACTATTATTGTTAAGAGCAATAGGGGCTGTTATTACATGGTGCAGAGGAACATCAATTACTCGTACATGTCAGGTATCGAAGCATTGCATGCAATTGGTGCAGTGTGTAGTGATGCAGGTCTCACACCCACAAAGAGCCAGACCAGTGAAGATGGCTACTTACCTGTAAATTTGTTTGGTAAACAGTACAATGGATTCCAGGTGCTCCTGGGTGGGAGGGAGTGCTCCATGCTGCTGGGGTGTAGGACAGGGGGCATGGTGGAAGTAGGAGTTCAGGCCTCCCACCCCCAAACAAGCCTCCTAAGCAATATGGCTACCTACCTGTAAGTTTGTTTGGTGAACAATGCTATGGCTGACACTTGCTCCTGGGTGGGGGAGGCTTCCATGCTGCTGGGGTGTGGGACAGGGGGCATGATGGGAGTAGGAGTACAGGCCTCCCACCCCCAAAAAAGCCTCCTAAGCAAGATGGCTACCTACCTGTAAGTTTGTTTGGTGAACAATGCAACGGCTGACACATGCTCCTGGGTGGGGGGGGGGCGTCCACGCTGCTGGGGTGTGGGACAGGGGGCATGGTGGGAATAGGAGTGCAGGCCACCCTCCCTCAAACAGGCCTCACAGTGTGGATGGCTATCTACCTGTTAGGTAAGGTTGAACAGTGCAATGGTTGACACATGCTCCTGGTTGGGGGGGGCCTCAATCCTGCGCAGGTGTGGGACAGGGAGCATGGTGTGAGTCGTGGTACAGACCTCCCACCCCCAAACAAGCCTCCCAAGCAAGATGACTAGCTACCTGTTAGGTGAGGGTGAACAATGCAATGGTGTTTGGGTTGTGCAAGGAAGTACTTATCAGTGTGTTGGTTGCCATTTGTTTGTACTTACCAGCCTCCATTCCCCGGCTACTCCTGTGAGACTCTCAGGATGCAGTATGGCAAGCACCTTCTCCTCCAATGGTGTGAATGTTTTCTGTGAGATGGGAGGGCCACTGCCAGTCCGGTTAGCCAGCTCCCAGTTTTTGCTCCTCCTCTCTTTGACAACCCTCTTGAGATCATGCCACCGCTTCATGATCTCCTTCTTGGATCGCGGGATGGTCCCTACTGCATTGACCCTTTGAACTATCCTTTCCCACATTTGTGTCCTTGTGGCTAATGGTGTCTGTTGGACCAGGCTACCAAACAGTTGTGGTTCCCCTCTCACTATGTAAATGTAAATGTAGTTGAGCTTATATAGCGCACAGCTACCCGCAGTGGGTTTCCCGGCGCTTGCTTAGGGAACCCTTCCTGGTATTCCCCTGTGAGATAGCAGGGTATCCACAAGGTGAAAGTCAGGCATCCCGCCGCGAGGGGCCGTTGTGGAGATTAAGCAAGCTATTGCCCAGAGTCGCAGAGTGTGAACCCGTGAGTCGAGGAGGCACCGGGGCGAGAATTATCGAGTCCGTGGAATTTTTAGCCCAAGACCCCACCGAGGCGGGGAATTGAACCCTGGTCCAGGACCGATCTCAGCTTCCAGGTCTGCTGCCTCTAACCCCTGAGCCACACTTCTCCACCCTGAGCCACACTTCTCACATTTACCATGACTGTCAACTCACTCTCTGTGAATTTTGGCATTTGCTGTGCTGCCATGGTGCGTGGTGTTTGAAGTGTTTGTGGGTGCAGGGGAGGGTGTGGTGTTGATGTGTGAGGTGTGTTGTGTGCTGGGGGATTGTTGGTGCTGGTGTGATGGTGGTAGTGATGGTGGTGATGGTGGTGGTGGTGGTGGTGCTGTGTGTGCTGTGTTCTTTTGCCTCTCCTGTCAGATGTGGTGTATGGCCTTCTCTTCTGGAGTGTTGCAAAGGATTGTGGTCAGTAAAGGGGCTGGTTTTATACTCAGCTGTGTGGGTGTGTCCAAATGGGATTTTGCTGTGAAGTGTGTTGTGGGTGTTGTCCTAGGAAATGTATGTTTTTTTGGGCATTTGTTTTTTAATTGATAAGGGTTTTGTGTATTCGGAGGGCATGGCTAATTTGATTTGTGCTGTGGAGTGAGAAAAGCAGTTTCTCACAAAGATGTGCGCTCTAAGTAAACATGAAACTGTGGAGTTTCTGAACAGTTCAAAATGCGGATTTATGCAAAATAAATGTTTCTCAATCAAAGCAGTTGATTGCTTTCGAAGTTTATTCCAAAAGTTTTCATTTCAAATGTTTTCATTCACATTTTGTTGGGGTACATTCCCAAATTATTGAAAACGTCTTCAATTTCAAATACCCAATGCATTTCGGGTCGTAAAGCGAGGACCCTTCATCAGGGGTCTATGGAAAGAGGAAATACAGGACCAGGGTAAGTATATGAGGTCACTGGCTTACAGCGCGTGTTGCATGCTTGAAACAAAGGTGAAAAGACGAGAGAAAAGACTCGATACCCGTGCGCTTAAGAAACAAAAGTGCGGTGGAATATTGTGTGACTGTAGTTTAAAAACGTAGTTTAAAAATGTGAAATACGGTGAAAAGTCCAACACCAGGCAGACTAGAACAAGAAGTAAGAGAAATTGATGAATAAACAAATAAATCAAGCCACCACTAACATTTAACCATTAGGCTAGAAGTGCAAGGAGTAGAAACTTACATTAAGGTCGGACGACAAGCGTCTCAAACGTGTGTTCGGCTCAGCGACAGTCGGAAACACCCGGAGATGTGCAAAGTCAAGAGAGTTTGGCGTGTGACGTAATGTCACGTGATCTGGAGTGACAAACAATGAACACAAAAGTAGGACTTGGAATAACTGGTGCATCACAGCAAAGGAACTAGAACGCGTCAAATACCGACGTAGCTTGCAACATGAACTCATAATGCATAAAATACTGCAACATACAAAAACCAAAGTGAATATAAATGGAAACAATGCAAATATGAATGAATCAGAATATGGTGATAAAGGTGAAGGTCAGCAAACATGTAAGACTGGCAATAACATTCACATGCGAAATGAACATACTACCAAGGGGGGTAAACAGATTAGAACGAAAAAGACAAGGCTGCATATTATAAAAAACAAGAGTATTCCACCCTGTCATTAATTCCGAACGGTTGTAAAGCATTCAATTTTTTAATCCAAAAATATTCGGCCTGTAGTCTTTGTTTAACCGGATCAATGTCTCTGCGTTGTGTGAGAACCTCAAGGATGGTACAACGCAATTGAGCAATTTTATGACCAGCTTCTTTCCAGTGATTGGCCACTGTGGATTTGGTGTTCAACAATCTGATGTTACTCTTATGTTCGGTTATGCGTACTTTGAATTTGCGCTCGGTTTGTCCCACATACACTTTGCCGCATGGGCATTTGATGGCATACACGGTATTGACCGTGTCACATGTACTCGAATGATGTAATTGGATGGGATATCCTTTAGTTGGGTGAGTGAAGATGTTGCCAACCATAACATTTCCGCAGTGAACACAATTGTGGCATTTGGCCATCCCTCTGTGCTTGAGTTTGTCTTTTTTGGGTGTGTTCAGAATTTCTTTGAGATTCCTAGATCTCTGAAATGCAAACGTGATTTTCTCATTGTAAAGGTCTTTAAGATCAGGTTCCATTTGAATGAGGTTCCAGTGTCTGTTGATGATGCCTCTGATCCTCAAAGCCTCCGTGGAAAATTTCAGTACACACACCTTTTGTTTGGATTTGGGGTTGGTTCTTGCTTTGAGAAGCGATTCTCTGGGTCTTGCTCGTACTTTCTCCATAGCTACTTGCAGGACTTCTTCCGGATAGTGTCTCAATCGATACTTGTTAGTAAGAGTGTCCCATGCAGCATGTAAGTCATCCTCTTGTGAAGTGATTCTTTTGAGTCGAGTGTACTGTGATGTAGGCAGATGTTTTTTTAAGGGCTCAGGGTGGAAACTGTGAAATAACAGGCTGGAGTTCCTGTCTGTGGCTTTGATGTGAACTTGAGTAGTGATCATATTGTTATGCAATGATATCAACACATCCAAAAATGCAATGGTGGATTTCTCGATGGTGTGTGTAAATTTGATCCGGTCATTCTTGGTATTCAGAGAGCTGATGTTATTTTCAAGCATGGTTCTGTTACCTTTCCAAATCAAAAAAATGTCATCGATATACCGTTTAAACAAAACTAGATTGGATACCCATTCAGGATTATGTAGAATGTAGTCTGACTCGAATTTATGCATGAAAATATTCGCGTATGAGGGCGCCCCCCCAAAGCCCATGCTGGTACCGTTGCATTGATTGAAAAATTTGTTTTGCCACTCGAAGTAGCTGTGATACAGCGAAAACTGCATCAATTGCAGTATGAAGAGTTGTTGGGATTCTTCGAGTTCACTGTTTAATAGGCTCCATTCTAACGCTTCTATGCCCTCTTTGTGCGGGATAGAAGTGTACAAAGACACTACATCAATAGTACAAAGCCAGTACAACTCGTTAGTGTCTAACTCAATCTCATGCAGCATGTTGAGAAAAGCGGTGGAATCTTTAATGTATGTAGCGCTAGTTTGGACAATCGGTTGGAGAAATTTATCGACGAATTTGCCAATGGGTTCGGAGATGGAACCACACGCAGAGACAATTGGTCTGAAAGGTGGTGTAATGGGATCTTTGTGTATTTTTGGCAGCATATAAAGTCTTGGTCTTCTTGGAAACTTTATTTCGAAAAATCTTCTGGTTTTCTCATTGATCCAGTTCATTTCAAGAGCATGATCAAGGATTTGATGTAGAGTCATTTGATATTTGTTTGTGGGATCTTGATCTAGTGGTAGATAAATGTCTTCATTGGATACATGATCATGGACGCTTTTGAGATAGAACTCCATGTCCATCACTATTAGTGCTCCTCCTTTGTCAGCCTTTTGGAACATCAGATTTTTGTCTTGGCTGAGATTTTTCAGAGTGTTCCATTCTTTATTCGTGAGATTGGTTCGTTTAGGTTTAGAAAAAGAAATTTTCTGCACATCAGCTAATACTGCACGTTCAAATGCCTCAATCGTTTTGTGAGAGAAAGGTGCGCAAAAAGTGCTCTTAGGTTTGAATTCTTTGTCCCACGTATCAGTTATAGGTGTTTGCGCAACATCTTTGAAGAAAAATCTTAATTTCAACAACCGGAAAAATTTGAACAGGGCAATTTCGGATTCGCCTAAATTAGATCTGTAGGTTGGAACAAAGGTGGTGCCTTTGTTGAGTAGTTTGGTTTGAGTGTCAGTTAGCGTGGTTGACGAGATATTAATCACTAAGTTGTTTTCGCCAACTGGCTGCGGGTTCTTTTGGCAACCTCTCCTGCTGTTTCTCTTACCTCTCCTTGTTTTTCTACGTGTGGTGGGGCATTTGCTGCTCGGCTGATCTCTAAAAAAGACACCTGTTGGGTGGTGGATTTTTCCAATTGAGTTTGGACACTTTTGGCCGGAGCTCTTGATTGGGCCAACTCAGAGTCTGATACGACACTTTCTTGAGATGATGAAGCGTTGGTCTTCTTAGGTTGAGGTTGTGGTTGCCACTTTTTTTGATTGTAAATCTCGGCCCAAGTGTAGACCTCTTCAAGCTTGTAATCAATTGTGTCGCGGCGGTACTTGCGTACCTTTCTTTCATTGACCTCCTTAGCATATCTTTCAAGTTTGGCTTCAATATCTTGAAGAGTTGTTTGGAGATCTGGAATCTTGTCAATCTCAGATTTTAAAGTTTTGATTTCTTCTTCCAACTCAAGTAATACTTTAGATAATTCTTCTACAATTAGAAGGATCAAGTCCAATGAACATTTGTTGAGTATCTGGTACCATTTTTCTACGAACTTCTTGTTTGTTTTGCACAGCATTGGTTTTAAGGCTATTCTGAGCCCTCTTGGAATCCTTTGATTCTTGTGGTAGTGTATGAGCGTTGTGGCATGAAGCCTTTGGTTAATTTCTTTCTTACATGTGTATTCCAGCTGCCTTAGTAATTGAGCGGTGGTGGTTTTTTGAGGATTAAATGTCCTGGTATCCTGTATTAGCCCATAAATTTCACGAGCAGCTTCCTGTGTGAAAACGAGGGTTTCAGCTTTGTTCGAAGTTAACAAGGCTATATCATCAAATTGCATGTTGAATCTATGGTGCACGCCACGGGATAAGGTAGACTGAAAGGTTGCGCTGCAAAATTGTGGTATCCCGGTGCACACAAAATCAAATTTTTAATTTCTGAATATTTAACTGAATCTTAAAGTAGGCGCCACATCCGACGCACGTCGTCCAAACGTGCCTTAGAAATACTGGCGCTGGGAGTGAGAAAAGCAGTTTCTCACAAAGATGTGCGCTCTAAGTAAACATGAAACTGTGGAGTTTCTGAACAGTTCAAAATGCGGATTTATCCAAAATAAATGTTTCTCAATCAAAGCAGTTGATTGCTTTCGAAGTTTATTCCAAAAGTTTTCATTTCAAATGTTTTCATTCACATTTTGTTGGGGTACATTCCCAAATTATTGAAAACGTCTTCAATTTCAAATACCCAATGCATTTCGGGTCGTAAAGCGAGGACCCTTCATCAGGGGTCTATGGAAAGAGGAAATACAGGACCAGGGTAAGTATATGAGGTCACTGGCTTACAGCGCGTGTTGCATGCTTGAAACAAAGGTGAAAAGACGAGAGAAAAGACTCGATACCCGTGCGCTTAAGAAACAAAAGTGCGGTGGAATATTGTGTGACTGTAGTTTAAAAACGTAGTTTAAAAATGTGAAATACGGTGAAAAGTCCAACACCAGGCAGACTAGAACAAGAAGTAAGAGAAATTGATGAATAAACAAATAAATCAAGCCACCACTAACATTTAACCATTAGGCTAGAAGTGCAAGGAGTAGAAACTTACATTAAGGTCGGACGACAAGCGTCTCAAACGTGTGTTCGTGATCCATGATCATGTATCCAATGAAGACATTTATCTACCACTAGATCAAGATCCCACAAACGAATATCAAATGACTCTACATCAAATCCTTGATCATGCTCTTGAAATGAACTGGATCAATGAGAAAACCAGAAGATTTTTCGAAATAAAGTTTCCAAGAAGACCAAGACTTTATATGCTGCCAAAAATACACAAAGATCCCATTACACCACCTTTCAGACCAATTGTCTCTGCGTGTGGTTCCATCTCCGAACCCATTGGCAAATTCGTCGATAAATTTCTCCAACCGATTGTCCAAACTAGCGCTACATACATTAAAGATTCCACCGCTTTTCTCAACATGCTGCATGAGATTGAGTTAGACACTAACGAGTTGTACTGGCTTTGTACTATTGATGTAGTGTCTTTGTACACTTCTATCCCGCACAAAGAGGGCATAGAAGCGTTAGAATGGAGCCTATTAAACAGTGAACTCGAAGAATCCCAACAACTCTTCATACTGCAATTGATGCAGTTTTCGCTGTATCACAGCTACTTCGAGTGGCAAAACAAATTTTTCAATCAATGCAACGGTACCAGCATGGGCTTTGGGGGGGCGCCCTCATACGCGAATATTTTCATGCATAAATTCGAGTCAGACTACATTCTACATAATCCTGAATGGGTATCCAATCTAGTTTTGTTTAAACGGTATATCGATGAAATTTTTTTGATTTGGAAAGGTAACAGAACCATGCTTGAAAATAACATCAGCTCTCTGAATACCAAGAATGACCGGATCAAATTTACACACACCATCGAGAAATCCACCATTGCATTTTTGGATGTGTTGATATCATTGCATAACAATATGATCACTACTCAAGTTCACATCAAAGCCACAGACAGGAACTCCAGCCTGTTATTTCACAGTTTCCACCCTGAGCCCTTAAAAAAACATCTGCCTACATCACAGTACACTCGACTCAAAAGAATCACTTCACAAGCGGATGACTTACATGCTGCATGGGACACTCTTACTAACAAGTATCGATTGAGACACTATCCGGAAGAAGTCCTGCAAGTAGCTATGGAGAAAGTACGAGCAAGACCCAGAGAATCGCTTCTCAAAGCAAGAACCAACCCCAAATCCAAACAAACGGTGTGTGTACTGAAATTTTCCACGGAGGCTTTGAGGATCAGAGGCATCATCAACAGACACTGGAACCTCATTCAAATGGAACCTGATCTTAAAGACCTTTACAATGAGAAAATCACGTTTGCATTTCAGAGATCTAGGAATCTCAAAGAAATTCTGAACACACCCAAAAAAGACAAACTCAAGCACAGAGGGATGGCCAAATGCCACAATTGTGTTCACTGCGGAAATGTTATGGTTGGCAACATCTTCACTCACCCAACTAAAGGATATCCCATCCAATTACATCATTCGAGTACATGTGACACGGTCAATACCGTGTATGCCATCAAATGCCCATGCGGCAAAGTGTATGTGGGACAAACCGAGCGCAAATTCAAAGTACGCATAACCGAACATAAGAGTAACATCAGATTGTTGAACACCAAATCCACAATGGCCAATCACTGGAAAGAAGCTGGTCATAAAATTGCTCAATTGCGTTGTACCATCCTTGAGGTTCTCACACAACGCAGAGACATTGATCCGGTTAAACAAAGACTACAGGCCGAATATTTTTGGATTAAAAAATTGAATGCTTTACAACCGTTCGGAATTAATGACAGGGTGGAATACTCTTGTTTTTTATAATATGCAGCCTTGTCTTTTTCGGTCTAATCTGTTTACCCCCCTTGGTAGTATGTTCATTTCGCATGTGAATGTTATTGCCAGTCTTACATGTTTGCTGACCTTCACCTTTATCACCATATTCTGATTCATTCATATTTGCATTGTTTCCATTTGTATTCACTTTGGTTTTTGTATGTTGCAGTATTTTATGCATTATGAGTTCATGTTGCAAGCTACGTCGGTATTTGACGCGTTCTAGTTCCTTTGCTGTGATGCACCAGTTATTCCAAGTCCTACTTTTGTGTTCATTGTTTGTCACTCCCGATCACGTGACATTACGTCACACGCCAAACTCTCTTGACTTTGCACATCTCCGGGTGTTTCCGACTGTCGCTGAGCCGAACACACGTTTGAGACGCTTGTCGTCCGACCTTAATGTAAGTTTCTACTCCTTGCACTTCTAGCCTAATGGTTAAATGTTAGTGGTGGCTTGATTTATTTGTTTATACATCAATTTCTCTTACTTCTTGTTCTAGTCTGCCTGGTGTTGGACTTCTCACCGTATTTCACATTTTTAAACTACGTTTTTAAACTACAGTCACACAATATTCCACCGCACTTTTGTTTCTTAAGCGCACGGGTATCGAGTCTTTTCTCTCGTCTTTTCACCTTTGTTTCAAGCATGCAACACGCGCTGTAAGCCAGTGACCTCATATACTTACCCTGGTCCTGTATTTCCTCTTTCCATAGACCCCTGATGAAGGGTCCTCGCTTTACGACCCGAAATGCATTGGGTATTTGAAATTGAAGACGTTTTCAATAATTTGGGAATGTACCCCAACAAAATGTGAATGAAAACATTTGAAATGAAAACTTTTGGAATAAACTTCGAAAGCAATCAACTGCTTTGATTGAGAAACATTTATTTTGGATAAATCCGCATTTTGAACTGTTCAGAAACTCCACAGTTTCATGTTTACTTAGAGCGCACATCTTTGTGAGAAACTGCTTTTCTCACTCCACAGCTCCAGTATTTCTAAGGCACGTTTGGACGACGTGCGTCGGATGTGGCGCCTACTTTAAGATTCAGTTAAATATTCAGAAATTAAAAATTTGATTTTGTGTGCACCGGGATACCACAATTTTGTAGTACTTTGATTTGTGCTCAGTTTGGCATTGTTGAGGTGTTTTGGCATCGTCCGCCATGTTTTTCATGTACCGTCCGCTGCGGTGGCTATGCTGCAGCTCTTGCGGTATCTCTCCCATTCACTCCTGTGTGCGACCGTGGCGGTCGGAAACAGCAGTTCGTACCGCGGGACCATCGGGGATATCCTAATTTCCCGTGCGGTGTCTCCGCTTTGCTTGCGGCGGGTTGTAGTTTTTCCACTGCGTTTCTTACCGCCGCGGTCGGGTTTTGGACGTTACCACCCCCGTCGGGCGGTTTCTGTTGGCCTGCTACCGCTGCGGTCGGTCTTTTTTGGCGGTTGATCCTAATTTGAACGCCGGTTTATCCGCGGTCCTGGCGGCGGTTGTTTCCTGCCTCCATGGCGGTGGGGGTGGTTTTCCGCCCATCATCCTAATGGGGCCCTTAGTTGAGCCCCCTTGAAGACAATGATTGGCGAGACACACTGATGGCACTGAGAGTTATCGCAATTTCTTCCCGACTGCAGTTGATCCAAACATATTACCTCAATGTTACCTACTTGTCCCTGGCTAGGCTTCACCGAGCGGGACTCTTCCCTGAGCCTACTTGCCTCCACTGTTCTGGAGTTCCACTGGGGAGAGCAGACAGAGGTGCTTAGATGGGAGTTTTCCTTCTGCCCTTTAGTGCTTCTGCTGGGTGTCTTTGAGGGCTCTGGGGGCATGAGGGCTGACCGGTCCTTCTAAGGGACGTTTTGATACTCGCTGGAAGTCCCCTACTCCACTCACCCTTTCACAATGGCGCCAGGGAGTAGATTGGTGTGCACAACAGGAAAAACCGGGCTACGAGGCCAGGAGCTATCCCCTTAACCATGGTAGAGTTTGGGGGAAATGGCTGGGTCAATTAGCCTATGGTCCTGACTAAAGACAGGAGTGCTGCTGTGGTTGTTTTATACTATTGTATTGTATCAACTAAATGCCAATGCCTTGTGCGAATGCTTACAAGCTATGTGTGTGTCCTATTGTTTTTCTGTATGAAAAAATCAATAAAATCTGTTTATCAAAAAAAAACATGGCAACCTGTGAATACAAAGATCTTATATATTATCAATTACTGGTGCTTTCATTTGAATTTGTACAATAACTGCATAAATTATCTATTGCTGTCAATTTTATGGATATTGATGGTACTTTCGATCTGCAAGCACTCTATAACTTATACTTTTAGTTTCGGATCAGAGTTTCTATGGCACATGGCATGTGTTCTCTATCCAGCTTGATGAGGTCTTTGTCTCTTTAACATATGTTAACAGCTGATCTGCTGATCAATCAAGATCTGACATTCTATGTAGTTAGATGTTTATTGTCTTAAGTTCACAATGTATAACTTGGTTGAGGGCACAGTTTATCTGTCTTTTTTAACAAAATGGTTAAGTTCACCAGTTGACTTTTTATTTTCTAAAGAGACAAGTCTCTTTAAAGAGAACTGTTATTTTTTTTATGCACATATTATGTGACTATTATCTTTCTTATGGACATTTTTCTACATTATGATATCAATTCACATATGTTGTACGCTTCAACTGTTTTATGAATGCTTATGTATGTTTTATGGGGTTTTATCATCGAAATAAACATGATAAAAGATTAGAGTCCTCTGCACCCAACAAATCGCTACACTACCTTTTTCGGTTGCAATTAAACTATCCGGTAACAAGGTAAATAGAATACAGCAATGTTCTTATAAATGTAAGAACAGCTTGGGGAAAGGGGCGAGTATTTGCACAACATCGTGTCTTCGTGCAGTTTTGATGATTTAAAGGGACAGCAAAGTGAAGGTCCAGGAAGTTTATAGGCATTAGTGGTTTGGATACATTGGCAGATTATTACAAATATTGCAACACGTGAGTTTATTAGGGGAGCAAAAGGGAAGGTTGGGACAATGCATGGCACAAATCTTTTTTGTTCATGGAATTATGCACAGTTAATATAGGCATGTGTTTTTTATTTAATTTTTTTATCTGTTGCTTATACAGTCTTTTTTCAATTCATTTCAGTACCCCTGAGGAAGAACTTACAAGAGTTCGAAATGCATTGGGTTGTTACTACGTTGGCTCGAAGGAATGTAAAAAGCACATATCTATGTTCAAGCTTAAGGCGACATATGATAAATGAAAATGCGTAATAAACATTCAAGCATCATCTGGCTGTCTCTGGAGTGTCTTTAAAAAGATTGGGAGTACATTGATCACTGTATGAGATTATCATGGAACACTATGGATTACTTGGATAAATATGAGTCAGTTTGGAGGAAAGTTTCCTCATTGCAGCTGTGCAGCAGCTGGGGGCACGCAAGTTGCCCTCTTCGAAGCATCTTTGTGAAGCTGTGGAAAGGGACGGTCACGGCGCTGTTTTGCACGCAGTTAAGGCAATTAAAGCTCAAAATTAATTAAAATTAATTGAATGTGAAAAGGGAAGGTGTGCATTCACTATCATGCACTTTGACACTGCAATTAAACTATCACCATTCCTCTTTATCATCTACTGTATGTGGGGCCTGTGGAAAGACACATCTACTGTCCTGGCCTCCTATGTTTCCTGTATGTTGATGACGTTCAAACCCGAATTTCCAAAACAGCATGGTATATGAACTCTTGGAGATCTGTATTATGGTACAACAGTTGCATTCTCATCTCTGGGAGGAACCACAGTGCTAATCTGTCCACTGTTTGCATCATGAGAGTTCTTTTTTATGACAATATGTTTTCTCGTGACAAACAAGAGATTATATAGGGAACATTCCAACTTTGGGAAATCAGTGGGTGCATGGGCTTTATTGGCTAAATTGTTATTTCTGATAAAACATGTTATCATTAATCATGCAATACAAGAGCAATCTCTAGACCCTCCATTTTGGCCATTTCACCAAGGCTTTTTCTTAAACCGCTCGAGGTGGAGAAAAACCTAGGATTTCAGTTTAATCCCAATCTTTCTGCTCAGCACCCACCCCTTTTTTCACTCTAAACTCTTTCCTGAATCACTCCTTTTCTGATAGTAGAGGGTAGGCGGTCTGCAGTAGCACTCAATATTTATTTCTGGTTTGTAAAATGGGTTTGCCTACCTGCAGATGATCCAAAATGTTGCAGCCAGAACCATAATCGTTTTATCTTTATTTGGCTATCCCGTCACCAGCTCTACACCCAGTCACTTATCGAATTTAAAGCACCTTCCACGGCGTATACATCTCTATATGGGAAAGGCTCCTGGATCTTAAAGAATCGCCTGAACCACTATGCCATAGTCAGACTCATCTCTATTAACCAAAAACTACACCGGTGGTGCCACATGCTTGCCAACCAGCCCTTCTTGGTCCTGGTCCATTCACGTTTCAACTACTTCCATATACACTGATGATTATTCCAGACGTAATGACATTATGTAAAGGACTGACCACATTTTTTTTTAAACACGGGCTAGCCTCTAAAAAGCATCCTTTTACCAACAGGAAAGGGTGTCTGCAGGATTTTTTGCAGGGTTTCCTCCAATCTGCTCCACTGATTTCATAAACATAAAACAGCGTAAACTCTGCAAGAGAGGCAGGGGCATATTATCAAGACATGCAATAACATTATCGCCGTTTTAGCGGCTGAAAACTGCCGCTAAAATGGCGATAATGGGCTTGATAGTATGCTCTATGGAATTCCAATTGAAGCACAAATGTTAGATGTCCTTCACATCTAACATGGGCTTCAATTGGAATTCCATAGAGCATATTATCAAGCCCATTATTGCCATTTTAGATGCAGTTTTCTGCCGCTAAAACTGCGATAATTTTATCGCCTGTCTTGATAATATGCCCCGCAGTTCGTTAGCGTGGAGTGACTCCTTGTATACATTTTACCCACTTATTAGAGTGGTCACCAGGCTAGCTAATCAAATGCCACATAATAATTATTCAACATGCTTTAGTCAGACACACATCATTGTAAATACAAATGACATTTTAAATATGAATTTTGGAGAGTCTGCAATGTGAGCGGCCATGGGTATAATGCACCATATTATTTCTGCGCAGATGTTCAGTCCTTCACGTGCGCCCACTGGTCCACATTTAAATGCTGGATCCGTTCTGCTCCTTCACACGCCTAAAGTTTTACAGAGGGGGCAAAGAGATGCCCCCAGCTTCGGCAAACAGACAAAAAGGTCGTTGTGACAGATGGAAAATAAGAACAAATTTCAGCTGGAAAATGCAAGAGATGGAGTTTAGAATTCAGCACGATTGCACAACATTCTGGATCTTTTTATTTTTATTTATACAATAGCTTCTTTTTCCAGAAAGCAATGACAGGCGGTATTCAACAGCTAGCTTCTATGTCAGATGTGTAAACCTCCTCAGTTTGGGGTACGTTTAGGGCAAACAATTCGTGTTAGTGAGTTGATTCTTAGTGAGCAATATACGGTATTGTTTACAAAAGGAAAACAGATCAGGATGCATCCTTCCCTGAATAGATCGAAGTTTCTCTTTGGTAAATCAGGCAGCATCACTCCGTATCAGGTAAATTATCACATGTGCACTTATGTCCAAGAAATGTGTGAAAGTGCAAAGTATTTTAACTTGTGACCCTCGCACATTTCTCATGTGAAAATTAGAACTTTGACAATGCTTATAATATCACGTACTCTCCATTGTCACCATTTTGCATACAAATATCATTTTGTTTACTTTCGCTCCCGATGGTTGTGTCTCAAACAGGCCCGGCTCTAGGATTCTTGCTCAGGGTGAGCCATGAACAAGGATGGGTTGGCCATGAAGATGAATGGGCAGTGGTACAAAGTATTGCAGAAATTCAATATTTTAAGTACTGACATAGTCAACTTTTGCTATTTTAACACCATAAACACCAACACGCTTCTGGCTTTGTGGAAGGAGAGAGAGGCAGCATATAGATTGGCTGCAGTCTGCTTCTGGTCATATGCAGCAGCAGAAACATTCCTGCTGCCACAAATCTCTTTGAAGCTTTTGATGCTTTTTTAAAAACAAAATTGTCAACTGCAAAGCACTGAAGTTTAAAAATGCAGCGCAGTAAGCCCTCTGGCAACTTTGCACACCCCTACATAATAAAATAATGCAAACTTTAAAATTATTTAACCTCCCTTTCTATTCATATGTTTATTAAAAAACACAGTTAAAAACGGGGTACCAAATAATGACCTGAGCACCAAAAAGCAAGTGACCTACCTTTGCAGATCACAACCTTTCATGAAACATTGCTTGGATAGTATCAGGGAGCAAATCTAGGGAGACATTTGTGATAACTAAACTTTTCAAATATTTTAGGACCATTAGCATTCTCCACTTGCTGGAAACACTATTATTTCTCTGCAGCTCACTCACACATCTTTTAACGATTCGGTCCCTGAATCAGTTGCTCACTTATAGATCTTCTATGTCCTTACTCGCCCTATGATTTCTGAATCTTCTCTCTGCAGTCAGGACCTCAAACTCCTGGTCATTCTTATAAATCCTTGCTTGGCTCTGACCAACATGTCCCAAGAAGCTCATGCCTATCCTCTTTTATGTAGGCTTCTGTTCACACTTAAGAATCCATAGGTGCTGCTCATCATAAGGCCTTCAGACTCTTTTTCACCATCAGTTGGTCTCAAAACCACCCACTTAATATAGGGACCCTGAAACTTATTTCCGCTCTCCGATCCTCTGAGACTCCTGCTCAGGCTCAGATCCTTAAGGTTCCAGCTCACTCTCAGGTGGCTTTGGATTCAAGCTCATCATCTGGTCATCTGATTTCCTTGTTCACCGTCAGACCCTGTAGCTCTTCTCACTCCTACTTGGAAGCTCCAGGACATCCTCATTTCCCTGAGGATCATGTTTACCATGAGATTCCGTAAAACCTATATATCTGTATTATATATCTGTATAGCTTCCTTGATGGGATGTATGACGGGCTATTACCATGCGTACCGTTACAACGCGTGTTTTACAACGCAAGTCGTTACCACGTCTGGCGCTGTAGGGTGCGGACTTAGGAATAGTTTAATTTACTATTCCAACACCAGTCCCCGTGGATAGTAGGGAAGGTGTTGGAATAGTAAATTAACTATTCCTTGTCCTTGAGCGCCCTCCAGCGCAAGTTGTGGTTACGACTTGCGTTGTAAGAGACGCGTCGTAATGGTAGCGCGGGGTAACATCCGCGTCGTAAAGGATGTTCCCCTCCTTGATGTTTTGCTCACCCTAAGGGCATGAGGTGTATTGTCAACACCAGATGGCTGGAGATTCTGCTCACCCTCAATCCTCACAGTAGGAAATGGGGGGGTGAGCATATGCTTCAGAAGCATAGCTGAGTTTAGGTTCTTGAGCCTCAAGCTCACCCTCAGGGTCCTGAGGTTTATGCTTACTCCAAGTTGCTCGAAAACCTGCTCACTCCAAGGCCTTCAAGGCTCCTGCTTGTCCCAATGGCTCTGGCTCACCAGAGGTGCCAAGCTTCCTGCTCAGTGTCATTTAAATGCTCTGCTTGGCCCTGCTCAAAGGCCTAGAGGGTCCTACTCAGGGATATTAATCACTGAAGATGCAGTCCACCTTAGACCCCTGAATATTCTTCTCAATTTCACCTACCTGAAGATCTTGTTTACCTTCAGATCACTAATTTCCCTGGCCACACTGAGGTCTCCTGATATCTCTGCCCAGACCTCATAAGTCAGAAACTCACTGCAAAACATCATGCTTCAGTGGCTGTACACACCCAAGTCTTTCATGGACCCTTTTGGTTGTCACCCAGAAGTCTCTCTCTCTGAGTCTGATGTCTTGGGGGTATAACACAGCTTGGTACTTGGAGACATCTATACTGTGGGAAGAGACATGATCTGCATCTGCTTGACATGTTGGAGGAAATCACTTGAACTACAGACATTCTTTTAATTTTTTTTATATAGTACATATGTTCTGCATGCTTTCCTTACTCTCTCTTTCGTTCACCCACAAGTGAACAACAGCCAATTAATGCTCCTGCTAGGGTTTATCCCTTTTTTCCCTTTCTTTGCTCTCTCATTTCACCTGCACTCTAATGTTCTCACTGATCACTATTAGATTTTCTATGTTTTTGTCTGTCCATACCTACATTTCATTCTGTTGCCATCCCTCTGTCTTAGTCTCATTCTACAAACCCCTCTATCCATTTTAATACCCTTCTTTATTATTGTCCCTCAAATTATTCCGTCTCTCTTGTTATTCATCTCTTTTTTTCCTGTCTGTCGCTCTCTCTCTCTCTCTGTAGTCGCCCTGATTTCCCCCATTTCCAGTGCCCCTGTACTATTTACCCCCTTTCTCTTAGTCTATAATTTCTTCCTCTTTCTTACTCCTCTGTCACCCACATACACTATATAGGTTGTTCTTTTCTACCTCCCATGTCCTTATTCCCCACTCTCTCAATTCCTATTGCCTCTTTGAGTTTTACTTTTGGTCTGTTCCTGTCTTGAAACGTGTCATTTTCTTCATTTGAGTTTTCTCATGTCAGTCACCCTAATTTCCCTCTAACCATTGAACTTGTTTGTATCCTACACCAAATGCTATATTTTGTGGTGTCCACTTTACTGAGTTGCTGATGTCAGTGGCTACCTGCTTTATCAAACCATGACATTTGCAGAAGACCATTCTCTGTACACATTAAAAAGATTCTTGTCCTTATAAGTGCTTTCAGTTCTGCATGCTTTCAAAGTTTATTCAGGAAAGTGGAGGGAGCTTGTTCTATCTTTAGTAGAGATTAGACCAAAAGTATGTTTTAATGTTTTATTGTTGAGTGGTAAGGGAAAATACACCTATTTCTGGAGGAATTGTTAGATACAGTGGATAATCCACAGATGGCATTTGTTTTACCATAGTATCTCTTTCTTGGAGGCATAATATCATATTAGCCTTCTCTTGGGTTCTACTCTTGATTTTGCACTTCCTCTAGGTGTTGCCATCCTCTATATCATGCTGTAGACTGCGGGAACGTCAGAACTAAGAAATGTGTGAGGCCTCAATTCATCCTTTCCTTATTTGTGACCAGGAAACTGCTAACACGCTCTTCTGCATCCATCCTTTGCTTTATCATTTACTATTCTTTTTTTTTCCCTTTGCATCGCCCTTCTCTCCACTTTTGTTTCCCACCTCACATTTACCAATCTCTTGGTCTACCCTTCTCTCAACTTAGTCTGTCCTCATTTCATCTTTTCCTTCGCAGTTTCCCTCTCTCGCTTCCCCCTTTCTCACTCCCTAATTGTGCTTATCTCTAGTTATTTCCCTCCCCTCTCTTCTCTAGTCAATGATTTCTCTTTACTGCCTTTCCCCCTCTCCGTTTGTCTCTACTCCCCACTCACGCTCTTATTTCCTTTTGTCTCAGTCTCTCTCTTTATCCCTCCTCTGCTCTAACCTGTCCTTGTGCCCCAACATAGAGGGTGAATTATTTTTTTCAGTGCAACATTGTCAAACTGAAATTTTCCTCTTACCTATATCTAGTTGTCATTTTTTAGGTCGAGCATGGGCAGCGCATGTGTTGCTCTGCGAGGCATGCTGTATTCAAGTATGGACTAGAAGCTCATTTTCCGCCCATCTTTGTAATTGGCTCCCGTCACAGACCTTTGTAAATGGTGGCTTTTCATTGGTCAGTAGGCATATTAGTCTCTCCTTAGTACCTCCCTCTCTTATGTTACCTCCCATAAGGACATCCGCTGTTATATGTGTAGTTACTCCATGCATTTTATTTAGTCTGCGAGCACTACTTTGTTAAATCACTTTCTCCTTGCTTTTAAGCAGCATGGCACCCAGGTGCGTCCACCTTCCTACAGATCTGTTAATCTCTTAGCCACCCTGTCCCTGTAATAGGTCACACTTTCTGCCTCCTTAGCTTGTCAATATCTGTCATTGGCTTTCTCTCCAACCCCAGTTTACATTCTCAATTGCAGTCCACGGTTAAAACCTCACCTAGTTATGAATCTATTACCCCTCGATTGTCACTGCCTCCGGACATGTATTCTCCCACTCTCCACTTTATCTTTTCCGTTCCCTTACTCTGCGATCTCACGTGTATATCTTTACCACTCACCTGTCCGTAGCTTACATGGTTCCCAAACTGAGGACAGCTTATTTGAAATCAAAAGCATCTTCTTCAGTCCGAGGTTATTCTTCCTGCAGGACCAATCCACCACACCCACTCTTTGAGGCTGCTATACAACTCTAAGGTATCACCATGCACAGCAGTCTCTATGTGTCGGACCTTGCTAATGTCATCAAAGCACATGGGATGAGCCTAACCTCCTATGCGGACGACACGCAATTGGTACTGGCCATTAAAGGTGACGGAGGGGAGGTGGCCCAATGCTTCCAAAACGGAATGCTGGAAATTGGAGAGTGGATGGCAACAAATTGCCTGAAGCTCAATTCCGAAAAAACTGAGGAAGTTATTTTCGGACCTCTATCACCAGTTTGGTCATCATCTTGGTGGCCACCCACATTTGGAGCACCTCCAACTCCAGCAGCTAAGGTTAGGAACTTGGGAGTTGCCTTTGATGTGGGCCTTAACTTTACGGATCATGCGAACAAAGTGGCAACTACAGCCCACTTTAAATTACGCATGATTAGGAAAATCAGTCCGTTCCTGCCAGCGGCAGCCACCAAAACTCTGGTTAGTTCCTTGGTCTTATCATCCCTCGACTACTGCAACGGCCTATTTTTAAACACTCAGGTTAGGGTCACGAGGAAGTTGCAGTCGATACAAAATGCCGCAGCACGTCTGCTTTCTGGAACACCTAAATTCGTGGCCATATCAGAAACTAATAAAAGATTCCACTGGCTGACGATCCAGAACAGGATCAAGTTTAAATCACTTTGCATAGTGTATAAAGCCCTAAATAATCAAGGTCCGCACTTTCTAATGGACCAGTTGGTTCCCTATCAACCTCCCAGACAGCTCCGGTCTTCCAATCTTAACCAGCTAGTGATCCCACGTTCCAAAACAGTGTCCTGGGGCGATCGCCGTTTTCTGGTTGCAGCCCCTAAATTATGGAACACCTTGCCTCAAGACATTAGACTAAGTCCTTCACTCCTTCAGTTTCGCAAGAGACTAAAGACTTGGCTGTTTAATCAATAGCTTCCATTAAAAGAACAATGAAATTGTTTGGAGCATATAACACTGAGCTGAATTTATGCAAATGGTCTAGCGCCGAGACGCCTGCGGGTATTTGTCGCTCTTTATAAATGGCAATAAATAAATAAATAAATAAATAAATTTCTTCTATGGAGGTGTTGGGTACCATGTTAATGGCAGTAATAACATTGGTGATGTAATAGAGTGTTTTTCGTGCCAACACCGACCAGCCAGTTTAACTGTGCTTGCGACAGCAGCCATTTTGCGCATCAGGCATTTGCAACTTAAAAGTAACATAGGATTAAGTCCCAGTTATTCTTTCATTTCCCCGTAGGAAGAGCCGTTTGTGATTTTCACCAGCATCACTGTATTTCCAGGAACATTACTCATGCATCCTAACCAGTCATGAGAACCATTATCCACAACGATATTTGCGATCTCACACTCAAAAGTGCTTTTCAGTATTCACTAGCTGCAACCTGTTTCTGTGAAAGATCCAAACGCCAAGAAGCATGTGCATAGCTGCATTGATTTGTTTTATTTGAACTACATTGCTGTTTAAACTGTAAAAAGTAATGCAGGGAGGGAGGAATGGTGGAAAAGGAGACAATGACGGAAAAAGCACGAGAAGGGAGGCACAGAAGGGACAGTTTAAAGAATAAACACCACTGCGAAAAGCATTAACAATGCAATATGCCATTGTAGATGACAATGCCTTTTATTTATGTTTTAAGAAAACCTGCAAAGTACAAAGGGGCTTATTTATAAGCCCTTGCTTCACTTTTGCGCAGCGGGTGTGACGCACCAGCAGGGTAAAAAATGAGCCATGTTGCATCATATTTACAAAGTGATGCATCTAGGTAGATGCGTCACTTTGTAAACCACTGCGCCACATTATACCTGCACCAGGTATAGCGGTAACTA
The DNA here is from genome assembly GCF_964261635.1 of Lissotriton helveticus. Classification (NCBI taxonomy): domain Eukaryota; kingdom Metazoa; phylum Chordata; class Amphibia; order Caudata; family Salamandridae; genus Lissotriton; species Lissotriton helveticus. The sequence continues at coordinate 1,306,494,452 of NC_136065.1, read as the reverse complement.
GACAAAATATCGGAAAAAATATATAGAATGGACAGAATATCGAAGTCAAAATATAGAATGGACATAATATCGAATGGGCTTAATATAGTGGTTAAAAAGATCGAAATGCAGGGGGCGTGTCTTGCGCGCCAGCTGGTGAGGACGGCTTCTCCGTGAGCTCCGCTACGGACATATTCTGCGGATGCGGTGAGAGCTGTTTTCCCTGTTTTCTACGACCTAAGACAGCTGCAGTTACGGCGGAACACCCAGAGACTGTGAGGGTGTTGTTTCCGGCCGTTTTTCTGCAGCGGTGGTGTGTCTAATTATCGACGGTAACTTCTCTCTTTTCCGTGACGCGGGCGGCCACCATTTTGGCCGCTGAGCTCGCGTCTGGGTTTACTTCAGCTTTTGACTCTGCTGCTGCTATGAGGGGTTCCTGAATCTAACATTACACCACCGCGCTGCCATACAATGCTTCTATGCTGTAACTTTCTTGTTTGAACGGCGCTGCATGTATTTCGCTGTTTTTCTCCTCAATTGATGTGTGCCTCAAAGGAATGCTTGCCGCCTTTTTGGAAACGCTTCCTCTATTGGTTTTGAAGTATTCTCATGAGTGCCCCTATACACAACAGTATCTTTGCTCATGTTGTTCTACCTCTTGAGTTATTACTTCAATAAGCTACAACCTTTGATATATCCTATGGAGGTGGTTAATTTCTTTTAATACCCTATTATGACATTTCATTGACATTTTCAGCTGAGCTTGTGGTTTGCGACTTTTGGCTTTACCCTCCGTGGTTTTAGTGCTCGACCTGAGTGCCATTTTTACATCGCCTTCAAGTGGCATTCTGTTCTCAGTCGTACCACGTGCTACACTGGGCTGTGTCCATCTTGCTTATCCAGCCTGTCTGATTCTCTTTGCTTTATCTCTTATTGCAAACATGGCTACTGACTCTCATACTCCGAAATTATCTCAAACAGGTACCAAGGCTAAAAGACTTAAAAATGGCCCGCCTTCTCCCATAAAATCTTCACCAAATCCGGTGTTGGACTCCATCCTTGAGGAGGTTCGAGGGCTCCAACCGTTTATGTCTGCTACTAATGACTGCCTTAATCAAATTGAGGATCGTTGGGTTCTTATGGAGGGCAAGGTCTTAAACTTGGAGCAAAGAGTTAGCGATATCCAGGATGCTTCAGTCAAAATTCCATTATTAGAGCAAGAAATCCATAAACTTAAGCTACACACGGAGGATTTGGAAAATCGCAATCGTAGGAATAATCTACGCGTTTATGGTGTTCCAGAAAATTTGGAAGGGCCTGACATGGTGTCTTTCTTACGAAAATTTTTACAGGAACTTTTGAACCTCCAACCTGCGTCACACCCTCTTAACATCCAGAGGGCTCACCGCCTGGGCCGCATTAACTCAAACTCTAATAAACCTCGTGGTATTATTATGCTTTTCCTAGAATTCACAGAGTTAATGTCTGTCTTAAAAGCCGCCAGACTTAAAAGACGTCTTCAATGGTCTGGCCATAACATCTTTATCTCACAAGATCTTTCATCAGCAACGAATGCTCGACGCAAGGAATTTCTGAATCTTCGTCCTCTCATGAGACAACTCAACATTCAATACGGCATCCTACATCCATGTTTCTGCAAGATCACTCATAATGGTCGCACCTCCTCATATGATGATCCTCAAAAGCTCCACGCATACCTTCAGAGTATCTCACCTTCGAATATGGACAGTGCCAACTAATGTTCCTCTTGCTGAATTTTCTATTGTTGCTCTTTCTTCTATACTGCAGCTTTCCTCATCTTCTTTTTATCCTCTCTTGATTCTTTCTCCTGGTCTTTGATCTCATTCGTGAGATTTCGCTCTTACATTCTGCTTTCTTTTTCTATTCATGTCCTTTAATGGTTGCTCGTGGGGACGTGTCCCCTGTCTGGTGTATCCATGCCTCATACGTTTTGGTTGTTCTATCTTTTTCCGATCAGGCTCCTGTGCCTTGATCTGTTTACTCTTCTTTCTCTTCTATTTGCTCTGCTCCTGTACTCTCCCCTTTTTTCTATTTCTCTTCCTTTTTCTTCTTTTATGGGTTGCTTTTTCTTTCTCTTATTTGTTCTATATTTTTCTGTTCCCATGCGGTCTTTTCTTCAATTGTTTTCCTTCATGATGTACTTTTTGAATCGTAGTCAATTGTGTCTTTGTGCGGAGAGTGTCCTGGGAATTCCCACCTCATGGGCTTTTTGTCTTTGTTGTTCCCCTTTCCGTAGTTGTTCCCTTACCATATGTTCAATTCACGTGTCGCCCATCTCCTCTTCCCTCCATGGTGTGTAAATTTGTTTCCTGGAACGTGCAAGGTCTTGGCCATCCTGTCAAGCGTCAAAAGGTATTGTCTCATTTATCTAAACTCAATTCACAGGTTGTTTTCCTTCAAGAAACGCATTGTTCTGATGTTGAATCTCTAAAGTTGAAAAGGCAGTGGGTGGGTCAATTTGTTTTTTCTCCTGTTATCCATAAAAAAGGGGGTCGCTATTTTATTTCATAAAGCTTTAAATGTACAGATTATTTCTACTCAAAATGACGATGAAGGACGTTGGGCAATGGCTAAGGTGAATATCCATAATAAGACACTGGTGTTGCTAAATATTTATGGCCCGGCACGTCTGACCCTAAATTTTGGAACGATATTAAAACTTTGATTTCCTCCATTGATTGCCCTGACTTTATTATTGCCGGGGATTTTAGCCAATGGTTAGACCCTTTCTCAGATAAACTATCTTCCAGTAAATTTCAACCCTATAAATCCCATAAGAGTTTTCAGTCTGCCATTGCCTAACGTCCTTTATTTGATTCATGGAAATTGTGTAATCCTGGTGTGTTGGAATATACCTTTTTTTCTAATGTTCATCACACCCGCTCTAGGATTGACTATATTATGGTTAGTAAATCGTTAATCCCTTCCATTCAAAATTCTGTAATTGGCTCCATAATTATTTCCGACCATGCCCCTGTTTTTACCACACTTGACCTCTCCCTTATTTCTTCCAAATTTAGTCGTTGGAAATGTAACTCCTTTCTTTTATCTGACCCGGTTTTTATGAAGAAAAGTGTGGAGTTTTTTGAAGAATTTTTTTCCTTTAATAATCCCTCTGACACCTCCATTCCTAACAACTGGGATGCCTTAAAGGCTGCTTTCAGGGCGTTTACTATTTCCTATGTTGCTAACAAAAAGAAACTCAATAGGAAAAAATATGAGGAGCAACTTTGGAAAATCAAAACCCTAGAACATATGTATTTTTCTTCTAAATCCTCCTCCTCCCTTCAAGATTTGATTTCTGCCAAAACAGAGCTGAATAAGATTATTACTAATGAAGCTTGTAACACTCTTCTTAAAATTAAGTCAAAATTTCATGGTGGCCAAAATAAAGCGGGGAAAATGCTAGCAAACTATTTGAAAGTAAAGTCAGAGCGTAAAAATGTAGGTCCAATTTTTAATGATTCTCTCAACAGATTAGTTTCAGCGGATGAAGATATTGCTGAAGTTTTTCATAATTATTACCAATCCTTATATACTGATGATACGCATCCCTCTAATGTTAATTTAACGTCCTTTTTTGAAGGTCTTCCTTCTCCCCCTTCCATTCTGGATGAGTTTGCTCTCTTGGAAAAAGAAATTACCATCCAAGAAGTAACTTGGGCCATTAACTCGCTTAAAAAATCTAAGGCACCTGGCCCAGATGGCCTTCCCGTGGAATTTTATTCCTCTTTTCATGCCTGTTTTGCTCCAAAACTCTTACAACTTTTTAACTCGTTTATTTTGGATGCAAAGGCTTCTGGATCCTTTTTGGATGCGTTAATCATTATCATTCCCAAACCAGACAAGGACCATTCCCAGTGTAAAAATTATCGCCCTATATCTTTAATCAATAATGATTGCAAAATATTTGCAAAAATTTTGGCTTTACGACTTGATTCCCTTATCCCTTGTTTAATCAAAACTGATCAAGTTGGCTTTGTAAAAGGTAGACTTGCTGCTGATAATGCCCGTATGTTCTCCAATATCATTTCTCACAGTAAAACTTAAAATCCCTATGGCAGCTCTTTCCTTAGACGCGGAAAAAGCGTTTGAACGCATCAATTGGCAATTCTTGTTCCATACCTTACAATGGTTTGGCTTTGGTCCCTCTTTTATCTCATTGGTCAAACTCCTTTATTCCTCACCTCGTGCTAGTATTTTTGTTAACAATCAATTCTCAAAATGTTTTTCCTTATCTAGAGGTACCAGACAAGGATGTCCCCTATCCCCCCTATTATTTATTTTGTGTCTTGAACCTTTCCTAGAAAGAATTCGCTCTAATCCCAAGATCTCTGGGTTTAAATTATCCTCCACTGAAACTAAAATGTTGGCTTATGCAGATGATGTGTTGGTATATATGTCCAACCCTGAATCCTCTCTTCCTCCTTTTTTGGAGGAGGTCCGATTGTATTCCTCTATATCGGGTTATAAACTGAACCTCTCCAAAACTGAAGTTCTATCACTCAACACGTTATGTTATCAATACATGTTTAATAATACTGACTTTGCATGGTGTCCCACCAAAATTAAATACCTCGGTATTTGGTTTGCACCTTCCTTGAAAGAAACCCTCAAGCTTACCTTTGCTTCTCTCTTACAGAAAATCCAATCCCTTCTTCAAAGTTGGTCTCCCTTATTTCTCTCCTGGTGGGGTCGATTGGACACAATTAAGATGATGATTGCTCCACATGTTTTATATACTGTCTCTATGCTTCCCTTTAAGATTCCCCTTTCCTTTTTCTCTCGCATAAATGCTCTTTGCTCCAAATTCCTATGGAATAATAAACACCCTCGTATAGCTCTGCATAAGCTGATGCGCCCTAAATCTGAAGGTGGCTTTCGTTTTCCCAACTTTAAGACATACCATTTAGCCTTCCTGATTAGACAAGCTTTTTCTTTGGCCTATGACTTTAAGGATACCCCCGTTCCTACCTGGGTTCTCCTTGAACGCTCTCTACTGAAGGATTTTTCCTTTCAACATACTGTTTTTATATCAAATTGTTCTTTTTTGACTAAATTCCCTATTTTAAAATACTCCCAAACTGTGCTATCCAATGTATTTTCCTCTCACCTATCCCCTTTGCAATGTTTTTTAGCATCAGTTGTGTGGTATAACAAATTTCTTCGTTATAAAGGTCAAACATTTTATTTCAAACACTGGAAGGAAAAGAATATTGTATTTGTACATCAGTTTTTTGTTGATGGCTCTCTCCTTCCATTTTTGGAATTGCAAAAGTTATTTGACTTGTCCTCTTCTTCTATAAATGAATACACCATGATTACGTCTGCCATTTTATCTCACTTAGCCTCTTTCTCCCTTCCAGCTGCTTTTCCTTCTTTTGTTCCTACCAATTCTCTATATCCTTTATTCTCCAGCCATCAACTTAAAGCTGCACATGTTTATACAATTCTGACTTCAAATACTAAAGATCGTCCCAAATCCTCTGTTGAGATTGCATGGGAAAGTGACCTGGATACTAACTTCTCTGTTTTGTTGTGGGATCGTATCTGGTCCAAACTGTTTAAGACATCTATTGCTGCTCGCATTACTCAATCTTTGTTTTTTCTTTATCATAGAGTCATTATTACACCTGTTAATGTTCATAAGTTTTCCCAAACTTCATCTGCATTGTGTTGGTCATGTTCTAAAGATACTGGAACACTTAAACACTTATTATATGAATGTCCCCTTGTCCTTTCATTCTGGAAAGAAGTTTGGAAGACATGTATGTGCATATTTTCTTGTTCCGCTCCGTTATCTTTACAGAACGTTTTTCTAGGTTCTTTATCCGCTGATGTTGATATTATATCCTCTTCTGCAAGATTGTTGGACCTGTTGATCTCTCTTGCATTCAAAGTCATTTTATCGTGTTGGAAAGATAATTCTAAGATTTCTGTTCATACTTGGTGGAATTTTGTATGCGATGAACATAGGATCTCTATTGCTGCCTCTTCTTCTATTCCCCTAAAAATTAAATCTGATCTTTTTTGGCTTCCCTTCACCTCCTATCTTTCTTCTAATTCTCCTTCTTGAGTGCTTTCTATTTACTTCCACATACTTTTCTCCTCCTTCTTCCCTTTCCTTTTTTCTTTTCTTCTCTATCTTCTTTCTTTCTTGTTTTTCTTCTTGCTTCTTTACCTATTTCTTTCTCCCTCCTTTCTTTATATCCCTCTTATCATTCTGATTAGTATTTATTGCATATGTTATGTATTCCTTATATATATATATATTATTTGCCTGTTTTCTAAAACTTCATAACATATGTCCTGTTAATCTCTTTAAAATATTTAATAAAAATTTTCTTAAACTGAAAAAAAGCCTCGAAAGCGATCGAAATGCAGGTAAGTAATATCGACTGTCAAAATATCGAAGTACATAATATAGGCATTACATTTATATCACATTTTTAATAATATCAATTTTTTAAAAGTGTTTTCTATGTTAGTATATGTGTTAAAAGTGTATATTATTATTGTAATGTATGTTTAATTTTTTTAAAGTAAAGAATTTTATGTTATTTCATTTTTGCATAATTTAATTCCGTAGCGGGCTGTGGGTCTATAGGCGAATAGGCTGGGAAATAATTTATTTATAGTAAATTAAATATTAATTTTTATGAATTATTAATTATTTTTCATTTAATTTTGCGCTTTAGTTCTGTAGCGGGTTCTGGGTTAATAGTGGAATAAGGTGGGAAGTATTTTAATTGTAATTAAGTAAATATTTATTTTAATTTATTTGTATTGATAATTAATTCATTGTTAAATAATTGTTAATTGGTAATTCGTTTTTATTAATTGGTAAATAATTTTTGTTAATTAATACATTGATAATTATGTTAAGTGTATTAATGTATTATTCGGAAAGGGTTGTGGGTTTATAGAGGAATAGGGCGGGAAGTAATTTAATTGTAATTAAGTAATTTTTAAAATTATTTTTGTATATTGATAATTGATTTATTGTTAATTAATGATTAATTGGTAATTTTTTTATTACTTGTTACATTTTTGGTATTGGAATTGTATTGGTTAATAAAATATTAATAGGTAAATATTTTTTAATAAGTAATATTTATTGGTATTTATAATTAATTAATTAATACATATTTTGTAATTGGCAATTCATTGTAATACATTTTTTATTGGTATTGATAACGAATTTATTTTAATTTAAATATTAAATCATTACTTTCGCTACTGTTGCACTCACTGGAGTGGGAATAGTAATTTTTACCGCTACGCTATCCAATGCTTTCCCTACTGTGGCATTCATTGGAGTGGGAATAGTAATTTTTGCCCCTACGCTATCCAACGCTTTCCCTACTGTTGCACTCTCAGGAGTGAGAATAGTAATTTTTTCCCCTGCGCTATCCAATGCTTTCTCTGCTGTTCCACTCACTGGAGTGGGAATAGTAATTTTTACCCTCCCGCTATCCAACGCTTTCCCTACTGTTGCACTCTCTGGAGTGGGAATAGCAATTTTTACCCCTACGCTATCCAACCCTTTCCTTACTGTTGCACTCTTTGGAGTGGGAATAGTAATTTTACCCCTACGCTATCCAACCCTTTCTCTACTGTTGCACTCTCTGGAGTGGGAATAGTAATTTTTACCCCTACGCTATCCAACCCTTTCTCTACTGTTGCACTCTCTGGAGTGGGAATAGTAATTTTTACCCCTACGCTATCCAACGCTTTCCCTACTGTTGCACTCTCTGGAGTGGGAATAGTAATTTGTACCCCTACGCTATACAACGCTTTCCCTACTGTTGCACTCTCTGGAGTGGGAATAGTAATTTTTACCTCTACGCTATCCAGCGCCTTACCTACTGTTGCACTCTCTGGAGTGGGAATAGTAATTTTTACACTTCCGCTATCCTTCGGTAATAATATTGGATATATTTGTATTATATTATATTATTATATATATATATATGTTTTAACAAATATGATTGTAAATTTTTTTTATAACGTTAATTAAATATTTTATTATTATAAGGTAATGTAAGTATTTTTAAGTATATTTTAGTAATTAATTTTTAATATTAATTTAATTTAACATTGTTTTTAATAAAGTCGATATTTTTATAAACTATATTTTGGTAAACTATATTTTTTACTCTATATTTTTGTACTTACCTGTTTGCAGATACAAAGTCGATATTCTGTCTGTCGATATTTTTTCGCCGATATTTTTGCTAGTCAATATTATGTCCCTCGATATTATGTCAGTGATCCACTTCTATGTGGTGCAATTGCAGATTTGCTGTGCTCTATTCAGGTGAACTGCTAGTTTCCATATTGGCATGCCAGTTTACTCATTATCAAATTATGAACACATTGCCCTGCCAGATTCTGCATGGTCCTAGAAAATAGTTTGTCAGTCTTTATGCTCCCAGGCCAATGAACACTTTCCGACAAGGAAAACTACATTACCGTTTGAACATTGCCATAGTTAGGGACACAATAATATGGCAGTTTAATATTGACCCAAGAAAATTGGAATCCCTTTTGCAAATTAAGCGAAGTAAAGCCAATTTACCATGTCAATTTCTATTTTGATACTGGAAAGTTACCATACCTTTTTTCGTATTGCAATTGTAGTTTCAACATTACTCTGTTAATTTCATATTACTCTAATTAAGCCCTAATCGGTATACCACTTTACACATTGGCCAAGAAAATAGATGAACAATCTCCTGCGGTTCCAAGTCGGTCTCCATATTCTTCCAAAAAAAGATAAACAGTTTCCACATTGCCCCCATTGAGTACATAATGCCATGCTATATTTCACAAGTGCTAGAAAAAATAAGCATTTGCAATGCAATAGGTCTCGGACTTGTGAGAGTTTCAGCTATTGGCGTTATACATTACAATGCCTTTTATTTATGCGTTTTGAAAACCTGCAAGGGGTGCATAAACACGCATTTTGTAGTTATATTTCCTGCTTATGAGAAGCAAGGCTGGCAGTAAAAGAGCTGCAGTAACTGTGAGCCTTGCTTCTTGTAAGCAAAGACCATAAGAACAAAGTGTATATTTACGCACGCTTGCAGGTTTTCAAAACACATAAATAAAAGGCATTGTCATTTGCAATGCCAATAGCTGAAACCCTCGCAAATGCGAGACCTATTGCATTTCAAATGCTTCCTAAGTGCTTGCATTTTCCTGCAAATACACACCATTGCATAATGATTCCACAGTTGAGCAGTATCATCTATCTGCTCAGGCGATCCCTATTGCCGTCTAATCTGCTGCACTCACAAACATACAAGAGAGAGTCACAAACAGCTCAACTTGTTTCCACACATAACCTCGGTGGCTAAGATACATGCACTCAATACTACCAATACTCTAAAAAATACACAACCTGGACCACATCAAAAACAGTAATAATCTAAAAAACCCTTATCACAGCCACGTTCCTATCATCCAGACCCTTCCTCGCTCCCAACCTGCTCGCACCAATGTCATCTGAAGCTAAAACAGAATTCGTGCTGATAGAAAAAACCAAGGTCAATCTTGAAGCTGACAAAAGTATGCCGGGGCAAAGAAAATAAATGATTATATAGTAGGTTTATTCTGTCAACTGAGAAATTACAAGCAAGATAAAAGTTGCAAAGAAACAATCTGTAAGGAGTGCTGCTTTCAGAAAACATCGGCCATATAGAATGGTGCCAAAAATAGACCAGAGTACCCTCCAAAGCAAAAGGACAAAAGGAAGGTGGCATTAAAAACGGCACTGCCCAGAGACAGGAATAAGAAAGCACTAAAACTGTATTCTGCAAAGTGTATTCGGTACTGTGCTTACTTCGGTACTGCATGTCTGTCTTTTAAGCCAGTAAAGCGCTCTGCAACATGATGCATTGTGGGAGCTATAGTCTTTGTGCACCTCACATGAAAATGGTTTATAATGCCCAGCATCGAAAACTTTATATTTTCAATAATATGGAGCCACCAGCTAATTCAAGTGCGCCTCCAGACACCAACAAATACCCTACAGCTAGGCTCATTACACTCCCCCCTTTACACGCCTGCTGCCTCTCTAGCTTGGAGGTGCTGCTTCTCCGGCTCTCGCTTCCTCTTCGCGTTTCATGCCCTTCTTCTCAGCCCTGATGCCCGCTCTGTTAATCCAAATTTATGCAATCCTCCCTAACCATGCGTCCTTTCTACATTCCTGAAGCCCATGATCTTTCTTTCCTGCTGGAAGAGGAAGGTGGCTGCCGGGTTTGTGTGGTGACGGTCTAGACCGGAACCGGAAGGGGCAAACAGGAACCGGAAGGCGGCCATTTTGTGTTGGCGCCGAGCCCGGCAGAGAGACAGACGCAAAGCCCCGGCGCTCCGAGGAATAAAGGCAGTTGAACACACGCTTGGCTCCGAGTATTTGTATATGGTATAAGAGCATTCTTACAGTTTGGTAGGCCACTAGTATTTGGATGCGAAAGAGCGTAGGTCTGCATTTGGGAGGCACTTGCCGGGAAGAAGAGTTGAGGAGAGCACTGTGATAGTGGGTGGGTGGGAAGTGAGATGACTGAGTGTTTGTAAGCCGTGAGAGTGACTAGGTTAAGATAGATTCAGAAAAGGGGGTGGTGATGAACAGAGTGCCTGAATTAAGCAGACCACTCTTACCCAGTCCAAAGATCAGGGCTTGATCCATCACCGTTTTTTAGCTCACTGCACCATCCCAGCTCAGAACTTGGCTATATGCAAATTAGTCTGTTCCTGTCCCAGTGCATGATGGGAACAGGGCAAACCAAACTACCAAGCCAATTCTTGTACTGGGAAGGAAACAAGCTTCCGGGGACCGGTTTCTGCCATTTCATCACCACCCCCTTTTCTGAATCGTAGGTTAAGATAGTGCATGCTATAAAGATATATCCTCAGTGCTTTTGTCTCCGGTCAAACCCCAACATCAGCAGCGCTCACATTAACTATTTGATTTTTCATCTGTAAAAGACTGCATTTCCCAATGTAACTGCATTTATTTTTTTGCGGTTACCCCTGCACATATTGAGCCAAGCAAAGAGTCACTCTGGTTTCCCAGGCTCTTCTGTTGTACACGCAGTAAACTCGAGTCACACTCGCTGAATTCTTAATCTCTAGCACGGCCACACATGTGGAGAAGTGTGGCTCAGGGGTTAGAGGCAGCAGACCCGGAAGCTGAGATCGGTCCTGGACCAGGGTTCAATTCCCCGCCTCGGCGGGGTCTTGGGCTAAAAATTTCACGGACTCGATAATTCTCGCCCCGGTACCTCCTCGACTCACGGGTTCACACTCTGCGACTCTGGGCAATAGCTTGCTTAATCTCCACAACGGCCCCTCGCGGCGGGATGCCTGACTTTCACCTTGTGGATACCCTGCTATCTCACAGGGGAATACCAGGAAGGGTTCCCTAAGCAAGCGCCGGGAAACCCACGGCGGGTAGCTGTGCGCTATATAAGCTCAACTACATTTACATTTACACATTTACAGTAGAAAGCTAGTGTGGAAAGCAGGAAACTGCAACCAGCAATTTCAGTGTGCAAAGCATGTGATGGCAAGCTGCGCAAATTGCAATGCCCAGCATACCTTAATCCATCTCGGAGCACGGCTGTTTCTCTTTAATGCTGAGATGGGTCACACTTCATCAAAGCGAGCGTTAAGCACTGTTTCAGTGCGCCTGCCTCTACTACATACGCAACCATAGGGAAGCTGATATAAGCATTACATAATGATGAAAGTGGGCGCCGTGATAAAATATAAACCGTGATGCCTATGCAATTTAACTTAGATTCATGGCGCCCTGTGAAAGCGGGCGCCATGGTTACAAAATAATAAAACATGAAACTGTGCTCCATACTATGTGTCGTGATGACACACAATAAAACAAGTAGTCCCTAAATATTACACAGAAACACTTTGGGCGTAATAAAATTGTAGTTGGTCGGTGCTGCTTCCGATAAAAATGGAAGTGATGTATCGGAGCACCAACCAATTAGGAGCCAAGCAATAATATTAAAGCAAGAGTTAACCAATGGCGGCCAGCAGGCGGAATTACACTCGCTATGCTTCTTACATCAGTCTTGCAGACAGCGCATGCGCTGTCAAGCCTCGACCTAAACATGATAGTTTTACATTGTCCCTGTTAAGCACATATTACAATTCCAGTCTCCACACTGTCCTGCTGGACCCTGGACACCTATTTTCACTTTGCCAGCTCCTTTTCACATTTCTTATTCAAAATAAGTTGCAAGAAGGGGAAAATTGCCTTGAGTTATGTTTAGTGTGTGCATAGATGATTAGTGCACAATGAAATAACTTCATGCACAACAAACAACAACAAAATCACTCAGTCTGCGTCCAATGCATGGCATCATTCATCACCTGTTCCATCTAATTTTCACTTTTCAGTTAATGGGCAGTCTCTCTTGGCTCAGAAAGGAGGATACCTATAGTAGTCATCATGTTCCACTTCTTTTAGCGGGACTAGGAAAGATTGTATTTTTCTTCTATTTAGCATCATCCAATCATCATCTGTCTTGAGGGCAATGGATTTCAGGAGATTCAGGAAGATGGAGCGGAGGAGCTGGATTCGGAGGACTGTACTGTGAAATGCAGACAGCTGAAACTCGTATATTGAAATAAGAAGAGCAGAAGACGGTGGTGATGGATTTGTTGTGATTCAAAGTTTGTAACCGAAAGACAGACACACATATAAAGGAAAATAAGGGAGGAAGACAGTAAGTGCAAGCCTAATTGTCACGGAAGTATAGCTCGTCCTCAAACTCTGGGGTTTTAACCAATAGTAGGTAATCATGTAACACACTACTTCCGTCACCTGAGTCACTGTCCTCATCTTCCTCCCTTGTTTCATATATTGTGTAATTCGGTGGTATGAAGTGCTGATTCATTTTGATCATTGTTAACCTCTCCACGTTTTTGGGCGAGAGACTGGTCCTTCTCACTGTTACAATGGAACCCCCAGCACTGAAAACACGTTCAGGGCAGACACTTGCGACAGGGCAAGCCAGATAGCTTATCGCCAGCCTGCTGAGCAGTAGCCATTCGGCCCTTTACCTATACCAACACTGCAATGGGTTTTGATCAATGTAAACCTCTGTTGGGTCATCCAGATAGGCCTGGTCCATCCGCTCAATGTTCAGGGGTGCTGCTGCTAACCTTTTTTCGGGCTCTTTTCTCTGTGCATCAGCACTGTGCTTAATACCAATGCCTAACTGTATATACCAATCATGTAACGATTCTACTGGGCCTAATGATCCAGTTATTGCTGCTGTTGTCGATAGTGATGGTGAGCCAAATGCACTGCCTTCAGCCTCCGAAGTTGCACTGGATGCCGGATGCCCTGCTGCAGTACTTCTTGTGGGTTGATCTAGCGGGCTTTTAATTAGCAGCCGTTCATTTTCCAACTTACTCGCTGCCTCAGCTATCCAAGATTTTTAGCGGGCAACACCCATCTCTGAAAAAGGAATTAATGTCTTCAGTGACAATTTTGCCTGTGGATCCAGAATTGTGGCAGAAATGTAATGTTCTAATGACAAAATCTTATTTTGCATCCTTGTATTTTCAGATAAGCGGCGGGCTAAGCTCTCCACCAAGTCATAGGCTTCTTTTTTTTCCTCTACACCTTTGTATGATTCAGACACCTTCTTCAGCTGATGCTCTAGCATTTGCAATAATGGTATAGCTTGGCCTATTGTACAGTCCTCCTTGCTGACTTCATGTGTGAAGACCTCAAAAGGACGAAGGATGTCAGTCAGGCATTTAACTAGGCACCATTGAAGGGTCATGCCTTTCACAGTAGCATCCAGTCTTTGCATGATATATTCATTGAGTGGCCTGTACTGCTCAAACAGACGATCAAGCATGTAATACGTTGAGTTCCAACGTGTTTCCACCTCCTGGATGAGTGCTTTGACTGGCTTGTTATAGTCATGTTGAATGATCCTCAGCTGCTTCAGAGCTTTAAAAGAATGGCTGATATGAGTGCATTTTCTTCGGCAGGGGGTCAGTAAGTTGCTGATTATGGGTTCTTTTTTCAGAAAGTCTTGAACTATAATGTTTATGCAGTGCGCCAAACACGGAACCCTGAAATAGGAACCAAGCTCCATGGCCTTGAGTACATTATTGCTATTATCTGTGGCAACAAAACCAATACTTAGCCCTTCAAAAACCTTGCTGCGAAACTCTTTTAAAATGTTTATAGCAGTATGAGATTTCTCCATGGCGAACATGGCTACAGTTGCATGTTTCCGAGTAGCTTAAAAAATCTCAGCTGTGTCAACAGCACCTCCTTCAGATAGCTTATCTCTAACCCCCACAAAAGAGACCCAGTGTGCAGTGATGCACATGTAATCTGTGGCTTGGCAACTGGTCAACATGTCTGTTGTTAGGTGGATATTGTGAACAGCACTCTGCTGCAAAGCTTGTCCAACCAATTCCAGCACATCATGATGTAGTGCCGGAACAGCAATTCTTGGTAAATAGGACTGGCTGGGAACCTTCCATTTAGGGTAGATGACTGACACAAATTCAAGGAAACCCACCCTTTCCACAAATGAAAAAGGGAGAAGGTCCAGTGCTAACATTTTAGCCAGCTTCGCATTGTACAACTGTGCCGTTGGGTGATTGCGTTGGAACTGCCCCTCCAACCTAATCATGCTCTCAATGGTAGTCTGGATTACTTTCCTTTGTGGTGCTGTTGTTTTCATTAACCCACTTAGGCTCAACGACGCACTTTGTCTCATTGCAGTACTCGGTCACCTTAGTGTCTCAGCCTGACTCTGAGTATGACTCTTACTGCAGTACCACTCAGATGTTTCTGAGGAGGATGTGGGCGGTACCAATACACTACTGGGGACAGGCCTAGAAATGCCTCCCTCTTCTTCACCTTCCACCGCAATAATATCATCCCCTGATTCTTCATGCCCAACTTCAATGGGTTGAGTTTTTTTACTTTGTTTTAAATGAAGTAGGTGATTCTCCCACAGGATAGTGTGGTGTATTCTGAGATGACTTGCTTGGCCTCCGGTACAATAGTTTGTACCAAGCTAACCCCGCCGAACACCTTGTCGACAAATTGAGCATATAGCAACGTTCTCCTCCTTGGTGCTAAAAGAAAAGAAGTCCCAAACTGGGGAGGAGAACTTTCTGGCACTGCTGGATGTGCCACTTTCAATACCAGATGAACTGGAGGGTGTGCTTGGAACGTGACTCTGTGCAGCTACACTGTGACTTTTACTACCACTACCTACTGAGATGGTTGAGCTGGATGTAGGTCCCTGCCGGGCCTTTGAAAATATGGCAGCTGGAGGTCGTGGTGGTGTAACCTGTATTGGTGGTATCCGTACTACATCCCGCTTAGTAGCAGCCTTTCTGGATAGGGTGGGAATGTTGGTCTCCATCCCCTTTGGGGCGGGAGTGATGTGCGTGATGACTGGCTCGTCTTCATCAACATCATCCCCCTCTTGTACATCTACCTCCATAACTCTACGTTTTTCTGGAACCTTCCTTTTCAGAAGCATTGTCTTGTGGCATGCATCACTCTCAGACTGAGCTGGTGGCTGCCAAGTGGCATCACGATCATCAGAAGCGGTTCTTGAAGAAGAAGATGATGGACTAAGCCTCCTTTTCCTTGCTTGTGGTCTGGAAGACAATAGATCTTCTGAAATAGTGGTTTGCTCCACTTTGTCTGCAGGAAGCTCAATTTCCTGAAATGCCCCTACTTCAGGAGCAACAACTACTATTGTTAGCTGTTCTTGCGGCTGCTATGGTTCTGGCGGCTGTTGTTGTTGCGGCTTCTGCTGCACACTTATTCGCCGAGTTTCCGCCTGCGTTGATTGTGTACTACTTTGCGATAATGACATTTCAACATCGCTGCTCGTTAGTAGACTGGCTACCTCTGCGACACTCAAGGGCTTGGGCCTAGGTTGGTGGGGTTTGACCGCTGGTGCAGAGGTGCTGCTCCCAGCTTGGTTCCCGGACAACGCTGCTGCAGGAGTAATTTTCTTTGGTCCCAAAAAAAACATTGGCTGGCACACCAGTCGTGGTTAGTGGCACTTCCTTTTTCTGTTCCTTCTTCTCACCTGCAACTTTCTTGGTACTGGACGTGGTACCTTTCTTTGGGGCCATCTTCAGATGTCAGGCAGGATGCAGGTGCACAACTTGTGGTCACACGAGGACGTGATGCACAGCAGGACTTCTGTCTGGCTGGCAGTACAACGGGTGATGATGATGACACCTCCTCCTCTGGCTTTTTGTGCACCTAAAAGCAAATAAGCCAGGAGAAGAACATCAGTGAAATGTTGCATTTGTTGTTGTGGTTCAGTTACTACTGTACTAGTACAAACAAACAAACAAAACAAGATATAGTCTAGCCATTTCTGAGACTTTGTCAACAAGGGCTATGTTATACTACTGGTACACAGTACACTCTCAGGAAGGACAGGAAGGATAGGAAAGAGAATAAGAACCACCAAAATACAAATGTAATGGAAGTGGGGTGGACCCTATTTGGCATTAAACTATTTGAGCATCACATCATTCATGGAGCTGCTGCTGGCAAAGGGGATGGATGGAAGGAAGCAGTAAGCCAATAGAAAAACCATGCAGGCCTATATGGCAAAAGCAGGACACTAATAATTCCCACCACAAAAAAAGGTCACCAGCCACATGGACACTCACAAATCACAAGCAACAAGCAGGAGGCCTGGGAAACACCATGAACTGACAAAAGGCCTATAAAAGCCAGACAAAGGATGCATACTAAAGCACACTGCTCTGCCTTTTTAATGCAATAAAATGCAAAAACGAAAATACACAGGCCCAAAAAAGGTCTGCAGGGTGCATGCATTGTACATCAACACACACCAGACACACACAACAAAGGCATGTCTTTAAGACACCCAACATCAGAAAGCCCACTCCAAAAAGCACATTTCCCAACTCAATCCAATGCCATCGATTCCATGCCCTAAATTATGTCTAATTTCAACAGACCACACAGAAACACGTATTTAATGCATCTGTGGCTACCTGCTCTGAGCCTACCAGATGAAAGCAGGCCTGATGGCAGACAAGGCCAGACAAGCTTGCAGGCCTAGGCTTCAAAATGGCCACCAGCCACATGGCCAGGCCCAACAACAGTAAGCCCACCCCAAAAACAACACATTTCCCAACTCAATCCAATGTCATCCATGCCCTAAATGATGTCTAAATTCAATAGACCACACAGAAACACTTGTTTAATGCAGCTGTGGCTACCTCCTCTGAGACTACCGGATGAAAGCAGGCCTGTTGGCAGACAAGGCCAGACAAGCTTGTAGGCCTAGACTTCAAAATGGCCACTAGCCACATGGCCAGACCCAACAACAGAAAGCCCACCCCCAAAAAAACCACATTTTCCAACTCAATCCAATGCCATCCATGCTTTAAATGATGTCTAAATTCAATAGACCACACAGAAACACTTGTTTAATGCAGCTGTGGCTACCTGCTCTGAGCCTACTGGATGAAAGCAGGCCTGCTGGCAGACTAGACCAGACAAGCTTGCAGGCCTAGGCTTCAAAATGGCCACCAGCCACATGGCCAGGCCCAACAACAGAAAGCCCACCCCAAAAAACACATTTCCCAAATCAATCCAATGCCATCCAGGCCCTAAATGATGTTCAAATTCAACAGACCACACAGAAACAATTTTGCTCTGAGCCTACCGGATAAAAGCAGGCCTGTTGGCAGACAAGGCCAGACAAGCTTGCAGGCCTAGGCTTCAAAATGGCCAACAGAAAGCACACCCCAAAAAAACCACATTTCCCAACTCAATCCAATGCCATCCATGCACTTAATGATGTCTAAATTCAACAGACCACACAGAAACATTTGTTTAATGCAGCTGTGGCTACCTGCTCTGAGCCTACTGGATGAAAGCAGGCCTGTTGGTAGACAAGGCCAGACAAGCTTGCAGGCCTAGGCTTCAAAATGGCCACCAGCCACATGGCTAGGCCCAACAACAGAAAGTGCACCCCCAAAAAAACACATTTCCCAACTCAATGCAATGCCATCCATGCCCTAAATGATGTCTAAATTCAACAGACCGCACAGAAACAGTTGTTTAATGCAGCTGTGGCTATCTGCTCTGAGCCTACTGGTTGAAATCAGGCCTGTTGGCAGACAAGGTCAGACAAGCTTGCAGGCCTAGGCTTCTAAATGGCCACCAGCCACATGGCCAGGCCCAACAACAGAAAGCCCACCCCAAAAAACACATTTCCCAACTCAATCCATGCCCTAAATGATGCTTGAAAATGAAATACATTAAAAAAAACACCAAAGGAACAGTTGCTTCATCGTGCACCCACCCATGCCTAGCTCTGGGCCTACTGACTACTACTACCCACAACATTTAAAAAAAAAAAGGAATGATAGTTACTAAAATTAAATTGTAGTTGCAACAACTGCAATGCCCCAATCAAATAGACACAACGGCCACTTACTTTTAAAATATCCAATTAAAAAATCCTCAAATCCAATGGCATTGATGCAGCAGACAAAAAGAGTGATCTTTCCAGCTCAAAATCCAAAGGCAGAATGAGCAAGAGATGGACAAAGCACTGGGAGGAGCCTGCTGGACAGGAACAGGAAGTTGGAGATTCTCTGGCACTTCCTCCATCCCCCCCATTTAAAAAAGGACTCCTTCAACAAAAAAGGCCAGTAAATGTCAATCTGAGGAGTTTTTTTCATCCAAATCATCATTTGCAGAAGGTTTTATGCTGCTAGAGCTGATATTCTTCTCCAGATAGAACTTTTTACATGTTCGAGTTCCCGAGCTTCACCTTACTCCCGCCGGATGTCGATGGCACGTCCAAAATGACGTGTTCACGTCCACACTCTCACTCGCGGTGGAGAATGAAGTGTTCGAGATCTCATACTCTCGCGGTGCATGATCGCGAGACGAATGACGGGATCGCGGGCGCAAACTCGCGAGAGGTAGCACAAACGGCTACCAACATCTCGTGGAGCACGAGACCGGATCGGGAAAACTTGTCGGCGAACGCTGGGATCCAGGTAAGGCGATCGCGCGTGCTAGAACGTATATTTTTAAAGCGCAAGCATGAAACAAAATTCCGGTACGCTGCGGATCGCGGAAATTTTGCCATTTTCACGCTCTCCGTGGAACGCGAAATAGTCAAATGATCGCAATTTCCGCAAGTGGAACGGAATTTGATGCCCACCGCTAAGCACGGGACCCTCAACTTTATTTTTAGGAATCTGATAATCATCACATTCCTAACTTCTCTGTATGAAAAGCGGATTTCAGACTTCTCAAATGGCATGGGAGTATTGAAGTATCTTGGCTCTGAAGAACATATAAGCCCATTAAATGACTTACCCAAGGATTAGGCAAGATATGTGAGCACAGGCCAAGCCCTTCTGATTGCAATAAAAGCGGGTGGTTAACAATCTCCCAATATTTAAAATGGTCTCTTAGTGTGGATCCCTGTGTTAACTGATTTCACTTCTCATCATGCATCTCTGATTTGTTCTTTTTCACCGCTTGCATTTATTTAATATAACATGCTAATACTACTGACCTAACCTGTGGGATACTTTTTAACGCCTTGTTCAAATCTCGATAAGCCTCAGAACATGTGTTGTCAAACCACCTAAAACACTCCTTAGATTTGATTTCCTTGATGAGGTCATAAGATTGCTTTAACTTTATTACAAATAGTCCGAAAAGAATGCAAAATTGCTTTGGCATGAGATCATTCGTCCAAGCACACACAAAAATTAGAAAGACAGCCAGTCTGAATTAATTTTTGAAAATGGTGAAGGCACTCCATGTAACTCTAAAATCACTTAACAGCTGGAAAAGAGGCGTAAAAACAAAAATAAAATCAAGCACAGATTCAGAATCCTGTATCTTTGAAGGTCGATGGGATAACATTAACGGTATGATTCACCGTTAAATCCATTGTAAATAAAAGATTAAAATCATGAAGAACAGTGCTCATAATTTCTCTTCCAATAAATGATCGAAATGTAAAAATGTAAAACGCTATTTGAGGCACCTACAAAGTAGTTATCATACCTTGAACGACGGTCCTTACATATCTGCAAATTGAAATCATCCGATAATCTCAAATAAGGGATTATATTGGCTCATGCCTTAAAGCTATCCAGAAAAGACCTAATAAATGCGTATGTTCTACATTTGATTGAGAATAGTTAGAATTATAGAAGTTAACAATCAATAAACTACCCAGTTTTGGAAACGGTAAAAAAAATTGTGCAATCCTGTTTGAGCCTCTGAGATTATACAATCTAAGGACAAAGCTAACTCAAATCCGCAAACCATCTTTCGATCTTCCTGAGGCTGTGGGGGCAACAGGAGTATATAGTGTTATAAAAGTTATTTCTCTTATTTGATAAACCCGCTATGTTCCAGTTCACAATGGCAAGAGAGCTAGTCAGCAACAATTCTAGCATATTTGGATTAGTATTAGGCATCACAGATTGAATATTAATAAAAATAATACTGGAATCTGTATCACGACTGAAAATGGAATCAGGTCAGTCATCAATATCCAAGATAGACAAAGCCTCACACCTATTAAATGTACTTACATCAGGTTATTAACAAGTGCTCCCTCTATTTGAAAACCAAAAGTAAGCAAGGGATGAACACCCTGTGACATGTGAGGATCGTAGAAGAACCATAGGGGCAATATCTGCATTATGGTTGGTATAATTTCTGGGCAGAAGAGTTGTGACATTATCCAGCCAGCCGAATCAAGCTGGTTGATGTTTACAACTATAAGGTTGCCCCCTAGTATCTTACGCTCCCTCCTAATTCAAGAAACATGCCATTCTATGTTAATGTACTGGAATAAATAGCTATCACACCAAGATGCCTATCCAACCACTAAACTACTTTATTTTTTAACTATGAAAAGGTTTCAATATTTTCCTCTGTATGTGAAGCAACATTAACCAAGATCTTAACAAAAGGTGTTGCTTCGATTGGCAAATTAAAAACTATAGAACTCACAATAGATACTATTTATGTATTTATTTGAAGGTTATATATAGCGCGAACAAGACCCTTGTGGGTATCAGAGCGCTTTACATGTCAGATGTAGGAAACAAGAATAGACATAGAAAACACAGTTATGGTGATTCAGATATACAATACTCAAATAGATATAAAACTAGCGATTAAAATACAAAGCTCTGTAAAACAGACTAGTAATTAAAATACAGTAATAAGTCAGTAAGTTCCTGTGAGTTTAGCCATGAGAATCGCTTTCACTTCTTTTTTGAAGGAGGCAGTGGAAGGATTCAGTCTCGTTTCTGTGGGAAAAGCATTCAGTTCCTGGGTGCCATTCCAGAGAAGGATCGGTTGTGGGATTTTTTCTTGACAAAACGTTGTGGTTTCAGTAAAAGAGTCTTGGTACTCCTGGAGGCTTTTTTACCAGCAGAAAGCACCAGTTTCTGAGCTAGGTAGTTCGGAGAATTGTGGGTTAAGGCCTTGTGCGCCATGCATGCGATTTTCAGATGAATTCTAGCTTCAAACGGTAGCCAGTTGAAGGCTCTAAGGTCTGGAGAGATGTAAGAGGTTCTCTTTGAGCCAATGATGCGTCTCGCAGCTGTGTTAATAGCGGCTCTTAGCGGGGCTGTCACCGACCTTGGGAGGTCGCATAAGATTACAGCCCCATTTTCCACTATTGGGATTACTAGGGCTTGAACTGCTTGTTTAAAGTCGTAAGCTGGCAGGAAAGGTTTCAGTTTTCGTGGGGGCTTCGTGCGATAATTAGCTCCTTTTGTGGAAGCGCTGATATGCTTCTGCATCTTTAGGTTACTATCCAGAGTCACACCTAGCGATTTCTCTGATTTGACAATGAGAGGTTGTCCTTTGAGAGCTGTTAGGTGCTTCATCCAGTCCAGGATCGTGGACGCTTTGTTAGGGGGAGCGGTTAAGAGGAAATCCATTTTGAGGGAGTTTAGTTTCAGATGGTTTTCGACCAGTCATGTTTGGGTGTTTTGTAGTGTTGCATTGAGAGATTTAATGTCTTCAAGTGAGTGGATCTTGATGTAGATTTGAATGTCGTCTGCATACATGTGAAAGTGAATCTTGGAGAGACTGAAAAGTTCGGTGAGTGGTTCCATGAAAACGTTGAAAAGAGTGGGTACCTGACCTGAAGGAGAGGGAGGCTGAAGGAGCAGGAGGCCGCTCCTTCAGGTCTCTGGCCCCCGCCCTATGGAATTCTATTCCATTCGAGGCACGCAGCACACAAGATCACCGGACCTTTCGAAAACAGATTAAAACCTGTCTGTTTGCCTCCATTTAGCAAGGTAGTCGCACTTGCCTACGCTTGAAAGCAACTATACTTATCTGTCCTTTCTGCTGTGTCTTTCCCCTCCTGGTTCTGTCTGCGAACGCTGGGGTAGCCATGCACTATATAAGCTCGACTAACATAACATAACATATATTTTAAAAGGTAAAAATCAGATATGTAGTTAATGTAAAATACATAATGTTTTTGTAAATGTAATTGAACAAGTTTTACCTCTGCGATTCCCAAAACACAGGCGGGACCAGAAGTACTCTATGGTTTTTAAATACGATCACGTGATCAGAATAAATTCACGAAGCAGATCCGTGGAGTCAGCAAAAATGTTTTAAAGTTTATTTCACATATATAACTCTATCTATTTTCCTTAATGATATAAGTGTGAACATATCTACAAATAGATATATGGCCCCCTATATCTGTTTTTCAAGAAAGTTACTCATTTTTACGAGTTTTGCGAATCACTACTCCTGCGCACCATGGGGGTGCAGGCCAAATGCAGGTCTGCAGAGCACAATGCTCGTGTGGGAACATAGAAAGTACAAAGTCCCTGCAAAATCTGGGGGCCCTGGCCGTGTAAGATCTTATGGGTCAAACAGAGAGTCTTAAACTGAATTCTTGGTTCCATGGGCAGCCAGTGCAGGTGGTGCAGAAGATGGGAGGTGTGACAGAATTAGGTAAGGCAAAATGGGTGCAGGCAGCCGCATTCTGAGCCCTTTGAAGTCTCTTCGTGACCGTTTTATTGACGCCCAGTAGCAACCCGTTGCAGTAGTCAAGATGTGACAAAACCACTGATTGACTGATTACTTGACGGGTGGTTGCCTCGAAAAATCCCAGAATGGGTTTGAGTCCACGTAGGTGGCCAAAGCAGGTTCCTGCAGCTTTTTTTGCATGTATCTCGAAAGAGAGGGAGTTATCCATCAGGACCCCCAGATTCTTGACTACCTCTTTCGGTTGAGGGGTAGGATCCAATGCTGCAGGCCACCACTGATGGTCCCATTTTTGAGAATCACGGCCAATCAGAAGCACCTCCGTTTTTGAATAGTTGAGTTGAAGATAGTTGTCAGCCATCCAATCCGAGATGGCCAGCACATCTTCACGAAATTTTAGCTGGTTCAGCACGGCGTTCTTAGTGATGGTGAAGTACAGTTGTGTGTCGTCCGCGTATGAAATCATATTAATCTTCCAGTCTTTGGCCAAAAGGGTAAGGGGGCAGACGTCGACGTTGAACAACGTGGGGCTCAGAGAGGAACCCTGGGGAACACTACAGTTGAGGAGGTGCGTGCCAGACAGGTATGGAGGGGCGTGGATCTGAAAGGAGCGATCAGATAGAAAAGATGCAAACCAGGCCAAGGCCCCGCCACTAACCCCGATTTCCCTGAGACTAGGGAGCAGAATCTCATGGGAGACCATGTCGAAGGCCGCACTAAGTATTTTTTTAAATAACTAGTTTAAAAATAAATTACTAAATTAAAAAGCTAAAAAAATTGTAGTATACTTAATACTAAAAATAAACTCTAGAAATTGACTCCAAACACTAACCATTTGAGGGGCATAATTCTTTAGAAATAGAATTTGAAAAACCTTTGAAATTCACTGAAAACACCTAAGGTTACAGGGCCATTATAGTTAGGAAATAGAACTAATAAACATAAAAATACGCTTACATTTTCTTTTTTACAGGGATGTTATAGTTAGGCTCAGATTTTACACGTACAAATACATATAAATTCAGCATTTATAGTCGCATGAGCGAACTGTAACTTGTGCCCCTACAATGCACTGCTTATGACCTCACATATTCTATCACTCAAGAGATGGTCAGTGACATCACTGACACCTCTAATGACATCACTGATGACATCATCCACAGAACCACAAACACACCACTCACAAATCCACACAACTCCTCACACACCCGCTAACACTGCCACTAATACAAACGCACACTCACACACCCATTCACCCACCCATTCAGCCACTCGTACACACACTCAAACACCCATACAGCCACTCACATACCCATGCAAGCATGTACACACCCACACACACCCACACTACCACTCACTCACACACCCACTAACACTCTCATACAACCACTCACACTCTCATACAACCACTCACACACTCATACAACCACTCACAAACACACTCACACACCTACAGAGCCACTCATAAACACACCGATACAGACACTTGCACACCTACCAATACAATTATACAGCCACTCACACACCCAGACAATCACTCACACACCCAATAAGATACCCATACAGCCACCCACATACTGATGCAGCCACTCATATACCCACTCACACACATACAATCACTCACACACACCCATTCAGCCACTCACACACCCACTAGCACACTCATACATCCACTCACACACCTATACAACCACTCATGCACCTACACAGCCACTCATAAACCCTCTTACACACTGATGCAGCCACCTGCATGCCTCTCCATACACTGATACTCCACCCACACTGCCACTCAGACACACACTCATAGAGCCACTCATGGAGCCATACCACCACTCAGACACTGAATTACACACTAATACAGACCCTCATACATGCTTTCCTATAACATATGTTAGAAATAGAATCACTCATTGGTAGTATAGAAAGGATACTAATTTTACTTGTGTAGTTGCTTAGTATATATATTTAAATGAAACTAACTTTTACAAAACACTCCCACTCAGTGGATGATGTCATACATGCTTTCCTGTAACATGTGTTAGAAATAGAATCACTCATTGTGTGGAGGGAGCAGGCGGCTCCATTGCTCCTCTGACCGCTGGCGAGGGGGGGGCCAGGGAGTTTAGCGCTCCAGTCACCCCAGCCTATTTAAATAGTATGCCCCGTCCCCCGCGCAGCCAAAGGCAAGCCCGTCTGCGCCCGTCCGCGCCAGGATGGGTCTAGGGGCCGGAACCCCTGTTCAATCTCCCCCTGGTAATTCCTGCTTTAACAGGGAGCAGCTTTTGAGGATTAGAGGTGAGAGGACGAATATATGTACACATATTTTGTCTTTTGGGAAGGAACATAACTATTGTCCTCTCTGTAATTTTAAATTTAAGCCTCCAGAGCTTCCCCCCTTAAAAGCTGGGAAAGTGAAATAATTTTCTTTTTTACTTCTTAATTGTTGTTCCCTTACCAAGCACGCAAATGAAATATGCCTGCTTTTAGAAGAAAGGAGTCCTGACGCTCTCTTTCTTACTGAAACATGGACAAATACATAACTATTGTCCGCTCTGTAATTTTAAATTTAAGCCTCCAGAGCTTCCCCCCTTAAAAGCTGGGAAAGTGAAATAATTTTCTTTTTTACTACTTAATTGTTGTTCCCTTCCCAAGCACGCAAATGAAATATGCCTGCTTTTAGAAGAAAGGAGTCCTGACGCTCTCTTTCTTACTGAAACATGGACAAATACAGCCTCGGATGCTGATGTGGTCCGGGCCCTTGCACCCAACTATGCTATCATTAGACAGGATCGAGACAGTGGACGGGGTGGGGGGATTACCATTATATACAAAAATACTTATAGTTGTAGATCAACTAGGTGTCTTTTATTGGACTGTGAGAGTGTTTCCTTTTCTATTGGCTTCTCTCCTACTTGTACTTTCTCAGGAATTCTGCTATATCGCCCTCCAGGAGCACACGCCGATTTCTGCAATGATCTGCCAGACATTGCTATAAATTGTGCCAGTCTCACCTCCAATTTCTCTGTTCTGGGTGATTTTAATATTCACCTCGACGAACCTGACACCTCCCCATCTCTCGATCTATTGGCAGGCCTTGAAGCTTTTCAGTTGAAACAAATTGTTACTGGTCCTACCCATAAATTAGGCCATTTGCTCAACCATTTTTTCACTAATCTTGATAACATTATTTTGGCTGAGACCATTATTGTACCTTGGTCGGACCATTTTTTGTTATCTTTTGCTTGGACCCCTGTAGATCGGTCACAACCTTTTATAAGGACAAAAAAATTTGGTCGCACATGGTCTAAACTTTCAGTGGAAAAATGGGCTACTAACCTTAACAATGCTACCCCTGCATTCTGCGCTAATCCTATTAGGGCAAATGAGTATTTTAATAGCAGACTGGAGTCTTCTTTGGACCTTACCCTCCTTAAGAAAGAACTCTGCCATCGAGTTGGCGTTAATAAAAAAGCGTGGTACTCCCTCTAACTCAGACTGCTTAAACAATCATGTAAGCAGTCCGAACAGAAATGGAGGAAGGATTTTTTGGATGCCAGTAAGTGCAACTATAGAACTGTACTTAGGCTCTATAAAAGTAAAATAAAAGCTGCACAAGCCAGCTACTATCAGGAGAAGATTGTCTCTGCCTCAAATTCTCCCAGGGAAATTTTAAAATGTTTTAAATCCCTGATCACTCCTCCTGTTCCTCCGACTGAACTGGGGATTGCTCAAAAATGCTGTGATGAATTAGCAAATTTTTTCGCTACTAAGGTTTCCAACATTTACTCGCTGTTTCAGCAAACTGAGCCTGAAGTACAACTCTCTCCACCCGTTCAACCAGTTAGGCTGGAGGAATTTGCTCTGCTTGCCCTATCCAATCTGCAGCGACTCCTGGGGAATCTCAAGTCAGGATCCCCGGCTGATGTCGCGCCCCCTCCCATTCTTAAGTTGGTCTCGGAGACTGTCTCCCCAGTTAGTCGGGATGTAATTAATTCCCGCCTTGTAACCGGACTGGTCCCGCCTCTATGGAAACAAGCAAGAGTTAAAGCTTTGCTAAAAAAAAGAAATTTAGACCCTGAGGATTGGGCGAATTATCACCCCATCTCTTTACTGCCTGGTATTAGCAAACCTGCTGAAAAATATGTTAATTCCATACTAGCTAAGTTTGTGGAGAATAACAAAGGCCTGCACCCCACCCAGAAGGGCTTCGGAAGCAAGCAGGGCACGGAGACCGCCCTTCTTGCCGTAGATGAAGAAGCCAGAAAAATCGTGGATACCGGAGGCTGCGCTGCTATTATTTTATTAGATCTCAGCGCAGCCTTCGACACAGTAAACCATTCTATCACGATTCAAAGACTGAGGGAGATGGGTGTAGCAGGGACTGCCCTTAAGTGGTTGCAGTCCTTTCTCTCTGACAGATCTTTCATGGTGTTTGAAGAGGATGTTCTTTCGAAAAATATTCCTCTGCAGTATGGTGTACCCCAGGGATCCTCATTAAGTCCGAACATGTTTAACATCTATATGAGGCCCCTGGCGGACGTGGTGCTTCCCTGGGGGGTCCAGTTGGTCACCTACGCTGATGACACTCAGCTGGTGGTGTCCCTTAGCCGACATGTTACCTGCGACAAGAATCTTACATCCTGTCTGAGCAAAGTACCAGAGTGGATGAATTTGTCTTTCCTTAAATTTAATGGCTCTAAAACGGAAATTATGATGCTTGAACACATGGCCTCCATGAATCTAGATCCCTGGTGGTCTAGCTGCCTTGGCCCTCCCCCTTCACCTAAGAAACAAATTAGGAGTCTAGGCGTATGGTTGGACCCTAATCTTAGTTTCTCAGTACAATCATGTAAAGTTGCTGCCACCTGTTACGGTTTGATTAGATCAATAAGGAAGATTCTTCCTCTCCTTCCGATGAAGCTAGACGTCTATTGGTTCAAGACCTTATTTTATCGAGGCTAGATTATGCTAACACGGTCTACCTGGGCGCACCTCATGGAACCATTAAAACTCTACAGATTGTTCAGAACTGCGGCGCCCGACTTCTAATGAACGTACCAAAGCGGAATTCTGCTAAGTCAGCACTTTGTCAGTTACACTGGCTGCCAGTGCAGCAAAGAATCTGGTTTAAGGCCATGTGCACTGTTCATAAGTCCATCACTGACAATGGACCCGCTTTGATTCAGCCTATGCTGCAACTATATCAGATCTCCCGGACTCTAAGATCTAACCATAAAAAGCTTCTGACAGTCCCTAGTATTAAACGGGCTCGGATGGGTGGCCGACGTTTTTCTTTTCATGCCGCAAAATTTTGGAACCAGGTCCCAGACTCTATTCATCTTGAACCTAATTATCTCTGTTTCAGGAAACTGTTGAAGACCTTTCTATTTCCGTGATCAGTGAAGAATGATTAGCTGTCACCAATGCGCTGGGAGGAGGAGGTGGTCGCTACACCCACTTGGGTAGGATTGAGTGGTCGGATTTCGCATCAACGACCCAAGTAACCAGCCAGGCCGTGAATGTTGTAAGCAACTTGGGCAGAGCTACACATGCAAGCTATGACGACTAGACACATGAGAACGAGTCCAAGCTCTTACATGAAGTGAGCGTATTACGACTGGCGCATGCAGCATTGTTGTTTCAAGAATGGCAAACTACTTCGTCAGCAATAGACTAGCATCAGGGTCACATTAGAGAAACACATCAAGCAATCATAGTTTTATGCAAGGGAGACTTGAGATGTCATCAGTGATGTCATGAGTGATGTCACTGACCATGTCATGAGTGATGTAGTATGTGATGTCATCAGCAGTGCATTGCGGGCGCGCGAGTTATAGTTAGCTGAACTAACTATAACGGGGGAATTTCAATTGTTTTGTATGAGTGAAATCTCCAGCTAACTATAACGTGTGAAACCTATGTTTTTTTCAGTGAATTTGCAAGGTTTTCTAAATGCTAATTCCTAACTATAACGTGGCTGAAACCTATGGTTTTTTCAGTGAATTTCAAAGGCTCAGTTTCTTTCTTTTTATACTAATTTCTTACATTTTTATTAACAATACTTATATTTATGTTATTTTTTAAATTATATTTCATATTCTTAATGTAAAATAACAAAACTATATCCCATTTTTTTTCTATAAAACATTTTTCCCCCCATTTTTTCCAATTAAAAACTGTATAATTCCTTTTTCATATTTTTTTGGGTAATCGCACCTTACGCGTACAGTGATCGCACCACACTTTGTACGGCAAATGGTCCTCTGCGCGTAGCCACGCACGCGTTACGGATCCGCTTTGACCTTGCGCATCACATCACCACTTCTGCGTGACGTCATATACGGTGCCCCGTAAGCGTACAGCGCAAAAGTTTCTAATTGTTCAAAAACATATATTTATGTATTTAATGTACATATTAAGGGAAGACAGTATCTAGGACAATCATGAAAATTGTTTTTTTTACTTTTAATAAGTGATTATTACTTTTAAAAGCAATTACGCAAATCGCATAGGTACGTCGTACGTACTTGCATCTTAAGAGCACCGTAAGAGCACTGTAAGCGTACGCAAAGTCATGTGACCATAAAAGGAGAGTTTTGATTGGTTTATACGAAAAACATCTATTCTGTGGAGCTGTAGTCTTTTACAACCAAACTCTACAATGGCTGCTCTTTTTGAGACTTCATCAGTACATTTCTCTAAGGAAGATTTTGTTACTGAGCCACCTCAGAAAAAGAGAAAAGAAACTTTCATTTGGAAGTTTTCTTCATTTCCGGAGGGACAGAAAAAGGGGAATGTACCGAAATTAACATGCAACATCTGTGAGGTTACACTTTCCAGGGCTGAACCCACTAAAAAGAACTCTTTCGGGACAGCCTCAATGGTTCCCCATGTCAAAAATTTGCATCCAAATAATTATGGAAGGATGGCAACACAAAGGTTCCAGGAGAACCCTCAACCTGCAGTTCCTTCTACCTCAACTGCACCACCACCTCATCCGAGCAGTCCGCATCCTATTATTGTGCCTCAGTTTGCAGATCTTACAATTCATTGTAAATTTTGCAGAGAACTCCTTTGTTACGGTGAGCA
This sequence comes from Lissotriton helveticus, assembly GCF_964261635.1. Lineage (NCBI taxonomy): Eukaryota > Metazoa > Chordata > Amphibia > Caudata > Salamandridae > Lissotriton > Lissotriton helveticus. The sequence continues at coordinate 1,306,464,250 of NC_136065.1, read as the reverse complement.
GTCTATTCACCTCATTGTGAAGAAAAGCACCGTTGCCCAAAACAATAATATTTTTTTTTCTTTTTTCTTCCTGTTCCACAGTTTTTTTGTATCCAGTTTCATTTTTTTGGTTTTAAAAAAAAACAAAACTAAAAACTTGCTGAAAAAATGCAAAAAAAATAGAAAACTAAAAAGAAAAAACCCCACTTCTTTTCAAAACGACCTCCACTGGCTTAAAAAAAGAACTATATATCTATATTAGTGTTTACAAATGTGTCAGATTTAATGTGTAGTGCATAAATGAACGAATGAATTAGTACTGTATGGTGAATGTGAAAGTGCAAAACTATAAGAGCGTGCTTCAGCATAAATGTATAGGGTGTTTACCTATACTATACCGTAGTACCTCTAAAGCACTTCAATGTAACACATCCATATAAATATGTTAGAAGTCTATACTTCAATTTGCACTGCTAGTGAAACTACCTAGGTGAATTTGTATGTGTTAGGAGCAAATTTACAACCCCCTTGCACCTCTTTTACACATCTTTTCTGTCACTTTTGCGATGCAGCGGTGTTGCAAAAGATGTACCATATTACCTGATATTTACAATGTAATGCATATGTAACGTGCATCACATTCTAAAGCACTGCGCCAGAAAGAGACTTTCCTGCACAGAGAGGGGGGGCGGGGAGGGAGTGGAGATGTTCTAGCATAGGAACACCTCCTAAAAGTAACTGAGTGAAATCTATACTATTTCATTCAGTCACTTTTAGGCCTATGCTACATCGAAACCCTGCAACTGCTTGAAACAGGTGTAAGGATTGACACAGCTTTGTGAGCATAGGACCACAAGAGCATTGCTGGAGCTGCGTTGCACTTGGAACACAAGTCAAGCAATGCACCACCTTGACAACACAAATACATCACATATCCGTGCCGCTTTTGCTCCATAATACACTACATTGTAAATACGGTGCATCCATTGTGCTGATATCACAGTGCACAATAACTGCCATATCTCTGGGAATGTACCACTTATTGCACATTTGCTGATTACTGTTTGAATGTAGTGAATGCATTACTACACACTAATCAAGGAGTAACTATAAAACTATAACAGGAATGACAGAGTGTTTGGTGCAAGTGTAAGGATAGAGACTGGGAAATTCAAAATATAAAAGGTAAATTTGCAGGTGCATAGAACAGTACATGCATAGTTAATAGGAGTTTGAAGCAGTACATATACTAAGGCCTACTTTGCTCCATAATTACTTGGGTACTGACTGAAGGATTACAGTTCTGCAAAGAGAGTGCATGAGCTTCAGTTTTACCACAGTACATATATAAGGAAATAATACTGAATGGCTCACTACAATATTGAAACAGGAGAGTGAGAGTGATTGTGAACGTCTAATGATACAGACTGGACAATTGAATGTATAAAAAACAAATGTGCAGCTACATAGAAGAGTGCATGCATACTCTATACAGGTTTAAAGCAGTACATGGCCTAAGTCCTACTTTGCACCATGATTACTTGAGTACTGACTGGATAATTACAGTTCTGCAAGGAGAGTGTCTGTCTGAATTTAGAAGAGCTTCATTTTTAGCACAGTGCATACATAAGGGCATTCTGCTGAATGGCTCACTACAATACTAAAATAGCAGTACCCAAATGTTTCGAGGAAGTGCAAATATATAGACGAGGCGATTAAAAGTTTAAAAGCCAAGTCTACAGGTGCATAGAAAAGGGCATTTATTATTTAATAACCTTCCCAAAGCCCCAAGTGCCAGCACACCTTTCCGAGGGTAGGATTACGATTTACAAATGCTAGCATTTTTTAAATTAAGAACCATAAAAATAACAAATATTAAACCTTTTTTTTCTTCTAATGATGATGATATTTTTTATACGTCTCCTATTTAGATGCTTTTAATCATGAAAATGCAAAGACACACTTTACCGAATATCACTTTTTAAACTCTCCAACGTATGTAGATAATAATACCTTATATGTGTTACTATCAAAATCGAAACCTTTACAGCTTCACAGTTTTAAACTTTTCCGAACATGTGCAGATGAAAAACAGTTAAAACGTGAGCACGTGTAAACTGCAAAACGTGCCATCTACATAGGCAGAGCCACATCTTCCTTCCATAGACTACTAAACAACAAAAAACTATATAAACCACACCTACTGTGCAATTAGTTTCGTTTTTCCGAGTTATTTCTGACTCGCCAATCTCTGTTGCAGGTTCCGTTCTCTAGCATCGGATTCTCTTTTTGCATCAACAAACATATTCCGGAGTTGTAAGTTGTTTCAAGATGGCATAGGCATAGTACTTAGTTATAAATTGTGACTATTTGTCAATATTTAAACATTCATATGTAGAAAAAAATGTTATTGCATGTTTTTGGCTTTTTCTCTGTAATGTCAGCAGCTTGTTCTTAGAAACAGATATATTATAACAAATATCACTCCTTTTCTGGCTCTTTTTACCTTATATACAGTGACTATTTATATTATAATATTGATACTGTACTTCGCTGGAGACGTGTTGCTAACCCGTCGACGTACACCCTAAACATTTACAATCGACGTGACAATGATACACTTGTTATTATGTTTTCCCCTAGAGATCACATACTGTTAATATGTATATTATAACATTAACAGTCTTAGTGATGCTAGGGGAATTCACAATCCGTCGTCACAAACAGTAACAATAAGTAAGCAACGTTACCGGCTTGCGGCTTTCAGTCTATTTTCCCCTTGTGATCATATGCTGTGAGAATATATACATATTATTATTCTCACCGTCATGATCTCAGAGGAGTTTATGACCCGTCGCCATGAAGATCTAATTTTTTCACCTCCCGGAGAAAAGAAGTTCAGTAAATAATTATCGCTCGAAACTATTTCATTATGGATGTTCTGTTAAATACATAACTCTATTTTCCTTTTCTTTTTACTGTAACAATTTTATCAATCGTTATATTATAATAGATTGTCCTATTGCTACCGAATAGGAATGGGAGATTTTTCAGCGCCATCTGTAATATAATTATCAAATATTTATAAAAACCTGATCAGATATTTTATATATATTAAAATATAGCTATCATGCATACTTTGTTACTTTAAATATTTAATAAACCCTACATTTCTAAATGTTATTTTCTAATTTCTATTCCTATTTGCGATTCCTATTCACTTTCTCCCTAAAGAATATATAGGACCTGTACTTTATATCATAAGAGTAACATTCTATATATTCTTTGGTGAGTATGTGATTTATTAGCGGAACTGTCTGCAACTTGTAAACACTACGACAGCACATTTCTGAATTGTACAGAATACAAATTTTTAAAATAATAATGCATGCATTTCTATGTAATATGAAACAATTTAGATTTTACTGTTTTACTTGTTCTCTTGATCTGAGATAATGTAGTGCGGGAGTGTTTGCTGTAGCACTTCTATTCTACTTTATCTAAAAGTAACTGATGCCCTCTTACATCAACAAGAATGTGGGGCAACAGTTTTACAAACTGTAGCAAAAAATTAACTATATAGCCACGCTTAACTGATATTTTATGAAATTCCATTTTTAATTGTCACCCCTTTCATATATACTGCGACAGTTTCTGAAGAAAGTTTATTTGTATTTGCTTAATAAAAGCTGTTTAAAACCTAGACTGAATTTTTTGCTGCGCAACCACACCTCCCCATCTTGAAAGTAAACACCACATTATAAGTAAATAGTACTACTAACAGTGTTATTTTTCCGCCGGGATTTATACACCACACAGCAATTATATAAATGGCCCTTGAAACATATATAAAAAATAGTTTACCTCATAATTCCTCTCCACCACTTTATGGGCACTGTACACAGTTAATCATAACCTGCCCTCTACTACTTTCTTTCCCCCTACTCCTTTGCAAAATGCACCACAATATCACTGACAACAATGAACCGTTCCCACCCATTAAGGAGCAAACTTGTGTTCGGAACACTTTAGCCAATAAAATGTCCATCTTGTTCCAAAGACGAGCAAGGAATGACTGCTAAGCCTTCTACTTTTAATACTTTACAGCCAATGAACATTAAACTTCGTAAATTCCTGCTTGGAGCACGTTACCATAATACTCCCCGAACAGGAAGGAATCCTTAATAAAACTTTTCCATGAACTTCTTCTACCACTAACGGGTCCTATGAAAAAAATAAATATAAATCTCCAGCACAGTAAGTATTTCAATTAGAAACATATTGCGATGAACTTCTAACCTCTGTACTCACGCAAATGATCCATGAACTGTTACTATGGTAACAGGCAGAAAAGTAGTGGCTGTACAAAAAAACTTTATATTTACCTTGGATCCTCTACAAGACAGAAACAAAACCAAAATACCACATTTGCAACCCCTTTGCACCGTTTTTTTTAATAAAAAGAGGCCCCGGGGCTGGGGGGAGTGGAGGAGAAAGCGGTCCCCGGAACTCCGGGGGGCCTTGAGCCCCCTGCATACAGATAGTTAAAGATCCGGGGGGTAGCGATCCCCGCGCAGGGGAGACCCTCTAGGCCCCCATTATGAAAAACAAATTGCCCCAGAGATTTGACCCTCCCGGAGGCTAATTAACAATAAAGCGGGCTTTGCGTTTTTTTCTTTTTCGCCCAAAACGCGTACCCTGCGTTTAAAAAAAACATATATATATATATATATATCCCGTGTGATGTCATATACGGCACCCCGTACACGTACTCCACGTAAGATTCTAATTGTTCAAAAACATATATTTATGTATTTAATGTACATATTAAGAGAAGACCTTATCTGGGATAATCATAAAAATAGTTTTTTTAAACTTTAAAGAAGCGAATATTACTTTTAAAATCAATTAGGGAAATATCGCAGGTACATCGTAAGAGTAAAGATAGTTTGAAGACATATTCATTTTATAAAACAATATTATAGCACTGCACACTAAAGAAGAAAAGTCAACACCATTATGAACCCCACTCCCAACATTTAAAAGCCCCTGGGGAGGTGGTAAATTAATCAAGACTGAATACGTTAGTAAGCCTACTGTGCTTACGCTACCAGCAAAACACAACAACAGTCCATTGTAGTAATTTCTTAGTTGCAGGTCTAGTTGTCAGATCGACACACACTCTCTCATGGCTGGTATACACCCATACCACACCTATCCAGCACATCCATCACTACACACGTGACCCTATGTATAAAAAAGATGGGGCGCACGTATTCTACGCCATTTTAGAGTTGTTCCCAAAGTACAAAACAAGGGGCCCACTACTACATGCCTGGCCTCTTTGCTCACTGAGTTAGTGGTGCCCAAAGCACTGAGCGGGAGAACAACCTGCAATGATAATGATGGGAGCACGAGTATGTCGTTAGCCATATACATTTATTACCCATGATAAAGGCATAAGCATAATAATGGCTTTCTGGTGACGGACACGCGTCGTAATGGCTGTGGCTTACGTGCTTCAAATTACTTTTTACGTATACGTGTGACCAAGTCTGATAACATCGGAGGCCAAAGACAAACACAGGACATCTCATCGATCACAGACAAGATTGGCGGAGGGTAAAATGAAAGTAACAGGTATAAAATAAACGGAGGAAAACTACTAAAAAAGCGGAGGACGGAGTATGTAATCAACGTTTGGAATAATGGGCTTGATAATATGCCCTTGTTAATTCCCATAGAAGCCCATGTAAATATCAGAACATGGGCTTGTATGGGAATTAACAAGGGCTTATTATCAAGCCCATTATTCCAGGTTATGCGGTTGCCAGAAACTACTCCCTTCTTGTTTCACAAGGAGTTTCTAGTGTTCTCTGAGTTAGCTGGCACCCAAAGTAATTAAGTTTAATGTACTCGATAGGGGCATACTGACCTCAGTCCTATGCCAAAACTATAGTGAATATTAGTCCAATGCGCAGAGCCTGTTAGGGAAATAGGAACTACACTACAATACCTTAACACAAAGCGCCCATTCCTCACTTAAGGGCAGGGCTGGCCCACTCCTGGGCTCGGGCACCGCTGAGTCCACAGTGTTCACCACACTTTTCCAGCAACCAAAGGGAGAAGCATCCTCCCAACTCCAAACAGTGCTCTTCATGCGCTCTGTGATAGCAGGGAACTATTCCAGCGCTCACAACGTGCTGAGTCCAAAAGCATACAGGGCAGAGTTGGGCACAGGCAGGCCAGCACACAGAGCCCCTCAGAAGAGCAGCAGTCCCTTCCGCTGCCCAGCTGGCAACAGATCAGTCCCCAGTGGTGGTTCCTCCTGGCACACTGCAGCCAATGCAGTGTGCTCTCCTCAGTTCCAGAAGTTCCAAAGCAAGCTCAACAGACATGGGGTCACTGCCCCTTCTCGTATAGTTCCAGTGTCTTTGTGCTCCCAGGCCTAGGGACTTGAGCCCAGTTTAAATTAGTTCTGGGGGCACTTTCACAACATCATTACAGTGCACAACACTCCCCATTGTAAGTGTAGGCCCTAGCCCCATATACACCACAGGGAGGCAGACACAGCCCTATTCAGGTGCAGGTGCTAGTCCTCCCTCCACTCCAAGTGCAGACTAGGTCTATTCAGCCTAGTGCTAACTCATCCAGACTCTCTGGAGCCACTGTACCTCCCCAGCCTTGTTCACTCCAAGGCCAGACAGTCAATACACAACAGGCAGGCACAAAGACACATAGCACACAGAAATGCCTACCTCTAGAAGTTGAATTTCTAAAATAGTGATATAATGATCCACAAACACCAATACGTAGCATTTATCACCACTATTCCAAAACATATCAAACTTGATCACGCTTCCCCACTCATGTCAGAAATTAGCACTGAAGCACAGATCAGGGAAACCCCAATGCATTCCTATGAGAGGGCAGCCTAACAGCAGTGAGAAATCAAATAGGCTGTTTGTCACTTTTACATGTCATACAGTTAAGGCACATGTCATACCTTTTACCTGCACTGCATTCTGCACATAGGGCTAGCTAGGGCCTACCTTAGGGATAAATGATGTGTAGTAAAAGGGGAGCCATAGACATGGCAACCACTTTACATGCCATGGCCCAGTGGCAGTATAACGAGTGCGTAGGCCCTGCAGAGGCAGAGGCCTGAGACAGGTTTGAAAGGCTACTGTGGTGGGTGGCACAAGTAGTGCTGCAAGCCCACCAGTAGCATTTAATTTACAGGCCCTGGGTATATGAGATACCACTTTACAATGGACTGATAGGTAAATTAAATATGCCAAACACGTGTAGACCAATCTTACTAAATTTACCATAGAGAGTACATGCACTTTAGCAGTGATGAACAAGTTATTTACCTTCGGTAATGATATATCTGTAAGAGACATATATTAGTTATAGATTCCTTACCTTAAAATTACCCCCAGGCGTCACACTGGATCCGGAGAATATTTTCTCAGCAGTACCCCTGCATGTCGGTAGGTGGCGTAGGTTGATTCCATATTAATCATCGGCGTGTCAGAATCCATCGGACTGCCCAGCACCTTCCGCACTCCAGCAGTAGTAGGGGAACTATTCAGGGTGAACCCCAGGGCGCTAGGTGCATTTCACTCACTTACATTCTAACTAGGAAGACTGCCTGTCAGGTTGGGGGCTCCTAGCAGGTTCTCAACACATGCATCTCGCCCTTGGCTCACCCCCTCTTTTACTCCCTGTGTTCCCTGAGAAAGAAAAGCGGACTTATATTTCTTTAATTCTCTGCTCCGTGTTGTGTCTCGAGCCGGGAACCTGTTCCTTTCACTTCTTGGCTCGAGCACTACACAGCTGTGTTCGAGCCTTACGTTTTGTTTGTTATTTTGTTTGTTATTGTAAAGGGGGGAGAAGTGTTGTGTCTCGAGCCGGGAACCTGTTCCTTGCACTTCTTGGCTCGAGCACTGCACAGCTGTGTTCGAGCCTGGAACCTGTTCCTCGCACTCCTAGACTCGAGCACTGCACAGCAGTGTTCTTGTGCTCGTGCATCCTCGCTCTGCTTAATGTGCTATTATTCAAATTGTGGTGGGGATTCCTGATGTGTGAAGGGAGTTGGGGGCAGTTCGGGTGTGAGAGCTGGTCGGCGGCTGTGTCCGCGTCTCCTCTGTGATTCGGGGTTATGTTATTAATAAAGGATGATCTATGAATATTGACTACGACCATTCTTCACAACACTCCAGTATGTGGTGGTGTTTTCCTTATCTTTGTTTCCAGGCCACGCCAGAGCTCGTCTCAGCAACCTCCAAGAATCAGTAGCCTACATGTGACTCAACAAGCCTCCATGACTCAGCAGCCTCTATGACTCAGCAACCTTCATGGCTCAGCAACCTACATGACTCATCAGCCTGGCAAAAGGTATTTAACTCTCATCCAGGCTCATCTTCAGTGCTTTGCATTGAGTTTCCTGTTGAAGATCCTGCGGCATTACCGCTCTTCTCTGCAGGTGCTGGTCGGACGAGTCCTGTTCCATCCTTGCTGCTGCTACTCGCAGATGTCTAAATCCTTTTTGAGCAACATTTACCTCTTGTGCTCAGTGGAATTCCATTGTTTTGACTCCCGGCTCATTTTTGGTTATCAGGGAGATCTTGGGTAACTGCGCCCAAAACTCTTCACAGTCAGAGACTTCCTGACTATGTTTCCTATATCACAGTTCCCTCTTGTTCCCACTCAGCTTACTTTACGCTACTTGCCTGGATTTTGGTCATTTCCTCCTCATATCATTGATGTAATTTGTGCATAGTTCTTGCTGATATAAGTGTATGTTATTATTGCAGTGTTTATTGTTATCCTGTAATGTCTGTTTTTTCTATATGAAAGAAGGTCTTGGTAACACTCTCAAACCCTGGAAATACTTCAGCTGAAGGATAAAGATTATGTCTTATCTCATTGAAATAAAAATGTATGGTGTGCTTATGTGTAATCTTCGTTGGCACAATATTGTGTGAGTGCGTATTTATCTTTGGCGCAATATTGTGTGAGTATCTATTTATCTTTGGTGCCTTATGGTATGAGTGCAGTTCTGATTTATTCTAATCATTCTAAAAGACCTCTTTTATCGTGACCCAATGCAGAAGTTTATGCATGATTTATGTCATCGATTATTTGGTGTTCCTATTGATGTCTTTTACTACTGCTGCAGGAACTGGTCTCCATACTCATTCTTAGCTTTAGTACAGATTTCCCAGATTGTTCTGTGACCCAAAGTTTGCTTCTCCACCGGCGCAAGCATGCACCCGTTGTTTGTTTCTTTCTTTATTTTAGCTTTTTATTTAACTATTTATTTTAGTTTCTTGTTTGTTCCCAAACCCCCTTCCCTTGAGATTATCGGATGAGGACTGGTGTCTTTGGTTCAGTGTTCGTTGGATGATTTCTGGGGTTGTTGGGGTCCAGCTGCCTCTGTGTGTCCAGCAGAGAGAAGAATGTGTTCCAACGTTCATCTTCCCAGATTGGTTCCTGATACGGCGTCATGGTTGCCGTTGTGACATCGCGTATCTACTTAGACGCGCCCCTGCATGCTGACGTTAGTTCTTTTACATGACATTCCACTCCAGAAGCGCAGAGCCGTGCAAGACACTGATGACTAGGGAACAAAACTAGGGCCCTGAAATATGTCCTAGAGAACTGAGCGGCCAAAGAAGCCGGTTCTCCAGACCTGACTGTCCAGGCAATAATGTTTAGTAAACATGTGCAGTGATGCCCACAAAGCTGACTGACAGATATCATGGAGGGGGACACCCCGTACCAAAGCAGTATTGGCTGCTGTCGCCCTGGTGGAATGGGCACGCAATCCTATCAGAGCTTCTTAATGCAAAGAACGACCCACCTAGCGATATTTTGTTTTTGCACGGCCCACCCTTTCTTGGTGCCCACATAGCCACCAAAGAGCTGGTCATCCACTCGGAATTGTTTTGTGCGATCCAAATAAAATGAACGTGCGCATTTTGGATCCAGATGGTGGAGCCGCTCCTCCTCTTTGGAAGGATACGGGGTGAGAAGAAGGTGGGCAAAGTGATGGCCTATCCTATTTGGAAAGAGGTAACCACTTTGGGAAGAAAAGAAGGTTGAGTTTGAAGTACAACCTTGTCCAGATGAACAGCAAGGAAAGGAGGCTTAGAGAATAGAGCCTGGAGTTCACTCACTCTGCGAGCAGAGGTGATGGCAACCAGTAGAGCAGTTTTGAGCATCAGAAGGGAGCGCACATAAGATAGTCCCACTGAGGCATTACGAAAGGAATAGGAGGAAACAGATGAGTAATGCCCTCAAGAAAACGATTCACAATAAGGGACTTGAAAAGAGAAGGTTGATCAGGTAGGCGAAGAAAGGCTGAAATGGCCGAAAGGTAGCCTTTTAGTGTGCCCAGAGCAGAGCCCTGCTGGGCCAAAGAAAGCAGAAAGAGGAGAACCTCAGAAAGGGGGGCAGAAAGGGGATCCATAGCCTTTGCTGTGCAGCATGCCACAAATTAGCTCCATCTGCAGGTATATTTTCTTTCAGTAGAGGAACGCCAGGCTGCCAAGACAACATCACATACTTCAAGAGGAATGTCAAAGGCTGTCACATGTCGCCGCTCAATCTCCACGCAAGCAGGTAGAGGCTGGACAGGTGGGTGTAGGACAGTCCCCTGCAACAGAAGATACTCCCAAAGGGGCAGGCTGATCAGAGGATCAATGGCCATGTGCAAGAGCTCAGGATAACAGACTCTTCGTGCCCAGTCTGGGGCCACAAGAATGACTTGAGCCCGATCACGCCCGATCTTCTTCAGCACTCTGGGCAGAAGTGGTATAGGCAGAAAGGAGTATAGAATACCGCATCTCCAGTCGCGACGAAAAGCAGCACATACGAGCAGAACTGCTGACATTGCGCGTTCTCTTCGGTGGCAAATAGATCTAACCAAGGCTCTCCCAACTGCTGAAAGAGACCTTGCACCACCTCTGACTGAGTGAACATGCCATTCGTGATCCATAAAGCACCGGTGGCTGAGTTCGTACACCCTGGTGTTCAGGGAACCTGCCATGTGTTGAATCACTAGGGATATGCCCTGATGTTCCAGCCAGTTCCAGAGATGAAGGGTCTCTTGACAGAGGGTCCACGACCCCACTCCACCCTGGTTGTTGCAATACTACATGGTGGAAGTGTTGTCTATGAACACCTGCACTACTCTTCCCTTGACAGGAATGCCTTCAGTGCTACATGAATCGCCTGAAGCTCCAGAAGGTTGAAGTGGAGCCTGGACTCCCGCAGGTGACCAGAGGCCTCTGATCCCCGCCTCTCTCATGTGGCCGACCCATCCCAGGAGTGATGCAACTGTCACCACTGTGAACTCTGGTTGTTGAAGGGAGAGGGATCTGCTGTTGACCCAATCCTGGTTCGGAAGCCACCACTGCAACTGACCTGCAGTCCCCGACGAGATCTGGACGATGTCAGAAAGATTACCCTGAAACTGCGCCCCCTGGAACTTCAGGTCCCACTGCCGAGCCCGCATATGCCACCTGGCATGATCCACCAGCAGGACGCAGGAGGCCAAGAGGCCCAGCAGCCTCAGGGTCATTCTCACCAAAATCCGGGATAGAGGCTGGAACCACCGGTATCATAGTCCGAATGTCCCGGACTCGCTGTTCTGGAGGATAGGCCTGAAACTGCGCTGTGTCCAGAACCGCCCGATAAAAAGGTGCTTCTGAGACGGGGTCAGATGCGACTTCGGCACGTTGACTGTGAACGCCAGTGAATGCAGGAGGTCCGCCGAAGTCTGAAGGTGGGCAATGACAGCCTGGGAAAGCTTGCCTTCAACAACCAGTCGTCGAGATAGGGGAAGACTGGAACTCCAAATCTGCGCAGGTGAGCTGCGACCACCGCCATCACTTTCTTGAACACCCGAGGGGCAGTGGTAAGGCCAAAAGGGAGCACGGCAAACTGAAAATGCTGGAGGCCTACCGTGAACCAAAGGTAACGCCGGTGGACCGGCAGGACGGGATGTGAAAATACGCGTCCTGCAAGTCCAACACAATCATCCAGTCTCCAGGGTACAAGACAGACAGGACCTGAGCCAATGCCAACATTTTGAACTTCTCCTTCCAGAGGAAGCAGTTGACGTCATGGAGATCTAAGATAGGACGCAGGCCTTTGTCCTTCCTGGGCACCAGAAAGTAGTGGGAGTAGCAAACACGACCTTCTTCCGGGACAGGGACGCGCTCAATAGCTCCCTTGGCCCAGAGAACTGTGACTTCTTGGCAGAGAAGGGCCAAGTGACCCTGTGACATGCGATGGAATGTAGGCCGCATGGATGGAGGGGTAGTCTTGGAGGGGAGGGAGTAGCCCCTTTGGACTATCTTCAAAACCCATCCAAAGTGATGTTGTGCCAGTGGGGGAGGTGATGGCATATTTGTCCGCCCACTGGCAATTGGTGGCCCTGAATTGTGGTACTAGGAAGGCTTGGAGGCAGCTCTAGAAGGGGCAGCGGTGGACTCGCCAGCTCACTGGCCCCCAGACCTACGGCGCTGGGTCCAATGTCCCCGGCAGTGCAGAATCTAAGCAGCTTGCGCCAGTCTGTGGCTCTGGGTGGAACATGGTGGGGCACCCCACCGTAGCCACAAAAGGGGTGAAATGCAGACTGCACAGGGCGCACGGTGGTAGCAAGGCCCAAGGATATGGCTGTAGCCCTAGAGTCCTTGAAATGCTCGAGTGCGTTGTCTGCCTTGTTACCAAACAGGTGACGGCCATCACTGGGCTTGTCCAAAAGTGTCAATTGGACAACCCGGGAAAAGTCAGTGGACCTCAGCCAGGCATAGCGTCGCAGGGCTACCGACGTGGAAATCGTCTTGCCTAGCGAGTCGGCGGTGTCCAGCCCACAGTGGATGGTGAACTTTGCTGCATCTCTACACTCGACAATTGCACGGTAGAGTACAGTCCAGGCCTCCTCCGGGCACTGTGGCAGCACTTGCATGACCGTGTCCCAAACAGAGTGATCATAACAGCCCAAAAGACATGCAGTGCTTACCGACCGCAGTCCCAAGCTGGCGGGAGAAAACATCTTCTTCCCAAGATGGTCCAGCTTCTTGGATTCCGTATCTGGGGGAGCAGTAGGGAGCGCACCTTTGGAGGTTCAGGCTTGGACCACCAAGCTCTCAGGGTAGAATAAAAGTGGGTCGCCCGGAGCCGGGCGGTAGTGTCGGGCAATCAACCTGTCAACAGGAGCACCTGTGCTGGGCTTGGGCCAAGTGCCCAGTAGGATGTCGTTGAGGGCTTCATTGAAAGGCAGTAGGGGCTCTGAAGAGGCTGCCGCTGGCTGAAGCACCTCAGTCAAGAGATTAGCCCTGACTGCCACCGTAGGAAGCTCAAGGCCCAGGCCTCAGCCACCCTACGCAACATCACATCATAGGAGGCTACTTCCTCTGTAGCCACGGTAGGGGGAAATAGCATACCAGGGTCTGGGGATGTATCCAGACCACTGGCGCCACCCAAATCCTCTCTCCAGTTTGGATCATTCAACTGGTCTGCCAAAGGGTCTACAGACCCGTCCCAGTCCTCCCATCCTTACCTGGCTGCCAGTCAGGGTGAAAGGGAACGTCAGGGATGAACAACGGTACAAAAGTACTCCCCGGCGACAGTCCCCATGCCGGTCGATGCCGGTACGGCTCCGTGTCTATTTCGAGGGGGAGGCAGGGGTCGATCCCAGCTGGGAAACATCCAGCGTCGGAGGTGGTGGCGGTGGCGTCCATGGAATCGGTGCCGGGGGAGGTGTTGTAAGGTTGACCGCCGCCGACCCGAATCCAGGCCTCAATCCCAGGGGGCCCTGTGGTGCCGTGGCCGGAGCCACCAGCATCATAGGCCTGGGGCCCCCAACCGAGTCCACGGGGCCCAAAGGCACGCCGGCGGAGTTGGGCGGCCCAAAGATGGGGTGGAGGGCTTCGTAAAAGCTACAAAGTTGGGCAGGGTTCGCCCCGGCTCGGAGAAAGGGAGAAAAGCTCGGTGCCAACCCAACAGGCTCCACGGGCAGAGCCAAAGGACGACGACTGTCCACGTCCCACGTCGCGTCAGCTGATGGATGGGGAGAAGGCGAAGAGTGATGATGCTTCTTCGCCTTCTTCTTGAGCTTCGACTTACCCGAAGATAAAGACTTTGACGACAAATGGTGGTGGTGACTCCCGACCCATCTAGCAACCTCCCTTTTGCCGGGGACTTCGAGCGGCACAGAGCCGATTGTCGAACCTCTAGAAGCTTTTGGGACCACTACCGTAAAGACTTTAGGTTCAAGGCCCGAAAGTCGGAGCACGACCTCAGGTCATGGTCATGCTCCGGGCACAAATGGCACACGAGGTGCGGGTCCGTAACCGACATCAGTTTGTGACAAGAGTCACAGGGCTTGAAGCCGGGATGAGGATGGGACATCCCTACATGCTCCAGGAGTTGGAAGACTCAGAAAAAAACTTCAACAAAAGTAGAAAAATAGTTAGTCAAAAAGTGACTACGGGTACTGCTCTCTCGGGATCTGCGCTGGCTGGCGTGGAAAAGAAAGGACTGACGTCAGTGTGCAGGGGCAGAGTCTAAGTAGATACAGCGACATCACAACGCCGACCACAATGCCGACAATGAACACGGAGTTGACCGACGCCACCTACCGACGCGCATGGGTACTGCTGAGAAAAAAGTCTCTGGATCCAGTCTGACGCCTGGGGGAAATTCTACGGTAAGGAATCTATAACTAATAGTCTCTTTCAGATCAGCAGTGATAAAGTGCCCAGATTCCTAAAACCACCAACGACAGGTCAGAAAAAATACAGGAGGAAGGCAAAAAGTTTTGGGAAGATCATGCAAAAAAGGGGCAAGTCCAACAATCAGCTTCAAAGAAGAACAGCTTAGTGAGTGAGACCAGGAGGCACGGTGATGCCCTCGTGCCTTCTCTGGAGATCGAGAGTGTAGGGCCGAGTTCCTCTTGGATATTTTGTGTTTCTTCTTTGACTCACCTGAGGACTTGGATCTCAAAAACAATGTTACGGGAATGACCTAAAGAATGGGATCATCGTCGTCCTTTGAACCTCGATTGGTCATGATGGAATGACGCAGGGCCACAGAGCCACATGGCATCACCTGGTGGAGCACAGAGTTAATGCTCAAGAATTTCTAGATTCAAACGGTGAGGAATCTGCAGTTGGAAGCCTTTATCAGAAATGATTTCCCCTCAGTGATCCCTAGAATCACCAAGAGCCAGGCAACAGCCGAAAGGGATGATCTTTGACTGATGTTGTGTACAAATTAGTTAAAAATTGTGATTTTTTTTAGCATACTTTGAGAATCCACGGCATGATGGTGCCTTTCCTGGCATAAGGGTCATAATTTGTAGTACATTGAGATCAGCCATAATACTTTGGTGATCAACCCACTTCAATGTGAGTCATGGCCTAATAGTGTTAACTTCTGGCTAATTCCGGACACCCATAGCATGCACTATCAAGGTGCTTAACCTAGGCCTAAAACTGCCCTTGGGATAATGGTGGTAATTCGTGGCCTATAGCTTACATCCATAGCATATCAGTAGCTGCACCAAGTGTAACTTTGGACTTTACATACTTGTGATCATTCTTGGCATATTGTAGACATCCATGGTATGCTGCTGCCCAATCTCCCAATCTAGCACAATACTTGCTCTGGGAAATATGTGGTAATTCTTGCATAGGCATTTTGTTGCATTACCGAAATAACACTGATCATGAATAATGCTGGTAATTCTTGGCACAGGTGACCAACGCACAGTGGTCAATACTATTATTCCTGGCATAGTGATGGTAATATGTGGCATAATGTGGGTATTGAAATGGATGTATACATCCGGCCACACTTTTTACAACAGTATATTGGCGGCAATTATTGGCATATGTTGGGCATTTATTCCTCCTCCTTACTGCAAAGTATGTAAAGTTGGTGCCCAAGCCTGATCTACTGGTGGGTGTGGCATAATGGTGGTAATTATTGGCACATTGTGGGTTTTCATGACATGTGCCACAATGGTGCCTACCCATTGCAGTGACATACTCTAGACGTAATGATGAGGCTTGATGGTGGTAATTCTTAGCATGTGAAGGGGTCTAAAATTGTACTCTGCAGGCCCTTTCATAATACTCAGCATTTTTAGGTTCTTGAGGACATCACTGGTATGAGAGTGCCGAGCCCTGATATAATACATTGGCTACCATAGTTCATGTAATTCCTGGCATATTATAGAAATTCATGGAACATTGGCACCCACTCTGATAAAATTGTTGTGGAAATAAATGCCATGTTACTGGATTTCCTTTCATGTGCTTGCGATACATATGTATATAAGGCAAAATCTGTCATGTAACACTAATCTTTGAGATCAAAGTGATCAAACCTTTATTTACTTAACAAGTAAATAGCTAATATTACAATAAAATATATTTTTCATGAAATATGCTTTTTGGAGTGATTACAGAAACAAATAAATTTACATTCGATGGCAGAGTGTACATATTTCCATAATCTGATAAACTGATGTTTGAGGGCAAAAATAATACAATTCATGCTGTATTCTGTGGCATAATACTCAAGATGAACATCCTTAACGTTTTACTTTTGTCACAGTACTTCACATATGTGATGCTTAAAGTTAGATTATACAATGCTCACTGTTGTATTTTTCAATACTTGTGTATGCTACATAAACGGGTGACCCCCACCCCACAAGTTGGATGGTCATTATGTAGCAGAAATGGCAACAGACACGAAAGGTTACTGAATCGCCTGGACACGTAACCAAGGGTGCTCAAGGCTGGCCAAGGGTGTCTGCCATCCTGCGGTTCCTCTGCTATGTGCCAGTGCTACTTGTGAATCACAACAAGCTCTAATGAATTCCAGAATCAAACATAAGCAAAGAAACAAGATCTCATTGACCAAAACATACATCTTTTGGAGTACGCAGCAATGCTTTTTCTTAGTGAAAGTCATTTGTCATACATTATCGAGTTTTGTGTGAATGGGGAGTCGTTGAATGTGGGAACTGATCACTGGTTGTAAGAAAAGAAGGATGGATGAGTAAGTGATTGTGCGCATCCCTGGATGAATGGGCTACTGGGTGCATCGTCAGATGTTTGCATGAATTGAGGAGGTGAGAACATGGACTGATGACAACTTAAATGGATAAAGGGGAGACTTCATGATTGATAACTTAAGGTATCCATTTAGTCCCTCACCCATTCACCTTTCCAAGATCTCACTCACATTCACTGAATCTTTGTCGTAGTCCACTCACTGGTGTGCTCAAACACACACAAACACGCTAATCAATACGGTATTTCCACGCATAACAACAGTCAGACCTATTTTCCCCTTTACTAGGGGGAAAGCAACTATGAAACATTGTTCCGAGATTTCAGATGGCAACCATGGCTTAATCACTGAAAAAATACATTAAGGATCGCTGACAGGATTTACTGGTGAAGTAGAAGTTTCCTTTCGAGAAAACTCTTACCTCACCCAGTCCCCACATATCTAGGAGAGAGGTTATTTGTGCCTATTGATGTATTAGCTAGTTTTGTGACACCATTATAGAAATGTGTGGGTGCCTAAATTATAGTATGCGTACTCGCTAAATGCAGTTGCCAAACCATGGGCCATATGCATCAAAAATTAGTTTTGCGATTCTCAAATTGCAATTTTTAGCGAATCGCAATTAGAGAATCGCAAAATGCAATGTATGTAGGATTCACAAAAAATTTTGTGAAACCTACATATTCCTTCTTTGCGAATCACAAATTGAGATTCACAATTATCTTTTACCTCAACACCCGCTCATTGATGAAAGACCAGCTCGATATATTCAACCTTTTGGACTCAAGCCATCCTGACATCCTCTTCCTAATGGAAACTTGGCTGTCACAAAGCTCAGCCCCAGACATTTTAGCAGACCTCCCTAAAGATTATTATATTCTCCAAGCTAATCGTATGACAGTGAATCCAGGGGGGGGGGGGGTAGCGGCCATTGTTCGCCAAGATTTAAAATTTACTAAGTTAATCCCACTTGATCTTCCCTCGGTAGACAACTTAAGGCCCGATGTAGGTAAAATAGATTTACCGATTTTTAATTACCGAATCATACCGATTCGGTAATTAAAACTCGGTAAATCTAAGGGGTGGAGATGTAGGAACATCCAGATGTTCCTTTTACTGAATCGGTAAATATCTGTATTTACCGATTCGGTAAATACCGACCGGTAATGCCCCATTCATTCCTATGGGCTTTGAAGCCCATAGGAATGAATGGGGCATTACCGGTCGGTATTTACCTAATCGGTAAATACAGATTTTGCCATGGGTGCAGGGGGTGTCACTTTGACACCCTCTAGCACCCCCAAAAAAGATTCGGGGGCCATGTGGCAGGCATACCTGCCCTAAGGGCAGGTCTGCCTGTCATATGGCACAGGTGTGCATGCACACATGTGCATGCACACCTGAATCGGTATTTTACCATCAAATATATTTGATGGTAAAATAC
Organism: Lissotriton helveticus; assembly: GCF_964261635.1. Classification (NCBI taxonomy): domain Eukaryota; kingdom Metazoa; phylum Chordata; class Amphibia; order Caudata; family Salamandridae; genus Lissotriton; species Lissotriton helveticus. The sequence continues at coordinate 1,306,445,721 of NC_136065.1, read as the reverse complement.
AGAATCGGTAATGGTTGTGGGACTCAGAAGAGTCCCACCTACATATCAAAAATACCGAATAGGTATGAATACCGATTCGGTATTTTACAGATTCGGTAAATTTACCAATCAGTAAATTTACTGAATCTGTAAAATTATGGGCCCTACATACCAATTCTCATTTACCGGTCGGTAACGGCCGAAAATACCGATTTTCGGCCGTTACCGACCGACCTACATCTAGCCCCAAGTTCTGAAACTGGAGTCGGTCTCGACCCCTCTAATTCATGTGTTACTATTAGACCACCGACGAATAAGCCTTCGTTTCCCTATTCCCTAGCTGAACAGTTGGCTCAACTAATTACCAACAACCCAAAAATTTTGCTGATCGGCGATTTTAATTATTGGGCAAATGACATACAAGGCGGCACCATGCTGAGGAATTGAATGACCTTCTTATTGGGTTAAACCTTACTCAGCAAATAACCACACCCACACATAATAAGGGACACACGTTGGACCATGTGTGGACAGCTAATATAACAGTATCTGCATTGACTGTATCACCCTGTATTTGGTCTGATCACTCCTTAATTCAGTTTATTGTCAATGACATTTCTATGGTAAAACCACCAAGCCTAAAATGACTAGTAGCTAGGAATTGGAATAATAGCAATAGAATCCAATTCCATGTCACCCAAGCAAATACAGTTCCAACCCAACAGATGTCAATTAGTTTGAGTCAGAAGAACCTCACAGCATAGCTCACTGCAGCCAGCAATGAATATGCCCCACTTAGAACAATTCGATCAGCAAGACGCCATGAGGCACAAAAATGGTTTTCGTCTGAGTTACAAAGTCAAAAACTAGCACTCCATCAATCCGAAAGGAAATGGAGAATCAACTACTTTTTAGATAAAAAATAGAGCTATTTGATCCAATAGAAAGAGTATAAAAAATCAATTTCCTCAGCTAAGGCTGTTTACTTCCCTTACAAAATGATGAGCTCCACCAATAGGTCCAAATAAATATTTGCCATCGTGAACGAACTATCTAATCCTGATAGAGTTACATTAAAATCTACTCCCAGCCAAGCCTTCTGTAACTCCCTCAACTCGTTCTTTATTGATAAAATTGTTACAATAAAAGTCAGTATTCCCTTCTGCTCGGCTCCTGAGGGCTCACCCTCAATGCTGGAAAATCCCTGCCATCTTGAAGAGTTCTCAGCAATAGGCAGCCAGACTTTTTTAGATCTCCTAACTAAAGTAAAGTCAGGAACTCCTACGGATAGTTGCCCGCCTCAAATTTTAAAAGAAGTCAGCGATGGCTGCAGCTTGAGTGTGCTCCTGACCTTCGTGGCTGTTTTCTGACTTTTCAGCCATCCGGGACCGAGTGCGGAGAGCTGGAGGCTGGGGGCATAACACCTAGACCCCCCCTCCGTATCATAGATGATGATCTGACCCCTTGATGCGTGGTCAGCTGGCCTACACATCCCGGGCCCTGAAGCTACGTACATTGAAAATGGCGATCCCGGCCCGAGTCGGCTAACTGCGGTCGCCGTATACGATCTCTCTTGCCCCTCTGTGGCTGACGCACTACCGGCGAGCGGGGAATTGCAGCAGAGCTCGCGCGGAGGCGGAGAGGAAGCGCCCAAGAGGTAGGGCGCGATCCGGCTCGCGGCCCTGGAAGCGGCCGAAAATCGAGGCCAAGCCTGGTGGCCAGAGACAAAGCGCCGCAAGTGTGTGCCACAGGGGGGGGCGCAGCAGTCGGCCCCCCCCCTCCCTTTGATAGTGAGAAGTAGTTTGAAGGCCCCAGATGGAGGCGCAGTCACGCTCCGGCCTCGGGTGGCTGGACCGCCTTGCAACAGCGGGAAAGGGGCCCAGTGGAGAGACCTTGGTGGCGGCGGGCGAACTGCAGCGGTGGAAATCTTGGGTAGCAGCTGTGTGAAGCACACCGGGGGATACAGTAACCGCCCAGCATGAGGTTTTGTTGTACAGGCTGAAGACGTGTGGAGCCGAGGGAGTGAGGTATTGAAATTCTGAACCTTGTTATAAAAGTCGTCGTATCATGACGACTTTGGTATCAGCAGACCGAATATGGCGAGTGCTAGATGTGTGGGCATTTTCATCCTATTCGAGTGACGAGATCACCATGAAATCAGGGAGTCCGTTCTGAACCCTCGGGTTCCATCTTGCGTACGGCAGCCATTTTGTGGTTGCCCTCACATAGGCCGGTGACAGTGGCCAAACGAGTCTCCAAACACACGTACACTTTAGCTGTCTTCTGAATGACCTGAACGAGCGACCCTCTTGCCTGAAGCCAAACTGGTTTAACCAGTCCCTTCCCCGGTAGCTGATCGAGATTACGGGTCGAGACACAAAACACCATCAAACCCTTTTATTGCGCATAACTATGTCTTATCTTGCTCACACCTGTCTCTACTCTTTGCTTTATGATCCGTTTACGATGGGGATGTGCCCGGTTTTATGGTGGGTTCGATCGACCTGTCTGTTCAAGAATGTTGGGTTTGACCAATAGTTGATTATGGGCTGGACAAACTGAAAAATTGACTTGTCATCATGATCCTGCCTTTTTCCTTTCTGTGAAAACATGTGTGTGGCCAACTGTAAATTAAGGGATATTTGCCTGAAGCATAATATTTGGTATAAAAAGGGATGACTGGTTTTTGTGAGCGAGCAGTCTCCTGAGAACATACACCGTGTTGTACTTCTAGGATCTCTGTTACAGGCTGCAGCTAATAAAATTGATCTTTGGCGTCACCAAGAATCACCCGTGTCTCTGTACTCTAAAACAGGTGGACCCGGAGACTAGGGCGTTTCCCCTGGCGCCGCTGGTTCTTAAATAACCCGGCTCTTCATTTGGCACCCAACGTAGGGCGACTTCAGCGGTACCGGTCCAAGCCTGAGGTTTGTGAGGAGCTTCATGTGAAAATTCTGGAAGAAGGCCAACCACTTCATCGACCCCTGTATGTCGTCGTGGTCCGAAAGTCTTTGCTGCGAGGTTCCCCGCTTTCCGACGGCTACGAAGGACTGCTGCCCTGACTGTCGCCCTGTCTTGGAGCCTTCGATGATTTGTAAAGCGAGACGATAGACGGGTCTTCTGGTGCCGACATCGATACCTCAGTTAAGTATGAGTGGAGCGTCTCCCAGTCCTTAGTTTAGTTTTTGGGTATCCCCTTGGGATCTTTGATTTGGGACTTGCAAGTACCAAAGCCGAGGGACTTGTGTATTCACGAGACTATCGTATTCGATACTCCCTTGAAGTTTGAAGCTAGACTAGTGAGCAAAGATGCCTGGTCTTAGCAGACTTGGAAGAATATTTTGTTGTGGTCGTAATAGGGATTCCCGATTGGAGGACTCGTGTCCGGTTCCCCCGATTGGAACTCCAACCTATGAGCTCTATGTGAAACATGGCGTGGGCCCCATCACGTATAACGAAGTGTGGATTCGTTACACAAGAAAGGATGGTGTCCTTAAATGGCCCCAATATGGTAGTTTTGACACGGATGTTTTGGATAATCTAGAAGTTAGACTTTTTAAGGAGAAAGCCCGGCCGGCGATGTTTGACTCTTTCTGCCTATGGGGAAAGGAAGCCAAACAGAAAGAAATTAAATTAGCGAAGAAAAATAAAAGAGAAAAGGGTATCTCGATAATGCAAGCTGCTATACAGTTTAAAGATAATGAAGAAGATGGGCCAAAGGGCCCCGGAGGTGTCGCAGTGGCTCAGAGATGTGGGGGAATGGTCCCTAGCTGAAGAAACATTCATCCAGCGCGCGCGTAGGGATGAGAAGCTACAAGAAGACCTGCTTGCATGGAGAGTGATGAGTGAGGCGGGGGCGTCCGCTGAGGATTTGGAGGGCACGAGTGCGGAGTTGTTTACCCCTGAGGATTCGGGGTCCGAGAGTGTGGGTGGAGGGGAGGGGGGCGAGGACATTGATTTGGGGTAGGGCCTGGCCGGCCACGCACGTATGTATTCCGTCATGGCGATGTTGTGATTTGATCCCTGGTGTGTGTTTTTCTTTTTCATTGTTGTCAATCATTGCTGCCTTATCTGTCCCTGAGAGTGCCATAATGAGGTGAACGAGCTGTATACACGTTTCTTTTATTAAAGGATGCCAAATGTTGGGGGGGTATTCTATTGGGGAGTTGGGGGGTAACCTAAACCAAAAAAAAAAAAAAGCGGATCAGAATATCCTGCCGTACAGATGCTTTGCTATGTTCTCATTCAGTGTCTGGCGCGTTACCACCTACCGCCGCCCGGCCTCCGGTATGTGGGCTGATGGGCCGTGTGAAACTTGCTCAAGGATCTGAAGAATGTATTTATTGCCAATGGGACTGTCGGTACAACTGTTTGTAAGCTATATGAATCTGCGACAAAAATAAAGTTAAAAAAAAAAAAATCTGAAAAAAAAGATAATGAAGAAGAACAAGCTAGTGAACAGTCGCACAGGCAACGTAAAATGGCGATCGATAAATGCTATCCAGTTATGCCGCCTCTTCAGCAAGATGCGATGAAGGATCTTGCGAAAGATCCTTTGATGTCGCATTTGTTGAATTCGCCACCCCCTTATGCTCAGAATGCTACAGCACCTCCGCAATTTTTAGTTGCACAACCTCCGGGCGTTTTGCCTCTTGCTGTTGCACAACCGCCAGCTCCTCTTCAGTTGGCTCCTAATCCTATGGTGCAGCCTTCTCAAGGGCTGCCGACTTTGCTACCTGCTCCACCTTTAATTCCTGCGACTTTTCCGCCTGTTCTTGCTGCCTCTTCTGCTCCTACGTTGACCTTTTCTCAGTCCGCCTTATCTCCTGTCCTGTCAACTTCCCCTTCTGTTCGACAGAGGATGACTGATACTGTCACTACTCTTTTGTCCCCTTTCTTTGGGTCATTTAGTACGACCCCTTTTTCAGAGCGTAAACAGTTGCGTAGTCAACTGCCTGATTCCCGAGAGAGGGAAGTGTTAGATCATTTAGCGCATAAATGGGTCACTCTTCCTTTAAGATACGATGTCGAGTCTGTTATGAATGTTTTCCGTCAATGGGAAGCGCCGAAGCAGATATATGTCTTTGATAAGATGCGCACGTTCCTTCGTGAGGAATGGGAAGATGGTGATCTGGAACTAACTCCAACTGAGTTGTCCAATGTGCAATCAGAGTTTGCGAAAGGCACGATTGTGGGTCTCGATGTTGAAAGGGCGGTAGCGACACTGCTTTCGTTCAGGAGCGAGTCTCCTCCTCGGTCATTGTTTGAGCCTGACCCTTCGGTTAGGAGGAAAGTGCGACAATATCCAATGAGAGAGGTTCCTCCGGTGTGGAAAGAGGCCGTTCAGGCCAATGTTAATGCTGGTATTGTAGCCGTACAGGCTCATTATCAACGTGTTTGGGTCCATGTTCCGTGGAAGCGAGCGGAAGTTCTGGCTCTTAAACAGACTTTGCCTGATCCTCGTAAAAATCCCGCAGGGTACTATAAGGAATTATCACAGACTGCAGACTCATGTGTCATGAATCTAGCTGATATAGACATGTTGTTTGGAAATGTGGTTCCACAACCTTTATGGGGTTTGATTCGGCACACGGACCATGCGCAGGAGTTAGGTGATACCTGGGTCAATATTAGTGCTGCGGATGCGCGACAAGTTGGTGGTGCTAAACCGGAGCCTGTAGTTGCAGAACTTCCTGGTAGGATCATTACTTACATGAAGACTTTAATACCTGCTATGCGAGTAAATTGGGACAAATTGTCTGCATGTAAGCAAAAGAAAGATGAAACTGTGTCCGATTTCTCCACTAGGTTTGAAGAAACATTTATTGACCACAGTGGTCAAGACATGAGTACTGAAGGTGGTCAACGGTTGTTTGTTGATAAGTTTGTGCATAATTTGCTTCCTGAGTTATGTACAAAGTTGAAGGATTCCGAGAGTTCGTAGGCTGTTTCCTCATCGGCACAGATATTGGCTACTGCACAATACTATGAAAATAGGGATAAGGATGAGAAGGATAGGGCAGACAAAAAGACTAAAGAGCTAAAGACGAAGGTTCTTTTACAGCAAGCAATAACCCCCCCGTAGTAACCAGCGGGACTATCAGCAGCCTCTGTAGTTTCAGAGAAACTCGCAAAGGTTTGAGACTCTCCAACAGCGATTTCCTGTAGGCCCTAATCAGTGTGCATATTGCAAAGAAGAGGGTCATTTTAAGAGTAGTTGCCCTGTTTTGTCGCAGCGTATGAATGGTGTCACTAGCGTAAGAGGTCGGAATGCACCACAAACTCCTAGAGGTAGAGGACGTGGAGGGTTCCCCCAGAACACATGTCCCTTTCCTCCACAAAATTCAATGAATAGTTTTGATCAGCAGAATCACACGTCTGGTAGGACGACTCAGTACTATGCTCACGACTACTATGTCGAAGGTGGGAATATGGAAGGTAATGATTGCTAGGACAGCCATAGACAAAGAGAGGGAGTTGTTTCAGTTCCAGTAGATCAGAGCGGACCTTATGTTGAGGTGATTACATCAGGTGTGTCAGAGCCTTTTCTGTTGGATACTGGTGCTACAAAGAGTTCTATTATGCACTCTAAACTCCCTGGCGCACCTTTGTCTGGCGAGACGAATGTTTCAGTAGGTTTTTCTGGCGCCCCGGTTAGGAACCCGATTTCTAGTCCTATATCTCTTTCTGTTGGACCTTGTGAATTCGAAGCACCCCTTATTCTGACGACAGGTTGTGGTGAGAACTTGTTGGGACTGGATCTGTTGAAAAGATTGTACGTGACATTGTATTGCTCTCCTTCGGGAGTACAACTTACATTAGGTAAGAAGGTGGTCTCCCCGATGTATTTGTCAAAGGATAAACTTCCGACAGAATTGTCTTCTCTTCCTGATATTCTTTGGGCTACTGGTCCAAATGATGTGGGTCTATTGGAGATACCGCCATATGTGATGACGTTGAAAGCAAATGTTAAAATGCCACGTATTCCACAATACAAGATCTCTAGTGAAGGTGAAAGAGCGTTGCTAGCGATCATTCATGACCTGATTGAGAAAGATGTAATTGAAGAAACGAGAGGTAATGTGTGCAATAGTCCGGTTTTGCCTGTTCTAAAAAGGACTGATTCATCACAACCACCTGTATATAGGTTCGTGATCGATCTTCGCAAGGTGAATAAGATTGTAGTTCCGCAATTTCCTGTTGTTCCAGACATTACTGCCTTACTGACCATGATTCCAGCTTCAGCCACTTGGTTTTCGGTAATTGATTTGAAGAATGCTTTCTTCAGCATCCCAATTGCCGAGGAGAGTAGGGATATCTTTTGCTTCTCTTTAGGAGGCCGAAGCTTCCGGTTTAAGAGAGATCCTCAATGCTATTGCGAGAGTCCTTCTATCTATAGTCAGGCTTTAGAAACACAGCTTGATACGATTGCTTTACCTAATGGTGCTGCTCTTCTCCAGTACGCTGACGATTTATTAGTCGCTGCCGATACTGAGGAGATTTGTAAGGAAGCTACCTTGCTGTTGTTACGTTATTTGTCTGATTTCCATCACAAAGTGTCTCTTTCAAAGTTGCAGTATTGTCGACAAGAAGTGACCTACTTAGGTCAACTCTTATCGAAGGAGGGAAGAAGATTGACCCCAGAACGAATTCAAGCAATTGCGAAAATGAGTGTGCCTACTACACAAAGAGAAGTGCGTGCTTTCTTGGGTATTACGTCATATTGCAGACAATGGATACCGAATTTTTCTTTGCTGGCCAAACCTCTGGTGGCATTGACTTGTAAAGATACACCGAATCCCCTCCCGTGGTCTGACGACTGTCAGAAAAGTTTTTCTGAATTACGCGATGCATTGTGTTCGGCTCCTGTGTTGGGTACTCCCGACTACAGTAAGCCTTTTACGCTTTATGTCCACGAGAGAGAGGGATGCGCCTTGTCATTGTTGACACAGTCTTTTGGGGACAAGCAACGTCCATGCGTGTATTTCTCGTCGACCTTGGATCCGGTAGCTAGAGCGTTGCCGAGTTGTTTGAGAGCCACAGCGGCAGCAGCTGTTTCTATTCGACAGTCTGCTGGGTTAGCGATGAATAATATGTTGATTGTAATGGTTCCACATGCAGTGGATACCTTGTTAAATAAGACTAAGACACAGCACTTAACTAGTGCTCGATTGTCAGGTTATGAGCTGACACTCTTAGCGAGTCATGTGCACATACAGAGATGCAATACGTTGAATCCAGCTACGTTGTTGCCGATTGTAGCAGAGACAGATGTTTCTGAACAGCATGATTGCTTTCTCAGGACAGAGGAGGAAACGAAAGGGAGAGTGGATCTTAGGGACACTCCTCTTGAGAAGTGTGATGGTACCTTATGGGTGGATGGTTCATGCTTCAAGCTTCCAAATGGTGATACGACTGCGGCATATGCTGTCACGACTTTACAGACGGTTGTTGAAGCTGCACGTATCCACCATAATTCAGCTCAAGCAGCCGAGTTGATTGCACTTACGAGAGCGTGTGTGGTATTGAAAGGAAAGAAAGTGACCATATATACTGACAGCCAGTATGCGTTTGGTGTGGCTCATAGCTTTGGACGCTTGTCGAAGGAACGTGGGTTCCTCACGTCTCATGGAACAAAGATTCAGAATGGTCAGTTGGTGAATGAGCTTCTTGAATCACTTTCCTTGCCGTTACAAGTTGCGATTGTGAAATGCAGTGCACATAAGAAGGTTACTGACGACGTTGGTCGCGGTAATGCGTTTGCTGACGAAGTTGCGAAAGAAACAGCGAGGGATGTGATGAGTCGAATGTATGTTGCGGGCCCTGCAAGATGGATTGGTGATGTTGGAATGTGTGAGGATACGATAGAAAGTGTGAAGTCTATCCAAGCTGAAGCTACAGAGAAAGAGTTGAGCGTATGGAGAGAGAGTACGGGTAAATTGGATGCGAATGGTTGCTGGGTTGAGTTGTCAGAGCATCAGCGATGGTTGTTACCCGACGCCTACGTGCTTGCAGTGGTTACAATGACGCATGGAATGGCTCATATCCGTGTGAAAGGGATCTGTAAGTTGTTGGCTCCAGTATGGCAAAATACTGGGATTATATTAGAAAATGGTACGTGATAGCGCGATCACGACCCTACCTGGCGCACAGCTCTGTTGGTAATATGTCCTCCTTTTCTATATACTCATTTGATTGAATTTCAATTATTCCAAAATTTCAAGATTTGCCTAATTATTGGATTTATTTAAAGTCAACAATATCCTTGAGATATCACTCGTCTCAATTCAAATATATTTTGTTGTGACATCCGTGTGCTTTTTAAAGTTCATAGAATGTATTCAAGCTTCATACAAACAATGTATACTTTAGGTTAATAATATAACCTTTGTTCAATTCATTGGCCCGATGCATTTCGGGACCCATGTCCCTTCCTCGGGGGCCTGTGATTAGTTGAGCTTAAGTTGTGATTGTTTGCTGGGTCAAACAAATCTCCATACTGATTTAATATCTGCTCTTCGTGTTGGTACAGCGTTTCGGAAAGGAGTTCTCAGGCACTTCTATAAAAACGCTGTTAGTCTGTCTCATTGGATGCGAATGGTTGCTGGGTTGAGTTGTCAGAGCATCAGCGATGGTTGTTACCCATTGCCTACGTGCTTGCAGTGGTTACAATGACGCATGGAATGGCTCATATCAGTGTGAAAGGGATCTGTAAGTTGTTGGCTCCAGTATGGCAAAATACTGGGATTCCTAAGTGTGCAGAGAATGTGGTCAAGAATTGTATGGTTTGCCTGAAATACAATCCTGGTAAGGGAACTCCAACTCCAGCTGGTCATTCTTCGCCTCCGACGTATCCGTTCGAGGTTTTGCAGCTAGATTTCATCCACTTGGAGAGATGCAAAAACCAAAAATACGTACTTGTGGTTGTTTGTGCCTTCTCAAGGTGGGTAGAAGCATCCCCCCTAAAAGATAATACCGCCTTGTCCACAGCTAAAGGACTTGTCAATGAGTTTTTCCCTAGGTATGGTTTGCCGAGAATGGTCTGGAGTGATAATGGGAGTGAATTTGTGGGTCAAGTGAGGAAGAGAGTGTGTGAAGGGTTAGGAATCCGCCAAAAGTTCCACGCTGCGAATCACCCCCAATCAGCTGGTCTAGTGGAGTGCTATAATGGCACCCTCAAATTGAAGCTGGCCAAGATACAAGCGAGCTCTGGTCTTAAATGGCCTGATGCTTTGCCATTAGCACTCTTGTCGACTAGGATGACTGTGCATTCACGAGTGGGACTTAGTCCATATGATAGAATTTTTGGTCGCCCGGCAAACATATGGGGAGTACCGAGGCAGACGAAATTTAGCGAGATTGAACACCCTGTATTGCTTGACTATCTGCATGATTTGACAGCTAAATTGCGTGTCTTACACCAACAGGTTCATGATACACTGCCTCAGGCTTCTGAAGATCCAGGGCATGCAATCGATCCCGGATCGTGGGTGCTGATCAAGAACTTTCAACGGACAAAGAACGATCAGCCCCGCTGGACCGGTCCATACTTGGTGCTTTTATCTACGAGAACTGCAGTACGAGTGCAAGGGAAGAAAAACTGGATCCACGGCGTACATTGTAAGAGGGTTCCTCTGCCTCTACCGTACGACCGGTGGGTCCAGGAGGGCATTCCTGATTCTGAGACCGAAACTGTGCCTCGTTTTCTGCCTTTTAGCGATGCACGTTTAATTGGGACAAGTTCTGAGCGTGAAAGTGACAATCTTTTGCAAGAAGCCGTGCCACCATCAGTGCGGCTGGACACTACCGAACCTGAACTCTTATTCTGCAACCACACAATGCCTGGCAAGAACCGTTATAATCTGCGACCAAGTGTCATGGGACTAATAAAATAAAAATCCTTTTCTTTACTATTTTTGAAAGATCAGCTCTCCCATCTGAGAAACTGTTTTGACCGATTTTTGTTTTTCAAACCGCCATCCGGGTTCAGCTGTAGGGTCGTGGCGCCAAGTCTTTGGAGTGCAAGCCGAAGACACAAGGTCGACGGTTCTGGTTGGTCCTAGGGCATTCCCTGGACTGACAGACGCATTCCTTCGCACGGAACACCCTACCTCCGCGTGCAGCAAGGTTAGAGGATGGAGTTTTTCGAGATGGAGAGACCTGTTGAAGAAACAAACTTTAGAGCCAAAATATGTGAAATAATGAGTAGAAAATGTTTTTTAATGTTTTGCTTTTTCATGTTGCTTAGCTTAATGGTGTTTTTAATGGGATATGTTATATTCTCTTTTCAAGTGACGTTTGCACCCACTACACAACCCATACCTTCTTCTACTGTTCCTTCGCATTCTTTTCATCCTCTGCCTGAACATGAGACTGTTAGTAGGTTGGAGTTCGTTAATAACTCTTTCGTTCAGCTTCTGCACCAACACCAATTAGTCGTGAACACGACTAACTGTTGGTTGTGTGGTCTTATGCCTCATACTACTGATAAAGGTATTCCTTATCTAGTCCTGCCATTTAGCTACAATGGTTCCGTATGGGCGTATCGAACGATGTTCATCTTCGCTCGCGAAGTCCACCCCCTACGTTCTGTGAAGGATAGTCCAAAGAATAGTGCTCTAGTTAAGGGAATAGTCAATATGATTAAAGGAGCTAGTTCCTATGAGACTATCCCGAGAGATGAGACACTAGCGTATATTGGATGGAACGTGACCGGATATGGAGCTAGTCTGAGTAAGAACCAGCAAGCGAAAAGATCCTCTCTGATTTGGATTGTACCCCATCAGGGTCATCTTTGTCTGCAGGGTAATGGCAAGAATCCGAGAGCTAAGTTAGGGAGTAGTATCTGCACTGAGACGTATGTTTTTTTCGTCCCATACTTCCCCATCGTTCCTAGCAGCTAAGGGTACCTATTTCATCTGCTATGATAGAGCATACAAATGGTTGCCCCCTGACTTCTCGGGCACATGTTTTGTCTCCTTCCTATTGCCTCCCACCTACACAGCCGTGGCAGATTACCACAAGACAAGAGTAGTCAGAGGTGTCTTCAGTAAGGAAGATACTGCAGGACAAGTATTGGGAGATTTCTTGAAGGGTTTTCTGCCATTTTGGGGACCTATGGTGAACAGCAGGAACATACGACAACTGACGAGGGTGGTTGAGTCCACCGTAGTTGAAACTGCCGGTGCCCTTAGTAACTTGACTGCTGAGCTCCAGTCGGACCGTCTTATGACTCTCCAGAACAGAGTTGCGCTAGATGTCATACTCACCGATCGAGGTGGGGTATGTAAAGTGATCCAATCAAGTTGCTGTGTTTTCATTCCAGACAATGCTCCGACAGTGTACCAGGCCATTTCCAAACTACATAAAATCTCCGAATCTATACACGTGGATAAAGGAGATTGGTCGTTGATGGGGTGGTTCTGGGAACTGTTATACACATGGGGATGGAAGACTCTGATGGTAATTGGGGTGATCTTAGCCATCCTTTTCCTGCTCTGTCTTTGTGTACAGTGTACCCCTGCTATATGTGGTTTCTGTGCTACATCGTGTGTAAGGAAACCCCTATCAAGAGACGTGCTAAGTAATAGGATGATGCTACAGCAACATCTTGATGATCTGATGAGTATAGACCTGGACTCAGACTGACATGGGTTTAGGTTATTGCCTATGTAAGGGCAAAAGGAGGGTCTGAGGTATTGAAATTCTGAACCTTGTTATAAAAGTCGTCGTATCATGACGAATTTGGTATCAGTAGACCGAATATGGCGAGTGCTAGATGTGTGGGTATTTTCATCCTATTCGAGTGTCGAGATCCACATGAAATCAGGGAGTCCGTTCTGAACCCTCGGGTTCCATCTTGCGTACGGCAGCCATTTTGTGGTTGCCCTCACATAGGCCGGTGACAGTGGCCGAACGAGTCTCCAAACACACGTACACTTTAGCTGTCTTCTGAATGACCTGAACGAGCGACCCTCTTGCCTGAAGCCAAACTGGTTTAACCAGTCCCTTCCCCAGTAGCTGATCGAGATTACGGGTCGAGACACAAAACACCATCAAACCCTTTTATTGCGCATAACTATGTCTTATCTTGCTCACACCTGTCTCTACTCTTTGCCTTATGATCCGTTTACAATGGGGATGTGCCCAGTTTTATGGTGGGTTCGATCGACCTGTCTGATCAAGAATGTTGGGTTTGACCAATAGTTGATTATGGGCTGGACAAACTGAAAAATGGACTTGTCATCATGATCCTGCCTTTTTCCTTTCTGTGAAAACATGTGAGTGGCCAACTGTAAATTAAGGGATATTTGTCGGAAGCATAATATTTGGTATAAAAAGGGATGACTGGTTTTTGTGAGCGAGCAGTCTCCTGAGAACATACACCGTGTTGTACTTCTAGGATCTCTGTTACAGGCTGCAGCTAATAAAATTGATCTTTGGCGTCACCAAGAATCACCCGTATCTCTGTACTCTAAGACAGGTGAACCCGGAGACTAGGGCGTTTCCCCTGGCGCCGCTGGGTCTTAAATAACCCGGTTCTTCAGGACGTGGCCTGCCAGTAAGGCAAGGGCTGACCAGAGGAGGTCAAGGAGGAGCCTGATAACCCATCCCAGCAGAAAATAGCTGTGTGGATAACTACCCGTGTACAGAGGGGAGGTCTCCTGGAGGATGCTAATCGGTCTGATAGGCCTGCGTAGGGCCGATGGGGGGCCCCTGAATGTGGATCAAAGAACTGCGAACTACAGCGGCTCCTTCCCGGAGATCTTGGGGGGAGCAGTGAATGCTGGACCTTCCAAGTGGGCCTGGCTGAACAGCTTCCTTGAAGAGGTGGTGTGCTGGAACAAATACTACCCGGCCTCTTAGGACCGGAGGTGACGAGCACTCAGAGGTAAAAGGGAAGGATCGCTCTATTATCAGGCAGTGAGGGTGAAAGACGGCTGGACCAAACATCGATAGGTGGTGGACCCGAGCAGTATAAATCTACGAAGCCTGCTTTCCGCATCCAGCTATGAAAGGTCTGAAGACATCTTTAAAAATGGCAGCAGGAGGAAAAGGCGCGAAATCCAATGCCCAGAGGCAGTTAGCGAAATTTGCTTGGGCTGAGGGAGGAGAAAAAGGTGATTCACCGCGTTCGGACAAGGAGGGACCAGTGGTGACCCAGGCGCCAGGACCAGAGCCGACTCTACATGATGTTATGGCGGCGATAGGTGGAATACGAACCTCGGTTGATTCGGTCACAGTGGAGGTCTCGTTGCTCAGAGCTGACTTCAGGAAAATGGACGAGAAGGTGAAGGAATTGAAAATTGTGATGAGTGCCCTGCAGGTGGACACCTCGGAGCTCCAGAGCCAGATGCTAGAGCTGCAAAAAAAACAGGAAAGGATGTCGCAATAGTTGTATGATTATGAAGAGTGGGCCCCCCGCAACAACATCCGAATTTTGGGGGTTCCGGAACGGATGGAAGGGCCAGCAGCGGATCTATATGTGGAGGACTTAATCACAAAGCACCTGAAGCCCAAGACATTGTCTAGCTATTTCTCTATTGAGCGAGCCCACAGGGTGCCAGGTGGACGACCTAAATGGGGTGCGCCCCCGAGGCCGCTGATTGTCAGAGTGTTCAACTACCGTGATCGGGATATAATTTTGCAAACTTTGAGGTCCGGCCCCCCTCTGAAAGTGGACAACTATGAAGTATTGTTCTTTCCGGACTTCACGGCAAAGGTCCAGGCGCAGAGAATAAGTTTTCAAGCGGTCAAAAAGGAACTGGTGGAAAGAGAGGTGAAATATGCGATGTTCTTTTCGGCGCGGCTGAGAGTGGAATCAGATGGTAATTCGTGGTTCTTTGACTCACCTGAGGCAGTGTGGGACTGGATGGAGGGCTGGAGCACGTTGGGAAATCGGAGGAGAAATCGACCTGATAGACCTGGACTGCAAAAAGACACTCGCTCAGAGTCGGCAGGTACGGAGGCTGCAGTGGAAACGAGCAGGCCTGAGGAGCAGGAATGAGCAGCTCCTGGGGTCCATGGCGAAATCTGGATTTGAAACTATACGCTAGTAGGGAGTTTAATAGGGGGAGAGACTCTGATTCATTGAAATAAGACTGTTTTTGCACTCGGAGTAAATTATGTGAATTATCTGTTGACTATATTGATGTGATATGATGTTGCTTAGCTTTAACATTACGAGGATGGCTGGACTTTAGATGACTGTATAGTGTATCTGCGGGAGGGGGGACCGGTTCCCTCTGCATTTCTAGCATTTCCGGGGGGGTGAGAGGCACTCTGCCATGTTTGGGGGGGTGTAGTTCTAAATCCACAGGCAGGGAAGCAGGGTGGGGGGTATGGGGGTGTAGGGGGGATGGGGGGTGTTGAAGAAATCGTGGTTGTTTTCAAAGTACTGATATGTGTTTTCAAAGTGGGCGAGCTTATTTCATTGCTAGGGGTCTGTTAGACTGTCCTCACTGTGATTGTAACAAGCTATATTGTTTTATTTCTTATGTTTCGCTTTTATATGTGACAGACCAATGAATGATGCGAATTTCTTTATATGCAAGTTGCCAATGATATTGTTGATCATGTTTTCGACCTGGGGCATGATGTATATCAGGTCGTTAGATGATGGCTGACCATGATTCCATGCTCTCTCTCCTTACCTGGAATGTTATTGGTTTGGGTGACAAAATAAAAAGAGGTATTGTGCAACAATACCTAAAGAGACAAGCCCCGGATTTAGTCCTCTTACACAGAAAACCCACCTGGTTGGTAACAAAAGTAAGGCCCTAAATAGATGGGGGTACAAGCTCCTTGTGAATGCTAACTACACCACTGGCTCTCGGGGTACAGGTATTTTAGTTAGAAAAACCGTTCCTTTGATAGTTCGTAATACATGGGCGGACTCGGCTGGGCGATTTGCAGTGGTTGAGGCTCAGTGGGAGGGGAGAGCCTTAAATATAGTTTCAATTTATTTGCCACCAGCGCTGGGTAGGGCGGCCTTGGTAGAGCTGGGCCGAGTGCTAACTGATCTTCCAGATGGGGTCCTATTAATGGGGGGGACTACAATATGAACATGAACTACGCAACTGATAAGCACCCAAGACGGCAGGGCATGAGAACCAATGAGCTTATGGCAGACTTTACCAAGGCACTGGGTCTCTCATGTGTGGGACGGGAGTTACAAGGTGTTCCTATAGACTTTACCTATTTCTCTAATGTGCATGGCAGCCTTTCCCGGATTGACTACTTTCTAACTTACGCAGCCACGGTTGGCAACTTCAGGCGGCCTAGGACATATCCTCGTGGCCTATCGGATCACTTCCTAGTAGGAATAGACTTTACTCATGGGGAAAGGCAGCAGAGTCGAACTATAGTTATCAACCCATGGTTTCTCAAAATCCCAGATATCAGGGAGGACCTCGGGCTGCAGACGGGATACTTTCTGGAAGATAATGTGGGCTCGGAAGAGTCAGCACAGACAATCTGGGAGGCTTACAAGGTGGTTCTGAAGGGATATGCCCTGTCGCTGAAGGTGAAATATATTGCGAAACGGCGTGAGATTTTAGAACAGCTTGAGGATGCGCTTAGACAGCTTAAGGCGGAATATGAGATACATCCTTCGGATGGGGCACTCCATAGCCTGACACTCAAGAAGGAGAAATACAAATTAAAGGCTCGAGAACATATGTTGGCTAAGCAGGCGGCTACCCACCACAGGCTGTATGAGCTTGGAGATAAGGCAGGAAAGACGCTGGCTTGGTTGGAAAGGAAGGAGCAAGGTGCTAGATGGGTGCCCCGATTGACGCTGCCGAGTGGGGAACTTCTCCACCGCCCAGGTGAAATAGCAGATGCATTTGCTAATTATTTCGAAACAGTATACTCGCCCTCAGCCATATATACCGCGGAAGACTCACATCAATTGCTGGCAGAATGCAATGTGCTGACTCTTTCAGAAGTGGATAGGTAACTACTGGAGGCGGACCTTTCCAACGAGGAGATTGGGAAGGGCATTGGTCAAATTCAATCTGGAAAGGCGATGGGGCCCAATGGTACCCCGGTAGAATTTCTTAAGGCAGTAGCTTCCCAGGTGGTCCTGCACTTGTGAGGTATCTATCAGGAAAGCTGGGAAAGGGGAGAATTGCCGCCAGATCAGGGACTGGCAAGCATTGTGGTGATACATAAAGCTGGTAAACCGGTGGATGACTGTCAGTCTTACAGACCGATTTCATTGATCAACGTAGAGGCGAAGGTCTTGGCGAAGGAGCTCGCCACTCGGCTGGTAACAGTGATATCCTCCCTTGTGCACCCGGACCAGTCTGGATTTATGCCGGGGAGAAATACCGCACTAAATATCCGTCGTCTTCATAACGTTCTGGCTCGTCAGAAATGTATACAAGAGGATGCAGTCAAACTGTCCCTTGATGCCTCCATGATGTTTGACTCAATTGAATGGCCATATAAGTTTGAAGTTCTGGAAAGAGCAGGATTAGGACCTAAATTCCTACGGTGGGTACGGCTAATTTATACGGACATTCTTGGGCAGGTCAGAGTAAACAACTACACATCCAGGCAGTTCTCCCTCCGAAGAGGCACCAGACAAGGTTGCCCTCTGTCGCAATGCTGTTCTTGCTTATGCTGGAGCCCTTGGCGTCCTGGATACGGCGTGATGTTATGATAAGGGGTCTGAGGTGGTCCCAAGATTGCGAAGATAGAATATCACTCTATGCAGGTGATATACTGTTGTATCTTGCAAACCCATACAGGTCCATCCATATGGTCCTTAATACTTTCACAAACTTTGGGAAATATTCAGGGTACGCGAATAATTGGGGAAAGACGGTGTTGTATGTGCTTCATGGACAGACCCCACGTCTTCCAAAAGACTGCGCTTTAATGGTCTCAGATGACGGTTTTAGATACCTGGGAATTTTTGTCATGCCGGATCCGGCCCTCTTCCATAGTCGCAATTTAGCGCCCTTGTTGGCATGGTTGCGGGCTGACGTTCAATATTGGAGATCTTTGCCATTGTCGCTGGTTGGCCGTGCTGCTCTTTTTAAGATGATCGCCCTTCCGCGGTTTCTCTATATTCTGCAGAATTGTGCGTGTAGAGCTCCAGATGCCTATTTTACGGCAGTGGAAGGTGAAGTGCGTACGTTACTATGGGATGGGAAGGCCCCGAGGTTTGCGCTTTAGAAATTGATGAGGGGATGGTATGATGGGGGCATTGTGTTATCCGACATACGGCTGTATTACTGGGGCTCACAACTGGTGACTGTGAATAGGTGGCTATACTCCCAGCCGGATGATCCGGCATGTGCTTTGGATAGATATCAGATGGATAGATCGCCGAACTCAGCGCTCTCCTCAAGAAACCCACAGCAGACCCCACCGACCTCAAGAACTACCGTCCCATCTCGCTCCTCCCGTTCCCGGCCAAAGTCATCGAGAAGACCGTCAACAAACAGCTGGCAGCCTTCCTCGAGACGAATGGATCCCTCGACCCCTCACAGTCTGGCTTCCGAGCGAACCACAGCACCGAGACCGCCCTCATCGCCGCCACCGACGACCTTCGAACCCTGATGGACAACGGAGAAACAGCGGCCCTCATCCTCCTGGACCTCTCCGCGGCTTTCGACACTGTCTGCCACCGCACCCTAATACAGCGCCTCAGCAACATCGGAATCCGGGAGAAGGCACTGGAATGGATCACCTCCTTCCTCGACGGAAGAACACAAAGAGTCCGCCTACCACCGTACAAGTCAGAGGCCACCAAAGTCATCTGCGGCGTCCCTCAAGGATCCTCGTTGAGTCCCACCCTCTTCAACGTCTACATGAGCCCCCTCGCGGCCATCGCACGCCAACACAACCTCAACATAATCTCCTACGCTGACGACACCCAGCTGATCCTCTCCCTGACCAACGACCCCACCACCGCCAGAGCCAACCTGCACGAAGGGATGAGAGACGTAGCCGAATGGATGACGACCAGCCGCCTGAAACTGAACTCAGACAAGACGGAGGTCCTCATCCTGGGCTCCTCACCCTCCGCCTGGGACGACTCCTGGTGGCCTCCCGCCCTAGGCACCGCACCCAAACCAACGGACCACGCACGCAACCTGGGCTTCATCCTGGACTCCTCCCTCTCCATGACCAGGCAAGTCAACGCCGTCTCCTCATCATGCTTCAACATCCTGCGCATGCTACGTAAGATCTTCCGGTGGATCCCCACCGAGACGAGGAAGACGGTCACCCAAGCCCTCGTCACCAGCCGACTGGACTACGGCAACGCCCTCTACGCCGGAACCACTGCCAAACTCCAGAAGAGACTCCAGCGGATCCAGAACGCCTCGGCGAGACTCATCCTCGACATCCCCCGACGCAGCCACATCTCCGGACACCTGAGAGATCTGCACTGGCTCCCGGTCAACAAGAGAATCACCTTCCGCCTCCTCACCCACGCACACAAAGCCCTACACGACCAAGGCCCGAGCTACCTCAACAACCGGATCAACTTCTACACTCCCAAGCGCCTCCTCAGATCAACCAACCACGCCCTCGCCGCCGTCCCCCGCATCCGAAGAGCGACAACAGGAGGAAGATCCTTCTCCTACCTGGCCGCCAAGACCTGGAACTCACTTCCCACCAATCTGCGCCTGACCCAAGACCACCTCTCCTTCAGGAAGAAGCTCAAGACCTGGCTGTTCGAGCAGTAGCGGCACCCCCCCCCCCCTCCCAGCGCCTTGAGACCCTACGGGTGAGTAGTGCGCTCTACAAATGACCTGATTGATTGATTGATTGATTGATTCCTTGGGGCACTATACTCTAGTACTAGGAAGACGCATTTTGTAGGTCCCTCTCAACACACGCTGCAGGTATGCAAATTAGCTAATTCTCATTTGGGTTGGACAGGCAGGCTTACCAAAATGACGCAGTTGTGGTATTCCCAGAAGCTAGGTATGCTTTGCCAACATACGGGATTCGATAAATGGGATATGATCGGTATCTCGACGGTTGGTGACTTGATCAAGAAAGGTAAAATCCTTCGGTTTGAGGAGCTCCAGAAGACATACCGGTTGGCGCCCAGTGAGGTCTTTCGCTATCTACAAATACGGCATGCTTTGATAATGGCGTTCCCTAGCTGTGTAGATATAGCGGAGTCGTCCCCTCTGGAGGACCATCTGTTGGATGGGCAGCTGCTCACCAAGGCGACCTACCTCACTTATAGGAAACTTAGTAATAATGTGCCTGACTCCTTCGGGAAGCTTAAAGAGAAGTGGGAGAGGGACGTAGGGACAATTGAGGAAGAGGATTGGAGGCAGGCGTTAATGTCTCCCGGAGAGGCTGCCATCAAGCTTAGATTCCGCCTTATCCAACTCCGTATTTTCCACCGTTCATATCTGACTGGGGTCACTCTTGCGAGGATTGGGTCTAGGCCAGACGATCTTTGTCTAAGGGGCTGCCAGCAGTCAGCCACATTTTACCACATGATATGGGAATGCCAGATGGTGCAGAGCCGTTGGGACAGAATTACGACACATATGCATTCCGCGCTGGGGAAGCCACTTACTTTGACACCACGACTGGGCCTGCTCAACATATGGGAGGCGACTGATCATACGGAGATAGAACAGCAGTTTGTAACGTTAGGTTTCACACTATTTAAGAGGGAAATTGCTAGGGGATGGGGTGGAGTACGACCAGCTGCATTGGTGGTTTGGCGGAGGGAGCTAGATAGGTGCATGACAGCTGAGAAAGAAGTGTTTATTGCAAGGCTGTACCCGAAGAAGTGGGACAGGAAATGGTCCAAATGGAACTTGTATAGGGGGGACATCTGTGTATCGCCTGTGGTGGAATTGGAGGTGCGAAGGAACATAGATGGGGAGCAAAATGTGTAATATGTGGGTCTAACTGAACTTGATTCCTAAAGTGATGCTAATTGTAACTTGCATTGTGAATTGTATGAGTAGCAGTGAATGTGTCTGTCATCTTTCAAATAAAAAAATATATTTTTTAAAAATGTTAAAATAAGTATTTACCATTTTTCCTAGACCCACCCTGGCACTTCTTAATGATTCTTTAGCACAGGGTTGTGTCCCAATATCTTTTAAAGAAGAAACAGTTGTCCCCATGCCAAAAAAATCAGATGCGGCCCCATAGATATTAACTAACTATCGGTCTATTTCCTTGCTTCCTTATCTGGCCAGAATCTCACGTGGCCAAATGTCTCTAATCCTTCATTGAACAGTCAGAATACCTTGGTCCTAACCAAGCAGGGTCCACCCAGCCCACTCCACGAGGCAGTAATACTTACTGTACTGGATACACTTCGAAAGGAAGCCGATAAGGGCTCCCCCGGGCCTTGATGTTGCTGGATCTGTTGGCAGCATTTGGCACAGTCGATCATGGTATCCTGATTGACCGTGTCAGGATGGCCGGTCTCAAGGGGATTGTGTCCAGCAGGGTTGAGTCATTTCTCGAGGAACGTACTCAGTCAGTGCTCCTCTCCCAGTTTTCGGCACCTAAAATGGTAACAACATGTGGAGTACCGCAGGGTTCCTCACTGTCCCCTCATCTATTTAATCTCTACCTTCTTCCTTTACTTCACTCCCTGAAAGCTAGGATGGTATGCACATATAACTATGCACACGATCTACATCTGGTGTTTTCAATTGATAGCTCTCTTGATTCAATATCTGAATTCCAGGCAACGATGTTACACATCCGTGACTGGATGAATAACAACCAGCTGAAATGAGACCCAGACAAAACAGAACTGATACTGATAGGTGGTCCCTTGAACCCCTGGAAAACACAGTTTTGGCCAAGTGAACTAGGCTCCCCACCCAACCCAGATTACTCACTCGAGAAGCCCTAATCCAGGTGGTCCTAGCCATCGTGATATCACACCTGAACTATGCCAACTCTCTATTCTGCTCTATCTCACCAAAAGACTGCAGATGGTTTGTAGTATAGTTCCTATATTCCCAATAGGCTCTGCGCATTGGAATAATATATCCTGCAGTTTAGATGTAGGACTGAAGTCGACTAGGTCTCTACTGAATATACTAGACACATATTTCGTCTGGCTATTACAGCCAATTGACTTCGTCAGGGCAATCTTTAAATATTTTTTAGATAAGATTTCTTAAAAGCTGTAATTCTCTAGATCCAATTCCTCAACTCGAGGTGTAACGTCGTCCGGATTTTCCGTTATTGTTTTTCAGGCAAATGATAGTTTCCAACAAGGTTTCAATCAGTAACAGTACTGTGTGTCATTCCTATCGGTATCCTCGCATCTCGACGAAGTCAATTGGCTGTAATAGCCAGACGAAACACGTGTTGGCAAAGATCAGTTGGCTATTTTGTATATGTAGATACGTTGATGAATTGTACCCAGTGACTGGACCTATTTTGAAGAAAATAAAGAAGATACAGAAAACAACATAATCTCTGGAAAGCTAGATTGATTGGACTCTGTATAATTTCTAGAGTTGCTCAGGTTGAGAGTTGTTATTGAGAACTGCATAAACATGACAACTTTGTTTCCCAAGAATGAGAAATCTATCTCTAGAGTCGCGGAAACAATAGATAGTTATTTCACTCAGTCAATCGTGCATGCTTCATTTCACCAGAGGTGCAGAGAAATAGAGAAACGGGCATTTTCAATAAAAGGGTATTTATTGAACAGTCTTCTTTCTCAAGCATAAGAAATTAACTGCTGCAATCGTAATACTTACGTTAAAGTATAAATCATACAGTACGAAGAGTATTATAAAATAATACTGTAAAACCATGATATGGTTTCTAAGCCATAAAATACATAAAATACATAAAATATATACAGTGATAAATAATGACTAAAAGTACTCACTGGTGCTTCTAAGATACGCCTACCCCAGTGTACCTAACCTAGGTCTAGTACAAGGGAAGAAGTAAGTAAGGTTTAGCCTAGTTTTAGTATTCTTTGCCAGGAATCTAATCCAAGAATTCTCTTAGGGTCTAATCAGCTCCGTACCTTGGTTTTAGAATGTAGGAGGTCTGGTATCTATTTCTCTCAGGACTCGATTTCCCAGCAACCCGCAAGTGTAGCTTGGAAGCAACGGAGCTGGATTTCTCGGCCGGAGAAAGTACAGCGTCTCTCAGTTCGTCAGCTGGAGGGTCGGCTTCCTTCGGCACTTGCTTCAGCAGGGCGCGTCGGGCAAGTAGATAGCCGAACTGCTCCAAACCTCCGTGTGTTTGTTTGGAAAAGTGTGGGCATATTTATACCTTGAAGGTGCAGAGTTTGACGTAAGATTGGACATAATAACGTCATTAGAGACTTAATTCTCTGAAAACTCCATGAGTTCTTGGATAAATTAATATTCATGCATGGGGAAGTCCCTGACTGCTGAAGGCGGGTTTTTCCAAGAAATCATTGTAGATTTTCAGAACTAGTGGAAGTAGCCAAGCCGTATTAGGACTACTTGAGCTATGTCTTAATATGGTTATGATTTCTATGCCTATATAAGGATACAATATTTTATACCTATATAAGGGCACGAATCGGGAAAATTACACTAGGGTCCTAAAACGCTATACAACACCCACTCCATGTATTATGTCTAACATTACTAAATCTATAAGCATAAAACAGAACTAAAGCATGTGTTCATATTCCCACCCAAAATACATGAAATGCATCAAAACATGGTTCATACACATACATGAGTATTTGTCTTGCACTTATTTTATAAGCAATAGCTGTCATTAAAGATTGCTATTCTAAACGATTTATGAAATGACAGTTATGAAATGGCTCTTAATTTACAGAAGAAAAAAAGTCTAGACCATTCCATAGCATAATATATAAAATCTCATATTTTGTCTATAGGAAGTATCAAATGAATTTCTTGTTCTCTAGGAATAGTTCTACTTCAAGTAGATTACTTTGTGCCAAGTGAAAAAAGTTATATTCTGGTATGGAAAGAAAAAAATGTCAAATGTAGATTGTAGAAACATAGAGTTCCCAAGTTAGAGGGTTTGTTTTGAAAAACCGAAGTCTGAATTTCAGAGTTCACGGAACGCTGTGTGCACTTTCAAAAGTTATTCTCGGTGTCGGGAGAAAACATCAAATCATCTAAGCTGGCAAAGAAACCGTCTACCAAAGTTGGTAAAAGTAGAACTACTTCATCAAGTAGATCAAATGTGCATAGATGTGAAGCATCGCCGTCAGCGTCATTCGCATTAGCAATGTTCGATGTAGATGGTACCTGTGTGCCTGTTGTTCCACGTACCTCACCAATAGCTGGATTCGCTGGTGAGATCTCAATGAATGCCGTCATCAGGATTGGAATTTGGCAGCCGTTGGGGGCAACATAATGTATGAGTCGTTACAGGAACCAGCAAAGTGTCAACATCCATTGGCAGTGCTGATAGAAGTGTAAGACAGATGTCTAACACGCACTCTTCTCCGGAAAGCAGGCATCGTAGAACAGGTAAGATGCAATCATGCCAGATTGGTCTGAATGAAAGGAACCAAGTGGTATTCAGATCTCTTAAATGAGCCAAGCCAAGAATCTGTGTAATTCTGTCACGATACTGCATGGCCAGGAGAACCCGTTCCATTGTCTGGGTATCGTCGGTGACTGGACTTGCCATATCGGAGCAGGAGAAACAAAAATAGAATACCTGCAACGAGTCCCAAAATAAGAGGCAGGCCACGGAACACAGAGTGAACAAATTTTGGAAAAATGCCGATGACTGCTTCGTATGGTGTTAACAGTCCAGAAAAGATCGTCTTAAATACATGTGCGATGCCACTGGTATCAGACATGTTTGAGATTTGACCTAACATTTCTGCGAAATGTACTTGGCAGTTTGTTGATAATAATGCATGTATCTCTGCAGAAGTCCTTGCAACTTGTAGATCATACGTTTCTGTAGACGAGGTCAGTGGCAAAGTTTTTTGTAAAAGAATGACTTTCATTCTGCTTAAAGTATCAATTCATATAGAAGAGATATTCAGTGAAGGCCATAACGCCGTCTCCCTGTCTGTATTACTTTTTGGATACAATACTTGCATACAACAAATGACCTTGGCCAACATCTAACTAGATAGGCTTTTCCTGACAACATGCAACAGCAGCTGTGATCATTGACCATAACGTAGCTCCCGTTGGAAAGCTGCCTGAAAATCAGGTCTATCTCGGCCGCTGGAGTACCGTGCATGTGGCAAGAAAGGTTTTTTAAATAACTTTCGCAGGCTCCATGTAAATTAATACCTTTACATAAAAGTGTACCGCTTAGTGAATTTTTAAATTTTTTTGAACTAAGAAATACTCCTTTACCCCACTCCAACATTTGTGTGTGTATGGTAATTTCCAGGTGGACTTAACGTATCCTTTACCCAACCTTTGGAAAATCGTCACTGGTATCATGATGGTGCCTTGTATTATCATTCAACGACAGGTTTCTCAGAAACAGTTACTGGTAATCTTTCCAGTTTTTCAATGCTCAGCACCGTATAGTCTGCTCCTCTTTGTGCCAGGGAGATTTGTTTATCTGTAAGGTTAAAGACAGTAAACAATGACGAGGTATTGATTAGACGCCATGGCACATAGCCTGAACAGAGATTTTGCAACGTCCAGCCCAGTAGTATTATAGAACGCAATTGAGACTGCCCATGTTGTAACATTAGCAAATCCTGTTCTATTATGTCAATGGCTGATGATACAATGCTGTCCAAAGAATAAATTCTGGAGGACAGAGTCGTTAACCCATTGTCTACTACAGAGAGTACTTTCTCTAAATTAATACGATCAATTTCTCGTATTTTTTCTGCTGTTTCCATTTGCGTTATTTTCCAAGCTTCATTGTAAGCAGAATATATACCGGCATATATGAAATGTTTTTGACGTTGTTTACGAGGCCCAAGTAAGAAGTCTCGTCAATGCATTCTTTAAGTAAAGTCAAGTGTTGTTTAATTTCTGGAAGTGTGGATTTCTGTAGCCAATCAAGGCATAGTTTGCCAACACTGTATGTGGTGACTATCCCTGGATGTTGTCTCTGGGCGTATCTTGGATCTGGCCTATTCATTTTGAACCCTTGTGTTCTGTTCATGAATCTATCTTGACAGTTGTTCGTGTCTATGGGCCAGATTAACCATTGTTTCCAATCAGGATTGAATCTATTGTGTTTTAAAATCTGTTTCACGTCTACCTCCTCATCGGAAGTGTTATTATTGTCAGGCGTGGGCTTTGGTATTGACGGTTTGTTTAAATCTTTTATCTTAGCTAAGCCAAGACAAGATGTTTGTTATACAGTGTCATTTAAAAACATTATTTGTTCTGGGATAATTCAGGCTCTGAATAAGGCTTCCAAACCTTGCACCTGCCAGTCTCATGTGCCCCAAACTGTTTTTGTCTCAATGTTGGTTTTCCAAAAGTTTAAACCTAATGTAGACAGCTGAGTATAAAAGTATGCAGAATAAATTTGTTTAGTATTGGTCAGCTTGTTTTTCATTCCTGTCTTATTCAAATTTTTGAAATAAAACATTTCTGGGTTGTACCTGAGAAGTATGGAAATGTTTCATAAAATGTTTTTGAGCTGCCCTTTGGCGGCGTTGGGCAATGTTCCCATTGATTATAAGTAAAAACTTTTCTAGGGTTTGCAGATTTTTGCAAGTAATGGTGACCATAATGATGAAAACAATACATTTGTTCATAATCTGATGAACCTTCTAAGTATTCATGTTTAGTGAATTTAGCTGACATTTCTAAGTCTGACATCATATTATTAACAGTTTCAAAGTCCCAATCATCAGAAAAGGTGCTTAATGAAACAAAATCACTCAAAGAAACCTTAAACTAGTGTAGAATTGTCAACAATTCAATCGGGCCATAAATGTCATAATCAGTTGTTGCCCATGCTATAGCACCAGGTATAGGAACGGCTGTGATGTTCACTGATGATAGGTCTTTTCGCTCACGATGAGATGACTTGTAAGGTTGTAGGAGCAAGTTGATGTTCTTATTTGCTGTGTCCATTGTACTGTATTTTCCATCTATCATTTTTCCCAAACTTAAAACAAGAATGAGCCAGAGCAGGAGAAAAAGTACACCTAACACAATCTAAAATTCAACCCATGGTGAAACCAGATATGTTTTTTCAAGTTGATGAAAGAGTTTTGTTATTTTTTCTTTAAAAAGTGTTTTTTTGCTGGCGTTATTTCTGGTTCATTGTAATCCTCAGAAAAGTTATCGAAGTTGATAAAATAGCCAGAGGCAGTTCTGTCAATTGTTGGTATTGCATCCGTATTTTTTGAGATCACTGAAGTTGCTTCCTCCTTTAACATGTTTGTATAGTCAGATGCTTCGTCATTGTAGACAGGAGTTTCTTGACGAACTGATATTTGGGTATCAAGAGGGACAAGTTCCATGGCTGTGTTGCAAAGTCCTTCTTTTCTCACTGCAGGTTTATCAAAGGTGATGAGTCTTTCAGTTTGAACCTCCTGAATAGTAGCCAGATTTCGTCGTCTGCTACTTCTTAGGAGTCCACTGGGCCTACTACTTGTTATCGGCCACATGATGTGGTTTTACCAGGTCAATTGATACTGTTCTATTCCCCCTTTTTCCAGTAAGCGGCGGTAGTAACACCGATCTTGTTCCAAGAATTGCTAAGACAGGTACTGCTTTTCTATAAGAAGGCCCAAATACCTTCTTTACCGCAATCTTTTCCCTGACTAGATCCCCAATATTTGGAATCCAGAAAGGTCTTGCTGGGACAGGCAGTTTTTCTTCAGTGGTCGTTGGGCTTTGTGTTGTGTTACTCAGACTTCTTCTCGTTTCATTTAAGTCCTGTAAAACAGCCAAACGGTCTTTGATATTAAAGGGTTTCTGTTCCACCACTGAAGTTTGACACTCAAGATCCTGGATTAGCATTCTAGTACCAAATGATAATTCATATGGAGTGATTCCCCCAGAGAATTTCTTGGCAGATTGTTAAGACTACGTTGGACACTATTTAGATGTTTGACCCACCCGTCACCCGAACCTAATACCCTAGCTGTTGTAGATTGCTTTATATCATGGTTTTTTCTTTCCACTACCGCATTTCCCTTAGGATGGAAGGGACTCGAAAATCGCAATGCAACGCCCAAGCTGGCCATGGCCTCCCCGTAAGCTCGAGAGATAAATGCAGGACCCTGGTCAGAATGTAGCGTGCCGATTGCGTATGTGCCCGATAAAGACTCGCAAATCTTTTATAACAGTTCTGGCGTCAGCCGAGCGCTGGGGCCACATCCAAATGAATCTTGTCCTAATATTTGTGCGACCGCATTCGTCTATACTGACGTCTGCGTGTAGATAGTCTAATGCTGTCTAACAATGGTGTCTGTACTGGGCTGGCTACACCATAGTCAGGAATTTGTTTGTTTTCAAAGCTATCGGTATCGCAGTTAATTCCAAATTTGTAGACTTGGACGCTCATTCCTGACCACTAGTATCTCTTTTCTAACTTTATTAGAGACATTAAGATCCCTTGATGTATCAGACCCTCTGCCATATGTGCCTTGTAAACCAAAGCATCTCTCTCGTTCCTGTTTGGAATTACTCTATCCCCCATTCCAGGGATTCGAGCAAAAGGAACGGAGTTTGCATCAATTATGTATGTATATCCGAGTGGATAATTTAGAGGTAACGCTCCGTAGTTGCCTTTCATTGAGGCATTTACTGTTAGCATTGTTTCACCGTCTACTTTCGTTTTTGAACGAGTGATTGCAGCTGCGGAAGCCGTTTGCACCGCTGCCTTTGCGGCCTCATCAGCCAATGAATTCCCTTCAACGTGAACGCCATCACGCTGAAGACTCATTGTATGAATCACGTGAGTCTTTTGTAGTTCTTTTTGCAAAATAACTACTTGTTCCCATAGCAGTTTATGCTTAATTATGCCACCTTTAGCGTCTTTGAAGCTGTTCTGAACCCAGTTCTGCAAGTATTCATTGTAAGATTGGACGCAAAAATACCAATCGCACACCATGAGTGTGGGGAATTCGTGTTCAGTATTTTCAAGAGCCATCTTGAAAGCCTGTAGTTCAGCTCGCTGAGCTGTACAGTCTCCGAGTGATTGAGTTTTAGTGACCATTGGTCTAAATTTACCTTCACGCCAGCGACCTTTAACAATCGTGCACGCAGCACTGTAAGCTTGTTTATCCCCAATTGCGGGCTGTGCTGATCCGTCTGTATATATTATACAGCCGTAATGTTCGAGTGGCAGAATTTCAGTCGGCAGAGGACATTCTAATTCGTATTGTAGGAATTCTTGTGTTTTTTAATATGGGTCAAATTGTATTCAACATCTGTTGCAGCAAGAGAATTAACTCATTGTATCCATCTTGGATGTAGAGCTTTAGCATTTGGAATGCTTGCCTTTGTCACTGCCTCTAAGGCAGGTATAGGTGTAACGATTTTAATGTGTTTACCCTGTGCGAGGGCTCTTTCTTTTGCTACAGCAGTCTGAACCACTGTCAGTATCTTTTCTGTTGAAGTGAATTTAATTTCAGCTTGTGTGTACAAGTGTGACTTGTATGCTATTGGTACCGTCTCACCTTCGTTAAAGGTTAGGTATGTGAATCCGCATCTCCCTGGTATGATTCAGATCACTAGGTTACGCACGTTGTCGTGTGTTTGTTACTGTGTTTTCGCTAACATGTCTGTTTGCACTGAACGCAAAATTTCTGTGTGTTTTTGTGTCCAATTAGTAGGTTTGAAATCAGGTTTTTGTTTTTAAAATGTGTTTATTAATTTTCCAGAATACACAATAAGCAGCATATATCACATTCAAATTGTACATCATAGAATGAGTTAACAACAAACTGAACAGCCGGTACCGCATGTAACAAACCTGCAATATGGCGATCTTCAGAGGGTGGGGAGATACTAGTAATAAGGATAATACAGACAGCAAGAATCAGTAGAGGTTGAATAAAATTACAACTTTGCGTTTCGTGCGGATCAAATGACTGGAAAGCACAGGTAAAAAATACAGCATTAAGACATATACATCAGCAGGGCCCAGACACACCCAACACAGTTCTACAAATACCCGAATCTCGGCCCACAAGGAAATGGGACGGCTAACCAACCACACCCGACCCGTGGCTAGTCTGGTCCATTGGGAGAGTCTAGATGTGTCGTGATTACTGGAGATTGTGCCCTGCCATTGGACCACTGTACAAACGGTTCCCATATGTCCCTAGGCCGAGAAGTTGGCGGCATTAGTTCCCAGTACACCCCCAGTTGAGTTTTGGCCACTATAGGTGTGGCAGGGTATACTCAGACATGAGTCCCTTGCTCACTGCTCCATCAGGATTCAAGCAAGCCGGGCCGACGAGGCTGAAATGCCAGAAACCGGTCCCCGGTAGCTTGTCTCCTTTCTGGTGAAGAATTGGCTTGGTAGTTTGGTCTGCCCTGTTCCCATGATGCACTGGGCCAGGGACAGACTAATTTGCATATAGCCAGGTTCTGAGCTGGGATGGGGCAGTGAGCTAAATAACGGTGATGGATCAAGCCCTGATCTTTGGACTGGGTAAGAGTGGTCTGCTTAATTCAGACACTCTGTTCATCACCACCCCCTTTTCTGAATCGTTTTTGGCCACTATAGGTGTGGCAGGGTATACTCAGACATGAGTCCCTTGCTCACTGCTCCATCAGGATTCAAGCAAGCCGGGCCGACGAGGCTGAAATGCCAGAAACCGGTCCCCGGTAGCTTGTCTCCTTTCTGGTGAAGAATTGGCTTGGTAGTTTGGTCTGCCCTGTTCCCATGATGCACTGGGCCAGGGACAGACTAATTTGCATATAGCCAGGTTCTGAGCTGGGATGGGGCAGTGAGCTAAATAACGGTGATGGATCAAGCCCTGATCTTTGGACTGGGTAAGAGTGATCTGCTTAATTCAGACACTCTGTTCATCACCACCCCCTTTTCTGAATCGTTTTTTGGCCACTATAGGTGTGGCAGGGTATACTCAGACATGAGTCCTTTGCTCACTGCTCCATCAGGATTCAAGCAAGCCGGGCCGACGAGGCTGAAATGCCAGAAACCGGTCCCCGGTAGCTTGTCTCCTTTCTGGTGAAGAATTGGCTTGGTAGTTTGGTCTGCCCTGTTCCCATGATGCACTGGGCCAGGGACAGACTAATTTGCATATAGCCAGGTTCTGAGCTCGGATGGGGCAGTGAGCTAAATAACGGTGATGGATCAAGCCCTGATCTTTGGACTGGGTAAGAGTGGTCTGCTTAATTCAGACACTCTGTTCATCACCACCCCCTTTTCTGAATCGTTTTTGGCCACTATAGGTGTGGCAGGGTATACTCAGACATGAGTCCCTTGCTCACTGCTCCATCAGGATTCAAGCAAGCCGGGCCGACAAGGCTGAAATGCCAGAAACCGGTCCCCGGTAGCTTGTCTCCTTTCTGGTGAAGAATTGGCTTGGTAGTTTGGTCTGCCCTGTTCCCATGATGCACTGGGCCAGGGACAGACTAATTTGCATATAGCCAGGTTCTGAGCTGGGATGGGGCAGTGAGCTAAATAACGGTGATGGATCAAGCCCTGATCTTTGGACTGGGTAAGAGTGGTCTGCTTAATTCAGACACTCTGTTCATCACCACCCCCTTTTCTGAATCATATGTGACATCCGATAACCATTCAGCAAAGGTGGGTATTCTCTTCCTGCCCCATTTGAGTGCAAAATGCCTGCGCGTATTCAGCAGTAGGAGAGCATGTAATTTTCGCCGTTGGGGTAGAGTATGCTGCACTAGTCCCAGGAGGCCCAAGTGTGGTGACGGCACATCATTGCGCTCAACCATCTGGTTGACTGCCAAAAATACGTCCGGCCAGTATTGTACAAGTGACTGACAGTCCTACGCCATCTGTAAAAACCAAGAAGGCTCATGCCCGCATCTCCAGCAGCGTTCATCCTTGCGCAGCCCCATTCTGTAAAGACTAATAGGGGTCCTATAGTAACGATGCAGAAATTTGGAGTGCACAAGCCTAAGTTTATAATTGGGGGATAGCTCTGTCAATTGTTTGCAGCAGTAATTCCATTGTTCCTCTGACATGGGAGGAACTAATTCCATGTTCCAAAGCTGTAAGGATTTAGGTTGCATGATGGGGTTCTGTTCCTGCATGGCAGCATATAACCGAGTGACCAGCTTCTTAGGGGAAGCCCTGGCCAAAACGGATTCCAGTGCGCCCAACGTCCGCGGAGCTTCAGGAAAGCCCTCCCATAACGCTTGGCAGGCGGCTTTTAATTAATGATAGGCGAACTTCTCAGCAAAGGAAGTATCCTGGTCCTCCGTGTCTGCCGACAGAGGCCTGGAGGTGCCATCTGGATACAAATCAGCAAAGGTTAACAGCTGTGAGCCTCCTATTTCCAACACCTTCCCACCCTGCTCCAGGCATGGTAGCATGGGGTTATCTCGCAGCGGTATAGAGGGTACATACAATATTGGGACATTGGCACGTCTCTGGAGTTCCCTCCAGACCCATCTCAACAGGTCGGCAGTATCGACATCTTGTCGGGGCCTTGGCGCTTTTTTGTAGAGGGCCACCTTCAGAGGGGTGGGTGCAACTGCATCCATCTCCACCGCAAAATGTGGCTGATATGGAGTGGCATACATCCAGAAGTGGAGAAATTGAGCCTGTGCGCACAATGCATATAGTGGCATGTCCAGAGCTCCGAGGCCACCCTGCCGAAGCGGGAGCGTCAGAAGATCCCAGGAGGCCCTAGCTTGCCTACCAGCCCATACCAATGACAACATCTGTGTCCGTAGGGCTTTATAAAAATGCTGTGTAAGGGGGACTGGTACATTAGTAAACAAATAGAGGAATTTAGGCAATACTACCATTTTCAACAACGCTATTATCCCAGTGATGGATAGTGGCAATGTAGACCATATGGCCACCTTAGATTCCAGCCAGTTCATAGCCCGCCCAAAGTTCAGGTTCCATATGTCCTGCAGACAGCGACTCAGCCACACTCCCAAGTATTTTACTTCATCAGCTTCCCACCGTAATGGGTATTCCGAAAGCACCTCAGGAGTACCTTCAGTAAGCGGGAATATCACAGATTTCTTCCAATTAATGGTGATACCAGAGATACCCCTGAATAAATAAATTCGCGGAGCACCGGGTCAAGGTTGTCTGATGGGTTTAGATTATACAGTGTGACATCATCGGCGAACATGGAAATCAGAAGGCTTCTAGAGCTGAAGCCAATTCCACGAGCCGTGTGATGTTGCCTCACTCTGGCCACGAGTGGTTCCATCACAATAGCGAATAGGAGGGGTGAAATAGGACAGCCCTGCCTTGTCCCCCTAGTTATGGGAAAGCAATCAGAAATCAGACCATTGACACGCACACGGGCGTGGGGTTTTACATAGAGCAGCTTTATGCGAGTGATAAATAAGGGGCTGAATCCCATGCGTGTCAGGATTCTGAAGAGGTATGGCCATTCTAGCGAGTCAAACGCTTTTGTAGCGTCTAAGAAAACATCGGCCGCCTTCGTGCTTGGGTGCAGGTAATGGAGAACGGAGAATAGCGTTCTCAAATTATGCGATGTTGCACACCCAGGAATGAACCCGGACTGATCAGGGAGGGCTACCATCTGCAGCAGGGGCTGTAGACGATTGGCAAGGAGCTTGGCGTAAATCTTCACGTCCACGTTAATCAGTGAAAGTGGGCGACATGAATCGAGTTCAATTTCGTCCTTATTGGGTTTAAGCAAAGTAATTATGAGCGCCTCGCGCATTGAGGGGGGAAGGGCGCCAGTTTCCAATGCCTCATTATATACGGCGAGTAAATGGGGGGCCAGTTCCTCGTTGTAAGTTTTATAAAACAATGTTGTCAGGCCATCAGGACCGGGAGCCTTGCTCAGGGGTAGGCTTCTAATTACCTGCTTGACATCTCCAGTTGTCCATATAACGTCTGTGTGCGTCATTAAACCAAACAAGTGCTATAGAATCTAGGAATTCCTGCAAATTTTCCGATTGGACCGATTGGGTAGCAGTGTATAGAGCAGTATAGAACGTAGCAAATTCCCGTAGGACACCCGCCTGTCCTGTAACTACCTCCCCATCGGGTGCACGAATAGTATGGATGAATGCATTGGAATTAGAGTGTCTAAGCATATTAGCAAGAGTTCGACCTGGCCTGTCACCCTTCCCATAGCACCTGGCTTCAGCATGCTTCCCTAGGAATTTTAGCTCCCTCTGGGCCTCCTCAGCAAACTCTAAAAGCTTGCTTTTCAGTTTGGCCGCCAGTGCTGGGCTTGCCCCTGAGCAGAAGCGTCCTTCTAGGTCCTTGATCTTGTGTTCCAGCTGTGTCAGAGTCTCCCTCAGTGCCTTTAGGACCCCCGCCTGCTTGGCAATGCAATTCCCTCGAATCACCACCTTAAAGGATATTCCCATAAGATGGCCTCCGATGGGACCGTACTGGGATTGAGGTCGAAGTACTCAACCACATCTTTCCTGATTTCCTCTTTAAATGCCTCGTCCAGCATCGCATGAGGCGGCAATCTCCAGCTGAACGCGCGTGTGGGTGCATCAGGTGGCGTCAGTGTAAGTAAGCATGGAGTGTGATCAGACAGGGACCGTGCCAGATGAGAGGTGTGTGCCACCCAGGATGCCGCGTCAGAGGATACCAACAAAAAGTCTAAGTGCGACCATGCAGCGTGTTGTGTTGTAATACAAGTCCCCTCTCGCTGCAATGGGTGCCTATCTCTCCAAATGTCCACCAATGCCCCTTCAGAAATCAGGTCTCTCAAAGCCGCTCCCGCTTGGGGATGTAGTGGGTGTGGAGAGCCCCGCGTGTCCAGGTGGTCATCCAGCACCGTGTTAAAATCGCCTCCCATTATTATCGAGTCGCATTATGTCGCTACAATTCGAGACCATATATCTCTAAAGAACCCTGGGGAGTCAACGTTCGGCCCTTAGACGGACACCAGGACAACTCGTCTTCCCCCCAAGAGACCATGGAGAATAATATATCTCCCTTCCTGATCTATGTGAACCTCTATGTCTTTCCAATCCAGATTTTTGCGGATCAATATGGCCACCCCACAAGCGTAATTGGAATAAATGGCAGAGTGTACTGTCGTCCATCGCGTATGCCTGAGTCTAGGTGACGGTGTAGCATTCAAATGCGTTTCTTGTATAAAACATATGTCTGTCTTGTGTCGTGTCAGATAAGCATGCATAAGTCTGGCTTTCCTGTGATTATTCAGACCTCTAATGTTCCACGTTAATACATTAATTCTCTCTGGCTGTATGGTAGCAGAAAGCCTATAAGAACCACATGTGCACTTCTCCCTGAAGCAATATGGAGCTCCAATTCTGAGGCCAGAAGGAGCCGAGTTTCTGCGGACCAGAACAAAGAAACCAAACTAACCCTGTACCACCCCCCACTCACTCCAACCCCCCAAATAGGTTGTGTAGAACCCCCCCATACCCACCAGTAAAGCGGGCAACCATGAACAATGGGAAATTTCCCGGAAGGGCGAGGGTACATCGGCATACTCCCCCGTTTGCACAGGGTGGCTGAGGACAAAATCAAATGACTCCTCGCAGCGGCGCGGCTGGGCCACTCACCGAGAACCACAGTGACAAAGTAATAAACCAAGGTCTATGTTAGCACAACACAGGCATCCCAATAGAATATCCAAAAAGAGAAAGACTATCACTGAGATGATCAGCCAGTAATTCTGCCCCGCCCTTGTTTCTCTTTGATTGAGGCCCGCATATGTGTTTGGCAAATTTAAGTGCAGATTTAGCATCCGCAAAGAAATGGGC
This sequence comes from Lissotriton helveticus, assembly GCF_964261635.1. Lineage (NCBI taxonomy): Eukaryota > Metazoa > Chordata > Amphibia > Caudata > Salamandridae > Lissotriton > Lissotriton helveticus. Next base: position 1,306,409,932 of record NC_136065.1, on the reverse strand, counting down.
TGTACCATCATCGGACACCTTAAGTTTTGCTGGATAAAGTAAAGAGTAAGGGATCTGCGCCTGCAACAGCAATAGTTTAGCCGTGAGGAACTCCCGGCTTGCAGCCTGCACTGCGGGGGTGAAATCAGGATAAAACGATATATTGTTCCCTTTGTGGGTGATGCGACCCCGTTCTCTCGACAGTCTTAAAATGGTGTCGCTGTCTTGATAATTCAAGATTTTAGCCAGGATGGGTCTAGGTGTGCCCCCAACTGGCGGTTTTGGGCCCAGCGCCCTATGTGCCCTCTCCACCGCGAAGACCGGAGAGAGGTGCAGGTCAAAAAGTTCGTGGAGCAGGTCCGCAACAAAGATCTCCATTTCAGGCATGGCTGTGGTCTCCGGAATCCCAGTGAGTCTAAGGTTGTTTCTCCTCGAGCACGCTTCAAGGTCATCGTTCTTCGCCCATATGACCGTTAGGAGTTTGTCCATGTTTAGGAGTTGTTCTTTTGTTTCTTGTTGGAATTCGTGAAACTCGACCTGCCTATTTTCCAATCCATCCAGTCGCGTTTCGTGCGTCGTGACCTGCGTTTTTACCATTTCCAATTGCGAGGTCAGAGTGTCCAGCTTAGCGTCTATGCTCCGAAGGCTGGAACGCATTTCAAGCATGAGTGACCGTAGGTCGCCTTCCCTCTCCTCCGGCATGCCATCCCCTCTCGTCGCACCTTGCGCACCTGGGTCTTGGTCAAGCTGTCTGGTGGTTCTCTTGTTTTCAAATGCTATCTTGGGCTGCTTTGCGTCCGCTTTGCCCATGGTGGTCCCAAGATGCTACTCCCCAACTTTCTACACGAATGACACTATGTCCCGTGGGAGGGGAGTCTCGGGCACAGGGACGCCAAACCACTGCCGACGGCTGTAGCAGGCGGGTGTTGAGGCCCACAGGGCCTGTCTTCATATAGGACTATGAGTCTTGAAGGTATCAGCCATGAATCGCCTACAGATCGCCAGGACAATTTGCACTTGTCAGAGTCAGGAAGACAGTTAAGCAGAGTCTACAAGCCACTCCCAGTTTGGATCTACCCGCTCCAGTTGGTGCCGCCAAAGAGCAGTAGCGCGGCCAGGTCCCACGGCCTGCACAGCCAGCTGCGCGCCGATATACACCCCTAGGGGCCAGGTATCTACAAGAATGGGCACCAATCCAAAGCGCCGCAGCCGTCGTCTCATGCACCCAAAATGGCGGCCACTTGTAATATGGTCATGTATATAAGAACCTGCGAGCGACTTAGTAGGGTCCCGGAGGAGGAGGTAACCCCTTTAATATTCAGACAGTTTGGGCTCAGTGGCACCGTTATAAGCCCCCACGATTAGCTCCTTCAAAGCGCCAAGGCGCCCTGGCTGCATCTCTCGTCAGTCAGCATGTAGCCCGGCAGTCAGACACATCGCAATGGCACAGGGGGGATCCACATGGATTCTGCCGTCACCAATAGATAGTTTGGTAGTGGTGTACCGCCCTGGTGACAAGAGTAGGGAGGGTGCGATCTGGCGTGTGAGGCCCCGGCGTTCGTCTCCCCGTCCGCCTCTTGCGTGAGATATGGCCGATCGGCGTGAAAAAATGGCCTCCTGCACGGTTACCTTCTTAACAGTCTCTCAACAGGCCTCCGGGTGCGGGCAGGATCGGAACCTCATGTGGAGTCGCCACAGCATCCACTCATCGGCTACAGCTCAGGAATGCGGATCTCTCAGGTATGCCCAGCCCAGTATCCCGCTTCGGTCAACAGAGGCAAGCTGATTCCGTAGCTCAGGGCCTGTTCCGCACCGGGCTCGATTTTAGTGCGCCTCCGGGGCTCTGGTGCCCGCCACCAGTTCGCTGTCTGCCCCTTGCACCGCTACCCTTGTCACAGCGATGGCTTGCCGCTCCAGCCGATTACCGGCACGAAAGTTGGATGCCTGTGTGCGCCAGGGTTTCCTCTTTTAACGCAGCCAGCCACACTATCACATGAGCGCTTTATAACAAGATATATGCAGGATAAGTAACTCAGCAGCGGCCATTTTGCAGCCCTGCTAGCCACGCCCCCCAGGTTTGAAATCAGGTTTGATTCGTTTGTAGAGAGGTTTAACCCTTTCTACGTAGTTTAGAACATAAGTTCTTCTAAAATTCAGGAAACCTAGAATTGACTGTAAGTTTTTCAGCGTTTTTGGAGGTTGGAGCAGCGCACATTTCTCTAAGAAGTTTGCTGCCAGGCTTTTGCCTTCACTTGATAACTCATATCCCAAAAATAGGACGTTGAGGTTAGCAATTCGTGATTTCTTAAAATTGAATTTATTCCCTTCAGAAGCGAACCCCAGTATAATAGTGTTCACTCTTTTCAAGTGTACGTCCAAATCATCATCTGTAAGATAGATGTCATCGACATAGGACAATGCCTCATCATCGTACGTTTGTAGTAAATCTGTTACTCTGGTTGAAAATAACCCTGGACTATTCTTGAATCCCTGGGGGAGACGGGAAAATTGTCCCTGTGTCCCTATTATTGAGAAAGCATTCAGGTGCAATGTTTGACAAAAGAAACCATTTGAGATATCTAATGTAGTTTTATATTTTTTGCACACGATGTTATTCATCAGTGCTGCACTATGTGCATTTTGTACTGCAAATGTTTTGCAACAAGAGGTTAGATGTCTGTAATCCAAAACTAGACGATATGAATTGTCTGGTTTGGAGACAAGAAGCAAAGGATTGTTCATTGATGAGGTGCACGTTTCAATCACCCCTTGGTATTCAAGTTGATTTAAAATATCCCTGACCTGTTTTTTAGCTTCCTGTTTTATGGGGTATTGCTTTTGCATTGTTAGTTGAGTTTTCAAATGGATTTTATGGTGTGGGGAATCCTCATCATATCCTACTTGATTTTTGTATAATGCTGGGGCCTGGGCTACAGCCCATGTCCTGGCATATATGTATTTTTTATGAATTGGAATGTGTTATGAGAAGGCTGGCATAATTATATCTTCGCCACGTGGGCACTCCCTGACAAATTCAGGTGGCCACTCTTGTTCAGCTAGTAGGATGTCATAACGCTTAGGGAGCTTCTCCCAAAAGAGTGCTCTAATTTTTCTTGATTTGTCCCCCTCCATCCGGAGTGTTACTTCATATAACTTATGTGGTATACTAACCCTGGTATCAGCGGTTTCAACTTGGATGCTTTCATTCAAGTCCACTGTCTCCAGATGATCCTTCAGAATCTTGCGAGCTATGGTTACCTCTGCTGCGCTGTTTAGCATTGTCTGGGCCCACTCCCAGTTCTTGAGTTGTTTCCTCAAGATCCTCGGCATGTCTGATCTTTAGACTTGCTACCTCCTTATTGGTGAATCGAGTTTTCTTATTTTTTGGAACGTGTTGTTCGTCTTTGGACTTCACTCTTTCTTTTTGTTCTGATCGTCCTCTTCTTTCAGATTTCTGATAGGAAGTCTGAAAGGTACGAGAGGAACGTGTATCATTATCTTGATATCTATTGGGTTTTCTCAAATTAGCCCTATTTCTAAGGTTGTATCTTTTTTCGGATGGCTCCTGTTGAGGAGACCTTCCTCTGGACTGTGAACGCTTCTCTCTAGGAAGTGTCTGTTTGGTGTTTTCCCACTTCTTTTTAGGAGTAGTGAGATTATTTTTAATAAAAACTTTTTCAGGATTTTCAGTGTCTGGGGTTTTACTGGTTTCCCACCCAAACTATCTCTATCTAGTTCTTCATAAGATTTTTCAATAATTTTGGCAAGCTCATATGGTTGCTCAGTATTATCTGTTTCTTTTAGTATTTGGCGGATCGCCATGGATGCTGCTTCACATTTAATGTTGGCTAATAGTATAGCCAATACCTGTTTGAAATCTTTCAGTAATTTCATACCCAGATTTAAGGCCGGTTCCGTACCGTCTTCATTTTGAATCTGTCTCAGAACGTCTGGTATTACCGCCATAGATGGGACACCATGTGGTTTAGTGTAGATTGAAGCAAAGACTGTATCCCAAGTGTCGCAGTCCTCTACGTGTGGTGCAATCCCCATTGGTAAACAGATTGTCAGAATCCTGTGGTTCTCATGAGGTGTACTATCAGGGAATACCGCCTCTATTTCAGTAATTGTTTGTGCTAACCAGAACGGAATTTGGTCTCGTTTTGCAGGCAATTTACCAATGACTGACTGTATAGTCTGTGTTGTAATTTTGTTTGTGCTCCCCTGGTGTGGGATCTGCTGTGGAATTCTTACAGCTGGTTGGACTGTTAAAGTCTGCATGACATATTGAACCAACTGCCTGTGTATTTTAATCTGCTATTTTAGCTGAGCTAACAATTCAGGAGCTGTCATTCTTTCAATGTCAGGTTGTGGTGTATAGCTGGCTAGTACAGGCCATTTGACTCCTGGGCCACCTAGTGGACTGAGCCTGGTAATGTGATTTTGATGTTGTAGGGCACCATTAAACCAGAGCTGATGCTCTTGGCAAGTTAGTGGAATTTCAATGTCCTCGAAAGGAACGTATTCCGCTGGTGGCTCCTCTAATTTATAGTAGTGGAACTCGTGTGTTACTGCATTTATTGCAGGAAACAGAATTCATGAATAGAATACCTCTGTCTGCCGATATTCATGCGCCTCTACTACAAATATTACTTTACCACTTCTTGATGATAATCCATTTTCTATAAGTTTTATAGTTATTGTTTTCCTTTTATTTGCCGGGATGAGTATGGCATCCGCGTCATTCTGTTGGAAATTTGTGTCGTCTAAAACTGCCTGAGCTGCTGCTGCAGCTCTATCCCTTTTGTCGTCACTCATTCATTCATTTAAACTTTATTCGGTTATTTAAAACAGAAAACAACCATAAAAGTACAAGTAAAAAACACAGTACTTATGCAATCCAGGTTAAATAATTTGCTTAACCTAAATAGTGTACATTCAAATGATAGATTTCCAAAATTTAAAAACAGTTTTCAAATATACGGACGGGGATGCTACTGTAAAAATATTATCAAGCCGTTGCAATATAAAAAAAGCAAGACGAGACTGATTAAAATCCATGATCTTTAGTAAGGGGACAATCTACCTTTTTCTGGGATTGGTATAAAATCTGCAAAAGAAAAGAATGTGGATGTCTGACTGTTCAGATAGATCATCACAGGGGCACTTAATAAGTTGTTTACCCCAAAAATTCATTCTAAGAAGCCTAAAAAGCATGTTAAATCTAAAGCGCGTAAGTAAAAATCTTTCAAAGTTGCTCATAGATAGTCCAATATAAGGTTGCATTTGTTCTGAGATCATTATTAATTGGTGGGCAGCCACAGTTTTCTTCAACATTTCCACACTAGTTATTTGTTTGCCCAAAAACCTCATGCATGTATCCTTTAGAGTTTTCCTAGGGACAAGATTCATGGATGAGGGGTCCTCATAATATTCCAGGTGACCTATGTTTACCATGAAGGACATTACATAACCACTTCACTTTGCCCCGATTCTCTAGACTCATTGCATCCCTAAGAATAGAGCGATTAAAAGCACATTCATCCGTCGTCCACACCCTGTGCCACAGTAGTACAGGAGCAACCCTGATTATATCTTCTAGAAAAGGTACCCCCAGCTCAACGTGGCAAACATAGGTTGATGGGCTTTCAGGAACTGCTAGGAGGAATCTCAGGAGGGTATTCTCCACCGTCTGCAACAGTTTTACATTTGCATGTCCCCACAGTCCTGCACCGTAGGTAGCAATTGACACGCAAGTTACCCTGTACACAGTTAGGAGTTCCCTTGGTGGTTTTTTACCTATCCTTTTACTAAAACCTTTCAACGTCATTATAGATTTACAAAACAGTAGACGCCTGGTATACATCATATTATTCCATCGACCAGTTTGATTGAATAATATGCCCAGATATGGAAAAGTAGGGGTGAGTTCGAGGGGTTTTTGACTGACATAAATGATTTTCTCTCTTTTATATTGCCTGCAGCCATAGGTCATACTAAACGTTTTAGTACAGTTTAACTTCAAGTTTAGTCTGGACATGAAGACTGTAAAAGTATTAACCATCGTTTGCATGGCCAGCGGCGTCCTGGCCATCAGGACCGCATCATCGGCATACAGGAGAGCCGGAATAGATCTTCTTCCGACACGCGGCATATCCCTACACTCCTCTAATAGTACTCTTTCCAAGTCATTAATGTAAATTGTAAAGAGAAAAGGAGCAAGGACACAGCCTTGCCGCACTCCTCTTGCAACACTGAAGGTGTCAGTACACTCTCCGTTTATCCCATATCTAACTAGGGCATTAGCCCCTGCATAAAGTTCTCTCAGGTAATTAATTATGTTTATATCTACCCTAAATTCTGTAATATCAGCCATAGCTTGGAATGGGAGACGCAGTCAAAAGCCGACGTCAAGTCGACAAAAGTTAAAAACATACGACCACCCTTGGCTGTAGCATACTTTTCTGTAAGTATATGCAGATTAAGGGATTGGTCAATTGTACCCAGCCCCTTCCTAAAACCGTACTGGAGTTCACTAATTATGGAATACTCCTCCGCCCATGCTTGCAGCCTATTTATAATTACTCGACCAAAAATCTTAATGGTAGAGTCAAGAAGTGAGATAGGGCGATAGCAATGGCAGCTAGATCTATTGCCCTTTTTAAATATGGGAACAATAATTGACTCACACCATGAAGGCAGCAGACCCTTGGAGCAGGTAGCATTAAAAACCTGGGTTAGCAGCGGGCCCCAAAGATCCATGTTGTTCTTATGAAGGTCAACTGGAACGCCATCGGGGCCCGGCGCCTTACCTCAAGCGCTAGCCTTTATGCTCGCTTCTACTTCTTTTAAGGTAATGTCCAATGCTATCAAGGTTTTAGTCTGTACCATTTCGGTCCCAGCATAATCCCGGGTATGGGGTTGTACCCATTCACTCTCCTGCCAATACAGTTCTTCAAAATGTCTAACCCACTCATTTTGGGGATGGCGATTTCCACCCTAGCCTTAACATTGTCAGAAAAGAGGGGCGCATTTACTATCTTCCAGAATGCTGGCGAATCTTTATTTTGGGAGGCCTCACGCAATGCTACCCAAGCTTCCTTTTTAATAGTTTCCTTCCTTATTTTTAAAGTTCTCCTATAATCCTTCCGTAGTACTTTAGCAAGGTTAGAATCTCTTAAGGGAGCATTTAAGGCACGCTTAAGTTTTGAGTAAGTTTTTGTACAGTCAGTATCAAACCAGCTTGACTCGTCACTCATTGTGTTGACCGAAAGTTTTGCAGAGCAAGTTTCAAGGAAACAAAGATTAGGTGCACAATATTTTGGAACACTGTATCCTTCAACATTGAACAAACTAAAAACTAATACATAGGATTTTTTCGTCCTACTTAGTTTAAAGCAGATATTTTATCCTTTTATCCACTCCAGACGTCTATTGGAGTATTTTTATGTGAAAAAAGTGGTCTGTGTGAAAAGCACGACTGAGTTACTCTACTATCTAGCGTTAAATTATCGCCTTACCAAACGTTGGGCGCCATGTAGTGTAGTTCCTATATTCCCAATATGCTCTGCGCATTGGAATAATATATCCTGTAGTTTAGATGTAGGACTGAAGTTGACTAGGTCTCTACTGAATATACTAGACTTAATTGTGTGTGTGGCAGCTAGCTCAAAGATCACTAGAAACTTTCTCGAATGAACAAGAAGGGATTAGTTTCTGACAACCGCATAAACATGACAACTTTGTTTCCCAAAAATAAGAAATCTTTCTCTAGAGTCGTGGAAATAATAGATAGTTATTCCACTCAGTCAATTGTGCATGCTTAGTTTCACCAGAGGTGCAGAGAAATAGAGAGACGGGCGTTTTCAATAAAAGGTCATTTATTGAATAGTCTACTTTCTCAAGCATAAGAAATGTACTGCTGCAATCGTAATACTTGCAGTAAAGTATAAAGCGTACAGTACGAAGTGTAATATAAAATAATACTGTAAAAGCATGATATGGTTTTTAAGCCATAAAATACATAAAATACATACAGTGATAAATAATGACTAAAAGTACTCACTGGTGCTTCTAAGATATGCCTACCACTGTGTACCTAACCTAGATCTAGTACAAGGGAAGAAGTAAGTAAGGTTTAGCCACGTTTTAGTATTCTTTGCCAAGAATCTAATCCAAGAATTCTCTTAGGGTCTAATCAGCTCGGTACCTTGGTTTTAGAATGTAGGAGGTCTGGTATCTCTTTCTCTCAGGACTCGATTTCCCAGCAACCCGCAAGTGTAGCTTGGAAGCACCGGAGCTGGATTTCTCGGCTGGAGAAAGTACAGCGTCTCTCAGTCCGTCAGCTGGAGGGTCGGCTTCCTTCGGCACTTGCTGCAGCAGGGCGTGTCGGGCAAGTAGATAGTCGAACTGCTCCAAACCACCGTGTGTTTGTTTGGACAAGTGTGGGTATATTTATACCTTGAAGGTGCCAAGTTTGACGTAAGATTGGACATAATAACGTCATTAGAGACTTAATTCTCTGAAAACTCCATGAGTTCTTGGATAAATTAATATTCATGCAGGGGGAATTCCCTAACTGCTGAAGGCGGTTTTTCCAAGAAATCATTGTAGATTTTCAGAACTAGTGGAAGTAGCCAAGCCGTATTAGGACTACTTGAGCTATGTCTTAATATGGTTATGATTTCTATGCCTATATAAGGATACAATATTTTATACCGATATAAGGGCACGAATCGGGAAAATTACACTAGGGTCCTAAAACGCTATACAACACCCACTCCACGTATTATGTCTAACATTACTAAATCTGTAAGCATAAAACAGAACTATAGCATGTGTTCATATTCCCACCCAAAATACATGAAATGCATCAAAACATGGTTCATGCACATACATGAGTATTTGTCGTGCACTTATTTTATAAGCAATAGCTGTCATTAAAGATTGCTATTCTAAATGATTTAAGAAATGACAGTTATGAAATGGCTCTTAATTTACAGAAGAAAAAAAGTCGAGACCATTCCATAGCATAATATATAAAATGCCAAATATTGTCTATAGGAAGTATCAAATGAATTTCTTGTTCTCTAGGAATAGTTCTACTTCAAGCAGATTACTTTGTGCCAAGTGAAAAAAGTTCTATTCTGGGATGGAGAGAAAAAAATGTCAAATGTAGATTGTAGAAACATAGAGTTCCCAAGTTAGAGGGTTTGTTTTAAAAAACCGAAGGCCGAATTTCAGAGTTCACGGAAAGCTGTGTGCACTTTCAAAAGTTATTCTCGGTGTCGGGAGAAAACATCAAATCATCTAAGCTGGCAAAGAAACCGTCTACCATAGTTGGTGAAAGTGGAACTACTTCATCAAGTAGATCAAATGTGCATAGGTCTTAAGCATTGCCGTCAGCGTCATTCGCATTAGCAATGTTGGATGTAGATGGTACCTGTGTGCCTGTTGTTCCACGTACCTCACCAATAGCTGGATTCGCTGGTGAGATCTCAATGAATGCCGTCACCAGGATTGGAATTTGGCAGCCGTTGGGGGCAACATGATGTATGAGTCGTTACAGGAACCAGCAAAGTGTCAACATCCATTGGCAGTGCTGATGGAAGTGTAAGACAGATGTCTAACACGCACTCTTCTCCGGAAAGCAGGCATTATAGAACAGGTAAGATGCAATCTTGCCAGATTGGTCTGAATGAAAGGAACCAAGTGGTATTCAGATCTCTTAAATGAGCCAAACCAAGAATCTGTGTAATTCTGTCACGATACTGCATGGCCAGGAGAGCCCGTTCCATTGTCATGGTATCGTCGGTGACTGGACTTGCCATATCGGAGAAGGAGAAACAAAAATAGAATACCTGCTACGAGTCCCAAAATGAGAGAACACAGAGTGAACAAATTTTGGAAAAATGCAGAGGACTGCTTCGAATGGCGTTAAGAGTCCAGAAAAGATCATCTTAAATACATGTGCGATGCCACTCATTGTCAGTGAAATTGCTCTCCCACCCTCGCAGCTCCACCATTAAGTGAGGTGCCCCTGCCCCTGCACTCTTGAGTGTTGGTGATCGAGGCCCTCTCCACCCGCAGGTTTCCCTGCGCCTCATCCCTGGTGGTCCAGTGGACCTCTGTCTCCTTTCTTTCTTTCTGCTCCTTCACTCGTTTTTCTCCCCTTTCTATCTTTCACCTTTCTGCACCTCTGTTCTTTTGCGCCTTATTTCTGCCCATTTCCCTTTCTCTCCCTCTGCTCCTTCACTCGTTTTTTTCCCCTTTCTATCTTTCACCTTTCTGCACCTCTGCTCTTTTGTGCCTTATTTTTGCCAATTTTCCCTTTCTCTCCCTCTGCTCCTTCTCTCGTTTTCACTCGTTTTTTTACCCTTTCTATCTTTCACCTTTCTGCATCTCTGCTCTTTTGTGCCTTATTTCTGCCTATTTTCCCTTTTTTCTTTATCCCTTCTTTCCTCCCTTTACCTTTCCCCGCCGCTGCTGCCCCCGTGGCCCCTCCCCCCCAGCACGACCGGCCCAATCCAGCTCCCCTCCCCGCTCCCGCCTCCCAGCTGTCCCGCCCTCCCCGACACCTACTTAATGGCGGCCACTGCGGGGACAGGCAAGCAGGACCACTGACTCATTGTCAGTGAAATTGCTCTCCCACCCTCGCAGCTCCACCATTAAGTGAGGTGCCCCTGCCCCTGCACTCTTGAGTGTTGGTGATCGAGGCCCTCCTCCACCCGCAGGTTTTCCTGCGCCTCATCTCTGGTGGTCCAGTGGACCTCTGTCTCCTTTCTTTCTTTCTGCTCCTTCACTCGTTTTTCTCCCCTTTCTATCTTTCACCTTTCTGCACCTCTGTTCTTTTGCGCCTTATTTCTGCCCATTTCCCTTTCCCTCCCTCTGCTCCTTCACTCGTTTTCACTCGTTTTTTTACCCTTTCTATCTTTCACCTTTCTGCATCTCTGCTCTTTTGTGCCTTATTTCTGCCTATTTTCCCTTTTTTCTTTATCCCTTCTTTCCTCCCTTTACCTTTCCCCGCTGCTGCTGCCCCCGTGGCCCCTCCCCCCCCAGCACGACCGGCCCAATCCAGCTCCCCTCCCCGCTCCCGCCTCCCAGCTGTCCCGCCCTCCCCGACCCCTACTTAATGGCGGCCACTGCGGGGACAGGCGAGCAGGACCACTGACTCATTGTCAGTGAAATTGCTCTCCCACCCTCGCAGCTTCACCATTAAGTGAGGTGCCCCTGCCCCTGCACTCTTGAGTGTTGGTGATCGAGGCCCTCCTCCACCCGCAGGTTTCCCTGCGCCTCATCCCTGGTGGTCCAGTGGACCTCTGTCTCCTTTCTTTCTTTCTGCTCCTTCACTCGTTTTTCTCCCCTTTCTATCTTTCACCTTTCTGCACCTCTGTTCTTTTGCGCCTTATTTCTGCCCATTTCCCTTTCTCTCCCTCTGCTCCTTCACTCGTTTTCACTCGTTTTTCTACCCTTTCTATCTTTCACCTTTCTGCATCTCTGCTCTTTTGTGCCTTATTTCTGCCTATTTTCCTTTTTTTCTTTATCCCTTCTTTCCTCCCTTTACCTTTCCCCGCTGCTGCTGCCCCCATGGCCCCCCCCCCCCCCCAGCACGACCGGCCCAATCCAGCTCCCCTCCCCGCTCCCGCCTCCCAGCTGTCCCGCCCTCCCCGACCCCTACTTAATGGCGGCCACTGCGGGGACAGGCGAGCAGGACCACTGACTCATTGTCAGTGAAATTGCTCTCCCACCCTCGCAGCTTCACCATTAAGTGAGGTGCCCCTGCCCCTGCACTCTTGAGTGTTGGTGATCGAGGCCCTCCTCCACCCGCAGGTTTCCCTGCGCCTCATCCCTGGTGGTCCAGTGGACCTCTGTCTCCTTTCTTTCTGCTCCTTCACTCGTTTTTCTCCCCTTTCTATCTTTCACCTTTCTGCACCTCTGTTCTTTTGCGCCTTATTTCTGCCCATTTCCCTTTCTCTCCCTCTGCTCCTTCACTCGTTTTCACTCGTTTTTTTACCCTTTCTATCTTTCACCTTTCTGCATCTCTGCTCTTTTGTGCCTTATTTCTGCCTATTTTCCCTTTTTTCTTTATCACTTCTTTCCTCCCTTTACCTTTCCCCGCCGCTGCTGCCCCCGTGGCCCCTCCCCCCCCAGCACGACCGGCCCAATCCAGCTCCCCTCCCCGCTCCCGCCTCCCAGCTGTCCCGCCCTCCACGACCCCTACTTAATGGCGGCCGCGGGCTGCGGGCGCGCCGCTGGTGCATTGAAGGCGCATCAAAGGCAAGCACGTCTGCGCCCGTCTGCGACCCGTCCGCGACCAGCACCAGGAACCCTGGACCTCCGCCCCGCCAACGCTATGACCCAGCAGCACTCCACGCACTCAACCCAGGCTGCAACAACAACTGCAAGCTAGCATCACCAGCCGACACCCATGGACCTTTCAGCTGTCACCGCTGCCGGCACACCTGCAGCACCGCCAAGAACACGGATCCAGCACAACCCGCCCACAAGAACACAACCGAACTGAAGACCCTGCAATGCATCCTCCTCAACGTCCGATCCCTCCACAAACACGCCACAGAAATCTGGGACCTCCTCGACAGCACAACCCCAGACGTAGCATTCTTCACCGAAACCTGGACCAACACCACCTCGGGACCGGACATCGCCATCGCCATCCCCCAAGGATACAAGATCTCCAGGAAGGACCGCCCCATCCACCCAGGAGGAGGAATCGCCATCGTCCACAAATCCAGCCTCCGCCTGAGCACACTCCCTGACGAGTCCACAGAACTGATGGAACACCTTCACTTCAAGATACTGGCCAGCCCCACCGCCGCCCTTCGAGGAACCCTCATCTACCGACCCCCTGGACCCCGCGGACCCTTCGCCAACTCCATCACGGACATTATCTCCCCGCAGGCCATCGCATCCACCAACTACACCCTGCTGGGAGACCTCAACTTCCACCTCGACAATCAATTGGACCCCAACACCACATCCCTCCTGGACAACCTCCACAACATTGGACTCCGCCAGATCGTGACCGAGCCCACGCACTCAGCAGGACACACCCTCGACCCCCTCTTCACTACAGGAAATTCCATCACCTTCAGCCACACCACCGAACTCCCATGGACCGACCATCGTTGCGTCCACTTCACCTTCAGAACACCCACCATCCACAGACACCAGCACCTGCTTCCACAAAGAAACTGGACCAAAATCACCGATGACCAGCTCACCTCCTCACTCAACAACTCCACCCCAACCATCGCGGAAAACGACGACCCCAACACCGCAGCCCAAACCCTGCATAGATGGATCTCGGACAGCACCAACACCATAGCCCCCCTCAAGAAAAACAACAATACCCGTGCCAAGAAAGCCAGATGGTTTACCACCGAACTTCGAGAGTCCAGGCGCACATGCCGCCGCCTCGAAAAGGCCTGGAGAAACACCAAATCCACAGAAGCCCACAACAACTTCAGAGCCGCCACCAACGCCCACCATCAACTCATCAGAGAAACGAGGAAAAAAGCGATTGAAGACAGAATCTCCACCCACGCACACAACAGCAAGGAACGCTTCAGCATCATCAAGGAGTTCGCCCAACCCACCAGCGAGTCTACCGACATCCCTCCCTCACAAGACCTCTGCGACAAACTCAGCATCTTTTTCTACCACAAAATCAAGAGCATCTACGACAACTTCGACGAAGACAACCAACACACTGAACCCTCACCAACCACCCCCGACACCCGGAAACCAGCGATTGATGACTGGACAGCCCTCACCACCGAAGACACACTGAAGACAATGAAGTCAATCCACTCAGGGGCCCCCACGGACCCCTGCCCCCACCACATCTTCAACAGAGCCGCCAACACCATCGCACCCATGCTCCGCCAAACCATCAACCGCTCCCTGGCGACCACCTCATTCCCCGACGACTGGAAACACGCCGAGGTCAACCCCCTCCTAAAGAAACCCTCAGCGGACCCCACCGACCTCAAAAACTACAGACCCATCTCCCTGCTCCCGTTCCCAGCGAAAGTCATCGAGAAAGCCATCAACAGCCAACTCGCCACATTCATTGAAGAACACAACATCCTCGACTCCTCCCAATCCGGCTTCAGAAAAAAACACAGTACGGAAACCGCCCTCCTCGCCGCAACAGACGACATCCGCACCTTACTGGACAAAGGAGAAACAGTAGCCCTCATCCTCCTCGACCTATCAGCGGCGTTCGACACAGTCTCCCACCGCACCCTAATACGCAGACTCTACGATGCAGGAATCCAGGACAAGGCCCTCGACTGGATCTGCTCCTTCCTCTCCAGCAGGACGCAGCGGGTCAGACTCCCCCCTTTCCTCTCGGACCCCACACCTATCACCTGCGGAGTCCCCCAGGGCTCCTCCCTCAGCCCGACGCTCTTCAACGTCTACATGGCTCCACTTGCCCCCATCGTCAGAACCTACGGACTCAACATCGTGTCATATGCAGACGACACCCAGCTCATCCTCTCCCTATCCAATGAGCCCAACACCGCCAGACGCAACTTTCGAGAAGGCATGGAAGCCGTCGCCAAATGGATGACAAACAGCTGCCTACAACTAAACACCAACAAAACAGAAGTACTCATCATGGGCCCAAACCCCGATGCCTGGAGTGACACCTGGTGGCCCACCGCCCTCGGAAACCCGCCAACCCCCACAGACCACGCACGCAACCTGGGAATCATCCTGGACTCCGAGCTCAAAATGGACCGCCAGATCAACTCTGTCTCATCTTCCTGCTTCCACACCCTCCGCCTCCTTCGTAAGACCTTCAAATGGATCCCCCTCGAACACCGAAAGACAGTCACTCACGCCCTGGTCACCAGCAGACTCGACTACGGCAACGCACTCTACGCCGGAATAAACAAAAACCTCATCCGCAAGCTACAGAACATCCAGAACGCCGCCGCAAGACTGGTACTCAACCTGCCAAAACACTGCCACATCTCCCAGCACCTGCGCACACTCCACTGGCTCCCCGTCGAGGCGAGAATCACCTTTAAGATGCTCACCCACGCACACAAGGCCCTCCACGGCACCGGACCAGCATACCTGACCAGCCGACTCAAATTCCACGCACCCCAAAGGACCCTACGATCAGCCCAGCTTTCCTACGCTGTGGTCCCCCGCACCAGAAAGACAAGATCGGGAGGCCGCTCCTTCTCCTTCCTCGCGGCCAAAGCATGGAACGCCCTTCCGCTCCACCTCAGACAGACAATATCGCTCCCCATCTTCGCAAGAAACCTCAAAACCTGGCTCTTCGACAGACCCCCTCCTTGATGGAATGGAACCTGCACCCCCCCAACCCCCCCACCCCTAGCGCCTTGAGACCCTTACGGGTGAGTAGTCGCGCTTTAACAAACTCCTGATTGATTGATTGACTGTTATCAGACATGTTTGAGATTTGACCTAACATTTCTGCGAAATGTACTGGGCAGTTTGTTGATAATAATGCATGTATCTCTGCAGACGTCCTTGCAACTTGTAGGTCATATGTTTCTCTAGACGAGGTCAGTGGCACAGTTTTTTGTAAAAGAATGGCTTTCATTCTGCTTAAAGTATCAATTCATATAGACGAGATATTCAGTGAAGGCCATAACGCCGTCTCCCTCTCTGTATTACTTTTTGGATACAATACTTGCATACAACAAATGACCTTGGCCGACATCTAACTAGATAGGCTTTTTCTGGCAACATGCAACAGCAGCTGTGATCATTGAGCATAACGTAGCTCCCATTGGAAAGCTGCCTGAAAATCGGGTCTATCTCGGCCGCTGGAGTACCATGCATGTGGCAAGAAAGGTTTTTTAAAGAACTTTCGCAGGCTCCATGTGAATTAATACCCTCACATAAAAGTGTACCGCTTAGTGAATTTTTACAATTTTTTGTACTAAGAAATACTCCTTTCCCCCACTCCAACATTTGTGTGTGTATGGTAAATTCCAGGTGGACTTAACGTATCCTTTACCCAACCTTTCATACAGGCCCGCTGGTACATGCTGCAGACAATACTGAAATTGGAAAATCGTCACTGGTATCATGATGGTGCCTTGTATTATCATTCAACGACAGGTTTCTCAGAAACAGTTAATGGTAATCTTTCCAGTTTTTCAATGCTCAGCACCGTATAGTCTGCTCCTCTCTGTGCCAGGGAGATTTGTTTATCTGTAAGCTTAAAGACAGTAAACAATGACGTGGTATTGATTAGACACCATGGCACATAGCCTGAACAGAGATTTTGCAACGTCCAGCCCAGTAGTATTATAGAACGCAATTGAGACTGGCCATTTTGTAACATTAGCAAATCCTGTTCTAGTATGTCAATGGCAGATGATACAATGCTGTCCAAAGAATAAATTCTGGAGGACAGAGTCGTTAACCCATTGTCTACTACAGAGAGTGCTTTCTCTAAATTAATACGATCAATTTCTCGTATTTTTTCTGCTGTTTCCATTTGCGGTATTTTCCAAGCTTCATTCTAAGCAGAATATATACCGGCGTATATGAAATGTCTTTGACGTTGTTTACGAGGCCCAAGTAAGAAGTTTCATAAGTCAATGCCTTCTTTAAGAAAAGTCACGTGTTGTTTAATTTCTGGAAGTGTGGATTTCTGTAGCCAATCAAGGCATAGTTTGCCAACACTGTATGTGGTGACTATCCCTGGATGTTGTCTCTGGGCGTATCTTGGATCTGGCCTATTCATTTTGAACCCTTGTGTTCTGTTCATGAATCTATCTTGACAGTTGTTCGTGTCTATGGGCCAGATTAACCATTGTTTCCAATCAGGATTGGTTCTATTGTGTTTTAAAATCTGTTTCACGTCTACCTCCTCATCGGAAGTGTTATTACTGTCAGGCGTGGGCTTTGGTATTGACGGTTTGTTTAAATCTTTTATCTTAGCTAAGCCAAGACAAGATGTTTGTTATACAGTGTCATTTAAAAACGTTATTTGTTCTGGGATAATGCAGGCTCTGAATAAGGCTTCTAAACCTTGCACCTGCCAGTCTTTTGTGCCCCAAACAGTTTTTGTCTCAATGTTGTTTTTCCAAAGGTTTAAACCTAATGTAGACAGCTGAGTATAAAAGTACGCAGAATAAATGTGTTTAGTATTGGTCAGCTTGTTTTTCATTCCTGTCTTATTCAAATTTTTTAAATAAAACTTTTCTAGGGTTTGCAGATTTTTGCAAGTAATGGTGACCATAATGATGAAAACAATACATGTGTTCATAATCTGATGAACCTTCTAACATTTCTAAGTCTGACATCATATTTTTAACAGTTTCAAAGTTCCAATCATCAGAAAAGGTGCTTGATGAAACAAAATCACTCAAAGAAACCTTAAACTGGTGTAGACTTTTCAACAATTCAACCGGGCCATAAATGTCATAAACAGTTGTTACCCATGCTATAGCACCAGGTATAGGAACGGCTGTGATGTTCACTGATGATAGGTCTCTTCGCTCACGATGAGATGACTTGTAAGGTTGTAGGAGCAAGTTGATGTTCTTACTTGCTGTGTCCATTGTACTGTATTTTCCATCTATCATTTTTCCCAAACTTAAAACAAGAATGAACCAGAGCAGGAGAAAAAGTACACCTAACACAATCTAAAATTCAACCCATGGTGAAACCAGATATGTTTTTTCAAGTTGATGAGAGTTTTGTTATTTTTTCTTTAAAAAGTTTTTTTGCTGGCGTTATTTCTGGTTCACTGTGATCCTCAGAAAAGTTATCGAAGTTGATAAAATAGCCAGAGGCAGTTCTGTCAATTGTTGGTTTTGCATCCGTATTTTTTTAGATCACTGGAGTTGCTTCCTCCTTTGACATGTTTGTATAGTCAGATGCTACGTCATTGTATACAGGAGTTTCTTGACGATCTGATATTTGGGTATCAAGAGGGAAAAGTTACATGGCTGTGTTGCAAAGTCCTTCTTTTCTCACTGCAGGTTTATCAAAGGTGATAAGTCTTTCAGTTTGAACCTCCTGAATAGTAGCCAGATTTGGTCGTCTGCTACTTCTTGGGAGTCCACTGGGCCTACTACTTTTTATCGGCCACATGATGTGGTTTTACCAGGTCAATTGATACTGTTCTATTCTCCCTTTTTCCAGCAAGCGGCGGTAGTAACACTGATCTTGTTCCAAGAATTGCTAAGACAGGTACTGCTTTTCTATAAGAAGGCCCAAATACCTTCTTTACCGCAATCTTTTCCCTGACTAGAACCCCAATATTTGGAATCCAGACAGGTCTTGCTGGGACAGGTGTTTTTTCTTCAGTGGTCGTTGGGCTTTGTGTTGTGTTACTCAGACATCTTCTCGTTTCATTTAAGTCCTGTAAAACAGCCAAACGGTCTTTGATATTAAAGGGTTTCTGTTCCACCACTGAAGTTTGACACTCAAGATCCTGGTTTAGCATTCTAGTACCAAATGATAATTCATATGGAGTGATTCCCCCAGAGAATTTCTTGGCAGATTGTTAAGACTACGTTGGACACTATTTAGATGTTTGACCCACCCGTCACCCGAACCTAATACCCTAGCTGTTATAGATTGCTTCATGTCATGGTTTTTTTCTTTTCACTACCGCATTTCCCTCAGGATGGAAGGGACTCGAAAACCGCAATGCAACGCCCAAGCTGGCCATGGCCTCCCCGTAAGCTCAAGAGCTAAATGCAGGACCCTGGTCAGAATGTAGCGTGCCGATTGCGTATGTGCCCGATAAAGACTCGCAAATCTTTTATAACAGTTCTGGCGTCAGCCGAGCGCTGGGGCCACATCCAAATGAATCTTGTCTTAATATCTGTGCAAACGCATTCGTCTATACTGACGTCTGCGTGTAGATAGTCTAATGCTGTCTAACAATGGTGTCTGTACTGGGCTGGCTACACCATAGTCAGGAATTTGTTTGTTTTCAAAGCTATGGGTATTGCAGTTAATTCCAAATTTGTAGACTTGGACGCTCATTCCTGACCACCAGTACCTCTTTTCTAACTCTATTAGAGACATTAAGATCCCTTGATGTATCAGACCCTCTGCCATATGTGCCTTGTAAACCAAAAAATCTCTCTCGTTCCTGTTTGGAATTACTCTATCCCCCACTCCAGGGATTCGAGCAAAAGGAACGGAATTTGCATCAATTATGTATATATATCCGAGTGGATAATTTAGAGGTAATGCTGCGTAGCTGCCTTTCATTGAGGCATTTACTGCTAGCATTGTTTCACCGTCTATTTTCGTTTTTGAACGAGTGATTGCAGCTACGGAAGCCGTTTGCACAGCTGCCTTCGCGGCCTCATCAGCCAATAAATTCCCTTCAACGTGAACGCCATCACGCTGATGGCTCATTGTATGAATCACGTGAGTCTTTTGTAGTTCTTTTTGCAAAATAACTACTTGTTCCCATAGCAGTTTAAGCTTAATTATGCCACCTTTAACGTCTTTAAAGCTGTTCTGAACCCAGTTCTGCAAGTATTCATTGTAAGATTGGACGCAATAATACGAATCGCACACTATGAGTGTGGGGAATTCACGTTTGGTATTTTTAAGAGCCATCTTGAAAGCCTGTAGTTCAGCTCGCTGAGCTGTACAGTCTCCGAGTGATTGAGTTTTAGTGACCATTGGTCTAAATTTACCTGCACGCCAGCGACCTTTAACAATCGTGCACGCAGCACTGTAAGCTTGTTTACCCCCAATTGCAGGCTGTGCTGATCCGTCTAAATATATTATACAGCCGTAATGTTCGAGTGGCAGAATTTCAGTCGGCAGAGGACATTCTAATTCTTATTGTAGGAATTCTTGTGTTTTTAAATACAGGCCAAAATGTATTCAACATCTGTTGCAGCAAGAGAATTAACCCATTGTATCCATCTTGGATGTAGAGCTTTAGCATTTGGAATGCTTGCCTTTGTCACTGCCTCTAAGGCAGGTATAGGTGTAACGATTTTAATATGTTTACCCTGTGCAAGGGCTCTTTCTTTTGCTACAGCAGTCTGAACCACTGTCAGTATCTTTTCGTTGAAGTGAATTTAATTTCAGCTTGTGTGTACAAGTGTGACTTGTATGCTATTGGTACCGTCTTACCTTCGTTAAAGGTTAGGTATGTGAATCCGCATCTTCCTGGGATGATTCGGATCACTAGGTTACGCACGTTGTCGTGTGTTTGTAACTGTGTTTTAGCTAACATGTCTGTTTGCACTGAACGCAAAATTTCTGTGTGTTTTTGTGTCCAATTAGTAGGTTTGAAATCAGGTTTTGTTTTTAAAATTTGTTTATTGATTTTCCACAATACACAATAAGCAGCATATATCACATTCAAATTGTACATCATAGAATATTGCCAGCTGAATTACGGAGTTAACAACAAACTGAACAGCCGGTACCGCATGTAACAACCCTGCAATATGGCGATCTTCAGAGGGTGGGGAGATACTAGTACTAAGGATAATACAGACAGCAAGAATCAGTAGAGGTCGAATAAAATTACAACTGTGCGTTTCGAGCGGATCAAATGACTGGAAAGAACAGGTTAAAAATACAGCATTAAGACATATACATCAGCAGGGCCCCGACACACCCAACACAGTTCTACAAATACCCGAATCTCGGCCCACAAGGAAATGGGACGGCTAACCAACAACACCCGACCCGTGGCTAGTCTGGTCCATTGGGAGACTCTAGATGTGCCGTGATTACTGGAGATTAAGCCCTGCCATTGGACCACTATACAAACGGTTCCCATATGTCCCTAGGCCGAGAAGTTGGCGGCATCAGTTTCCAGTACACCCCCAGTTGAGTGTGGCCATATGTGACATCCGATAACCATTCAGTAAAGGTGGGTATTCTCTTTCTGCCCATTTGAGTGCAATCTGCCTGCGCGCATACAGCAGTAGGAGAGCATGTAATTTTCGCCGTTGGGGTAGAGTATGCTGCACTAGTCCCAGGAGACCCAAGGGTGGTGACGGCAAATCATTGCGCTCAACCATCTGGTTGACTGCCAAAAATACGTCTGCCCAGTATTGTACAAGTGACTGACAGTCCCACGCCATCTGTAAAAACCAAGCAGGCTCATACCCGCATCTCCAACAGCGTTCATCCTCGCGCAGCCCCATTCTGTAAAGACTAATAGGGGTCCTATAGTAACGATGCAGAAATTTGAAGTGCACAAGCCTAAGTTTATAATTCAGGGATAGCTCTGTCAATTGTTTGCAGCAGTAAATCCATTGCTCCTCTGACATGGGAGGAACTAAATCCATGTTCCAAAGCTGTAAGGATTTGGGTTGCGTGATGGGGTTCTGTTCCTGCATGGCAGCATATAACCGAGTGACCAGCTTCTTAGGGGAAGCCCTGGCCAAAACGGTTTCCAGTGCGTCCAACGTCGGCGGAGCTTCAGGGAAACCCTCCCATAACGCTCGGCAGGCGGCTTTTAATTTATGATAGGCGAACTTCTCAGCAAAGGAAGTATCCTGGTCCTCCGTGTCTGCCGATAGAGGCCTGGAGGTGCCATCTGGATACAAATCATCAAAGGTTAACAGCTGTGAGCCTCCTATTTCCAGCACCTTCCCACCCTGCTCCAGGCATGGTAGCATGGGGTTATCTCGCAGCGGTATAGAGGGTGCATACAATATTTGTACATTGGCACGTCTCTGGAGTTCCCTCCAGACCCATCTCAACAGGTCGGCAGTATCGACATCTTGTCGGGGCCTTGGTGCTTTTTTGTAGAGGGCCACCTTCAGAGGGGTGGGTGCAACCGCATCCATCTCCACTGCAACATGTGGCTGATATGGAGTGGGTTTCATCCAGAAGTGGAGAAATTGAGCCTGTGCGCACAATGCATATAGTGGCATGTCCAGAGCTCCGAGGCCACCCTGCCGAAGCGGGAGCGTCAGAAGATCCCAGGAGGCCCTAGCTTGCCTACCAGCCCATACCAATGACAACATCTGTGTCCGTAGGGCTTTATAAAAATGCTGTGTGAGGGGGACTGGTACATTAGTAAACAAATAGAGGAATTTAGGCAAAACTAACATTTTCAACAACGCTATTATCCCAGTGATGGATAGTGGCAATGTAGACCATATGGCCACCTTAGATTCCAGCCAGTTCATAGCCTGCCCAAAGTTCAGGTTCCATATGTCCTGCAGACAGCGACTCAGCCACACTCCAAAGTATTTTACTTCATCAGCTTCCCACTGTAATGGGTATTCCGAAAGCACCTCAGGAGTACCTTCAGTAAGCGGGAATATCACAGATTTCTTCCAATTAATGGTGATACCAGAGATACCCCTGAAGCAAATAAATTCGCGGAGCACCGGGTCAAGGTTGTCTGATGGGTTTAGAATATACAGTGTGACATCATCGGCGTACATGGAAATCAGAAGGCTTCTAGAGCTGAAGCCAATTCCACGAGCCGTGTGATGTTGCCTCACTCTGGCTGCGAGTGGTTCCATCGCAATGGCGAAAAGGAGGGGTGAAAGGGGACAGCCCTGCCTCGTCCCCCTAGTTATGGGAAAGCAATCAGAAATCAGACCATTGACATGCACACGGGCGTGGGTTTTTTCATAGAGCAGCTTTATGTGAGTGATAAATAAGGGGCTGAATCCCATGTGTGTCAGGATTCTGAAGAGGTATGGCCATTCTAGGGAGTCAAACGCTTTTGTAGCGTCTAAGAAAACATCGGCCGCCTTCGTGCTTGGGTGCAGGTAATGGAGAACCGAGAATAGCGTTCTCAAATTATGCGATGTTGCACGCCCAGGGAAGAACCCGGACTGATCCGGGAGGGCCACCATCGGCAGCAGGGGCTATAGACGATTGGCAAGGAGCTTGGCGTAAATCTTCACGTCCACGTTAATCAGTGAAAGTGGACGATATGAATTGAGTTCAGTTTCGTCCTTTGGGTTTAAGCAAAGTAATTATGAGCGCCTCGCCCATTGAGGGGGGAAGGGCGCCAGTTTCCAACACCTCATTATATACGGCGAGTAAATGGGGGGCCAGTTCCTCGCTGTAAGTTTTAAAAAAACAACGTTGTCAGGCCATCAGGACCGGGAGCCTTGCTCAGGGGTAGGCTTCTAATTACCTGCTTGACATTTCCAGTTGTCATGGGTAAGTCCATATAATGTCGGTGTGCATCATTAAACCAAACAAGTGCTATAGAATCTAGGAATTCCTGCAAATTTTCCGATTGGACCGATTGGGTAGCAGTGTATAGAGCAGTATAGAACGTAGCAAATTCCCGTAGGATGCCCCCCTGTCCTGTAACTACCTCCCCATCGGGTGCATGAATAGTAAGGATGAATGCATTGGAATTAGAGCGTCTAAGCATATTAGCAAGAGTGCGACCTTGCCTGTCACCCTCACCATAGCGCCTGGCTTCAGCATGCTTCCCTAGGAATTTTAGCTCCCTCTGGGCCTCCTCAGCAAACTCTAAAAGCTTGCTTTTCAGTTCGGACGCCAGTGCTGGGCTTGCCCCTGAGCGGAAGCACCCTTCTAGGTCCTTGATCTTGTATTCCAGCTGTGTCAGAGTCTCCCTCATTGCCTTTAGGACCCCCGCCTGCTTGGCAATGCAATTCCCTCTAATCACCACCTTAAAGGCATCCCATAAGATGGCCTCCGATGGGACCGTACCGGGATTGAGGTCGAAGTACTCAACCACATCTTTCCTGATTTCCTCTTTAAATGCCTCATCCAGCAGCGCATAAGTCGGCAATCTCCAGCTGAACGCGCGTGTGGTGCATCAGGTGGCGTCAGTGTAAGTAAGCATGGAGCGTGATCAGACAGGGACCGTGCCAGATGAGAGGTGTGTGTCACCCAGGATGCCACGTCAGAGGATGCCAGCAAAAAGTCTAAGCGCGACCATGCAGCGTGTTGTGTTGTAATACAAGTCCCCTCTCGCTGCAATGGGTGCCTATCTCTCCAAATGTCCACCAATGCCCCTTCAGAAATCAGGTCTCTCAAAGCCGCTCCCGCTTGGGGATGTAGTGGGTGTGGAGAGTCCCGCCTGTCCAGGTGGTCCTCCAGCACCGTGTTAAAATCGCCTCCCCATATAATCGAGTCGCATTGTGTCACTACAATTCAAGACCATATATGTTAAATGTTAAATGTTAAATGTTGTATACTTGTAAAGCGCACAGCTGCCCCAGCAAAGGGGCGTCCCGGCGCTGTATACCGCTGGGGAACCCATCCTGGCTTTCCCTGTGAGATGGTCACTCCTGGGCATCTCCAAGGTGAGACAAGCATCCCCGGCGCTGATGGAGCCGTTAGTAGAGATTAAGCAAGCTATTGCCCAGAGTTGCTGAGTGGGACCCATGGTTGAAGTAGGCACCGAGGCGAGAATTATCGAGTCCGCTGACCATGGCCCAAGACCCTGCCGCGTCGGGAATCGAACCCTGGTCCCGGGTCGACCTCTGCTTCCGGGTCGGCCGCCTCTAACCAGTGAGCCACACCACTCTAAAGAACCCTGGGGAGTCAACGTTAGGCCCGTAGACGGACACCAGGGCAACTCGTATTCCCCCCAAGAGACCATGGAGAATAATACATCTCCCTTCCTGATCTATGTGAACCTCTATGTCTTTCCAATCCAGATTTTTGCGGATCAATATGGCCACCCCACAAGCGTAATTGGAATAAATGGCAGAGTGTACTGTCGTCCATTGCGTATGCCTGAGTCTAGGTGACGGTGTAGCATTCAAATGCGTTTCTTGTATAAAACATATGTCTATCTTGTGTCGTGTCAGATAAGCATGCATAAGTCTGGATTTCCTGTGATCATTCAGACTTCTAATGTTCCACGTTAATACATTAATTCTCTCTGGCTGTATGGTAGCAGAAATCCTATAAGAACAGCGTGTGCACTTCTCCCGAAGCAATATGGAGCTCCAAATCTGAGGCCAGAAGGAGCAGAGTTTCTGCGGACCAGAACAAAGAAACCAAACTAACCCTGTACCACCCCCACCCACTCCAACCACCCAAATAGGTTGTGTAGAACCCCCCCATACCCACCAGTAAAGCGGGCAACCATGAACAATGGGAAATTTCCCGGGAGGGAGTGGGTACAGCGGCATACTCCCCCGTTTGCACAGGGAGGCTGAGGAAAAAATCAAACGCCTCCACACAGCAGCGTGGCTGGGCCACTCACCGAGAACCACAGTGACAAAGTAATGAACCAAGGTCTATGTTAGCACAACACAGGCATCCCAATAGAATATCCCAAAAGAGAAAGACAGTTAATATAACAACGTCAATACAGTTTTGGTAGCATGAGTGAGCAACAAAATGCAATGAAAGGAGAGACAGTCATAGGCAAAATAATATATAGCCAGTAATTCTGCCCCGCCCTTGTTTCTCTTTGATTGAGGCCCCCATATGTGTTTGGCAAATTTAAGTGCAGATTTAGCATCCGCAAAGAAATGGGCTGTACCATCATGGGACACCTTATGTTTTGCTGGATAAAGTATAGAGTAAGGGATCTGCGCCTGCAACAGCAATAGTTTAGCCGTGAGGAACTCCCGGCGCACAGCCTGCACTGCAGGGGTGAAATCAGGATAAAACGATATATTGTTCCCTTTGTGGGTGATGCGACCCCGTTCTCTCGACAGTCTTAAAATGGTGTCCCTGTCTTGATAATTCAAGATTTTAGCCAGGATGGGTCTAGGTGTGCCCCCAACCGGCGGTTTTGGGCCAAGCGCCCTATGTGCCCTCTCCACCACGAAGACCAGAGAGAGGTGCGGGTAAAAAAGTTCATGGAGCAGGTCCACAACAAAGATCTCCATTTTAGGCATGGCTGTGGTCTCCGGAATCAAGGTCATCGTTCTTCGCCCATATGACCGTTAGGAGTTTGTCCATGTTTAGGAGTTGTTCTTTTGTTTCTTGTTGGAATTCGTGAAACTCGACCTCCCTATTTTCCAATCCATCCAGTCGCGTTTCGTGCATCGTGACCTGCGTTTTTACCGTTTCCAATTGCGAGGTCAGGGTGTCCAGCTTAGCGTCTATGCTCCGAAGGCTGGAACGCATTTCAAGCATGAGTGACTGTAGGTCGCCTTCCCTCTCCTCCGGCATGCCATCCCCTCCCGTCGCACCTTGCGCACCTGGGTCTTGGTCAGGCTGTCTGGTGGTTCTCTTGTTTTCAAATGCTATCTTGGGCTGCTTTGCGTCCGCTTTGTCCATGGTGGTCCCAAGATGCTACTCCCCAACTTTCTACACGAATAACACTATGTGCCGTGGGAGGGGAGTCTCGGGCACAGGGGTGCCAAACCACTGCCGACGGCTGTAGCAGGCGGGTGTCGAGGCCCACAGGGCCTGTCTTCATATAGGGCTATGAGTCTTGAAGGTATCAGCCATGAATCGCCTACAGGTCGCCAGGACAATTTGCACTTGTCAGAGTCAGGAAGACAGTTAAGCAGAGTCTACAAGCCACTCCGAGTTTGGATCTACCTGCTCCGGTTGGTGCCGCCGGAGAGCAGTAGCGCGGCCAGGTACCACGGCCCGCACAGCCAGCTGCGCGCCGATATACACCCCTAGGGGCCAGGTATCTACAAGAATGGGCACCAATCCAAAGCGCCACAGCCGTCGTCTCATGCACCCAAAATGGCGGCCACTTGTAATATGGTCATGTATATAAGAACCTGCGAGCGACTTAGTAGGGTCCCGGAGGTGGAGGTATCCCCTTTAATATTCAGAAAGTTTGGGCTCACTGGCACCGTTATAAGCCCCCAAGATTAGCTCCTTCAAAGCGCCAAGGCGCCCCGGCTGCATCTCACGTCAGTCAGCATGTAGCCCGGCAGTCAGACACATCGCAATGGCACAGGGGGGATCGCACGTGGATTCTGCCATCACCAATAGATAGTTTGGTAGTGGTGTACCGCCCTGGTGACAAGAGTAGGGAGGGTGCAATCTGGCGTGTGAGGCCCCGCGTTCATCTCCCCGTCCGCCTCTTGCGTGAGATATGGCCGATCGGCGTGAAAAAATGGCCTCCTGCGCGGTTACCTTCTTAACAGTCTCTCAACAGGCCTCCGGGTGCGGGCAGGATCGGAACCCCATGTGGAGTCGCCACAGCATCCACTCATCGGCCACAGCTCAGGAATGCGGATCTCTCAGGTATGCCCAGCCCAGTATCCCGCTTCGGTCAACAGAGGCAAGCCGATTCCGTAGCTCAGGGCCTGCTCCGCACCGGGCTCGATTTTAGAGCGCCTCCGGGGCTCTGGTGCCCGCCACCAGTTCGCTGTCGGCCCCTTGCACCGCTACACTTGTCACAGCGATGGCTTGCCACTTCAGCCGATTACCGGCACAAAAGTTGGATGCCTGTGTGCGCCAGGGTTTCCTCTTTTAGCGCAGCCAGCCGCACTACCACATGAGCGCTTTATAGCAGGATATATGCAGGATAAGTAACTCAGCCGGCGGAGCTCGCTCAGGCAGCGGCCATTTCGCAGCCCTGCTAGCCACGCCCCCCAGGTTTGAAATCAGGTTTGATTAGTTTGTAGAGAGGTTTAACCCTTTCTGCGTAGTTTAGAACATAAGTTCTTCTAAAATTCAGGAAACCTAGAATTGACTGTAAGTTTTTCAGCGTTTTTGGAGCTTGGAGCAGCGCACATTTCTCTAAGAAGTTTGCTGCCAGGCTTTTGCCTTCACTTGATAACTCATATCCCAAAAATAAGACGTTGAGGTGGGCAATTCGTGATTTCTTAAAATTGAATTTATTCCCTTCAGAAGCGAACCCCAGTATAATAGTGTTCACTCTTTTCAAGTGTACGTCCAAATCATCGTCTGTAAGATAGATGTCATCGACATAGGACAATGCCTCATCATCGTACGTTTGTAGTAAATCTGTTACTCTGGCTGAAAATAACCCTGGACTATTCTTGAATCCCTGGGGGAGATGGCAAAATTGTCGCTGTGTCCCCATTATTGAGAAAGCGGTCAAATATCTGCTTTCAGGTGCAATGTTTTGACAAAAGAAACCATTTGAGATATCTAATGTAGTTTTATATTTTTTGCACACAATGTTATTCATCAGTGCTGCACTATGTGCATTTTGTACTGCAAATGTTTTGCAACAAGAGTTTAGATGTCTGTAATCCAAAACTAGACAATATGAATTGTCTGGTTTGGAGACAGGAAACAAAGGATTGTTCATTGATGAGGTGCACATTTCAATCACCCCTTGGTATTCAAGTTGATTTAAAATCTCCCTGACCTGTTTTTTAGCTTCCTGTTTTACGGGATATTGCTTTTGCATTGTTAGTTGAGTTTTCAACTGGATTTTATGGTGAGGGGAATCCTCATCATATCCTACATGATTTTTGTATAATGCTGGGGCCTGGGCTACAGCCCATGTCCTGGCATATATGTATTTTTTATGAATTGGAATGTGTTATGAGAAGGCTGGCATAATTATATCTTTGCCATGTGGGCACTCCCTGACAAATTCAGGTGGCCACTCTTGTTCAGCTAGTAGGATGTCATAACCCTTAGAGAGCTTCTCCCAAAAGAGTGCTCTAATTTTTCTTGGTTTGTCCCCCTCCATCCGGAGTGTTACTTCATATAACTTATGTGGTATACTAACCCTGGTATTGTAGTGTAGTTCCTATATTCCCAATAGGCTCTGCGCATTGGAATAATATATTCAGCAGTGTAGACGTAGGGCTGAAGTCGACTAGGTCTCTACTGACTATATTAGACTTAAGTTTTGCCAGCTAGCTCAGAGGTCACTAGAAACTTTCTCGAATAAACGAGGAGGAGTTTAACCTCCCTGGATAGACAAGAAGGGGTTAGTTTCTGACAACCATATAACATGACAACTTTGCTCCCTCAGAATAAGAGTGTATCTCTAGAGTCGTGTGAAAACAATAGACAGCTATTTCACTCAGTCAAGTGTGCATACTTAGTTTCACCAGAGTGCAGAGAAAAGAGTGACGGGCGTTTTCAATAAAAGGTGTTATTTATTGAGCAGTCTTCTTTCTAATACAATCAATCAATCAATCAAGGCATTTATAGAGCGCACTACTCACCCGGAGGGTCTCAAGGCGCTTGGGGGGGGGGGGTATGGTGCCGCTGCTGCTCGAACAGCCAGGTCTTGAGCTTCTTCCTGAAGGAGAGGTGGTCTTGGGTCAGGCGAAGGTCGGGAGGGAGGGTGTTCCAGGTCTTGGCGGCCAGGTAGGAGAAGGACCTTCCTCCTGTTGTCGCTCTTCGGATGCGGGGGACGGCGGCGAGGGCGTGGTTGGTCGATCGGAGGTGGCGTTTGGGAGCGTAGAAGTTGAGGCGGTTGTTGAGGTAGCTCGGGCCATGGTCGTGTAGGGCTTTGTGTGCGTGGGTGAGGAGACGGAAGGTGATTCTCTTGTTGACGGGGAGCCAGTGCAGGTCTTTTAGATGTCCGGAGATGTGGCTGCGTCGGGGGATGTCGAGGATGAGTCTGGCTGAGGCGTTCTGGATCCGCTGGAGTCTCTTCTGGAGCTTGGCGGTGGTTCCGGCGTAGAGGGCGTTGCCGTAGTCCAGTCGGCTGGTGACGAGGGCCTGGGTGACCGTCTTCCTGGTCTCGGTGGGGATCCACCGGAAGATCTTCCGTAGCATGCGCAGGATGTTGAAACAGGACGCGGAGACGGCGTTGACTTGTCTGGTCATGGAGAGGGAGGAGTCCAGGATGAAGCCCAGGTTGCGTGCGTGGTCTGTCGGTTTGGGTGCGGTGCCCAGGGCGGGGGGCCACCAGGAGTCGTCCCAGGCGGAGGGCGTGGAGCCTAGGATGAGGACTTCCGTCTTGTCTGAGTTCAGTTTCAGGCGGCTGGTCGTCATCCACTCGGCTACGTCTTTCATCCCTTCGTGGAGGTTGGTTCTGGCGGCGGCGGGGTCGTTGGTCAGGGAGAGGATCAGCTGGGTGTCGTCGGCGTAGGAGATGATGTTGAGGTTGTGTTGGCGTGCGATGGCCGCAAGGGGGCTCATGTAGACGTTGAAGAGGGTGGGGCTGAGCGAGGAGCCCTGAGGAACGCCGCAGATGACTTCCGTGGCTGCAGATCTGAACGGTGGCAGGCGTACTCTCTGTGTCCTTCCAGCGAGGAAGGAGATGATCCACTCCAGAGCCTTTTCCTGGATTCCGATGTTGCTGAGGCGCTGCACTAGGGTGCGGTGGCAAACAGTGTCGAACGCCGCGGAGAGGTCTAGGAGGATGAGGGCTGCTGTTTCGCCGTTGTCCAGCAGGGCTCGGATGTCATCGGTGGCAGCGATGAGGGCGGTCTCGGTGCTGTGGTTGGCTCGGAAGCCAGACTGTGAGGGGTCGAGGGATCCATTCGTCTCGAGGAAGGCGGCCAGCTGCTTGTTGACGGTCTTCTCGATGACTTTGGCTGGAAACGGGAGGAGCGAGATGGGGTGGTAATTCTTGAGTTCGGTGGGGTTCGCTGTTGGTTTCTTTAGTAGAGCGCTGATTTCGGCGTGCTTCCAGCTCTCAGGGAAGGTGGCGGTGTCGAAGGAGGTGTTGATGATGTCCCGCAGGTGGGGTGCGATGACAGCGTCGGCCTTGTTGAAGACGTGGTGAGGGCAGGGGTCTGTCGGAGATCCGGAGTGGATAGAGTTCATCGTGCAGATGGTGTCTTCTGTGTTGATCTGGGTCCAGGCGCTGAGGGTGGTGGTGGGGGGCGTTGGTGCGGTCGTGGGGAGCGTTGTTTGTGGGCTGAAGCTGTTGTGTATGTCAGCGATCTTGTTGTGGAAGTAGGAGGCGAGGGAGTTGCAGAGGTCTTGCGACGGGGTGATGTCGTTGATTCCGGCGTTGGGGTTGGAGAGCTCTTTCACGATGTTGAAGAGTTCCTTGCAGTTGTGTGCGTTGTTGTACAAGAGAAATGAATTTGCACAATTGCAATACTTAGCATAAAGTAAAGTGCGTACAGTAAAAGGAGGATTAAGAAATAATACTGTAAAAGCATTGATATGGTTTCTTAGCCATAGGTTTCTTTATAATAGATAAAATATATACATACAAATATACATTGACTAACGTACTCAACTGGTGCTTCTAAATACGCCTACCCAGGTGTACCTGACCTAAGCCTAATACGTGGGAAGGAGTAAGTAGCAGTTTAAGTTAAGTTGGTTTTGCCAAGGAATCTGAATCAAGAATTCTCTTTAAGGGTTTAGTCAGCTCCGTACCTGGGTATTAGAAAGCGGGAGGTCTGGTATCTCTCTCTCAGGACTCGATATCCCAGTAACCCGCGAGGGTATCTGGAAACACCGGAGCTGGATTTCTCGGCAGGAGAAAATACAGCGTCTCTCTCAGTGCGTCAAAGAGGAGGGGCGGCGTCCGTGGGCTCTCGCATCAGCTGGGCTCTCGGGCAAGTAGATAGCCGCTCTGCTCCAAAACCACCACCGTGTGTTTGCTTAAGGCAACGTTGGTATATTTATACCTGAAAGGTACCGGGTTTTGACGTAAGGTTGGACATAAGACGTCAATAAAGATGTCACTAAGAACTGGCCGTTCTTAGAGTGCTCACAGGAGTTCTAGGACGAAATCAAAACAGAAGCAATGGGGAATTCCCAGGTTGCTGGAGGTTTGGTTTGTTTACGGAACTCGTTGCACTTTCTAGGAGACTGGGGAAGTAGCCTTGCTTAATTTCGACAGCATGGGCTATGACTAAATATGGATATGATTCTTATGCCTTTATAGGGATATTATTTATTATAACCACATAAGGGCATAAATCAGGACTATCAAATTTAGGGTCCTAGATAGAACTACAACACCCACGCCATGATCTAATGTCCCTCATTACTTAAAACTAAGCAATAGTAAACATATAAACATATAATGATGCATGTGTTTTCCAACCCACCCCAAAATACATAAATTTGCATATTGAAATGGTATATGGTAATACACGAAAGTGAGTATTGGTACTGTACGCTTTTCAAGCAGTGTTATCATTCAGAAAAAAGGATTGCATATAATTATCAGCTGAATGATTTGCGAATATTACACATGAAATGGCTCTCAATACAGAAGAGAAGGTCGAGACCATTCCATCACATATTAATACAAAACGCTGTACATGTGCTACAGGCTGAGGTAATATATTGTCTCTAAAGTTCCTAAAATAGAAGCTCTGTTCTCTAAGAATAGTTCTACTTTAAGCAGAGTACATGTGCCAGAAAAGGTAAATATTTTGGAAGTGGAAAAAATATTTTCGCTTTCAGGGGAAAAAAACAGTTCCAAAAATTTTCAGTAGCTTTTGTTTATCAAAGCTGAAGGCCGAATTCAGAGTTCAGGGAACGCTGTGGGCTCGTTGCTTAAAAAAGTTATTCTTTCTGTTCAGGGGAGAACATCATTTCAGACAGACTCTCAAAAAATTGGTCTACGGCTTCAGGTGAAAGTTCGACCAAGTTTGAAAATGCCGCAACAGTACAGTCGTGAGAATGATTGCTTTCATCGATGTCAGGATCAGCAATGCTCACAGAAGGTCGTACCTGGGTGATGCTGCTCTCACCTCGTACTTCACTACCCCCTAATCGTAGTGGTGAAGTCTCAACGAATGCCGTCATGTCATCAGAATGGGTAGCCGCTGGGGACAACACGATGCATGAGCCATTATTGGACTTAGCAAAGTATCTGTATCCAATGGTACTGCTGATGGTAGTGTAAGACAGACATCCAACATGCATTCTTCTCCGCATAGCATACATCGAAGCACAGGTAAGATGCAATTCTGCCAGATGGGTCTGAATGAAAGAAACCAGGTCATATTCAGATCTCTTAGCCGGCCTAATCCAAGGACTTTAGTTATGCGGTCCCGATAGCGTATAGCTAGGATCGTTTCTTCCATCGTTGCTGGAGTCTTGTCTGCGACTTGGCTTGCCATATCGGAGCAGAAGGATCAAAAATAAAATGCCTGCTACGAGTCCCAACAGAAGTGGTAGGCAGCCAAAGTCAGAATGGACAAAATTAGGAAAAATGCCCAGAACTGTTTCGAAGGGTGTTAACAGTCCCGAAAAAATTGTCTTAAATACATGTGGGATGCCACTGGTATCTGACATATTTAGGATTTGGCTTAGCATTTCTGCGAAATGCACGGGGCAATTTGTTGATAAAAGGGTATGTATCTCTGCCGTTGTCCTTGCGACTTGCACAGTTGTCTGTAGAAGGACAGACTTTATTCTGCTCAAAGTATCAATTAGAATAGAAGAGATATTCAAAGAAGGCCAAATTGTTGCCTCCGTATCTGGAGTGCTGTTTGGATCCAATACTTGCATACAGAAAGTGACCATGGAACTCACGCTGACGAGATAGGCTTTCCCTGGCACCATGCCACAACAGCTGTGGTCCACTATTAGAATATAGCTCCCGTTAGAAAGCCGTCTAAAGAATGGCTCTATCTGTCTTGCAGGTGTGCCGTGCTGGTGACATGAAAGGTTATTTGAAGTCCCCTCGCAGGCCCCTTGCAGGTTAATACCTTGACACAGAAGTATACCGCTTATTGATCGTTTACAATTTTTACCACTAAGAAATACATTCTGTTTCTTTTCACTGTAACATGTGTGTGTGTAAGGTAATTTCCATGATGACTTGATGTACCCTTTACCCAACCTTTCATACTGGCCCGCTTGTATATACTCTTGGCAGTATTCAAATTGGAAAGTTGTTATCGGAATTGTGATTATTCCATGTATTATCCATTCAATGACAGGTCTTTCTGACATTGTCAATGGTAATCTCTCAAGTTTTTCAATGCTCAGAATCGTATAGTCTGCTCCTTTTTGTGCCAAACTGATTTGTGCATCAGTAAGGTTAAAGATAGAGAATAATGACGTTGTGTTGATTAAACGCCAGGGCACGTAGCCTGAACGCAGATTTTGCAACGTCCAGCCAAGCTGTATAATAGAACGTAATTGGGACTGACCGTGTTGTAACATTAGTAAGTCCTGCTCTATTATATCAATAGCAGATGATACAATACTGTCCAGTGAATATATCTTGGAGGACAGAGTCATTAACCCATTGTCCACAACAGAAAGTGATTTTTCCAAATTAATACGATCAATTTCTCGTATTTTTTCTGCTGTTTCAATTTGCATTACTTTCCAAGCTTCGTTGTATGCAGCGTATATACCGGCCGCTATGAAACGTTTTTGACGCTGTTTGCGTGGTCCCATTATGAAATCACGCAAGTCAGCACCGTCTTTAAGTAAAGTCAAATGTTGCTTAATTTCAGCCAGTGTGGATTTCTGTAACCACTCAAGGCATAGTTTGCCTACACTGTATGTTGTAACGATCCCTGGATGTTGTCTCTGGGAGTATCTTGGGTCTGGACTGTTTAGGTTTAACCCCTGTAATTTATTCAGGAATCTATCTTGACAGTTATTTGTGTCTGTGGGCCAGATCAACCATTTTTTCCAATCAGGATGTGTTCTGTTTTGGTTAAAAATATGGGATACGCCTATCTCCACATCAGTAGTGCTATTACTATCTGGCATGGGCATTGGAATAGACGGTTTGTTTAAGTCTTTAATTTTGGCTAGGCCTAGACAGGTTGTCTGTTGAATTGTGTCATTCAAGAATATTATTTGTTCTGGGATCATGCAGGCTCTAAATAATGCTTCTAGGCCTTGGACCTGCCATTCTTTTGTACCCCAGATGGTTTTTGTTTCAATGTTATTTTTCCAGAAATCAAAACCAAATGTAATAATTTTTTCATAAAATGTTTCTGAATAAATCAATTTAGTATTTTTCAGCATCGTTTTCATTCCTGTCTTATTTAAAATTTTGAAATAAAACGTTTCTGCATCACTTGTGTTAAACCCTGAAAAGTATTGGAATTTCTCTTAAAATGTTTTCGAACTGCTTTTAGGTGGAGTTGCACAATGTTCCCATTGATTATAATTAAAAACATTTCTAGGCTGAGCAGATTTATGCAAATAGTGATGTACAAAGTGATTATAACAATACATTTCTTCATAATTTGATGAACCCTGTAAGTAATCATATTCTGTAAATTTTGCTGACATTACTAAATGTGACATCATATCATTAATACTTTCAAAGTCCCAATCATCAGAGAATGTACTTGGTTTTACAATGTCACTTAATGCAATCTTTAACTGATGTGGATATTTCAAGAGCTCAACAGGGCCATAGATTTCGTAATCCTTTTTGTCCCATGCTACCCCACCGGGTATTGGATTGGCTGTGACATTCACTGATGATAGTTCTCTTTTCTCGATGTGAGATGACTTGTGAGTCTTTAGGACCAAGTTGATGTTCTGACTTGCTGTGTCCATTGTACTGTATTTTCCTTCAATGAATTTTCCTAAACAAAGAACCATGATGAGCAAAAGCAGGAGAAAAAGTACACCTAACACAATCCAAAATTCAATCCATGGAGAAATCAGATAGGTTTCTTTGAGTTGATGTAGAAGTTCAGTTATTTTGTCTTTAAAAGTTTTTGTTGCTGGCGTTTCTTCCGATTCGCTTGGATCTTCAGAAAAGTTATCAAATTGATGAAGTAGCCAGATGCAGTTCTGTCAATTGTTGGAATTGCTTCAGGATTTTCATTTGCTTTTACAATTTTTGATTCATTAGCATAGTCTGAGGCTACATCGTTGTAGACTGGTGTTTATTGACGAACTGTTGCAATTTGGGTTTCAAGAGGCACAAGTTCCATTGCATTGTTGCATAGTCCTTTTTTATTCACTGCAGGTTTATCAAATGTGATTAGTTTCTCAGTTTGAACCTCTTGTATTGTAGCAAGTTTTGGTACTCTGCTACTTCTTGGGAGTCCACTGGGCCCACTACTTATTATTGGCCACATGATTGTGGTTTTACCAGGTCGATGGATACAACTCGGTTCTCCTTTTTACCAGCAAGGGGCGGTAGTACAACCGATCTTGTTCCGCTGATAGCTAAGACAGGTACTGCTTTTCTGTAAGAAGGCCCAAATTCCTTCATCACCGCGATCTTCTCCCTGACCAGATCCCCAATCGTTGGAATCCAGACAGGCCTTGCTGGGACAGGTGGTTTTTCTTCAGTGGCTGTTGGCTGTTGTTTTAACTTTGTGTTGCTCAGGTCTTTTCTTGTTTCATTTAAGTCCTGTAAAATAGCCAAACGATCTTTGATATCAAAGCATTTTTCTTCTACCACTGAAGACTGACTATCTAAGTCCTGAATATGCATTCTAGTCCCGAACAATAGTTCGTACGAACTGAAACCTTTTAGAGAATTTCTTGGCAGATTATTAAGACTACGTTGGACACTTGTTAAATGTTGGACCCACCCATCACCCGAACCTAATACCCTCGCCGTTATAGATTGCTTTATGTCCCGGTTTCTTCTTTCCACAATCCCATTTCCCTCAGGGTGGAAGAGACAAGAGTACCGCAATGCAATGCCCATGCTGGTCATGGCCTCCTTATAAGCTCGAGAGCTAAAAGCAGGACCCTGGTCAGAATGTAGCATGCCATTTGCGTATGTGCCGATATGGACTCGCAAATCTTTTATAACAGTCTGGCGTCAGCCGAGCGCTGGTGTCTACATTTTAAGTGAATCTAGTCTTAAACATAAATGGGACGCATTTCTCCTATTGGATTTCTGCGTATAGACAGCCTTATGCTTTCTAAAAGAAGGGTCCTGGCAATACTCCGGCCGGTTCGCCACTGCGATCTCTGTTGCAGTTTTGACAGCCCATTGCAAATTTGTAGTTGTGCAGGCTCATCCCCGGCCACCAGTATTCTGATTGTAATTCTTTCAGAGATGTGAAGATCTCCTGGTGCCTTAGACCTAATCCCATATGTGCTCCTTGAATCAAGAAGATCCTCCTGTTCGTGTTTGGAATCACTCTATCCCCCACTCCAGGGATTCGAGCAAAAGGAACGGAGTTTGCATCTATTACGTATGTATAATTGAGTGGATAGTTCAGAGGTAATGCTGTACAGTTGCCTTGTAAAGACGTTTTTACCGCCAGCATGGTTTCTCCGTCTATGTATTTTTCTGAACGCTTTTTTGTGGCTACAGAAGCCGGATTAGTTGCTTCCGCTGTGGCTGTGTTAGCCAATGAATTCCCTGCAGCGTGAACGCCATTACGCTGATGACTCAGTGTATGGATCACGTGAGTCTTTTGTAGTTCCTTCTGTAAAAGAACTACCTGTTCCCAAAGCTGTTTATGCTTTATTGTGGCACCTGTGTCATCTTTGAAACCGTTTTCAACCCAGTTCTGCAAGTCATTATTGTAAGATTTGACGCAGTAATGCGAATCGTACACTATTAGTGCGGGGAATTCGCGATCGGCATTTTCAAGCGCCATCTTTGAAGATCATATTTCAGCTCGCTGAGTTGAACAGTTTCTGAGTGATTCAGTTTTGGTAATTAACGGTCTGAATTTACCCAAGCGCCAGCGACCTTTAACAATCGCGCACGCTGCGTTGTAGGATTCTTTTTCTACATCGTAGTGTTGTGCAAATCTGTCCATGTAGATTACACAGTTGTATTTTTCGAGAGGCAGAATGTCGATTGGCAGAGGATATTCTTCTTCATATTCTAGATTTTCTAGTTTTTTCATGTTCGGGTCAAAATAGTATTTCACGTCTTCTGCAGCAAGAGAATTTTCCCATTCGATCCATTTTGGATCTAATGCCACGTTAGTCAAATTGCGTGAGCTTGTTAATGCCTCAAAGGCTGATTCTGCTGTTAAAACAGTTATTCTTTTGCCTTGTGCTTGGGCTCTTTCTTTTGCTACAGCAGTTTGAACCGCATTTACAATGTTTTCTGTAACACTGAATGTTTTTTCAGCTTGTGTGTACAAGTGTGATTTGTAAGCTATTGGTACCCTTTCTCCCTCATTCGAGGTCAGGTACGTGAATCCGCATCTTCCTGGGATGACTCGGATTACAAGGTTGCGTATGTTTTCGCGTGTTTTTAAATTTTGTTTTAGCTAACATGTCTGTTTGCAATGATCTTAAAATTTCTGTGTGTTTCTGAGTCCAATTGAATGGTTTGAAATCAGTTTTTATTAATTCATAGAGAGGTTTAACCCTCTCTGCATAATTTAGAATGTATGTTCTTCTGAAATTCAGGAAACCTAGTATCGATTGTAAGTTCTTCAGCGTTTTTGGTGCTTGGAGTACAGCGCACTTCTCTAAGAAATTGTCCGCTAGGCTTTTGCCTTCACTTGATAATTCATATCCTAAAAACAGGACTGTTAGATGGGCAATTCGTGACTTTTTAAAGTTGAATTTGTAACCCTCAGCTGCAAACCCAAGTATTATGGTGTTTACTCTTTTCAAGTGAGTATCCAAGTCATCATCTGTTAGATAGATGTCATCGACATAAGATAATGCCTCATCATCATATATTTGTAGTAACTCTGTTACCCTTGCTGAGAATAATCCTGGGCTATTCTTAAATCCCTGTGGGAGTCGACAGAAATTTTCCTGTGACCCCATTATTGAGAAAGCGGTCAAATACCTGCTTTCAGGTGCAATGTTTTGACAAAAGAATCCATTAGAGATGTCTAATGTCGTTTTGTATTTTTTGCGCACAATGTTATTCATTAGTGCTGCACTGTGTGAGTTTTGTACTGCAAATGTTTTGCAACATGAGTTAAGGTGTCTGTAGTTCAATCACCCCCTGGTATTCAAATTGATCTAAGATCTCCCTGACTTGCTTTTTAGCTTCTTGTTTGATTGGGTACTGCCTTTGTGCAGTGGGTTGACATTTTAACTGGATTTTGTGAGGAGGAGAGTCCTCATCCCATCCTACATGATTTTTGTATAATGCAGGAGCTTGGGCTACTGCCCATTTTCTTGCATATGTATATTTTCTATGAATTGGAATATGATTTGAGAAGGCAGGCATAATCATTTCTTCGCCATGAGGGCACTCCCTGACAAACTCTGGTGGCCAGTCTTTCTCAGTTAAAAGGATGTCATAGACTTTTGAAAGATTATCCCAAAAGAGACCCCTTACTTTCCTAGTCTTATCTCCCTCTATACGCAGTGTTATTTCGTATAATTTATGAGGTTTGCTAACTCTGGTATCAGCAGTTTCCACCTGAATGTATTCATTCGTGTCCACTGTCTCGTGTCAACAGGGCCATAGATTTCGTAATCCTTTTTGTCCCATGCTACCCCACCGGGTATTGGATTGGCTGTGACATTCACTGATGGTAGTTCTCTTTTCTCGATGTGAGATGACTTGTGAGTCTTTAGGACCAAGTTGATGTTCTGACTTGCTGTGTCCATTGTACTGTATTTTCCTTCAATGAATTTTCCTAAACAAAGAACCATGATGAGCAAAAGCAGGAGAAAAAGTACACCTAACACAATCCAAAATTCAATCCATGGAGAAATCAGATAGGTTTCTTTGAGTTGATGTAGAAGTTCAGTTATTTTGTCTTTAAAAGTTTTTGTTGCTGGTGTTTCTTCCGATTCGCTTGGATCTTCAGAAAAGTTATCAAATTGATGAAGTAGCCAGATGCAGTTCTGTCAATTGTTGGAATTGCTTCAGGATTTTCATTTGCTTTTACAATTTTTGATTCATTAGCATAGTCTGAGGCTACATCGTTGTAGACTGGTGTTTATTGACGAACTGTTGCA
Source organism: Lissotriton helveticus (assembly GCF_964261635.1). NCBI lineage: Eukaryota > Metazoa > Chordata > Amphibia > Caudata > Salamandridae > Lissotriton > Lissotriton helveticus. The sequence continues at coordinate 1,306,370,356 of NC_136065.1, read as the reverse complement.
ATTTGGGTTTCAAGAGGCACAAGTTCCATTGCATTGTTGCATAGTCCTTTTTTATTCACTGCAGGTTTATCAAATGTGATTAGTTTCTCAGTTTGAACCTCTTGTATTGTAGCAAGTTTTGGTACTCTGCTACTTCTTGGGAGTCCACTGGGCCCACTACTTATTATTGGCCACATGATTGTGGTTTTACCAGGTCGATGGATACAACTCGGTTCTCCTTTTTACCAGCAAGGGGCGGTAGTACAACCGATCTTGTTCCGCTGATAGCTAAGACAGGTACTGCTTTTCTGTAAGAAGGCCCAAATTCCTTCATCACCGCGATCTTCTCCCTGACCAGATCCCCAATCGTTGGAATCCAGACAGGCCTTGCTGGGACAGGTGGTTTTTCTTCAGTGGCTGTTGGCTGTTGTTTTAACTTTGTGTTGCTCAGGTCTTTTCTTGTTTCATTTAAGTCCTGTAAAATAGCCAAACGATCTTTGATATCAAAGCATTTTTCTTCTACCACTGAAGACTGACTATCTAAGTCCTGAATATGCATTCTAGTCCCGAACAATAGTTCGTACGAACTGAAACCTTTTAGAGAATTTCTTGGCAGATTATTAAGACTACGTTGGACACTTGTTAAATGTTGGACCCACCCATCACCCGAACCTAATACCCTCGCCGTTATAGATTGCTTTATGTCCCGGTTTCTTCTTTCCACAATCCCATTTCCCTCAGGGTGGAAGAGACAAGAGTACCGCAATGCAATGCCCATGCTGGTCATGGCCTCCTTATAAGCTCGAGAGCTAAAAGCAGGACCCTGGTCAGAATGTAGCATGCCATTTGCGTATGTGCCGATATGGACTCGTAAATCTTTTATAACAGTCTGGCGTCAGCCGAGCGCTGGTGTCTACATTTTAAGTGAATCTAGTCTTAAACATAAATGGGACGCATTTCTCCTATTGGATTTCTGCGTATAGACAGCCTTATGCTTTCTAAAAGAAGGGTCCTGGCAATACTCCGGCCGGTTCGCCACTGCGATCTCTGTTGCAGTTTTGACAGCCCATTGCAAATTTGTAGTTGTGCAGGCTCATCCCCGGCCACCAGTATTCTGATTGTAATTCTTTCAGAGATGTGAAGATCTCCTGGTGCCTTAGACCTAATCCCATATGTGCTCCTTGAATCAAGAAGATCCTCCTGTTCGTGTTTGGAATCACTCTATCCCCCACTCCAGGGATTCGAGCAAAAGGAACGGAGTTTGCATCTATTACGTATGTATAATTGAGTGGATAGTTCAGAGGTAATGCTGTACAGTTGCCTTGTAAAGACGTTTTTACCGCCAGCATGGTTTCTCCGTCTATGTATTTTTCTGAACGCTTTTTTGTGGCTACAGAAGCCGGATTAGTTGCTTCCGCTGTGGCTGTGTTAGCCAATGAATTCCCTGCAGCGTGAACGCCATCACGCTGATGACTCAGTGTATGGATCACGTGAGTCTTTTGTAGTTCCTTCTGTAAAAGAACTACCTGTTCCCAAAGCTGTTTATGCTTTATTGTGGCACCTGTGTCATCTTTGAAACCGTTTTCAACCCAGTTCTGCAAGTCATTATTGTAAGATTTGACGCAGTAATGCGAATCGTACACTATTAGTGCGGGGAATTCGCGATCGGCATTTTCAAGCGCCATCTTTGAAGATCATATTTCAGCTCGCTGAGTTGAACAGTTTCTGAGTGATTCAGTTTTGGTAATTAACGGTCTGAATTTACCCAAGCGCCAGCGACCTTTAACAATCGCGCACGCTGCGTTGTAGGATTCTTTTTCTACATCGTAGTGTTGTGCAAATCTGTCCATGTAGATTACACAGTTGTATTTTTCGAGAGGCAGAATGTCGATTGGCAGAGGATATTCTTCTTCATATTCTAGATTTTCTAGTTTTTTCATGTTCGGGTCAAAATAGTATTTCACGTCTTCTGCAGCAAGAGAATTTTCCCATTCGATCCATTTTGGATCTAATGCCACGTTAGTCAAATTGCGTGAGCTTGTTAATGCCTCAAAGGCTGATTCTGCTGTTAAAACAGTTATTCTTTTGCCTTGTGCTTGGGCTCTTTCTTTTGCTACAGCAGTTTGAACCGCATTTACAATGTTTTCTGTAACACTGAATGTTTTTTCAGCTTGTGTGTACAAGTGTGATTTGTAAGCTATTGGTACCCTTTCTCCCTCATTCGAGGTCAGGTACGTGAATCCGCATCTTCCTGGGATGACTCGGATTACAAGGTTGCGTATGTTTTCGCGTGTTTTTAAATTTTGTTTTAGCTAACATGTCTGTTTGCAATGATCTTAAAATTTCTGTGTGTTTCTGAGTCCAATTGAATGGTTTGAAATCAGTTTTTATTAATTCATAGAGAGGTTTAACCCTCTCTGCATAATTTAGAATGTATGTTCTTCTGAAATTCAGGAAACCTAGTATCGATTGTAAGTTCTTCAGCGTTTTTGGTGCTTGGAGTACAGCGCACTTCTCTAAGAAATTGTCCGCTAGGCTTTTGCCTTCACTTGATAATTCATATCCTAAAAACAGGACTGTTAGATGGGCAATTCGTGACTTTTTAAAGTTGAATTTGTAACCCTCAGCTGCAAACCCAAGTATTATGGTGTTTACTCTTTTCAAGTGAGTATCCAAGTCATCATCTGTTAGATAGATGTCATCGACATAAGATAATGCCTCATCATCATATATTTGTAGTAACTCTGTTACCCTTGCTGAGAATAATCCTGGGCTATTCTTAAATCCCTGTGGGAGTCGACAGAAATTTTCCTGTGACCCCATTATTGAGAAAGCGGTCAAATACCTGCTTTCAGGTGCAATGTTTTGACAAAAGAATCCATTAGAGATGTCTAATGTCGTTTTGTATTTTTTGCGCACAATGTTATTCATTAGTGCTGCACTGTGTGAGTTTTGTACTGCAAATGTTTTGCAACATGAGTTAAGGTGTCTGTAGTTCAATCACCCCCTGGTATTCAAATTGATCTAAGATCTCCCTGACTTGCTTTTTAGCTTCTTGTTTGATTGGGTACTGCCTTTGTGCAGTGGGTTGACATTTTAACTGGATTTTGTGAGGAGGAGAGTCCTCATCCCATCCTACATGATTTTTGTATAATGCAGGAGCTTGGGCTACTGCCCATTTTCTTGCATATGTATATTTTCTATGAATTGGAATATGATTTGAGAAGGCAGGCATAATCATTTCTTCGCCATGAGGGCACTCCCTGACAAACTGACTCTGGTGGCCAGTCTTTCTCAGTTAAAAGGATGTCATAGACTTTTGAAAGATTATCCCAAAAGAGACCCCTTACTTTCCTAGTCTTATCTCCCTCTATACGCAGTGTTATTTCGTATAATTTATGAGGTTTGCTAACTCTGGTATCAGCAGTTTCCACCTGAATGTATTCATTCGTGTCCACTGTCTCCAGAAGATTCATTAGGATCTTGCGAGCTATGGTCACTTCTGCTGCGCTGTCTAGCATTGTCTTGGCCCACTCTCCGTTTTTCAGTTGTGTCCTCAGTATCCTCGGCATGTTTAATTATTTTAATACTGGCTACCTTCTTTCTTGAAAATTGTAATTTTTTACTTTGATGAGCAGGTTCCTTGTCTTTGGACTTGACGTGCTCTTCCCTGTGTTCTGACCGTCCTCTTCTTTCCGATTTCTGTGAGGAAGTCTGAAAAGATCGAGAGGGACGTGTATCAATATCTTGATATCTATCAGGTTTTTTCAAATTATCCCTATTTCTAAGGTTGTATCTTTTCCCAGAGGGCTCCCTCTGGGGAGACTTGTGCCCTTGGTCCGGAGATCTTTCTCTCCGCCGAGGAGACCTTCCTCTGGACTGGAATCTTTTTTCTTTGGGAGGGGATTGTTTATTTCCATCCTAGCTCTTTTTTGGAGTTTTTAGATTATTTTTAATAAATATTTTTTCAGGATTTTCAGTTACTGGTTTCCCACCCAAACTATCTCTACCTAGTTCTTCATAGGATTTTTCTATGATTCTGGCAAGTTCAAATGGCTGTTCTGCTATATCTGTTTCTTTCAATTTCTGGCGGATCGCCACAGATGCTGCTTCTCCTTTTACATTGGCTAATATTATAGCCGAGACCTGCTTGAAGTCTTTCAGTAATTTTATACCCAGAGTTAAAGCAGGTTCTGGACCGTATTCATTTTGAATCTGTCTTAGTACATCTGGTATTACCACCATGGACGGAACACCATGTGTTTTTGTGTAAATGGAAGCAAAGACTGTGCCCCAAGTGTCACAGTCCTCCACATGTGGTGCGATCCCCATTGGAAGACAGATAGTCAGAATTCTGTGTTTCTCAGTAGGTGTAGTATCAGGAAATACTGCCTCTATTTGAGTGATTTTTTGTGCTAACCAGAATGGAATTTGTTCCCGTTTTGCGGGTGTTTTACCAAGACAGGATTGTATGTTCTGTGGTGTAATGTTGTTTGTGTTCCCCTGATGAGGGGTCAGCTGTGGAATGTTAATAGCTGGTTGGACTGTTGTGGTCCGCATTACATATTGGACTAATTGTCTATGTATTTTAATCAGTTGTTTTAGCTGTGCTAAAAGTTCTGGTACTGACATTTTTTCGATGTCTGTATGTGGTGTGTAGCTGGCTAGAACCGGCCACGTTGCTCCTGGTCTACCTAGTGGACCGAGCCTGGTGATGTGATTGTTATGTTTTAGGGCGCCTTTAAACCAGAGCAGGTGCTCTTGGTAATTTAATGGGATTTCAATCTCCTCGAAAGGAGTGTATTCATCCGGAGGTTCCTCTATTTTGTAATAGTGGAAGTCGTGTGTGACAGTGTTTGCTGCTGGAAAGTTTATCCATGAATAGAATACCTCTGTCTGCCGATATTCATGGGCCTCTATCACGAATATGACTATACTACCTCGTGATGTCAGTCCGTTTTCTATAAGTTTAATAGTTATAGTTCTTCTTATGTTGACCGGAATGAGTATAGCATTCGGGTCATTCTGTTGGAGAGTTGTGTCTTCCAACAACAGTTGAGACGCTGTAGCATCTCTTTCTTCGTCTCCGTCAGGCATTTTACTGACAGAAGGTTTTTGGGTTGCAGATCAGGTTTCAAGGAAACAAAGATTAGGTGCACAATATTTTGGAACACTGTATCCTTCAACGTTGACTAAACCAAAAACTTTACATGGGAATCTCTTCCTACTAAGTTCCGGCAGATTTTAACCTTTTACCCACTCCAGACGTCTTTTGGAGTATTTACGGGAAAAGGGTTCTGTGTGAAAAAGCACGATTGAGTTACTCTAACGTCTTCCGTTAGATTTATCGCCTTACGAAACGTTGGGCGCCATGTAGTGTAGTTCCTATAGTCCCAATAGGCTCTGCGCATTGGAATAACATATTCAGCAGTGTAGACGTAGGACTGAAGTCGACTAGGTCTCTACTGACTATATTAGACTTAAGTTTTGCCAGCTAGCTCGGAGGTCACTAGAAACTTTCTCGAATAAACGAGGATGAGTTTAACCTCCCTGGATAGACAAGAAGGGATTAGCTTCTGACAACCACATAACATGACAACTTTGCTCCCTCAGAATAAGAGTGTATCTCTAGAGTCGTGTGAAAACAAGAGACAGCTATTTCACTCAGTCAAGTGTGCATACTTAGTTTCACCAGAGTGCAGAGAAAAGAGAGACGGGTGTTTTCAATAAAAGGTGTTATTTATTGAGCAGTCTTCTTTCTCATACAAGAGAAATGAATTGCCACAATTGCAATACTTAGCATAAAGTAAAGTGCGTACAGTAAAAGGAGGATTAAGAAATAATACTGTAAAAGCATTGATATGGTTTCTTAGCCATATGTTTCTTTAAAATGGATAAAATATATACATACAAATATACATTGACTAACGTACTCAACTGGGGCTTCTAAATACGCCTACCCCGGTGTACCTGACCTAAGCCTAATACGTGGGAAGGAGTAAGTAAGTAGCAGTTTAAGTTAAGTTGGTTTTGCCAAGGAATCTGAATCAAGAATTCTCTTTAAGGGTTTAGTCAGCTCCGTACCTGGGTATTAGAAAGCGGGAGGTCTGGTATCTCTCTCTCAGGACTCGATATCCCAGTAACCCGCGAGGGTATCTGGAAACACCGGAGCTGGATTTCTCAGCAGGAGAAAAGACAGCGTCTCTCTCAGTGCGTCAAAGAGGAGGGGCGGCGTCCGTGGGCTCTCGCATCAGCTGGGCTCTCGGGTAAGTAGATAGTCACTCTGCTCCAAAACCACCACCGTGTGTTTGCTTAAGGCAACGTTGGTATATTTATACCTGGAAGGTGCCGGGTTTTGACGTAAGGTTGGACATAAGACATCAATAAAGATGTCACTAAGAACTGGCCGTTCTTAGAGTGCTCACAGGAGTTCTAGGGAAAAATCAAAACAGAAGCAATGGGGAATTCCCAGGTTGCTGGAGGTTTGGTTTGTTTATAGAACTCGTTGTACTTTCTAGGAGCCTGGGGAAGTAGCCTTGCTTAATTTGGACAGCATGGGCTATGACTAAATATGGATATGATTCTTATGCCTTTATAGGGATATTATTTATTATAATCACATAAGGGCATAAATCAGGACTATCGAATTTAGGGTCCTAGATAGAACTACAACAGTATCAGCGGTTTCAACTTGGATGCTTTCATTCAAGTCCACTGTCTCCAGATGATCCTTCAGAATCTTGCGAGCTATGGTTACCTCTGCTGCGCTGTCTAGCATTGTCTGGGCCCACTCCCAGTTCTTGAGTTGTTTCCTCAAGATCCTCGGCATGTCTGAACTTTAGACTTGCTACCTCCTTATTGGTGAATTGAGTTTTCTTATTTTTTGGAACGTGTTGTTCGTCTTTGGACTTCACTCGTTCTTTTTGTTCTGATCATCCTCTTCTTTCAGATTTCTGATAGGAAGTCTGAAAGGTACGAGAGGAATGTGTATCATTATCTTGATATCTATCGGGTTTTCTCAAATTATCCCTATTTCTAAGGTTGTATCTTTTTTCGGATGGCTCCTGTTGAGGAGACCTTCCTCTGGACTGTGAACGCTTCTCTCTAGGAAGTGTCTGTTTGCTGTTTTCCCACTTCTTTTTAGGAGTAGTGAGATTATTTTTAATAATAACTTTTTCAGGATTTTCAGTGTCTGGGGTTTTACTGGTTTCCCACCCAAACTATCTCTATCTAGTTCTTCATAAGATTTTTCAATTATTCTGGCAATCTCATATGGTTGCTCAGTAATATCTGTTTCTTTTAGTTTTTGGCGGATGACCACTGATGCTGCTTCACCTTTAATGTTGGCTAATAGTATAGCCAGTAGCTGTTTGAAATCTTTCAGTAATTTCATACCCAGATTTAAGGCCGGTTCCGGACCATCTTCATTTTGAATCTGTCTCAGAACGTCTGGTATTACCGCTATAGATGGGACACCATGTGGTTTAGTGTATATTGAAGCAAAGACTGTATCCCAAGTGTCGCAGTCCTCTACGTGTGGTGCAATCCCCATTGGTAAACAGATTGTCAGAATCCTGTGTTTCTCATGAGGGTACTATCAGGGAATACCGCCTCTATTTGAGTAATTTTTTGTGCTCACCAGAACGGAATTTGGTCTCGTTTTGCAGGCAATTTACCAATGTGTTGTAATTTTGTTTGTGTTCCCCTGGTGTGGGATCTGCTGTGGAATTCTTACAGCTGGTTGGACTGTTAAAGTCTGCATGACATATTGAACCAACTGCCTCTGTATTTTAATGTGCTGTTTTAGCTGAGCTAACAATTCAGGAGCTGTCATTCTTTCAATGTCAGGCTGTGGTGTATAGCTGGCTAGTACAGGCCATTTGGCTCCTGGGCCACCTAGTGGACCGAGCCTGGTAATGTGATTTTGATGTTGTAGGGCGCCATTAAACCAGAGCTGATGCTCTAGGCAAGTTAGTGGAATTTCAATGTCCTCGAAAGGAACGTATTCCGCTGGTGGCTCCTCTAATTTATAGTAGTGGAACTCGTGTGTTACTGCATTTATTGCAGGAAACAGAATTCATGAATAGAATACCTCTGACTGCCGATATTCATGCGCCTCTACTACAAATATTACTTTACCACCTCTCGATGATACTCCATTTTCTATAAGTTTTATAGTTATTGTTTTCCTTTTATTTGCCGGGATGAGTATGGCATCGGCGTCATTCTGTTGGAGATTTGTGTCGTCTAAAACTGCCTGAGCTGCTGCTGCAGCTCTATCCCTTTCGTCGTCACTCATTCATTCATTTAAACTTTATTCGGTTATTTAAAACAGAAAACAACCATAAAAGTACAGGTAAAAAACACAATAATTAAGCAATCCAGGTTAAATAATTTGCTTACCCGAAATAGTGTAAATTCAAATGATAGATTTCCAAAATTTAAAAACAGTTTTCAAATAAACGGACAGGGATGCTACTGTAAAAATATTATCAAGCCGTTGCAATACTAAAAAAGCAAGACGACACTGGTTAAAATCCATGATCTTTAGTAAGGGGACAATCTACCTTTTTCTGGGATTGGTATAAAATCTGCAAAAGAAAAGAATGTGGAAGTCTGACTGTTCAGATAGATCACCACAGGGGCACTTAATAATTTGTTTACCCCAAATATTCATGACAGGGAAACTAAGAAGCCTAAAAAGCATGTTAAATCTAAAGCGCGTAAGTAAAAATCTTTCAAAGTTGCTCATAGGTAGTCCAATATAAGGTTGCATTTGTTCTGAGATCATTATTAATTGGTGGGCAGCCACAGTTTTCTTCAACATTTCAACACTAGTTCTTTGTTTGCCCAAAGACCTCATGCATGTATCCTTTAGAGTTTTCCTAGGGACAAGATTCATGGATGAGGGGTTCTCATAATATTCCAGGTGACCTATGTTTACCATGAAGGACATTACATAACTTAACCACTTCACTTTGCCCCGTTTCTTTAGACTCATTGCATCCCTAAGAATAGAGCGATTAAAAGCACATTCATCCGTCGTCCACACCCTGTGCCACAGTAGTACAGGAGCAACCCTGATTATATCTTCTAGAAAAGGTACCCCCAGCTCAACGTGGCAAACATAGGTTGATGTGCTTTCAGGAACTGCTAGGAGGAATCTCAGGAGGGTATTCTCCACCGTCTGCAACAGTTTTAAATTTGCATGTCCCCACAGTCCTGCACCGTAGGTAGCAATTGACACGCAAGTTGCCCTGTACACAGTTAGGAGTTCCCTTGGTGGTTTTTTACCTATCCTTTTACTAAAACCTTTCAGCGCCATTATAGATTTACAAAACAGTAGACGCCTGGTATACATCATAATATTCCATCGACCAGCCTGATTGAATAATACGCCCAGATAAAGTAGGGGTTAGTTCGAGGGGTTTTTTACTGACATAAATGATTTTCTCTCTTTTATATTGCCTGCAGCCATAGGTCATACTAAACGTTTTAGTACAGTTTAACTTCAAGTTTAGTCTGGACATGAAGAATGTAAAAGTATTAACCATCATTTCCATGGCCAGCAGCGTCCTGGCCATCAGGACCGCATCATTGGCATACAGGAGAGCCGGAATAGATCTTCTTCCGACACGCGGCATATCCATACACTCCTCTAATAGTACTCTTTCCAAGTCATTAATGTAAATTGTAAAGAGAAAAGGAGCAAGGACACAGCCTTGCCGCACCCCTCTCGCAACGCTGAAGGTGTCAGTACGCTCTCCGTTTTTCCCATATCTAACTCGGGCATTAGCCCCTGCATAAAGTTCTCTGAGGTAATTAATTATGTTTATATCTACCCCTAAATTCTGTAATATCAGCCATAGCTTGGAATGGGAGACGCAGTCAAAAGCCGACATCAAGTCGACAAAAGTTAAAAACATACGACCACCCTTAGATGTAGCATACTTTTCTGTAAGTATATGCAGATTAAGGCATTGGTCAATTGTACCCAGCCCCTTCCTAAAACCGTACTGGAGTTCACTAATTATGGAATACTCCTCCGCCCATGCTTGCATCCTATTTAAAATTACTCGACCAAAAATCTTAATGGTAGAGTCAAGTAGTGAGATTTGCCCTTTTTAAATAAGGGAACAATAATTGACTCACACCATGAAGGCAGCAGACCCTTGGAGCAGGTAGCATTAAAAACCTGGGTAAGCAGCGGGCCCCAAAGATCCATGTTGTTCTTATAAAGGTCAACTGGAACGCCATCGGGGCCTGGCGCCTTACCTCAAGCACTAGCCTTTATGCTCGCTTCTACTTCTTTTAAGGTAATGTCCAATGCTATCAAGGTTCTAGTCTATACCATTTCGGTCCCAGCATAATCCCGGGTATGGGCTTGTACCCATTCACTCTCCTACCAATACAGTTCTTCAAAATGTCTAACCCACTCATTTTCGGGGATGGCCATTTCCACCCTAGCCTTAACATTGTCAGAAAAGAGGGGCGCATTTACTATCTTCCAGAATGCTGTCAAAACTTTATTTTGGGAGGGCTCACACAATGCTACCCAAGCTTCCTTTTTAATAGTTTCCTTCCTTATTTTTAAAGTTCTCTTATAATCCTTCCGTAGTACTTTAGCAAGGTTAGTATCTCTTAAGAGAGCATTTAAGGCACGCTTAAGTTTTGATCAAGTTTTTGTACAGTCAGTATCAAACCAGCTTGACTCGTCACTCATTGTGTTGACCGAACGTTTTGCAGAGCAAGATTCAAGGAAACAAAGATTAGGTGCACAATATTTTGGAACACTGTATCCTTCAATGTTGAACAAACTAAAAACTAATACATGGGATTTTTTTGTCCTACTTAGTTTAAAGCAGATATTTTATTATTTTATCCACTCCAGACGTCTATTGGAGTATTTTTACGTGAAAAAAGGGGTCTGTGTGAAAAGCACGACTGAGTTACTCTAGTATCTAGCGTTAAATTATCGCCTTACCAAACGTTGGGCGCCATGTAGTGTAGTTCCTATATTCCCAATATGCTCTGCGCATTGGAATAATATATCCTGTAGTTTAGATGTAGGACTGAAGTCGACTAGGTCTCTACTGAATACACTAGACTTAATTGTGTGTGTGGCAGCTAGCTCAGAGATCACTAGAAACTTTCTCGAATGAACAAGAAGGGATTAGTTTCTGACAACCGCATAAACATGACAACTTTGTTTCCCAAAAATAAGAAATCTTTCTCTAGAGTCGCGGAAATAATAGATAGTTATTTCACTCAGTCAATTGTGCATGCTTAGTTTCACCAGAGGTGCAGAGAAATAGAGAGACGGGCGTTTTCAATAATAGGGTATTTATTGAATAGTCTTCTTTCTCAAGCATAAGAAATGTACTGCTGCAATTGTAATACTTGCAGTAAAGTATAAAGCGTACAGTACGAAGTGTAATATAAAATAATACGGTAAAAGCATGATATGGTTTTTAAGCCATAAAATACATAAAATACATACAGTGATAAATAATGACTAAAAGTACTCACTGGTGCTTCTAAGATATGCCTACCACTGTGTACCTAACCTAGGTCTAGTACAAGGGAAGAAGTAAGTAAGGTTTAGCCAAGTTTTAGTATTCTTTGCCAAGAATCTAATCCAAGAATTCTCTTAGGGTCTAATCAGCTCCGTACCTTGGTTTTAGAATGTAGGAGGTCTGGTATCTCTTTCTCTCAGGACTCGATTTCCCAGCAACCCGCAAGGGTAGCTTGGAAACACCGGAGCTGGATTTCTCGGCTGGAGAAAGTACAGCGTCTCTCAGTGCGTCAGCTGGAGGGTCTGCTTCCTTCGGCACTTGCTGCAGCAGGGCACGTCGGGCAAGTAGATAGTCGAACTGCTCCAAACCAATGTGTGTTTGTTTGGACAAGTGTGGGCATATTTATACCTTGAAGGTGCCGAGTTTGACATAAGATTGGACATAATAACAACATTAGAGACTTAATTCTCTGAAAACTCCATCAGTTCTTGGATACATTAATATTCATGCAGGGGGAAGTCCCTGACTGCTGAAGGCGGGTTTTTCCAAGAAATCGTTGCAGATTTTCGGAACTAGTGGAAGTAGCCCAGCCGTATTAGGACTACTTGAGCTATGTCTTTTTTTTTTTTTTCCTCATATTGCGAAAATTTTGTATATATGGAAAATCAGGTCTCTGCCTCTGTTTTGTACCGTCACTGCCCCAAGGTCTATCTTGGTTAGGGGAGTTTCCCTTGTTTTGCTGTATCAGAGGAGCCCTTTTTAGCCATTTACATTTTGACATTTCTGTTGTTTCGAGGGGAGGAGCTAGCCACCATGACTACTCTGTGAGTATTGTACTCATCAACCAGAAAATGCTTTCGCTTAATCATGGGACCGTATATTCTATCCTTACATTAGAGGTCAGGTAGTTTTCCATGATTTCCCAGTATTTAAATCTCTTGTTAACTTTCCCTCTTATATCTAGTCTGTTTATCTTAATGGCTGAATTTATCCATTCTGCATGTGTTGGAGGTGTAGGCCCAATCCACTTAATACATACCTCCCTCCTTGCTATCACCATTAATACAAAAAGTAGATTCGCTTCACTTACTGTTAGCTCTTGCCCTTCCCCTGAGCTGTCAATCCCAAAAAGAATAAGACTTGTACTTACATTTAGTTGTCTTTCAAAGATCGATCCTAGAGTCTTACCAACTTCTTCCCAAAACTTTTCCAGGAGTGGGCAACTCCAAAACATATGGACATCGTCCGCTCTCTCTTCTCCGCACTTTGGGCATTTCTTTACTCCTGCATTTTTAAATTTTGAGAGTTTTTTCGGTGTCCAATAAGCCCTATGAAGCGTGTAAAGATGATTTCTTTTCAAGGCCGCTGATATTAGTGTTGACCAACATTTCTTTAAAGACTGTTCCCATATTCTGGTTAGGTCTATCATAGGCAGATCTCTTCCCCATATTTGATCTTCAGTCTGAGTGTTTTCATCTCCTGTCATTATAAAGGTCCAGTACCACTTTGCAATTTCCTTTTTTATGGGTAAGGTTTTTATCATTTCTTTTTCAAGATTTTTACTGTCTTTGTCGTTGTCCGGAATTGTTTTTGCCCAGCTGTTTAGTTGGTAATACTTGAATTTAGAAATTGTCCCGTTGGAAATTGTGTGTAGTTTTTCCCAGGAGATTAGTGTTGATCCGTTTATAAGTTGGCCCCAATACTTGATGTTAGCTTGTTTCAGAGGGTTAGCCATTGCGTCTTTTAAGCATTCCGGGGTTCCAGGTGAGTCCCATACCGGTGCCATTGAGCTATAATAGGGAATGTTTAGCATTTTTCTGATTTGAAGCCATAATTTAGCTGCCTCCTTTAGTATCTTTAATTTGATTTTTTAAAGTATTTTGGATGTCCAAATTTGAACAGAAAATGATCCTCGGCTTCTGTCATTGCCTGTAAATATTCTGGATAGTATTGGTGAATATTTAAAAGTGTTCGCATGTTTTTGAATGCCCTGTGGTATTCCGTAAGGTCTGGGCTTGCTATCCCTCCATACTCTTTTTTTCTCCTGAGTTTTTTTCTTGATATTCTTATTCCTTTAGAGGCCCAAATAAAGCTAGTGATTTCCCCCTGTAGTTTCGTTAATGCATCTTTTTTAAATTCTAGTGGGATGTTGTTAAAGAGGTATGTGTATTTAGGCAGTACAGTCATCTTGATGATATTTGACCTCCCTATAAACTTAAGGGCAGGGTGGACCATACTTTAAGTAATTTCCTTACCTCACGTGCTACTCTATTTAGGTTTTCCTGTGGAATTTTTTTAGATCATGATTTACTAGGATACCCAGGTATTTTATTTCTTGCCTGACGTTAGGGTTATTTATGTGTGTATTCCATGTCATGATTTCAGTTTTGGTATGATTGACTAGATATCCTGAGACCTCCCCGAAGTTGTTTAAAGTTTTTTCTATGACTAGTTTTGAATTGATATAGTTATCCGTGAATAACATCAGGTCATCAGCATAAAGTGCAATCTTTTTTTCCCATCCCTGGTATTTGAAGGGGCTTATTTCCTTATTGGCTCTAAGCTTGTTTGCTAAAGGCTCGATGTATAGATTAAAAAGCAAAGGAGAAAGGGGGCATCCCTGTCTGGTACCTCTTTGTATTCTGATATCATTTGTAAGGTTGCCGTTGATCAAGATTTTAGATCTTGGATTTTTATAAATTTCTCCTACGGCATGTAAAAGGGAATCGCCTAGATTGTTTTTAGTCATTATTTTCTTCAGAAAGGACCAGTTTACTCTATCGAATGCCTTAGCGGCATCGACAGTTAATATTGTTAGAGGAATCTTCTTTAATGTGGCAATATCTACAGCGCTCAAAAGTTCGTGTGTAAGTTCGTGTAGTTGTCTGCCTTTTGTGAAGCCTTTTTGATCAGGATGTATAAGCTGAGGCATGAGTCTTCCTAGTCTAGCTGCTAAAATCTTTGTGAATATTTTATAATCCGCGTTGAGCAGAGATATCGGGCGGTAGGATTCACATTTTGTGGGATCTTTTCCTGGTTTTAAGATGATAGTTATTACCGCGTCATTCCAGGAGTCAGGTAGTCTATCACGTTGTTTGAAAGATAGATTCACCAGATCTGTTATATGTGGGGATAAAGTTTCTATTAAAGTCATATAAAACTCATTTGGCAATGCGTCTGGACCTGCGGCTTTTGCTTTCTTCAATGTTTTTATTACATCCTTAACTTCAGTGATTGTTATTTCTTTATTTAACTCATTCTTCTCTTCTACCTTTAAAGTTAAGAATGATATGTCTCTTAAATAATCCTCTATCTGTTCCTCAGATGGGTTAATGTCTTCAGTGTATAGTTCAGAAAAAAAAGCTTCAAATTCTTTCCTTATTGCGTCTTCCTCTATGATCGGACTTGGAAGTTCAGGTTTTTTTAGACTCTTTACTTTAGTTCTAGCCATGTCTGTCTTTAACTTCCATGCAAGCCATTTTCCGCAGCCTTCCCCGTACTCGTGGTTTGCCAGCTTACTTGTTTCCCATCTTGATCGTATTCTATCCTCGAGAATATCACATAGGGAATCTTTCTGTTTCTGTCTGTCCTTTTGTAAATATTCTTTCTTAACAGGGTCTATTTCCTCCAGTATTTGGGTATCTAGGATGTTTATGTTCTTTTCCAGACCTGTTATCTCTTGCTTTAGTTTCTTAGATTTATATGACCCTAAGCTAAGTAGCTTACCCCTTATTACGGCCTTATATGCATCCCAGGTAACTTGTTTTGCTGTGCCATGTTTATTGTTTTCAAAAAAGTTTTCTGTTTCAGTTTTAAGTTCCTGTATGATTTGCTGGTCTACTAACATAGCCCTTTCGACTGTAAATCTCTTTAGTGTTGTGACTTCTTTAATTTGAACTGTTAACTGTACAGCGGAATGATCTGATAAATGGGCTGGTAAATGAGTTAAGTTTGTTACGCTTTCAACTAAGCTTCTATCTACCAAGAAGTAGCGTATTCTTGACCTATGTCCCAATTTTTTGTTGTGTAAAGTATAGGGCTGGCTTTTGTCTCCTTTATCCTTCCATATATCTATCAGATCTAAGTCTGTTTTATATATCCCAATCCATTCCCTCATTTTTGGTAGATTGGATTGCCTTCCTGGGGGGGGACCTGTCTACTTTAGGATCTAGTATAAGATTGAAATCTCCTCCTAGAATTATCGGGTGGTGATCGATAACAAGTGTGTATATAAGTTTTGAAGTGGCTGAGGGTCGTCAAGGTTAGGGCCATAGTAACCTGCTATTGTGAATGAATTGTTTTCCATTTTTACTTTAGTTATTGCCCACCTACCCTTACTGTCGACTTCCGAGGATTCCATGGTTGCTTTTAGTGATTTTGATGATTATGGCTACTCCTTTAATGTTACAGCTTTGATTTGTACAAACATACGAGTCTATCCATCTTAAGTTTTTCATTGTCTGATCCCATTCTTCTTTTAGAAGATGTGTCTCTTGTAATATAATGATTTCACTTTCCGTTGTCCTGATGTATTCTAGGATTTTATTCCTTCTGCTTTTTGTTCTCATTCCATTTACATTCCAGCATAGTATTTAGATTTTTTTACTAATTTCTCCCATCCATCCTGTTTGTTGTTAGTGTATTTAGAATACAATTACTCCATGTTTCAGTAGGGGCTTCGACTTTCCGTTCATTCCATTTTTCCCAATGTTTGAGGATTATTTTTGTAGTTTTTTTCCCCATTTTGCTCCCCACCCATTTTTTATTTCTTGATTTTTTTTTTGTTTTTTTGTTTTGTACTCTATCCTTACCCTCCCTGGGGAAGCCTCCTTTTTCTTTTCTTAGGGTTTTCATTTTAACCCCTTTGTAGCTCTTTGACTCCTAACTTGAGTGCGGTATATGTTTATTTTTTTATACTTATTGCGCTCTACACCTTTTGGTTTGCTTCTGTGGTTTCTTGCACATGTTTTTCTTTTATTAGAATTCCTATTTTGAGAACTTCTATTAACTTGCGGGGTTTTCCATACGATTTTTATCTCTCATAAGCTCAAGTAGAGTTTTTACTTCTTCGGGGTCTCTAATATTCCTCATTTTATTGCGCCACATAATTCTTAAAGAGGGTGGAAATTTAATTTGCACTGTGGCACCCAGTGATTGTAGTTCCGGCATGAGTTTCCCCAGTTCCCATTGCCTATCTTGTGAAGCTTTAGACATATCGGACCTGATTCTGAAGGACCATGAGCCTTTATTAAAGCTACCTTTTTTCAGGGCCTCACCAAGAATTTTCTCCTTTAATGTATAAGTTTTTAAATTAACGAGTATTTTCCTGGGTGTTTTTCTCTCCTTGTTTTTTCCGAAAGGATCTCTGTGAACTCTTTGCATGTCTTCCTTTAATTGCCCTATGTCGATCCAGGGAAAATGTTCCACTAAGAGTTCTGCAATAAACTTCTTGATGTCAGATCCTTCTTCGTTCTCTGGTACATTCAGGATTCGGATGTTGTTTTTCAAGCGATTCTAGCTTCTCGCTCAGATTTTTTCCTTCCTGTTTCAATGCACTTAGCTCTTTCCGATTACTTTCTACTTTTTTATTCAGAACAGTTACTTCCCCTTCCACAGCTGTCACTCTTGCTCCTAGAGCGTTTAGTTTACCATCCAATTTCTCGCATACTTCTTGAATTTTGTCTTGCTTGGTTTCTGATATGGCGAATTTATCTCTCATCTCAGTCCAAATTCTCTCTAGGAACTCATTCGTCTGATTTTTAGGACTTGTTTTTTCAACCTCTTGTGTCTTTTGTATGGTTTCTTCGCTCCTCTCCGTACCTTCATTATTTCCATTGTTTTCATCTTGAAGGTCCATTGTTGCGGCTGCTTCTGCCATTTCTTGAGGTATAGGAAAAATTGCTGGTTCCTCTGTAAGTTGCGTGTGCATATGACTTTTGTCTCCTATATATTTGGATGCTTCTCTGTTGATATTTAGCTCCAAACCACTGTGTGTTTGTTTGGACAAGTGTGGGCATATTTATACCTTGAAGTTGCTGAGTTTGACGTAAGATTGGACATAATAACGTCATTAGAGACTTAATTCTCTGAAAACTCCATGAGTTCTTGGATAAATTAATATTCATGCAGGGGGAAGTCCCTGACTGCTGAAGGCGGGTTTTTCCAAGAAATCGTTGTAGATTTTCGGAACTAGTGGAAGTAGCCAAGCCGTATTAGGACTACTTGAGCTATGTCTTAATATGGTTATGATTTCTATGCCTATATAAGGATATGATATTTTACATCTATATAAGGGCATGAATCGGGAAAATTACACTAGGGTCCTAATACGCTATACAACAGGTTCAGAACCAGGCAGCACAGTTGATATCCCAACAACGCAGATGGGAACATATATCCCCCACTATGAAAGAGCTACATTGGCTTCTCATCCCACAAATATGTGCGTTTAAGGTTGGCTGTCTCATTTTTAAAACTTTGCATGGTGCTAGCCCAAAATATTTATCCAGACTTGTCCAGAAATATCTACCTGCCCATAACAACCTTCTAGTCATTCCTTCGTACAAACGGAAATGAATAGGTGGCTGCAGGTTTGCGGTACTGGCCCCCAATTTCTTGAACACTCTCCCTTTAGATATAAGAATTTGCACTGATTTCGTTATATTCTGTAGACTTCTTAAGACCTGGCTATTTACTCAAGCTTATAATTAGACTCTATTGACAACTAACACATGAGGCCCCAGCAAAAAAATTCTTACGTCCAGCGCCAAGAAACCATTCGGTGTACGAGCGCTTTATAAGAAGTGTAAGACAGATGTCTAACACCCACTCTTCTCCAGAAAGCAGGCATCGTAGAACAGGTAAGATGCAATCTTGCCAGATTGGTCTGAATGAAAGGAACCAAGTGGTATTCAGATCTCTTAAACGAGCCAAGCCAAGAATCTGTGTAATTCTCTCACAATACTGAATGCAGAAGTCCTTGCAACTTGTAGATCATACTTTCTCTAGAAGAGGTCAGTGGCACAGTTTTTTGTAAAAGTATGGCTTTCATTCTGCTTAAAGTATCAATTCATATAGAAGAGATATTCAGTGATGGCCATAACGCTGTCTCCCTGTCTGTATTACTTTTTGGATACAATACTTGTGTACAACAAGTGACTTTGGCCGACACACTAACTAGATTGGCTTTTCCTGGCAACATGCAACAGCAGCTGTGATCATTGAGCATAACGTAGCTCCCGTTGGAAAGCTGCCTGAAAATCGGGTCTATCACGGCCGCTGGAGTACCGTGCATGTGGCAAGATAGGTTTTTTAAAGAACTTTCGCAGGCTCCATGTAAATTAATACCTTCACATAAAAGTGTACCGCTTAGTGAATTTTTACAATTTTTTGTACTAAGAAATACTCCTTTCCCCCACTCCAACATTTGTGTGTGTATGGTAAATTCCAGGTGGACTTAACGTATCCTTTACCCAACCTTTTGGAAAATCGTCACTGGTATCATGATGGTGCCTTGTATTATCATTCAACGACAGGTTTCTCAGAAACAGTTACTGGTAATCTTTCCAGTTTTTCAATGCTCAGCACCGTATAGTCTGCTCCTCTTTGTGCCAGGGAGATTTGTTTATCTGTAAGGTTAAAGACAGTAAACAATGACGAGGTATTGATTAGATGCCATGGCACATAGCCTGAACAGAGATTTTGCAACGTCCAGCCCAGTAGTATTATTGAACGCAATTGAGACTGGCCATGTTGTAACATTAACAAATCCTTTTCTATTATGTCAATGGCAGATGATACAATGCTGTCCAAAGAATAAATTCTGTAGGACAGAGTCGTTAACCCATGGTCTACTACAGAGAGTGCTTTCTCTAAATAATACGATCAATTTCTCTTATTTTTTCTGCCGTTTCCATTTGCGTTATTTTCCAAGCTTCATTGTAAGCAGAATATATACCGGCGTATATGAAATTTTTTGACGTTGTTTACGAGGCCCAAGTAAGAAGTCTCGTAACTCAATGCCTTCTTTAAGTAAAGTCAAGTGTTGTTTAATTTCCTGAAGTGTGGATTTCTGTAGCCAATCAAGGCATAGTTTTCCAACACTGTATGTGGTGACTATTCCTGGATTATGTCTCTGGGCGTATCATGGATCTGGCCTAATCATTGTGAACCCTTGTGTTCTGATCATGAATCTATCTTGACAGTTGTTCGTGTCTATGGGCCAGATTAACCATTGTTTCCAATCAGGATTGGTTCTATTGTGTTTTAAAATCTGTTTCACGTCTACCTCCTCATCTGAAGTGTTATTACTGTCAGGCGTGGGCTTTGGTATTGACGGTTTGTTTAAATCTTTTATCTTAGCTAAGCCAAGACAAGATGTTTGTTATACAGTGTCATTTAAAAACATTATTTGTTCTGGGATAATGCAGGCTCTGAATAAGGCTTCTAAACCTTGCACCTGCCAGTCTGTTGTGCCCCAAACTGTTTTTGTCTCAATGTTGTTTTTCCAAAATTTAAAACTTAATGTAGACAGCTGAGCATAAAAGTTTGCAGAATACATTTGTTTAGTATTGGTCAGCATGTTTTTCATTCCTGTCTTATTCAAATTTTTGAAATAAAACGTTTCTGGGTTTGTGACATTAAAACCTGAGAAGTATGGAGATGTTTCATAAAATGTTTTTGAGCTGCCCTTTGGCGACGTTGGGCAATGTTCCCATTGATTATAACTAAAAACATTTGTAGGGTTTGCAGATTTTTGCAAGTAATGGTGACCATAATGATGAAAGCAATACATTTGTTCATAATCTGATGAACCTTCTAAGTATTCATGTTTAGTGAATTTAGCTGACATTTCTAAGTCTGACATCATATTATTAACAGTTTCAAAGTCCCAATCATCAGAAAAGGTGCTTGATGAAACAAAATCACTCAAAGAAACTCTAAACTGGTGTGGAATTTTCAACAATTCAACCGGGTCATAAATGTCATAATTCGCTGTGTCCCATGCTATAGCAACAGGTATAGGAATGGCTGTGATGTTCACTGATGACAGGTCTCTTCGCTCACGATGAGATGACTTGTAAGGTTATAGGAGCAAGTTGATGTTCTTACTTGATGTGTCCATTGTACTGTATTTTCCATATATGATTTTTCCCAAACTTAAAACCAGAATGAGCCAGAGCAGGAGAAAAAGTACACCTAACACATTCTAAAATTCAACCCATGGTGAAACCAGATATGTTTTTTCAAGTTGATGAAAGAGTTTTGTTATTTTTTCTTTAAAAAGTGTTTTTGCTGGCGTTATTTCTGGTTCACTGTGATCCTCAGAAAAGTCATCGAAGTTGATAAAATAGCCAGAGGCAGTTCTGTCAATAGTTGGTATTGCATCCGGAGTTTTTGAGAGCACTGGAGTTGCTTCCTCCTTTGACCTGTTTGTATTGTCAGATGCTACGTCATTGTAGACAGGAGTTTCTTGACAAACTGATATTTGGGTATCAAGAGGGACAAGTTCCATGGCTGTGTTGCGAAGTCCTTCTTTTCTCACTGCAGGTTTATCAAAGGTGATAAGTCTTTCAGTTTGAACCTCCTGAATAGTAGCCTGATTTGGTCGTCTGCTACTTCTTGGGAGTCCACTGGGCCTACTACTTATTATCGGCCACATGATGTGGTTTTACCAGGTCAATTGATACTGTTCTGTTCTCCCTTTTTCCAGCAAGCGGCGGTAGTAACACTGAACTTGTTCCAGGAATTGCTAAGACAGGTACTGCTTTTCTATAAGAAGGCCCAAATACCTTCTTTACCGCAATCTTTTCCCTGACTAGATCCCCAATCTTTGGAATCCAGACAGGTCTTGCTGGGACAAGTGGTTTTTCTTCAATGGTCGTTGGGCTTTGTGTTGTGTTTGTGTTGTGTTACTCAGACTTCTTCTCGTTTCATTTAAGTCCTGTAAAACAGCCAAATGGTCTTTGATATGGAAAGGTTTCTGTTCCACCACTGAAGTTTGACACTCAAGATACTGGATTAGCATTCTAGTACCAAATAATAAATCATATGGAGTGAGTCCCCCTAGAGAATTTCTTGGCAGATTGTTAAGACTACTTTGGACACTATTTAGATGTTTGACCCACCCGTCACCCGAACCTAATCCCTGAGCTGTTATAGATTGCTTTATGTTATGGTTTTTTCTTTCCACTACCGCATTTCTCTCAGGATGGAAGGGACGAAAACCACAATGCAACGCCCAAGCTGGCCATGGCCTCCTCGTAAGCTCGAGACCTAAATGCAGGACCCTGGTCAGAATGTAGTGTGCCTATTGCGTTTGTGCCGATAAAGACTCGCAAATCTTTTATAACAGTTCTGGCGTCAGCCGAGCGCTAGGGCCACATCCAAATGAATCTTGTCTTAATATTTGTGCGACCGCATTCGTCTATACTGACGTCTGCGTGTAGATAGTCTAATGCTATCTAACAATGGTGTCTGTACCGGGCTGGCTACACTGTTGTCAGGAATTTGTTTGTTTGCGGTCCGGGAAGCAAGATGGCGGAGTGAAGACGCCACGGAGAGAACGCTCCACAGTGAGCCCCTGACCCTCGAGCTTGAAAATACTCGATGAGCTTTTACAAATTCGTAAAATGAATGGGCCATTGAGCTGAAGGTGCAGAGAAGCTTGTCATTGAATGCCATAGAGGTTGCTCACGGCGCCATCGGTTACAAAGATCTTCAGTGACAAGCAATTACTGTTTAACTTACTATCGGCGCAATACAGCAATACAGCAAAACAGCGACGGACCAACAGAACCAACAGAACGCACCTATGAGCCATCTCCCTGCCTACCATCTGCCCACCTGGCTTGGAGTCTGAGTTCTGCGGTCTGCGGAGACGCACGGCTGGTGGCAGGGCACGCTAGGAGTGAGCAACGGCAGCGGCAGCGGAAGCCAAAGCGGGCTGAGGGAGTTGGTAGGCGCGATCAGGCATCTCGAAACCGGCAGTGCCGGGGGGAAACGGCAGAAGCGGAAAGCAGCAGAAACGGCCGTGGTGGAGGCGTGGAGTCCTTGTGGAGCCCTCGTTCGGATGTTTTGGGAACCAACCCAATAATCCACGGAGGTAATCTTGGAAAGAGAAATTGTTTTTTTTCAAGACTTTTTTTTTCAAGACTTCTCGAAGTATTGTGTCTCGGACTGCTTGAGAAATTATTGGGCTATTAAAGAAACCACGCTACTGTAAGGAGCCAGTTTCGTGGCTTTATTTTGCCTGCTGAGCACCAGCACTGAGCTAGGGGGGAAAGAAGAAAAAAGAGAAAAAGAGTGAAACATACCAGGCCCCTTTTTTTTTTTTTTTTTAGCCTTTAGCCTCAGTAATAGCGTTACGTTGCTAGGGGTTCGGGTACACTTGTGTATTGGCATTACTATATACTGTGTCAAATTATTGTGCCAATGGCTCCTAAAAATATCAAGAATACAGCAACCAGAGGCACCCCCATGGAAGATGGTCTTGATGAAGGGGTTACTCCAGTATTCAAACCGATCTCACCGGCAGTGGTAGCAAGGATGCCTCGCCAGGGGGACAAACAAACTGGTAAACAGCAAGTTATTCAGTTCTCTGGAAAAACTCCTAATAAAGCTAACACCGCTGCTGTTACTGCTGCCAAAAATAAGGACAAAGGAAAGGATAAAAATGAAGCAGCAGGAATATACGATAATGATTCTGAACAATCTATTGGAAACTCAGCTAAAGATTGTAAGGGGTCGCTAGATATGGCGGGCAAGAGCGCTGCAGATATGGTGGACTGCGTAAATAAGACTGAGCACAGTGATATCATCACGACTGATACTCCTATTACTCCTACCACAGATACTGCAGATGCTGCTATTGAACCTCACTTTAAGTCCCCGCAACTTTTACCAGTTTTAGATCAAACTGAAGCTGGCGAGAGAAACTTTGGTCTCCGTAATGTCACTGATGTAAATAGTATAAATGAGGTTACTGATAGCGAGACACATCTAGAGCTTAACTCTGACGATGCAGAATACGAGGAGCTGGTTGAGACTGGTGATATTGAGAGTGGCGAAGATACAGGTGCGGACATAGAATATACCTCTGCACAATTAAAGGCTATCAGATCCTCTGCTCTAAAGAAAAGGGGGAAGACAAAAAATAAAGCTAAGAAGGGGGGAAAATATGACCCCTGCAACTTTATTAAATACATTGATACCAACTATTAGCGGGGGGAAGCTGCTTACAGATCAGAGTCCACTCGGTAAGTGGTTTCAGGCTCAAAAAAGAGAGGCCAAAATTCTTCCGCCAAGTTTATCAGAAGGGTGCTCTACGGTAGTGGTGAGCCCTAGAGTCAAATTAATAAAGCCACAAGCTACTTCGGCCAAAAGTGACACCTTATCTAATGTGGATGTAAACAGAGAATCTGAACTGCCATTGTCGCCTTTTATAACTGATTCCTCTGCTTCTTTAAACACACTACCTAATGGTATCACCAGGTCTGATAACACTGCCATTGTTATTGCTGGGGACTCTTAGAAGGATAAATTTATCACAGTTACTACCCCACACTGCGGTTCAACAATAACACCTATTATTTCCATCTCCTCTCCACCGGCTCCTGTTCACACCAACGCTGGTGCTAATGCCAATACTTCATCTTTGGATTTAATCCTAAAAACATTAATGGATCATCGCCAAGAGGTACAAGAGAATTTCCGACAACTAAGAGAAGATAACTCTAAAATGCACAGCTCCCTCCAGGAAGTTACCAATAAACTAAATGGCGTGACAAAAGAAATCAAGGAACTACAGCAAAGAGTTGTGGAAGTGGAGGAAACTCTCGCTACTACCTCGACTTCATCTGATCGCCATAATGAGGAAATAGGGGCCCTGCAGAATAAGGTTGAAGATCTGGAAAACCGACAGAGGCGGCAGAACCTGAGACTCTTTGGGATACCCGAGGGATCTGAGGGAGCTGATGCAAGGGCCTACATGGTAAAGATTTTACAGAGGGCTTTCCCGGATTTGGGTGATTGGGACTGGGACTCACAGCTGCAGCGGGTACATAGACTACCTATCACCCCTAGAACTCAAGAGAGTAAATATCCACGGCCCTTCTTAATCTATTTTGGGAACTATCTGCTGCGACAAGCAGTTTCAATGAAAGCTAGGCCAAATACTCCAGTTACAATTGATAATATAACCTTTTTTGTTAAATCCGACCTTAGCAAGGTCACTATGGACAAAAGATGGGGACTACGTAAATTGATCGATTCTTTCAAGTCCCACGGAGCAATGGCCTATCTACAAGAACCTGCTCGCCTCAAAGTTATTAAATCTGGACACAGTCACTTTTTCCATGATGTCAAAGAAGCGGAGCATTTCCTCTCAAAAATGGATTTAAAAACTTAACTAAGTAAACTAAGAAAGCAAATGGATTAGAATGAAATGAGGCAGAAAAAAAAGGAAAGGGGGTGAAGGGGGGAAGAAAAAAAAGGAGAAAAAAAAACAACAAAAAAAACACATCAGAATAAATTGGTATGGGTACTACTGCTGTTTATAACTCATCAGGGTCATTTTTTCTTCTTTTATTTTTGTATTTCACCTTTTGGCCGATGGTCATTCTATATGATGGCAATATAGAGGGCTTGGGTTCCTGTGGAATTCTCTCAGGGTGGCTGCCCTTCTAACGGCAGCAGAAGATAGAGGGGGGCTTCCGGGTAGGTACAGGACGGAGGGTACCAGTGGAATGGAAGGGAGGCAAGGGTGGGGGGGTGGATGGAGGGGGGGAGAAAAAGAAAAGGACAAGGCAAGGTTCAAGGTGGTTAACGTTAGAAACTGCAGACAGGTAATGTTATGGCAATTAATGAAAGGTACAGAACGTTTTTTCTTATTAGGAATTTATAATGCTGCAATTTAGGTGTTTAGCTTGGAATGTTTCGGGCTTGAACAAAAGGAACAAAAGGCGTATGGTGTATGAGGAACTTAAAATGTATGATCCACATTTAATTATGTTAACAGAAACGCATATTTGCTTTAAAGACAAAAAAATACTGAGTCAACTGGGATATGAAGTGGTGGTGTGTACTACTTTTAACGCTCCCATTAGAGGAGTCGCAATCTTGAAAAAAAAGCAACCATGGGGGGTAGTGATTAAAACTGCCTCAGACAATGGAGGACGGTGGGCCATTACTCAAATGCAGGTCGAAAACCGTAAATTTGTTTTCTGTGCTATATACGGGCCAAATATTGATGACCCGCGCATTTTTGATTGGTTAAATATTGAATTGCTTTCGTGGGAGGGAGAACTTATTATGATGGGGGATTATAACTGCGTGTTAAACTATGAACAGGATGTGACTAAGAGAGGTCTATTCAGACGCATGCGTAAAACTAGGGCGGCGATATTAGAACTAGCTCGGATACACAATGTAAAAGATGTATGGAGGAGCTTGTATCCAGATCAACCTGGCTATACGTTCTACTCCTCACCCCAAACTGTATTCACGAATAGACTTGGCGTGGGCATCAGACGAGGTTATTGAGGTTGGACGTATGGAGATCTTTCCAAAGGTCTCGTCGGACCACAATCCAATTTTATTGTCATTTAATATAATACAAAAGGATCCGGAAGTCAGATTGTTTACCTTTCCTAGATATATATTGGCAGACGCAGTTTATGTTGGAACACTGAAGGCGCATATCAAAGAATTTATTGAATTCAATTTAGGAAGTGCATCACTTTTATCAGTTTGGGATGCCTGTAAAGCCTCTATCAGGGGTCACGTGCAACAGTATGTATATAAACAAAACGCAGAACAAAGGAAAAAGGATAAGATTGTTACAAATGGTATTTTTCAGCTGGAAAAACAATTAGCTGACAATTTGAGAGCTGGTGGTTTGGGGGTGGGGGATATTGAACAAATAGAAACTAAATTAGTGACTGCACGTTCCACCTTAAAATGTGCTGTAAGGGAAAATAATAGCCGAAAGCTGCTCAAATATAAACTGGCACAATATGAATGTGGGGACAAGATAGGAAAGGCCCTGGCTTACAAGGTGGCAGATGACCGAGCGACAACATTGGTTAAATCCATAAAAGGCCCTAATAATATATCATATACCCAGCCAGTACAAATAATGGATCAGTTTGTAACATACTATAAAATTCTATATACTCCAGAGGGTAGTTGTACAGAAATGCAGACACAAATGTATATTAAATAAAAACCTCCCAGTACGTGAATACTTAGATCAAGAATGTGTTAATAGGCTCGAGGAAGAAGTTACGTTAAAGGAACTGCATTATGCTGTTACTTCTCTCCCATCTAATAAAGCTGCTGGTGAGGATACCCTCCCCATAGAATTATATAAAATTTGCGCGGATGAAATCTTACCACTTTTATGTTTAGTTATTAATTTAATTGGCGTTACTGGGCAGGTACCAGAATCGTGGAATACAGCTAAAATTATGTTTTTTCTTTAAAAATATAAATCACCAACGGAATGCGGCTCTTATCGTCCTATATCATTGATTAACGCTGACGCTAAAGAATACTCCAAGATGTTGGCTCTTCGCATGGCCCCACTTATGCCGTTGTTGGTAAATGAACAACAACATGGCTTTGCAGCTGGGAGGGACACTACCACCCATGTTAACATGGCGATTACCGCCTTTGATGTTGCAGCAATTAACCACACCCCACTCGGGATGATACTTTTAGACGCAGAGAAGGCGTTTGACCGAGTGGGGTGGGATTATTTATGGGGGGATGATGAAACAATATGGCTTTAAAGGACGTTTTTTAAGAAGCATGCAAGCTTTGTATAAAGATCCTAATGCCAAGATCAGCTATGCAGGGGCTGTTTAACCTAAATTTTCAATTTTACGGGGGACACGGCAGGGGTGTCCTCTGTCACCCCTACTCTTCGCTCTTTCCATGGAGCCGTTTATTAATGCCCTTCAAGAGCAAGTCAAAATAAAACCCATGCATCATGAAGACAAAATCCTGAAAATTACTGCTTATGCCGATGACTTAGCCATTTATACCACCAATGTGGCAGAAGCACTAGTGGGGATCTCAGAAGAAGCCAACAACTTTGGGGCTATTGCAGGTTACAAACTTAATATTTATAAAACGCAAGTTATAATGAATTATCAGTCTAATCCTCAAATTCCAGGACATTGCCTGGCTGCGCTTTATTTAGGGGTTAAAATTTCTAAGATCTCGGACATAAACTCATTAAACTACGAACCTTTATTGAAAGAAGTGGCAGCTCTTTTAAAAAAGTGGCATAAGATTCCGCTTAATTTGTTGGGACGAATGAATTTGATTAAAATGAATGTCCTGCCTAAATTCTTATATCTTTTTCGTTGTATTCCTCTGCGCGTTAATAATCTGTTTTTTAAAAAGTTGGACAGTATTATTAATAGCTTTTTGTGGGGCTATAAGAAGCCTCGAAGATCAATGGCAATTCTGAAATTACCATTAGAAAAAGGAGGTCTTAATTTCCCTGATTTTAGAGCCTACTTTTTTGCTTCCTTTTTGAACCGGCTTCGTAGTCTGTTTACTAGTTATAACCAATTTTTCTTTCATCAATTTATTCTTGGCAGAGAGGCAAAACAATTTTTGGCAAAGGTGCAGGATCCGAATTATTTTAAACGTGTAAAATTTAAGACTGCACGGGATGCAGTACGTATATGGAATATGATTATGATTAATTGTGAAACTTCTTTTTATCACACTGACTTGTTACTTTGGGGTAATCCTGGACTCCCAGGGATCTTTAGTGATAATACAGGACGAGACTGGGCTAAATATGGTATTCTAAAATTGGGAGACTTATATGGTTCAAGTGGCTTCTTACAATTTGAAACTTTGAAACTTTTGTTCAAATTACCGGAAATGATGCGTTTTAAGTATATTCAAATAAGGGACTATTTAATTCGTAAGATGAACTTGATATCTGTAAGTAGCTCAGATTTATGGAGCTGTTTTTACTCAACAAATCGAAAATCACTAATTAGTATGGGATATAAGTGTTTAAATCAAAACAAGCTGGATGAAACTCCTCGATTAGCGATAAAATGGACTTCCATATTAGGATTTAATGTGACAACTCAGAATATCTCAAACGCTTTAGTAAACATCAACAAAGTGACTTATTCATCTAGTCTAATGCTTCAATCCTACAGAACAATATCTCACTTATATTATACACCTCTAAGAATTTCCAAATGGGCACAAAACAATTTGAGCAGTGACCGTACTAAATGCCCTAAGTGTGGGCTGGTGGCTGCAGATATTGTACATATGATTTATACATGTCCGGTATTAACAGGGTATTGGTCGGTAATAGAAAATATTTTATATAAGCAAAAAGTGATCAGTTCTGCATTATCAGCAGCCTCAATTTTACTTGCAATATACCCATCTAGTACTACCAACATAGATTTGTTAAATATACTTCTGACCAGCGCTAGATTGGTTATTGCGAGAGCTTGGATCTCCCCGAACCCTCCTCATACAATGGAATGGTGGGCGTTAGTTAATGAGATCTATACTATGGAAGGTTCAATTGCAAGGAACCGGGGAATAAAAGCAACCGGGAAATTTGTTAAAATTTGGGGCACCTTTTTAGAATAGTACATGACTACAGAAGATACAAATAGTAGTAGGCCTCAGGGAATATATATCTGTGTTTTTCCAATTTTTCATTATGGATCCAGGAATATACATAATTTCTCCATTTGCTTTGTGTTCTGTTTTATGGCTATATTTGAAGGATGTGTAATGCAAAGAGTCTGGTGTTACTTTATTTGTATTTAGATCTGTACCGTTATTTGATTTTATATTATATGTTTTGTTAAAAATGTATTCGTTGATCTCCTTGCCCTGCTTGCCAATAAAAAAAAAAAAAGAAATTTGTTTGTTTTCAAAGCTATGATCCCTGTGACAGGTATCGCAGTTAATTCCAAATTCGGAGACTTAGACGCTCATTCCTGACCACCGCTACCTCTTTTCTACCTCTATTAGAGACATTAACATCCCTTGATGTATCAGCCCCTCTTCCATATGTGCCTTGTAAACCAAAGCATCTCTCTTAGAATTACTCTATCCCCCACTCCAGGGATTCGAGCAAAAGGAACGGAGTTTGCATCAATTATGTATGTATATCCGAGTGGATAATTTAGAGGTTTCGCTGCGTAGCTGCCTTTCATTGAGGCATTTACTGCTAGCATTGTTTCACTGTCTATTTTTGTTTTTGAACGAGTGATTGCAGCTACGGAAGCCGTTTGCACAGCTGCCTTCGTGGCCTCATAAGCCAATGAATTCCCTTCAACGTGAATGCCATCACGTTGACGACTCATTGTATGAATCACGTGAGTCTTTTGTAGTTCTTTTTGCAAAATAACTACTTGTTCCCATAGCAGTTTATGCTTAAATATGCCACCTTTAGCGTCTTTGAAGCCGTTCTGAACCCAGTTCTGCAAGCATTATTTGTAATATTGGACGCAATAATACGAATCGCACACTATGAGTGTGGGGAATTCGCGATCAGTATTTTCAAGGACCATCTTGAAAGCCTGTAGTTCAGCTCGCTGAGCTGTACAGTCTCCGAGTGATTGAGTTTTAGTGACCATTGGTCTAAATTTACCTTCACGCCAGCAACCTTTAACAATCGTGCACGCAGCACTGTAAGCTTGTATACCCCCAATTGCGGGCTGCGCTGATCCGTCTGTATATATTATACAGTCGTAGTGTTCGAGTGGCAGAATTTCAGTCGGCAGAGGACATTCTAATTCGTATTGTAGGAATTCTTGTGTTTTTAAATACGGGTCAAAACGTATTCAACATCTGTTGCAGCAAGAGAATTAACCCATTGTATCCATCTTGGATGTAGATCTTTAGCATTTGGAATGCTTGCCTTTGTCACTGCCTCTAAGGCAGGTAAAGGTGTAACGATTTTAATGCGTTTACCCTGTGCGAGGGCTCTTTCTTTTGCTACAGCAGTCTGAACTGCTGTCAGTATCTTTTCTGTTGAAGTGAATTTCATTTCAGCTTGTGTGTACAAGTGTGACTTGTATGCTATTGGTACCGTCTCACCTTTGTTAAAGGTTAGGTATGTGAATCCGCATCTCCCTGGGATGATTCGGATCACTAGGTTACGCACGTTGTCGTGTGGTTGTAACTGTGTTTTCGCTAACATGTCTGTTTGCACTGAATGTAAAATTTCTATGTGTTTTTGTGTCCAATTAGTAGGTTTGAAATCAGGTTTGATTAGTTCGTAGAGAGGTTTAACCCTTTCTGGTAGTTTAGAACATAAGTTCTTCTAAAATTCAGGAAACCTAGAATTGACTTTAAGTTTTTTAGCGTTTTTGGAGGTTGGAGCAGGGCACATTTCTCTAAGAAGTTTGCTGCCAGGCTTTTGCCTTAACCTGATAACTCGTTGAGGTGGGCAATTCGTGATTTCTTAAAATTGAATTTATTCCCTTTAGACGCGAACCCCAGTATGATGGTGTTCACTCTTTTCAAGTGTATATCCAAATCACCGTCTGTAAGATAGATGTCATCGACATAGGAAAATACCTCATCATCGTACGTTTGTAGCAAATCTGTTACTCTGGCTGAAAATAACCCTGGACTATTCTTGAATCCCTGGGGGAGAAGGAAAAAATGTCGCTGTGTCCCCATTATTGAGAAAGCGGTCAAATATCTGCTTTGAGGTGCAATGTTTTGACAAAAGAAACCATTTGAGATATCTAATGTAGTTTTATATTTTTTGCACACGATGTTATTCATCAGTGCTGCACTATGTGCATTTTGTACTGCAAATGTTTTGCAACAAGAGTTTAGATGTCTGTAATCAAAAACTAGACGATATGAATTGTCTAGTTTGGAGACAGAAAAAAAAAGGATTGTTCTTTGATGAGGTGCATGTTTCAATCGCCCCTCGGCATGCAAGTTGATTAAAAATCTCCCTGACCTGTTTTTTAGCTTCCCGTTTTACGGGATATTGCTTTTGCATTATTAGTTGAGTTTTCAACTGGATTTTATGGTGAGGGGAATTCTCATCATATCCTACATGATTTTTGTATAATGCTGGGGCGTGGGCTACAGCCCATCTCCTGGCATATATGTATTTTTTAAGAATTGGAATGTGATATGAGAAGGCTGGCATAATTATATCTTCGCCATGTGAGCACTCCCTGACAAATTCAGGTGGCCAGTCTTGTTCAGCTAGTAGGATGTCATAACCCTTAGAGAGCTTCTCCCAAAAGAGTGCTCTAATTTTTCTTGGTTTGTCCCCCTCCATCCAGAGTGTTACTTCATATAACTTATGTGGTACTCTAACCCTGGTATCAGCGGTTTCAACTTGGATGCTTTCATTCAAGCCCACAGTCTCCAGATGATCCTTCAGGATCTTGCAAGCTATGGTTACCTCTGCTGCGCTGTCTAGCATTGTCTGGGCCCACTTCCAGTTCATGAGTTGTTTCCTCAAGATCCTCGGCATGTCTGATCTTTAGACTTGCTACCTTCTTATTGGTGAATTGAGTTTTCTTATTTTTTGGAACGTGTTGTTCATATTTGGACTTCACTCGTTCTTTTTGTTCTGATCGTCCTCTTCTTTCAGATTTCTGTAAGAAAGTCTGAAAGGTACGAGAGGAACGTGTATCATTATCTTGATGTCTATCAGGTTTTCTCAAATTATCCCTATTTCTAAGGTTGTATCTTTTTTCGGAGGGCTCCTGTTGAGGAGACCTTCCTCTGAACTGTGAACGCTTCTCTCTAGGGAGTGTCTTTTGGTGTTTTCCCACTTCTTTTTAGGAGTAGTGAGATTATTTTTAATAAAAACTTTTTCAGGATTTTCAGTGTTTGGGGTTTTAATGGTTTCCCACCTAAACTATCTCTATCTAGTTCTTCATAAGATTTTTCAATAATTCTGGCAAGCTCATATGGTTGCTCAGTAATATCTGTTTCTTTTAGTTTTTGGCGGATCGACACGGATGCTGCTTCACCTTTAATGTTGGGTAATAGTATAGCTGATACATGTTTGAAATCTTTCAGTAATTTCATACCCAGATTTAAGGCTGGTTCTGGACCGTCTTCATGTTGAATCTGTCTCAGAACGTCTGGTATTACCGCCATAGATGGGACACCATGTGGTTTAGTGTAGATTGAAGCAAATTCTGTACCCCAAGTGTCGCAGTCCTCTACGTGTGGTGCAATCCCCATTGGTAAACAGATTGTAAGAATCCTGTGTTTCTCATGAGGTGTACTATCAGGGAATACTGCCTCTATTTGAGTAATTTTTTGTGCTTACCAGAACGGAATTTGGTCTCATTTTGCAGGCAATTTACCAATGACTGACTGTATAGTCTGTGTTTTAATTTTGTTTGTGTACCCCTGGTGTGGGATCTGCTGTGGAATTCTTACAGCTGGTTGGACTGTTAAAGTACGCATGACATATTGAACCAACTGCCTGTGTATTTTAATCTGCTGTTTTAGCTCAGCTAACAATTCAGGAGCTGTCATTCTTTCAATGTCAGGTTGTGGTGTATAGCTGGCTAGTACATGCCATTTGGCTCCTGGTCTAACTAGTGGACCGAGCCTGGTAATGTGATTTTGATGTTGTAGGGTGCCATTAAACCAGAGCTGA
The DNA here is from genome assembly GCF_964261635.1 of Lissotriton helveticus. Lineage (NCBI taxonomy): Eukaryota > Metazoa > Chordata > Amphibia > Caudata > Salamandridae > Lissotriton > Lissotriton helveticus. The sequence continues at coordinate 1,306,337,203 of NC_136065.1, read as the reverse complement.
TGCTCTTGGTAAGTTAGTGGAATTCCAATGTCCTCGAAAGGAACGTATTCCGCTGGTGGCTCCTCTAATTTATAGTCGTGGAACTTGTGTGTTACTGCATTTGCTGCAGGAAACAGAATCCATGAATAGAATACCTCAGTCTGCCGATATTCATGTGGCTCTACTACAAATATTACTTTACCACCTCTCGATGATACTCCATTTTCTATAAGTTTTATAGTGATTGTTTTCCTCATATTTGCCAGGATGAGTATGGCATCCCCGTCATTCTGTTGGAGATTTGTGTCGTCTAAAACTGCCTGGGCTGCTGCTGCAGCTCTATCCCTTTCTTCGTCACTCATTGTGTTGACCGAATGTTTTGCAGAGCAAGTTTCAAGGAAACAAAGATTAGGTCCACAATATTTTGGAACACTGTATCCTTCAACGTTGAACAAAATAAAAACTAATACATAGGATTTTTTCGTCCTACTTAGTTTAAAGCGGATATTTTATCCTTTTACCCACTCCAGAAGTCTATTGGAGTATTTTTACGTGAAAAAAGGGGTCTGTATGAAAAGCACAACTGAGTTACTCTAGTATCTAGTGTTAAATTATCGCCTTACCAAACGTTGGGCGCCATGTAGTGTAGTTCCTATATTCCCAATATGCTCTGCGCATTGGAATAATATATCCTGTAGTTTAGATGTAGGACTGAAGTCGACTAGGTCTCTACTGAATATACTAGAGTTAATTGTATGTGTGGCAGCTAGCTTAGAGGTCACTAGAAACTTTCTTGAATGAACAAGAAGGGATTAGTTTCTGACAACCGCATAAACATGACAACTTTGTTTCCCAAGAATAAGGAATCTTTCTCTAGAGTCACGGAAACAATAAATAGTTATTCCACTCAGTCAATTGTGCATGCTTAGTTTCACCAGAGGTGCAGAGAAATAGAGAGACGGGCGTTTTCAATAAAAGGGTATTTATTGAATAGTCTTCTTTCTCAAGCATAAGAAATGAACTGCTGAATACTTTTTGGATAAAATACTTGCATACAACAAGTGACCTTGGTCGACACACTAACTAGATTGCAGAAAATACTGAAATTGGAAAATCGTCACTGGTATCATGATGGTGCCTTGTATTATCCATTCAACAACAGGTTTCTCAGAAACAGTTAATGGTAATCTTTCCAGTTTTTCAATGCTCAGCACCGTATAGTCTGCTCTTCTTTGTGCCAGGGAGATTTGTTTATCTGTAAGCTTAAAGACAGTAAACAATGATGTGGTATTGATTAGACGCCATGGCACATAGCCTGAACAGAGATTTTGCAACGTCCAGCCCAGTAGTATTATAGAACGCAATTGAGACTGGCCATGTTGTAACATTAGCAAATCCTGTTCTATTATGTCAATGGCAGATGATACAATGCTGTCCAAAGAATAAATTCTGGAGGACAGAGTCGTTAACCCATTGTCTACTACAGAGAGTGCTTTCTCTAAATTAATGCGATCAATTTCTCGTATTTTTTCTGCTCTTTCCATTTGCATTATTTTCCAAGCTTCATTGTAAGCAGAATATATACCGGCGTATATGAAATGTTTTTGACGTTGTTTACGAGGCCCAAGTAAGAAGTCTCGTAACTCAATGCCTTCTTTAAGTAAAGTCAAGTGTTGTTTCATTTCTGGAAGTGTGGATTTCTGTAGCCAATCAAGGCATAGTTTGCCAACACTGTATGTGGTGACCATCCCTGGATGTTGTCTCTGGGCGTATCTTGGATCTGGCCTATTCATTTTGAACCCTTGTGTTCTGTTCATGAATCTATCTTGACAGTTGTTCGTGTCTATGGGCCAGATTAACCATTGTTTCCAATCAGGATTGGTTCTATTGTGTTTTAAAATCTGTTTCACATCTACCTCCTCATCGGAAGTGTTATTACTGTCAGGCGTGGGCTTTGGTATTGACGGTTTGTTTAAATCTTTTATCTTAGCTAAGCCAAGACAAGATGTTTGTTATACAGTGTCATTTAAAAACATTTTTTGTTCTGGGATAATGCAGGCTCTGAATAAGGCTTCTAAACCTTGCACCTGCCAGTCTTTTGTGCCCCAAACAGTTTTTGTCTCAATGTTGTTTTTCCAAAAGTTTAACCCTAATGTAGACAGCTGAGCATAAAAGTACGCAAAATAAATTTGTTTAGTATTGGTCAGCTTGTTTTTCATTCCTGTCTTATTCAAATTTTTGAAATAAAACGTTTCTGAGTTTGTGACATTAAGACCTGAGAAGTATGGAAATGTTTCATAAAATGTTTTTGAACTGCCCTTTGGCGGCGTTGGGCAATGTTCTCATTGATTATAAGTAAAAACATTTCTAGGGTTTGCAGATTTTTGCAAGTAATGGTGACCATAATGATGAAAACAATACATTTGTTCATAATCTGATGAACCTTCTAAGTATTCATGTTTAGTAAATTTAGCTGACATTTCTAAGTCTGACATCATATTTTTAACAGTTTCAAAGTTCCAATCACCAGAAAAGGTGCTTGATGAAACAAAATCACTCAAAGAAACCTTAAACTGGTGTAGACTTTTCAACAATTCAACCGGGCCATAAATGTCATAATCAGTTGTTACCCATGCTATAGCACCAGGTATAGGAACGGCTGTGATGTTCACTGATGATAGGTCTCTTCGCTCACGATGAGATGACTTGTAAGGTTGTAGGAGCAAGTTGATGTTCTTACTTGCTGTGTCCATTGTACTGTATTTTCCATCTATCATGTTTCCCAAACTTAAAACAAGAATGAGCCAGAGCAGGAGAAAAAGTACACGTAACACAATCTAAAATTCAACCCATGGTGAAACCAGATATGTTTTTTCAAGTTGATGAAAGAGTTTTGTTATTTTTTCTTTAAAAAGTGTTTTTGCTGGCGGTATTTCTGGTTCACTGTGATCCTCAGAAAAGTTATCGAAGTTGATAAAATAGCCAGAGGCAGTTCTGTCAATTGTTGGTATTGCATCCGTATTTTTTGAGATCACTCGAGTTGCTTCCTCCTTTGACATGTTTGTATAGTCAGATGCTACGTCATTGTAGACAGGAGTTTCTTGACAAACTGATATTTGGGTATCAAGAGGGACAAGTTCCATGGCTGTGTTGCAAAGTCCTTCTTTTCTCACTGCAGGTTTATCAAAGGTGATAAGTCTTTCAGTTTGAACCTCCTGAATAGTAGCCAGATTTGGTCGTCTGCTACTTCTTGGGAGTCCACTGGGCCTACTCCTTGTTATCAGCCACATGATGTGGTTTTACCAGGTCAATTGATACTGTTCTATTCTCCCTTTTTCCAGTAAGCGGCGGTAGTAACATCGATCTTGTTCCAAGAATTGCTAAGACAGGTACTGCTTTTCTATAAGAAGGCCCAAATACCTTCTTTACCGCAATCTTTTCCCTGACTAGATCCCCAATATTTGGAATCCAGAAAGGTCTTGCTGGGACAGGCGGTTTTTCTTCAGTGGTCGTTGGGCTTTGTGTTGTGTTACTCCGACTTCTTCTCGTTTCATTTAAGTCCTGTAAAACAGCCAAACGGTCTTTGATATTAAAGGGTTTCTGTTCCACCACTGAAGTTTGACACTCAAGATCCTGGATTAGCATTCTAGTACCAAATGATAATTCATATGGAGTGATTCCCCCAGAGAATTTCTTGGCAGATTGTTAAGACTACGTTGGACACTATTTAGATGTTTGACCCACCCGTCACCCGAACCTAATACCCTAGCTGTTGTAGATTGCTTTATATCATGTTTTTTTCTTTCCACTACCGCATTTCCCTTAGGATGGAAGGGACTCGAAAATCGCAATGCAACGCCCAAGCTGGCCATGGCCTCCCCGTAAGATCGAGAGATAAATGCAGGACCCTGGTCAGAATGTAGCGTGCCGATTGCGTATGTGCCCGATAAAGACTCGCAAATCTTTTATAACAGTTCTGGCGTCAGCCGAGCGCTGGGGCCACATCCAAATGAATCTTGTCTTAATATTTGTGTGAACGCATTCGTCTATACTGACGTCTGCGTGTAGATAGTCTAATGCTGTCTAACAATGGTGTCTTTACTGGGCTGGCTACACCATAGTCAGGAATTTGTTTGTATTCAAAGCTATGGGTATTGCAGTTAATTCCAAATTTGTAGACTTGGACGCGCATTCCTGACCACCAGTACCTCTTTTCTAACTCTATTGGAGACATTAAGATCCCTTGATGTATCAGACCCTCTGCCTTATGTGCCTTGTAAACCAAAGCATCTCTCTCATTCCTGTTTGGAATTACTCTATCCCCCACTCCAGGGATTCGAGCAAAAGGAACGGAGTTTGCATCAATTATGTATGTATATCCGAGTGGATAATTTAGAGGTAACGCTGCGTAGCTGCTTTTCATTGAGGCATTTACTGCTAGCATTGTTTCACCGTCTATTTTCGTTTTTGAACGAGTGATTGCAGCTACGGAAGCCGTTTGCACAGCTGCCTTCGCGGCCTCATCAGCCAATGAATTCCCTTCAACGTGAACGCCATCATGCTGATGACTCATTGTATGAATCACGTGAGTCTTTTGTAGTTCTTTTTGCAAAATACCTACTTGCTCCCATAGCAGTTTATGCTTAATTATGCCACCTTTAGCGTCTTTGAAGCCGGTCTGAACCCAGTTCTGCAAGTATTTATTGTAAGATTGGACGCAATAATACGAATCGCACACTATGAGTGTGGGGAATTTGCGTTCGGTATTTTCAAGAGCCATCTTGAAAGCCTGTAGTTCAGCTCGCTGAGCTGTACAGTCTCCGAGTGATTGAGTTTTAGTGACCATTGGTCTAAATTTACCTTCACGCCAGCAACCTTTAACAATCGTGCACGCAGCACTGTAAGCTTGTTTACCCCCAATTGCGGGCTGTGCTGATCCGTCTGTATATATTATACAGCCGTAATGTTCGAGTGGCAGAATTTCAGTCGGCAGAGGACATTCTAATTTGTATTGTAGGAATTCTTGTGTTTTTAAATACAGGTCAAAATGTATTCAACATCTGTTGCAGCAAGAGAATTAACCCATTGTATCCATCTTGGATATAGAGCTTTAACATTTGGAATGCTTGCCTTTGTCACTGCCTCTAAGGCAGGTATAGGTGTAATGATTTTAATGTGTTTACCCTGTGCAAGGGCTCTTTCTTTTGCTACAGCAGTCTGAACCACTGTCAGTATCTTTTCTGTTGAAGTGAATTTAATTTCAGCTTGTGTGTACAAGTGTGACTTGTATGCTATTGGTACCGTCTCACCTTCGTTAAAGGTTAGGTATGTGAATCCGCATCTCCCTGGGATGATTCGGATCACTAGGTTACGCACGTTGTCGTGTGTTTGTAACTGTGTTTTCGCTAACATGTCTGTTTGCACTGAACGCAAAATTCCTGTGTGTTTTTGTGTCCAATTAGTAGGTTTGAAATCAGGTTTTTGTTTTTAAAATGTGTTTATTGATTTTCCACAATACACAATAAGCAGCATATATCACATTCAAATTGTACATCATAGAATATTGCCAGCTGAATTACGGAGTTAACAACAAACTAAACAGCCGGTACCGCATGTAACAACCCTGCCAACCCTGCAATATGGCGATCTTCAGAGGGTGGGGAGATACTAGTACTAAGGATAATACAGACAGCAAGAATCAGTAGAGGTCGAATAAAATTACAACTGTGCGTTTCGTGCGGATCAAATGACTGGAAAGAACAGGTTAAAAATACAGCATTAAGACATATACATCAGCAGGGCCCCGACACACCCGACACAGTTCTACAAATACCCGAATCTCGGCCCACAAGGAAATGGGACGGCTAACCAACCACACCCGACCCGTGGCTAGTCTGGTCCATTGGGAGAGTCTAGATGTGCCGTGATTACTGGAGATTGTGCCCTGCCATTGGACCACTGTACAAACGGTTCCCATATGTCCCTAGGCCAAGAAGTTGGCGGCATCAGTTCCCAGTACACCCTCAGTTGAGTGTGGCCATATGTGACATCCGATAACCATTCAGTAAAGGTGGGTATTCTCTTTCTGCCCCATTTGAGTGCAATCTGCCTGCGCGCATACAGCAGTAGGAGAGCATGTAATTTTCGCCGTTGGGGTAGAGTATGCTGCACTAGTCCCAGGAGGCCCAAGTGTGGTGACGGCACATCATTGCGCTCAACCATCTGGTTGACTGCCACAAATACGTCCGCCCAGTATTGTACAAGTGACTGACAGTCCCACGCCATCTGTAAAAACCAAGCAGGCTCATACCCACATCTCCAGCAGCGTTCATCCTCGCGCAGCCCCATTCTGTAAAGACTAATAGGGGTCCTATAGTAACGATGCAGAAATTTGAAGTGCACAAGCCTAAGTTTATAATTCGGGGATAGCTCTGTCAATTGTTTGCAGCAGTAAATCCATTGCTCCTCAGACATGGGAGGAACTAATTCCATGTTCCAAAGCTGTAAGGATTTGGGATGCGTGATGGGGTTCTGTTCCTGCATGGCAGCATATAACCGAGTGACCAGCTTCTTAGGGGAAGCCCTGGCCAAAACGGTTTCCAGTGCGTCCAACGTCGGCGGAGCTTCAGGGAAACCCTCCCATAACGCTCGGCAGGCGGCTTTTAATTTATGATAGGCGAACTTCTCAGCAAAGTAAGTATCCTGGTCCTCCGTGTCTGCCGATAGAGGCCTGGAGATGCCATCTGGACACAAATCATCAAAGGTTAACAGCTGTGAGCCTCCTATTTCCAACACCTTCCCACCCTGCTCCAGGCATGGTAGCATTGGGTTATCTCGCAGCGGTATAGAGGGTGCATACAATATTGGGACATTGGCACATCTCTGGAGTTCCCTCCAGACCCATCTCAACAGGTCGGCAGTATCGACATCTTATCGGGGCCTTGGCGCTTTTTTGTAGAGGGCCACCTTCAGAGGGGTGGGTGCAACCGCATCCATCTCCACCGCAAAATGTGGCTGATATGGAGTGGGATACATCCAGACACTGATCTACTCCTGAGGCGGAAGCCGGGAGAGTCTGCTTGTTGTTTTAAAAAAAATTTGAACTGTATTTTCTGTGTTTTTAACTCACGTTCCTCTCTCCCTGAGCACTTCTCCCCTGGAAGCTGCTGCAAAAACCCTCGCGCATCGGACCTTAGCGCTGCTGCAGGTAGGGGACAACATCGCCGCCATTGCGCGCTCAAACCCGGGCCATGCCCACTTTCCGAGGCCATGCCTTCCTATATAAATGAGCATTCCCCGGACGTGCAACGGACGAGCACAGCGGGCGCGCCGAAGGCGCGCCTAAGGCAAGCCCGTCTGCGCCCGTCCGCGACCGTACGCGGTCCAGGGCCAGACCCTATGTCCCTCGGGTAGGACATATACCGTGGAGCGGGCAGGAGCTGAAGGCTTTCCGCAGTACCATTGCCAGCCCATCTCTGCATAACTTGCGAGTGGAGGATAATATGGGCTGCGAACACTGCCACTTCTCCTATGATCCTGGCAGGGATGTGGCCTCTAGAGACCATAACCTGGCCTGTGGCCTGCTCAACGTGCGCTCCCTACGGAAACACAAACTAGATCTATATGACTTACTCACTGAGAAGCAGTGGGATCTTGTGTTTCTCACTGAGACATGGCTAGATGAAGGCTCTACCCCTGATGCCTTAGAGGCACTACCGGAGGGCTACATAATGCTCAGGCAGGATAGACCCACCGGTAGAGGAGGGGGCATCGCTATTGTAGCCAGGCAAAATTTACAATGCCAACTAGACCACTCCCCCATCCTGGACAGTGAGGCGGGGAGCTTTACCATCAAAGTAAGAGAAGGATGCACGCTAAAGGGCCTCTTGATTTACAGACCCCCAGGCCCTATGGCCAGGTTTGGGGAGAGTCTGGTAGAAGGAATTATGGAGGCGGCGGAGATAAATTCCTGATATTGGGGGATCTTAATTTACATCTGAATAACCCCACAGACAATGCTAGCAGGGACTTCTGCCAGGCGCTAGGAGCCCTCCAGTTGAATCAGATAGTAAGTGGTCCCACTCACCAGCGGGGACACTTGCTAGACCCCATATTCGTCAACTGGGGGGAAGTAGAAGCCATGACTCCCATTCCTATCCCCTGGTCGGATCACCATCTGGTACCATTCTCCGTAAGCATTCCTGGGGCAAGATCTACGGAGCCAGCACCGCTGTACCACCCCAGGCGGAGATGGGCCGCCTTTTCCCAGGCTAAATTCTGTGCGGCACTTACCAGAGGAGGGAGCCCTGGGGGGGATGATGCGGATACTGCTAACACCAACCTATGTAAACGCATCAACGAGGCACTTGATTGCACGGCTCCACTCTCCCGCGCCAAATCGGGTGGTCGCACTCAAAAAACAGCCCCGTGGTACAGTGATGAGCTACGTGCTGCGAAAGCAGCATTGAAGCGAGTTGAAAGGCAGTGGCGAAGGACTTCTTCTACGGAAACTAGGGAGATCTACCTAACGGAGAGGCGAGCCTATCATGGACTAGTTAGGAAGTCCAAAGCAGCATACTATACCACCAGAATTAGTGAAGCTGGTAATTCTACGAAGGAGCTTTTTTTACTCTATAAAACTCTCTCGAGTGGGAAACCAGCCATTGCCCCAGATGATTGTTCGGTGGAATCCTGTGATAGGATCGCAGACTTTTTTGCTGAGAAAGTAGCTAAAATTTACTCTGCATTTCCTAGTCACACCATCGCAGGGACGGAATTTGTGGAAAGCCCGAGGGAATGGGGGGACAGACATATACTGACCAATTTTGTCACCCCGTCCCCGGAGGAACTTCTAAAAATCTGCAGATCCGTCAAGTCGGGTTCCCCACGGGACCCCACCACGCCGAAACGACTAGCTGATAGCTTGCCAGTGCTGGAACCATTCATCAGACACCTACTGGATGTATCATTTAGGACTAAGACCGTGCCCAGAGACTGGAAACAGGCGGTGGTTCTACCTCTTAGGAAGAAACCTAACATCAGCTTCGAAAAGATGGAGAACCTCCGACCTATCTCCCTTCTGCCCTACCTGGCCAAAGTAGCGGAAAAAACGGTAAACATACAACTGATGGATTTCGTGGAAGAGGCTGCCCTCCTGCACGACACCCAGTTTGGTTTCTGCCCCCGCCACTCAACTGAATCAGCGCTTTTGATGGTGGTGGAGACCCTACGTCAGGGGGTGGATGAGGGGCAGACCATGGCCGTCATCCTATTGGACCTGAGTGCAGCATTCGACACTGTAGCTCATACCACCTTGCTACAGTGTCTGAATAGTGGAGGGATATCTGGAGCTGCACTCGAATGGATACAGTCCTTCCTGACGGGGAGAGGCTTTCAGGTTAGCCAGGGCGAATGCTATTCTGGGGAAATCGGTTTGGGCCAGGGCGTGCCCCAGGGCTCATCCCTGAGCCCCACCCTATTTAATCTATATGTCTCCCCAGTGGCCCCTATTGTTGAAGGCCATGGTCTGCACATAGTGTCCTACGCGACGACACGCAGTTGGTCATATCCCTTTCACGTGCGCCCGGTCTTGCGATGGACAGATTCAGAGCCTGCATGCAAAAACTTGCAGACTGGATGTCCACCAACTGCCTCAAATTAAATGGCAGTAAGACCGAGGTGCTCGTGGTGGGGGGGAACCCATCTGTCTGGTCGTCGGCGTGGTGGCCTTCCTGCTTAGGCGAGGTTCCAACACCTTGTCAAGAAGCTCGGAACCTTGGAGTTTTGCTTGACGCTGACCTGTCTTTTGCACCTCAGATAAGCCGTGTGGTGGGTGTCTGCTTCAGCGTCCTAAAAAGTCTGCGGAAGGTTTTAGATCTCCTTCCTATGTCAGCCCGTAGGACGCTGGTGCACGCCCTCGTCACATCGCGCCTGGACTACGGCAATTTGCTGTATTTGGGAGCAACCAGTAAGGCAATAAATCGCCTCCAGGTGTTGCAGAATGCGGCAGCCCGCCTCATTCTGAAATTCCCCAAAAGATAGGCTTCCAAAGCTGCCCTTCAGACCCTTCACTGGCTCCCAGTGAGGAGCAGGGTCGAGTTTAAGGCCCTTTGTACTTGCCATCGAATCCTTACTAGGAAGGCACCAGCACCGCTCCAGAGTCTGGTCTCTGGATATGCGCCTACGCGCGACCTTCACTCTTCCTACGGAGGCCTATTAAAGGTCCCTAGGATAAAAAGGGCTCGCATGGGAGGTAGATCTTTTCGCTACCTGGCGGCGAAGAGCTGGAATGCCTTACCTCTGGACCTTCGCCTGGAGCCATCTGAGCTCGGCTTCAGGAGGAAGTTGAAAACACACCTCTATACACGGTAATCGAGCAGACCCTGCGGCCTGCCGGCATTAGTTCAAATGTCTTAGCGCGGGGACACGCCATCTGAGCGTAACCAGGCGCTTTATAAAACTCCCTTATTATTATTATAGAAGTGGAGAAATTGAGCCTGTGCGCACAATGCATATAGTGGCATGTCCAGAGCTCGGAGGCCACACTGCCGAAGCGGGAGCGTCAGAAGATCCCAGGAGGCCCTAGCTTGCCTACCAGCCCATACCAATGACAACATCTGTGTCCGTAGGGCTTTATAAAAATGCTGTGTAAGGGGGACTGGTACATTAGTAAACAAATAGAGGAATTTAGGCAATACTACCATTTTCAACAACGCTATTATCCCAGTGATAGATAGTGGCAATGTAGACCATATGGCCACCTTAGATTCCAGCCAGTTCATAGCCCGCCCAAAGTTCAGGTTCCATATGTCCTGCAGACAGCGACTCAGCCACACCCCCAAGTATTTTACTTCATCAGCTTCCCACCGTAATGGGTATTCCGAAAGCACCTCAGGAGTACCTTCAGTAAGCGGGAATATCACAGATTTCTTCCAATTAATGGTGATACCAGAGATACCCCTGAAGCAAATAAATTCGCGGAGCACCGGGTCAAGGTTGTTTGATGGGTTTAGAATATACAGTGTGACATCATCGGCGTACATGGAAATCAGAAGGCTTCTAGAGCTGAAGCCAATTCCACGAGCCGTGTGATGTTGCCTCACTCTGGCCGTGAGTGGTTCCATCGCAATAGCGAATAGGAGGGGTGAAAGGGGACAGCCCTGCCTCGTCCCCCTAGTTATGGGAAAGCAATCAGAAATCAGACCATTGACACGCACACGGGCGTGGGGTTTTTCGTAGAGCAGCTTTATGCGAGTGATAAATAAGGGGCTGAATCCCATGCGTGTCAGGATTCTGAAGAGGTATGGCCATTCTAGCGAGTCAAACGCTTTTGTAGCGTCTAAGAAAACATCGGCCGCCTTCGTGCTTGAGTGCAGGTAATGGAGAACGGAGAATAGCGTTCTCAAATTATGCGATGTTGCACGCCCAGGGATGAACCCGGACTGATCCGGGAGGGCCACCATCGGCAGCAGGGGCTGTAGATGATTGGCAAGGAGCTTGGCGTAAATCTTCACGTCCACGTTAATCAGTGAAAGTGGGCAATATGAATCGAGTTCAGTTTTGTCCTTCGGGTTTAAGCAAAGTAATTATGAGCGCCTCGCCCATTGAGGGGGGGAAGGGCGCCAGTTTCCAACACCTCATTATATACGGCGAGTAAATGGGGGGGCCAGTTCCTTGCTGTAAGTTTTTTAAAACGACGTTCTCAGGCCATCAGGACCGGGAGACTTGCTCAGGGGTAGGCTTCTAATTACCTGCTTGACATCTCCAGTTGTTATGGGTAAGTCCATATAATGTCTGTGTGCGTCATTAAACCAAACAAGTGCTATAGAATCTAGGAATTCCTGAAAATTTTCCGATTGGACCGATTGGGTAGCAGTGTATAGAGCAGTATAGAACGTAGCAAATTCCTGTAGGACGCCCTCCTGTCCTGTAACTACCTCCCCATCGGGTGCATGAATAGTATGGATGAATGCATTGGAATTAGAGCGTCTAAGCATATTAGCAAGAGTGCGACCTGGCCTGTCACCCTCCCCATAGTGCCTGGCATCAGCATGCTTCCCTAGGAATTTTAGCTCCCTCTGGGCCTCCTCTGCAAACTCTAAAAGCTTGCTTTTCAGTTTGGGTGCCAGTGCTGGGCTTGCCCCTGAGCAGAAGTGCCCTTCTAGGTCCTTGATCTTGTATTCCAGCTGTGTCACAGTCTCCCTCAGTGCGTTTAGGACCCCCGCCTGCTTGGCAATGCAATTCCCTCTAATCACCACTTTAAAGGCATCCCATAAGATGGCCTCCGATGGGACCGTACCGGGATTGAGGTCGAAGTACTCAACCACATGTTTCCTGATTTCCTCTTTAAATGCCTCGTCCAGCAGCGCATGAGGCGGCAATCTCCAGCTGAACGCTCGTGTGGGTGCATCAGGTGGTGTCAGTGTAAGTAAGCATGGAGCGTGATCAGACAGGGACCGTGCCAGATGAGAGGTGTGTGCCACCCTGGATGCCACGTCAGAGGATACCAGCAAAAAGTCTAAGCGCGACCATGCATGTGTTGTGTTGTAATACAAGTCCCCTCTCGCTGCAATGGGTGCCTATCTCTCCAAATGTCCACCAATGACCCTTCAGAAATCAGGTCTCTCAAAGCCGCTCCCGCTTGGGGATGTAGTGGGTGTGGAGCACCCCGCCTGTCCAGGTGCTCATCCAGCACCGTGTTAAAATCGCCTCCCCATATAATCGAGTCGCATTGTGTCACTACAATTCGAGACCATATATGTTAAATGTTAAATGTTGTATACTTGTAAAGCGCACAGCTGCCCCAGCAAAGGGGCGTCCCAGCGCTGTATACCGCTGGGGAACCCATCCTGGCTTTCCCTGTGAGATGGTCCCTCCTGGGCATCTCCAAGGTGAAGACAAGCATCCCCGGCGCTGATGGAGCCGTTAGTAGAGATTAAGCAAGCTATTGCCCAGAGTTGCTGAGTAGGACCCATGGTTGAAGTAGGCACCGAGGCGAGAATTATCGAGTCCGCTGACCATGGCCCAGAGCCCTGCCGCATCGGGAATCGAACCCTGGTCCCGGGTCGACCTCTGCTTCCGGGTCTGCCGCCTCTAACCAGTGAGCCACACCACTCTAAAGAACCCTGGGGAGTCAATGTTGGGCCCGTAGACGGACACCAGGACAACTCGTATTCCCCCCAAGAGACCATGGAGAATAATATATCTCCCTTCCTGATCCATGTGAACCTCTATGTCTTTCCAATCCAGATTTTTGCGGATCAATATGGCCACCCCAGAAGCGTAATTGGAATAAATGGCAGAGTGTACTGTCGGCCATCGCGTATGCCTGAGTCTAGGTGACGGTGTAGCATTCAAATGCGTTTCTTGGATAAAACGTATGTCTATCTTGTGTCGTGTCAGATAAGCATGCATAAGTCTGGCTTTCCTGTGATCATTCAGACCTCTAATGTTCCACATTAATACATTAATTCTCTCTGGCTGTATGGTAGCAGAAATCCTATAAGAACAGCGTGTGCACTTCTCCCGAAGCAATATGGAGCTCCAAATCTGAGGCCAGAAGGAGCAGAGTTTCTGCGGACCAGAACAAAGAAACCAAACTAACCCTGTACCACCCCCCACCCACTCCAACCCCCCAAATAGGTTGTGTAGAACCCCCCATACCCACCAGTAAAGCGGGCAACCATGAACAATGGGAAATTTCCCGGGAGGGAGTGGGTACAGCGGCATACTCCCCCGTTTGCACAGGGTGGCTGAGGACAAAATCAAACGCCTCCACGCAGCGGCGCGGCTGGGCCACTCACCGAGAACCACAGTGACAAAGTACTGAAACCAAGGTCTATGTTAGCACAACACAGGCATCCCAATAGAATATGCAAAAAGAGAAAGACAGTTAATATAACAACGTCAATACAGTTTTGGTGGCATGAGTGAGCAACAAAATGCAATATTGTCAGTCATAGGCAAAATAATATATAGCACAGTAAATACCGATCAGTCATTATCACTGAGATGATCAGCTAGTAATTCTGACCCGCCTTTGTTTCTCTTTGATTGAGGCCCGCATATGTGTTTGGCAAATTTAAGTGCAGATTTAGCATCCGCAAAGAAATGGGCTGTACCATCATGGGACACCTTAACTTTTGCTGGATAAAGTAAAGAGTAAGGGATCTGCGCCTGAAACAGCAATAGTTTAGCCGTGAGGAACTCCCGGCGCGCAGCCTGCACTGCGGGGGTGAAATCAGGATAAAACGATATATTGTTCCCTTTGTGGGTGATGCGACCCCGTTCTCTCGACAGTCTTAAAATGGTGTCCCTGTCTTGCTAATTCAAGATTTTAGCCAGGATGGGTCTAGGTGTGCCCCCAACCGGCGGTTTTGGGCCCAGCGCCCTATGTGCCCTCTCCACCGCGAAGACCGGAGAGAGGTGCGGGTCAAAAAGTTCATGGAGCAGGTCCGCAACAAAGATCTCCATTTTAGGCATGGCTGTGGTCTCCGGAATCCCAGTGAGTCTAAGGTTGTTTCTCCTTGAGCACGCTTCAAGGTCATCGTTCTTCGCCCATATGACCGTTAGGAGTTTGTCCATGTTTAGGAGTGGTTCTTTTGTTTCTTGTTGGAATTCGTGAAACTCGGCCTGCCTATTTTCCAATCAATCCAGTCGCGTGTCATGCGTCGTGACCTGCGTTTTCACCGTTTCCAATTGCGAGGTCAGGGTGTCCAGCTTAGCGTCTATGCTCCGAAGGCTGGAACGCATTTCAAGCATGAGCGACCGTAGGTCGCCTTCCCTCTCCTCCGGCATGCCATCCCCTCCCGTCGCACCTTGCGCACCTGGGTCTTGGTCAGGCTGTCTGGTGGTTCTCTTGTTTTCAAATGCTATCTTGGGCTGCTTTGCGTCCGCTTTGTCCATGGTGGTCCCAAGATGCTACTCCCCAACTTTCTACACGAATGACACTATGTGCCGTGGGAGGGGAGTCTCGTCACCGGGGTGCCAAACCACTGCCGACGGCTGTAGCAGGCGGGTGTCAAGGCCCACAGGGCCTGTTTTCATATAGGGCTATGAGTCTTGAAGGTATCAGCCATGAATCGCCTACAGGTCGCCAGGACAATTTGCACTTGTCAGAGTCATGAAGACAGTTAAGCAGAGTCTATAAGCCACTCCCAGTTTGGATCTACCCGCTCCGGTTGGTGCCGCCGGAGAGCAGTAGTGCGGCCAGGTCCCACGGCCCGCACAGCCAGCTGCGTGCCGATATACACCCCTAGGGGCCAGGTATCTACAAGAATGGGCACCAATCCAAAGCGCCGTAACCGTCGTCTCATGCACCCAAAATGGCGGCCACTTGTAATATGGTCATGTATATAAGAACCTGCGAGCGACTTAGTAGGGTCCCGGAGGTGGAGGTATCCCCTTTAATATTCAGACAGTTTGGGCTCAGTGGCACCGTTATAAGGCCCCAAGATTAGCTCCTTCAAAGCGCCAAGGCGCCCCGGCTGCATCTCACGTCAGTCAGCATGTAGCCCGGCAGTCAGACACATCGCAATGGCACAGGGGGGATCGCACATGGATTCTGCCGTCACCAATAGTTAGTTTGGTAGTGGTGTACCGCCCTGGTGACAAGAGTAGGGAGGGTGCAATCTGGCGTGTGAGGCCCCGGCGTTCATCTCCCCGTCCGCCTCTTGCTTGAGATATGGCCGATCGGCGCGAAAAAATGGCCTCCTGCGCGGTTACCTTCTTAACAGTCTCTCAACAGGCCTCCGGGTGCGGGCAGGATCGGAACCTCATGTGGAGTCGCCACAGCATCCACTCATCGGCCACAGCTCAGGAATGCAGATCTCTCAGGTATGCCCAGCCCAGTATCCCGCTTCGGTCAATAGAGGAAAGCTGATTCCGTAGCTCAGGGCCTGTTCCGCACCGGGCTCGATTTTAGTGCGCATCCGGGGCTCTGGTGCCCGCCACCAGTTCGCTGTCTGCCCCTTGCACCGCTACCCTTGTCACAGCGATGGCTTGCCACTTCAGCCGATTACCGGCACGAAAGTTGGATGCCTGTGTGCGCCAGGGTTTCCTCTTTTAGCGCAGTCAGCCGCACTACCACATGAGCGCTTTATAGCAGGATATATGCAGGATAAGTAACTCAGCCGGGGGAGCTTGCTCAGGCAGCGGACATTTCGCAGCCCTGCTAGCCACGCCCCCCAGGTTTGAAATCAGGTTTGATTAGTTTGTAGAGAGGTTTAACCCTTTCTGCGTAGTTTAGAACATAAGTTCTTCTAAAATTCAGGAAACCTAGAATTGACTGTAAGTTTTTCAGCGTTTTTGGAGGTTGGAGCAGCGCACATTTCTCTAAGAAGTTTGCTGCCAGGCTTTTGCCTTCACTTGATAACTCATATCCCAAAAATAGGACTTTGAGGTGGGCAATTCGTGATTTCTTAAAATTGAATTTATTCCCTTCAGAAGCGAACTCCAGTATAATAGTGTTCACTCTTTTCAAGTGTACGTCCAAATCATCGTCTGTAAGATAGATGTCATCGACATAGGACAATGCCTCATCATCGTACATTTGTAGTAAATCTGTTACTCTGGCTGAAAATAACCCTGGACTATTCTTGAATCCCTGGGGGAGACGGCAAAATTGTCCTTGGGTCCCCATTATTGAGAAAGCGGTCAAATATCTGCTTTCAGGTGCAATGTATTGACAAAAGAAACCATTTGAGATATCTAATGTAGTTTTATATTTTTTGCACACAATGTTATTCATCAGTGCTGCACTATGTGCATTTTGTACTGCAAATGTTTTGCAACAAGAGTTTAGATGTCTGTAATCCAAAACTAGACAATATGAATTGTCTGGTTTGGAGACAGGAAACAAAGGATTGTTCATTGATGAGGTGCACATTTCAATCACCCCTTGGTATTCAAGTTGATTTAAAATCTCCCTGACCTGTTTTTTAGCTTCCCGTTTTACGGGATATTGCTTTTGCATTGTTAGTTGAGTTTTCAACTGGATTTTATGGTGAGGAGAATCCTCATCATATCCTACATGATTTTTGTATAATGCTGGGGCCTGGGCTACAGCCCATGTCCTGGCATATATGTATTTTTTATGAATTGGAATGTGTTATGAGAAGGCTGGCATAATTATATCTACGCCATGTGGGCACTCCCTGACAAATTCAGGTGGCCACTCTTGTTCAGCTAGTAGGATGTCATAACCCTTAGAGAGCTTCTCCCAAAAGAGTGCTCTAATTTTTCTTGGTTTGTCCCCCTCCATCCGGAGTGTTACTTCATATAACTTATGTGGTATACTAACCCTGGTATCAGCGGTTTCAACTTGGATGCTTTCATTCAAGTCCACGTCTCCAGATGATCCTTCAGAATCTTGCGAGCTATGGTTACCTCTGCTGCGCTGTCTAGCATTGTCTGGGCCCACTCCCAGTTCTTGAGTTGTGTTCCTCAAGATCCTCGGCATGTCTGATCTTTAGACTTGCTACCTCCTTATTGGTGAATTGAGTTTTCTTATTTTTTGGAACGTGTTGTTCGTCTTTGGACTTCACTCGTTCTTTTTGTTCTGATCGTTCTCTTCTTTCAGATTTCTGATAGGAAGTCTGAAAGGTACGAAAGGAACGTGTATCATTATCTTGATATCTATCGGGTTTTCTCAAATTATCCCTATTTCTAAGGTTGTATCTTTTTTCGGATGGCTCCTGTTGAGGAGACCTTCCTCTGGACTGTGAACACTTCTCTCTAGGAAGTGTCTGTTTGGTGTTTTCCCACTTCTTTTTAGGAGTAGTGAGAATATTTTTAATAAAAACTTTTTCAGGATTTTCAGTGTCTGGGGTTTTACTGGTTTCCCACCCAAACTATCTCTATCTAGTTCTTCATAAGATTTTTCAATAATTCTGGCAAGCTCATATGGTTGCTCAGTAATATCTGTTTCTTTTAGTTTTTGGCGGATCACCACGGATGCTGCTTCACCTTTAATGTTGGCTAATAGTATAGCCAATACCTGTTTGAAATCTTTCAGTAATTTCATATCCGGACCGTCTTCATTTTGAATCTGTCTCAGAACGTCTGGTATTACCGCCATAGATGGGACACCATGTGGTTTAGTGTATATTGAAGCAAAGACTGTATCCCAAGTGTCGCAGTCCTCTACGTGTGGTGTAATCCCCATTGGTAAACAGATTGTCAGAATCCTGTGTTTCTCATGAGGTGTACTATCAGGGAATACCGCCTCTATTTGAGTAATTTTTTGTGCTAACCAGAACGGAATTTCGTCTTGTTTTGCAGGCAATTTACCAATGTGTTGTAATTTTGTTTGTGTTCCCATGGTGTGGGATCTGCTGTGGAATTCTTACAGCTGGTTGGACTGTTAAAGTCTGCATGACATATTGAACCAACTGCCTGTGTATTTTAATCTGCTGTTTTAGCTGAGCTAACAATTCAGGAGCTGTCATTCTTTCAATGTTAGGTTGTGGTGTATAGCTGGCTAGTACAGGCCATTTGGCTCCTGGGCCACCTAGTGGACCGAGCCTGGTAATGTGATTTTGATGTTGTAGGGCGCCATTAAACCAGAGCTGATGCTCTTGGCAAGTTAGTGGAATTTCAATGTCCTCGAAAGGAACGTATTCCGCTGGTGGCTCCTCTAATTTATAGTAGTGGAACTCGTGTGTTACTGCATTTATTGCAGGAAACAGAATTCATGAATAGAATACCTCTGTCTGCCGATATTCATGCGCCTCTACTACAAATATTACTTTACCACCTCTCGATGATACTCAATTTTCTATAAGTTTTATAGTTATTGTTTTCCTTTTATTTGCCGGGATGAGTATGGCATTCGCGTCATTCTGTTGGAGATTTGTGTCGTCTAAAAGTGCCTGAGCTGCTGCTGCAGCTCTATCCCTTTCGTCGTCACTCATTGTGTTGAGCGAAGGTTTTGCAGAGCAAGTTTCAAGGAAACAAAGATTAGGTGCACAATATTTTGGAACACTGTATCCTTCAACGTTGAACAAACTAAAAACTAATACATAGGATTTTTTCATCCTACTTAGTTTAAAGCGGATATTTTATCCTTTTACCCACTCCAGATGTCTATTGGAGTATTTTTACGTGAAAAAAGGCGTCTGTGTGAAAAGCACGACTGAGTTACTCTAGTATCTAGTGTTAAATTATCGCCTTACCGAACGTTGGGCGCCATGTAGTGTAGTTCCTGTATTCCCAATAGGCTCTGCGCATTGGAATAATATATCCTGTAGTTTAGATGTAGGACTGAAGTCGACTAGGTCTCTACTGAATATACTAGACCTAATTGTGTGTGTGGCAGCTAGCTCAGAGGTCACTAGAAACTTTCTCGAATGAACAAGAAGGGATTAGTTTCTGACAACCACATAAACATGACAACTTTGTTTCCCAAGAATAAGAAATCTTTCTGTAGAGTCACGGAAACAATAAATAGTTATTTCACTCAGTCAATTGTGCATGCTTAATTTCACCAGAGGTGCAGAGAAATAGAGAGATGAGCGTTTTCAATAAAAGGGTATTTATTGAATAATCTTTTTTCTCAAGCATAGCAAATGAACTGCTGCAATCGTAATACTTGCGGTAAAGTATATAGCGGACAGAACGAAGTGTAATATAAAATAATACTGTAAAAGCATGATATGGTTTTTAAGCCATAAAATACATAAAGTACATAGAGTGATAAATAATGACTAAAAGTACTCACTGGTGCTTCCAAGATACGCCTACCACAGTGTACTTAACCTAGGTCTAGTACAAGGGAAGAAGTAAGTAAGTTGTAGCCTAGTTTTAGTATTCTTTGCTAAGAATCTAATCCAAGAATGCTCTTAGAGTCTAATCAGCTCCGTACCTTGGTTTTAGAATGTAGGAGGTCTGGTATCTCTTTCTCTCAGGACCCGATTTCCCAGCAACCCGCAAGGGTAGCTTGGAAACACCGGAGCTGGATTTCTCGGCTGGAGAAAGTACAGCGTCTCTCAGTGCATCAGCTGGAGGGTCGGCTTCCTTCGGCACTTGCTGCAGCAGGGCGCGTCGGGCAAGAAGATAGTCGAACTGCTCCAAACCACTGTGTGTTTGTTTGGACAAGTGTGGGCATATTTATACCTTGAAGTTGCTGAGTTTGACGTAAGATTGGACATAATAACGTCATTAGAGACTTAATTCTCTGAAAACTCCATGAGTTCTTGGATAAATTAATATTCATGCAGGGGGAAGTCCCTGACTGCTGAAGGCGGGTTTTTCCAAGAAATCGTTGTAGATTTTCGGAACTAGTGAAAGTAGCCAAGCCGTATTAGGACTACTTGAGCTATGTCTTAATATGGTTATGATTTCTATGCCTATATAAGGATATGATATTTTATAGCTATATAAGGGCATAAATCGGGAAAATTACACTAGGGTCCTAAAACGCCATACAACAGGTTCAGACCCAGGCAGCACAGTTGATATCCCAACAACGCAGATGGGAACATATATCCCCCACTATGAAAGAGCTACATTGGCTTCTCATCCCACAAAGATGTGCGTTTAAGGTTGGCTGCCTCATTTTTAAAACTTTGCATGGTGCTAGCCCAAAATTTTTATCCAGACTTGTCCAGAAATACCTACCTGCCCATAAGAACCATCTAATCATTCCTTCGTACAAACGAAAATGAATAGGTGGCTGCAGGTTTGCAGTATTGGCCCCCAGTTTCTTGAACACTCTCCCTTTAGATATAAAAACTTGCACTGATTTCGTTATATTCTGTAGACTTCTTAAGACCTGGCTATTTACTCAAGCTTATAATTAGACTCTATTGACAACTAACACATGAGGCCCCAGCAAAAAAATTCTTAAGTCCAGCGCCAAGAAACCATTCAGTGTACGAGCGCTTTATAAGAAATTTTAACATAACATAACAATTAAGGAATACCTTCCCATTCATTCCTATGGGTTTGGGGGCCATAGGAATGAATGGGAAGACATTCTCAATTTGCGATTATCAATTAGAGAATCGCAAATTGAGAATGCAATTTCAAGGTTGCAAGGGTTCCAAAAGGATACCCTGTTGTACCCCTGAAATACACATGTGTGCACATTTTGCGCACATACATGCCCTAAGGGCATGTATGTGCGACTTATGGCACTTTTAAAAAATCAAAAAAGTTATTTTTCAAAGAAAATCGCAAATTACCACCAACTTGAAGTTGGTGGTAATTTGCAATACCTTAAGGCCAAATAGCAAATTTCTGGTGCTTCCAGAATTGCATTTAAGGAATCGCAATTTGTAATTCCTTAATTGCATTTGCAAAATAGAGAATCGCACATTTTGCAATTCTCTATTTTGCAATGTCTTTTTGGGATGATACATTCCAAAAGGCTTTTTAAAATTCGCAAACGGCCCGATTCTGAGAATCTGCCCATTTGCAAACGAGAAAAAGGCTTGATACATATGGCCTCATGTCTATAATAAGTGATGTATGGTTTGCAGGCCTGAATTGATCAGTACATCATCGGAAGGGATATCAATCTACTAATAGATACAAAATTACACATGATAATTGACAGCAGTTAGTCGATTGCTGCTACAGGGGATACACCTACAATACACCTACAATACTTATGCTCCTGCATACTTCATGACATTAGTGGGTGAAGGGCTCTTTTGTTTTTAAAAGCTATCGCCTTGTTTTTAAATTGCCACCTACCTGATTGTATTTGCCTGGTCTGGTGCCCCGGTCCACCGCAGCCTTGTGGCTGATTGATGTGGAGGGCTGAAAGAGGAGCGAGCACCGGAAATACTCACTTCCGGTAGCGCGCACTGACTCGCCATTTTGGTCGGCGGTCTAGTTGTTCGCGCTACTCCGATACTCATTCTGTGCTGACCCACGTCCACATTGTTTGACAGCAGTTAGTCGATTGCTGCTACGGGGGATACACGGTAACGCTTATGCTCCTGCATACTTCATGACATCAGAGTATGGAGGGCTCTTTTGTTTTTAAAAGCTATCGTCTTGTTTTTAAATTGCCTTGAAACCTACCTGATTGTATTTGCCTGCTCTGGTGCCCCGGTCCACCGCAGCCTTGTGGCTGATTGATGTGGAGGGCTGAATGAGGAGCGAGCACCGGAAATACTCACTTCCGGTAGCGCGCACTGATCCGCCATTTTGGTCGGCGGTCTAGTTGTTCTTGCTACTCCGATAATTATTCTGTGCTGACCCACGTCCACATTGTTTGACAGCAGTTAGTTGATTGCTGCTACGGGGATACACGGTAAGGCATATGCTCCTGCATACTTTATGACATCAGTGGGTGGAGGGCTCTTTTGTTTTTAAAAGCTATTGTCTTGTTTTTAAATTGCCTTGAACACCTACCTTATTGCATTTGCCTCCTCTGGTGCCCCGGTCCACCTCAACCTTGTGGCTGATTGATGTGGAGGGCTGAAAGAGGAGCGAGCACCGGAAATACTCACTTCCGGTAGCGCTCACTGACCCGCCATTTTGGTCGGCGGTCTAGTTGCTCTACGTCCCTTGACACCAATTTTAGGCGGGTATGGAACGCGAGTGCAGCGGACACGCACAGCGGGTGCACCTAAGGCACGCCAAAGGCAAGCCCGTCTGCGCCCATCCACACGAGTACGTCGCCTCTCCCCAGAAGTGCTGGCCGATGTACAGCAGGAAGACGCACGTACTCGAGAGAAGCTCTGCTAAGTCTGCTCCCGTCATCCCACTTGTGTACGAGCCCCCCATTACACCCGTTGAGTGGCCCTATTGGATGCTCGTTTGGCAGGTTTTCACTTCTCAAACCCGTGCCCCTGTCGACCCCCCTTCTCGCACCTCCCCAACGTCGGCTTAAAATTCTGAAGATGAATGTAAGATCTCTAGTCAAACACCACGCTGAAATCTACGACCTCATTATAGATGAAACCCCAGACATATTCTTTTTGACTGAGACATGGCTTAATGAGGATGTGGTAGCCGAGCCTATTTTGGCTCTCCCCCCTGACTACTCTATCTATATGATCAATCGAGAAACCAGGGGAGGCGGCATTGCTGTAATCATCAAATCCTGCTACTCTTGTCTCTTCAACAAGATGGCTATAGAGGGCTGCGAAAGCGCTCGTTCCTGCATCTCCATGAGTCCCCATCTTACTCTCTCTGGGCTACTGATTTATAGACCTCCAGGACAGGCTACTTACTTTAAAAACGCTCTTTTAGAGACATTTGGCTCAGTTGCTATGGGAACTGTCAACTTTAGCATCTTTGGCGACTTAAATCTTCATTTTGACCTCGATCAGGACCAGACTCTCAGCGGTCTGCTTGCTGATCTAGCTGCATTTCAACTCCATCAAATGGTCGTTAGCCCCACTCACATAGGAGGTCACCTGTTAGATCCCATATTTACGCATATAGAGACTGCTACAGTGACGACCCCTACCCCGGTGGCTTGGTCTGATCATCTGATGGTCGAATTGAACCTTCCTATATCAGAACAACTACATAAGAACACCCAGCGGGCGGTGTATAAACGTCCTCGGCGTAACCTCAGACTCGAGGACTTTCACCATCTCCTTTGAGAGGACCTTCTGGGCCCTTTTAATAATGTTGAGGCAGATTACGATATGTTCTGTGCCTGGATCACCAGGGAACTCGATTCCCTCATCCCGGCAACCTGGATCAAAGGCTGCTCTCAGGAATCTAGTCCCTGGTATAAGGACACCCTGACACTATTGAGAAAAGAATGTAAAAGAAATGAAAGGGAATGGAGGAAAGATTATGACCCGGGAAAAAAAGTGTTGTACTTGGCCGAATTAAAAGCATATCATAGAGCTATATGCAAGACGCAAGCAGCAAATCATGCCAACGAGATTAGACTTAGTCCTAACCCTGCCAAACTCATATTCAAAGTCCTTAAAGACCTCAGTGCCAAGAAAGCCCCGGCACCGATAACCACTTCTGAATTCCATTGTGAAGAACTAGCCTCCTTCTTCTTGGAGAAAGTACGGGCAATTTATCGGTCTTTTCCTCCAGTGACCACTTCCTGCACATATACTTCCTCCTGTCTGTTGCCTTTGTGCCAGTTTATCAATGCCTCTTTTTCATCTGCCACTGTGCCTGCCAAGTGGAAACAGGCCTGGGTTTCCCCTATCCTTAAGAAGCCCACCTTGAACTCAACGAAGCCCGAGAATTATAGACCTATTTCTCTCCTCCCCTGGGTGGCAAAGGCTACCGAAGCCCATGTCAATAGCATACTTACCAACTTTTTGCTCTCTAACAACATTCTAGATGTAACTCAACATGGCTTTCGCATCGGCCATAGCACAGAGACGGCTCTCCTTGCTATGGCGGAACACCTGCGGACCATTCTTGACTCAAACGGCGGTGCTGATTCTACTAGATCTCAATGCCGCCTTTAAACGGTCTCGCATGAGGTTCTGCTCCGCCGCCTGGAGGAGGTAGGGATCTCAGATATGGCCCTTGGATGGTTTAGATCTTTTCTTACAGGAAGATCTTTTCATGTGTCCACTCCCCCATTCCTATCCCAAGCACATCCGATAGAGTAGGGCGTTCCTCAGGGCTCAGCACTGAGCCCCACTTTGTTCAATCTCTATGTTCAGCCATTAGCTGCTGTCGCCAGAAAATGGGACCTCACCATGGTCTCATATGCGTACGACATGCAGTTGGTGGTTGCTCTTTCGGA
The DNA here is from genome assembly GCF_964261635.1 of Lissotriton helveticus. NCBI lineage: Eukaryota > Metazoa > Chordata > Amphibia > Caudata > Salamandridae > Lissotriton > Lissotriton helveticus. The sequence goes on along the minus strand of NC_136065.1, from coordinate 1,306,312,536 downwards.
TGGCTTGAGCCCGAACATCTCCAAGTTTAAAAATGGACTTGCTGCCGTGGCAGACTGGATGACATCTAATTGTTTGCAATTGAATGCACACAAAACCGAAGTCTTGATAGTCGGTAAGAACACTGACTTATGGGGTGACCAGTGGTGGCCTACTGCTTTAGGTAAGGCCCCCGAACCCAGGAATGAGGTTAAAAACTTGGGGGTGTGGATAGACTCCTCTCTTAGTTTCCGCTGCCACACAAAAAAAGCCGCTGCTACTTGTTTCGGCATTTTACGAGGTATTAAACCTATCCTAAAATTCTTTGACACATCCACTCGACAGCTGATAATCCAGTCTACTATCCTATCTCGTCTGGACTACACTAGCTCCCTGCTTCTGGGGGCAAATCAAGCCGAGATCACCCGGATGCAGCGTATTCAGAACGCAGCTGCCAGGTCCTTAGTTGGCCTTCCACGGTTCTGCTCTGCTGCCGATACCATCCGGAGGCTCCACTGGCTCCCTATGGCACAAAGGAGTCAGTTTAAAGCGCTCTGCCTGTCCTTTAAAATTCTGAAACTGGCCATGCTTAAAATGCTTAATAACCTGCTGATCCCATACGTCCCCTCTCGTGCATTACGCTCTACAGGGCAGCATTTGGTCACAGTGCCTCGGATAAAACGCTGCAGAGCGGGAGGTCGCTCCTTCCGCCATTTGGCAATAAAACTGTGGAATTCATTACCGACCCACATACGAGAACTAGATGACCTACTGGCCTTCAGGAAGGCAGTTAAGACCCATCTTTTTCCCTTAAAAAAATAATACAATCTCGTGGGAATATGCCTTACTGGGTCTTATTGTAGTTTGCTTTTCTTTTCGCTGCTGTAAGCGCCGAGACGCCCCTTCGCTGGGGCAGCTGAGCGCTATATAAGTAGGTATAACATAACATACCATAGCTAGGACTATTTTCTAAGATCTGTTTATGCTAAGCATAATATAGATCACTTAAAAGAAAACCTAATTTTGTTCGCCAGATACCTGATATTGGACATCAAGGGTTTTTCTAATGTTCCCAAAATTCTCTGATCATTCAAAGAACCTTTCCATTTTAATTCGACACAATCCAAAGAAGGAGTTAGGAAACCATAAAAAATTTAACTTTTCAGTGTGCACAACTCTCCTTTCTTTCATACCTGAGTTCCCAAATAATAATACATAATACAGAATTTTCTAGGGCGCGAACAGTTACCTCAGTCGGAGGTGTCCCGGCGCTATATGAGCAGCTCAGTGGAACAGTAAATAGCACCAGTGGCTCAGAACTTTTGAGTAAAGAGCCAGGTTTTTAATAGCTTCCTAAACCCAACTTCTGATGCTGCTGACTGAATGGCCGGCGGTAGGGCATTCCACAACTTCACCGTGCTGGCCGAAAAAGTCCTGCCTCCGAGACGCGCCTTTCTAACTCGTGGGTCGTGTAACTGAAAGCGGGAGTTAGAGCTGTACATACCTAGGGAGTATCGCTTTAAGATAGTTGGGGCAGGTCCCGCGGATAGCTCTAAAAGCCAGGTTTAGAGCCTTAAATTTGATTCTGCTTGCCACCGGGTGCCAGTGCAGATCGCGCAAATGCGGAGAGACATGCTGTTTAAAAGGGATATGTTTTATCAGCCTCGCAGCCGCATTTTGCACGGTCTGCAAGCGTTGAATCAAATATTTAGGTAGGTCCAAATAGAGGCCATTAGCATAATCAAGCCTTGAAGTAACAGTCGTATGGATTACCATTTTTCGACAGTCTTCCGGTAGAAGCAGGAGGAACTTACGCAAATTCCTCAATTTGCTTAGGCACACTGCTACCACCTGCTGGATGTGGGAGGAGAAGGACAGGCTATCATCCCACCTCACCCCCAAATTTTTTGCCTTTGTGCTGGGGGAGGCACGGGGGCCACCACAGATCCAAGGGGGGGTGAACGCCTTTCCCAAAGAAAACCACATCCGTCTTGCCCGCATTTAATTTTAGTTTGTTGGTATTCATCCAGCTGGCTACATCGCGGAGGCACCCCTTGAATTTGGATAAGCTGCCTCCGACACTTCTGAGTAAGGAAAAACAAGCTGGGTGTCGTCAGCATATGAAATTGCCGTGACCCCCCAGTTGGCAATCAAGGTGAAGAGCGGAGCGAAATAAATGATAAAAAGCAGAGGGCTGAGTGCCGATCCCTGAGGGACCCCACACCCCAGCCGCTTCGGTTTGGAGGAGAAAGAGCCCAGCGCCACTTTCTGTGATCGATTTGTCAGTTATGAGCAAAGCCACCCAAGTGCATTGTCCTGAAGGCCAATGTCCTCTAGGCCCTGCAAGAGTCTCCCGTGGTCGACCGTATCGAAAGCGGCAGATAGATCCAGGAGCACCAGCATAGCTGATGCTCCTGAATCTAAAGACCACCTGACTGACTCAGCTACCTCAGTCAGGGCGGTCTCGGTACTAAAGCCGGCCCTAAAACCTGATTGTGTTTCGTGCAAGATGTTATTCTCCTTCGTAAAACTATTCAACTGGCGCTGTATCAATTTTTCCATCATTTTGACTGGAGCAGCCAGTAGGGAGATTGGTCGGAGGTTGCTAAGATCCTCCGGATCCCTGTTCGTTTTTTTTTTCAAAGGGAGGAGTGTGGCGTGTTTCCAGCAATCCGGAAACACCCCGGATGTGATGGACCTGTTCCATATATGCAGGAGAGTATTAACAATTGACTCCGCCATCAAGTTTCAGAGCTTCGGAGGGCAGGGATCGTCCGGAGCCCCTGATTTACACCTCTTTATTTCCTGCAGTGCTTCCATGAATGAAATCGGATGGAATTGACTTAAAGTCGGGGGGAGGAGCGCTGATTTCAACAGTGTCTGCCAATACAGTGGGACTGGAGCCGGCGAAAGTACCATACACTTTCTTAATTTTATCATCATAGAAATTCTAAATATCTTCACAAAGAGTCTGAGAATGGAGTGACTTCTGTTTCAATGATTCTAGGCTTAAAAAAAGATTGCACTATTTTAAAAACTTTTTTGCTGGATTGTTCCGCTTGTTGGATAGAGGTGGCAATGAAGAGTTTTTTTGCTTTTAGTATTGATTTTCTCAGCTTGCGAACGGCGGTTTTATAGCAAACCTTGGCTGATTCGCAATAATTCACCCGCCACGCATGCTCTAACCTCTTACAAGCAGACTTTTCCACCCCGAATGTGATGGACCTGTTCCATATATGCAGGAGAGTATTAACAATTGACTCCGCCATCAAGTTTCAGAGCTTCGGAGCGCAGGGATCGTCCGGAGCCCCTGATTTACACCTCTTTATTTCCTGCAGTGCTTCCATGAATGAAATCGGATGGAATTGACTTAAAGTCGGGGGGAGGAGCGCTGATTTCAACAGTGTCTGCCAATACAGTGGGACTGGAGCCGGCGAAAGTACCATACACTTTCTTAATTTTATCATCATAGAAATTCTAAATATCTTCACAAAGAGTCTGAGAATGGAGTGACTTCTGTTTCAATGATTCTAGGCTTAAAAAAAGATTGCACTATTTTAAAAACTTTTTTGCTGGATTGTTCCGCTTGTTGGATAGAGGTGGCAATGAAGAGTTTTTTTGCTTTTAGTATTGATTTTCTCAGCTTGCGAACGGCGGTTTTATAGCAAACCTTGGCTGATTCGCAATAATTCACCCGCCACGCATGCTCCAATCTCTTACAAGCAGACTTTTCCACCCTCAGCTCTGCTGAGAACCAAGGCGCTGAGGGGGATTCCCTGCGAGATAAGGCGATTTTGGCTGGCGCGATGGTCTCCACCATATCTCCTATCCATCGATTCAGCGCAACTGCATCAGTGTTAGGATCTGATGTCAGTGCAGGGGGATTAGTTGCCAGGACAGTGCCAATGGTGTCAGATCGCAGGTTTTTCCATTGCCTATGCAGAAAGGAGCGTCTGCCAACAGTCTGACAGCCAAGAGGCAGTGTAATAGCAAAGGAGATCAAATAGTGGTCCGACCAAAGCAGCGGCTGCGGCGTCTCTGCTGTCGTGTCCCCAATGTTAGAAAAGATCAGATCAAGCGTGTGCCCTGCTCGATGCCTGGGGCTGGTAATAATTTGTATTAAGTTAGCAGCGCTCAAAGTAGATAGTAACTGAGCCGCCAGGGGGCACCTAGACCTGTCTACATGAACATTAAAATCCCCCACTACTATAAAGTGGGGATGTAGGAGGGAGCTTTGGACAATGATGTCCCTGAGTTCACCTGAACGGACCCCCATACAATCCGGGGGTCTATAGATAACTATCCCTGCCAATGAGAGTTGGGGGTTGACTTGCAGGCAGAAATGTAACCCTTCCAAACCTATGATGGTAGTAGGTAGCGAGGATGTCAGCGTAAATTTATCTTTAAAAATAAGAGCCACCCCCCGCCCTTTCTGTCACTTTCCCAGTTCGAAAAACTCATTTTAAAACCCAGAGGGACAGCGAATGCGATGGTAGTCAAATTGTCTTCGTTCAGCTATGTTTCTGTCAGGAAAAAGGCGTCCCACTCCGAGTCCAACAACAATAACCAAATATCCTCTGCGTGCCTAGCAAAAGATCTGCAATTCAGTAGGCCAGCTCTAAAAATGAAACCAGAGGGACCCGCTATAGGAATGGATTTATGCTGACCCATCTGGTTGAGAACCAAGCAGTCCTCACATAAAACCTTGCCACAGTGCAAACATACCTGCGGTAACTCAGCCTTTGCTAAATCAACTTTGTCTGACTCGCAGTGCCTCGCTGTATTCATCGCAATTAGATCCAATCTGGACGAGGAGATCCTCTTAATATCCTTACCCCCACTAGCAGCGTTTTGGCGCGCCCGCTGCGCACGTCCGCTGCGTGGTCGCGCACCCATTCCCTTAAGTGGAGGAAAAAAACGGAAGTGCAGTGAGAGAAGGGGAGGAGTCGCGTCCCTCCGTTCAAGCGGCACCAAGAGCCGTGACGGACCGGGGACCGACAACGATCAGGGTAAGTGCAGGGGGATGTGCAAAGTTCAGACAAATAATCACACACAGTTCAAATGTTAAAAGAAATATATCACAGGAATTTTAAAACAGCGGTTCTTGAATCAACCAGCTCTTTAGCCTGCTGTAGAGCCTCTCACCACCAGCGCATAGCTCGCGCTGCTCACACCAGCGCGGCCGGTCTCACTCAGGCTTTATTGGCAATGAGGGGGAGGAGACACGTCCCTCCGTTCAAACCGCACCAAGAGCCGTGACGGACCGGGGACCGACAACGATCAGGGTAAGTGCAGGGGGATGTACAAAGTTCAGCCAAATAATCACACACAGTTCAAATGTTAAAAGAAAGATATCACAGGAATTTTAAAACAGCAGTTCTTGAATCAACCAGCTCTTTAGCCTGCTGTAGAGCCTCTCACCACCAGCGCATAGCTCGTGCTGCTCACACTTACAAACATACAAACACACACAAAACCACACCGCTCCCTTAGTCTCTGCATTCAATTCTTGCCCTCAACAGTAACTCCCTCGATCTTCCAGCTGCAATCTGGAACATCAGCTGTGCTATTACAGTTTAATCTTTGTCCATTTGACTGCTCCCTCGATTCAGAGTGACTATTGAATGGCCAGTTTCTACTCTCCCTTACTTCCATGAAAACCCTGGTGATAAAGGGCAGTAAAAATTTCGGAGTAAACTCCCATCATGTGGGGGTATTTGTTTTTGTTTATTCATAAACAAAATCTCGCTTTGGGAATCCCTTTCTGCGCTGTGCGAATTTGAGCGCTGGCCGTGCGTTTTATTGAGTGGGCGGAGTTTGGACGGCCCCCGCCGTCCTCTGCACCCGCCCATCGTGATGTCAGACGGCCGTGGGCCGGCCAAAGCACACAGGAGATTAAAAAAACAAAGACAAGTTAAAAGTCTGACCAACGGTCCTATCATTTTGATGGGACCACCCGCCAAACATTTAACTCCCTGATGGAAACCGTCATGATGGCGGTTCCTGTCAATGCCTAGAGATGTCCACTGGTCCAGCAGGCATCTCTAACTTTGAAGTACAGGTGCTCTGTCAGGGAGACAGGTGACTTTACTCCGTCACACCGATAGAGTAACAATCCGTTCTCTTACTCTAAATCAGACCCAAAATCTCATACCACAAACATTATTTAAATTAAATTAATGTATGGGTAAGCTCATAAGACATATTAAATATTGCTTATTTGCGAATCACAAATTGAGATTCACAATTATCTTTTACCTCAACACCCGCTCATTGATGAAACACCAGCTCGATATATTCAACCTTTTGGACTCAAGCCATCCTGACATCCTGTTCCTAATGGAAACTTGGTTGTCACAAAACTCAGCCCCAGATATTTTAGCAGCCCTCCCTAACGATTATTATATCCTGCAAGCTAATCGTTTGACAGGGAATGTAGGGGGGGTAGCGGCCATTGTTCACCAAGATGTCAAATTTACTAAGGTAATCCCACTTGATCTACCCTCGGTAGACAACTTAGTTCTGAAACTGGAGTCAGTCTCGACCCCTCTAATTTTTCTGTTACTATATAGACCACCGACAAATATGCCTTCGTTTCCCTATTCCCTAGCTGAACAGTTGGCTCAACTAATTACCAACAACGCAAAATTTTTGCTGATCAGCGAATTTAATTATTGGGCAAATGACATACAAGGCGGACCCCATGCTGAGGAATTGAATGACCTTCTTATTGGGTTAAACCTTACTCAGCGAATAACCACGCCCACACATAATAAGGGACAGACGTGGGACCATGTGTGGACAGCTAATATAACAGTATCTGCATTGACTGTATCACCCTTTGTTTGATCTGATCACTCCTTAAATCAGTTTATTATTAATTACATTGCTATAGTAAAACCACCATGCCTAAAACGACTTGTAGCTAGGAACTGGAATAATATCAATAGAATCCAATTCCTTGTCACCTTAGAAAATACAGTTCCAACCCAACAGATGTCAATTAATTCGAGTGAGAAAAACCCCATAGCATGGCTCACTGTGGCCAGCAATGAATATGCCTCACTTAGAACAATTCGATCAGCAAGACGTCATGAGGCACAAAAATGGTTCTGTCTGGCACTCCGTCAATCCAAAAGGAAATGGAGAATTAACTACTTTTTAGATTAAAAAGAGAGCTATTTTATCCAACTGAAAGAGCATAAAAAATCAATTTCCTCAGCTAAGGCTGTTTACCGCCCTTCCAAAATTATTAGCTCCCCAAATAGGTCCAAAGAAATATTTGCCATCGTGAACGAACTATCTAATCCTGATAGAGTTACATTAAAATCTACTCCCAGCCAAGCCTTCTGTAACTCCCTCAACTCGTTCTTTATTGATAAAATTGTTACAATAAAAGCTAGTATTCCCTGCTGCTCGGCTCCCGAGGGCTCACCCTCAATGCTGGAAAATCCCTGCCATCTTGAAGAGTTCACAGCAATAGACAGCCAGACTTTTTGGGAACTCCTGACTAAAGTAAAGTCGGGATCTCCTACGGATAGTTGCCCGCCTCATATTTTAAAAGAAGTCTTTAACATTTTTCGTGGACCCACCCTAGCACTTCTTAATGAGTTTTTCAGGACAGGGTTGTGTCCAAATAGCTTTTAAAGACCCCCAGTCCCCCTGCTAAAAAAAATCAGATGCTGACCCAGAGATATTGACTTTCGGCCTATTTCCTTGCTTCCTTATCTGGCCAAAATACTAGAATCTTACGTGGACAAATGTCTCTGTGCCTTCATTGAGCAGTCAGATTACCTTGGTCCCTACCAAGCAGGGTTCCACCCAGCCAACTCCACCGAGGCTGTAATCCTTACTGTACTGGATACACTTAGAAAAGGAAGCCGATAAGCCCCCCCCCAGGCCTTGGTGTTGTTGGATCTGTCGGCAGCATTTGACACCGTCGATCATGGTATCCTGATTGACCATGTCAGGATGGCCGGTCTCAAGGGGATGGCGTCCAGCTGGGTTGGGTCATTTCTTGAGGAACGTACTCAGTCAGTGCGCCTCTGCCAGTTTTCAGAACCTAAAATGGCAACAACATGTGGAGTACTGCAGGGTTCCTCACTGTCCCCTCATCTATTTAATCTCTACCTTCTTCCTTTGCTTCACTCCCTGAAAACTAGGATGGTATGCACATATAACTATGCAGACGATCTACAACTGGTGTTTTCAATCGATAACTCTCCTGATTCAATATCTGAATTCCAGGCAACGATGTTACACATCCGTGACTGGATGAATAACAACCAGCTAAAATTAGACCCAAACAAAACAGAAGTGATTCTGATAGGTGGTCCCTTGAACCCCTGGAACACAGAGTTTTGACCAAGTGAATTAGGCTCCCCACCCAAAACTTCCTCCTCAGCTAAAAGTCTGGAAGTGATCATTAATAGTGATCTCACTATGAAATCTCAGATAGGAGCAGTGACTTCCACTTATTTCTTCCAGCTGAGGAAGATAAGGAAGATTAGGAGATTACTCACTCAAGAAGCCCTAATCCAGGTGGTCCTAGCCATCGTGATATCACACCTGAACTATGCCAACTCTCTATACTTTGGCATTCTGCTCTATGTCACTAAAAGACTGCAGATGGTTCAGAACCAGGCAGCACAGTTGATAGCCCAGCAACGCAGATGGGAACATATATCCCCCACTATGAAAGAGCTACATTAGCTTCCCATCCCACAAAGATGTGCGTTTAAGGTTGGCTGCCTCATTTTTAAAACTTTGCATGGTGCTAGCCCAAATTTTTATCCAGACTTGTCCAGAAATACCTACCTGCATGGAGCTTACGCTCTGCCCATAAGAACCTTCCAATCATTCCTTCGTACAAACAGAAACGAATAGGTGGCTGCAGGTTTGCAGTACTGGCCCCCAGTTTCTGGAACACTCTCCCTTTAGAAATAGGAACTTGCTCTGATTTCGTTATTTTCTGTAGACTTCTTAAGACCTGGCTATTTACTCAAGCTTATAATTAGAGTCTATTGACAACTAACGCATGAGGCCCCAGCAAAAAAATTCTTAAGTCCAGCGCCATGAAACCATTTGGTGTACGAGCGCTTTATAAGAAATTTTAACATAAGATAACAATTAAGGAATACCTTCCTTCATTCCTATCGGTTTGGAGGCCCATAGGAATGAATGGGAAGTCATTCTCAATTTGCGATTATCAATTAGAGAATCGCAAATTGAGAATGCAATTTCAAGGTTGCAAGGGTTCCAAAAGGATATCCTGTTGCACCCCTGAAATATGCATGTGTTCACATTTTGTGCACATACATGCCCTAAGGGCATGTGTGTGCGACTTATGGCACTTTAAAAAAATCAAAAAAGTTATTTTTCAAAGAAAATCGCAAATTACCACCAACTTGAAGTTGGTGGTAATTTGCAATTCCTTAAGGCCAAATAGCACATTTCTGGTGCTTCCAGAATTGCATTTAAGGAATCGCAATTTGTAATTCCTTAATTGCATTTTCAAAATAGAGAATCCCACATTATGCAATTCTCTATTTTGCAATGTCTTTTTCGGATGATACATTCCAAATGGCTTTTTCCAATTCGCAAACGGGCCGATTCTGAGAATCTGCCCATTTGCAAACGAGCAAAACGCTTGATACATATGACCCCATGTCTAAAATAAGTGATGTATGGTTTGCAGGCCTGAATTGATCAGTACATCATCGGAAGGGATATCAATCTACTAATAGATACAAAATTACACATGATAGCTAGGACTATTTACTAAGATCTGTTAATACTAAGCATAATATAGATCACTTAAAAGTCAGTCAGTCAGTCAGTCAAAATACTTTATTCGATAAATTAATATCATAAAAAGACATGGTACAGTAATACAACAAATTATTTACACAACATAGCCATAAATAAGATAAAAATATAATGGAATAAGTATTTCATAAAAACATGATTAGATTTCAATAAACACCATTAATCCTCTTGACTACGTTAGATCCAATGAAAATTAACTAGACACATGGCACACGAATACTTCTGTTTCTAAATCGTACAGCAGCTACAAGAAAGCTTGCAACAGAAAATATAATACGATGTGTACTTAATTTTTGGAGAAACAGAAGGGCTGGCCTAACCTGTATGAACCCTGCCTCCCTCAAGATAGGTAACAAGAACTTTTTCCTGAGATCAGCATAAAAATCGCAGAACATGAGGAAATGAAGAGTGTCCTGCGTCGAAATATCTACATGGACTGGCCTTTTCTGGAATACACCAATTATTAAAATAGCCTAAAGATAAATGAATCAAGTTAAAACGGAATCTGGTTAAAAGATGCCTGTGAAAGAGGCGGTTCTCAATTATAAGATACAGTTCAGGGCCAGGGGAGCTGACTAAAACATAGTTCGCTCTTACGGTAGGTTTCCGGATTTCTATCTCCTCTCTCTCTAGCGATAACAAGTTCATGATGGCATTTTTAGTCTGTAGAACGTCCTTTCTTGTGATGGTCTCCGGGGAGTGACAAAGCTCGAGACGCCCTATTTTGTTAAAGCTAGATTTAATATAGGTGAACCAGGGAATTTTACTAACATTATCCAGCAGAAGACAGTCTTTAAGAATGGTGTGGTTCAGGGAAATTTCTTGGTTAAGCCAGGTCTTCAACCAGAATATTAATGGGGCTGTTTTAATCATATCAGTCATGTACCCCAGCCCCAACTCAGTGTGGATCGAATAGGTGGGGGTGGACTGTGGAACAGTTAGGACTGATATCAAGAATTTATTTTCAATCACCTGAATTTTGTCCTGAGGGGAATAACCCCATATCGGACAGCCATATGTGGCGACCGCAAGACATTTAGCTTGATAAACTTTTAGTATTGCTTCCACTGGTCTGGCCCCCAGCTTTTTTACAAAGCCCAAGAGGGCAGAGGTTGTTCTTGCAAATGCAATACTTCTACTGTTGTGTTGCGGGGCCCAATTCCCTCTTTCGTCGAATAGGACCCCCAGCTGAGGGAACGTAGGGACCCTATCGATTACTTCCGCACCACACATAAAAGTTTTGGCTCTATTTTTCCTTGAGCACTTCCCTACAATCATGACATGGGATTTTTTTGAGTTGACTTTAAGATCCAGGTTCTCCATAAAAGTCCAGAAGGCATCTAGTAGCCTTTGGAGACCTACCCCAGTGCGAGCCAGAAGAACAGCGTCGTCGGCGTACAGGAGAACTGGTATAACCAGATCTCCTATAAGCGGGACATCCTGTGGCGCTGCCCCTAAGGCTGGCTCAAGTGCATTAATATATAAAGTAAAAAGAAGGGGGGCCAGAATTCAGCCTTGTCTGACCCCCCTTTCAGAACTAAAGTGGCTAGTGCAGCGCCCTTCAGTGGTGACCCTCACTGAGGCTAAAAGGCCATTATGCAGGTCGGCTAAAAAATTTACTAGGGAGGGGTCAAAGCCCATATTTAATAAAATATGCCACAACTTTGACCTGTTAACCAGGTCAAAGGCAGAGGAGAGGTCCATAAACCCCATATACAATGACCCCTCCTTTGCTTTAGTGTATTTATCAATTAAAAGTTGGAGATTGAGACATTGATCAAGTGTGCTCCTTTTTTATCTGAACCCATATTGGGCATTAGACAGGACCCCTCTATCATCCAGCCACTCAGTCAGCTTGTGTAGAATGACACTACCCAAATTTTTTACAGAAGAGTCTATCAGGGAGATAGGCCTATAACAGGAGGGATCCTTAAAAGGAAACCTAATTTTGTTTGCCAGATATCTGATACAGGACATCAAGGGTTTTTCTAATGATCCTAAAATTCTCTGATCATTCAAAGAACCTTTCCATTTTAATTCGACACCATCCAAAGAAGGAATTAGGAAACCTGAGAACATTTAACTTTTCAGTGTGCACAACTCTCCTTTCTTTCATACCTGAGTTCCCAAATAAAGACACACTTACACACATACGCACACACAAACACACACAAAACCACACCATTCCCTTAGTCTCTGCATTCAATTCTTACCCTCAACAGTAGCTCCCTCGATCTTCCAGCTGCGATCTGGAACATCAGATTTGCTATAACAGTTTGATCTTTGTCCATTTGACTGCGCTCCCGATTCAGAGTGCGCTATTCAATGGCCAGTTTCTACTCTCCCTTACTTCCATGAAAACCCTGGTGATAAAGGGCAGTCAAAATTTGGGGGTAAACTCCCATCATGTGGGGTATTTGTTTTTGTTTATTCATAAATTTAATGAGTGGGCGGAGTTTGGACTGCCCCTAGCCATCTTCTGCATCCGTCCATCGTGATGTCGGATGGACGGGGTCGGCGAAGCACACAAGAGATTTAAAAAACAAAGACAAGTTAAAAGTGTGACCAACGGTCCTATCATTTTGATGGGACCACCCGTCAAACATTCAACTCACTGATGTAAACCGTCATGATGGCGGTTCCTGACAATGCTTAGAGATGTCCGCTGGGCCAGCAGGCATCTCTAAATTCGAAGTACAGGTGCTCTGTCAGGGAGACAGATGACTTTACTCCGTCACACCGATGGAGTAACAATCCGTTCTCAAACTCTAAATCAGACCCAAAATCTCATACCACAAACAATCTTTAAATTAAATCAATGTATGGGAAAGTTCATAAGACATATTAAATATTGCTTCATGGTTGGCAAACAAATATATGAAATTAGGAAAATAAGTCACACAATAATTATAAACTCCCAATACTTTCAAACAAATGTGAAATAAAAATGTGATATAAAAACAGATCCCTCTACCAAAATATTTTACCACAATTGAATAGGTAGAAACCAACCATAAAACTGAAAACCTTTATAATCCTGCTTTTTTCCCACCACCTCCAATCCAACAACCTCCAGCATGTCCAGGTATGGTTGGAAATGTATCTCCATAAGGGTTACTAAAATAAAATAATTGGTCAGTACAAATGGATCAAAAATGTATTGACAATAAACAGTTAATGAGCTATACCTACAGTAAAGAACCAAGCATCACATTCATTTTTGTCCAGATTACTCCAAATAATGGACCAAAAAAGGTTCCAATGTCTATCTGACAAATATGATGTCTTAAAATAAGGATGATACGAATCTTCTTAATATGGTTGGTTCCTAATTCCGAAAACAAATGGCACCCACAAAGTCAGACTATCATCAAAACAAGGATCATTGAGCAAAATGCAGTTCCGCAAAGCCATAGATTCGCACCCATAAGGAAAACAGTTTGTCATTATAAATAGAATAAAGTCCCTAAAAAACAGACAGTCCATATCGCTCACCACCAAATAAACAATCACATTTCATCGTCAAAAGAAAACTACCATTCTTTAAAAATTGCTGGTCAATATCTTATCAACATAAAAAAACAGTCCCTTTAGAGAAAGCAGTAATATTATTTCTCGGTAATCACATTGTCAGACAGATGGCATTCAGGGATCTCAATTTCAAACTACAAAAAGTTACTTATGTACGGTAACAATGCTACTGGTGGATAATCTATCTATCTACCTGTACATTTTCACATGTAGAAGTATCTCAGGTGCTATACCCGATCTGGAAACTTCAAAGGTCTCATGTTGGGAGCACTGCCTTCTCAGGTGATGACAGAACTCGTGTCAGATGACATCACTGAAGCCATATAGCATCCACTCCCCCATAACAACATCAGTTTATATCACTAAAGAGTAGTCAAGTACCACAAAGAATATTTGGGATCTTATTGAAATGTCCCTATATAACATCAATCAAGAGGGGAGGCAAGCAGGTCAGTGAGGCACCTGCGGGTAGAGTATTCACTAGAAAGATCATTACCACATTGTTGGAATGCAGGATCTGCTTTTATGATTACCTCCACTTTTTGCATGGTGTTATGCTGTTTCAGACTGGTCCAACTGGGATCATGATAATCAGGAAACCAGTCTCTGTGCTTTCTCCCCTAAATTGAATACAGTGAGTGTTTAGGTACATCCCAGATTGGCTACTGGTGTACCCTTATAAGACCCTAGTATATGGTACTGAGGTACCCAGGGCATAGGTAAACCAGGGGTCACACATGGGCTGAAGCATGTATTATGCCACCCACGGGAGACCACTCAAACTGTGACTACAGGCCTGCCATTGCAGCCTGTGTAAGCTGGTGCTAGCACCACTTACAACAGATATAGTGTTCCCTACATCTGAGGTTACTGAACCAAAAACCTGCAAGTCACCCCTAAGGCACGCCTTTGAATCCTGAAGGCAGGGTGCTTAGTTCTAAGTGTGTGAGTGCCCCTGCATGAGTTGTACACCCCTACAACAAACAAGAGTCCATTCTCCCAGGTTGTAGGTTATCTGCCATTACGACATATAGAGTGGCCATTCATTATTATACAATAACTATCTCTAAACTGGCTGGAACTGTTAGGAATGGGATTTCTGGTTGGTTAGGGCTTGCGCCTAAGCCAGGCAGAAACCATCACTCTAGTCAGGGCAAGGGAGTTTAAACGCTGCTCACTCCCTTGGTAGCTTGGCACGAGCAGTCAAGCTTATCCCGAAGGCAATGTGCAAAGCGTTTGTGCAACGCACTCACACAGCAGCGACACACTAGGCACATCTCAAAAGAAACTCCACACACTGCCAAACGCCGCTATCTGGATTGCCCTTACCTGCCTGCCACTTCTTCCTGGCCCACGCCACTCGCAACCTTGTGCTTGCCTCTGTCCCCCTCCTGCCGCCGCAACCGATATCTCCAGCAGCCGCAGAGCGGAGGGGAGCCCCGGACTACGTTTCCCGCCCTGCATAGTGGCGGGAGACGCAAGGAAACATCGCGCCAGGCGGCGCATAAAGAAGGCGTCACCCCGGAAGAGCGGGTGATGCTGCCAAACGCCGCTATCTGGATTGCCCTTACCTGCCTGCCACTTCTTCCTGGCCCACGCCACTCGCAACCTAGTGCTTGCCTCTGTCCCCCTCCCGCCACCGCAACCGATATAGCCAGCGGCCGCAGAGCGCAGCGGAGCCCCGGACTACGTTTCCCACCCTGCATAGTGGCGGGAGGCGCAAGGAAACATCGCGCCAGGCGTCGCATAAAGAAGGCGTCACCCCCGCGTCGCGTGAGCGCGCGGGAGTGCCCGGGGCTAAGCCCGGGCAAAGGGCGGGCCCTCTAAGGCCCTCACAGGTCCGAGGAGGACGGGACGGGCCACATCTCTTTCATCCAGCCACACGGAACACGGCCTAAGGTGACTGTTATACATAATAGTGGTCTTAGCCCTGTGGGATAACACTAGAACTGTATTATATACTTTTGATCCCAAGTAGAGGTTACGGCTTTATAGCTCAAGGAAATCAGCTCCTAAAATAACAGCATGATGAAAGCAAAAAAGACACCCATCGCTCCAAGATCCTCCACTAGGAATAAAGTGGCCCCCACCACACCTCTCCCAAGCCTCACTGCTATCGATTTAATGCTACAGAAAACGATAGGTGTTGTGGCGGATGCAATTCAAAAAACAGAGAGGCGTCTTTCTTTAACTCCAAATTTGTGTTTCCCAAACTTGTCATTACATAATACTATTACCATCAACACTTCTGATATCACTATAAACTCACAGGAATCACTTTTAATGCAGTCCTTCTCAGGGTTGCCAAACACCCAAGGCAGGGAAAATACACTACCAGATTTAAGCATACTACCAGACTGTAACAATAGGGACAGTAGTCCTTTGCTGAGTTGTAGTACACAGAACAACCTGGGCCCTTTTTCCCCTATAGCCACGCCTACAGCTTCGCCACGGGTAGATGATGAATACTCTGGGAGAACATCGTCCATAAATGATCCTGTCCCTGACAAAGGCAGTCCGATAATTAAGCCCAAAAGAGGGAAAGGAAAGAAAACAAAATCATTAGTCAGGAAAATTACCCGGCCCCTCTGCAAACACAAGTCCTCAGTAAAGGACGTTTGGTCCAATTTTAGATTGGCCAAACTGATAAATAAAAATCCAAATCACCTGGCATCACCAACACCTAGCTCAGCGGCATCTTCACAACTAAAAGAGACACAGGTAGAAAATGTGAAAGTTAGTGTAGATCAGGCAAGCCAGACGGAATCAACACACTTAAGTGACAACACACTCCTAACACAACTGGAACACTTAATGAGGTCCCTTCTGCTTCCAATACGTGAAAGAATAACCAAGTTGGGTGAAACTATTGAGAAATTAGAGGTGTCACAAAACGAAAATACCGTAACTATGTTAAAAACCCTAAGATCACCACTGTCAAAGGTCAATCCAACAATGGCCAAAACTACACCAAAGGTGTTCATTACCAAAAATTCACGAGTAAAGAAATCATCACATAGTAGCAAAATTTATTTAGAGATTGGCTCCCTCTTCCGCAGTAGTAGCCCAGATTGATCCAAATAAAAACCTTAGTGTCCCTGAAAATGCCTCACTGACAGAGGATATAAATCCCAATACGGCATCTGAGGCTCCCACAGCCGACAATGACGAGAGTGAATGGGCTGCAGAGGGTTTTAGTATCGACGAACATAACGATCAGCCCGGGCCTTTAAAGCCCATAGTACCTCAAAATAGGGCCAAAAATTACTGCTCTGAGAAACTTACAAACCGGATAACAGTTAAAAAGCCCATCCATATCAACCTCCCCCCGGAATCTTACCCCTACACCATAGTAATGATAGGCGTCCCGAAACTTGGTGAGGGGAAAACGGAAACGTACGGGGAATTAAAAAACAAAGTGAGCCACTGGCTAACCACTCACAGACCGATTCCCTCACACTTCAATGGCCATATATCCCATGTCAGAAGGGTAGACTGGGTGGGACACAGATTTAAGCCGACAGAGGGTGAGTGTATTATCATAAGTTTTAGAGACACCCGTGTGGCAAGTTACATTAGCAGTCGGAGGGATGGTCCCACAAATAGTCTGATTCGCACTATGGGTCTCAGCTATTTTTATCCTCCAAATGATCGGGGGCTAAATAACACGCATCAACATTTCTCACTGGAACAGGGGACTTTTAACGCTTATGTTAATGAACATCCAACCTGGGACATTACAGGGAACTATGGGCATTATACCCCAAATGACTCATTACATCCAAATCGGGCCATACCCAGGGACTATAGAACTATAAATCCCTTTGCCACGAAACCAGAGAGGCGGGAAGGCCCACATCAATTATATCAATATGAGTATCCATACTCAATTCATCTCAATAACCAGTACAGTGTCCCTATTTCAAATAGGTTTGATGCCCTCTACGGACAGGGAGGCTTGGAGGGGGTTGATTGACTACCTGTAACATCAATTTTGCCTGATTATACCGACCATATACATCAAAATATAGGCCTAGGAAATGAGGTAAAAACAAATGCGTTGCACGAATCCTTTCCTGCTGAAAAACCTAAACTAAACAACCACATAGATCAAGAAAAGGGATCCCCACTAGAGGTAGTACCATCATTAGTCCGGCTAAACCCAACCACTGACTTATTAATTGACTATAGTCCTGTTCCCACTCATATAGATCAAACTTATAACATCATGGAAGAGCAGGTAGTCGTATGTACAGAGCCACCTTACGTAAACCTAGCCGATAAGGTAAACACAGACATAGACACCGAAATACTGTGCTCATTAATACCCTGTAGTGCAAGCTTAATCTCTTGGAATACTGCAGGCCTGGCTGATAAAGCTTGCGACCCCACCTGGTTGTCTTTTGTCAAGCAACACGCTGTGATATGCCTCCAAGAACATGGCTGGTAGAAAAAAATGTTTACATTGAGGGGTATCAAAGTTTTTTCACACCAGCCGAACCATCGAGTAGAGGAAGAGCAAAGGGGGGCCTGGCAACCTATGTTAACTTGGCACTCACTTGTCAAACAGTCAAGCGTTATTCTGGCAACAGAAATATCCAAGTTCTAGAGCTAAAGAGGGTGAAAAACACCCTGACTCTGATTAACTTTTATAACGCAGTAAATCAGAACAGAGAGTGCAATTTATTGCCCTTGTGTGACTTCTTGAGAGACAATGCGGGAAATCTGCCGCACCAAATACTGATCGCAGGTGATTTCAATACCCATCCTTGTGGGAACCCAGGAATGACTGTTATCGGACAATTGGGATGTAATAGCTTGAAAGGCTTTCACTTCGATCATTCTTGGCGTGGAACACAACTAAACACCCTGATGAACGAAAATAATTTAATTACAGCCATGCCTGTGGTGGCGGAGCACACCCTTCACCCCGTCCCCACGTATAAAGGCCACACAAATGGGTCATACATAGATCAATCGATCAATCAATCAATCAAAGCATTTGTATAGCGCGCTACTCACCCGGAGGGTCTCAAGGCGCTAGGGGAGGGGGGTTCCGCTACTGCTCGAACAGCCAGGTCTTGAGCTGCTTCCTGAAGGCGAGGTGGTCCTGGGTCATATCTTATTATCCGCTGATCTTGCTAATTTCATCTCAGACTTCTCCATCCAAATGAACATTCATAGTGACCACAACCCTATCTGCATCAAATTGGGTGGGGGAATTTTCGAACAGCGTAAGTCACGTGAAGCTCGTGGGACTCTAAAGTGTATAAATGGAAAGCGTCGCCTAAAATGGACAATGGTGAACTTTGAAAATTTGTACACCTCAATTAATAACCTGTGCAGTTCCGAACTTTCTCTCTGTGTGTCACCTGCATCATCATCACAACAAACCTTGGCTGCATTTGAGGGCGTTGTATTAACAGTACGGTCATTGTTAATGGTGCCAGTTAAAGGGAATGCCGGCAGTAACCCGAAATGGTTTGACAATTCCTGCTCTAAGGCCAGCCGAGACCTTAAGACGGCCCTGAAAACAAAACATAGAGACCCGGTCTGTATTAAGGCCATGCGCACCAGGTATAACAAGTCCCTTGCTATACGAAAGAAAGAGGTAAAGACAAGTGTTTGGGAGACCCTCTTAGATCCTAAAACCTTGGGAAACAACGCCAAGTTCTGGGAAATTATAAATAAACCCCCTGTTTGACCAACCAAGTAATTCTGCCCTTGGCACAAACATCCCAGAGGAGGAGTGGGTCAACCATTTTAGTTTGATTTTTAAAAGTAATGAGTCTCAAGCAGAATATAGTTTTGTCGCTCCTAAGGAGAACTTTCTGCTCTTTTCAATTAATGAGGTTGAAAAAGGAATTCAAGGGCTAACAAGTAACAAGGCCCCAGGACCAGATGGCCTCCCTCCGGACCTTTTTAAATCTTGCACATCGCTATGGGCTCCTGTCCTTACCGCTGTACTTAATGCAGCAGCGGTCTCTGGCTGCCCAAAGTCGTGGGGGTCTCCACCATAGTACCCGTGTTTAAGAAAGCAGACTGCAATAGCCCCCTCTGCTACAGACCAATATCTATAATTAACTCTGTGGTCAAAGTAGTGGGGGGAGTAATCTTAAACAGGTTAGTAGCATGGGCAGATGAAAACAAAGTAATATCCCCAATCCAATATGGCTTCAGGCCCGGTCACTCTACGGTCACCCAGTGTTTGAACCTGTATATGATCATAGGGAAATACACCATGGCCCGGCAAGGTACAATTCACATGGCGTTCATGGACCTATTGTTGGCTTTCGACTGTGTAAACCGTGGTAGGCTCTGGGACGCCATGGCCAAAATGGGTGCAGAGCAGAACCTAATTAACCTGTTAGCAGATATGCATTCCGACACGAGAGCAAATGTCCGGTACACACAAGATCTAAAAGTAACTAGAGACTTTGGAGTGCATCGGGGTGTCCGGCAAGGGTGCATTCTAGCCCTGTTCCTCTTCAATTTATATATAAATGACCTGGAAGAGCCTCTTCTAAATACGGGAGCAGATTACCCCTATGTCGGACGGAAAGGTCTGCCGGTTCTGCTCTATGCGGATGACGCAGTCCTGTTATCCAGGACTGCAATTGGTCTTCAAACATTGTTAAATTCCTTCCTTGCTTTTATGAAGTCTCGAGACCTGAGCATTAATAACTCCAAATCCTACGTAATGAAGGTAGGCCTAGGTAATAAAAAGCCAAACTTCCTCAATGATAACGGGGAAAAAATCCCAGTAACAAAAACATTTACTTATCTCGGTGTCCTGTTCGATCACCAACTGAACTGGGAACCCGCGGTACAGAAGAAAAAGGGGGAGGTAACCCGGGCAAATGCAGCAATACTTGACTTTGCAAGAAAAATGGGCAATAGCCCGGTGGCTGCACTGCTCCAATTTTATCAGGCCAAGAGCGTTGCCATTGCATGCTATGGTAGCGAGCTATGGGGGTACGCCTCACTGGGAGGCCTGGAGGTAGTAGAAAACAACTTTCTAAAACAGGTATTGAGGGTTCCAAGGGGAACAGCAAACTTTTCTGTACATGAAGAGTTGGGTATGCGTTACCTATGTGACAAGATAGCCGTAAACCCTTTACTTTGCTGGCTAAACTGCTGGTTAAACAGTGATTTACCGCTTACTCAGCAAATCTTGAGGGAAGCATTAACATGGGAAAATAGGCTTAAAGTTCCCTAGATTAAGTACTTAAGTAACTGTTTTACTGAACTAGGGCGCCCCGAACTCTTTTTAACCCCAGAATCCATTACGAAATCGGATGTTATTAATGTGAAGAAGATCTTTATCACATCCAGGTATTTAGCTCGGGAGGATGGCGAACTAAAAAAAGGCAGTGTACGGAAACATGTGCTACTAAAAACCTCTTTGCTCATTGAACCGTACCTGTCATGGCCCATGTCAGGTTACGACCGTTTCCTGCTGACGAGGTTTCGCCTGGACTTATTCCACCTATTATTGGCCGTACCTAAGGGGACCCACCGTGGTCAAGTGTTGCCGGCTTGCGGCTGCGACGAAAAGTCTCCGCAAGACCAGGCACACTTTCTTTTTATCTGCCCCTACTACACTGTACCACGGAGGCTATACTTAAAACCTTGCCTCAAAAAATTTAACTTTGCACAAATCAGACCCGCACTTTACTACCTTCAGCTGTTAAGTTGTGATTGCACTTTATTTGTATGCAGCTTTTTAAAACTAGCACTTAAATTTAGGAAAAGCATGGAGGGGTAACGGTGCTACTGATAGATATATTTTTAGCTAATAATAATTCTTTATATTTCTATAGTACATTCTGCTTGTGACTTTCTTGTTCTATGTTGCTTTTAAAAAAAATAAAAAATAAATCTTTTTGACTGTATGTGATAATGTACGTCTAATGAAATATGCTTTTATGGTTGTTACTACGAATAACCGAATAAAGTTATTTGACTTCACTTGAACTCCACACAAGGTTATATAAAAATATAGCCTTTGTATTCCACATAAAACACATTAGAATGCAATCACATATATACACTGTGCCACATGGCACTAGGTATTACTTTACAGGGGATTATATAGAGGAAAGGGCCAATCAGGCCGCTGTCATAACCATCAGACCTGGTAAGTAATAAAACAACAAGTAATTACTTAGCACAAACACATTATGCAGAAGTCACATTTAGGCATAAACACATTTGGCCTGAATACTAGGCATAAACACATTATGCATAACCTCTTAGGCATAAACATTATTATGCATCACATTACACTGGCGGAGTGCACACATTAGGCATAATCATAATCAGCAGTGCACAGTGGCTAACTACCTATAGAGAGCACACATAACACATCCCATCAACAGCCTAATTCCATCAGGGCACAGCACATTTGCATCCTGCCACTCCCTAGGGCTCACAGTCAGCGAGACCAACCAGTAACTACTGGCACATACTGCCTTTGGCATAAACATATCATGCATGTACCATATTAGGCAAAGGTATCAGCAATAGTGCACCACAGTAACCACTTAAATATCCCTGGGTCATTATCAGCAGACAATAACCATGTCTGCGTGTCCGACATAGGGGTTTGGAAGGGGTAGGGCAAACCACTGGGGGCCGCTGTTGAGGTCTCACCCCGTCTAACCCTCTCCCAGAATGCCTGAACAGGCAACCGCTCCGCGATTGTGCGGCGCGGCTGCTCAACCAAAAAGCAGCGTTCTCCTCAAGCCCACGTAAGGATATGGCGTGCTAAAAGAGACAGTTCCTCCCGGTCAGACCAGCACACCCAAATGGGTCTGGTACACTCTTGCTCCTCAAGGCACCAGGGCAGCTGGCTCGTATCTGAACCAGCTGGCAGTTGTCTCCTTCACGTGATGCACAGCCCTCCTGTGGATGATGCCCCAACTCGGCTGCCGCAGTAGTTTGAACATCCAAAGGGGAACAGCCAGCACCACAAGAAGCGGAGTCTCCGTCAACTGCGCACCTTACAGACCTCCAGCGGCTCACAGCTGATGGGAGGCCACAGGGCTCAGCTTCCTCCGTCTTGTCTTCTCCCGTCAGTGGACCCCGCCCAGAACCAGGTTCGGCCTCTGCCTGGCGTCCGGTTTCCCGTTTTAGGCTGGTGACTCGCCTCCCCTCCTACCCAGTGGGAGGAGGTGGGAAGTGGCAGAATGGATCTCTCGAGGCTCCAGCTCTAGCTCGTTATAAGTCTATATTCCATTACGACATATAGAGTGGCCATTCGCCATTACGCTATGACCATCTCTAAACTGGCTGGAATGAACCCAGCTGTGTTTGGTATCAAACATATTGGAATCATTCTCCCACACCATAAATGATCAAGAAGGTATGATTCCATGCACTATAAAGTAGCCCCGGAGACCTGGGCTCCGCCCGCGGAGTGTGTGGAGATTTGCCTTCTCCGTGTTCAGTGGAGAAGAGGAGAAGGCAAATCTCCACACACTCTGCAGCGTAGCAGAGTTGGCAAGCCCCCGCCTCCACCGCCTCTATATTAACAATGAATTCTAGTACTTAAAGTAAATTAAAACTCACTTACCTGTACTGTGGCATCCCCGGGCTGCCCTCCTTCCCTTTATCGCCGTTTCTTCAAATCCTTTCGAAAACTGCGCATGTGCACGCAGCCGCACATGCACATTTCTTGCGAGAAACCCAAAGGTAGGCATAGGTAAAAGTAGAAACCACCTTACTCTCTATTTACGGTAATGTGGGCGAGCAGTAAGGCTTTACCAGAGGGTAGTGTTAAGCATTTGTTGTACACACTCAATCAGCAAATAATATCACACACTCAAAGACTGAACTTCAGACTAATTGGTTTGGTGTAAAAATATTCTTTTAGTTCTTTTATTTCCTAGAAACAAGCAAGCCTGGCACAGGTAAGTTATAATTACTTTGCAGTAATATTGAACAAAAGGGGGTATTAATTCACACAAGAAATACGGCGCCTGCAATGTATCGTACTGTAGAACAAAGCATTAAGGTCAAACGGTGCAACAGGTGAGGGAAAAAACCCTAAAACTCTCCGATTAGGACCAATAGGTCCAAAATTAATACAGTCCAATCCTGTGCACACATGTTTGTGTAGTTGGAAGTTCAATCCAAGGTTGAAATCAAAGCCAGTAAAGTCTTTTTGTAAGAATTCTTCTTCTTTATTCCAAAGAACACCACAAGGTCCAGCCAACACATGTCTCATCATTGGGGTAATAACCCTCATCTTCTTCAGGGGGTATGGCTATCCAATTGACCGTTCTATGCCTAGTTCCCGGTTATACTTCCGACCTAGCTAGGTCATTTCAAATAAGTATTTTGTATCCATAGAATAAGGTTTGCCAATCTTTAAAATTAAATTGCTTCACTATTAAAATTTAAGTGATGTGTATGCCACAGTCAATAGCAAATTGAATCCTCTCCCAAGGCTGGTCTCACTGCACCCCAAGTGCCCTAACCCTTTGTCAACTAACCAACAGGTGGAGACCTACAACTTTTCCAGATGATTCAGGGTCCCTCTGGAGTGCCTCCAGGCCCTTTAGATCTTCTGGGGCCCTCAAATCAGACTTCTACCTGCATAATCTGCCCTTTCACAGATTAACCATGTTGGACCCTCACCTGGCCCCTAGCGTGCTTACATCTCTAAACCCGCTTTGAAGGTCATTTAAGTTCCGACCTTGGATCCAGAGGTGCTGACTCCAGATCTAATTTTGACACCTGATTCGGATCCATAGGTGACTTCAGCTCAAACTCTGCCAGTCTGCCATTATGGAATCACTAAAGCGCAAGCACAGGTCTGGGAGGACTCAAAGACTGTGTCACCAATCTCACACCAGTAGTACTGGAGGCTAGTGACTTCCGAACATTGCTATGGATGAAAATGATGATGACGAGGTTGATGATTAATTCCCCCACATTATTACACTGATGCAGGCATTTTATTTTAGACCTGCAAAATTCTGGTGGTCTGGATACTCCTGAGACTTCCCACTGGCTCCGTTTGAGATGATAGTCTGCAGAGCTGCAGATTTTCTATGCCTCCAATTGCCCACAGAAGAAACCAAGGCAGATTGTCTTACCAAGATCCTGTAGCCTTTAAATTAAGAGCCCTAACTGCCCTTTAATGAGGTACTAACAGGGAGCTGCACTTAACCGAGGGGCATTGATGGCGCCTCTTCTAAGCTGTGCTTGGCTCTGCTGGAGAGTCACCATGTGGCTAAGTATCACAGAGGTGCTCCCGGGGTCTGTGCCTTTTTCACTTAGCATCCAATGGCTGAGAGCTTGGTGATTCAGGCTTTCACCAGCGGGGTCAATCTAAATGCATTCTCCTATGTCCCACCAACAAGAGAATTAGACTTCTTTCCAAAATTGTTAGAAAGTGTCTGATGGATACCTCAACCTACAGATTTTCCACCAGTAGAAAATATTCCAGTTGTTAGACTGAATCTGGAAACTTCAAAGCTCTCACATTGCCAGTAGGGGTGGTGACTTCTCAGTGACATCGGAAGTGGCGTCAGGTGACGGAATTCATACAAGAGATGGAGTGATTGCATAGGCTGGGTACTGCGTGGGCAGTCAACTATTACTTAGACCAAAAAAGGGACATACGATTGGACGACTTGCTTTTCTTTGGGTACTGTTAAACCAACAAAGGAAAGCATCAATACATAATGGGGCAGATTTATGAGGCCCTTGCGCCACGTTTATGCCGCTGTTGCGTCACGCAAGGCGGCGTAAACGTGGCGCATCCCTACGAACGATTTACAACGTGACGCATCTAGGCAGATGCGTCACGTTGTAAAGCCCTGCGCCGCTTGTGGGCGTTCCGGCGCAGGGTGGGCGTTCCGGGGCAGGTGCGCCTCGCAAAAGTGGCTGAGTGAAATCTATAAGATTTCACTTAGTCACTTTCAGGCCAATGCTGCGTCAAAAGCCTGCGCCTGCTTGAAGCAGGCGTAGGTCTTGATGCAGCATTGGTCAGATAGGGCACCCCCGAGCCTTGCTGGAGCTGCGTCGCGCTTGCGACGCAACTCCAGCAATGCGCCGCCTTTACGGCACAGATGCGTCACGCATCTGTGCCGTTTTTGCCCCATGCTGCGCCGCATTGTAAGCGCTGATTTGCATATCGCCATTGTCTAACCCAGGGTGGTGTGGAGTGGAAAAACGATGGATTTGGGCCCAGATCTTTGGACTGGGGTGAATGTGTGACATTGATCCACATTCTGTCCATCACTGTTGTGTTTGCAATTACCGCTCTAAGTGTACTGTGGATGCTCAGACGTGAGTCCCAGGCACTCCACACCACTGGAGTCAAGCTAGCCGGGCTGATGAGAGGTGTTACCTCGAAACCGGGCCGGTCCTCGGATGCTTGTTTCCGTTCTGGGAAGGACATGGCTTTTGCAGTTCGGACTGGACTGTTCTCATGGGGCACAGGGTCAGCGCTGATTTGCATATCGCCATTGTCTAACCCAGGGTGGTGTGGAGTGGAAAAACGATGGATTTGGGCCCAGATCTTTGGACTGGGGTGAATGTGTGACATTGATCCACATTCTGTCCATCACTGTTGTGTTTGCAATTACCGCTCTAAGTGTACTGGGGATGCTCAGACGTGAGTCCCAGGCACTCCACACCACTGGAGTCAAGCTAGCCGGGCTGATGAGAGGTGTTACCTCGAAACCGGGCCGGTCCTCGGATGCTTGTTTCCGTTCTGGGAATGACATGGCTTTTGTAGTTCGGACTGGACTGTTCCCATGGGGCACAGGGTCAGCGCTGATTTGCATATCGCCATTGTCTAACCCAGGGTGGTGTGGAGTGGAAAAACGATGGATTTGGGCCCAGATCTTTGGACTGGGGTGAATGTGTGACATTGATCCACATTCTGTCCATCACTGTTGTGTTTGCAATTACCGCTCTAAGTGTACTGGGGATGCTCAGACGTGAGTCCCAGGCACTCCACACCACTGGAGTCAAGCTAGCCGGGCTGATGAGAGGTGTTACCTCGAAACCGGGCCGGTCCTCGGATGCTTGTTTCCGTTCTGGGAAGGACATGGCTTTTGTAGTTCGGACTGGACTGTTCCCATGGGGCACAGGGTCAGCGCTGATTTGCATATCGCCATTGTCTAACCCAGGGTGGTGTGGAGTGGAAAAACTATGGATTTGGGCCCAGATCTTTGGACTGGGGTGAATGTGTGACATTGATCCACATTCTGTCCATCACTGTTGTGTTTGCAATTACGCTCTAAGTGTACTGGGGATGCTCAGACGTGAGTCCCAGGCACTCCACACCACTGGAGTCAAGCTAGCCGGGCTGATGAGAGGTGTTACCTCGAAACCGGGCCGGTCCTCGGATGCTTGTTTCCGTTCTGGGAAGGACATGGCTTTTGTAGTTCGGACTGGACTGTTCCCATGGGGCACAGGGTCAGCGCTGATTTGCATATCGCCATTGTCTAACCCAGGGTGGTGTGGAGTGGAAAAACGATGGATTTGGGCCCAGATCTTTGGACTGGGGTGAATGTGTGACATTGATCCACATTCTGTCCATCACTGTTGTGTTTGCAATTACCGCTCTAAGTGTACTGGGGATGCTCAGACGTGAGTCCCAGGCACTCCACACCACTGGAGTCAAGCTAGCCGGGCTGATGAGAGGTGTTACCTCGAAACCGGGCCGGTCCTAGGATGCTTGTTTCCGTTCTGGGAAGGACATGGCTTTTGTAGTTCGGACTGGACTGTTCCCATGGGGCACAGGGTCAGCGCTGATTTGCATATCGCCATTGTCTAACCCAGGGTGGTGTGGAGTGGAAAAACGATGGATTTGGGCCCAGATCTTTGGACTGGGGTGAATGTGTGACATTGATCCACATTCTGTCCATCACTGTTGTGTTTGCAATTACCGCTCTAAGTGTACTGGGGATGCTCAGACGTGAGTCCCAGGCACTCCACACCACTGGAGTCAAGCTAGCCGGGCTGATGAGAGGTGTTACCTCGAAACCGGGCCGGTCCTCGGATGCTTGTTTCTGTTCTGGGAAGGACATGGCTTTTGTAGTTCGGACTGGACTGTTCCCATGGGGCACAGGGTCAGCGCTGATTTGCATATCGCCATTGTCTAACCCAGGGTGGTGTGGAGTGGAAAAACGATGGATTTGGGCCCAGATCTTTGGACTGGGGTGAATGTGTGACATTGATCCACATTCTGTCCATCACTGTTGTGTTTGCAATTACCGCTCTAAGTGTACTGGGGATGCTCAGACGTGAGTCCCAGGCACTCCACACCACTGGAGTCAAGCTAGCCGGGCTGATGAGAGGTGTTACCTCGAAACCGGGCCGGTCCTCGGATGCTTGTTTCCGTTCTGGGAAGGACATGGCTTTTGTAGTTCAGACTGGACTGTTCCCATGGGGCACAGGGTCAGCGCTGATTTGCATATCGCCATTGTCTAACCCAGGGTGGTGTGGAGTGGAAAAACGATGGATTTGGGCCCAGATCTTTGGACTGGGGTGAATGTGTGACATTGATCCACATTCTGTCCATCACTGTTGTGTTTGCAATTACCGCTCTAAGTGTACTGGGGATGCTCAGACGTGAGTCCCAGGCACTCCACACCACTGGAGTCAAGCTAGCCGGGCTGATGAGAGGTGTTACCTCGAAACCGGGCCGGTCCTCGGATGCTTGTTTCCGTTCTGGGAAGGACATGGCTTTTGTAGTTCAGACTGGACTGTTCCCATGGGGCACAGGGTCAGCGCTGATTTGCATATCGCCATTGTCTAACCCAGGGTGGTGTGGAGTGGAAAAACGATGGATTTGGGCCCAGATCTTTGGACTGGGGTGAATGTGTGACATTGATCCACATTCTGTCCATCACTGTTGTGTTTGCATTGTAAATGCGGCGCACCATGGGTGGCGGAGCTGTGGCGCACTGTGGCGCACATTAACTGGCGCATCCCTGGGGATGCGCCAGTTAACATAAATCTGCCCCGATATGCTTTAGCGAAGAAGGAACCACCAGAAGGGATCAGGTCCAATTCCCTCAATGCCAAATCGACCACTTCTACCCTTCTTAGAGGACGTCTGATTGCAGAGGTGGCTACATGTGTATCCTAATACACGTTCACTAAGTATTATTGCAAGGACTCCGTGGTGTATACAGACTTTCACTTCACCAGTGTTTTGCATGATTTCCTTGTATAATCATCCATCAACCCTCCTTAAAGGAAGGGCACTGCAGTGGAATCTGTTCTACAGGTGAGGAATCAGCAGGTAGAAGTATCAATCAGAGGAAAAAGTTACTTACCTGTGTGTAGGAGGCAGGCTTGGAATATGGTGCACACTTATTTAAGTGAAGAACCCTGCACTAATCCAGACCACCCTTATGGTGATTTTAGTGGTCTTAGACAAACATAGAAAGCTCTCTAAGTGGTAGCTGTGGAGAGCATGTATATTTATTACACAATACTCACTAACACATTGGGATATCTCCTACCCGTAGACAGGTAAGTAAGCACAATACACACCAAACCATATACTAAAAAAGTGGAAAGGGAACTGCGACCAAAGTCTGGACTTGGACCAGGAGACTTAGAAGAGCTGGGGACACAAGGAACCACCCAAGGTAAGCACTCAAGAACCCCACAGAGACTGTGTGCAGAGTGGACACACAGCCGAGTCCTCAATAGATGTCAAATTGAAAGCTGCTGTTGCAGTTTTGAAGAAGAAGGACCCTTCCCAGTGACCCTGAAGAAAACCCGTGGAAGACAGAAGTTTAGAGAGTCACCCCACCGCGGATACCCAAGGAACCAGGATACCTACACCAGGGAAGCCGGGTGCATAGGTGCGAAGGGATGACGGAAATCGACGTAGACAACAACGGAAGACTTCAAAAAAGATGCCGCTGGCGGAGACTGTGCAAGGTTCCAATGGAATATAAGGATGGATTCTTGAAGAGAAGAACCTGCAAGCAGAGGGTACTAAGTCTGTGCCACTTGGAGGTGACCAGGCTGCACGGAAGAGCAATGCTCATCGATGATGGAAGATGCAGGAGGGATGACGGTGACCATGTCGCTGCAGCTATGAGGGCCAGGTGACGCTGAAGAAATCCAGGAGCTGTTCATGAGCTGTCCCACAAAGGAAGTCGTGAACCAGGGGTCGGTGTCAAGCAGGAAAACCAACAAGCCTTGGCAGCAGCAAAAGACTTGAAAAATGATGAAACAGCAACGTTGAGACCAGCAAGTTCCAAGGAATTCACCAAGTGCAAGAGAGTCAGAGAAGGCCCCGAGCAAGAAGGGGAGCCCACTGATGCAGGAGAAGACCCTTGAAAGGGCCAACAGGCCGTAGGCACAGGAGTCGCAGGAAGACCTCGAGCAGCTCACCGAAGAAGGACCACAGTGCAGAGGATGTGGTGAGGACACCAATCTTGACAGGAAGAGATTTTGGAGGCTGGAGCTTCTTGTAGCCTGAAGATGTCTGGAGTGCTGAGCTAACAAGCTTAAGCTGCAGCAAGTCAATGCAGGGTACAGGGGTTCGGTCCCAGCAGTTCCGATGAAGGATACTGGCCTCAAAATTGGGACAGGTCAGGCCTCAAGTGTGTTGCAGAACCACCACCTGTGTTGCTGAGCCTTGGGAGGTCAGGAGCGGCAGACCGGTCAGTTTCATTACGGTGCCTGCAGATGCAGGGGAGTGACTCCTTCACTCCAAGGTAGATTACTTCGGGTGTCCTTGATGCCCACAAGTCTGTTGAAGATCCTGGAAGAAGCACAGACACAGACGATGAAGAAGACTTGCAGAACAGTGAGACCAGCGGCAGGAGTCTTCTTTGATGCAGTCTCGGTTCCAGGCGAAGTCCAAGTATCCAGATGGTTGAAGGGTGACGTGGTTTCAGGCTTGAATCTTGTGCCACTACGAATCTGAGGACCCACCCACTGGTAAGCCCTTTTATACCCTAAGAAAAGGGTTACGATGGCTCAGGGGTCGACAGAGGGTAGGGTACTCCCATGTCCTTGGTCCAGTTTCATGCTAGAGTAGGAGCCAAGGGCTCCCAGAACTTGTTCCAACTGGAGTATGGAAGTAGAACATCAAATGTGCCCTTCAAATCAGTCTGTTGGCGCTGGCAAGCGCCTCCCACCCCGTCCCAATACACCAAGTCATGTCTGGGAGGTGGTCACACATCCCTGTAGCAGGAAACCTATTGTTCTACCTTCCCCGGCTCGAGCTAAGCTCAGCAGCAGGAAGGCAGAACTGTGTCTGTGGTCAGCGGCAGCAGCACTAGCTTGCTAGCAGACCCTGAAAGGTTGTAACTGGGAGCACTGGGGGCCTCCTGGAGGAGCCCCCAGTGCATGGAATCATACCTCCAGCACCGGTAACGGTGTTGGATGTATGATTCCAACATGTTTGATACCAAACATGCCCAGGTTCGGTATAGCCACTATTTAGTTAGCCAACGCGTAATGACGCTTGACCACTATATGTATCAAAATGGCTGACCTCATTTACAAAGCCTGGAGAATAGACTCTGGGTTTGTAGGGGTGTCCCGCTCAAGCAGGGGCACTCTCATACTTGTAACTCAGCACCCTGCCTTCAGGATTGAAAGGCCTGCCTTAGGCTTTAAGTGTAGTGTCCTCAGATATAAGGAAAATTATATCTGTTGCAAGTGGTGCTAGTACCACCTTACACAGACTGAAATGGCAGGCCTGTAGTCACAGTTTGAGTTGCCTCTTATGGGTGGCATAATATATGCTGCTGCCCATGGGAGACCTCTGGTGTAGCTATGCCCTGAGTACCTTGGTACCATAGACTAGGTACTTATAAGGGTACACCAGTAGCCAATTGTGGAGGTACCTAAGTACTCACCTTTTCAAATTTAGGGAGGAAGCACAGTGGCTGGGCTCCTGATTAGCAGATCCCAGCCAGACTTGTCAAAAAAACATACTGACACCAGCAAAAAGTGGGGGTAACCATGAAAGAAGATCTTACTTTCCTACACACTAGCATAGAGGCATAGAGGGGGCATAGAGGGATATTTCTAGGCCTACGGTGGGGGCATGGAAGAGAGGGATGGATCACTGTATGGGCTTAGATGTGGCAGTGTTCCAGGCCAGGGGTTGTCCGCAAAAACATCGGAAGATATGGTTGCGGTGGGTTTTGTTCTTGGCCCCTGTTCAAACTATAGAAATGCAACTTTATACCGAAATGAGACAATTTGGTCAGGAGACTCATGGATCTGAAATGGGGATCTGAGCTAGCTCTACAAGAGACATTGTCAATGATCTACAATGGGTGGGGGGCAGTTGGAGGACACCGTGCAAGTACAGGTATGTCAGTTCAAGGTTTTTTTCTTTATACTAATGTCTATATACGTATAAAGGCTACATGGTTTCTAATATTTGGCATAAACTCAATAAAATTTGTTGGGAAAAAAAGCTTCTGATCTAATACAGCCCCTGGAGGAATTTAAAAGATTATGAATCAGCAGTTAGAAGTATCAGTAATCAGCATTACTAAAAAGTGTTGGTGGGCTTTAACCACATGCGTGCGGGCGGAATTCCACTCGTACGCTGACTTTTTTAAAAGCGCACTTTACGTGACGAGCTGGGCTCGTCATGAGCGTGCGAGGAGGCTACCTCATGACGAGCCCAGCTCGTCATCAGCGTCGAAGGGGTTAAAGGGTTAAAAGTTAAGAGATCTCTGTAATATTAATCTGTGGACAGTCTTCAAACCTAGGTTCACAAGAATCTCTGCAGACCTAATGGAGAAGTTACTTACCTTTGGTAATGCCTTTTTTGGTAGAGACATGACCTAGTCTCAGATTCCTTACCTGTGTACTTCCAGCCTTCAGGCTAGATACAGAAAATGTTTCTTAGCAGTACCCCTGCATACCAGTAGGTGGCATCAGACAACTCCACATGACGTCGTTGGCGTCGTGTTTATCATGGCCGTGATGTCGCGTCGTCAATATAGCTGCCAGTCCAGCAAGCTTTCTCATGCTGAAGGGGGACATCCCTGATACTAAAAACTATCCTGTAGTGCGGGGAGGATGGATGGGTGGGTAGGTAAGGAATCTATAACTTGATCATGTCTCTACCAGATAAGGCGTTACTGAAAGTAAGCAACTTGTTATCTGATAGCTGTTAATCTAGCTGCAGATTCCTTACCTTTGAACAGATACCCAAGCAATACCTTTCCCGGAGGAGGGACTGCAAAAATGTTTTAGACCAGAAAATCCTGCAGAACAGAGCGGCCAAACAGGTCTTCTCTGTAGACCTGAGAATCCAGGAAATAGTGTCTGGCAAACGTGTGCAGAGACGGCGATGTGGCAGCTTGACAGATATCGGCAATCATAAACCCATGCTGTAGGGCTGTGGTGGCTGCTTTCACGCTGGTGGAATGGGCCTTAAGGCCTTCAGGAGACTGCTTCTTTGCCAAGGCATAACAGGTTTTTATACAGAGGATGAATCAATGAGAGATGGTCCTCTTTTGAACCACACGCCCCTTCTTTGCTCCCATGAATCCTAGAAAGAGTTGGCCATCCGCACGGAAACTCATTAGAGCGATCGAAATAGAATGACAACACTATTTTTATCTCCAGATGGTGGAGACGCTCCTCTTCCTTGGAAGGCTGCGGAGGTGCATAGAAAGGCAGAGTAACTGACTGCCCCAAAGGGAAGGGAAAACCAACCCTGGACAAAAAGGACGCCCTAGTTCTCAGCACCACTTTTTCCAGAAGGATGTGATGACAGTGCCTGCAGTTCGCTCACCCTCCTAGAACAGGTAGTTGCCACCAAGAATGCTGTTTTGATGGGGAGCAGCTGTAAAGGGCAGTTGTGCATTGGCTCAAACAACGCGCACATCAAGAAGTTGTGGACCAAATTAAGGTCCCATTGTGGCATAAAATAAGGAGAAGGGGGGAAAAAGTGGGTTAAACCCTTCAAAAACCTCTGGACTAGAGGGGACTTGAAAAGTGAAGACTGATCTTGTAGCCGGAGAAAAGGCGAGAGGGCCGAAAGATAGCCCTTCAAAGTGCTCAAGGCAGAACCCTGCTGGGCTAAGGAAAGGATAAACAAAAGGATATCTGTCAGGGAGGAAGACAAGGGGTCAACAGACCTTTCTGTACAATATTTACAAAATGTGTTCCATCCACAGGCACATACCAATTTAGTGGAGGGACGCCTGGCTGCCAGAATAACCTCACAGACTTCAGGAGGGAGGTCAAAAGCTGTCAACTGTTGCCACTCAAGCTCCACACAAGGAGACTGAGAGCGGACAGGTTTGGGTGGAGGAGCCTGTCATGTTGCTGAGGCAGAAAATCCTCCCGAAAGGGCAAACTGATCAGAGTATCGATGCTCGTGTCTAGAAGCTCGGTATACCAAACTCTCTATGTCCAGTCCGGAGCCACAAGAATAACTTGTGTCTGGTCGCTCCTGATCTTCTTGTGCACTCAGGGCAGGAGTGGTATGGGTGGGAAATGCCTTGCTGTTCCAGCCAAGTCCAGAGATGCAGGATGTATCGACAAAGACCAAACTCCGCCCTGTTTGTTGCATTACCACATGGCGGTAGTGTTGTCCACAAACATCTGTCTCAGCAATCCCTTTATGGAATGAAAAAAGGGTTTCAGTGCCAGTCAGATTGATATGGAGCTTGGCATCCACCAGAGACCAGAGTCCCCTGATCTCCACCTCTCCCAGATGGCCAGCCCATCCCAGAAGGGACGTATTTGTCACTATTATGAGATCTGGGTGGGGAAGGGAGGGAGGGTCTACCCATGGTCCAATCGCGGTCTATTAGCCACCACTGTAGGTCTTTCGCACTGCCCTCTGAAATCTGAACCAGGTCAGTGAGATATGCTTGATGCTGTGCCCACTGGAATGTCAGGTCCCATTGCAGAGCCTGCATGTGCCACTGTGCATGGTTCACTAGCAGGATGCAGGAGGCCATGAGTCCCAGCAGCCTCAGAGTCTTCTCATCGAAATCCAGGATAGAGGCAGAAACATCGGTACCATAGCCTGAATATCCTGGACTTGATGTTCAGGAGGATAAGCCTGAAACTGGCCCAATGAAAGGGATCGTTTGAGAGGGGGTCAGGTTTGACATAGGCACATTGATAGTGAACCCCAGTGCATGCAGGAGGTTCGCAGTAGTCTAGAGATGGGAGACAACTGTTTCGGACGAGCACGTCTTCAACAACTGAGATACGGGAAGACTGGAACCCCTGATCTCTGCATCGGGGCTGCGATCACCACCATCACCTTTCTGAATACCCGAGGGGCACTGGTGAGGCCAAAGGGGAACACTGAAAATTGAAGGTGCTCGTGGTCCAGCATAAACCGCAGTTAGCGACGATGGGCAGGCAGGAGGGGGATATGAAAATAAACGCAAAAAAACAGTTGATGGACAGAATGCAGAACAATGTCATAAATTCACCCCAGTACAGAGATCTGGGCCGAAATTCATAGTTTTTTTGCTCCTCATCCCACTCCAGTTTGAATCCAGCAATATGCAAATCAGTCTTGACACTGAGCCCAATGGTAACAGTCCAGCCCGAACTGCCAAGCCAGGTCTACCCTGGATTGGTTTTGGGGTTTCACCCCTCATCAGCCAGGAGAGCTTGACTCCAGTGGCATGGAGAGCACGGGACCCACGTCTGGGCATACTCGTCCCACTCGGGGTGACAAACGTAAAAAGAACAATTTAGCCCTACACTATCCAACACTTACCCTAGTGTTGCACGTACTGAAGTGGGAATAGTAATTTTTACCCCTACACCATCCAACACTTACCCTACTGTTGCCCTAAAAGTATTATGCATTGTAATGGTATGAGCTGTAATGGTATGCGTTGTAATGGTAGTTTTAAAAAATGAGTTGTAATGACATGCGTTGCAAAATCATGCAATGTAATGGTAGTTGCAATGTAAAGACTGCATTGTAAAAGCATGCGTTGTAATTGCATGCATTGTAACGTCATATTTTCGTTCAAACAACTAAAATTAAATACGCAGAAATCCCTCACCAATCTCAACTAATTCCATTGGTACTATAATTTAGTACAACCTATCTTACACAGTCCATTCCTAATTTCTTTTCTCCTTGGATGCAGTTTCCCTCAGCCGAGGGTGCAAATTGTGCCTGGTAGCCCCAGGCACTGAATGATCAGGGAACAAAGGCTCTTGGATAGCTCAGATTTCCGGAGGAACAGCCTCAGTCAACACATCTGCATTCTCCTTATCCGTCTGCATCCACGTTGGCTGGGCATTGCTAAATGGGACAAACCGAGGAACCTGTTCACACTCTGAGTCCCCGATGCCAACCTTAACCCACTGATCATAAATGTAAATGTACAGGAATTTATATAGCGCAAATCACCAAGCGGTTTCTAAGCGCTTGCTTAGGGAACCCGTCCTGGTATTCCCCTGTGAGATAACCCCGCGGGTATCCGCAAGGTGAAAGCCAGGCATCCCGCCGCGAGGGGCCGTTGTGAAGATTAAGCAAGCTATTGCCCAGAGTCGCAGAGTGTGAACCCGTGAATCGAGTAGGCACCGGAACGAGAATTGTCGAGTCCATGGACATTTTATTTTTAGGACTCAAGACCCCGCCGAGCCGGGAATTGAACCCTGGTCCTGGGCTGACCTCTGCTTCCAGGTCTGCCTCCTCTAACCAGTGAGCCACACTTCTCCACTTCTACCCTATGATCATAGGGTAGATGTACAGGAACCCTCTGACAGTGGGTCGCATAACCCATTTATTATGGCCAGCAACCTTCACAGAAGTACGTGTCACCAATAAAACCTGTTCAGTCTCCTTCCAGCACGGTTTCAAACTTTTCTTCCTCTGAAAGTTGTGCAACAGGACATAATCACTGGGCTGGATATCGTGGTCGGGTCCCTCTAGTGTAGAAGGTAGGGACTCTTGCAACTCTTGGTGAATAGAGCGCAAACTCTCTGTTAACTGGCCACCGTCATCACGCAATACAGAATACTCAATATCTGAGAACTTAAGAGGACGTGGGATGCCCCAGATGCTTGCCGGGCGCCCAAACACGAGCTCGTAATGACACAATTCTGCCCTAGAATGTGCTGTCATTCTTGCCGACAAGAGTGCTAACAGTAAAGCATCTGGCCACTTTAACCCTGTAGTCTCTTGTATTTTTGCCAATTTCAGCTTGAGAGTACCATTGTACTTCTCAACCAAACCCGCTGACTGTGGATGATTAGCAGTATGGAATTTTTGCTTCACATGAAGACCCTCACAAATCAATGGAATCACTTTTGCATTAAAATGGCTTCTGTTGTCACTCTAGATAACTTGGGGCAAGCCAAAATGAGGAAAGAACTCCTTCAGGAGTACCTTTGCAGTCATAATGGCTGTATTATCTTTATTGGGATAAGCCTCAACACATGTACTAATGCACATATAA
The DNA here is from genome assembly GCF_964261635.1 of Lissotriton helveticus. NCBI lineage: Eukaryota > Metazoa > Chordata > Amphibia > Caudata > Salamandridae > Lissotriton > Lissotriton helveticus. The sequence continues at coordinate 1,306,275,780 of NC_136065.1, read as the reverse complement.
CCACCAGAACATACTTTTGCATTTCTCCAATTCAATATAGTCCACTTGAAGGACTTCAAAAGGAAAAGTGTGTGGTGCAGAATTACCAGGTGTTATAGGGGTTCACTGGATTATGCATCACGCAGACCATGCAATATTTCACCAAATGCGCGGCTGCCTTAGAAATATTGTCATTCTGCCATACGGGGTCTAATAATTTACAAATGCCTCCATAGTAACCATGGGAAGAACATATGCATCTGGTAACATCCACCTCTGTTTACCTGATTTATCAATCCAACATCTTTCCTCATTTAACTGTGTTGTGCTTTCCTGCCTTTCCGCTAATTCTTCCATTGTGGGTTCACTTTGTATCTCCTTTATATTCTCAAGGGTACTTTCAAACATGACAGGGATCCACCTAGCTGGAACTGCTACAAACATGTGTTTCATCTTTGTTCAGGCTGTTTCCTTAGCTGTCTGATCTGCAAAAGCATTTCCTCTACCCACGTCATCAGTAACCTTCCTGTGGGCACCACACTTGATTATGGCCAACTTCTTAGGGAGCGTTAAAGCGGACAAAAGCCTCAATATGAGGTGCCCATGCTGAATCTTGGTGCCATGAAAAGTAAGGAACCCTCTCTCTCCCTCACTCAATTTGCAAGCTCGAATAAGAGCAACAAGCTTAACAGCTTCAGCTGACTGATAAGGGACCCTTGATGTCTCTACCACTGTGCGTAGCATAGTGACAGCATAAGCTGCCATCGTGGTGCCATCTGGTAATTTAAAACAAGAGCCATTGACATATAGTTCTCCTTGGGGGTTAGATAAGGGAACATCAGTCAGGTCTACCTGTCCCTTAGTCCCTTTATCCGTCTGCTAGATACAATCATGCTTATCGACTGCATCATTCTCAGAAGGGAGGGGTAGTAACGTGGCTGGATTCAATGTAGCACATCTTTTAATTGTAATGTGTTTAGCAAACAATGTCAATTCATAGCCGGTAAGACGTGCACTGGTGAGGTGCTGTGTCTTGGTCTTATTCAAAAGTGTATCCACAGCATGGGGTACCATAACTGTGAGGTAAGTATCCAGCATGAGTCCAGCCAGTTGTCTGATTGAAGTGGCCACAGCTGCGACAGCTCTTAGACAACTCGGGAGGGCCCTTGCGACAGGATAAAGCTCAGCAGAGAAATAGACGTTGCTTATCCCCAAATTTTTGTGTTAGAACAGAAAACACGCGGCCAGCCATCTCGTGGACATAGAGCATAATATTCTTGCCATGGTTAGGTGTACCTAGCACTGGAGCCGAACAAAGAACAGTTTTCAATTGCTGAAAAGACGGTTAACATTCAGGCATCCAAGGCAAAGGCTCATGCACTTCTTTCATTGTTCATGCAAGCAAAGGTTTGATTAGTAGTGAGTAGTTTGGGATCCACTGGCGACAGTAGGAAGTAATAGCTATAAAAGCACGTACATCGTTTCGAGTTTGTTGAATGGGCATTTTAACAATGGTACTGATGTGCTCAGGGGTCAACCTCCTACCCTGTACGACAGTAGGTTACCTAAGTAGGTGACCTCCTATTGTCAATACTGACATTTAGAAAGGGAAACTTTATTTCCATGATGGACCAAATGTAACAACAATTTACCAGTACTGTCTCTACAACCCTGTTCCGTATCAGAAGCTATGAGTAAATCATCAACATTCTGCATAAATACATTACCTGAGGGAAGCGATAAGGAATCCAACTGAAATATTAATGCTTGACTATAAATACTAGGGGGCACATTAGTATGGTGGGCGGACTTTGTCTGCCCACCATACCAGTGGGGAATGGGACCGCCCGCAATGCTAGCGGGGGTCCCGCACACCCCATTGTCTGAAAGACACCGCCACCATATTGAACCTTTTTCCGCCCGGTCAACATGTCGATCGGGCGGAAAAGCGGCGGATGGTCTTTCCGTCCGCCGTGGACCCCCCAGCCATTATAATATGGCCGGGGTCTTTTCTACAGGGATGGCGGGCGGATTACCCCCGCCGGGCCGGCGGTGACTACCGCTGGTCCGGCGGGGGCAATCTGCCCGCCATCCTAATGGGGCCCTAGACCTTTCCGTATAGCCCTGAGGAGCACAACAGAATTTAAAGCTCCTACCAGCCAGTGTAAACCCATACAAATATCTACTGTCTGAATGGATAGGAATGCTTTCAAATTAATATCAGAAAAGAATTTAGCTGTAGAAGGAATCATCATCAAAAGCGCAGTAATATCAGGAACCACAGGGTTCTGTGGAACCACTATTTTATTAACCTCACGTAGATCAATCACAAAGTGATAAACATCATCAGCGTCCTCAGAAGAACCTGAGGGTGCCCTTTTAAGAATCGGAAGAATAAGACTATTACCAATATTGCCAGACTTTTCCTCAACTGCTCCATTTTGTAACAAATCCTGAATAATCTGAAAAGCTTGTTCTCCTGCCTTCTGTATCTTATACTGAGGAATACGAGGTAAAACAGAATTCTCTTTGACTTGTGGAGAAACTGGTGGCATATGCAACAGTCCTACATCCGTGTCACCTGTGGCCCGTAGAGTGGGTGGGACATCAGCAAAGTCAGCCGGAAGGGGTGCATCCTGAGCAAACTTTGCTTAGTACCCGCATCCGGACCCATTGTGATATAGACATCCGCAGGAGAGCAATAAATTGTAGCATACAACTTCTTTAACAAATCCAAAGCCATCTAATTCTCACCACAGTTGGATGTCAACAAAAATGGAGACTCCACTATAAAAGGACCAACAGTCAATGCAAGGGGGCGTGAAATGGAGCTTACAACCGGTACACCTGAAAAATCTACCAAAACATTATTGTGGCCAGACAGGACTGCCCCGGGGATCATATATCGAGAAACAGAACTTTTCGTTGTGCCTGTTTCCACCAAATATTCCTTAGTCGAGCCTTGCAAATCTGCTGTGACATAAGGACCACGCTGATCTACAGGTATTGGAACTGGTCCCTCTCCACCTCATCCATATCATAATCTCATGATAATACTGGCCATCTCGAGGGTCATTAAAGTAATTATTATCAGAACGACCCAGTGAAGCAGTAGCATTCTGAGCTCTCTCTGTCCCACGGTCTCTCCCACCAGAACCTCACCCTCTAGGAGCTGCAACTTTCTGTAAAAGCACGGGGCACTGGCTATGCCAATGACCCTTCTCTTAACAATAAGCACACTAATTTGGCCCTAAAGTTGTAGTTGAAGGCTGTCTACTGGTACGTGGGAACTGTCTGGAAGGACCTCCCCATCCCCTACTATTTCCCCTAAACGCTTGCTGTAACAACGCCTTTGTCTTCAAATCCTTATGTTTCCTATCAGTCCTAACCTTTTCCTCCTGATCTCGATGTTCATAGTACTGAGCCATATTCAAAACAAAAGAGGGGGAAGAGGAGGACCAAGTACTCTCAGACACCTGTAAATGAGTCGCAATTTCAGGAAAAATATTAGAGACAAATCTCTCGACAAACAACTGAACTCCTCCCTCAATAGACATATCCTGCCCACTATAGTCCAAAAACGTATCTTCGAACCGGGTAAAGAAATCAGACACACTTTCATCCTTCTTCTGTCGACAATCGGTCAATTTATCCCAGCTTACCTTCTTGGGCGAAATAAGGGAATGCATATATGTAATAATGTGGCCTGGCAAAGCTAATATCTCGGCTCGGGGTTTATCACATGGCTTCCTTTCCTGATCCCATCCTTTAATCCCATCCCATGTACCACCCAACTCAGCGATATGGTCTTGAGTATGAACCTGTCTCCAAACATCAACTGGAACCAGAAGACCTAAGAACATTTCAATATCAGCGAGATTCATTACAGTGGGAGAGGCAGCCTCTGTCAATTCTTTATAATAAGCTGTAGTATTCTTCCTAGGATCAGGCAAATGAGCCTTAAGGGCTAAACCCATTGTTCCTGAAAACGGGCTGCTTCGGCCAGTCTAGTAACATTTCTGCGCTGGTCCGTTATTGCAGGTATTTCTGGGTGATATGTAAGATGGACCTCCATCATCGGAAACTGAGATGCCGGATAGGGCTCCTCTCATGTAATTCACCCCTGTAAGCAACCAAAGTTGTAACATTTCCAAATACTTGGCCTGGCTCCAAGTCAGGAGCTTACACACTATTTCCATTATGAAATAAAATTTGGGGCACTTCTGTGCCGATGTGTTACTGCCAAAGACTAATCAATGTAGCAGACATATGCTTAAGGGCATGTTGCTGTATAAAGGGTTCAAAATCTTGCATGAATTCTCAAACATCTTCCATACTATAAATTGCATTACAGGCCCACCGCGCAGCCTGTTCAGCTATTACTTGTTTCTCTTCATCCCCCACTCCAGATCGCACTAACGGGCCTATTCGCTCCTTAAATTTCGTCCAATCTCTATCCTCGAATCCACGTACTGGTGTCTCAACATTCGAAGGTATCAAAGGATGAAAGACCATGGAAGGAGAAACAACAGAAGTGACAGGTACAATTGTCGCTGGCGCTTGCACCAGAGGAGAGAGAGCAGAGGATACAGGAGTCAGAATAGTAGATGTGCTGAGGTTCACAGTTGCCAAAGACGGTGAGGGCAAAGAAGGAGCGGCAGGTGCTGTAGCCATAGCCATCGAAACAACAGCTGTGGATACAGGAACAGCCGGAGCAGACATAACAGGTTGCTGTGACTATAAGGAAATAGCGAGAAATATCCTCTGCAGGGTATAAGGGGCAGGGTTGAGTGTCTAACAACTCTACAAACGTTGCTGCTTTCGCCGTTTCCCCGGGCAGCGAGGTCCATGTCGTCATGCCCGCATTCTGGCTGATCCGGAGACACGCTAGGGATTAATATCAGACAATAATTTTTCTATGGGGACGCCCTTTCTTGTATTTGACCAATTCTAGGTGCTCCACAATACATACTAGTTTGGGTTTATATCGCACTCAGAAGGAAGTTATTAAGGAGCGCTACGGGATTATTTCGGATTTGGCACGTGAAAGGTGAAATATGGCTTCTCCTACAGAAGGCACGTATGCTACATGCAGGTGTTGTTAGATGGAGTTGACGGGACACTAAAAGAACAGTCAGAGAAAAGATATTTCTCGCCGCTCCTCCATTGTCACCTTCATTCGGAGGCTGTCAGATCGAGACGCCTACCAAATTGGATGATTTATTGTTTGGTACTACTAATCAGTATTGGGAGTTATACTCAGGATAATAACTTACAATTTAATACCGCTTACATCGGGGAACGACGCTCTTAGACGTGTGATCAATTCCACTTCCTATCAAGAGAATTTAGGATTACTACCTTGTATACTATATTGCCCTTGATGGGGAACGACAACCAGTAAGAACATATACGCTCTACTGAATACATCTGGATGGGCCTGATCCCACCCTATTCCGATGCCCTGAAGAAGTCCTTTATATGGACGAAACACGTTGACTGTCCGTTGTGTTGATTGCACTGCACTGTTTCTCCTGGAACAATAATAAAGAAAAAAAGAAAAAAAAGAAACATCGAAGACCTCTTGAATCTTTTTTTGGTCATGGACATTTGATTTACCTTTGCTGTTAGAATCTTTGGGTGGTGCAACTTTGCTTTGTTTGAAAACTCCTCTACAAATGTATTGTCTTCTTCTTTGGTGAAATAAGATTTATCAATGTGCAATCGAAATCTCCTATCCTCACAAACTCCAGACTCTTGTTTTCCTCTGTCATATGCCACAGCTTTCTGTGCCAATGTTTGCATCTTTCCTTTCTGTGCATCTCCCTCCATCTTTAACCGTCTCTGTCTAGCCTCCTTCTGCATAGTCCTAAGTGAGTCAAACATGGGATGTCTACTTCTTTTCTTTAATAAATGCTCCAGTAAAAATCCAATTTTTTTCCATCAAAAGTACCTGTCAACGGCCACTGCAACTCGGCATTGTTCCTCGTATATTTAGTGCCATAATGTACTAAACATAATAGTGCCAAGACCATGCTTCACTATACATATCAAAATTAGCTTTCCATACTAAATGAAGAGTCGGTCAGACAGTAGAAAATACAAACCAATAACTGTTTATTCATATACACTTAGAGCGGAGCCCTGTCTGCCCAGTCGCTAGAAGTGCTGCAGAGGGGCTGACTTCAACAAGCATAAAGATATATTATGTACTTTTCGTAACTGGGCTAAAACACACCCACAATGGAATTTTCCAAGCAGATGCAACTGGAAAGTGAAATACAAAAAAAATAAGTTTTGATTCTCATATCTCACACCACCTAATACAACCCAAGGTCGTTTCAACCTGTACCCACCACCAGACAAGTGGGAAAGGGCCTCTATCTAGTGAGAAAGGTATGCAGTAATATAAACACTCTATTCATTAGAGAAGCAAAACCTAACATTTCAGAAATAAAACATAACAGAGGCCTTTTCGCAGAAATGTCAAAGGATTAGTTTAGTTTGTGGTTCAAAATGACGTCTGAACAGAAAATGGTACAGCGAATGCTAACTTTACATAGGCAATGCACGAACATGAATATTTCTATTCTAACAAAACCACTGGCATCACCCAGTTCCTCGTACCAGTCCATATCTTTTGATTTTAGGATTTCTAAGGGATCCTGCTCCCCCTCCCAATCCTCTTCATCCATCCTGACCCTTCCGAATAGGGCAGGTTGAGCAGCATGGAGCCGTATGGCTCTGTTGGTGCCGGTCTCGGCGTCAGAGGATGCCCAACCGGCTCCATGTTGTCATGAATGGGGAGGTGCTGCCAGTGGGCATGGTGACGCCCCGAACCTTGGTACTGGACGCAGCATCGGGGAGGGTCACTGCGGAGGTGCAACCGGCACCTGTCTGGACCCAGGAATGGGTAAAATCGGAGGCCGTGGCGCCGGGTCGGAGCCGCAGGTACGGGAACCACGGGGACTCCTCCATCATCCAAGCTTGTGGGGCACGAAGGTGCGCGACAGGGTCAGGGGGAAACATCCATTACAATGCAGTCATTACATTGCACTGCTTTTACAACACAACTTTTACAATGCAATTGCCTTTACATCACATGCATGCCATTACAATGGATGTCACTACAACACGTTTACAACACATCCCATTACAACGCATGCCATTACAATGCATTATAAGGTAAGTAATGAAGATTTTTTTGTTTTAGGGTGGGTATGGATTTTGGGGTAGATGAGAATAGTAATTTTTAGCCCTACACTATCCAACACTTTCCCTACTGTTGCACTCACTCGAGTGGGAATAGTAATTTTTGGCCCTACATTATCCAACACTTACCCTACTGTTGCACTCACTGTATTGGGAATAGTAATTGTACACCAACACTATCCCACACTTACCCTACTATTGCCCTAAAAGTAATATGCGTTGTAATGGTATGCGTTGTAAATGTATGCATTGTAATGGAATGTGCTGTAATGGTAGTTTTTAAAAATGCATTGTTATAGCATGCTTGGTACAATCATGCGATGTAATGGCAGTTGCGATGTAAAAACCGCATTGTAAAAGCATGTGTTGTAATTGTTTGGGTTGTAACGTCATATATTCGGGTCAGGCTGCCCAAATATGGTGCACATGGAGTCATAGAACTCCTTAAGTTGGGCGGTTGAATATATCACGTTACAACGTAAACAGTTACAACGCATGCTTTTACCTCACATTTTTTACAATGCAACTACCATTACATTGCATGATTTTACAAGGCATACCATTACAACGCATTTATTAAAACTATCATTATAACGCATTCCATTACAATGTATACCATTACAACGCATAATACTTTTAGTTCAACAGTAGGGTAAGTGTTGGATAGCGTAGAGGTAAAATTTACTATTCCCCCTCTAGTGAGTGCAACAGTAGGGAGAGTGTTAGATAGTGTAGGGGTAAAAATTACTATTCCCACTCCAGTGAGGTCATCAGTAGGGAAAGTGTTGGATAGCACATGGGTAAAAATTACTATTCCCACTCCAGTGAGTGCAACAGTAGGGAAAGTGTTGGATAGCGTAGAGGTAAAAATTACTATTCCCCCTCCAGTGAGTGCAACAGTAGGGAAAGCGTTGGATAGCATAGGGGTAAAAATTACTATTCCCACTCCAGTGAGTGCAAAAGTAGTGACATTTTTGGATAGCGTAGGGGTAAAAATTACTATTCCCAACTACCCCAAAACACATACCCACCCTTAAACATAAAATTCTAACCTTAAAATGTGTTGTGATGGCATGTGTTGTAATGGCATGCGTTGTTATGGCATGCGATGTAAAGGCACTTGCGTTGTAAAAATTGCATTGTAAAGGCATTGTGATGTAATGACTGTGTTGTAATAGACATTTCCCGGGTGGGGTTCACTCCCAGAAAGGAAGGGAAACGCGGAGCTGACCCAGGCACTTGCTCGGTGGATCTGGGCCTCGAACCCCAAGGTTCCTCCGCCGCGTCGTGCTTCGACTTCTTGTGTTTTTGTGGTGCCTCTTACCTGACCTCGGCGAAGAGGACTTCACCGGAGTGATGCTCGGACCTTCCTCTCGACCGAGACATGGACCAGGATCAAGACCATCAAGGCGACCTCCACGGTGCCAGACGCCAGGCCACGAGGCCTCAAAGCCTTTGGGGCCATGGCCCGGCAGTCAGAGCACAACTTTGAGTCGTAATCGCACTCCAGGCACCAGAGACACACTAAGTGGGGTCCGTGACAGACATGGCGTTAGTAACAGGCGCCACACAGCTTGATCCCCGAGCTTCTTATTTGACATCCTACATACCATAAGAAGTCAACAAAAAGTTAACAAAAAGTCTTTCAAAAATTGACAGGGGGAAGCTCTCTTCAACGGATTGGAGCTGGCTGGTGCGAAAGAAAAGGACATCAACGTGCCGGAGTGGTGGTTATATTGACAATGCAGATGTCACTACAACGATGAATATGACGCAGACAACGTCACGCAGAGTCGACCGACACCACCTACCGGCACATAGGGGTTCTGCTAAGGAAAATCTTCCAGATCCAGCCTGACGCCTGGAAGTTCAAAGTTAAGGAATCTGCGGCTAGATGTCTCTATCAGATTTTAAGAATAAAAGGAAACTCTTTACCACTGACATTCACTGAGGTTCTGCTGTACCAAAGTTGTGTTCATGAACTCAAAAAGCAGGGTCTACAAGTCCTTAAAAACATTTAAAACAAATACTCAGCCAACCCTTACGGCTGTGCAGAGCAGAATGTGGGCACCCACGAAGCCCAACCCCTGTTACATAGAGAAGAACAAGTTACTTACCTTCGGTAACGCTTTTTCTGGTAGATACAATATCTGCCTGTGGATTCCTCACCTTGTGAATAGCCCCTTGCGTCAGCAACATTCGGAAATTCTTTTCTGTAGCTTCGCGCCGACGTGAACGACGTCACAGAAGCACGGCATCGCGCGCGACTCCTCTAACGTCACCGACACCATAATAGGCCCACGCCGGCGTGATGACATCAGTTCCACCCTTTTTTCCGTGCCATTGAGGCATACGGACGGACCGATGACAGCAGATATATACACAGTATACACAGTACACAATGTCAAGATAACACACACACAGTGTGAAGTCATTGCAGGAAAACATAATGCAATAAACATTTCCTTTTGACAATAAAAATATATACATTACAGTAACCCAGGCATAGAAGAGTGGACAACGGGGAGGCGGGTGGGTCAGTGAGGAATCCACAGGCAGATATTGTATCTACCAGAAAAAGCGTTACCGAAGGTAAGTAACTTGTTCTTCTGATAGATACATCTGCAGTGGATTCCTCACCTTGTGAATAGAGTCCCACAGCAGTCCCCACTCCCGGAGGAGGGTGTCCACTCTCCTAAACCAGAAAGTCCTGGAGAACAGAGCGCGCAAAGTAGCCGACCCTCCTCAACTCGGAATCCAAGCAGTAATGTTTCGCAAAAGTGTGGAGAGAAGCCCAAGTTGCTGCTCTACAAATATCCTCTACAGGCACACCCCTAGACAAAGCAGATGTGCTCTAGTAGAATGAGCTCTTATACCCTCTGGAGGGTCCTTACCCGCCAGGGCGTAGCAGATCTTAATGCAGAGGATAATCCACCTCGAGAGCGTGCGCTTGTGCACCGCCTTCCCCTTCTTGCAGCCAGCAAATCCAACAAACAGATGGTCATCCAACCTGAACTCTCTTGTCCTATCCAGGTAAAAGCTCACCGCCCTCTTAGGGTCCAAGCGGTGAAGCCGCTCCTCCTCCTTGGAAGGGTGAGGGGGAGGATAGAAGGTAGGGAGGGTAATGGACTGTCCTAGATGGAAAGGAGTTACCACCTTAGGCAGAAAAGCAGCCCTGGTCCTAAGTACCATTCGTTCAGCATTAATGGACTAAAATGGGGGCTTTGAACTAAGAGCTTGAAGCTCACTTACCCTCCTTGCCGAGGTAATTGCCACTAGAAAAATAGTCGTAAAAGACAAAAGTCTCAAGGGATACTTGTGTAAAGGTTCAAAAGGCAAACCCATCAAGAATGTAAGAACAAGGTTCAAGTCCCATTGAGGTACAATAAAAGGTGTAGGAGGAAAAGGAAATGTATTGGTAAGGCCCTTAATGAATCGAAATACAATAGGAGATTTAAACAAAGAGGGCTGGTCCGGCAAACAAAGGAAAGCCGACAAGGCTGACAAATAACCTTTGATAGTTACCACCGCAAAACCCTGCCGGGCCAAAGAAAGTGCAAATTGAAGTATATTGGACAAAGGGTCAATGGACTGCTCCCCACACCAAGTAACAAATTTAGACCATCTATAAGAATAAAAGGACTTGGTGGAGTCACACCTGGCCGATAAGATGACATCCACCACATCGTGTGGGAGAGAAAAAGAAATCAGGTTGCCCCGCTCAATCTCCGGGCATGAAGGTGTAAGGTCTGGAGGTGGGGGTGTTATGTTATGTTATGTTATTTTATTTTTATATAGCGCACAGATGCCGCAGCCAAGTGGCGTCCCGGCGCTTAGGATATGGTAAAACACAACACAGTAACTAATGACCCAAAAAGAAAGGAACTAGACTGTAGAAAATAGGAAGGTCTTCAAGGCCTTTCTAAAAGAAAGCAGATCAGGGATGGAACGGAGAGGGGCAGGCAAAGAGTTCCAGAGAGCTGCCGCCATGACGGAAAAAGAACGTCCACCCATTCTAGCTCTTTTAAAGCGTGGCACAATGGCGAGATTTAACCCCGAGGATCGAAGGGCTCTGGAAGGTACATAATGACAGATTATCTGCGAAAGAATAGGGGGGGAGGCTAACTTGAGAATTTTAAAAGTTAAACAAAGAGCCTTAAATGTAATCCTTTGCCCAACAGGCAGCCAATGAAGATCTTGAATAGTTCGGCGGGCAGAGACAAACTTCGGAAGGCCGACCAACATCCTGGCCGCCGCATTTTGCACCCTCTGAAGGCGGACTAATTCAGCCTGATTAACGCCCAGAAACAGAGAGCTGGCGTAGTCTAATCTGGCCAGAACCAGAGCTTGGACAATGATCTGTCTGGTGTCCGCATCAAAAAACTTAAAGATGGGTCGAAGGCACTGCAGGGCACCAAAACAAGTACCAGCTACACGTTTAGTATGGGTGGTGAAGGAGAGTTTATCATCCAGCCATACCCCAAGGTTTCTGACTTCGGCCACTGGGGTGGGAACAGGGCCCAATTCAGGTGGCCACCATTGATCACCCCAGAGCCCACTTTCCCTGCCAAAGATAATGACCTCGGTCTTAGAGGCATTAAGTTGGAGTCGATTGTTCCCCATCCAGCCCGCCACAGCTTTAAGAGCGGACTGAAAAGTGGGAGCATCCATGTTGGACTCCCCATTGAGTGCCACCGCCAGCTGCGTGTCATCGGCGTATGACACCATGGTGAGACCAAAACTATGGGCGACCTCCGCCAGCGGTTGAACATATAAATTAAATAAGGTAGGGCTAAGGGCCGATCCCTGCGGGACACCCTGAGGAATAGGGCGAGGAGCAGAAACAAAAGGAGGTGTGGACACTTTAAAGGTTCTATCAGTGAGAAAGGATCGAAACCACTCGAGTGCTCTCTCTCCAACTCCGGCCTCCTCCAGGCGGTGTAAAAGGATCTGGTGGGAGACCGTATCAAAGGTGGCACTAAGATCCAATAGGATCAGTGCCGCCGTTTGACCCTGATCCAGCATCTTCCTGATGTGCTCCACCACAACCAGGAGAGCCGTCTCGGTACTATGACCCGCACGGAACCCATTCTGCGAGTTATCCAGTATCTTAGCTTCCTGCAGATGGGATGACAGAATGCGATTAGCATGTGATTCTGATAATTTAGCTAGCCAGGGGAGCAGGGAGATGGGCCGGTAGTGTTCAGATTTGGTGGGATCCAGAGCAGGCTTTTTGAGGATAGGAATAATGGTAGCCTGCTTCCATGCACTGGGAACACTGCCGGTGTTAAAGGACAGCTCAATAAGACTGTGCATAGCAGGGTAGCAGCACTCAGCTAGTTCCCGGAATTGAATGGGTCTCATGGGGTCGTCCGGAGAACCGGATTTGACTTTCGTCGTTAAGGCTTTGAACTCCTCCAGAGTAGGACTGGGGATGATCAACAATGGTGTAGAGACCTTAGGTACAATAATATTCTCCCCGATAGAAGACTGAGAGAATGACCTGTAAATGGCCTCAACCTTTCCGACGAAAAACGAAGCCAGATCCTCACAATGAGCTAAGGAGGCTACAAGAGTAGTAGATTCGTTCTTTTTACTTGTAAGGTCCTTACATACCCTGAAGATAATCTTTGTGGGATTCGTGCTGTTCTTTATCTCCCGAGAGTAGAAGGCAGCCCTGGCAGAACAGATGGCCCGGTGGTACACTCTAGTGCAGGCCCTGTAGGCCGACTTGAGGTCCACGTCATAAGTTTTGCGCCATGCGCGTTCCGCTTTTTTGCAGGTAGATTTAAGCATTTTAAGGGATTCATCGTACCAAGGACTGGAAGGACTAGATCTGGTCTTACTCCACCTGGCCGGTATCAACATATCTAAAGAGTGATTTAACCACTCGCAAAAGTTATCGTAGCCAAGAGAGACTTCAATGGGGGGGTGAGGATTGTGTTCCATCAGAAGCTGATGAAAATGCTCAAGATTCAAGTTTCTCCAAGGACGTTTGAAAAGGACCGGGGTGTTGTTTCTAAGGGGAGGAGTGGAGATGGTAATATGGGTTTCGTGTAGAACCTGCCCCTCCTTCTGGGAGAGGAGATCTGCCCTGCGAGGGAGACGGAGCGGAGGGCACGAGGAGAGGTGGAGAAGGTCTGTGTACCACACCCTTCTTGGCCAATCCGGGGCGATCAAAATAACTTGAGCACGGTCTTGGCGAATCTTCCTCAGAACCCGAGGAATCAAGGGTATGGGAGGAAACGCGTAAAGGAGTTGCGAGCCCCAACTCAACTGAAACGCGTCCCCCAAGGCTCCTTGCATCGGAAACCGGAGGCTGCATAATGACGGGCAGTGAGCATTCTCGTGAGTGGCGAACAGGTCCACCTGAGGAGTCCCCCACATCTGAAAGACATAACGAACTACCTCTGAATGAAGCCTCCACTCGTGGTCGGCGGAGAACTGCCGACTGAGACTGTCTGCATGAACGTTCAGTACTCCGGCCAGATGATTTGCGATCAGACAAATCTGATGGTCCTGAACTCAGGACCAGAGACGCAGTGCCTCCCTGCTGAGACACTGCGACTCCACTCCTCCCTGCTTGTTGACATACCACATCGCGGTCGTGTTGTCCGTCAGGACTTGAACTGACTGACCGCGAAGGGAAGGGAGGAAGGCCTTGAGCGCTAAACGTATAGCCCGCAACTCTAGAAGGTTGATGTGAAGCAACCTTTCCTCTGGAGACCAAAGACCCTTGATCTCCAGATCCCCCAGACGAGCACCCCACCCTAGAGTGGATGCATCCGTTATCACTGTGGCCACCGATGGAGGTAGTTGAAAAGGCTTTCCTTGTGACAGTGAGGAACTGAAATCTGAATTAGGCCCTGTGAGCAAACCAAAGACACATAGCAGTAGTTAGAAATTAGCGTGATGTACCTACTTAGTTCAATGAGAATGTTTGAGCTTTAATATATCCGCAAATATAGTAGCTTAGGGATTAGTGTACGCCTTATATTTCTGTCCGTCTTCTAATGAGCAATATAGATTGGCTTAACCAGCGCCATTTTGTGGCCTAGTCTGTTTGTAGCCTTAGTGGAAACCTACTATTACATTTAGCAAAAACCGTTGTCTCGAGAAATAGTCTGACAAATGTAATGAGCTGCTTTCTCTGCATGTTAGGCTTGCCAAGGTTGTAGGTGGGGGTAGGCTGGATAAGCACATTCCAGGAGACGCTGTACGGACTCTCGTAAATCTGGCAGAAGGGAGTCACCCACTTCGACCTTGCTATAACGAGCTGAGCTAAACTGAGAATGCTTTGTGTCCCATATATGGTCTTTCCCTTGCAGCAACCTGTACCAACTTGTATTTTTCCTTCTTAGGTAACGGTTTCGAAATGTAACAGTATATATGTGGTCTCTTGATAATGTGCCAGCAGTCTTCTCGGCGGACCTCAAGGGGTTAGGTCGCGAGAAGCTCCTCTGGCAGAGTTGTTGTTTAATAAACGATTGAACTTTCTGCACTGCCAACGGACTGATTATTGGTAATTGGTATTGGGGGCTATTGGTAAGTATAGCTCTATATGGTATTATTTATTTTTCTGTACTTCAGTTGGCGACTCCGCGTTGGGGTCGTCCCTCCGTAATCGGAAAAGAACGGGACATTGGGAAGTGTAATCTTGGTGGAGGGGGAGGACTGACCGAAGTTCGAGGGTTACTCCGCTCTCCCGATCAGGAGAGCCCCAGCTACTAGTGACCCCACGCCGGAGTCCTACGGGTATAACCCAGAAGCAGACCGTGTTGGTCTTCAGGAGTTGGCAGTGGAGAAATTTGCAATCGAACCTGAGTGCACCAGGTGAGTGAATCGTCTGGTGTTGTGTTGGATAATCTTGATGTAGAGAATTTGGGTGGTTTGAGACCATGGAAAACTCGAAGGGGGCCTGACGGGGCAGTATTGAGACTGCACGGGCAGGCGCTCCTATTTTGGGCAGACTTGGTGATTAATAGAGATTTGAACCAGACGCTTAGGTGTGACTTGAGGAAGAAGTTCACATCCGGCCGGACTGCTCTCGGGAATGCTGGCAGTCATGATTGGGTAGCCCCTGGGCAGATCTGGAGCGACGTTTGAAAAAGCGGGCTAAGTCAGAATAGCACAGGAGGTAAACCATGGAGGCTGCCGGATGGCCCGTAGGTCGGTCTGTGGTTTAAAAACCTGTGTGGCTATCTCTAGGTAGTCTAAGGACGAGACTACTTGATTTTTGGCTTTTGGAAATTTTTAAAGATATACGAGTTCTCCATAGACAGGAGTCGACGGGCTCTGTCTTTTGCTTGGTACAAAGTTGTTTCATTCTTTATGTTGTTCAAAGGATTGTTGTTTGTATATTGTATGTGCGTAATTGAAGCTGAGTTGAACATGGCCATGTGTATGAGAGTGTTGTAAATAATGTTTTCCTTTTCGGCCGAATTAACTAGATTATAGGAAAAGACAATGCCGTGCTTTAGTAAGCTATGTTTTGGCTGTGTTTGCCGGAAGGGTACGAGGCTGGACGAAAGCCAGCTGGCCCCTCCCGAGGGGAGCCCCAGTCACGATATGTATTGTAAGCACGGGATTGCACCACTTTTATTCAATACATTATGGCATAAATACACCAAAGATAATGTCGAGTTACAGTGGCCGCTGACAGGATCCTTCGATGAGAAAAAGATTCAGTATTTACAAGACCGTCTGTTCGACAAACGTAGCCGACAGGCCATGTTTGATTCCCTCAATACATGGCAGAAAGAGGCAAAGCGGAGACGGATTAGAGCAGAGAAGTTAATAAAGATAAAACAGAGAAGTTAATAAAGATAAGTTAATAAATATAAAACAAGGACAGACTGTAACCCAGAAAGCCATTGCCCATGATAAAAATCAGACGGAACAGAATATTGATTGTTTAGACAGACAGTTTAGGTTACAGGTAGATAAAAGTTATGTGACTCGAAATTAAGCCGAGGACGAAATAGAGGATTTATTGAACGTGCGACCTCCCCCACCTTATGCGCCACAACGCATATACCCCGCTGTCCCTCTTCACTCGGCTACTGCCCCTCTAGCCTCCGCCCCAGAGGTGGATGTGACTCTAGCCTCTGCTGGTACGTCTCGTGCCGCACCTACCTCATTAAGAGACACAGCTACTCTTATTCCTGATGCACGACCATTCATGGGGAATTCTCCCGTAATTTTAGCAGCTCCAAGTCCCATATGGACATCCGAATCGGCTGGTGCGACCCCTGAAGTAAGGAACAATAATCCATTAGGGGATACAAGCGGGTTGAATGCTAGGCAGTTATTTATAAGAGCATCGGTGGGCTATAGTAAAAAGAAGCTTTAACAGAACAGGCAGTTAAATGGATGAGGAAAGATATATATACAGTAGCGGATTTATGGAGCACCATAAGGGACCTCGAACCTGTTATGCAGCAGCATGTTTTGCGCCAAATGTCTCCCTACCTTATTGAAGTTTGGGAAAAATGTTTTCGGGATGTGGTGGCTCCTCAGATATTGTATGACATTCTGGATCGGACTCACAAGTTTGATTTGAGTCCGACAGAAGTGTATAAGAATGTGGAGGCATTGGTAAAGTATCGAGGTAGAGTGTTTGTGAGATGTCCCAACTGGGATTCCCAACATCCTATGAGGGAAGTACACTTTATTTTCCATCCTGAAATACCCGAAGTAGGTGCTAATCAAAACGTAGTTACAAGGAATAGAGTAGAGGCACGGTTTCAGGAGCAATGGGTATACACTCCATGGAAAAGGAGTGAAGTCCTAGCTTTGAAATCACAACTTCCTGATCCACGAAAGAATCCCACAGCTTGTTATAAAGAACTGACTGAAGCTGCAGCCTCAGCTGTAATGACTTTTGCTGATGTTGAGTTGTTTTTCGGATTGCTAGTCCCTGTAGATATATGGCAACAGGCTCATGACACTGATCATGTAGCAGAGTTGGGGGGACCTGGAACCAGTTGAAAGACTGGGATCAGGATCGTAAACCTGGGGACAAGCCAAGAGACGAAATTACTGCTCTCCCGGCGAAAATGATTGCTTACATGCACACCCTGATTCCTCCACGAAAAGTTGATTGGGATAAATTGACCGCCTGCAAACAAAAGAAAGACGAGAGTGTTTCCGATTTCTTTACTCGGTTTGAGGGTACATTCATTGATTTTAGCGGACAGGACCTTGCCACAGAGGGCGGGATCCGGTTGTACGTAAATCTTGTTACCAGAGGTCTCTAGTCGGCTACAAGCCGCCGAGAGCACTTGGACTATCTCCACTCCTTCTGTGATATTGAGTATGGCCCAGTATTATGAGCATAGGGAGAATGAGAGTAAGGATAAAATAGAAAAGAAGGCTAAGGACCTTAAAACTCGGGTGTTACTACAGCAAGTCGTTCGAGGACGAGGAGGAGGGAGAGGAACGAGAGGGCCAGTATCCAGAGGGGTGGGGATAGGAAGAGGTGGAGGACCGGCCCCGTCATTGGGGATAAATCAGTGTGCTTATTGTAAACAGGAAGGACATTGGAGGGCTCAGTGTCCGTTACTGCTAGCACAGAACGGGGCTGTCCGAGGACGGGGACGTGGCCGAGGTGGCCCAGACCGCATTGACATGTGAAGAGAGGAGGCAGTACAGGGCAAGTTCGAACGGAATCCTTTCGATAACCCTCAAGGTAGGCAATACTTTAATGAGGACAATGCATTCGGAGATCAGGATGAGTATGGTTATGCATAGGACAGCCAAGGACAAAGTAGGGGCCAAGTGTTGATACCAGTCAATCAACAAGGACCCTGTGTGAAGGGGGAATTGATGGGGACTTCCGAGAATTTTCTAATTGACACCGGAGCAATGAATAGTTCTGTTGCTCGATCATTGGTCCCAGGGGCGGCTCTGTCTGGGCAAAATAAAGTTTCAGTGGGATTTTCAGGAGTTCCGATGGTAAGCCCCATCTCTAAACCACTACCATTCACTATTGGTCCAGCTACCATTGATTCACCCTTCTTGTTGACTTCACATTGTGGTGGGAATCTACTAGGTTTAGATATGTTGAAAAAGTTGAATGCTAAAATTTACTGTTCTCCCGATGGTGTTTATTTAACGATACAACCTCCTAATGAAAATATGAAACAATGTTTTCCTAAAAATGAACGTCTTCCACCTGAGTTTAATACCATCCCTACTACGTTGTGGGCAACAGGGGATGCGGATGTCGGTAAGTTAGACATCCCTCCCGTCCATATTACGTTGAAACCTGGTGTAAAATTACCACGAATACCCCAGTATAAAATATCGCCGGCTGGCGAGCGAGCCTTATTGTCTATTTTACAGGATTTAATTGATAAAGCTGTGGTTGAGGAAACAGCTGCAAATGTTTGTAACAGCCCTATTCTCCCGATTTTGAAAAAGGCTTTTGATTCTGGGACTTCTGGAAATGTTGATACATATCGTTTTGTGATTGACATGCGGGAGGTTAATAAGATTGTAGTGCCTCAGTACCCTGGGGTGTCTGATATCACTCCTATCCTTACGATGATCCCACCAACTGCTAAGTATTTTTCGGTCATTAATCTGAAAAATGCTTTCTTTAGTATCCCGATCCATCCTGATAGCCGGCATATCTTCGGCTTCTCGTTATCTGGTCAAAGCTTTAGATTCTGTCGTGCACCTCAAGGCTATACGGAGAGTCCGAGCATCTATAGTCAAGTCTTTAAAGCAGTTCAGGATGACTTGGTTTTTCCCGATGGAAATGTGCTCTTGCAATACGTTGATGACTTGTTGGTTGCGTCGGACACCGAGGAAGGATGTCGAGACGCCACTGTCAAGTTATTACACCATCTAGCTGCTAAGGCTAATAAAGTGTCCATGTCCAAGTTCCAATATTGTCGACAGGAAGTGACCTACTTAGGTCATCTGCTGTCGAAGGAGAGAAGACGCCTGACTCCAGAACGTATTACTACCATTTCTAACATGTCTGTGCCTTGCACCCAGCGTGAAGTTTGTGCTTTTCTTGGCATTACCTCCTACTGTCGCCAATGGATTCCTAATTTTTCTCTTCTTGCTAAACCTTTGTTACATTTAACCACTAAAGATGTGCATGAACCTCTCCCTTGGACTGATGAATGTCAGTCTTCTTTTGACTCTCTGAAATCTGCTCTTTGTTCGGCACCCGTCTTGGGTACTCCTGATTACCGTAAACCTTTTGTACTATATGTGCATGAGGTCGACGGTTGCTCGCTTTCAGTGTTAACCCAAGGATTTGGTGGTAAGCAAAGACCTTGTGCTTACTTCTCGGCCACATTGGATAATGTGGCCAGAGCACTTCCCAGCTGTCTGAGGGCCATTGCGGCTGTGGCCATCCGGCAGTCGGAGGGGCTTGTTCTAAATTCGAGTCTAACCGTGATGGTGCCGCATGCTGTGGACGCATTGCTAAATAAAACAAAAACACAGCATATTACAAGTGCGCGCCTCACGGGTTACGAATTGACCCTGTTTGCCCCCGCATGTTACGATTAAGCGATGTGCCACTTTAAACCCTGCGACATTGCTACCCCTCCCTTCTGGGGAAACTAAAAATGATGTCCATGATTGTATTTTTTGGACAGAGGAAGAAACGAAGGGAAGAATTGACCTCACAGACATTCCTCTATCTGACCCCCAAGGGGAATTGTATGTGGATGGGTCTTGTTTCAAGTAAACAGATGGCACAACAAAAGCTGCATATGCAATCACGACGCTCAAAACAGTAGTTGAGACTTCTCGAGTTCCCTATCGATCTACTCAAGATGCTGAGCTGGTGGCATTATTACGAGCCTGTGAATTGAGTGAGGGGTTAGAGGTTAACATCTATACTGACAGCCAATACGCCTTTGGCGTGGCCCATAGCTTCGGGCGGCTGTGGAGAGAACGGGGTTTTCTCACCTCCCATGGACAAAAGATACAGAATGGTCCCTTGGTTTTGCGACTGCTTACAGCCCTAACATTGCCCAAGAAAGTAGCGATCATAAAATGCAGTGCGCATAAGGCAGTAGTGGATAAAGTGGGTGAGGGTAATGCTTTTGCGGACCAAGTCGCTAAACAGACAGCTCGGTCCACATTTTCCACTATGTTTGTAACCTCCTCTGCAAGATGGGTGGAGGAATCTGATTTATTTAATAACACCATAGAAAGTGTGCAGGAGATACAGAAAGAGGCTACCCCAGTCGAGTTGGCTCGATGGGAACAGGATGAAAATAACTGTTGGGTGGATTTGACTGAAAAACAACGATGGCTGTTGCCTAATGCTCTGGTACAGGCCGTTGTTACTATGGCCCATGGCCCAGCTCATATTGGGGTTAAAGGCATTTGCGCTTTATTGGACCCAGTGTGGAATAATCCCAATATTCATAAGACAGCTGTCCATTTAGTCCACTACTGTATGGTTTGTTTACAACATAATCCAGGGAAAGGGGAAGCTGTCTCGAGTGGGAATTTCGCACCCCCGACCTTACCGTTTGAGGTGCTCCAAATGGATTATATCCACATGGAGCGCGTCAACAATTTGAAATATGTCTTGGTGGTGGTTTGTGCTTTTAGCAAATGGGTTGAGGCTTACCCCACTAAGGAAAACACTGCCCTGGCTACAGCAAAAGCTCTCATTAAGGAGTTTATCCCTAGATATGGATTGCCCCGTTTGATTTGGTCGTACAACGGGGGGCATTTCCATGGGGCCCTTGTCAAATATATCTGTAACGGGCTTCAAATAAGGCAAAAATTTCACGCAGCTCGACATCCCCAATCAGCAGGATTAGTTGAGAAATATAATGGAATATTGAAATTAAAAATGGCAAAAATCCAAGAGAGTACTGGTTTGAAATGGCCTGACACCCTACCATTAGCACTCATGTCTTTACAGGTCACCCCAAATTCACTCTCTGGCCTTTCACCCTATGAAGTAATTTTTGGGCGGCCCGCAAATGTATGGGGAGTACCTAGACCGAGATCATTTACCGATGTTGAATATCCTATGTTAACAGATCACCTGTATACTTTGACTAAAGATCTCCGTTCTATTCATCAGCAGGTAGCATCTGTTTTGCAGCCCCTGCCAGAGGGCCCCGGACATCGATTGGAACCTGGTCAATGGGTACTGGTGAAGAAATACGAGCGAGAAACCAGCCTGGCCCCGAGATGGTCTAAGCCATATCAAATCCTCCTGGCTACGTGAACGGCAGTGAATGTGGACGGGAAGAAGCACTGGATCCATGTATCTCACCTGAAGAAGCTGCCCCTTCCGCTTCCTTATGATCAGCAGCATCCGGATAGAATCCTGACACAAGAAAGTGAGAGAGCCACCAGATTTTTTCCTTTTTCCGACGCCTGTGAAATCGAACCAAGGCAAGAAGGAGGAGTGACAGGATCTCGGGCAAGGCAGCAATAGAGGAATCCACGATTGCCCCCGATCTTGTCCCTGTTATTCCAGCTGGCAGTGGCTCTGATGAAGGAAACTTAACTTCTCTTGTGTTATTCACTGATCAGGAAGTCCCGGGTCATGCTCGTTACAACCTACGGCCAAGAAAACATCACGGTACCTCAGACGACACAGTTAGGAGATAAGGAAAGACTTGAATAAATAGGGCTTGCTAGATTATTGTCTGAGGCACTGAGCGAGACACTGGGCTGAACCCGTTGAGAGCTGGAACTTTGATAGTGTGCTCTGTTCAGAAAGAAAGACTTTTTGCATACCAAGGCCAGGTTGTATTCTGAATTCTCCTGAGGCATCACGAAGCAGAACATCACTTGATGATTTTGTTTGTTTTCTTGAGATGAATGATAGGAGTCTGCCTGTGAGACTCTAGATGGACACAGGGAAGAAGAACCCTCTGGCAGGAAGGTCTGCTTGGCCCAGTGTAGTTTTTTGGGACTTTTAGCTAGGAATGTACCCTTTTGGTCGTATTGTACCTGAAGAAGAACGCCCTTTTGTTCCACGATATTTACCCTTTTATGAGCCAATGTTTTCTGCTTGGACCATGCGTGTAAAAATAGCTTTTGTAGTTGTGATAATGGTTATATTAGCAATTTTCATGAGTGTATTCTTATATTTAGAGTATAAACATCCAATGCAAGCAATGATGACATCTACTGTTGCCCCTCCAGAGCATCTGATGTTTTCCTTGGCCCCCCATAAGGAAAGGCATCGCCAGACCTATGCTAAAAATTGATTCGTAGAAATGCTCCACCAAACGCATAGTTCTATTAATATGACAGATTGTTGGGTTTGCGAGCTGCTGCCATCAATTATTCATAAACATGATCTATTTCTCTCTCTGCCCTTATCATATTTAAGAAGTTGTGAAGCATGATTTCAAATGTTATCAGCTATGTATAACCATTATGTGGAAAACCCCAAACAGTACTCGGAAAAAGATTATAATATGATCTTAGCCTATATTGAGACACACCAAGGTTTTGATCCAGCAGGAAATGAAGGGGAAGGATCATTGGACCCAAATGCTTGTATGAATTTATACACTAGTAATGAAAAAAGTACTTGGTTGATAAGTGAGCTTTATGACTTTGCTAACTTCAATCATTCACAGTATTTCCAGCAATTTATCACTAGGAACGTCACCAGTGAACGCATTATGCCCATTCCAATTTTGAATGCCTCCTCTGCTTTCTGTGTGCAAGGAATGGGGCATGTTTAGGTTGGAAATAGTATTGTAATTATACATATAGGATGAAAATCTTTAGCAGCTCCCCATTGTTAACTCCACCGAATGTGTATTTTGTATGTGGGGAAAATGCTTACACCTGGTTACCACGAGGATGGGCAGGCCAATTTTATTTCTCTTTCTTGTACCCTCCTGTATATATAGCTCCTTCAGACTATCACAAAACCCATCAGCTATATGGCACAAAGGTGGCTCCTCATAGACAACGGAGATAGCTCGGAATGACTGAAGTTGATCAAACAGATACCTCCTTACAACAGTTTACTGATTTTGCCAAAGGATTGGTCCCATTCTGGGGTCCTATATTTACAAGTCGAGAAGTTAGACGATTATCTCGGGTAGTGGAGAATGTCATTAACATCACCACTCATATTATGACAAACATAACGGAAGAGCTTCAGGCCACGAGACTCGTTTCTCTCCAGAACCGAATGGTTTTAGACGTTATCTTAGCTGATCGAGGAGGAGCATGCCGGGTGATTGGCAGCTCCAGTTGTGTTTGCATTCCAGACTCCGCCCCCACTGTTCATTTAGCTATTCAGAAGCTACACCGCATTGCTGCGGAAATGCATACTGACAATGGGTCCTGGTCACTCTCTAGCTGGTTTTGGGGTCTTCTATCTACCTGGGGATGGAAACTATTGATGATAGTGGCTGGAGCTGCAGGCATTCTCTTCACCTGTTGCCTTTGCATGAAATCTGAATTAGGCCCTGTGAGCTAACCAAAGACACATAGCAGTAGTTAGAAATTAGCGTGATGTACCTACTTAGTTCAATGAGAATGTTTGAGCTTTAATATACCCGCAAATATAGTAGCTTAGGGATTAGTATACGCCTTATATTTCTGTCCGTCTTCTAATGAGCAATATAGATTGGCTTGACCAGTGCCATAATTTTGTGGCCTAGTCTGTTCGTAGCCGTAGTGGAAACCTACTATTACATTTAGCAAAAACCGTTCTCTCGAGAAATAGTCTGACAAATGTAACGAGCTGCTGTCTCTGCATGTTAGGCTTGTCAAGGTTGTAGGTGGGGGTAGGCTGGATAAGCACATTCCAGGAGACGCTGTACGGACTCTCGTAAATCTGGCAGAAGGGAGTCATCCACTTCGGCCTTGCTATAACGAGCTGAGCTAAACTGAGAATGCTTTGTGTCCCATATATGGTCTTTCCCTTGCAACAACCTGTACCAACTAACTTCTTAGGTAACGGTTTCGAAATGTAACAGTATATATGTGGTCTCTTGATAATGTGCCAGCAGTCTTCTCTGCGTACCTCGAGGGGTTAGGTCGCGAGAAGCTCCTCTGGCAGAGTTGTTGTTTAATAAACAATTGAACTTTCTACACTGCCAACGGACTGATTATTGGTTATTGGTATTGGGGGCTATTAGTAAGTATAGCTCTATATGGTATTATTTATTTTTCGGTACTTCAGTAGATTGCCTTCCACGCTCCACTAAGACAGATCCGCTGCAGTTTCTCTCGAGATCCTCACTGACTCCCTGAGTTCTCCGCAGTGCTGATACCACTGCCTACGGAGGCACCACTAGAGTGCCCTCATGTGCCAGGTGCAGTAGTAAGACCAAACGGAAGGACCGCAAACTAGTAGTGTTGCGATCCAACCGTGAAACGGAGATACTTCTAGTGCGACTTCAGAATGGGAATATGAAAATACGCATCCTGTAAGCCGATTGACACCATCCAGTCCTCTTCCAGCAGTGCTTGAAGAACCTGCGCAAGGGTGAGCATCTTGAACTTCTCCTGCTTCAGGTAAAGATTCAAGATCCTGGGATCCAGGATTGGACGAAGTCTGTCATCCTTCTTGGGATCAGAAAATACCGGGAGTAGCATCCCTGATCCCTCTCCTGCTCCGGAACCACCTCTATCGCACCTTTTCTGAACAGTGCCAGGACTTCTTCCTGCAGGAGCAGCAGGTGGTCCTCCGAACAATAACCCTGGCAAGGAGGGTAATTTGGGGGAAATTCCCGAAAGGGAAGAGCATACCCATTCTCCACGAGATTGAGAACCCAATGATCTGATGTAATCAATTCCCAATCTCGCAGAAAATGGGTAAGCCGACCCCCCACTGGACCGTCATGATCCGGAATAGCGGATCTAGGGCTGCTCTGCTGCGTTGGCAGGAGGTTGGAAAGGGGAAGAGGAGGAGGAGGAGGCTTGGTGACCTCTAGGACGAGCTCTTTGCCTGCCCCTGTACGACTTGTACAGTGTATTTTGCTGCTGCTGAGGCTGCTGCTGTGATTGTTTGTAGGCCCGAAAGGAAGATCTGCCAAATCCTCTGAATCGCTCTCCAAAAGAGCCCTTGGTCTGAAGGCCCAAAGACTTTGCCGTCGCTCTGCTGTCTTTAAACCGCTCTAAAGCAGCGTCAGCTTTTTATCCAAACAATCCTGACCCATCAAAGGGCAAATCCATCAATGCAGACTGAACATCCACAGAAAATTCTGAAGATTTCAACCACGCAGCTCTCCTAGTGGCCAATGAAGAGCCCATCACTCTCGCCACTGAATCAGTCGTGTCCAGCCCACTCTGGATTACCTGCCTTGCCGCAGCCTGAGTGTCAGAAATCACCTCCTGAAAATCCTTCCTATTGTTCTCAGGAATTTTAGGCACCAATTGTTTGACGGAATCCATCAAGCATGAATGTATCTACCCATCAGGCAAGTTGCATTTGTAGACTGAAGCGCCATGCTGGCTGATGAAAAGATTTTTCTTACCACCTGGTCTTGCTTCCTTGTTTCCTTTTCCCCAGGAACCTGCGGAAAAGCACCCGTAGCCTTCTTTGAGCAGGCAGCCTGCACAACCAAACTCTCCGGCAGGGGGTGCGTTTACAAAAAGTCCGGGTCACCAGGTACTACTCTATATCTTCTCGCAACCGCCCTTGAAACAGCAGGAGCTGTCAGAGGCTTTTTCCACACCTCATAAACAGGCTCAGCCAAAGCGTCATTAAATGGGAGCATTCGTTCAATAACAGAGAAGGTGAGTGAAGGACCTCAGTTAGAAAGTTAGACTTGTATTCAGCAGTAGGCAGAGTAATGTTCAACAAGTCTGCAGCCTTCTTAATAACACTATGATAAGATATTATATCTTTGGAAGGTACATCAGATACAGAGGCCAAACCCCACTCAGGAAAAACTTCAAGACCACTAGCCTCTCTCAGGTCATCAAAAGGATCCTCCGAATCCTGCAGTTCACCTTCCTCTAAATTTTCATCACGATACCTCTCCTCTTCCAGAAGCCTCTGTGCCTCACGCTTCGATCTCTCCTTCATAAACGAAGTCGAAGGATCCGGGACCGACTCCGCCGGAGCCAATGCCGAACTCGAAGTCGGAAGAGGCAGCTTAACCCGAGGACAAACTGGATTCGGCACCGGAGTCGAGGGTATCGGCGTCGATGGATTCGGCGTCAAAGGCTTCGGTGCCGGAAAATGCCAATGCCGAGCTGGAGCCAGCATGAAAGGCAAAAAAAAGGCGCAGGAGCATAAGCCTGGGGGAAGCCCAGATTAAATTCTAATGGACCTGTGGGACCAACCGGTGCACCAGAGGGGTACATTGCCCTGGAGTAAACTCCATACATGGCATTCAGGAACTGGGTAGGATCCTGACCTGGAGTCGGAAAGGCTGGATAAAAGCCCCCAGGTTGCTCTTGACGGAGCGGAGTCTTCTTGACCTCGGCCTCCACCTCAGGCTGGTGAACCGGGGTCGACGAACCCGCAGGCAACAAAGCCTCACCCTCTCCTTCATCTTCTTCACCACCTTCATCTTCATCTTCTTGACCCGAAGGATGGGATGGATTCGGAGAAGGATTCGGCAACTGCTTCGGTGACACAGGCGAATCCGCACGCAAAGCCTCACCCTCGGAGACCTGTTCTTCCGAAGCCGAGGCCACCGCCTCCTTTCGAAGTAAATTCACCTGTGACTTCGGCCTTGAACTCGAGTCTTTCTCAGAGTGATGGCAAGATTCATGGACTCCTCTTCTTATGCTTCTTTCTCGAAGACCTCGAAGCATGCACCGAGGACGACTCCAAGTGCGACCTCAAACGAGACCTTGACCTCGAACGCCGAGTTCGTGACCTCGAACTCTTTTTATCCTTTTTGTTCTTTAATTTTGCTACGAGGAGTTTTGTCTCCCTCTCCCGGAGTGCCTTCGGAGTCATCTTTTTACAAGAAGGACAATCTTCGACGTCATGATCGGAGCTCAAGCACCAAACGCAGCACTCGTGTGGATCAGTGATAGACATCATCTTGCCACATTCTCCGCACGCTTTAAATCCAGTCTTCTTCGTAGACATCACGACAGAAGACAAAGAAAACACCAGTAGAAATATAAAGTAACAAAGTTACTATACAGCTACAGACGATCCCTTGAAAACCGCTAGCGTCGACGACGCGGAAAAAAGGGAACTGATGTCATCACGCCGGCGTGGGCCTATTAAGGTGTCGGTGACATCAACGGAGTCGCGCGTGATGCCGTGCCTCTGTGACGTCGTCCACGTCGGCGCGAAGCTACAAAAAAGAATTTCCGAATGGTGCTGACGCAAGGGGATATTCACAAGGTGAGGAATCCACTGGCAGATTTATCTATCAGAAACCTGTATACAGGGCAAAATGGAAGTCTGCAGGAGGTTTGGCAAACATCCTATCAAAAGGCCACACCCTGTGATCAGATCCCACTTCACATGGGCTTCAGCCCCACAGACGAAGCATTGCAACTGCTAGGGTTTTAGATTTGATTTCACTGTTGAGGTAATTCTATATGTAGTATAGGCACTTCTGAGGATTTATGCATCAGCTACAGCAGCAGCAACAGAATCAATCAATCAGGACACTTATAGAGCGCACTACATACCCGTGAGGGTCTCAATGCGCTGGGAGGAGGGGTGCTGCTACTGATCGAAGTGCCAGGTCTTGAGTAGTCTTCTGAAGGCCAGTAGGTCTTGGGTCTGCCGTAGGTTGGTGGGGAGGGTGTTCCAGGTCTTGGCAGCGAGGTGGGAGAAGGATCTGCCTCAGGCTGTTGTTCTTCAGACGCGGGGTACAGCAGCGAGGGCGAGGTCGGCAGAGCGGAGCTTGCGGGTAGGGATGTAGGAGCTGAGTCGTCTATTGAGGTATGCTGAGCCGTTGTCGTGGAGTGCTTTGTGTGCGTGGATGAGGAGCTTAAAGGTTATCCTCTTGTTGACGGGGAGCCAGTGTAGGTCTCTCAGGTGTGGAGTGATGTGACTGCGGCAGGGGATGTTGAGGATCAGACGTGCTGAGGTGTTCTGGCTGCGTCGCAGCCGTCTCAGGAGTTTGGCCGATGCTCCTGCGTAGAGGGCGTTACTGTAGTCCAGCCTGCTGGTGATGAGGGCCTGGGTGACTGTTCTTCTTGTTTCAGTGGGGATCCACTTGAAGATCATACACAGCAGGAGGAGGATGTTGAAGCAGGAGGATTAGACACTGTTGACCTGCTTAGTCATGGTGAAGGTGGAGTCGAGGATTACCCCTAGGTTGCGTGCGTGATCTGTGGGTGTCAGAGCAGTTCCCAGTGTGGTCGGCCACCAGGAGTTGTCGCAGGCCAAAGGTGTGTACCCAAGGATGAAGACCTCCGTCTTGTCCGAGTTCAGTTTCAGTCGACTGTTCCTCATCCAGTCGGCAACGGCTTTCATGCCTTAGTGGGGGTTGTTGGTGAGGGAGATGATCAGCTGGGTGTCGTCGGCGTAGGAGATGATGTTGAGGTCGTGTTGGCGGGCGACGTGGGCGAGGGGTGCCATGTAGATATCGAACAGCGTTGGGCTGAGGGATGAGCCCTGGGGTACGCCGCAGATGATCTTGGTGGCCTTGGAGTTGTAGGGGTGGAGACGGACGCTCTGAGTTCTGCCGGAGAGGAAGGATGTGGTCCAGTCCAGGTCCTTCCCTCGGAATCCGGCATCATGTAGGCGTGTGTGTATGGTGTGGTGGCAGACCGTGCCGAAGGCGGCTGACAGGTCCAGGAAGATGAGGGCTGTTGTTTCTCTGTTGTCTTGTAGGGTCCTGATGTCATCTGTGGCGGCGATGAGGGCGGTCTCGGTGCTGTGGTTACTGCGGAAACAGGACTGGGATGGGTCCAGAATGTTGTTGACTTCGGGGTAGCGGATCACCTGTTTGTTGACAATTTTCTCAGTGACCTTAGCCGGAAAAGGGAGCAGGGAGATGGGCCGGAAGTTCTTGATGTCCTTGGGGTCTGCCTTTGGTTTCTTGAGTAAGACGTTGATCTCGGCGTGTTTCCAGCTTTCCGGAAAGGTTGCTGTCTCAAAGGAGATGTTGATGGCCTTGCTCAGATAGGGTGCGATGGATGCGCTGGCTTTGTGGAAGATGTGGTGGGGGCATGGGTCTAGTCGTGAGCCGGAGTGGATGGTCTTCATGATCTCGCTGGTGTCCTTGTCGTTGATGCTTGTCCAGGAGAGTAGATGGTTGGTGCGTGTGGTGATGGTGGGGGCTGTGGTCGTCGTGCGGTCGTGGCTTTGAAGCTGTCGTGGATGTTGGTGATCTTGAGGAGGAAGAAGGTAGCCAGTGAGTCTCATAGGTCTTGCGAAGGCGGGATGTCGTTGGCGCTGGGGTTGGAGAGTTCCTTCACGATGTTGAAGAGCTCCTTATTTTGTGTGCGATGTTGTCAAGGCGGTTTTTGAACGAGGCCCGTTTGGCAGCTCTGATGAGTTGGTGATGGCTGCGGGTGGCGTTCTTGTGGGCTGTGTAGCTGTCCGGTGATCGTTCACGGAGCCAGTTCTTCTCCAGTTTTCTGCATATTCTTTTGGAGGCCTGGAGGACTTCGGTGAACCAGTTGGCTTTCTTGCTGGTGTGGCTGTTGGAGGGTGTCTTGAGCTGGGCGAGGGTGCTGGCGCAGTCGTCGATCCATTGTCTGAGGTTGCGGGCGGTGGTGTCAGGGTTGGTGGAGTCAGCGGGTGGGTTCTGGGCGAGGGTGGTGGTGAGCTGGTCCTCGGTGACTTTGCTCCAGCATCATCGGGGCAGCAGTTGGGTGCGGTGGTGCGTGGTGGGCTCCCTGAAGGTGAAGTGGATGCAGTGGTGGTCGGTCCAGTGGGGTTTGGTGGTGCGGTTGAAGGAGACGTGGGGACTTGCGGTGAAGAGGTTGGCGCGGTTGTCGAGCAAGGCGGTGTAGTTAGTGTCGTTGTTGTTCTCAAGATGAAAGTTCAGGTCTCCTAGGAGGATGTAGTCTGTGGAGGCGATGGTGTGCGTGCTGAAGAAGTCTGTGATGGAGTCGCTGAACTGTGATTGTGGTTCGGGGGGTCTGTAGATGAGGGTTCCTCTGAGGGTGGTGTTGGGATCGGTGTGGATCTGGAAGTCCATGTGTTCAGCGGTGCTGAGCGTGTTGGCGGTGTTGGTCTATACTCTGAGGGTGTTTCTGGGGACAATGGCGATTCCTCATCCTGTTCCGTTGGTGCGGTCCCTGCGTGTGATCTTGTATCCTTCCGGGACAGCAATGGCAATGTCGGGTGTGGAGGCAGGGTTCAGCCAAGTCTCTGTCCGGAAGGTGACATCAGGGGAGGTAGAGTCGAGGCGGTCCCAGAGCTCAACGGGATGTTTGAAGGCGGAGCGGGTGTTGAGGAGGATGCATCTGAGGTAGTTGGGTTCTTTGGTGGGTGGTTTGGCTGGCCGGATGCTGGTGAAGTTGGAGATGCGGCAGGTTAAGGGGCCTTGGGTGCGCTTTGGGGTTGCCCGGTAGCAGGTGTGTTCTTGGCCCTGTTTGAGTTTGTGGAGGGTGCTGGCGTCGTAGTGCAGTCGGGCGTCGTGGCGTCTCCGGGGTCCAGGGTTCCTGGCGCTGGGTGCTGTCCAGGCGCACCAGCGACGTGCCTGCTGCGTGGCCGCTGCGCGGCCTCCATAAGAGGAGATGTGGGAGGCGGGAGCGGGGTGGCCAATGGGTGTACAGGGGGACGGGGCCGCAGAGGACGCAGCGGCGGGAACCACGGAGGGGAGAGCGGGCGAGCGGGGGTCACAGAAGGCAAAAAAGGGGACACAAAATGAGGGGGCAAGGAAGCAAGTAGTACAACAACACAGTAGTAAAGCACAGATTACAGAGTTATGGCAAGTAGGAAACAGGCACCAACCTAACAAGCGGCACACTCCAGAACGAGCGAGGGGCACACAGGGGGGCTGTGCGGCGGTGATGGGAGCGACCTGCCTGGTCAGCAGTGTATTCTGAATGTAGAAGGTGCAGTTAAGGGAGGGGGAGAATGCAAGGTGGGGGTGGCGGTTTGATGAACTCAATTTATCAGAAATGACAGATGATTTTCAACGAACAGTGAGTCTTGTAATTGACAGATAAAGGGTATGATCTACCATTGATGAGTAAACCATCACCAATACATTCTTTCACTCACCTTAAACCTCCCCTATTCCCCAATACATCCATCTTGATGGACGGTGCTTGACAGAGAATGGTGCTAAAAAGTTAGTTCATCCTTCATAGACAGGAAAGTGTCTCTACTCCTAATATTTTCTGAGCCAAAAAAGAGAGGGGGTTTGTCTAATCTTCGATTTGCATTTTCTGAAGAAGCTAATGAAGAAAGAAATTGAAAATGCTGAGACTCTGTTGGGTTCTGGCAGAGTTGCAGAAACAGGATTGATTTGTATCCCTGGATTTTCAAGACACCTTTTGAAGCGTTCTCATAGTCCATTCCCAAAGGATGTTTCTCCGCTAAGGAACCTTTAGTATGTGTTCAATGTACTTCTGTTTTGTTTGACTTTTGCTCCAAGAGTTTTCACAAAGATCACAGTTGTTGTGACCGCTCGTTTCGTAAGGAAATAAGTGGCTATCTACCCACATGTGAAAGACAATTCACGTTAGTAATATGTGTGAGTTAATATCGATACAAAGATACTTACCTGTGGAGCCAAGTTGTGACCATGATATGATATACAAATATGCTTACTCTTGCAGATTACCTATGCCTCCCTGTGTGAGGATACTGACTGATATGGTTTCAATTTTGTGCTCCAACATTTTATGCCCTTGTATCTTTGGGGAATGGAAAACAGAATAAACTGTAATCAGCACTACATTTGCCGCCTTCAAATAGTATCCATTCTGGTGCCTGGGAATGAGTTCAAGTAAGTAATCTGCTTGAGAAACCGTATCCATGAGAAAAAATGTTACCAAGGGTAAATAGTTTACTTTCAAAGCAACTAGTAAAGTTAAGGGTAACATCTTCTATTAACGATGAATGAACAGAAATAATTAATATGGTAGCTGTACTATAATGTATTTTTTATTCTTTGATATTATGCCAATTTACACTGTGTACACAGTACTAAATATTCCAAACAGAACCGAATAATTTAAGGGCATGTGCGTCGAGAGGAACACATTTGAAGAAGCGCATTGGTACTACCTTACTTTATTAGGAGGATACAAAAGATTTCTCGTGGAAAAACAACAAATAGAGCCATTATACATTAAGAAATAAACATGCTTTGTTTAGAAACATCCTTGCACCTTTAATCAATCCATTTAAAAGAAGACTATCATCACAAAATGATCCTGGAAAAGTGTTCACATTTTATATTTGAACTATAGAACTACAAATCACTTTAGTAGAAAGACCATTTATGACATATTTTATTCAGTTTCTTCTTTATGTTTACACACATCATAATTTCTATGCCATTCACATTTTATTGTGCAGTTTTACATCTGTATCATTTGGTTTAAGCTGACCTCAATGCACAGTATTTGCTCATGGTAGGATATTCTGTGTAACACTTATAACGAGATTTAAATTGAGAGAGTTATCTTCACAAAATATGACAATCTATTATGAGCAAGTAATTTACACTTGTCACTCCCCGTCTTGCATTTTTTTACTTTTGTTATTGGTATATATTATTGTAAGACTTTTAATATGAAATATATTTTTTTAAATTCTTGTTATCGTCGAAACACGGTAGGTAAAACATATCACACATATACTGCTTAATCCTATGCTATTTACAGTGATCCTTTTTCAAGGGGGGTATAATCAGACTTCGAATCCACAGTCAGTATTGACAGCAGTTGCATTTTACATAAACAATTCTAAAAATGAAATACATTTTTAAAGCGATTCCCCGCTCTTAAGGCGAGATATGCCTAATTGGGCTTTAGAAATAAGCATGTAACAATGCAAGAGAAAAAAGGCGTCTTTGGATTTAGTTTTCAGTTTCTGTAAAGAAACAATCGAGGCCTGAGTGAGGTTGCTGAAGGGCTGTAGAGTTGTAATGTGCCTTCCATGCTCACCTGGGACCGAGTAAAGGGTCACTGTCAGCTTCTGGTTACATCTACTTAGCTTGCGAAAAGGGGATGAGTGTCTGTTTACCCTAATGTACTGAAAACGGCACAAGCTAAATATTCTCCAGATGCATTGGGGTTTAAATTCTTCAAGGATAACTAGGAACCCTTCATTTTCAAATGTTGGAAAGGAATATTTGACTTGTTAGATCCAAGTTTGCTTATAGAAGACAGGTGATCGCTTTGAGCAGGTAAGGTGTAGACCAGGCTACAATAAGTTTCCCTTTGTCTGTTAGTGTTGAGGGTAAGTAAATGGTCCCAATTACAAGCCAAGGGAAACCCAACAGAACTGTGGCAACATAACATTTCCAAAACGTTAGTAACTAAAATTTCATTGATACAATAAACTCCCATAGACAAGTTAGCGGTACTGAGAGTATTAATTGGAAGTGATCCTGCAACAATATTGGTGAAGTGCAAAAGCAGGGAGATAGGGTTTAGTACAGGGTGTGCCTTCAGTTCTCAACCAGTTAAATAAAAAACTGTGTTATGGTCGGTTGCTTTTTACCCGCTGGTCACAAGAGGGAACACTGATTGAGATAATCAAAAGTAGACAATTGATTCCCTGATGGTGGCGTAGAGGAGTACTGTGCTTTTGTAGGTCTCCGATTTTTTTGACAAGGATGAGGAATGGGATAGAAGTGTAGGCCCCTGATAATTTGCTAGTGGCACATAGCTATGCTGGGATTGTGTTGGTTCCAAGGTCCCTACAAGTGATGAAATGCAAGGAAAGGAATTGGCTGCTGGGATCTTGTTATTGTTGAAGAGGATTGAGATGCCAGGGTGGATTCTTTGTGCTCTGCTAATGTGCATGCAGTCTGATAATGGATCATTGTTTCCTCCTAGTGGTGAGGAGCATGTGTCCCCACACAGTTTCCTGTATTCTGCTGATGGTGTGGAACACAAGGTCAGAGTTAGCCCCTGAGTCCTTACCAGTAATTTGAAGCATGTTTTGGGGATTTGGTTCTGTTTCACTGCTGGCAGTGGGGAGCATATTGGAACTAGTACCTGATCTCTTTGAGTGACTGGTGGCTAAAGTGAGCAGTAAATGTCTCACTGGTGTTCAATACCATATGGGTGGCGTAAGAGTCTGGTTTCTTACTGGTGACGAGAAACATGTGAAAGTCATCAGCACCTTCCCACTTCTGGTTGCTGGTGAGCAGGTTGGAATAAGCACCTTGTTCCTTCCTGGTATAAAGGAGCGTCTAGATAAAGCAAGGGCCAGATGTATCAAAAGGTTTTGCCCATTCTGTGTCTATGGGAAAATGGGTTGATACATATGGCCCTAAGTGTCTAGATTCTTACTTGTGTTGGAAGTACATGTACAGATTGGGAATTTGAAATCTTACTGTTGCTGACGATCATGACTTTGGAATAAACACCTGATTACTTACTAGTTGTGAGGTGCATTTAGTTGAAGCAGTGACCTGTTTTACTGAAGTTACATATCGTGATTTTGAAATGAGTTCCTGATTTCTGATTGATGTAGAGGAGCATGTTGTTTGGGAGACTGCCTGGTTTCCTAATAGTGTTGAAGAACAGGAGGATGAAGCGAGACACTTGTTTCTTAGTGGTGCTGTGAAGCTAGTTGTATAAACTACAGCCAGATTTTTTGTTGGTGTTAATGAAATATTGCCAGAGTGAGGGCTTGTCTCGTTGGTAGTGGCGCGGAGCATGTGGCTGGACAAAGATAGTGAAAGATTGAAGAGCACGTGGCTGTCATGAGTGCCTGACATTTAAAATATGAGAGTGAGGAGAATCTTTTTTCATGGGATGAGTGATGTGTGGTCAGAGTACAGTTCTGGATTATTACTATTCAGGAGCATGTGGCTCGAGTGTGCTATTCGTTTTTAATGCTGCAGAAAAGGAATTGGCTAGAGTGTCTAATTGGGTACTCATAGGTGCAAAAGAGCTTGAGGCTAGAGGCTGCACATGCTGTCTTGCAGATGTTGTGGAGCATATGGTAGACGTAGGTGCTTGTTTTCTTAATGAAGTTGATCTGCTTGTCGTGTTGTTGAGGGTCTGGTTCCTTAAAGATGTTGCAGAGCATTCAGGCGAAGTGAGGACCTGATAACTTATCGGTGTCGAACAGCATGTTGCTGCCTGAGTGGGGGTTTTGTTTCTAATTGGAGTTGAACCGCGTGATGCTGGAGACAGCAGCTCATTTTCAACTAGTGCAGTGGTGATTGTTGCCTGGTTGATCACCTGGTTTGTTGCTGGCAGCGAAGAGAACGTGGATGGATTGGGCCCATTACATCTTGATAGTGGTGGCAAGGAGGGCTCTGGAATAACAACTGGAGGTTCTAGCCAGCGGTTTCTTAGACATTCCTCAGCAGTGGCTCTTTGCTTAGGATCCATATTCAACATTGGCAGGAGAAAATTTGTAAAAGTTGCTGCGTCCTCTCTATTCCAATGGTATGTATCCTTCAGCAGGTTAAAAAGTGGCACAGGCGTATTGTTTTTGTGTTTGAACTCTCCTGCAGAAGAAAGACAGATATTCTCAGGTGGTGCTAGTTAAGTGATTGACAAACTTCCCTTATTCTGCACACCCAGGCCTTCTTGCAGTATACCCTTTACCGATTATACATTAATACATCATTAAACTGTCTACGTCAGCACAATACAAATCAAAGTGCAGAGAAGAAAAACAATTGCTTTTCAGAAAATACAATCCACGTTTGAAGTTATGAGGTAGGAGGCTCCCTGTCCCACAAGGAATCAAACACATATCGCAATAAAATAGACGCCAGGCAGTTTTAATTTCGAAAGGGATGGTCTTATTTGTAAGATTATATAATTATCCTGTGTTGAAATGTGTGATGCAATGTAGAGATGATGTGATAGCACATAGCTAGAGTACACCTGAGAGTAAAAGAAGGAGAAAAGATGAAAGGGTGGAGTCAAGTATGGGAGGATATGACACATGGTCAAGTGAGAAGCAGCTGCAAATGAAAGATGCAGCTTCTTTAATGAGTCAGAACGTTTAAAGAGAATGCGGAGCCCATCCTTTTTGTCTATCATAAGCCCCACCACTCCTGTATACCAAACACATCATCCTGCCCATTTTTGATTCTTCGAAGCTACCTGGAAGAAATTAAATGACTTTGTTTATTTAGGTTTTACAATCAGCATTGATATGGGATAGGAGTCGAAAGGCATAAGACAATGTGAAACACAACCCAAGAAAAATCTCACACCAATTTAGAAAAATAGAGTACATGGCAATAAATTTTTTGACAACATAGCAATAAAAATTCCCCTCATTTGAAAAGGAGAATTTTTTTTTTTTTAGTTTAAGGTAAAACTAGAACCTAAAAGAACAAAGTGCCACCCACGGACCTCTAGTCATGTGGGAGCCGGGTTCACAGTTGCAAAATATGTCTGACTACGATGGAGCGCGAGTCGGATACAAGGACTAGATTAGGCCTGGTCAGCACTTACCTTCACACATAGGAGAAATTTTGACTAAGAGTTTCGTGAGATGGTAAAGTTCAGCGGGGAAAGGATGCAGGCGGTGTCCAAAGAGGAGGTATCATTGTCAGGGAGTTGCTGGATGAAGTCACTGTGAAGATTTCTACATTCAGACTTAGTTTCTTTTTTTAGACGTCGAAAATCTCCAGTGCGATGTAGCTGTAGCCAATGAGAGTTCCATGAGGCCGAATACCACTTTGGTGAAGGACCACTGAACGGGATTTTCTGCTGTGGTGAAGAACGTAGTGGGAGCTGCCACAAAGTCAGGCCGAAAGGCAATGCACCTTGGGTGGATAGATGAGCAGGTTGGTAACGGTCTCCTCTTGGTTCTCAGAGCAGTCTTTAGCCAAACATGTTTTAAGTCCCAGGTTTTGGAATTTGGTTATATTGGCACCTTAGACACTATCACCAATGGCACCGGAGTGAGGGGCAACAGTTAGAGGGTTTGGACTCACTTAGGCTGGGGCAGGTGTGGGTTGAAGATGGTTGGAACCTTTCTTTCCCTAAGACTCTGATCAGGAGGTTAGCCAACAAGCCCTTGGAGTCACTATGGCAGTCCAGGGATCAAGCAGTGAAACAGGGTCCAAGCAGGAGGTCAGGCCTCTAAGGGTTCAAGGGAGCCTTCAGGCAGCTAAGCAGCATTCCAGGTGCAGCAAAGCAGTCTTGTTGAGTACGCAGCGGGCCATAGAAGTAGGCAGTCCTCTGAGAGTCCTTCTGTGAGTCCAGAAAGTGAACTGAAGAATGGGTCTGAGGGATCTCTTTTTATACCTGGTGCCTTTTTGAAGTAGGATAAGTTCCACAGAATTCCCTTTGAAGTGCTTGACGTTTCCTAACTCCCTTAACTCCAAACTGGCCGCATGAACAATTCAGGGGTGACAAGTCATTTGTGCTGGCAGAGCAAAGCCTTTTTTTAGTTGCTAGTGGGCCTGTGCCCAGCTCGACACCACCATCCTGCCAGTTGATAGCCCATGAGGCACACCTAAAACCCTCCATTGTGTGGCTGTCTGGAAGGAATAAGCAAAGTCCAAGTGCCAACTACACCCAGTCATGTGACCCAGTGACAGGCTGCAAGGAGCCAAACAGGTAGGGCAGGAAAATGCCAACTTTTCTAAAAATGGCAAAATCAAACTTGTAACTAAAAATCCACCTTTACCATTATAGATGATTTTTATTACAATTTCTGAGACGCTCAACATGAAATGCTCATCTGTTCCCAATCAAACCTAAGCACTTATTAAAAGTAATAAAGCAACCCAATGTTATCCTATAGGAGAGGCAGGCCTCACAGGAGTGAAAAACTAATTCAAGACTTTTTTCCCTACCAGGATATGTAAAACGTAAACGTAAATGCCCAACCTTTCAATCACAATGCACCCTGCTCTATGGCCTACTTAGGGACTACCTTAGTATACCTTAGGAGTGACATATATGCAATAAAAGGGGAGGTTAAGGGTTGGGAATGGCGTATATTGCTAAGTAGAATTGGCAGTTCAAGACTACATTCAGGTTGCAATGACATACCAGGGCCATGTCTTAAAGGACTATTTACTTGGGTGGCACAATAAGTGTTGCAGACCCACTAGTACCATTTCCCCACAGGCCCAAGGACTTAAAAGCAAATGAAGTATGCCAATTGGGTGAAAGCCAGTTTTATCATGTGTAAAGGAGTGAGAACAAGCACTTTAGCACTAGTTATCATTGGACAATGCACAAAGACCTAGAGCCAAAAAAACGAATGCAGCAAAAATTGGAGGACTGAAAGCAGAATGTGTGGAGGAGACCCTGCAGAGAGGTCAAAGTCCAACATATATTTTTAGTATGCTATGTGTTTTACAAAACACAACCATTAAATATTAATATAAAGAAGGAGTAGGGGTAGCAGGAGTAGAGAAAATGGAAAAGAAGTTGAAGAAGACATAACAACTTTTTTTGTCAGAGTAATTTTTTCCATCCTGGGCCACTAAAGGTTTAGCAGTATAGGTAGTCTCTTTAGTAAACCAATCATACAACCTGAGAGTCTTTCTTACACTCAAGTTGTGCAAATTAATTTAAAATATATCCAGAAAACGTGTTGATATAAGGCAAGAATTAGAAGATCATCTACAACAGTAGAATGAAGGTGGGTAGGGAGAAAGCCAGTAGTTTCAAGTGGACTGTGACACAATATTTTTAGTTGTGCTGGAGCAGGTATTACTTGAACAGATGTGTTCTTTACAAACTGACAGAGAGCGGGGGGAGTGCAATTTGAAATAGGATTCACTCCAGAACCTGGAGGCATACACAGACAAAGCATGACTTATAGTTTTTTTTCTTTTGTGTAGTTTTTAGCATTCCAGCCAAGCATGGGTTGTATTACTAGTTTTTCTGACACATGAGAAGTCACACATCTGGGTATGATTCATTCTCACCATCACTGCCTTATATTAAATGGAACAGGGCTTGAGATGATTTGAGCATGCAGTTAGAGACACTGCAATTTGATACCATGCTTGTGAGTGGATGTGAACTTCTATATAGCACACAATACGAAAGAACAGTCTATGGGAACTGATCACCCCATGTCTCCCAACCCCTCACCCCCGCTGAAAAGTAAGCATCTAGAGAAGGGAGTATCAAACCTTTTTATTCCAGTGAAACCATTACAAGCTACTCCAATATTTAATCTGATTTTAATAGTGATATGATCAGATTAATGGCAGATTAAGGGCTTCTCTATGAAATAATACAAGCTTAGTTCAACAAACTCATCAGACAAGGTTACCAGTAATATTATCCC
Source organism: Lissotriton helveticus (assembly GCF_964261635.1). Taxonomy (NCBI): domain Eukaryota; kingdom Metazoa; phylum Chordata; class Amphibia; order Caudata; family Salamandridae; genus Lissotriton; species Lissotriton helveticus. Next base: position 1,306,236,311 of record NC_136065.1, on the reverse strand, counting down.
AAACCAACATTTTCATACCAATTTATTTCTGTACCTGAGTAATTAAATAACAAGCACAGATGCATGTGCTGTTTAGCACCCAGTAAATAACACTAGCAATATGCCCCTCTACACAAACCGAGCTTGAATGATGATTCAATGATCAAATTCAAATATATTTTCAAACAGCAGTAATTTTCTCTTGAAATCAGTTTATCATTTAGAAATACGATTTTACCCATAAATGTGAATTTGTGACATTGTTCTGCATTCTGTCCATCATTTGTCTTTTTGTATCTGATACAGAAAGACAGCTAGAGGTTCAACTGCCAGCACAAATAGCATGGGTGATAGTAGGCACCCCTGTCACAAGCCCTTATGAGTATGGAAGGGTTTAGACGTGAGCCTTCCAGTCTTGACCTTAGCCGTGAGCTTTATTACAGAAAGGTTGATCAGCGCTAGCATCTTATGGGTAAATACACCCACCTTGCGTAGTACTGCAAACATATAGTTCCAATCAAGTATGTCAAAGGCCTTTTCTAGGTCCAATACTAGGCAAGTAGCATATGGTCATAGAGGCAACGCCTCCGCCAGGAGCCTGGCATATATTGAGGGAGTATTAGCTCTGGCATGGCGTCCATCAGGCACTGTGCACGAATCTTTCTTAAATTATTTTGTTATCACAGGCAAACATGGATAGCTTCTGATTTGACGTAACATCCAAGGCTTTTTGGCCTGGCTTGAGGAGGGAGACCAGCAGGAACTCCCATATGGAAGGTGGCAACTAACTAGAACTGCATTATATACCGCAGCTAACCTCGTAGGCAGCATGTCTGTGAAAGTTTTGTAAAACTCGATTGGTGGGCATCGATTTCAGGGTGTTTACCTGAGCCGAAGCCTCAAACAGCATCTCGGATTTCATGCTCTGTGATTGTGTTTTCCAGAATAGTTGCTTGGGCCGAGGCATTTCAACTACATCCAGGAAGTCAGCTATTTGGGCATGAGAGGGGGATCATGCAGGGCCATATAGTGTACAGTAGTGTGTCTGGAAGATCTCTTGGATCTCTGTTTGTGTGAAGGCCATGTCATTGGTTGGTAAGCGGATCGCTCTGGTGGAAGCGTTAGCAGTATCTTGTTTTATCAATCATGCCAGGAGCCTCCCTGACTTGTCCCCTTCAGCATGAGTCTTAGCTTATCTTAGCATTTCCATGGCTGCCAGAAAGTCCCCTCTGCAAGAGTCGCTCTTGACTCCTGCTCGCTCAAGGTCTTCTGGAGAGCATTCAAGGTCAGCCAGTTCCCATTCTCCCATACTACACCCCCCCACCTGTGTCTGTATATAGTGACCTTGCACCACGTTTTGACGGCATCCCATGTAATAAAGCAACTGATGGCAGTGCCTCTGTTCTTGGTAAAGTATTGAACTATAGTTTCTCACATAGTCTCTCGAAAGATCTGGTCCTCCAATATAAAAGGTTGGCCAAGTCAGAACCAGCAATGCATTTTTCACTAGTTTCAAACTCAGCAACAGGGAGTTGTCGTCAGAGATTGTCTTGCATAGGTATTCCTTGACGCTTGTTATGAGTTGGATGGATGCTGAGCACAGGAAACTATCAAGATATATATGTAGGTTGTGGGGGTGAGTAGAATGAGAATTATTTCTGATTTGGATGAAGGGACCTCCATGTGTCTGAAATGGACCATTGCAACAGTCATTGTGTAAGGTAAATGGTAGTGGCTGTTGTGGGAGTGAGAGATGGTTGTGTGTGACCTGTCTAAGTACATATCCAATATACAAAGTCTTCCCCTAGTATCCATGAAAGATCAGCCCAGTGAGCGAGGAGCAGCAACAGCTCAGTGAGAAACTACAGCTGACCAGTATTGGAGAGCAGATGCTGCCCAGGAGTACAGCGGTGCCGTCATGGACCCCTTCAACCAAAGTGTACCTCCCATCTGTGTCAATCACTGAAGAATACACCTAATAGGGGTTGTGGGTCGGATCTGTATAAGGGTCTACCTGGCATATCCAGAGTATTCAGAGCCGTAGCACTGCCCCCTCCAGCGCTTTTGGAGTTTAGTCCTCTCACCTTTCATCAGGTGAATCTCCTGCTAGAAGGCAATGTGTGTGCTTCGGCATTTGAGATATGTGTATATATTGGGACACTTCTTTACAGAACACATACCTCAGAAGTTTCAGGTCGTAAGTGTCTAGTTAGCCATGTTGTGCTGTATGTCAGGTGCCTCTTGATAAACTCCTGTGTGAGGGGAATGTTGCCCCCGTTCCCTTCTCATGACAAAAAGTGAGTGTATCATCTATCAGTAGTTGAAGAGCAGGCCTGGTCAAAAAGATAACCCAGCTCCACACCCCACAGCCGTATATTAGCATCTGACTTCCCAAATAACAACTTGTAGAAACGTTCAACTGTATGTTCTGAGGATCTGCAGCAGGATCATGTGGGGAGTGGCAAGGCGATAGACCAAGCATATTGCAAATGGCCTGCGGCAGGGCCCGTAAAGGGTACATGAGTAACTGTGAGGAAGAAAAGAGGTACAGTCCGACCTATGTTACCCCCCTCTCCGGGGCTGGGTACTGCACAAAAAGGAAATACAGGAGGTGGACCAAGAGAATAGGTGACTGAGCATGTGTTTATGGAAGATCGAGAGCCACCACAACTCATTCAATGGGGAGACTGGGCCACATTGGAGAAGTCCAGCATCAGAAATGGTCGCATGCTGTGGGTGGTCGTTTCATGCCATGGGTCAGTCAGCAGGCAGTCAATTACTTTAGCTGATTACATCAGCAGTTTCAGGGGTTATGGACAGTGGAATCACTGATGTGGCGCTATAGTAGATTGAGTCGCTGAGTCACTTCAATTTTGTGGTGGCCTGCATCTCACAGCCTGGAAGCCGTGTGCAAGGCCGAAGGTGTCTCTAGTTGCAACTGCAATGGTGAGAGACCACTGATGACAAAATAGGCATGGGACGCCCTGACCCGGGTTTGGCCATGTACAATGTATTGCACAAGTGATCATGTGAGTGATGATGTTTCCATCACGAGCATGGTCACGCGTGCTGTTTTCATTTGAACATGTTGGGGTTGCCCATGAGCCTCATGGCCGTGTTCCTTCACCATGGTTTCCAAGGCCGCACAGCAGATGAGGTTGTGGTTTCATGGAGGTCGGATCGCAGCCGGAGGGCTCCTGCTTATTTGAATAATAGCTTGAAAACTTGCTACGTTTATGGTGTGAATCCTCACTTCCCAGTTGGCGACGAACGGCAGCAAGCAGGAGCTTGCCGCACTTTTTCACAATTTTCTAAACAAACCCGTATTATTTTCAACACGTTTCATCGTCTTGGATCAACTGTGTTAATTGCCACATTTCCTTCATGGATCATCTGTGGTAAGGTCTCAGATGACCTGACGGCACTACCGGAACCCGGCGCACCCATGAGTCTTTCCTCTAATTTACTATTTAAATCGATATGTGCATATGTCAAGCCTGACGTCACAAGGTGGCCATTTTGAATTGGTCAAGTTGACGTACTGTGTCATTTCGACATGGCGAGCATTGTGGTTTAGTCAGCCTTACGTACAGCGTCATCCCGAAGCAGTGGCCATTTTGAGTTGACTTTCCAGTACTAAATTGTGGCAGCCATCTTGGATTGGGAAACTTCCCTTTGGAATTATAAGTTTTTGCAAGACATTTTGGATTGGTAAAGATTACAAATGTCAAATTTTAACTTGTAAAGCTTATTTTCCTCAGACATTTTTGGGCAGAATTTATTTTCAAAAACAAAAGGAAATAAAAAATACATTGACTTAAAAAAAATCCCTGCTGTTTGGATCATGTCCAATTTTCAACAGTTTGTGAGATTGATCCTTTTCTGCAGAATCCTGGCAAACCTACATAGCTGTGGGATAAATGGCACAATTCTTTTGAAATTTTTATTTGCCATTGATGCCGATAAACTCAACGCAAGAAGGAAAAAAGCCATTATATACAGCAATCTGGGTATTGAGGGACAACAAGTTTTCGATAGTTTTCCTTCACTATCTTCAGCAGGACAAGGTGAAGGATGGGACGAATACCTAGAAGCTATAACTAGATTAGAGAACACATTTTGTTGTAAAGGTTCAATTTCAACAAAAGAAAGCAATTGATGGAGGAGTCGGATACATCTTGGCGCTTAGGATCTTGGTGACAAAATGCAACTTTGGATTATCTGTTGAAATTTCTATCAGAGATCAGTCTGTTTTTGGGTGCAACTCAAAAAAGATACGAGAACTTCTACTTTCTTATAGAGATCCAACTCTTTCGGAAGTGAATGACATAGGAAAAGCAATTGAACGCTCTATTTTCTCTACTAAATGTATTTCTTCTGATGTTGTGTGTTAACCTGTTAGCACTGTTCAAGTCCCTGAATCTATTAACGCTTTATCTTTCAGATCCTAGACTAATAAAACTATGGGCAAAAAGAGTACAAAACAATGGTAACAGTTGAAAGCGAGCGCACAGCAAGTTCAGGTCAAAAAGTTCTGTGATAGTTTGTGTGGTGGTGCTCAGGAAGAGCGGGGATGGTTACCACACCTCCAAAAGTAAACCACTTGGCGGTTTAATAAGCATTACATTTGTCTTCCGAGCACTCAGAAATGGTAATCAGTCTTGGATATGTATTTCTTCCAATTTTATTTTCCAAAGTAATTGTTTTCAATCCAATCCGTTATATAATTCAACGGAGCCAACACGTGTTTCGTCCAGTCAAATCAGACACATGACTTCTTCAGGGCAAGAATCTTCCTAATTGTATCACAGCTTGCATAGTTCTCGTCAACCCTTAGACAGGCTCCGTAAGTAGAATCAAGTTATCTCTTCTGATATCAATCAGTCTCAAGTAGAAATAGAGGCGGGTAGCGACCTCACATGTTCGTCTGTAATAGATCGACCCGTCTCTTCCAAAAGTTTCCAAATAAATTCTCCCGAGTACGAGATCTTAAATCTGTTTCAAATCCGATAAATGCCATCCCATTTGGAGAAATGACTAAGATTAGGAGGAACTGCAGTCAGGACGCCATTTTCCACAGAGAACTTGACAAATTGGAAGAAAGGTTGATGTGCAGGGGCTACTCACGACCAGTGCTTGACCGATCCAGACTAAGAATACTTAAGACTTCTAGGACTACATTACTTAGAGAAAAAAAAACAGGGGTTGCAAGAAAAAGGACAGCAAATTAACTTTTATCACGGAATACAACTCCCAGAGTCATGTCATTTACAAGATCTTATTCAGACACTGGCACCTGCTGACATTGGACAAAACGCTTGAGAAACATATTCCCAACAAACCTAGAGTTGTACATAGAAGGGGGAAAACCTTGCATGATATTCTGTGCTCTAGTTATTTACCACCCAAGACTCCAAGTGCCACATGTCTCCCTGGTAAACCAAAGGGCTTCTATAAATGTACACAATGCAATTTCTACATCTTTGCATATAAGTAACTCACGGACTTCCAGTATAACACTGCCACTACACACTCAATACAGCAGTTCATTAACTGCAATTCCAGATTTGTTGTGTAGTGTAGTTCCTATTATCCCAATAGGCTCTGCGCATTGGAATAATATCTTCAATAGTATAGACCTAGGGCAGAGGTTAACTAGGTCTTCTACCGACGATATTAGACTTAAAGTTTTGTGTTTGCCAGCTAGCTCAGAGTTCACTAGAAACTTTCTCGAATAGGCAAGGAGGATTTTAACCTCCCTGGATAGACAAGAGCGGATTTAGTTTCTGACAACCATAGAACATGACAACTTTGCTCTCCCCTAATCAAGAGTGTATCTCTAGAGTCGTGTGAAAACAATAGACAACTTATTTTACTCAGTCAGTACGTGCATTCTTAGTTTCACCAGTTTGTAGAGAAATAAGAGATGGGCGTGGTTCAATAAAAGATGTTATTTATTGATCAGTCTCTTTTCTCATACAAGAGAAATGAATCGCTATTATTGCAATACTTGTAGTTAAGTAAAGTGCATACAGTAGAGACAGAATTATAAAATAATACTGTAAAAGCATTGATATGGTTTCTGAGCCATATGATACTTTTAAATGGATAAAATAGATACATACATATATACATTTGACTAATCGTACTCAACTGGTGCTTCTAACCACGCCTACCCCAATCTACCTGACCTAAGCCTAATACGTGGGCGGGAGTAGATAAGTAGCAGTTTAAGTTAAGTTTGTTTTGCCAAGGGACTGACTCGAGAATTCTCTGCAAGGGGTTATTCAGTTCTGTACCTGAGATCTAGAATGATGGAGGGCTGGTATCTCTTATCCCAGGTCTTGATATTCCAGCTGCCTGCGAGGGCTGCTTGGAAGCGCCGGAGCTGGATTTCTCGGCAGGAGAAAGGCAGCGTCTCGTTCTCAGCGCGTCAGGAAGGCGGGGCAGCTCCTGTGGGCTTCGCTCTCTGCTGGGCTCCTCAGCACGTCTCGCTGCTCCGATCTCGTCACCACCGCATGTGTTTGCTTAAGGCAATGTCGGTAATATTTATACCTGAAAGGTGCCGAGATTGACGTAAGGATGGACATATATACGTCAATAAGGATGTCATATGAACAGGCTCGTTCGTACATTCTTTTGCTGAAGTTCTCGGTGAAATCAAAACAATGGTTATGGGAATTTCCCAGGTCGCTGTAGGTTTGATTTGTTTTGAGAACTCCGTATGCCTTATCAGGGGCTGGAGGAATATCGCTTGTCTAATTAGATGGCATGCGTTATGACCTAATCAGATAACGCGCTTCTGTGCCGTGGTGTGGCTTAATCAGATAACGGTTTTTGCACCGTTAGATGGCTGCTAGTTAATTATTAACCAAACCAGGGTCAGGAATAGGGGAATCGATACAGTACCTATAGGAATACATCACACCCACTCCACGTAGACTATGTCCATATTTACAAATCTAGGCACAGTGAAACCAGTAGCGTTTGTGTATACCGTACCACCCCAAAAATACATTCATATGTATTCTGAAAATTGGAATTATAAAATATACGAAACACAATCACATGTACTATCACGTGTACTATATGCACAAGCAGTCTAATAATGCTAAACATATATTGCATATTTTAAATTTCAGCATGAATAAATGCGAAAACCACACATGAAATGGCTCTTAATACAGAAAAAAGAATGCGAGACCATTTCATCACAATCATAAAGTTATGTATAATAGTGCTAGAGGATAGCGAATGTCTCGTGACTACCTAAAATAGAAATTTAGTTCTCTAAGAATAATGTCTACTTTAAGCAGAAGATAAGTGTCCCAAAAATCGTAAATATTTTGGAATTGGGGAAAAAGTTCTTGCAGTCTGAAAAAATTGATGAGAAAAATTTTTCATATCGCTTTTCTTTAAAAAGTTGAAGGCCAAATTCAGGATGTGGGGAACTCCGAGTGCTAGTTTGCTCAAAGTTATTCCTGCTGCTCTGGTGAAAACATCATATCATTTAGACTGTTGAAAAAACTGTCAACAGCTTCTTGCGTAAGTTCCACTAATTCGGAAAAAGTTGTTACCATGCATTCATGAGCCTGAGCATGATTGCCTCCATTGATGTTTTGATCAGCATAGCTGACTGAAGGTCGTACCTGATGGATGCTGCTTTCATCTTGTACTTCACTACCCCTCAATCGTAGTGGTGAAGACTCCACGAATGCCGTCATCAGGATTGGTAGCCGCTGGGGACAGCACAATGCATGAGCCGTTACCGGACCCAACAAGGTATCTGCGTCCATTGGCACATCCGATTGTAGTGCTAGACAGGTGTCCAACACGCCTTCGCCGCATAGCAAGCACCTTAATACAGGCATAACACAACTTTGCCACATTGGTCTAAATGAAAGAAACCAAGTCATGTTCAGGTCTCTAAGCCGGGATAGTCCAAGGATTTTAGTTACCCGGTCCCGGTAGCCAATGGCTAGGATCATTTCTTCCCTTGTCGCAGGTGTTTTGTCTGTGACATGGTTTGCCATAGCGAAATAACAGGATCAAAAATAGAATACCCGCTACTAGTCCTAAAAGGAGAGGAAGTCCGCCAAAAATGGAATGGACAAAGTCTGGAAAAATACCCAGGATGGCTTTGAATGGAGTTAAAGCACCCGAAAACACTGTTTTAAATACACTGGAGATACCAGTGGTATCAGAAATATTTAAGATTTTGTTCAGTATTTCTGCGAAATGTATGGGGGAATTAGTTGATAATAATGAATGAATCTCTTCTGTTGTCCTTGCAACTTGGATATCATACGTTTCTTTTGATGACGTGAGCCTGGTCGGCGTCTGTAGGAGCACAGTCTTCATTCTGCTTAAAGTATCTATTCGAATAGAAGCAATTTTCAAATCGGGCCATAACCTTGCCTCCCTGTCTGGAGAGCCGCTGGGGAACAATACATGTTCACAGCACATGACCTTCCTAGTCACAGTTATGAGATAAGGTTTACCGGGCAGCAAACTACAACATCTGCGATCTACTATTAGAATGTAACTCCCGTTCGAGAGTCTCCTAAAGAATGGTTCTATTCGTGTTGCAGGTGTGCCTAGCTGGTAACATAAAAGGTTATTTGAAGTCCCTTCACAGGCTCCGTGCAAACTAATACCCTGACACAGAAGTGTACCACTTAGTGATCTTGCACAATTATCGCCACTGAGAAACACTTTCTGGCCTTTATTACTTACACATTCGTGTGTATAGGGCAAGTTCCATATTGACTTAATGTATCCTTTACCCAACCTTTCATAATCGCCTGCCTGTATATATTTTTGGCAGAATTGAAACTGGAAAGTAGTTATCGGAATATTTATTATTCCATGTATTATCCATTCAATGACAGGTCGTTCTGACATTGTCAATGGTAATCTCTCAAGTTTTTCAATGCTCAGAATTGTATAGTCAGCACCCTTCTGTGCCAAACTGATTTGTTTATCAGTGAGGTTAAAGATATTAAACAATGACGTTGTGTTGATTAAACGCCAAGGCACATAGCCAGAACGCAGATTTTGTAGCGTCCAGCCAAGCTGTACAATAGAACGCAATTGGGACTGACCGTGTTGTAACATCAGTAAGTCTTGCGATATTATATCGATTGCTGAAGACACAATGCTGTCCAGAGAATATATTCTGGAGGACAGAGTCATTAACCCATTGTCCACCACAGAAAGTGATTTTTCGAAATTAATACGGTCAATTTCCCGTATTTTTTCTGCTGTCTCAATTTGAGTTACTTTCCAAACTTCGTTATAAGCTGCATATATAGAGGCCGCTATGAAACGTTTTTGACGCTGTTTGCGTGGTCCCAATATGAAATCACGCAAGTCAGCACCTTCTGTAAGTAAAGTTAGGTGTTGCTTAATTTCAGCCAGTGTGGACGTTTGTAGCCATTGAAGGCAGAGCTTGCCCACGCTGTAGGTGGTTACTATCCCTGGATGTTGTCTTTGGGAATATCTAGGGTCTGGCCTAGTCAATGTGAACCCCTGTATTTTGTTCAGGAATCTGTCTTGACAGTTATTTGTATCTGTGGGCCAGATCAACCATTTTTTCCATTCATGATGTGTTCTATTTTGGTTTAATATATGGTTTACGTCTATCTCAACATCTATAGAGCTATTACTGTTCACTGTTGGCTTTGGAATAGACGGTTTGTTCAAATCTTTGATTTTGGCTAAGCCAAGACAGGTGGTTTGTTGAATAGTGTCATTCAAGAATATAATTTGTTCTGGGATCATGCAGGCTCTAAACAATGATTCTATACCTTGTACTTGCCAATCTCTTGTACCCCAAACAGTTTTTGCTTCAATATTATTGTTCCAGAAATCAAACCCAAATGTAGTCATTTGTTCAAAGAATGAATCGGAATATATCAATTTTGTGTTTGTAAGCATGGTCTTCATACCTGTCTTATTTGACAATTTGAAATAAAATGTTTCTGCATTACTTGTGTTAAACCCTGAAAAGTATGAATATTTATCATAAAATGTTTTCGAGCTATCTTTTGGAGGAGTAGCACAATGTTCCCATTGGTTATAATTTAAAACATTTCTAGGTTGTGCAGATTTATGTAGATAATGGTTACCATAGTGGTTGTAGCAGAACATCTGATCATAATTAGACAAACCCTGCAAATAATCATGTTCTGTGAATTTAGCAGACATCACAAGATCAGACATCATATCATTAATACTTTCAAAGTCCCAATCATCAGCAAATGTGCTTGGTTTTACAAAGTCACTCAATGAGATCTTGAATTGGTGTGGATACTTCAGGATTTCAACCGGACCATAGATTTCATAATCAGTTTTGTCCCATGATACACCGCCTGGTATAGGATTGGCTGTGAAATTTACTGAAGAAAGTTCTCTTTTCTCGATGTGTGAAGATGTGTGTGGTTTAAGGACCAAGTTGATTTTCTGGCTTGCTGTGTCCATTTTAGCATATTTTCCTTCAATAAAATGTCCCAAACATAGTACTAAGATGAGCCAAAGAATGAGGATAAATGCACCGAAGGCCACCCAAAATTCAATCCATGGAGAGATCAGATAGGTTTCTTTCAGCTGTTGAAAAAGTTCCTTAGCTTTGTCTTTACAAGTTTTTGTTGATGGCTGTTTCTTTGCTTCACTCAGGTCTTCAGATGAATCATTGAAGTTGATGAAGTAGCCGGATGCTGTTCAGTCAATTCTTCCAATTGTTTTTGGATTTTGCTTTATTTCATTAGCAAAGTCTGCAGTTACATCATCATAGGTTGTTGTTTCTTGATGAAAAGTTTTAATTTGGGTTTTAAGAGGTTCAAGTTCCATTGCTTTGTTGCATAGTCCTTGTTGATTTACTGTAGATTTTCCAAATGTGATCAGTCTTCCAGTTTGAGCCTCTGTATTTGTAGCAAATATTGGTGTTCTGCTACTTCTCTGGAGTCCACTTGGCCTACTGTTTGTTATCGGCCACATGATTGTGGTTTTACCAGGTCGATGGATATGACTCGGTTCTCCTTTTTACCAGCAAGGGGCGGTAGTACTACTGATCTTGTCCCGTTGATAGACAAGACAGGAACTGCTTTTCTGTAAGAAGGCCCAAATTCCTTCTTTACCGCGTTCTTTTCTCTGACTAGATCCCCGACTTTTGGAATCCAGACAGGCCTTGCTGGGACAGGTGGTTTCTCTTCAGTGGTTGTTGGCTGTTGTTTCAGCTTTATGTTGCTCAGGTCTTTTCTTGTTTCATTTAAGTCCTGTAAAATAGCCAAACGATCTTTGATATCAATGCTTTTGTCTTTAACCACTGAAGTCTGACTATCAAGATCTTGGATCATCATTCTAGTCCCGAACAATAGTTCGTACGGACTGAACCCTTTCAGAGAATTCCTTGGCAGGTTATTTAGACTACGTTGGACACTTATTAAATGTTTGACCCACCCAGCTCCCGAACCTAATACCTTTTCCGTTATAGATTGCTTTATGTCTTGGTTTTTTCTTTACACCATCCCGTATCCCTCAGGAAGGAAGTGAGAAGAGTCCCGCTAAGCAATGCTCATTTGGCCATGCTTCCCCATAAGCTTGAGGGCTAAAAGGAATACATTAGTCAAAACGTAGCATGCTCCTAGCGTATATGCCATTATAGACTTGCAAATCCTTTCATAACAGTCCAGACGTCAGCCGAGCGCTGGGGTCTACATTATAAGTGAAAATTTGTCTTTTTATGTTAATATAACGCTTTTTTCATGATGGGTGCTTTCTTATTGTTGTTGTTTATCTGGAGTGAAATGCCATGGCAATAGTCCTCCCCGCTCGCCACTGCGATCTCTATTGCAGTCTGGGCAGTTTTTTACAAAAATGTGATGATGCAGGCTCATGCCTGGCCACCAGTACACTGATTGTAATTCTTCCAGAGAATCTTTTTGCTTAAGGTGTCTGAGACCCTCCCCCATATGTGTGTCTGCTATTAACAAGCCTCTCCTGTCCGTGTTTGGAATTACTCTATCCCCCACTCCAGGGATTTGAGCAAAAGGGACTGAGTTTGCATCGATTATGTATGTATAATTGAGTGGATAATTGATCGGTAGCGCTGAGCAGTCGCCTTTCGATGACGTTTTCACCGCCAGCACAGTTTCACCGTCAATGTGTTTTACTGTACGCTTTTTTGTAGCTACGGAAGCCGGTTTAGTTGCTCCCACTGTGGCTGTCTCAGCCAATGAATTCCCTGCAACGTGAACGCCATCAGGCTGATGACTCAGTGAATGTATCACGTGAGTTTTTGGTAGTTCTTTCTTTAAAAGAACTAATTGTTCCCAAAGTGCTTTCTGCTTTATTGTGGCACCTGTGTCATCTTTGTAACCGTTTTGAATCCATTTCTGTAAATCGTTATTGTATGATTTGACGCAGTAAAACGAATCGCACACAATAAGTGTCGGGAATTCGCGATCCGCATTATCTAGCGCCATTTTTAATGATATTATTTCAGTTTGTCGTTCTGAATTATTTTCCACTGAGTGTGTTTTTGTAAGTAGAGGTCTTAATTTACCTCCGCGCCACACTTCTTTTACAATTTCGCATGTGGCGTTGTAAGCCAGCTCTCCCCAAACTGAGGGTTGAGCATGCCCGTCTGTATATATTACACAGGCGTACTGTCGTAAAGGCAGAATGTCCATTGGCAGAGGGTATTCTTTCTCATATTCTAGATATTTTAATTCTTTCATTTCCGGGTCAAAATAGTATTTTACTTTGTCTGTAGCAACAGAATTTACCCATTGTATCCATTCTGGATTTAGTGCAGTTGTCGGTAAATTACATCCTGTTGTTAATGCCTCAAAAGCTGATTCTGCTGTTCTGACTGTAACCTGTCTACCGTCTGCTTGGTATTTTTCTTTTGCTACAGCTGTTTGAACCGCATGAACAATCTTTTCCTTAATGCTGAACCTTTTTTCAGCTTCTGTGTACAAATGTGATTTGTATGCTATTGGTACCTTCTCTCCCTCATTAGAGGTCAGGTATGTGAATCCGCATCTTCCTGGGATGACTCGAATCACAAGGTTGCGTGTGTTATCACGTGTTTGTAATTTTGTTTTAATTAACATGTCTGTTTGTAAAGATCTCAAAATTTCTGTGTGTTTTTGAGTCCAATTGATTCTTTTAAAATCTGGTTTTATTAGATCATAGAGAGGTTTAATTCTCTCTGCATAATTTATAATGTAAGTTCTTCCGAAATTTAGGAAGCCTAGAATTGATTGTAAGTTTTTCAGTGTTCTAGGTGCTTGGATTACAGCACATTTCTCTAGGAAATTGTCAGCCAGGCTTTTGCCTTCACTTGATAGTTCATATCCTAAAAACAGGACTGTTAGATGGGCAATTCTTGACTTTTTAAAGTTGAATTTGTAACCCTCTGCTGCGAACCCAAGTATTATGGTGTTCACTCTTTTCAAGTGAGTATCCAAGTCATCATCTGTTAGATAGATGTCGTCGACATAAGATAATGCCTCGTCATCATATGTTTGTACTAATTCTGTTACTCTCGCTGAGAATAATCCTGGGCTGTTCTTGAACCCCTGGGGCTAACGACAGAAATTCTTTTGCGTGCCATTTATTGAGAACGCCGTCAAATATCTGCTCTCTGGTGCTATATTTTGACAAAAGAATCCATTAGAAATGTCTAAGGTTGTTTTGTATTTTTTGCGCACTATGTTATTCATTAGTGCAGCACTATGCGAGTTTTGTACTGCAAATGTTTTGCAAAATGAGTTAAGGTGTCTGTAGTCCAAAACAAGACGATATGAATTGTCTGGCTTGGAGACAGGAAACAAAGGATTATTCATTTGTGAGGTGCAAGTTTCAATCACCCCCTGGTATTCAAGTTGATCTAGGATCTCTTTTACCTGTTTTTTAGCTTCTTGCTTAATCGGGTACTGCCTCTGTGCAGTAGGTTGTGATTTTAACTGAATTTTGTGAGGAGGAGAGTCCTCATCCCATCCCACATGATTTTTATATAAGGCAGGGGCTTGAGCTACTGCCCACTTTCTTGCAAGTGTATATTTTCTATGAATTGGAATATGGTTTGAGAAGGCAGGCATAATTATTTCTTCGCCATGTGGGCACTCCCTGACAAACTCTGGAGGCCAGTCTCGTTCAGCTAGAAGGATGTCATAGCCCTTGGACAGATTATCCCAAAATAGTCCCCTTATTTTTCTAGTCTTATCCCCCTCTATACGCAATGTTATTTCATATATTTTATGAGGTTTGCTAACTCTGGTATCTGCAGTTTCCACCTGAATGTATTCATTCGTGTCCACTGTCTCCAGATGATTCATAAGGACTTTGCGAGCTATGCTCACTTCTGCTGCGCTGTCTAGCATTGTCTGAGCCCATTCTCCGTTTTTCAGCTGTGTCCTCAGTATTCTCGGCATTGTTGATTACTTTAATACTGGCTACCTTCTTTTTTGGAAATTTTAATTTTTTATTTGGATGAGCAGGTTCCTTGTCTTTGGACTTGACGTGCTCTTCCCTGTGTTCTGATCGTCCTCTTCTTTCCGATTTCTGCGAGGAAGTCTGAAAAGATTGAGAGGGACGTGTATCAATATCTTGATATCTATCAGGTTTCTTTATATTATCCCTATTTCTAAGGTTGTATTTTTTCACAGAGGGCTCCCTTTGGGGAGACTTGCGTCCTTGGTCGGGAGATCTTTCTCTCCGCCGAGGAGACCTTCCTCTGGACTGGAATCTTTTTTCTTTAGGATTGGATTGTTTATTTCCATCCCAGCTCTTTTTTTGAGTGTTTAAATTATTTTTTATAAATACCTTTTGAGGACTTTCAACTAGTTGGGGTTTCACTGGTATTCCACCCAAACTATCTCTTCCTAGTTCTTCATAGGATTTTTCGATGATTCTGGCAATTTCAGATGGTTGGTCTGCTATATTTGTCTCTTTTAACCTCTGTCGAATCGCCACATTTGCTGCTTCTCCCTTTATGTTGGCTAATAATATTGCCGAGACCTGCTTGAAATCTTTCAGTAATTTCATACCGAGAGTTAAAGCGGGTTCTGGACCGTATTCATCTTGAATCTGTTTTAGCACATCTGGTATTACTGACATGGATGGTACACCATGTGTTTTTGTGTAAATGGAAGCAAAGACTGTTCCCCAAGTGTCACAGTCCTCCACATGTGGTGCGATTCCCATTGGAAGACAGATAGTCAGAATCCTATGTTTCTCAACAGGGGTGGTATCTGGAAACACCGCCTCTATTTGAGTTATTTTTTGTACTAGCCAGAAAGGAATTTGTTCCCGTTTTGCGGGTACCTTACCTAGACAGGACTGTATGTTCTGTGGTGTAATTTTATTTGTGTTCCCCTGATGATTGGTCAGCTGTGGAATTTTAATTGCTTGTTGGATTGTTGAAGTCCGCATTACATATTGGACTAATTGTCTATGTATTTTTATTAATTGTTTTAGCTGTGCTAAAAGTTCTGGTGCAGGCATTTCTTCAATGTCTGGATGTGGTGTGTATCCGGCTAGGACCGGCCACGTTGCTCCTGGTCTACCTAGTGGACCGAGCCTGGTGATGTGATTATTATGTTTTAGGGCGCCATTAAACAAGAGCAGGTGCTCTTGGAATTTGAGTGGTATTTCCACCTCCTCGAAAGGAGTATACTCATTAGGAGGTTCCTCTATTTTGTAATAGTGGAAGTCCTTTGTTACAGCGTTTGCTGCTGGAAAGTTTATCCATGAATAGAATACCTCTGTCTGCCGATATTCGTGTGCCTCAATTACGAATATGACTGTACCACCTCTTGGTGTCAGTCCATTTTCTATAAGTTTTAAGGTTATAGATTTTCTTATGTTGACCGGGATGAGTATTATATCCGGGTCATTTTGTTGCAGAGTATTATCTGCTTCTAGGAGTTCAGCTGCTAGTCTAACTGTCTCCCTTTCTTCTTCACTTTCTGTCATTTTACTGACAGAAAGGTTATTCTGTTTGTTTGCAGATCAGGTTTCTATGAGAACAAAGATTAGATGCACAATATTTTGGAACAGTGTATCCTTCAACGTTGAATAAACCAAGAACCATACATAGGAGTCTCCTCCTGCGAGGTTTGGCGGATATGACCTTTCACCCACTCCAGACGTCTTTGGAGTATTATGGGAAAAAAAGGGGTCTGTGTGAAAAAGCACGACTGAGTTACTCTAATGTCTTGCGTTAGTTTTATCGCCTATCCAAACGTTGGGCGCCATGTAGTGTAGTTCCTATTATCCCAATAGGCTCTGCGCATTGGAATAATATCTTCAATAGTATAGACCTAGGGCAGAGGTTAACTAGGTCTTCTACCGACGATATTAGACTTAAAGTTTTGTGTTTGCCAGCTAGCTCAGAGTTCACTAGAAACTTTCTCGAATAGGCAAGGAGGATTTTAACCTCCCTGGATAGACAAGAAGGGATTTAGTTTCTGACAACCATAGAACATGACAACTTTGCTCTCCCCTAATCAAGAGTGTATCTCTAGAGTCGTGTGAAAACAATAGACAACTTATTTTACTCAGTCAGTACGTGCATTCTTAGTTTCACCAGTTTGTAGAGAAATAAGAGATGGGCGTGGT
Organism: Lissotriton helveticus; assembly: GCF_964261635.1. Classification (NCBI taxonomy): domain Eukaryota; kingdom Metazoa; phylum Chordata; class Amphibia; order Caudata; family Salamandridae; genus Lissotriton; species Lissotriton helveticus. The sequence continues at coordinate 1,306,219,703 of NC_136065.1, read as the reverse complement.
TCAATAAAAGATGTTATTTATTGATCAGTCTCTTTTCTCATACAAGAGAAATGAATCGCTATTATTGCAATACTTGTAGTTAAGTAAAGTGCATACAGTAGAGACAGAATTATAAAATAATACTGTAAAAGCATTGATATGGTTTCTGAGCCATATGATACTTTAAAATGGATAAAATAGATACATACATATATACATTTGACTAATCGTACTCAACTGGTGCTTCTAACCACGCCTACCCCAATGTACCTGACCTAAGCCTAATACGTGGGCGGGAGTAGATAAGTAGCAGTTTAAGTTAAGTTTGTTTTGCCAAGGGACTGACTCGAGAATTCTCTGCAAGGGGTTATTCAGTTCTGTACCTGAGATCTAGAATGATGGAGGGCTGGTATCTCTTATCCCAGGTCTTGATATTCCAGCTGCCTGCGAGGGCTGCTTGGAAGCGCCGGAGCTGGATTTCTCGGCAGGAGAAAGGCAGCGTCTCGTTCTCGGCGCGTCAGGAAGGTGGGGCAGCGCCTGTGGGCTTCGCTCTCTGCTGGGCTCCTCAGCACGTCTCGCTGCTCCGATCTCGTCACCACCGCATGTGTTTGCTTAAGGCAATGTCGGTAATATTTATACCTGAAAGGTGCCGAGATTGACGTAAGGATGGACATATATACGTCAATAAGGATGTCATATGAACGGGCTCGTTCGTACATTCTTTTGCTGAAGTTCTCGGTGAAATCAAAACAATGGTTATGGGAATTTCCCAGGTCGCTGTAGGTTTGATTTGTTTTGAGAACTCCGTATGCCTTATCAGGGGCTGGAGGAATATCGCTTGTCTAATTAGATGGCATGCGTTATGACCTAATCAGATAACGCGCTTCTGTGCCGTGGTGTGGCTTAATCAGATAACGGTTTTTGCACCGTTAGATGGCTGCTAGTTAATTATTAACCAAACCAGGGTCAGGAATAGGGGAATCGATACAGTACCTATAGGAATACATCACAGTTGTGTATTGCATTAGGTGCCAATGTGGACTTATATACATTGGTAGCACAATACGTCCCTTAACGGAGCGAATTCAGGAACATACGAGGTCCATACTTAATAACAGCACGGAGTATCCTCTTGCGGTCCACTTTAACACAGTACACCGTTCCATGACAATGCCCAATCTCCGATTTCATGGGATAATGCAAATATCTTGCCACCCAAGGGGTGGGGACAGGACACTAGCGCTTAGACAAGCAAAAACAGAGTGGATTTTGAAGTAGTTACGGGCTGTGGATATGGGCCTGAACATTGACAGGGAACTACATGTGTTTCTAACAGAATAATATTTCCACACCAACGCATGGGTAGCCCTGATGACAGAATGTTACTTCTTAATGTATATTACAATGTACATTTCTAACATTGCACTGTTTCTGTATGGCGGAATAGGTTGGGAATGCGGGGACTTGATGTATAGTGACTATCACTTTACTATTACCGTCTTCTGTTCTAAGAATGGATAGCTCTGTTATTTGTGATATACATTCAATATGGACAGGTTGCCCCAACCAATGTGTCAACCTACTACTGTATACCTCTTACAAATGGGCTTAGGGATATACTTGGTGTCGTCTGTGACATCTATCCTATTCCACATCTATATTTACTGACGCTTGGCTCACACTAAACAACGGACTGGGTGACTAAGTGTCTATGACCATTGCTACTGAACCTATTGATACACTTTGTGCCTTATACTTTTTGATCAGTATATAACTATGGACATTTGACCATTGAACTTGGATCTTAGCACTCTGGCAGTGTTCTAATATTGCATTTCCCTTCACTTAAAAATTCCTTGCTATATCCGCTGTGATTGGGTACCCACTCTGAAGGGCTGCAATGCACTCTATACAAGCACAGGAGTCCCACTTTTACTACCTGTCACGCTTCCTCTTGTCACCTTTATTTTCTTGAATCGCATACGTCGAAATAACTGAAAGACTAATGGATATAGATCTCTCTGGCAGCTTTACACTTATATCCCTCCTTACTGGTACGCTTAAGTTCCTCATAGTAACTACTGGGCATGGGGACCAACTCCAAAATGGCTGCCATGCATCCAACATGGACTTACTAGTCTCTTTTCAATTTCAGAAATTGATGCCTGTTTACCACTCTAAAATGGTCACCATGCATCTAACAAGGACTCCTCTTTTCTATTTCTAAAATCGATGCCTGTTTGATGTTTTTTACTTCAAAATAACTGAGAGAATAATTGATATAGATCTCTCTGGCAGTTTTACACTAATATCCCTCCTTAGTGTTAAGTTTAAGTTCCTCATAGTAACTATAGGCATGGGGACCCACTTCAAAATGGCCACCATGCACCCAACATGGACTCACTAGTCTCTTCCCTATTTTTAAGATCAATGCCTGGCCGCCATTTTTTACTTCCTGGGTCGGATGACTCTCCACACTTTTGCCGCTTACCTTTAAATACGAAGGCTTCACTTGCACCCAGTTCCTTACTTGGACCAGTATGCCACGAGAAAGCAAACTCATCTAAATAGTTACGGGTAAGTGTTTGTGCTCCAATTAGGGGAAACACTTTCCCCTGAAATGTTTTATGTAACTTTAGCTCAAACAGTCTGACTTTGGGGACGTTTTTGTAACTATATTCAGGTATTTCATGTTTATTTACAGGGCCATACTTTAATCCAGATTTGACAAACAATGGACTTATAAGTACGTGTTATTTATTTCAGACCTTTTACCTTCTTCTCTTCTACCTCTTAAATGGGTTGGCCGTCCTCTGGGATTCAGCTTAACATAGTATGATCAACCTTATCTTACTTGCCAAACTGTCCAGCTTTTACTACTTTTCACGCTTCCTTTTGTCACATTTATTTTCTTGAGTCGCATAGATCAAAATAACTGAAAGAATAATTGATATAGATCTCTCTGGCAGCTTTATACTTATATCCTTCCCTACTGGATCGCTTAGTTCCTCATAGTAACTACTGAGCATAGGGACCCCCTCCAAAATGGCTGCCATGCATCCAACATGGACATACTAGTCTCTTTTCTTTTTCAGAAATTGATGCCTGTTTACCACTCTAAAATGGCCGCCATGCATCCAGCATGGACTTATGAGTTTCTTTTCTATTCTTAAAATCGATGCATGTTTGCCATTTTTTACTTCAAAATAACTGAGAGAATAATTGATATAGATCTCTCTGGCAGTTTTACACTAATATCCCTCCTCAGTGTTAAGTTTAAGTTACTCATAGTAACTATAGGCATGGGGACCCACCTCAAAATGGCCACCATGCACCCAACATGGACTCACTAGTCTCTTCTCTATTTTTAAGATGAATGTCTGTCTGCAATTTTTTACTTCCTGGGTCGGATGACCCTCCACACTTGCCGCTTACCTTTAAATACGAAGGCTTCAATTGCACCTGGTTCCTTACTTGGACCAATATGCACCGAGCTAGCAGACTCATCTGAATAGTTACGGGTAAGTGTTTGTGCTGCAATTAGGGGAAACACTTTCCCCTGAAATTTTTTATGTAACTTTAGCTCAAACAGTCTGACTCAGGTACATTTTTGTAACTATATTCAGGTATTTCATCTCTATTTACAGGGGCATACTTCACTCCAGATTTGACAAACAATAGACTTATAAGTACGTTTTATTTATTTCAGACCTTGTACCTTCTTCTCTTCTATCTCTTAAATGGGTTGGCCGTCCTCTGGGACCCAGCTTAACATAGTATGATCAACCTTATCTTACTTGCCAAACTCTTCTAAAGTTCACTATAGATACTTGGGCGCTTCATATTTTGGTACAGGCTCTCAAACTGAATTAAACAGATAATGATTGTGCCGTATTTGGTGAATTCTCTTAAATGTCACTACAGATATTGGGGAATTACACTTTGGTTCTGCCATTTGTTATACTGCAGTAAATAGATAATGAAATAACATATCTATACAGTCTAACATTTCATCATCTAACTTACAGAATTTCCTTTTATCTAGAAGGACGTATCACTGCCCTTCAGTTGCACATTGTGTGTACCTCTACATTTTAAATCACGTAACTTACAGGCATACAACATTCTTTGACATAAGTGACACATTAGCACTAATGTCTTTTCGAACACCAAGTGCAAACATCATCATATCATTTTGCACATATGTCTTACATTTTGATTACCAGGACAACCTTGCACAGATTAGGAATGGAGGAGTACCAATTTGGAGAATCAACACATGGATTGTGAGGAGTTCATGCCCATATCATACGCTTTCTCTCACTAGCACTTGAAATGCGTGAGTGACTTTTCACAATTATTTAAATCGGACCATACTAAATAGAAGAATGCCTGCAGCTTCTTCTATTCTTCTTTTACTCACCGTTTTATTTTACTTATGTGTTTGCAATCTCAGTTGAGAAGTCTAGACCACATTCCCTGCTGAAATAGTTTCTCCCTGTGGTTCTTCCACAACGTTTGAAAGACATCAACAGATTTCAAACAGCACATATAAGATGCTTATTTATACCTTATCTTCTCTTAACCAGTCATTAAGAACATACCGGCTACATATCACTATTTACCTTTATGTCTTAGGACTTATTTCTTGGTTACTCTTTTTCGTCATAAAGACGACACAACATTAGTGGATTCTCTATGAACATTTGAGGATCGCCCACCATACGTAGCTAAGGTTAGAACCCTCCTTACCATATGATATTGGGCCCGGGTTCCAGCAAGCTCTATTAAAAAAATTGCATTTTACAATGAATAGTACTCCCTTTCGGATGTTGCTTGCTCCGCATGTTGCCTTTTGAGTATATCTACCTTTCCTTACCAGATTTTTACACTTAAGTCCTATTTTCCCACCTGTCCTACTATCCCTATTGAGAATGATATAATGGTCCATCCATTGATATGCATACGTGTAACTAATGCTACAGCTTTTTTGTACTCTCTCACATCACTCTAAGATTTTCTTCACTTGGGACTTCGCCTTTACTTTCTTTGTATAAAGCGGCACTGGGTTGATTCATATGTATTTACTAAATGTCCCTTAAATTAATTATTCATGAAGGCTATTACTACTATTGCAGCCTTGAAGAAGTTACGAATGTACTGAAACATGTGTCGGCTCTCGTGTCTCTATTTCACCGTGCTATTCTGTTCTTCCAGCAACAAGAACTTGACCTTGAAAAAATATCTGGATAAACATGAAATGTGTGTGAAAAAATCTTTTTCTTGTATGAATATATGTACAGTATGTATTGACTAAATGTCACACTGATTATTACATTTGAGAGAACCCCAGTACAAATCCAAATATTGTCATATCCTGTGATTTGAGCGATCAATAGAATACATAGATCTTGTGTTTCAATTTTTTTTTTAAATCAATGTTGTAGTAATATTGTTGAGTGCTGGGGTACATCTGTCTGTCTAAAGTTTAGCACAGCAATCTTTTCGGAGAGCCTTGCATCAACACCCAAGGTAGTGGGGTGCTTCTGTTACCCTGATTGCATCTAAACTACTTCTTTTTCATACTTGGACTTTGCCAACATGCTGCCCACCTTTACACTTCTTTGTTCTTCTAATGTGCGACTGTCTTTGCCATCACTACCCCCTGTCTATTTTATACTGCCCTTGATGAAGGCGGAGTGGTCAGCACTCTACACCCCCTTCGGCAGTCCCACTATTTGGTTATTGTTCCACTCAGAGCGCCCCTTAATGTCCTATACCCTGTCCTCCAGATCCACTTGCCCAGCGAGTTCCTACATTGGCAATGCCTTCCAATTGTAGTTGAAGATCTTGGAGTACTGTTTTGCTCTGTTTCACTAGATCTGCTAGCTTCCGCTGGTCAGCACATAGTAGGCCAAGGTCTGTTGCTATTGTGTTGACTTTCCCCTTTAGAGCCAATCTGATCTCCACTATGGCCTGAAGAATCAAGTTTAGTTTTGGCACTAGTGGGTTACTCCTCACCTGGCTATTTGCAGGCATACTAGGTAGCGTTCTATTCAAATTTGTAGAATTATTGTCCAACATTGTGGGGGGGCCACCGGTGGGTGGCTTTTACATTCTCCCCATCCGCTCTCGCCTGTGAGTGCCAGCACTGCCTCCTGGGGGTTCCTGGGAATTCTCCCTTGTTGTTGTGTAGAGCACCAGAGACTCACTTTACCCCCTGACAGCAGCTGACAACACCTATTACCAGCAGGGGAGGCACTGGACCTGGAAGCCTGCTCAAGGTGCGGCCATAGTCTTGCGGTGCCAAACAATGCCCCCTCAGCAACTCCCTCACATGGGTAAATTTCCTATCACATGCCCATGTTTTATAATCACATGCTACTGATGCTCACAGTATGTCAAATACGGCCCTATTTTGCTTGGGCAGTGCTCTCTGATGAATACCTTGTGAGCTATCAAGAGTGTCTGGAGCAGAACAGCAGGGTCTCCTGCTAAAGGCAATGTCCTTCTATAGGCAGTGTTCAGCTCTAGACCATCAATTTGCCAGCCGGTAATTCAAATGAAGAACTTTGGTTTCAAGCATGTAAAATTGTGCCAGGGGGTACCACAATTAAGTGACGGATACCCACAGAATGACACGAATGACTACCATTATACCTTTATGGACATAAAGTGCTCCTTAAGGCCAAAATATGTCTGGAATAGACATTCTTACAGTAGTGGTCATAATTATACCACAAGTGGACACCCTTTTGGCAGAAATGGTATGATTATGTTGAAAATACTTAAAATATGTCATGGAAAGCCACTGGTAAGTTGGCTGCAAGGTAAGGACAAAGATACATGCAATATGAAAAGCAGTATCAAAATTATGACAGAACCAAGATTTCATAAGAATTAGCAAGCATTAGGCCTGGGATGGCCAATATGCCAGGGGATTCCAGAATATGTAGTGAAATATGCAAAAGGTAGGGCTATTAAGCCCTAGAACTTTTTAAATGTGAAATTGGGCTGAGCTCTATTTATGAGCTTCTTTATAGCAACTACTGAGCTACATACAGCTTTTTCTAGAAACAACCTTTGCCCATGAAAGGTTGCGTCAACAAACTCAGCAAAAACATCCTCCAAGAAAATGGTAGACCTCCTACACACATATCTTTAGAACACGATCACAGATCTGATTAACCTTACCCACACAAAGCTTCAGAGTACTATGAGGGATTTCATGGACCTGACTGTTTGGCCTCATCAATGTGGTCTTGTATTAACCCGTTACGTGCAACCGTCGGCCAACGGCCGACGGGAGCACTCCCTCCCTGGTGCTGCGAATGACCGTTGGCCGACGCAGCCCCACCCACCCTTTAGAACGCCCGCACCGCGGCGGACATGCAGCCACAGTTAAGGCGTTAAAGTAGAGAATAGGACTCTCTTCTGTTAAGGCAAACTGAAAACAGCAGGCACAACCCTCTCCCGTGGTATAGGTGTTTCTAGCCAAAAAGCAATTGGTATTAGTAGCTAGCAAAGCCAAACTACTCAACACAAACGTTTTGCACCCTAAAACATCTAGCCTTTTGAACTCCATAAATATCACAAACACTGGCTTGTGAAAACACAGTATCTAAGGTTGTGAGAAAGAAGGAACACAAAGCCCTACTTCTGATTTAAGCTCTCCTTTAGAACTGGAGATAGTCCCTCAAAAAGATTCTTATGTCTTCTTGAGGAAGCAAGCACCCTTAAGAACCTCAATTTATTGCAACTGGCTCCAGCTCTTGTGTTCAGACCATGGCAGTTCAGCAGCAAATTGTAACACATGAGTACTTTCCAAATGTTCAAAAAATCATTCAGGTTAGCCAGAGACAAAGTTTCCTTCCTCAAACAGTTAGCTTGCCAGAGCCATCCTTTCCTTGCCCTCAATCGATTAATGAATAACATTATTTTATTTCTAAGAAATAAATCCTTAAAGAAATATAACATGATTACACACTTTATTAATTCATAGCAATTGGAAATATCATAAAATCAACAAAAATGGAAGGCTAAAAAACACATCATTACAGCCAACACATAACACAACATAAATCTGCATTTAAAATGCCATATAAAAATATACAATTTGCGTAAGGCTGTGATAAAACCCATTCATAACATCCATATTCAAGTTATGCAACAATTTAATTAATTTAGGATAGAACAGCAATTGAATTCAAGTATTTGCATTAGTACAAAGTGCAATGTGCAAAACGAACAAGTTACTTACCTTTGGTAACGCTTTTTCTGGTGGATACAGTATCTGCCTGTGGATTCCTCACCTTTTGAATGACCCCTGCGCCAGCATTCTAAGTAAACTTTTTCGTAGCTCGCCCACTTCGATGAGGACGTCACAATAGCTCGGCTCTGCTCGCGATTCTGTAGGATGTTACCAGAGTCATAAGGAGACCTCGTCGGCATGCTGACGTCAATTCCACCCAGGTTTTCCGTGCATTTGAGGCGAACGGGTGGACCGACAATATATTGCAAGTATACACAGTATATAATATATACACAAATAAACACAGTGTATAAATGAAAGAAGTAGAAAAACACAGGCAAAGCTAAAGCTGAGACATTTCCTAACAGCAAGCATCGTAGCAAGGCAAACAACATAGGAGTAGAAGAATGTCAAGCAAAAAACCTTTTCGGTATACGTAGGTAGACAATGGGGAGGAGGGTGGGTTAGTGAGAAATCCACAGGCAGATACTGTATCTACCAGAAAAAGCATTAACGAAGGTAAGTAACTTGTTCTTCTGATGGATACATCTGCCTGTGGATTCCTGACCTTTTCAATTGAATCCCCAAGCAGTCCCTCTCCACATGGAGGGTGTCTACCTACTCATACCAAACAGTCCTGCAGCACAAAATGTGTAAAAGGGCCTTTCCTCTTTGCCTCTGAATCCAAGCAATACTGCTTTGCGAAAGTGTGGAGGGAGGCCCATGTTTTAGCCTTACAGATGTCTATCACAGGGACACCTCTAGCCAAAGGTGAAGTTGAAAACTGTGTTCAAGTAGAATGAGCTCTAATACCTTCAGGTGACTCCTTCTTGGCCAAGGCGTAATATATCTTGATGCACAGGATGATCCACCTCGAAAGCTTTTGCTTGTGGACAGCCTTGCCCTTCATTCGACCCACGTAACCAACAAAAAGCTGGACGTCCAGCCTCAGGTCCTTGGTTCTGCCCAGGTAGAAGCTGACCGCCTTTCTAGGGTCCAGAAGATGCAGTATCTCCGCCTCCTTGGAAGGGTGGGGCTAGAAAAGTAGGTAAAGTGATCGACTGCCCTAGATGAAAAGGCATAACCACCTTACTCTGGAAAGCAGCTCTGGTCCTAAGAACCACCCTGTCTGTATGGAAGGTTGTAAAAGCAGGCCTAAAACTAAGAGCCTGAAGCTCACTTACCCTCCTGGCAGAAGTAATAGCAATTAGAAAAACAGTCTTGAATGTGAGAAGCCTCAAAGGGCAACTATGAAGAGGGTCAAAAGGAGAACCCATTAGGAAAGTCAGAACCAGATTTAACTCCAACTGAGGCATAATGAAGGGAGTGGGAGGAAATGTATTTATGAGGCCCTTAATGAACCTCATAACTATAGGAGACTTGAACAACGAACGCTGGTCTGGCAAACAAAGGAATGCTGACAAAGTCGACAAGTAATCCTTAACAATAGCCACGGCACAACCTTGCTGGGCCAAGGAAAGTGAAAAGCTAAGTACATCAGATAAATGGGCCTGCAAGGGATCAATCGACCTCTCTCCACATCACTTCAAAAATCTGGCCCACCTACAGATTTGGTGGAGTGTCTTCTGGCCAATAAAATAACATCCACCACATCTGGGAGAAAAGAGAAAGTACTCAGGTTGCCCCATTCAATCACAAGGCATGAAGGTGCAGGCCCTGAAGGTAGGGGTGTAAAACTTGTCCCTGCGAGAGGAGGTCTGCCCTGAGAGGGAGACAGAGTGGAGGGTGCGATGAGAGATGAAGGGCTGTGTATCAAACCCTTCTAGGTCAATCTAGGGTGTTCAATATGACTTGGGCCCGGTTGGCAAAATCTTCCTCAGAACCTGAAGAATCAAAGGTATAGGAGGAAATGTGTTAAGAAGCTGTGAGCCCCAATCTAGCTGAAACCCATCCCCAAGGCTCCCCACATCAGATACTGGAGACTGCAGAACAACGGGCAGTGCGTGTTCTTGTGAGTTGTGAAAAAGGTCCAACCGAGAAAACCCCAACATCCTGAAGAAGTGATGGACCTCCTCAGGATGAAGCCCCCACATGTGATCGGTCAAGAATTGCCTACTAAGACTGTTGGTATGTACATTCAGCACTCCGGCCAGATGATTTGCAATCACACAATCTGATGGTCCTGAGTCCAAGACCAGAGTCTCTTCAGAGACGATACAACCCTAACTCTCTCTGTTTGTTTATGTACCACATCATGGTCGGTCCGTCAGGATCATAACTGACTGACCGCGAAGGGAGGGAAGAAAGGCCTCGAGAGCCAAACGTTTGAAAGGCCTTGAGATTGATGTGAAAGAATCTTTCCTCTGGAGACCAAAGACCCTTGATCTCCAAATCCCCCAGGTGAGCACCCCACCCCAAAGTGGAGACATCTGTTATCACTGTGGCCACCGGAGAAGGAGGTTGAAACGACTTCTCTTGAGACAGGTTGCTTGAAACCCTCCACCATAACAGATCTGCAGCAGTGTCACTGGAGATTCTGACCACCTACCTGAGATCTCCGTTGTGTTGAAACCACTGCCTGCGGAGGCACACTGAAGGGCCCTCATATGCCAGTGTTCACGGTTGACCAACAGAATGCATGAACGAAACAGAAAAAGCCGGCGCAAGACCTTCAGAACTGGAACTTCAGCTCCTTCTTGAAACAACAGAATCATAGCCTGGATGTCTAAAATCCTCTGAGGAGGTGGGAAGGCATCATTCACAGTAGTGTCCAGTACTGCCCCTATGAACAGTTTGCGCTGGGAGGGAATGTGGTGAGATTTGGTACATTTATCGAAAAACCCAAGTCGAACAACAGCTGAGCCGTTACTTGCAGATGATGCAGCACCAACTCTGGAGACTTCGCTTTGAGCAGCCAGTAATCCAGATAGGGGAATACCGGAATTTTCGACCTTCTGAGATGAGCTGCAACCACCGCCATCACCTTTGTGAAGACTTGCAGTGCGGAAGTAAGTCCGAATGGAAGGACCACAAATTGGTGCTATTGGGATCCCACTGTAAAAGAGAGATACTTCCGATGCGACTTCAGGATGGGAATGTGGAAATACGCATCTTGCAAATTGATCGACACCATCCAGTCTTCCAGCTGCGGCGCTAGAATAACCTGAGCTAAGGTCAACATCTTGAACTTCTGCTTGAGGAAAAAATTCTAGATCCTGATGTCCAGGATCAGCCTCAACTAACCGTCCTTTTTGGGGAACAGAAAATACCAGAAGTAACATCTCTGAACGCTTTCCTGTTCTGGAACCACCTCTATCGCACCTTCCAGAAGCAAGGCTAGGACCTCCTGCTAGAGAAGCAGCAGATGGCCCTCCAAACACCAATGGGGGGAACAGGAGAGGAGGAGGAGGAGGAGGAGGAAGACTGTTGCCAGGAGGCCCCCAGGCAGACAGCCTCTTCCTTTTCCCCTGTACGACTTGTACAGGGGGCCCTGCTGCTGCTGCTGCTGCTGTTGATGCTGATGGCCTCAAAAGGAAGCCGCCTTTCCAAATCAATAAAATCTCCTGTATCCATAGCCCCTAGGCTGGGACTGAAGGCCTAAGGACCTCGCAGTAGCCTTGCTATCCATGAAGTGTTGCAGAGCAGAATCTGCTTTTGTCACAAAGAGCCCGGATCCATCAAAAGGCCGGTCAAGCAGAGTGGCCTGCGCATCTGGACAAAACCCAGAGGATCTCAGCCAGGCATGCCCCTTGGTAGCCACCGAGGAGCCCATCACCCTGGCAACTGAGTCCGCCGTATCCAGTCCGCTGTATCCAGTCCCAACTGAATCTGCAGTCTGCGTATCCAGACCCAACTGAATTTGCAGCCTGAGTATCAGCCAACACCTCCAAAAAGTGACCTCGTAAATCATCATGCAGCTTAGAAGCCACCTCTTTGGCTAAGTCTATCAAAGCGTGGATATACCTTCCTAAGCATGTGGCGTTTGTAGATTTTAAAGCCATACTTGCCAAGAAGAACACCTTTTTGGCTGACTTCTCCAGCTTTTTGGAGTCCCTATCCCCCAGGGTGGTGGGGAAGGATCCTACAGACTGTCTGGATGAACATAACGCTTGAACCACCAAGCTCTCCAGAGAAAGGTGGGAGGTTATAAAAGCAGGAACCTCCAGAGCAGGCTTATAGTGTGTTGCCACCTCTCTTGAAACTGCTGGGGCAGACAAGGGCTTCTGCCACACTTCTAGAATCTGCTCCATTAATGCCTCATTAAATGGTAGTAAAGGCTCAACTACTGAAGAAGGAGAGTGCAAAACATCAGTTAGAATGTTCGACCTAACCTCAGCTGTGGGCAACTGCAGATCCAACAGGTCAGCAGCTTTCTTGATGACAGCATGATAAGGAGCTAAGCTGCCACTCTGGGGAAGTGTCCAATCCACTGGACTCCTGAAGACCTTCAAAGTCATCCACCGACTCCAGGATTTCCCCCTCTTCAGCTTGTTCCTGCTATCCCTGGAAATCCTCTTCTTTGCGCAGTCTCTGAGCCTCCCTCCTGGAGCGCATCTTTGGTGTCAGAGGCGCCAGGCGTCGGTGACATCGGCGCCAGTGTAGAAGGAGGACCCTCAGTAGTGGTTATCGGCACTGCTCGAAGCCGAGAAGGCATCGGTCCAAAAGAACAAGTTACTTCGGTAACGATATATCTGTAAGAAACAGTAGTTAGTATTAGATTCCTTACCTTAGAATATACCCAGGCATCAGACTGGATCCGGAAATTTTTGTGTAGCAGTACCCTTGCGCGTCGGTAGGCGTCGTCTGCGCCTCCGTGTCCGTCGTCGGTGTCGTGGGCGCCGTGAAGACGTAATCGGAGTACTTAGACACCGCCTCCGCGTGCTGACGTCAGTTCTTAGACACAGCTTTTCCGCGCCAGAAACGCGGAGCCATGTTAAAAACCAACACTGGTGCCATTGAAACTAGGGCCCTGAAAGGTGATGACCTGAACCCTAGGTATCAGTTCGCAGAACGAGGAGGATGGGTGGGGTGGTTAGGAATCTTATACTAACTACTGTTTCTTACAGATATATTGTTCCCGAAGGTAAGTAACTTGTTCATCTGAAAGAAACAGGTTAGTATTAGATTCCTTACCTCAAAATAGATACCCCAGCAATACCAACCCCGGTGGTGGGTCTGCAAACCAAAAATCACACCATTAAGTCCTGGAGGACGGAACGACCAAAGAAGCCATCCCTCCGGACTTGGCTGTCCAGGCAGTAGTGTCTTGCGAACGTGTGCAGTGAGGCCCACGTAGCTGCCTGACAGATGTCCTGCAAGGGCACTCCCCGGCCCAGGGCACTAGTAGCCGCCGTGGCCCGAGTGGAATGGGCCCTCAGCCCAACAGGAGGCTCCTTTTTCGCCAAGGAGTAACAAGCCTTGATACACAAGACGACCCACCGAGAGATGGTCCTCTTGTGCACCACCCGTCCCTTCTTAGCGCCCATGAACCAACAAAGATTTGGTCATCCACCCGGAACTGGCGTGTGCGATCCAGATAGAATGAAATCGCGCGTTTTGGGTCCAGACGGTGGAGCCGCTCTTCCTCTTTTGAGGCATGCGGTGGCGGAAAGAAGGTGGGCAAGGTGATAGACTGCCCGATGTGGAAGGCCGTGACAACCTTGGGCAGGAAAGAGGGTCTAGTCCGCAACACAACCTTGTCTGGATGGACAGAAAGGAAGGGGGGTTTGGACGAAAGAGCCTGGAGCTCACTCACTCTCCTGGCAGAGGTGATGGCAACCAGAAAAGCAGTCTTCAGAGTAAGAAGGCGAAGATAACAGTTGTGAAGTGGCTCAAAGGGAGTGCACATCAGAAAAGTAAGGACAAGGTTCAAGTCCCACTGAGGCATCACAAACGGAACAAGAGGGAACATGTGTGTGATGCCCTTCAGAAAACGAGATACAATAGGGGACTTGAACAAAGAAGGTTGATCAGGCAGCCGTAGAAAGGCTGAAAGGGCAGAAAGGTAGCCCTTGATAGTGCCCAGAGCAGGGCCCTGCTGGCCAAGAGAAAGAAGGAAGAGAAGAACCTCAGAAAGAGCGGCAGAGAGAGGATCCACAGCCTTTGCTGTGCACCATGCCACAAATTTGTTCCACCTGCAGCCGTATACCGACTTTGTGGAGGGACGCCTGGCTGTCAGAATAACAGTACAGACTTCAGGAGGTCAAATGGCCTCAACTGTCGCTGCTCAATCTCCAAGCATGGAGGTGGAGACTGGACAGGTTCGGGTGGAGGGCCGTCCCCTGCTGCTGCGACAGAAGGTCCTCCAGAAGAGGCAGATGAACCGGGGGATCGACTGACATACTGAGTAGCTCGGTATACCAGTACCTTCGTGCCCAGTCCGGAGCCACAAGGATGACTTGGGCCTGGTCGCGTTTGATCTTCTTCAGCACTCTGGGCAGAAGTGGTATAGGCGGAAATGCGTATAACAGACCGCAACTCCACTCGCGACGAAAGGCGTCTCCGAGCGAGTGCCGCCTTGGAAATTCCAACGCGCAGAACTGATGAGATTGCGCATTCTCTTCTGTGGCGAATAGATCTAACCAAGGCTCTCCCCACTGCTGAAAGATACCTTGCGCCATGTCCGAGTTCAGACGCCATTCGTGATCCATCATGCACCGGCGGCTGAGTTTGTCCGCCCTGGCGTTCAGAGAACCTGCCAGGTGTTGAACCACCAGGGTCACGCCCCGATGTTCCAGCCACTGCCGAAGGAGCAGAGCGTCTTGGAAGAGGGTCCACGACCCCACCCCGCCCTGTTTGTTGCAGTACCACATGGCAGTGGTGTTTTGTATGTGAACACCTGCACTACACTCCCCCGGACAGAGGGGAGGAATGCCTTCAGTGCTAGACGATTCACCCGCAGCTCCAAAAGGTTGATATGGAGCCGGGACTCTGCCGGAGACCAGAGGCCTCTGATCTCCGCCTCTCCCATGTGGCCTCCCCAGCCCTGGAGGGACGTGTCCGACACCACCACGTGCTCCGGTTGGGGAAGGGAGAGGGATCTGCCGCTGACCCAATCGCGGTCCGTGAGCCACCACTGCAGCTGTGTCGCAGTGCCCTCCGAGATCAGGACATGGTCGGACAGGTTGCCCTGATGCTGGGCCCACTGAAAACTTCAGGTCCCACTGCAGAGCCCGCATCCGTCACCGGGCGTGATGCACCAGAAGGATGCAGGAGGCCATCAGCCTTAGAAGCCGCAGCGTCAACCTGACCGAGACCCGGGATAAAGGCTGAAAGAGTGGAATCAGAGCTTGAATATCCCGAACCCGCTGTTCGGGAGGATAAACCCGAAACTGCGCCGAGTCGAGAACCGCTCCGATAAAGAGGAGCTTCTGAGAGGGGCACAGGTGTGACTTCGGCACATTGATGGAAAACCCCAGCTGGTGCAGGAGGTCGGCCGTCGTCTGGAGGTGGCTGACGACTGTCTGGGGCGAGCCCGCCTTCAACAACCAGTCGTCGAGGTAGGGGAAGACTGAAACCCCTAACCTGCGCAGATGAGCTGCGACCACCGCCATCACCTTCGGAACACCCGTGGGGCGCTGGTAAGGCCGAAGGGCAGCACGGTAAACTGAAAGTGCTCGTGGCCAACCGTGAACCGCAGGTAGCGCCGGTGGGCCGGCAGGACGGGGACGTGGAAATAAGCGTCCTGCACGTCCAACACTAAGATCCAGTCTCCTGGTTAACCAGTTTCATAAAAATATCAGACCCTGGGCGTTCCCTTAATTTGGGCTAAATGATCTCAATTAGTTTGACAATCAGGCCTATATCCTGTGATAAGTCTTCTCGACGCTATTCTTGGGAAACCCGGGAATGGAAATTCAGGCAACCTTGTGCAGATATTGGCCGATAGCAATGGCTACATCCTAATGTACCATACAGCACACCAAATTTAAACCCATTTCCCTCGACCAAATCCCATATTTTTTACATAAAGATCTTTTTTCTTTTCTTTATATGCGCCCCACTAATAAGTGGCTCACTGAACACCTTGAATGTCACTGACCATGATTCACAGCTATAAGAGCTTTCAAGACTGGCATCCTCCATCCCTGGTTTATTCTCACCCTCAAGCGCAGAATTACATTTTGCAGAGTCCTATCTGGTATTCCATATAAATTCCGGACGAGATCAGAGCCCTCCTTTGATATATAAAAGGTGCGATAGATCTCCCTTTCCACAAGTACTGTAGGTCATCACTCCAACTGGAATCCTCTGCACAACATCTGAGAGTGGACTGTTTTAGACAGTTGTGTTGTAGAGCAGGCACAGGGCTCCAGTGTCTCTCTGAGCGCTGAGGCAACCTGCTCCAGCCAATCCAAATGCTTCACTCATGCTGCATGAGAGGAACATCTGCATTGGATAAGGTAGTTGGGTTTGTGATGTCACCTCACGCTCAGAGGAGTCTGGAGCCTGGGACGGTAGAGAACCAAGGACGTGCTGCAAGACAAGGTAAGGGAAACTTTATTTTTCTCTATTTTAATGGTTTATTGTAATGTGTTTTAATGTAATTTTGTAACATATGTAATGTAAACGTAGGTAGCGCCTCACCATTTTTTAATACCACCAACCGCCACTGAAAGGAAGCTAGTATTAATTCCTAATTTACTTTATAAAATCCCCTTTTTTGTAGGTTACAATATGCTTTTATCAAAGCATCCAACACTTCTCTCTCATACTTGAATTATTTTTATCTGTTCTGAGACACTGACAAAACGTATTCAACAATCTTCTTGCCTGCCAACAATCATCATCATACCACTCATTCCCCATATCTCTATGGCCACAGACTGGCTTTTGGTTTAATCTTTGCCATTTTGAAATGGGCTGCCAATTGCTTTATCAATGTGCCATATGGTCCAATCCCTGCATCTACAACATTTGCATCAAGGAACTCAAATTTGATTGAAGACAGAGCCTGGAGTGACTCTTCCATGATCATCACCCAAGTTCTTCAATGGTATGCTATCTCAAGGGTCAAAGCTACATTAACATAAGGGTTGAAGCATCTTTAAGCTCCAATCTGAGTGCATTATGATCACTAGGTCCTAAATCAAGAACTCTGACATTTTTGACCGAATGAAACTGGAGTACTGGCACGAACACATAGTCAATGGGAATACAACTATTACCATACTAGAAGGTTCTTGCAGCAGGTATATCATCATTACATCACCAATTAACATTAATCAAGTTCAGCAGAACTAGGCAGGACAGAACCTTCGCTTCCCCTTTGGTGACACTTGCTGAGAAGGTACAATCAGGGATTTTTAGCTCCGTCCACTGAGCCTTCAACAAATTCTCAAACACTTAAAAAATTTATTTTTTATTAAAATCTCCTACAATAAAGAGAGCATAAGGATAACCCAAAGACAACTTCTGTACATCATTAGCCAGATTCAACAACTTGCTCTCAGGCACGGAACTTACTGAAGGCACATGTGAACAAGTTACTTACCTTTGGTAACATCTTATCTGGTAGGGACATGATCTACCACAGATTCCTTACCTTAGAACTTCCAGGCATCAGGCTGGATTTAGAAGAATTTTTATAGCAGTGCCCCTGCGTGCCAATAGGTGTCGACTTCATGAGGCATCATAGGCGTCGGTTTCATCGTCGTTGTGACGTCGACATCCTCTACATAGGCGCCACCTAGGCGCACTCACGTCAGAACTTTCCACGACTTTCCACACCAGAAGTGGGAGCCATACAGTAACTGAGCATGGTGTGTTAAAAAAACTAGGGCCCTGAAAGGGAACAGCCCTGACACTAACAACGGATCCACAGTGCAGGGAGGATGGGTGGGTCAGTAAGGAATCTGCGGCTAGATCATGTCTCTACCAGATAAGGCATTACCGAAGCTAAGTAACTTGTCCATCTTATAGAGACATCTAGCCCCAGATTCCTTACCTTAGAACAGATACACAAGCAATACCATCCCCAGAGGAGGGACTGCTGAAAAGTATTAGACCAGAAAGTCCAGTAGAACTGAACATCGGAAGAGGACTCCCCTATGGACCTGATTATCCAAGCAATAATATTTTGCAAAGATGTGCAAGGATGCAAGGATGCCCATGTAGCCGCCTGGCTGATGTCGAGAACTGGGACACCACACTGAATAGCTGTGGTGGCTGCCTTTGCTCCAGTTGAATGAGCTTGACCTCCTTCAGGTGGCTGTTTCTTTGATTTTCATGCATAGGATGAACCAACGAGAGATGGTCCTCTTCTGCACAGCATGACCCTTCTTTGCTTCAATGTATCCTACAAAGAGTTGGTCATTCACCCAGAACTCTTTAGTGCGATCAAGGTAGAAAGAAAACACTCTTTTTGGCTCCAGATGGTGGAGATGCTCTTCTTCCTTAGAAGGATGCAGAAGAGCATAGAAGGTGGGCAATGTGACAGGTTGTCCTAGATGGAACGGTGTCATCACTAGGCAGAAAAAAGCCCTGGTATGGAGCACTACTTTGTCAGGAAAGACAGGTAAGGAGGGTGAGAAGAAAGAGCTTGCAATTCGCTCAACCTCCTGACAGAAGTTGCCACTAAGAAGGTAGTTTTGACAGTAAGCAGCCGGAGGGGGGACACATCAAATAGATGAGGACCAAGTTAAGATCGCACTGGGCATGATAAACAGTGAGGGGGGAACATATGTGTGTGCCCCTTCAAGAATCTATGTACAATAGGAGATTTAAAAAGTGACGGTTGATATGGCAACCATAGAAAAGCAGAAAGGGCGAAAGGTGTTCAGAACAGAGCCCTACTGCGTAAAAGAATGAATGAAAAGAAGAATGTCAGAGAGGGAGGCAGACAGGGGGTCAACAGAGCGTTCTGTACAATATTTACAAACCTTTTGCCATCGGCAGGCGTATACCGACTTAGTGGAGGGACACCTGGTTGCCAGAATAACTTTGCAGTCTTCAGGAGGAAGGTCAAAAGCGGTCAACTGTTGCCTCTCAATCTCCAGTCAAGGAGGTGGAGGGTGGACAGGTTCAGGTGGAGGACCCTCCCCTGATGCTGTAGAAGAAAATTCTCCCAAAGGGACAGCCAGATGGGAGGATTGATTCTCATCTGCAGAAGCTCAGGATACCATGCTCTCCATGCCCAGTCCAGAGCTACAAGGATGACTTGAGGCCCAGTCGCTCCTGATCTTCTTGAGCACTCTGGACAGGAGTGCTATGAGCGGAAAGGCGTACATGATGCCTGTGCTCCACTTGAGATGAAAAGCATCGCCAAATGAGAGACGCCTTGAAAACTCCAACATGTAAAACTGCTGACATTGTGTGTTCTCCTCAGAGGCAAACAGATCAAACCAAGGCTCTCCCCACTGCCGAAAGAGGTCTTGTGCCACCTCCAGACGGAGACGTCATTCGTGATACACTAGGCACTAACAACTGAGTTTATCTGCTCTGTCATTCAGGGAATAAGCCAGGTGTTGAACCACCAGGGATATGCCTTGCTGTTCCAGCCAAGTCCAGAGGTGTAGGGCCTCCTGACAAATGGTCCATGACCCCACCTTGTTTGTTGCAGTACCACATGACGGTGGTGTTTTCTATGAACACCTGAACTAACCTTCCCTTGAGAGGGCTTTCAGTGCCAAACAAATTGCTCGAAGCTCCAGCAAGTTGATGTGGAGGAGCCCGCCTTCCGCTGTTGAACACAGTCCTCTGATCTCTACCTCTCCCAGGTCGCCACCCCATCCCAGAACTGACACATCTGTCACCACTGTAAGATCTGGTTGGGGAAGAGGGAGGGGTCTGCCTCTGACCCAATCGAGGTTTGTTAACCACCACTGCAGATCTTTCACAGTGCCCTCCGAGATCTGGACTAGGTTTGTGAGATTTCCCAGAGGCTGTGCCCATCTGGCATGATCCACCAGCAGGATGCAGGAGGCCATGAGCCCAGCAGCCTCAGAGTCACTCTCACCAAGATCCCGGACAGAGGCAGAAACATTGGTATCGTAGCATGAATATCCTGGACTTATCACTCTGGAGTATAGGCCTGAAACTGCACCATGTCCAGAACGGCTCTGATGAAGGGGAGCGTCTGTGAGGAAGTCAGGTGTGACTTCGGCACATTGATAGTGAACCGAAGGAGGATGGCCATTGTGTGGAGGAGGGAGGACTGTTTGGGACGAGCTCGCCTTCAACAACCAGTCATCGAGATAAGGGATGACTGGAACCCCTGACCTCCGCAGATGAGCTGCGAACACCGCCATCACCTTTGTGTACACCTAAGGGGCACTGGTGAGGCTGAAGGGGAGCACGGTAAACTGAAAGTGCTCCTGGCCGACCATAAACTGCAGGTAGCGATGATGGGCAGACAGGAAGGGAATATGGAAATAGGCGTCCTGCAAGTCCAACACTACCAGTCAGTCTCCTGGGTTTAGGGCAGACAGGACCTAAGCAAGAGTGAGAATCTTGAACTTTTCTTTTCTGAGGAAGTAGTTATGGGCTTTGAGGTCAAGGATAGGACGAAGGCCTTCGTCCTTCTCTGGAACCAGATAATAGCGGGAATAGCAACCACAGCCTATTTCTGCACAGGAATCCTTTCCATAGCTCAGTTGGCATAGACAATTTTTAATTCCTTGCAGAGTAAAACAAGGTGATCCTCCATCAGCCGATCATACTTTGGAGACATTGAGGAAGGGGTAGTCTAGAAGGGAAGGGAGTAGCCCCTTTGGACTATTTGCAAAACCCACCTGTCCAAAGTGATAGCCCACCAGTGGTGGTAGTGGTGGCGTAACCTGCCACCCACTGGACCCCCATGAACTGAGAGGATCAGACTAGGAAAGTTTGGGGGCAGAGGGGGGAGGGGTTTTGAGGCCTGACTGGACTTCTGGCCTCCCAAGCCGCAGAGTCAGGGTGAACTAGACCCACCGCCATGCAGAGGTTGCTGAACTTGCACGGTCATCTTGCTGGGGTAGGGTTGGCAAGGTTGAAAGCCCCTTCCGTAGCCATGAAGGAGCGAAAGGCAGACACAGGCCGGTATGGCATTTAGAGGCCCAAGGACTTGGCCATAGCCCACACTTTCTTAAAGTACTCTAACGCCACGTCCACCCTGTCCCTGAAGAGATGAGAGCCATCAAAGGCCATGTCCATAAGTTTGGCTTGGACATCCCCTGAAAAGCCAGACGTTTTCAGCCAGGTGTGGTGCCTATTGGCCACCATCGAGAAAATCCCTCTGCCCAGTGAATCTGTCGTGTTTAGGCCACAGCATTTGGCAAACAGCTTGGGAGAGGACAGCATGGGCTAGCTCCGGGACTTGTGGCAGCACTTGCACAACCGTTTCCCATAGCGAATGGGAGTAATGGCCAAAGATTCATGCAGTGTTTACCAACCACAGCACAAGGCTGGTGGAAGAGAAGATCTTCCTACCAAAGCTCTCCAGCCTTTTGGATTTCCTATACGGGGTGCGGAAGGGAACGCGCCACTGGAAGTAGAGACTTGGACCACTAAGCTCTTGGTGCTTGGGGAGGAAATCTGGGTCATCCAGTGCAGGGCGATGGTGGTGGGCAATAGTTCTGTTCACAGCAGCCCTATGTGCTGGGCTTGGACCATGCGCCCAGTAGAACATTTGTCAATGCCTAGTTGAATGGCAGCAAGGGTTCTGATGTGGAGACACCAGGCTGCAGGACCTCAGTCAAGACACTGGTCTTGACCACCACAGTAAGGAGCTGCAAGTCCAAGACCTCTGCAGCCCTATGCACCCCATTGTGAATGGAGCCCACTCCTCTGTAGCAAGGTTAAGGGTAGACAGCATGCCAGGCTCCGGGGAGGTGTCCAAGCCACAAGAATCACCAAGGTCTGCATGCCAGTCCGGTTCTTCATTGAAAGGCGGGATTTCTAAGGGATCCTGCTGCCCCTTCCAATCCAACCCTAGCCCTTCAGAATAAAACACAGAATACGACATGGAGCCCAATGGCTGCATCGTTGCCGGTCTTGGTGGCTGTCCAGCCGGCTCGGTGTTAATTTGAATAAGGATAAGGAGGTGCCGCTGCTGGGCGCCGGCGATGCTGAGGGTCCCGACGTTGTACACGGCACCAGGGAAGGTCATTTATGAGGTATGACCCACCTTGGTCTGGGTACAGATCCAAGAGGAGTCCTAGGCACCGAGGCCAGAGCCAGCTGCGCGGAACCCATGGAATCTCCTTCTGAATAACCTGTGGGGCCCAAAGGCGTGCCAGATGGGATGCACAGACAGAATATTGAGTTTTTAGAATCAATCATTTTTATTATGCGGATAGAACATCTCAGAACACAGCCCAGCTGCCTACATGAACTTGCCGGCAGGGCTAATGTACACAGTAAAGACACAGCGTCTGGGCTTACACCCCGGAGGGCGACCCCGCGTAAATAAAGAGGCTCCGTCGCCCCACCTGAGACGCAACCACCGCTTTTATAAGGAAATAAACAGAAAAGAACAAGAGAAACAAGACCCCCTCTCCCTAGCCCTGCAACCTTCCGAAACACCCTCCCACCCACCCCCCCGCTCCCACTCTGCACCAGCTTCTATAGGCACCACTTGCCCCCCCAGGATCCACCAACTCTGTCTGACTGGAATCAACTGACGTGGGACCTACAGGCTCCAGAGGGATAAGTTGCAAGATTTGTAAGTATTTTGGGCATGTCACTTCCCGAAGGTCTTTAAACAAGAGCTGCAAAAGCGGACCCCAGAGCGTAGCATACTCAGAGCCCTTCCCGTCCATACCCAAAGAGAGGTGCTCCATAGCTAGGGTGTGCCACAATCGTTGGATCCAATCTCGGGGGGTCAGGTATTGCCGGAAAGCCCCACTGTGCCAAAAGAACCTGCCTCGCAGCCAACAAAGCCAGTGTAATTTGTCTGCCCCTAAGCGAGCGCAAAGGGAAAGATTTAAGATGGGGAAGCCCCAGCAATGTATGTTCAGGCAGCCGTGGAAGTGTAATCTGAAAGGCAGTATCTAGTTCATCAAGGATTGTGTTCCAGTAACGTTCCAGCTTCGGGCAGCGCCATAGCAAATGGATCAGAGTCCCTGACATCCCACATCCCCTCCAGCAGAGGCCTGACTTTGCAGTGTCCCACACCTTGACGCGCGCAAGGGTGTAATACAAGTATGTCGCTGTTTTGTAGGCTGATTCAGTCCCTGCAGTGTTAGAAGTTGTGTGGTGCGCCCTATAAAACACATGCTCCCATTCTTTGACTGTCAGGGGGCGCCCTAGCTCCGTTTCCCAACGGACTTGTGCTTTTGTACGCTGTTTCCGGGAGTGGCGCAGAATCATCACGTAGAGCTCCGATATGAGGCTCCGGTCATCTTTTTTGCATACCAGCCAGCGTTCAAAGGTCGTTAGCGGCCTTGACATGAGAGCTACGTTAGCCGGTTGGGTTACCCAGTGTGCTACTTGCTCGTGGTGGAAAGCATCCCCTTCGTGCAACTGAAAGTATTCCGTACGCAATGTGGCAAACGGGATCAGACCGTCCAGATCGAAGAGCGAGCCCACCCTTTTGCAGCCTTCCTCTCGCCAACGATGGAAGACTGGTGATGCGCAGCCCGGCGGAAAGTCAGGGTTATCTACTATGGGCGTCATTGGGGAGGGTAAGGAAGTCCAGCCTTTACGCAGCGCCAACTGGTCCCAAGCTTTCAGCGTTGGAGAGGTCACTGGGGAGGAATACAGTCCCCATGCTCTACGCTTGCGCGGCAGCCAATGCTCACGCCAAATGTTACATCCGGCCACCGTCTGGTCCATAAAGTTCCAGTGTTTACTGGACAAGGGCCTATTCCACTCCACTATATATCTGAGACAGGACGCCTGGAAATACGCAGCGAGTAGAGGGAAGCCCAGTCCACCAGCCGCCTTCGGGGTAGTGGTCACTGTAAACGCAAAGCGCGGTCTCTTGTTGTTCCATAAGAACTTGTTGTGCAGACCCTGAAGCTTCCGCAACATGCCCGGCGGGGGGCTCGAGGGTGATATTTGAAAAAGGTAGAGCATACGGGGAAGTACAGTCATTTTGATTGCTGCTAATCTCCCAAACCAAGCTAATTTAAGGCGGGACCTGTCGGAGAGGGCCTTGGTAACTTGCTCAGCTAAGAGGGCATAGTTCAAGGATAGAGTTTTAGCTAGGGTTGGTGCTAGTCGTCTACCCAAGTACGTGATATCTGATTGTACCCATTGGAAGGCAAAGTCCCTCTGCAGGTCCACTATATCAATGTCCGGAACCGAGATGTTGAGAATTTGCGATTTAGAAAAATTAACCTTAAACCCCGCCGCCTTTTGGAAGGCAAGGAGTTCCGCAGACAGACACGTAGAGAGGAGTAGGGGTTAGTCAGAGCCAAGATAACATCGTCCGCATATAGACTGACTTTATGGAAAACTGCTCCGAAACGGATCCCTGAGATATCGGCATGTGTCCGAACGCGCTGGGCGAAAGGCTCCATATAGAGCGCAAAAAGTAACGGGGAGAGGGGACACCCCTGCCGCGTCCCCCTGGTGATGGGAAAGGGGGCCGTGGGGGCTGTATAGAGGCTCTGAATCCATCACAAGAAGTTATCACCTATACCGAAAGCTCTCAGCACCTCGAACATATAGCTCCAGTCAATGCGGTTGAATGCTTTCTCCGCGTTGATAGAAAACAGGAAGGCCTGCGTCTTGGATCGATGCACCAGGTCCATGAGATGAAGCAGCCTCTTAGTGTTATCACCCCCCTGCCTAGTTGGGATAAACCCTGCTTGATCAGTGCCAATCACTCCATCCATCAAAGTGCTAAGCCTCGCAGTCAACACTCCTGCAAATAACTTAGCAACAATGTTGACGAGCGAGATCGGCCTATAAGAGCCGCATTCCGTAGGGTCCTTCCCTGGTTTGAGAATGACCGTTATTGCTGCTTCAGTCATGGAGGGAGTCACCACTCCAGTGTCGAGGAAGGAATGAAAGAGGCGAGTTAAAAGGGGAGCCAGCTCCCCACAATACGTTTTATAAAATATAGCTGAAAAGCCGTCCGGCCCAGGCGATTTAGCTAACTTCAGCCACGCGATAGCCGATATAACCTCATCTACGCGTATCTCCGAGTCCAGAGCTTCCGCCGATTCCCGATAAAGGGGTGTGATACCACACCATGCAAGATACACCCGTATGCTCCCAGGCGCCGTCTCCTCTTTCCTATACAGGGTTTGATAGAAGTGACGAAAGGTACTAACAATGGCAGCGTCAGTGGTGTGGGCCGTCGCTTGCGGATCCTTGATAGTTTGTATAGTGTGCAACTGCATACGCGCTCACAGCCTGTGCGCCAGCATCCTAAACCCTTTATCCCCGCATAGGTAAAATTTATGTCACAAGCGCAGTAAGGTGTGTGCCGCCCTATCGAGGTCAAGGTGTTTGAGCATACGCCTCTTCGTCTCCAGTTCTCTCCACACCCTTGGCGCCCCTGTCCTCTTGTGGATCGCTTCCAATCCACGCACATCTCCCTTCAGCTCTTCCCGTTTCTCTTTGCGCAGCTTAGAGTACGTTGCAGCGAGCGCTATAAAATCTCCCCTTACAACTAACTTCAGAGCTTCCCAAATCGAGGCCAGCGGAGTGCCCTCCACCACATTGTCTGCTAGGTAATGAGTGATTGTGCCACGGGTCTTCGCTACCACGGAGTCGGAGTCGGAGTGCAGCATGGAGTCACGAAGGCGCCAACCGGCCGAACGAAACCACTACAGATATGAGCGCATGGTCGGAGAGGGAGCGCGTACAGATGTCCGCTGCAGATAAATGAGGCAAAAAGGAGGATGTGGCCAAGAAGTGATCGAGGCGCGCGTATGTCTTGTGAGCAGCTGAGTAATAGGTGTAATCGCGCTCCTGGGGATGCTGAACACGCCATACATCATGCAACCCACCCTCTGAAAGCCACTGTTTCCCTCCCTGCGACCATGCACCAGTTTGGTTTGACTGCTGCTCCGATCTATCAATCCCCCCCTCCATCACAAGATTGAAATCCCCACCCACCAGAATCAGTGCATCCGGGGACGCCAGTACCTGCGCAAGAGCGGCACGCAGAAAGGATTCCAGTTGGACATTGGGTGCATAGATAGACCCTATCGCGAATAGTAACTCACCCCATTGTACCCTCACAGCCAGGAACCTTCCTCTGATGTCCACTAAATGGGAGAGCACTTTACAATGCATACGGGCGCTAAACAGCAGCGCAACTCCATGCTTCCTATTCGGACCTGAGGACCAAAGCTGCAGTGGAAAGCGCTTATCTGCCTGACATCTTTAGAAAGGAGATGCGTTTCTTGTAAGAGACACACATCACCATCTACATTCTCCAAGAGAGACAGTATTGCAGCACACTTCACCGGGCTATTTAGCCCACGAACATTAAGGCTCACCACTTTCAAGTGCCTGGCCATCACACCCTAGAAAGGAGAAAGGAGAAAGGAGCACAGACCCATCTCTGTGCCTAGGCCAGCATTGCACAGCACATTCGAGACAAGCAGCCCGGGAGCTCCCCCGCATCCCTGAAAGCTGATACGAAGCCCCCCAAACCTCCCCCATGTCCCCCCAAGCTGATGCAGACCCCCCGAAACCACCCCTAACTCCCCCACCCTCATTCCCCCTCCCCCAGGCAAAGAAAACCCCAGAAACACAGGGGACAACCATACAGGAAACTAGAGCAAACAACAGTCCGTTAAACAGGCCCCAAAAGCAGGGGAACATGGCACCCACCAACCCTCCATCCAGTTCCTGATACAGGACTCCTCACCAGACAAGGACACAAAAATGCTACTCCTCCACCTCCTGTGAACAGTCTCCTCCGGCGCCGGCTACAGGCCCTGACAGGGCCTAGCGAAAGATCCATACCTCATGTGCTCCCCGAAGCGTCCGTTCCCAAAGCTACAGAGGCAACTGCAGCTCCCCTTTCCAGCAAGCTCGCTTACAAGTCAGGTTTTGCTGCGGGAGCCGGTTACCGACCTTCTGCCAATCTGCGGAGCACCGTCGTTGCCTGCTGGGAGAGCCGCCGGCTTCAGATGGGGTAGTGGGTCATTCCAATCCCAAGATGTCAAGGGCAGCTTCCAGCGACCGGACCTAGATCAGCTTGGCCTTCCATTTAAAAATGAGCCTGAATGGGTGTCCCCAGGAATAGGGAACACCCTGCTCCCTCAGGTAGTTAGTGACCGGCTTAAATTCCCTCCGTTTGACCAGGGTGGAGGCCGCAAGATCCTGAAACAGCATAGGGCGGTGGTCTCCAAATTGAAGGGGGTTATTGTCGCGTGCCTTCCTCAGAATCTTTTCTTTAAGCTGAAAGTCATGCACACACACCAATATGTCAGGAGGAGAGGCCTTGGGCCCCCGCGGGAGACCCACATGGTGCACTCGATCCATTTGAATCTCTTGCAGGTCCTCCTCGTTGTGCCGAAAGAGAGCTCCTACATACTCCCTAAAGTCCGACCCCTCGCCCTTCCACGGCACCGCCCGGATCCGAATGTTATTTCGCCGAGACCTGTTCTCTAATTCCTCGTTATGGGCTTGCAAGTCTAAGTTCTGCTCCGTTAGGCGAATCACGTCTTGTTGGAGCTGGTGGATGTCCTCTGCAGTCCCCAGGTCATGCTCCTCCAGCGTCGCAACTCGCTCTCCCACACCGTCCACATCCCGCCGCACCTCCCTCAGGTCAGACGCTAGCTGGGAACGCAGCTCTGAAATGTCCTCCTTAATATCAGAAAACAACTCTAGCATGAAGGCCTTGGTTGCTGGCTTGTTGTCGTCATCCCGCCACGGGGACTTGTCAGCAGCCGGCGAGGCAGGCTGAATAGCCACTTTCTGGGCCCCCTCTTTCATGGGTTTATCCTTCTTGAGTCTGGCCGTCGCCATTACATCTCCTGAGGGAGCCAACGCACAAGGTGCTAGGGCTATGGAGGGAGCGCCAGCCAAAGTCCAGTCCCCCCGCTCAAGCCCAACACTACCTAAGGCCCACTCATGCGGTAACCAGAGAGGGGCGGGTTATCACATCCCAGGGACACAGGCCGTATGCCTCAGACAGCAGCCCGCTTAGTTCTTTGTGTCACAAGGGACCAGTCAGGGACCCTCAGACTCACACTCACACTCCGGCAGCAGCCCCGCAGTCTTCCAGGCGGCCACTCAAAGCAGCGAGGGCCGGTCCAAAGCACTCTACACAGCCGCGGCGCTAGGCCCCAGTGAGCAAGTACGAGCCTAATCGCCTCCGCAATGCAAGTGCGGGAAGTTTCTCGTCAAGGCAGGAAGCAAGCGGTAAGGCTGTTTAGGACCCAATGTCTCTTCGCTGGGCGCCGGGCGCCACCGGGGTCAATGCCAGGGATGGGGGAAGAGCCCCCTCGCCAATTCTAGGCCTCTGCCGTGCTCGAGGACCGCGGGCCCACTGTAATCCCGGGTACTCAATCGAGGGATCAAGCGATAGTCTCAGCCATACAGCCCCCCTCCGGGCCAGGGACACCGCTCTGCCCTCCAGTGCAGGCCGGCTGCCAGTCTCCGGGGTCCCTCTCCCACACCTCACCTCTGTTGGCTGTAGTGGTGCAAGGAGGGGGATCAGCACCTCCGGCAGGCGCCAGGTAGCGCTAGAGCCCGTGCCCGCTTCTCAGCAGTCCCGGTCACCGCTACCACCTCCGCCGCAGGGTCCTAGCGAGGCTCCTCCGCCGCTCCGCTCACGACCGCCGCTCTCCTCTATCCAGGCTAGGGGCACCCATGTGCTGCTCTGGGCGTCCCAGCACCCTCTTCACTGGCCACACCTTTGATGCAAGGTCGACCGCCCCACTCCGGGGATCACAGGCCGCAACCCTCCTCTGGCCACGAGGCCCTACTGGCTCGCCACTCGCCTGGGCCGCACTGCGCAGCGCCGCCGCTCCCCAGCTCCGCTCCGCAAAACAGGGCCACAAGTCACCGCCGGACAGCTCCAGGGCACCGGGCACTGTCGTTCCTTGTGGGGATGGGCCCCTGTCAGGGCGATATCCAAGGCTATGGAACACGCGGCACCGGAGGGACTGGAAAGCACGTCCTACTTCGCCGCCATCTTGGACACGCCAGAATATTGAGTTTTAAATAACTACATACACAAATATCGAGTTGAAAATATCGTGATACAGGAATATCGACAGCAAGAAAATTGTAGTAAAGAATTTCAACTTTAAGGTAAGAAATATCGTTTTTGGAAATAACGAAGTCAGTAATATCGTTTGCAAAAATATCGTTGTTTAAAATATCGATGTTTAAATCAGTGTTATGCATTTTTGGAGTATTGCTTTATATTTTTAATATATGTGTTAAATATCGATGTTTAAATTAGTGTTATGTATTTTAGTATGTATTTTGAGAGTATTGATTTTGTTTTTTAATATATGTGTTACATTTTTGGTAGTGATTAATTTTATGTTAGTTACATTTTGTGGTTTGCAGGTTGTGGGTTTATAGAGGAATAGGGTGGGAAGTAATGTAATTCTAATAAATTAATTTGACTTTATTACTTCTTGGTATTTATTTAATTTAGATTTTATAGTGTCAATTGTGGGAATTAATTTATTATTAATTAATTATTGATTGGTTGTTAATTTTTATTAATGAATTAATTACTGGTAATTATGTTAATTGTTTTATTGTTTTGGGTGCGGTTTGTGGGTTTATAGGGGAATAGGGTGGGAAGTACATTTGGGGTCTATTAGGATGGCAGTCGGATGACCGCCGCCGGGCCAGCTGTGGCAACTGCCTGGCCCAGCAGCGGTCATCCGCCAGCGATCGCAACCCAGAAAACCGACGGTCCCATTAGTATGGCGGTGACGACCGCGACGGTGAGATTTTCCGCCCGACACTTTTCGGCTGGTAGCAGTCCGCACAATTGCCTGGTAGGCGGAGCGGGACTGCTTTTGATGCCGGAGGTAGCCAGCCTTTCCACGGCGGTTGAACCGCCATGGAAAGGCATGCAAAAAATATCCCCAGGGGTCCATTGCGGGCCCCCAATGTGTTTGGGGGTGTGTGTGCACTGGGGGGGTACCCATGGTACCCCCCTACATGTCCCTGTATCCGGTGGCAGGCACTGTCTAGTGCTTGGGGAGAAAAGCTGGGTCACCCAGTGCAGGGCGATGGTGGTGGGCAATAGTTCTGTTCACAGCAGCCCCTGTGCTGGGCTTGGACCATGCGCCCATTAGAACATTTGTCAAGGCCTAGTTGAATGGCAGCAGAGGTTCTGAGGTGGAGACACCAGGCTGCAGGGCCTCAGTCAAGACACTGGTCTTGACCACCACAGTAAGGAGCTGCAAGTCCAAGACCTCTGCATCCCTACGCACCACCATTGCCAATGGAGCCCACGCCTCTGTAGCCAGGTTAGGGGGAGACAGCATGCCAGGCTCCGGGGAGGTGTGCAAGCTGCTAGAATCACCCAGGTCCGCATGCCAGTCCGGTTTTTCATTGAAAGGCGGGATTTCTAAGGGATCCTGCTGCCCCTCCAAATTATCATCCAACCCTAGCCCTTCACAAAACACAGAATAAGACATGGAGCCCAATGGCTGCATCGACAACGGTCTCGGTGGCTGCCCAGCTGGCTCGGTGTCAATTGGAATAAGGATAAGGAGGTGCCGCAGCTGGGCACTGGTGATTCTGAGGGTCCAGAGGTTGTATGCGGCACCAGGGAAGGTCATTTAAGAGGTATGACCCACATCGGTATAGGTACGGATCCAAGAGGAGTCCTAGGCACCGAGGCCAGGGCAAGCGGTGCGGAACCCACGGAATCTCCTTATAATTAACCTGTGGGGCCCAAAGGCGTGCCAGATGGGGTGCACAGACAGAATATCGAGTTTTAAATAACGACATACACAAATATCGAGTTGGAAGTCAGTAATATCGTTTGCAAAAATATTGTTTAAAATATCGATGTTTAAATCAGTGTTATGCTTTTTGGGAGTATTGCTTTGTATTTTTCATATATGTGTTAAATATCGATGTAGTGTTATGTATTTTAGTATGTATTTTGAGAGTATTGCTTTTGTTTTTTAATATATGTGTTACATTTTTGGTAGTCATTCATTTTGGGGCCGATTCCGATTCAGTAAAATCCCCTACAAATAGCCGTACGGAGCATATTTCCCATACGATTCGTACCTTGAAACGTCTCCGTACGTATGATGAAGTACGATTTGGATCCAACGCAGATCTCCGTACAAATCGTACCAAAAACCATACGACTGAAATATACGTACGATTTGTATCCGGAAGAGGCATTACGTGACGTCCGTACGTAAAGAAGCAGCAGTTTCCGGCCCACCAAGTACGATTCGTCTCTGAGACACTCCGTACGACCCTTTTTCTACGAGAGTTCAAAATGTCCCTGGTACGCGACATACACGCCATGAACCCCATAGTCCGTGTCATCCCAGTCCTGTACGCCTATGACCTGGTGCACAGAAACCGACGACGGCGCATACGGTGAGCACAATGTAACGCTACAACGGAAGTGTACTTGTACGGTGCGTCTTACACGCACGTGTATAGCACCATTCGAAAAAAAGATGATACGATGCGCACACACGCCAGGAATGTTGGGGTACGGTGCGTTTCACGCGCTCGCATATGGCACCATGACAATAGTGATATGATACGCACACATGCCATGAATGTTGGGGTACGGTGCGTTTCACGCGCTCGCGTATGGTACCATTACAATAGTGATAAGATGCGCACACACGCCATGAATGTTGGGGTACGGTGCGTTTCACGCGTTCGACTATGGCACCATGACAATAGTGATACGAGGCACACACACGCCATCAACCCCATGTGGCCAACAGTATGGGGGTGGGTGGATATGACTCCCAGTAGTACCCAGACAGATAAAGGGTGGGTGCACAGGACTCCCAGCAGTGCCCAACAGTATGGGGGTGAGTGCACAGGACTCCCAGCAGTGCCCAACAGTATGGGTGTGGGTGGATATGACTCCCAGCAGTGCCCAGACATCTGAGGGGTGGGTGCACAGACTCACAGCAGTGCCCAACAGTATGGGGGTGGGTGGATATGACTCCCAGCAGTGCCCAGACATATCAGTGGTGGGAGCACAGGACTCCCAGCAGTGCCCAACAGTAAGGGGGTGGGTGCACAGGACTCCCAGCAGTGCCCAACAGTATGGGGGTGGGTGGATATGGCTCCCAGCAGTGCCCAGACAGATGAGGGGTGGGTGCACATGACTCCCAGCAGTGCCCAACAGTATGGGGGTTGGTGCACAGGACTCCCAGCAGTGCCCAACAGTATGGGGGTGGGTGCACAGGACTCCCAGCAGTGCCCAACAGTATGGGTGTGGGTGGATATGACTCCCAGCAGTGCCCAGACATATATGGGGTGGGTGCACAGACTCACAGCAGTGCCCAACAGTATGGGGGTGGGTGGATATGACTCCCAGCAGTGCCCAGACATATCAGGGGTGGAAGCACAGGACTCCAGGCAGTGCCCAACAGTATGGGGATGGGTGCACAGGACTCCCAGCAGTGTCCAACAGTATGGGGGTGGGTGCACAGGACTCCCAGCAGTGCCCAACAGTATGGGTGTGGGTGGATATGACTCCCAGCAGTGCCCAGGCATATGAGGGGTGGGTGCCCAGGACTCCCAGAAGTGCCCAAAAGTATGGGGGTGGGTGGATATGACTCCCAGCAGTGAGCAGACATATGAGGGGTGGGTGCACAGGACTCGCAGCAGTGCCCAACAGTATGGGGGTGGGTGCACAGGACTACCAGAAGTGCCCAACAGTATGGGGTGTGTGGATATGACTCCCATCAGTGCCCAGACAGATGAGGGGTGGGTGCACATGACTCCCAGCAGTGCCCAACAGTATGGGGGTGGGTGCACAGGACTCCCAGCAGTGCACAACAGTATGGGGGTGGGTTCACAGGATGCCAGCAGTGCCCAACAGTATGGGGGTGGGTGGATATGACTCCCAGCAGTGCCCAACAGTATGGGGGTGGTGCACAGGACTCCCAGCAGTGCCCAACAGTATGGGTGTGGGTGGATATGACTCCCAGCAGTGCCCAGACATATGAGGGGTGGGTGCACAGGACTCCCAGCAGTGCCCAACAGTATAGGGGGGGTGGATATGACTCCCAGCAGTGCCCAGACATATGAGGGGTGGGTGCACAGGACTCCCAGCAATGCCCAACAGTATGGGGTGGGTGCACAGGACTCCCAGCAGTGCCCAATAGTATGGGGGTGGGTGGATATGACTCCCAGCAGTGCCCAACAGTATGGGGGTGGCTGGATATGACTCCCAGCAGTGCCCAGACAGATGAGGGGTAGGTGCAAAAGGACTGCCAGCAGTGCCCAACAGTATGAGTGTGGGTGGATATGACTCCCAGCACTGCCCAGACACATGAGGGGTGGGTGCACAGTACTCCCAGCAGTGACCAACAGTATGGGGGTGGTTGGATAGGACTACCAGCAGTGCCCAAACAGATGAGGAGTGGGTGCACATGACTCTCAGCAGTGCCCAACAGTATGGGGGTGGGTGCACAGGACTCCCAGCAGTGCCCAACAGTATGGGGTTGGGTGGATATTACTCCCAGCAGTGCCCAACAGTATGGGGGTGGGCAGATATGACTCCCAGCAGTGCCCAACATTATGGGGGTCGGTGCACAGGACTCCCAGCAGTGCCCAACAGTATGGGGGTGGGTGGATATGACTCCCATCAGTGCCCAGACATATGAGGGGTGGGTGCACAGGACTCCCAGCAGTGCCCAACAGTATGTGTGTGGGTGGATATGACTCCCAGCAGTGTCCAGACATATGAGGGGTGGGTGCACAGGACTCCCAGCAGTGCCTAACAGTATGGGGGTGTGGCGGGGTAGATGGAAGGGCACAGAGACCAGATCTTGGGATATAAGGTTTTATTATACCAAGGGTTTTTTTCTTTCTCAAAGTGAGTCGCTCCCGGGCCAATATCGCGGGATCCGTTGTTGCTGTCACTTCAGGTGGTCTTCTAGCGTACCGGCTGAGGGGTGAAGCGACTCTAGCTCTAGCTGGATACTCTTTGTGCGGCTCTCCTACGTGGGACATACGAGAGAGGAAAGAGACACTGCTGTCAGGTATTGCTGTCTGAGTTTGTTACTCCCAATATAGGAACCCGGGTTGTGAGGGACCACCAGTGTGCGAGTGTATATACAATTCTATATACACAAAAACAGGGTGGTGAAAGTGCAGGAAGTTGAGGGTAGCGTGGGGAGGGGTTAAGCAAGTGAGCCTCGATTTATTTACAAAAATGTACAAAGTGCTGTCAGCACTTACCTCGGGGTATTTAGCCACAGTCTCTCCCCGCCTCCCCATCCAGCCCGACACCCGCTGACGCACTTCTCCTCGTTGAGTGTGGCTGGGCGATTCACAGGATACGGTGGCCTCCAGGCACAGGAACCTCCTTCTTCGGTTCTTCGGCACCTCCAAACTTCTCCTCGTTCTTTTGCGGACCTTCTCCTCCTCGTTGTTTCACCAGCTCTCCTCTGCAAACTAACCTCTCGTCGTTGACGTCACACGCCAGTGTTTTCTCTTCCGTCCTTTTCTCCAATCCTGGGAAACCTACGTCATCTGGAGGTGTGTACTCGCAGTCTAGATCTGTGTAGTTGAAGGGACCATCCTCGATTTCTTCACGGTGTATGTTCCATAGTTCTTCACCGTCTGTTGTCCATTCATTCTGCTTGGGGTAAAAAGAGGGAAGAGCACTCGAGTCAGCTACCCACCATTCGCTCTCTGCCACAATCCCCTCTGCTGGCCTAGGCTCTTTGTTACACTCCTCCCTCCCCGGATTCTCCCGATCGGGGAGAGGACAATTACTGGACAGGAAATCTGCATTGCCATTCTCCCTACCTTTCTTGTGTCTGATGATAAAGGAGTAAGGCTGCAAGTATAGGAACCACCTCAGGATTCTAGTGTTTTGGGATTTATTTCTGTACATCCACTGTAGTGGAGCGTGATAGGTGTACAGTACAAACGCTTTTCCTTCCAGATAATATTTTAGCTTTTCTATGGCCCACCTAATGGCTAAACATTCCCTCTCTACTGTGGGGTATTTCATTTCTCTAGGATGTAACTTCCTGCTTATAAAAAGTATGGGATGCTCCAGGTTATCTTTTCCTTTCTGTGAGAGTACCGACCCTATGTCAGTATCTCATGCATCGGTGGCTAAGAAGAAGGTATCATTCAAATTTGGTGCAACGAGAACTGGGCTAGATGTTATGGCAGTTTTTAGATTTTCGAAGGCCTGTCTAGCTTCTGCCGGGGGTTGCTGAAGATGTATAGGACGTACCTATTTCTTAAGTAGGTCAGTAAGGGGACTGGCCATTTCCGCGAAATTGGTCAAAAAGCGTCTATAGTAACCTATTAACCCCAAAAAGGCTCTTAGATTTCTTTTTGAGGAGGGAAAAGCAGTACCTACTATGGCTTTTATTTTCTCCTCTTGCGGTGCGATGATTCCATCTCCAAGCATAAAGCCCAGGTATTTAACCTTGGAGTAAGCAACCCTTGACTTTTTCGCATTGACATGCAAGCCTGCTTCTCTTAGAGCCGAGAGGACAGTTTGAAGGTGTAACAAGTGCTCAGGCCAAGAGCTACTGAAAATAACAATATCGTCCAGATACAACGAGCAGAATGATGTATAAGACTGTAGGACCTCATACATTAATCTCTGAAACGTTGCTGGTGCACCGTGAAGTCCGAATGGCAGGACATTAAATTCGAAGAGTCCATCATCGGTAGAAAAAGCTGTTTTACGCCGATCCTCTTCTCGGAGTGGCACCTGCCAGTAACCTTTCGTCAGGTCTAACGTGGTGATAAAACCAGCCTCCCCTATTCTTTCAATTAGCTCATCCACTCTTGGAATAGGAAAGGCATCAAATGAGGAAATGGCATTTAGGGCGCGGAAGTCCATGCAGAACCTGGTGGTTCCGGCAGGTTTCGGTACCATAACGATGGGCGATGACCAACTACTTCGGGATGGTCTTATTACTCCCAATCGTAGCATCTGTTGGACTTCCTTCTTGATGTCTTGTCGCCTGGCTGCTGGTATTCTGTATAGTTTGACCTTAACGTGTTTTCCCGGCTCGGTCTCAATTTTATGTTCCGTCAAAGTTGTGCGACCTGGTAAGTCTGAAAACATCTTGGAAAACTCTTGAAGATCAGTCATTAATTTGTTCTTCCTTACCGGGGTTAGTTCATCATTCACTGGTAGCACGTCCAAAGTAGTCTGACTTGTGGACGGGGGCAAACCAAATTGGTTATTCTTGGGTACTGGACCCAACCATTTTTTTAAGAGGTTTATATGGAAGAATTGCTTCCTTGAGGGGGAGATCTGCAAACGATAGGTTGTGTTGCCTATGGTTTCTATGACGGGGTAGGGGCCTTTCCATTCCTCTGGAATTTTTGTGAGGACGAGGGTAGGAGAACTAATGCCCAATCCCCAGTTGTCAATTTCCTCCACTTCTTCCCCATGTCATAAGTCCGTTTCTGTCTTTGTTGGCTTCTCTCTATATTTGAATAGGCCAAATCCCTTAGCTTCCCTAGCTTACTCTTTAATTGTTGGGTGTATTCTAGGAGAGTTTTTGCTTCGTTCACTTCCTTCTTTTCCCAAGCCTCTCAAGTTATCTCTAACAGGGAACGGGGCTGCCTTCCATAGAGTAGTTTGAAGGCCGAATATCACGTACTGCTTTGAACTTGGGCTCTCAATACATATAGGGCTAATGGTAAAAGCAAGTCCCAATCCTTATTTTCCAGGGTGAGCATTTTTCTTAGTGTTGTTTTCAATGTGCGGTTTTTTATACCTTTCCACCAGACCATCGGTCTGGGGATGGTATGCTGAGGTACGTATTTGTTTCAAATCTAGCATTTTGCTAACCTCTTTCATGAGTTTGGAAACAAATGGAGTTCCCTGATCCATTAACACATCTTTGGGGAATCCCACCCTAGAGAATAATTCGACAAATTTTTCTGCGATATTTTTAGTCGTGGGTGCCCTGAGAGGAAAAGCCTTGGGAAAAAGAGTGGCATAGTTGCTTATTACTAATGCATAGGTATTCCCTTTCGAGGACCTAGGGAGTGGACCTATAAGGTCCATCCCAACTCTTTCGAATGGTTGTCCGATAATGGGTAAAGGTTGTAGAGGTACTGCTGGGGGTTTGTATAAATTTTGTTTCTGGCACACCTCACATGTTCTGCAGTATTCAGTGGCTTTTTTATATATGCCTGGCCAGTAGAACCATTTCACTATGTTCTGGATAGTTTTCTCGAATCCAGAATGGCCTGCTGTTAAATGGGTGTGGGCATAAAATAGTATTTGGTCTCTGAATACTTTTGGAACAAGTAGCTGACGGCCCTCTCTGGCTTTTCCCTCCCGATATAACAGATCATTCACTATGATGAACCTAGGATATGGATTGCTTGGATTATTCTGATGTGCGTGGGCCAGTTCCCAGGCATTAAATAGTGTGTTATCGTTTGCCTGGGGGAAACGGAAATTGCAGTCTAAAAAACACGGTTCTGCGGCTATGAATGCTGTTTTAGGGGTAACCTTCTCTTTCTCTGTCTTCCTCACATCTGTCTGAAAAAGGGCCAGGAAATCAGGGTTGTCTACCCCTAATATCAAATCCTCGGGTAGTGACTCTACTGCCCCCACCCTTACAGTGCAAGAGGATCTTCCCGTAGGGTATATGGTCAACTCAGCTAAGGGATAGGGTTTCACGTCTCCATGTATGCACCTGATATGTACTACAGTCTCGGGAAGCATCTGAGAAGTGTGAACTAATGCTTTCTGTATAACCGATTGGCGGCACCCTATGTCTAACAATGCTCTGACCCACTTATGATTGACCAAAACACGTATGTAGAAGGATGGACCCATCTCCGCTGTGTACATCACTGCCCTTGGCGCGTAGCCCACTTCCATTGGTTCTTCGGTCTGTTTTTTTCGGGGACACAGACGGGCAATATGTACCCAATCTCCACAGTCAAAACATTGTGGCCCTTTCATCACAGGCAACTCCATTTTGATTGGTTTTGGCTTGGGCGGTTCAAAGCCTCCTTTGGCCTTTTTTTCTCCTTTTGCTATCGGAGCAGTTTTTAAGTTTTTTTCCTATGTCCCAGGGTAGGGCTCTAGGTTGTGCCCGTGAGAAGGTAGAGGCCATTTCAATAGCTTGGGCTGGGGTTAGACCCGAGTGCTGCTTGAGCCATCTTTGTGTCCCATAGGGAAGAGCTTCCATGAATTGCTCTAAATATATACATTCCATTATTTCTTGTTTGCTCTTGCCTTCAGGTTGTATCCATTTGTCTGCTACAGCCTTTAATCGGAAATACAGAGTCTTTGGGTTCTACCCAGGAATTCCTTTCTCTTTTCAGAACCTGAAACTGTAGGCTTCGGCGTCTAAGCCGAGGTGGTCAAGTATGATAGTTTTTATTTCCTGGTAGGGTGTAACTCCTGTGGCGTTCGCTACCTGGTAGGCAGCTTGTGCCTCACCGGATAATAAGGGGGCCAAAAAGAAGGGCCATTTCTCTTCAGGCCAACCACAGTCCCTTGCAGCCCTTTCGAAATTGGTCAGGAAGGCATCAGGATCATCGCCATTTACATATTTTTGTAACGATACCCCAGAAGGGTGGGGTACTGGTGCTCTTCTTTCAACCAGAGGCGTACTTCTTGGATCTTTTAAGGCAGTTTGGAGTCCTTCTATCTTAGCGGCCATGGTATTCTTGAACACCTCGCGGTCGGCTTGAGATTAGGTCATTTGACGCTCAATGGCCCACTCCAGCTTCTCCTGCCCTTTAATCAAATGCTGTATAATCTGATCCATCTCAGGGGACGGGGTAGAAGGGGACAATCCCACTTCTGACACCAGTTGTGGCGGGGTAGATGGAAGGGCACAGAGACCAGATCTTGGGATATAAGGTTTTATTTTACCAAGGGTTTTTTTCTTTCTCAAAGTGACTCGCTCCCGGGCCATTATCGCGGGATCCGTTGTTGCTGTCACTTCAGGTGGTCTTCTAGCGTACCGGGTGAGGGGTGAAGTGACTCTAGCTGGATACTCTTTGTGCGGCTCTCCTACGTGGGACATACAAGAGAGGAAAGAGACACTGCTGTCAGGTATTGCTGTCTGAGTTTGTTTCTCCCAATATAGAAACCCAGGTTGTGAGGGACCACAAGTGCGCGAGTGTATATACAATTCTATATACACAAAAACAGGGTGGTGAAAGTGCGGGAAGTTGAGGGTAGCGTGGGGAGGGGTTAAGCAAGTGAGCCTCGATTTATTTACAAAAATGTACAAAGTGCTGTCAGCACTTCACTCAGGGTATTTAGCCAACGTCTCTCCCCGCCTCCCCATCCAGCCCGACAACCGCTGATGCACCTGGCTGAGCCACACTCCTCCTCGTTGAGTGTGGATTGGCGATTCACGGGAACGGTGGCCTCCAGTCACAGGACCCTCCTTCTTCGGTTCTTCGGCACCTCCAAACTTCTCCTCGTTCTTTTGCGGACCTTCTCCTCCTCGTTGTTTCACCAGCTCTCCTCTGCAAACTAACCGCTCGTCGGTGACGTCACACGTCGGTGTTTTCTCTTCCGTCCTTTTCACCATTCCTGGGAAACCTACGTCATCTGTAAGCATGTACTCGCAGTCTAGATCTGTGTAGTTAAAGGGACCATCCTCGATTTCTTCATGGTGTATGTTCCATAGTTCTTCACCGTCTGTTGTCCATTCATTCGGCTTGGGGTGCAAAGAGGGAAGAGCACTCGAGTCAGCTACCCACCATTCGCTCTCTGCCACAATCCCCTCTGCTGGCCTAGGCTCTTTGTTACAGGGGTTTACATCATCATCAGCATACCACAACTACATGGGGGTATGTGCACATCCCTAACTTGTGACTATAATGATAGTGCCAGAGCAACACATCACTTACAGCAGTGTCCCACTCCCTGGAGGATAGATTACTGTCACACACTGTGTAACACACCACATGTGGGTGTGAAGTCAAATTCCACATGCATACCCACCCATGGAGGCTGCAGGTGAAATACACACCCTACCATCATGACACAATAGTGTATAGTCATGTACCAGCCCACCAAACAAAGAGAGCAAAAGGGAACACACACTGTCACGTACATATCAGGGTTGATATGAATGTCCAGATGGTGGTCAGACCCCCAAGATGTAGTCTCTCATGGAAGGAATAGGGTTGAAACCCCTTAGATACAATGCACAAAATTGTGAGTCATGTGCCCAAATACCCTGCATAACAATTCCCAACATAGGAGTAGGCTGTGATAACACACATGCACAGTGGTAAAAATGGTGAATGTGTCCATGAAGGCATTTGTACATACTCAAAACACAAGCACAGTGAGTGGCATGGCACCGACGAATGAGCAGTAGACATCTGTGAGCAGGCATGGCCATTGTTGAAGGTACCCGTCACCAAAAAAGGAAATGTGTACACATGTCAGCAGTGGCACAACAATTGTGCAACTGTCTGCAGTGAAGATCTCAGGTGTCGAGATTTAACCAGTGGAAGCATGATGTCGCCTGTCTAAGCGGACACTTGCAAGCCTAGCTGGTGGAGGTCCGGAGTGCGATGTGCCCAATGTGAGAGCAAGCACGCTCTTCCCCCAGCTGAGTATCCTGCTCCCCGCCCATAACTGCGACGGATGCTGTACTTACCCCTCCGCTTTGGTTACCGTTCGGTGGCAGATGGCAGGCGTTCTCACTGCCCTGGAACTGCACTCTTCGTACGACGCTGCGTCCCAACGTACTTGCGGCGCCTGCTCTACCAGCTCACTAGCGCCCCCACTATGGCTCTGAAGATTGCGACTAACGCTACTGCGAAGACAGCCGCGGCGGCCGCCGCGAGAAGAGCGCGGAGTGAGGTTGCTCCTGCACCTAATGAGAATGCCATGACAGGCATGGATAACTCTCCGGGGCAAGTCTCCAATCAACGCCAGGCGGAATTGAGGAGAGGGAAGGGCGCTACAACTGCCGGTAATAGCAGGCAGAAACCAGGTGGTCCCTCGGTGGTTGAGCTGCTACAACGGAGCAAAGAGGCAGCAACTATTGTGAGTACTGTTCCTGTGAATTCGCTCGAGGGGAATTCTGGTGGTGCGGCTGGGGCAGCTGCTGGGGGTCGGGCCGCTGTCGGTGGCAGCTCAGTAGCAATGCTTCACACAGACACTGTAACCTATGATAAATCTATCTGCTCGGAGGTCTCTCTTATTGTCGAAAATAAAGGGGGTCATCAACCGGAGCTATTGCAGGGGCTAGCCAATGAAATCACGCAGTCATCCACAAGTATATCGTCCCCTAATGTAGATGGCATTTGCTCGATGGTAGAAGGAGTGCTACTCGCTAACAATGTATCAAATCAGCTGGATAGGCTCCCAACGACCTATCAAGAGTCTATATGTCAAATGGGGCATGAAGTGGTTACTATGGTACCAAAGGACGGGGGGGAAGAGAAGAAAGAACAGAGCGACTGTTTCTTCTCACTAACCGAGGAAGCAGAATGGTCAGAAGATGCTTTAAGTACGTCACAGGGGGCTAGCAGTTTGGAATCAGATCTGGACCTCGAAGAAAGCGATGAGGACCTACCATATACAACAAAAAAAGGCATCGGCCGTCCGAGAAAAGTGAGTAAGCAGAGAAAGGACCTCTCTTGGGATTATTCTGCTAATACCCGACTGTCAGGAACTGGTGATAGCTCTGCTGCCGCCACAAAACCTGAAGGCCCCTCTACTTTGGAGACAATTCACCAAGCCATTATGGCCCATAGAGAGGAAGCGCACCACGACAGCAGAAAAATCCAAGCAGGGTTGGCGAAGATGCAGGGAGTAGTCCGCAAATTATCCAAAGCCTTTTCTAATATGGGTGAAAGAGTTACGCAGCTGGAGGATAGTGTAATGGGAGCCGAGAGCGATACGCTAAAGGCAGTTTCAATGGTGGAGGTTCATGAGGCCCAGATCAAAGACATACATTGGAAGCTGGAGGAATCAGAGAATCGTCAGAGAAAGAACAACCTGTTTTCTTCAGCTTTCCCCGAACTATCAAACTGGAACTGGGCATCTGAGATACAAAGGGCTCATCGCATCCCTTTCAAACGGCGCCTACCGACGAAGGAAGGAGACAAACCACGGGCTAACCTGGTCTTTTTCGGGAATTTTCTGTTTAGACATGCCGTCTCAAATAAGGCAAGCCCGGACGCCAGGAGGACAACTGGGAAGATAACCTTTTTTGTTAGGCCGGACTTCTGCCATATCACGGTGGAGAGGCGTTGGAGGCTCAGGCAGATGCTGAAGCCGTTCCAGGACAAAAAGATCCAGGCATTTCTGATTAACCCAGCGCAATTGAAAATTATTAACCAGGGGGCTATCCGATACTTCTTATCGGAGATTAAGGCTAAGGAGTATCTAGATTCCCTGGGCTAAAGGTGTTGGGGGTTTCAATCACCTTCTTCAAAAAAAAAAACATTTTTTTGCTGGTTTGAGATATTGGATAGAAGTGTGAAGTTTTGAATAGCGGGGGGTGGGGAATGAAGCGGGGCTTGCCTTTTTGCGGAAAGGTTTACACACCGGTCACAATGGTTAGAATTAGATGTGTGTTTATCAGGACCGACTACCTTCTAGGCTCGCGCTCATCACAACACGGACCTTGGTCTGAGCGCTTCCAGGGCGGGGCAGGTAGCTTCCAGAGGGGGGGGGGATTGGGGGAGGGAGGTCACAGGGTAGAGGGTGGTAGGGTGCAGGAATTGGGCACTTTGGATGGGGGGCGGGTCTGGGGGTTGGAAAAGAGGAAATTATTGGAAACGTGCACAGTAGGTATAATTCTAAGGTTGAAGACTCAGTTCTCAGACAAAAGGCATCATGAGGAAGCTCAGGATTTGTACGTTGAATATCGGGGGGATGAATGATGGGCTAAAAAGACAGAAATTGGGACATTTTGTTACATTGAATAGCCTAGATGTTATCTGTATTCAGGAAACGCATCTGCCATGGTCCAAGAAAAATCTCCTAAACCTCAAAGGTTTTGAGCTTGCAGGCTGCTCAAAGCAAACATCCATGATCAGGGGGGTTGCCATTTTAATCAAAAGCTATCTCGGTGGATGTAAACGGTCCTTATCAGATGTGCTTGGTAGATGGGCCATTGTGGAACTAAATATAGGTATCACCATATGTACAATATATGGCTCAAACCAACATATTTGATAGCTTGGAAGTGGAACTACTTAACTGGCCACACCCGATGATAGTCTGCGGGGACTTCAATATCTCTGCGGATTTTACGACCGGACTAAATAACATCAACTATTTAGGGCGCAAACCTAAGGTGCTCAGAGCTGTGTCAGCATTAGTTAACACTCATAACCTGCTGGATGTCTGGGGGTATAAGGAACCGCAAAATCCGGGTTTTACCTATTTTTCCTGTCCCTTTAAAAAATATACAAAGCTTGATTATGTGTTCATTTCCCAAACGGAGGTAGGTAAGATAGACATACGCAAACTGCCTAAAGTAATCTCTGATCATAGTCCTTTGATTCTAGTATACGAAAATGATAATCTATCCTCTCCACCTTTCAAATGGATGTTTGAGAAGAGATTATTAGCTAACCCGGAGTATGTGAACCATCTTAAAAACTGGGCTCAGGGTTATTTTGATACAAACAGATATAGTGCCTCCCCTACTACAGTGTGGGATGCTTTTAAGGCAGCACTAAATGGGGAGACTATTAGCTTTGTAGCCTTTCAAAGAAAAAAAGCAAGCGATATTCATGATTCCCCCATGGTTCAGCTGGCTCAGGGAGAAGAACAACATTTGAGAGATATTGTGCAGAGGAGCGATACCAGTGAAAGTTTAAGTAAGATTCCAGCACTGAAGGCAGAAATATATATATGGCAGATGCTCAGAGAAGTGCCGACAACTATCAGATCTCCATGGGGAAATTGTATGAGACAGGAGAACAAGCCGGCAAGTTATTGGCCTTGAGGATATGGCAAGTAGTAAGTAAAAACCATTTAGCTAAAATTCAGTCAGGCAATCAGACGTATACAGGCCCAAAGGATATAAGACAGGTGTTCAAGGAGTTTTATCAAAATCTGTATCAAGAAGAGGCTAGGGCGGATCCAGCGAGCCTGGCTTTTGACGATCTAGGGCATCCACTTTTGGTTCATGAGTGGAACATACTAGATAGGGATATAGAACTAGATGAAGTCCTGTCAGTTCTCCAGAACGTACCATCCAGCAAAGCCTCTGGGCCTGATAATATCCCCGCCGAAGTATATAAATGCCTACAGGATATACTTGCCCCAATACTGCTGGATTTATTTACTGGCATTGTCTTGACTGGTATTACCCCGGATTCATGGACGGATACCAACATTATAGTCTTCCATAAAAAGGGCAAAGCAAGGGAGGATCCGGGGTCGTACCGCCCTATATCCCTCATAAATACAGACAAGAAACTATATATAAGGTCATGGCTAATAGGCTGGGAGGGGTCATTGGCGGATTGGTCTCCCCTTGGCAGCACGGGTTCGTGCCGGGCAGGGGCACAACAGACCATACTAGACACGCCATTGCCTTGTTTGATGCCCTTGCTGCCTTGGGGGGTCGCGGCGCCATGA
The DNA here is from genome assembly GCF_964261635.1 of Lissotriton helveticus. NCBI lineage: Eukaryota > Metazoa > Chordata > Amphibia > Caudata > Salamandridae > Lissotriton > Lissotriton helveticus. The sequence goes on along the minus strand of NC_136065.1, from coordinate 1,306,174,893 downwards.
TCCTTCTCGACGCCGAAAAAGCCTTCGACCACGTGACCTGGATGTATTCATGGGGGATATTGAAACAGAGGGGCCTTGGCCCTAAAATAATTAAGGCTATAGGGGCTATGTATGTGGACCCCTGTGCAAGCATACAGTTAATGGGAGGAGTGTCGGATAAAATCCTCATTTCCCGGGGGACCCGGCAAGGCTGCCCCTGCTCCCCAATCCTTTTTGCTTTATATATCGACCCGTTAGTGAGAAGGATATTGGGTAGTGGGGTCTTGAATCCATTGGTATTGGGGGCTTTGAGACAAAGTTGCTGGCCTACGCTAATGACCTGGCAGTTCTAACTCCTGATCCTGCTGCTGCAATGTTGGACTTGGAGGCAATAACTACAGAGTTTGGTCGCTGCTCAGGTTATCTACTTAACGTAAATAAAACCCATATAATTTGTACAAGTAACATTATTAAACATGACAGCAGATACACGGACTTGGCAACCTATCTGGGGGTTAAAATTAGCCCATCGATGGAGTCTATAGTCAAAGAGAATTATGATCCACTGATCAGTCAGTTACATCGGAGCTAAAACGGATTGATTCTTTCCATCTTTCATTAATCAGTAGAATTAATGTTTTAAAGATGGCTATGATGCCCAGATTTCTCTACCTTTTTCGAGCAATACCATTAATGCTGGGGGAGAAGTTGCTCAATTCCATCGAGAGCACATTCACCAACTTCCTGTGGCAGTATAGCAAGACAAGATGTGCATTAAAATATTTAGCGCTTCCACAGGAAAGAGGTGGTTTAGGTGCCCCCAACATTAGGTGTTATCTTCTGGCTTCCCTGCTTAGTCAAATGGCGATACTTCTGGGCAATGCTACAACAGCTAGTCATAGGTTTCCAGGTAGTATTTCCCCACCCACTATTTATGAATTACTGATGGGGAAGGAGGCGGTGGGGTCACTTCTACGCAATACTGATCGGCTATATTACAACAAAAAAAGATACAAGGTATTGGATACGGCATGGTGGGTCTGGAAAGAAGTTAAAAAATCTTTAGGCATTTTGAAATTCAATCCCTATACACCATTATGGAATTCTAAACTTTTTCCCTACCTCAGCTGTGATGGAGGGTGGTCTGAATGGGAATCCCTGGGAATCCATAGAATAGGGGATATATGGGTCGGCTCCTCCCTTATGGGCTTTCAGGATCTACAACAGAATTACAGATTGGAATCTAAACATAGCTTTAAATATATGCAAATATATAAAACACTGATGGCCATTAGACCGAGACTTAACCCAGGTGGAAGAGTTAACATCCTTGACTTTCTCTTGGGTGGGGGGGACCAAGACCGGCACGATCTATGAGGCCCTCTCGGAGACTTGGCAAGATGATATGGAAAAAGTCGAGGCATCGTGGGCTGTTAAACTTGAGGACCCGGATGTGGATCTGGACAGAGCGCTGCTGATGGCAGAGAGCTTATTCCGATCCACATACCTAAGGGCACAACATTATAAAACATTATTTAAACTGTATTACACCCCAGCCAAGCTTTTTGAGTGGGGCAAAAGAGATGATGACAAGTGCCCTAGATGTGTGGGGGGGGCGGCTAATTTAGTCCATATGTTCTATGATTGTACCACGCTGAAACAGCTTAAGGCAGAAATGGCAAAAATTTGGGAGGGGCTGCTAGGGATTAAGATCACCCTATCCTCGGTTCTAATGATATTTGGATTTGATTTTAAGTTAAATCTGAAAAAAGAGGCCGAAGCATTTGTATTTATCGGTATTGCAGTCCTTAAAATATTGGTGGCCGCACGCTGGAAGGACTCTACGGCACCCTCTTTCCAGATGTGGCTATCTAGACTTCTCGGTATTCACAATATCGAAGCCGCCTTATATTCCCGAAGGGGCAGGAGGATGAGGGTGTTGGGGCAGAGTATCTGGGCTCCTCTTAAAAGCTGGAGGGATGCTAGAAAGCACTAGGTACTGCTCCGCTTTGTATGCCTGTTTAAATGTTTAAATGTTTTAAATATTATTAGTCTTGATATGCTTTAACACATGGTGGTTATTATTGCTAAAAAGAGGTTTAAGATGAATCTGCCCTATGTAGCCAGAGGGTTTGCTAGAAAGCTTTTAGATTTCGCCCTTGTTTTGTACTTATGCCCTTTTTCAGGATATGCACTGTTTTACTTTATAACATGATGTTCTTTTAATCTTCATAAGACATTCAAGATGAAATGATACTGATTGTTTTTAATAAGATTCAAACTGATGTATTTAATGGAAAAGATATTGGTTGTACACATGATTCCAATTTTAATTCAAACATTTTTTTAAAAAAAGATCTCAGGTTTCACAGAGGAAGGAATGCTCCTTTGGACAATGTCTCTAGCCAAACTTAATCCACACAACCAATGATTAATTGCAGAGACATTGTGATGGCACACAGATACCATGGCCCACCTCATGACTATCAACCAAAAACATCTTTCAGAACCCCAAAACATTACCATGACACCAACTCCAGGGCCCTCGTCACCAACATCAAGTACCTGAAAAGCAATAGTGTTGAACGTAAAATAAAAGGCTTTATTCAGCATGAACAAAAAAGAAGTGCAAAAATGAGTCTCTGCTCATATAAGGCCAATGGCCAGTCAAGACAATAGTCCTACTAGGGGGACGTTGGTTAGGCCGTCTACCTCAACTTTCCTGCACATGGATCTGTTAATGGGATGTGGACCCTTGGAGGGCATCATGGGGGGCAGGACCAGGCACCACAGGGTCAGGAGTGGTAGGGGTATGTGGGGTGGGTGCAGGGGCGGACACATCTTCCTCAGTGCAGTGTACAGCGCCGAAGGTGGACTCATACTCAGCGCTGCACACTGCAGCCAGTTCGGCCAGCCCAACCCCTACACCCGAGGACACAATTGGAGTGGAGGTAGAGGGCTGTGAGGGTTGCGCACTGTGACTATGGCTGTGTGTATGTAGTCTATGCCCAGTCCCCTTGGGTGTGCTTACAGCCCCCTGAGTTTGCATGCCAGGAGGTGTGCGCTTCGACTTTTGTGGGGGGGTGCTGTCTGGGTCTGTTGTGGTGCGTGATGGTGTCTTCCTGCGTGTGCGTTTGACAGGTTTGGGAGTGGGGAGTGTGGATGGGTACGAAGGAGGGTGAGGTTCCGTAAAAATTATTACGATGTTCTGGGCATTGCCGAATATGGACGAGTTTGGTATCTACGAACCGCAAATGACGAGTTCGGCAAGTGTGCGAAATTTCGCTACACTACCTGCCAGGGTTCGTCTAATATTACGTGTTCTTCATCTGAACCCTCGGGTTCCATTTTAGATACAGCATCCATTTTGTTTCTTGCCCTCACGTAGTCAGCAAGCAGGTAACTGTTCGCCCCCTGACCCTCTAGTTCCCAAGTCTTGCGGAAGACGCATATTCCTTTCATGCGTCTTTATGGCCGGAGGAATGACACAGCAAAGGCAGATGGCACAGCTTGAGGGTAATTTGGTTGTGCCGGCTTATTGTGACAGCCTTGCAGGCGATGGGATCCAACTCTTTGGTCCTACGATCATGCTTCCGATATTACCCCCACACTCTTTTCTCTACACGTGTCTGACTTCCTTGCAGCTGCTCTTGTCTCTCCTTCTTTGTCATTTACAACTCTAATGGGTGTGCCTAATGGTGGGAAGATGTACTTTTACAGTTGGGAACCGGCATGGCTATTGTAATTATGTTCCGGGATTCTGAACACATGAAAGCGACCCTTTTGAAGTCTACTGTGGGAACCGGATTGTAATCTTTTGTCCACATGTTATGCAATGGCAACATTCTGTATAAAAGAGAGCGACCTACATATACAATTTGAAGCAGACTCGCAGAACTACGCCATGTACTTCTTATGACTCTTGTTTCCCTGCAGTAATAAAAGCTGATCTTTGACGCCGAAGGAAGTGTCCCGTGTCTCTGTAGTTTGTGCGCCGAAACAGGTATCCCATGAAGGTTATAGGTGTTGTTCCCTGGCACCGCTGGTACTGTTAAAAGTCCAGTCCTTCAGTTGGCGCCCAACGTGGGGCGACTTCAGCGGTACCGGTCCAAAGCCTGATGATCGTGAGGAACTTCGTGTGAAATCTCCGAGGGAAGGTGCACCCCGCTTCATCGACCCTGTTGTCGAAATAAGTGGCCCGAAGTTTTTCCCTGCGAAGATTCCCGCCTCCTGACGGCTGCGACGGACCGATGCCCTGACTGTCGACCTGTCTTCGACGCCCGGCGCAGACCTTATGTACAAGCGAGACGACAGACGGGCCTTCCTGGTGACGCCATTGAAGTTCTGAGTTAAGTATTTTGTGGGTCGCTCCCAGTCCTTAGTGGTTGTTCTAGCTTCTTGAAAGCTTTGTTGTTAGCCTTTAAGGCTTTGTTGTAATAGCTCTCCGAGCTTTGTAATAGCCTTAAGGCTTTGTTGTATTGCATGGTTCCATTGCATTTGTGGTTCTTAGTATTGGTCCTTAGTATTATTTGACAGTTGCAATTGCCAAAAACCGAGGGTTTTGATTTACACAAGGTTTTATTGCTTCGGTAATCCTTGAAGTTTGATACTAGGTTAGTGTGCACGATGCCTAGCCATAGGGGTTTGTTTAGTATTTTCCAATGTTGCGCAATGGATTCCCGGTTGGAGGACTCATGTCCGATACCTCCAGTTGGAACTCCGATACATGATCTTTATAGTCGACATGGGGTGGGTCCTATAATATATAATGATTACTGGGTCCGCTATACAAAGAAAGACGGTGACCTTAGATGGCCACCACATGGAACTTTTGAACTTTCGATTTTAGATAATCTTGAGGCTAAATTATTTTTAAAGAAAGCTAGGCCAGCTATGTTTGATTCCTTTCGAATATGGCGTAAAGAGGCCAAGCAGAAAGAAATCAAACAACTTAAAAAGGATCAGAAGCAAGGGTTCGTTCCGATAATGCAAGCTATACGAGAATGTAAACAGGACAAAGAAGAAAGGGAAATGGAAATCTCTACTAGATTGCATCATATGAAAATAGATAAATGTTACCCGGTTTTACCGAATAATCTAGAAAAGAAAGAAGAAGATTTAAAGGAGGATTCCTTGTTATCATATTTGATGAAATCACCACCTCCTTACGTACAGGGTGCTACTGCTCCTGTAGCTCCTCCTGTAGTTCCCCCTGTTGTTCCTCTTGTTGCTCCAGCGGCTGCGGGCCAGCCCGTTGTTAACCCTACGTTTGTTCTACCTCCTGTCCTTGTTCCTACTGCTCATGTACCTGTACCTTCGCAGACTGTTGTTTCTGCTACTCCGACTATCTTGTCAGTTCCTACTATGCCTTCCTTCACCTCCAGTGTTGTTGCCCCTGTTTTTCTTTCTCCTTCTGTTCGTAAGCGTGTTCCTAACTCTGTTGCTACCCTTTATTCACCTCTTTCCGGTCCGTTATTTTCGTCTGACTCATCTGAAATTCCTCAGAGACGGAGTCAGATCCCTAGTGGTAGGGAGAAAGAGACATTAATAACCATGGCACATAGGTGGATAAGACATCCTGCTAATTACACTCCACGTGTGGTCTTCGACACGTTTTCTCAGTTTAATGAGCCTACGCAGAGATTCGTGTTTGAAGAGATGTGTAACTTTTTGAGGGAAGAATGGTATAATGATGATGTAGATAACGTACCGCCCGACATAATTGAACTTCAGAGTCACTTTTCGAACGGTATGATTATAGGAGACAATGTACGACGTGCCGTGGAACGTTTATTAGCGTTCAGATCCACAGCACATTCTCGGGTGTCATCAGATGATACCACTGAGAATTGGAAAGCGGTTCCTGGTCAGTATCCTATGAGAGAGGTTCCACCACTGTGGGTGCCTGGTGATCCTAATGCAAACCCTGTGGTTCTACCGCATTTTCGAAGGGTATGGATACATCTTCCATGGAAACGATCGGAAGTTTTGCAAGTGAAGCAATCCTTACCCGATCCGCGTAAAAATCCGGCTGGTTATTATAAGGAGTTATCACAACTGGTGGAAGCTTCTATTATGAACCTTGCCGACATCGACATGTTGTTTGGCAATGTTGTACCGCAACCAGTTTGGGCTAAAATCCGTCAAGCGAATCATGCAGTTGAATTAGGGGGTGATTGGGCTGCACTGCTAGCAGCTGATGCATTACAAGTTGGTGGGGCTAAGCCTGACCAGTTGATCTTGGATTTGCCTCAGAAAATAATTACGCTCATGAAAACTCTTATGCCAGCGATGAAGGTGAACTGGGATAAGTTATCAGCTTGTAAGCAAAAGAAAGACGAGAGTGTCTCGGATTTCTTTACAAGGTTTGAGGAAGCGTTTGTCGACCACAGCGGTCAGGACATGGGAGCTGAGGGAGGCCAGCGGTTATTTGTTAACAAATTTGTGTCGAATTTGTTGCCTGAATTAAGCAACAAACTGAAAAATTCAGAGAGTGCGTGGGCAGTTTCAACCCCTGCGCAAATACTAGCAACGGCCCAGTATTATGAGAATAGGGAAAAGGAAGAAAGTGATCGTGTAGAAAAGAAAACGAAGGAGCTCAAAACGAAGGTTTTGTTGCAGCAAGCATACCCTCCACGATCAAACCAAACTGATTCACAACAGCAGTATCGACCACGAGCACAGTCCGATAGGACACAGCCGCGCTCTGACAACTTTGATTACAGATCTTCACTTGGGTATAATCAGTGCGCATATTGTAGGAAAGAGGGACATCTAAAATATGATTGTCTTGCCTTACGGGACCGCCTAAATGGTGTGTCAGCACGAGGAAATCGTGGTAGTGGTCCCCAACAGGCATCACGAGGTAGAGGTCGTGGTTCATCCCACAATCAGATTGATCGCCATCAAAATCAATCGGATGCGAATAATTGTTTTGACCAGCGAAATGCGGGGTCAGTCCGATCTGCACAGTATAATGTGGATGATTATTACGTAGAGCATGAGACTGTTGTAAATGATCATTACTAGGACAGCCAACGACAAAGAGAGGGAGTAGTGTCAGTTCCGGTCGATCAGAGTGGGCCTTACGTTGCAGTGGCTACATCGGGTGTAGTTGAGCCTTTTCTGTTAGACACTGGTACGACGAAAAGTTCCATCATGCATTCGAAACTCCCTGGCGCACCTTTGTCTGGCTTAACGAACGTTTCCGTTGGATTCTCTGGCGCCCCTGTTAGCAACCCAGTCTCTAGTCCTTTGCCTCTTATGATTGGTCCTCGTGAGCTAACGGCTCCACTGATTCTATCTACAGGTTGTGGTGAAAATCTTTTGGGCCTGGATTTGTTGAAACGATTATATGCAACATTGTATTGTTCCCCCGAAGGAGTGGAGCTTACATTGGGACGGAGAGTGATCTCTCCCATGTATTTGTCGGTCGATAAATTCCCACCGGAATTGAGTTCTCTCCCTGCGTCCCTATGGGCCACAGGTCCCAATGATATGGGCCTGTTAGACATTCCACCCTATGTGATTCAATTGAAACCAAATGCGCGATTACCACGTTTACCTCAATATCGTATTTCTCTTGAGGGCGAACGAGCGCTGTTAGCAATCGTTCATGATCTCATTGGAAAAGGTGTTGTTGAAGAAACTCGTGGAAATGTGTGTAATAGCCCTGTATTACCAATTCTGAAACGAACTGACCCAACTAAACCTCCTGTGTATCGTTTTGTAATAGACTTAAGAGAAGTAAACAAAATAGTGGTTCCACAATTTCCTGTAGTTCCCGACATTACGGCTTTACTAACAATGATTCCGGCATCTGCCTCCTGGTTCACAGTGATCGATCTAAAGAATGCTTTCTTTAGTATTCCGATTGCCGAGGAAAGCAGAGACCTATTCGGATTCTCATTAGGTGGTTGCAGTTTTAGGCTAAAACGCGCTCCACAGGGCTACTGTGAGAGTCCGTCAATCTACAGCCAAGCACTTAAAGGTCAGCTTGATGCCTTTGTTTTACCAACGGGTGCAGCTTTGATTCAATATGTTGACGATCTTTTAGTGGCAGCTGATACAGAAGCTATTTGCAAAACGGCTACAGTATCATTGTTACACTATCTACATAACTTACACCACAAGGTATCGCCTTCAAAGCTACAGTATTGTTGTCAAGAAGTTACCTATTTAGGTCACTTATTGACAAGAGAAGGGAGAAGGTTGACCCCAGAGAGAATTGCAGCGATTTCCCGAATGACTGTACCAAAAACCCAGAGAGATGTTCGTGCCTTTTTAGGTATTACGTCCTATTGCAGACAATGGATTCCAAATTTTTCATTGTTGGCGAAACCATTGATAGCCCTTACGTGCAAGGATGTTTCATCCCCATTGCCTTGGACTGAAGAGTGTCAGAAAAGTTTTTCGGAATTGCGTGATGCGTTGTGTTCGCCTCCTGTGTTGGGCACTCCTGACTACAGTAAGCCATTTACACTATACGTTCACGAGAGGGATGGTTGTGCGTTGAGTGTCCTGACACAACCTTTTGGTGGTAAGCAACGCCCATGTGCCTATTTTTCTTCGACTTTAGACCCAGTAGCAAGAGCTTTGCCAAGTTGTTTAAGGGCAACAGCGGCAGCTGCGGCGTCCATTCGACAGTCCGCAGGTCTAGTCATGAATAATATGCTCACGGTAATGGTTCCGCATGCAATTGACACTCTATTGAATCGAACGAAAACTCAACATCTGACGAGCGCAAGATTGTCTGGATATGAGTTGACGTTGCTGGCCAGTCACATACGGATAAAACGATGTAATGTGTTGAATCCAGCAACATTGCTGCCGATCGACACAGAATCAGGTGGTGAAGCAGTACATGACTGCTATCTCAGAACTGAAGAGGAAACTAAGGGTCGTATTGACCTAAAAGATACTCCATTGACAGATCCCGATGGTACTTTGTATGTGGATGGTTCCTGTTTTAAGTTGCCGAATGGTGATGTGACGACTGCGTATGCTGTAGTAACATTGAGAACGATTGTGGAAAGCGCAAGATTAAGTCAGAATTCGGCTCAGGCTGCCGAGTTAATCGCTTTGACGAGAGCGTGTGTGTTTTCTAAAGATAAACGGGTGAATGTGTTTACAGATAGTCAGTATGCGTTTGGTGTGGCACATAGTTTTGGACGACTGTGGAGAGAGAGAGGATTCCTTACGTCGCATGGCACGAGGATTCAACATGGTCAGCTTGTAAATGATCTTTTAGATGCACTCACATTGCCTAAACAAGTGGCCATAGTCAAATGTAGCGCACATCAGAAAGTAACAGATGATGTGGGTCGTGGAAATGCGTTTGCGGATGAAACGGCTAAAGAGACGGCTAAAGATTTGACGAACAGAATGTATGTTACGAGCTCAGTGAGATGGTCAACAGAGACTGGTATGTGTGAAGACACATTTGAAAGTGTGAAAGGAATACAGAATGAAGCCACTGAGACGGAAAGGACTAAATGGAGAGAGAGCACGGGAAGATTGGATGAGAATGGATGTTGGGTTGATTTATCAGAGAAGCAGAGATGGATGTTACCAGATGCGTATGTGCTCGCTGTTGTTACAATGGCTCATGGTATGGCGCACATCAACACGAAAGGCATATGCAAGTTGTTGTCTCATGTATGGAAAAATGATGGGATTACTAAGTGCGCCGAGAGAGTGGTTAAGAATTGTATGGTGTGTTTGATGCACAATCCTGGTAAGGGCACCCCCACTCCACCTGGTCATTTTGCCCCTCCTACGTACCCTTTCGAAGTTATCCAGTTGGACTTTATCCACATGGACCGATGTAATAACTTGAAGTATGTGTTGGTTGTGGTGTGTGCATTCTCTAGGTGGATTGAGGCCTACCCCCTTAAGGATAATACGGCTTTATCCACGGCAAAAATTTTGCTCAAAGAGTATTTTCCCCGCTACGGAATGCCTCGGGTCGTATGGTCGGACAACGGAAGTGAGTTTGTTGGGAGTGTGATGAAGAGTGTGTGTCGCGGTTTAGGGATTGTACAAAAATTTCATAGTGCAAACCATCCACAATCAGCAGGCTTGATGGAGGGATATAATGGCACTCTAAAACTAAAATTGGCTAAAATTCAGGCAACAACTGGTTTATCATGGCCCGACGCTTTGCCTCTGGCTCTCCTGTCAACCAGGGCAACTGTACACTCTCGAGTAGGGCTCAGCCCATATGAGATTGTGTTCGGTCGTCCTGCTAATATATGGGGAGTCCCAAGACCTAAGGAATTTGACAGAATTGAATACCCTATGTTGATTGATTATCTCTATGATCTAACTGCTAAATTGAGTTTGATTCATCAACAGGTCTTTGAGTCTCTGCCATCACAAACAGAGGGTCCTGGTCATCGACTTCAACCAGGGGACTGGGTCCTCGTTAGAAACTACGGACGAAAACGAAACCTAGAACCAAGATTTGTGGGCCCGTTTCAAGTACAGCTGGCTACGAGGACGGCGGTTCGATTACACGGACGTCGGAACTGGGTACATGCTACCCACACGAAGCGAGTCCCGTTTCCTCTGCCGTCGGACACCTGGATGAGAAGAGGTCTTTCTTCATCTGAGACCGACACTCCACCACATTTCGTTCCATTCAGCGAAGCTCGGCTTGTATCTGACACCGGTGCTGATTCCTCTCAAACAATTTCCTCCACGTCAACCTTGGAAAATTTGACTGTCGAACAATTGCCTGAACAATTGAACACTCCTTTGCCGTCCAATCCATTGTTTGAAGATCAGACTCAACCTGGAAGTAGCCGATATTTTCTTCGTCCACGAACAAGCCACAAATAAAAAGATTTTTTTGTTTATAGGTTCTACGTTACTCTGAAAACAGTGGACATTATATATATTGTGTATCTTTTTCTTTTTTCGTACAGCCAAGAACATTATTTAGTTAGAACCTACCATCCAGGTTGACCGTAAGGCCGTGCGGGTACTTCCTTCTGTTTAGCAGCTATCGACACAAGGTTGGTTTCTATTATCAATTTCTGGGAATTCCTGGGAATTGATAACCGCTACTCAGAACGAAGTGCGTCAAGAACGTCGCGGACGGTCGTTAGGGGATGGAATCATCATTGTCTGAGCTGTCGAAAAGAGAAGAAATGTTGGCGCAAAGATCTACATTGCAGAAAATATGTCATACAAAATGGTTTTTCTCACAAGTAATCATACTGTTTCTCACCATATCTATGCTATTGGTAGGAGGAATATATTATGGGTCTCAGTTCTTATTGTCTTCTGCTACACCTACTCTTCCATCTCATGATCAATATTTCATTTCTACTGTTTCTCCACATTCCTTTTATCCTCTGCCTCAACACGAACAAATCAGACGTGCGGAATTCAGAAACAACTCTTTTATACAACTCCTGCATCAGCATCAGTTAGTGGTAAACACTACCAATTGTTGGGTGTGTGGGTTAATGCCACATACTATGGATAAAGGTATTCCGTACCTAGTTCTGCCTTATAGTGCACAAGGGTCAGCTCGAGCATTACAAACTATGTTCCGTAGCGCACTAGATTCCTACCCCCATCGAGAACCACGCTCAGCAAACTCTGGTCCTGGCCCGTACCACAAGACTCTGGCGAGAGCTATTGCAGACTTAGATAGAGATATTTTTGACGCATCGCTCATCCCAGAGGAAGAGGTGCGAGCATATAAGGAACTAAGTGAAGCTGAGTACAGCTTATCAGTGGGTGAGAGGCAGCTTAAAAGCTCGCCACCGATATGGATTGTACCTCACCTTGGTAATTTCTGCTTGAAAGGTCTTGGTCGAAATCCGAGAGCTCAGTTTGGGGAGAGTGCTTGTACCGAGACATATGTCTTACCGACACTCTCCTCCCCTGTCTTCCTACCTGCCAAGGGTACCTACTTTGTATGTTATGATCGAGCCTATACGTGGTTACCTCATGACTTCTCGGGTATCTGCTATATTGCAAATCTTTTGCCTCCGACCTTCACTGTGGCCTCTGATTATCACAGAAATAGAATTGTAAGAGGTGTGATTAGCAAAGAAGATACTTCCGGACAAGAGGCGGGAGACTTCTTTAAGGGTTTCCTACCGTTCTGGGGACCGATGGTTAATAGCAGGAACCTGAGACAGTTAACTCGTGTAGTAGAATCAACTGCCAACATAACTGCAAATGCCCTTGGTAATTTAACAGCCGAAGTTCAGGCGGATAGACTGATGACGTTGCAGAACCGTATGGTTCTAGATATCGTTCTAGCAGATAGAGGTGGGGTTTGTAAAGTCATCCATTCGAGCTGCTGCATATTCATACCTGATAACGCTCCAACGGTTTATCAAGCCATCTCTAAGTTGCACAAAATTTCGGAGTCCATACACGTGGACGAAGGAAATTGGACGCTTCTGGGATGGTTTTGGGGTCTGATATCGACTTGGGGTTGGAAAATTCTGATGATCACAGGGGTTGTTGTGACATTTCTGTTCTCATGTTGTCTTTGTGTGCAATGTGGTCCTGCCTTATGTGGCCTTTGTGCTACGACGTGTATAAGACAGCCTGTTGTCACCAAAGAGGCATTGAAGGATAGAATAATGTATCAACAACATCTGAATGATCTGATGAGTATCGAAATCGATTATGATTCCGACTAGTGCTTGCCTACATGAGGGCAAAAGGACCGTCTGAGGTTCCGTAAAAATTATTACGATGTTCTGGGCATTGCCGAATATGGACGAGTTTGGTATCTACGAACCGCAAATGACGAGTTCGGCAAGTGTGCGAAATTTCGCTACACTACCTGCCAGGGTTCGTCTAATATTACGTGTTCTTCATCTGAACCCTCGGGTTCCATTTTAGATACAGCATCCATTTTGTTTCTTGCCCTCACGTAGTCAGCAAGCAGGTAACTGTTCGCCCCCTGACCCTCTAGTTCCCAAGTCTTGCGGAAGACGCATATTCCTTTCATGCGTCTTTATGGCCGGAGGAATGACACAGCAAAGGCAGATGGCACAGCTTGAGGGTAATTTGGTTGTGCCGGCTTATTGTGACAGCCTTGCAGGCGATGGGATCCAACTCTTTGATCCTACGATCATGCTTCCGATATTACCCCCACACTCTTTTCTCTACACGTGTCTGACTTCCTTGCAGCTGCTCTTGTCTCTCCTTCTTTGTCATTTACAACTCTAATGGGTGTGCCTAATGGTGGGAAGATGTACTTTTACAGTTGGGAACCGGCATGGCTATTGTAATTATGTTCCGGGATTCTGAACACATGAAAGCGACCCTTTTGAAGTCTACTGTGGGAACCGGATTGTAATCTTTTGTCCACATGTTATGCAATGGCAACATTCTGTATAAAAGAGAGCGACCTACATATACAATTTGAAGCAGACTCGCAGAACTACGCCATGTACTTCTTATGACTCTTGTTTCCCTGCAGTAATAAAAGCTGATCTTTGACGCCGAAGGAAGTGTCCCGTGTCTCTGTAGTTTGTGCGCCGAAACAGGTATCCCATGAAGGTTATAGGTGTTGTTCCCTGGCACCGCTGGTACTGTTAAAAGTCCAGTCCTTCAAGGGGGGGCGGACCGCTGCAGGAGGGAAACTGCTGCCGTCAGTGAGGAGTCCATGGACTGCATTAAGCGACGTTGGTCAGACATCGTAGCTCACATGCCCTCCATGAACGACAACAACTGTGTTAGGATTCGAGTATGGCCATGGAGGACATTCAGCATTGATGTCTGACCAACCTAAATCTGGCGGAGTAAGTCCACAGACTTCGCACTGAGGGCAGCAGGGGAGACAGGGGCAGGGGCTGCGGTGCCGGGGCCGAATGAGACATGAGGGGCTGCATGGACAGAAGGGACCGGAGCAACTGGGAGGGTGGAGATTGTTCTGGAGGAGTCGGGGACAGACACAGTGATGCTGCCAGGTGTTGCGGCATATTCCCCCTCCTCCTGGGAGTCAGAAGCGGATCCGTCTGCGTGGTAGGATGTGTCGCCTTCCAACAGGTCTGCAGTCTGACTCCCCTCACCCTCCGTGCCACTGGCTCCCTCCGACTCCTCAGCGCTGGTGGCACTGTGGCTGGGTCCCTCCTCCAGGTCCGTGCAGCTGTCTCCTCCTGTCTCTGTTGATGATGCTGTGGGCAAGGAGAAGAAACAGAAATGCATCAGTCACCTGTGCACATCTGACACATGAGCACAAAATCAGTAGGTCACACTGGAAATCATGGCATGTATCATGAGTAACAGCCAGATAACTCTGCACATATTTGAGCCTTGTACTGCCCAGTTGGTATAGACACAATGCTACTTGGACACAATGATACAAAGAACACACAAGGCCACAACTTGAATGAGAATTACACAGAGAAGTTAGTGTTTGTTTACAGGAGAGCAGATCAATACAATGAAGTGATGCCACCTCAAGTTCACAAATAAATAAACAGTAGTGGTGCCCCTCAGGGCAAACTAACCCACCACACTCCCCAAAGTGACGCCACACTCCGAGCCCTGTAAGTACATTTGGCAAAAAATATATGTAACTAAATGTTGGCATCTTGCGACTCACTATACTTGACACAATCAACATGTATTGAATGTGTTAATTCGCCATCTTGTGAAGAGAACACATATGTGCCTGCATGAAAGATCTCTCAAAATGAAATGCACACACACAACATTTACACATTCATTGAAACAGCTGGCACCCTTTAAGATAACACACTGCTAGAAACAAATGGCGTTGCATATTTGCCATATACATGGTCCAACGGAGGTCTTGATGTCTTGACACTCATTAGTTTGTACAATTGACAACAAAGAAGTTTCAAGACCTCAAGTCCACTGTGGGGACCTGTATATGGAGATCAAGGCACACCATTAATCACTAACACTGGCTTCTTTGAAAAGGTGCCAGCTTCTTTCAAAAAAGTGGAAATGTCGTTTTGTGTGCACTACCTTGTGAGACAACTATCATGCAGGCACATAAGTGTCCTTTACACAATTCGTCAGATTAACACAATCTAAACATGAGCAACTTTTAACAAGTGTTGTGAGTGCCAAGGTACAATCATTTATGTGACACAACTTGAAATATGTCAGTCCTCACATGGGCATCCATTCCCTGATTACACAGTTGCTTGCACATAAAATCTACTGGCTGTCATGTGGAGTGGCACACATGTCCCACCTCTGGACAATGCTTAACCAATTGGGCAAGCAATTGTGATGAACAAAATCATTGCTGCATTGTGGACACACCGTTATCCCCAGGCAAAATGTCAACACAGAAGTGTGCACACTAAGACAAAACAGTGTTGCATCTGAACTACATACATGTGGCAAAAATCATGTTTGGAACAAAATGACATAGGCTGCAAAGCCCCAACTGAAATCACTGGCCACCATCACAGGGGCAGTGTATGGTGAATCATTGTTCAGCCAATTCTCACACACAGGTCAGACCTGGCAAGGCTAAATCAGGTAGGCCCATGTAGACCTCTCCTGCACAACACCCCACCCCTCAGTCAATGTGATTGATACAGCTCAAGAAGTGAGAACTCTGAATCAGGGTAACAAAAACTGTGCAGCAACAATTCCAAAAGTAACCCAAGCTCACCTTGTGGGGCTGGCAATACATATTTGTGGCAAACAACCATGAACAGATTGTTGTGAATAGGCACACAGGCACTGCCCAGTGTGAGTATGCACTAGCCAAATCTTGTATCCCTGTCCAGTGGACACATGTAGCAGACACAGGAAAATACAAAGTATGCCAGGGACTAATGCCACAAAGACAGATCCATGCTGAACCCACATAGGATGGGCACAGTGTTGGATGACACACATGATTAGGAGGCCAGGGTGGCTCAGGGGACTGTAGTGGGCACACAGATCCGTGGGTGTGGAATGAGCTGACTGAAACATGAGTAACCGTCATGGCACTATTCCTATCTCCCACTGATGTACATCATGTCTAAGAACACAACATGTGTCATGCATGCTGCAAGGGTGTACAGTGGAAACCTCACACTCCTATGTTGAGACTCATCATCAGTGCAAACAAATATGAAGCCCAAACACAGTGCACAGGTCATGGCACAGGCAAGGTCCCAACACATGTCACAGACCAACCTCCCACATGATGTGGAATTCAATGTGCAGTCTTATTTTCTTGCACCCTAGATGAACATGTGCAAATGTGATTACACACAGACCAGGGGACACATGTTAAGGAGGGGAAGGGATGAAAATGAACACCAGGTGACTATGGGGAACCGAAAACACACTGCACATATAACCTGTCTGACCAGACAGCCCAACTGTGGGAATGTAGCCAGGCTTCAGAGCACCTCAAAAAGCAGGTGACACACAACACAACAAACAGCCATGTTCCTACCTCTTCCTTGCAGCTGTCTCTCCTGCAATTGCCTATCGAGGTCTGGAAACACGACTGCCAGGACCCGGAGCATGTGTGGGGTGAGGTGACGGCTGCCGCCATGCCGGCGTGGACGTTCCAGCTTCAGCTGGAACCAGGTGATACGCCGGGTCCAGCACCGGATGTCTTGCCACCTCTTCTGCACGTTGCGCAGCCGCCGGCGATGGCCCCCCGCAGACCTGACGGCCCTGACAATGTCCATTCAGATTTCCCCCTTCTCGTAGGCAGTTACCTGTCAGGAAGACAAAGTGAAACAACATCACTAAACCTGCTCCATGTCCCAGAGACACACACTTGCACTCCATTGATAATGTGAACAGGGCATAGGATGTTGACAGGACTTGCATCATTGTCCATGTGAACATGGCATTGAAAGGCAACAGATGGCGTAACAGGTGCAATACACTCACTGATCATGGCACACACTGGGCAACACATGCAACTGCAGGGTGTGGGACAGCACGTGCCAATCAGTCACATATCCCACTCCACTGTAGAACCCTCAGCAGACCAGACAGACACACCCTGGTACAGATCACTCGCCTGTCACTGACAACAGCGGATACAACCCTCACTTTGCACATGTGCCACTTTGTCAATGGGGTAATAGCGCACTTGAATGGTGTTGAGAATACTGATGCTCCCAAACTTGGAGGCAGCTCTCAAAGTCTCCAATGGGGCTCCAGCGAGTTCTTGGTGGTTTTGAGGCATTCTGCAAAGATCATGGTCTTGAGATCAATGCCTTGAAGACCAAATATATGGTCTTCAACTCCCCATCTCGAGTTCGCTCTAATCCATGTATTGGGTCTAATAAGTTGGAGAGGGTCCGAACCTTTGACTACTTAGGGATCACCATAAATGAAAAAATGTCATGGGTCCACCAACGGGAGAAAGCGCAACTAAAGCTGGCCCAAATAGCAGGCGGAATTACCACGCTAGTCGCCAAGAATAAATCCACTTTTAAGCCGGTGGGCCCCGCTTTAGAGAGCACAAGCCAGGGGAGCGGCTATGTATGGTAGTGAACTCTGGGGCCACATGTGCAATCGTGATCTGGTAGTAACCAAGAAAAATGTTATCAGACAACTCCTATTACTTCCTTCTAGCACACCCTTGCTGCCTATTAGACTTGACATGGCCCTGAGACCTCTGGACGTAGACATGGGCCTGTGGCCACTGTTATTCTGGCGTAGGATTTGGAGAGTTCCTGAGCTAGCCAACTATAGGGCAGAATGCAAGAAATTCTCGCTTTCCCAAACATCGGGAAGATCCCCTGGCTAAATTTTATTAAGAAAGAACTAATTAAATTGGGGATTCCTACCCTTTGGTCAGACCCGCTTGTCCCGGGATTACACGGAGGCAGCTTATCATCCAGTACCAGGAAACCAAACTTGCGATCCATATGCAAGGAACTTCCCATGGCACCTTAACGTCATCTTTTTTAATAATTAAGGACAGATATAGGTTTGAAACTGCCCTAGACATTATAGCCCCAACATCAATTAGGAAACTGTATCTCCAATGGAGGTATGGTAGTTTACCGCTACGTGCCCTCACTAGTAAATGGGCCAATTCATCCCCGTCTTTTTGCCCTGGATGCAAATCCGACCAAGAAACTGATCTGCACATATTGTTCTTTTGTAAAGCGTATGTCCAGGCGCGGAGAAAATGGATTGTCCCACTGTGCAAAAACTTGGGCTTCTCCCGTTGCATGCAAGCTTACAGGGTTTTAAAGACTGATCTCTCTGGTCATATTGTCTTTGCTTTAGCCAAATATTTGGGGTCTGTCTGGCACAAGAGGAGATATCTTTTAAACGGGGACTTATAAAAAAAACAACAAAAAAAACAAACTGTCATAACGAAAAATCCTGAGTCAGATAGTTTGGGAATGTCTATATTTGCATAACGTGTTTTATGTTTTTATGCTTGTATATATCTTAATAGTTACTGTTTTACATTCAATGTTATCTGTACCTTTTATGGCACATGATGCCGAAATAAAGATGATGAAAAAAAAAAAAAAAAAAAAACATGTGCCACTTGATAATGGGGTGTCACAGGTGTCATTCTAGCTTTGCAAGTCAGACACACAGCACTGCTTACTTGTCACATCAGATGGCTAGAGCTGCTGCATACACCATGCAGCAGTGGTGCAACACATCACATACACACTCACCCAGATGACAAGGCACATTTACACACTTCAATGTCCATGAGGTTAAACACATCATTTGGACAATCTCACCACAGGTCCCCTCAAGTCATAATTATCTGTGAGTACAGTCACCTGTCACTCCGGGGGCAACACTGTTCCACCTCAGGACATTTGGGAATAAAGTCACCAAGGTCTGGCACGGCTGAATGTGTCATTCACTATACAGTGAATGTCACAGTAAACACAATGCAAGTGAGGAGTGAACACACATGAACTACTGGCCCTTGAGGATTAAAATCGCCCATTAAATCTCATAACCGGCCCTTTGTAAATCGTTCCACACATTAACTCCCCCTGCGCAGGAGCCCAGAGGCACCACTCTCTCCTAGCGCATGTTCAGACCGTACCCCATTCGCGCATGCGCCAAATGACACACTACGTTGTCTCTGCGCGCGCCCGCACTGCTACACGCTATTAATGGCGGCGCCGGTGCTCAGTCTGTTGTGAGCTATCGCGGAAGAGATACCTGGACTCCCTTCTACTGCCACGACGTGACGCCCGATTAAGTAAGTTTATTACCGCCCACAAGGAAAAGCCTGGCCTTTTTATTATGCCTTAGCCACGCACTGACCCAAGTTTTTTGCAGTTACAGGCGCCAAGACTGCTGCACTGCGAAAGCGACCTTGCTAAGCGAACCCCTTCCACTAACTTCGGGTTCTCACAGTTAAACCCCTCGAGGTGAGTAGCTTATACTTCATACAGCCTAGTAGTGCATCGTTTTTAAGGTCCAAATTAATGTAATTCTGTTCTTTTTGTATAAAGTTCAAGTAGGACCCTCGGCAAAGTAGATGTGACCGAGCGCTACTTGTTCCCCTCAGTGGAAGACCCATGCTTTCACTAAGTAAACAGTAAGTTACAGTATGAGTGGCTATTCCTCAGCCCGCCTTTCTCTTCATCAATAGAACAATCCCAGAACCATTGTTCAGTAACCAAGAGGAGAGTCTTATCTTGTGCTGGAAAACATATTGATTTTATCCGCCCAATTTATTAACTGTCCCTGCAATTATAGACTTTAACTACAGCCCTTAACCGTTTAATGTTAAAAATTAACCCTTTAATGTTACAAAATAGATCCCATGCTCACTACCATTCTCTATTGCCTACAGATTCAAATTGAGTACAGCAACATCTACTGTATTGCCAACTAATCATCCTTGCCTTAAAGAGCACCGGCAAGGTATATACATTTTTAATTTGTTCACTTTTGTATAAATTAATTTGTACCAGCAATATATGCGCTCATAACTCTTGACGGATGAAGCGCCATACACTAAGTCGAGGTAAAATCATATGCCTCTCTAATTTAATTTATTTCAATTTAATTTTAAAATGAGTCTTCATCAAATGCCCATGTGTTAAGATATGTACATATGCATGCTTTGTCTTTTCCCCGGGAACGAAAAAACTAATTTGCAAAAAAAACTAATTTGCAATTAAAAGTATACATGTAGGAATGCCATGTGAGGCATACATGTAGGAGCCTGATTTTAATTTTAAAATTCTTACAGTTTCAGGAGGCTCATCTGTCCTGATGATGATCTAGATTAATATAGATCGAAACGCCGTCGACCCACCCAAGGAATTTCACCCGTTCTATTTGTATATAATTGTTGTGTTTTTATCCTTGTTGTTGTTGTGTGACAGTTCGTTCACTTTGATCACTTATGTCACGTCCTGCACCTTATTATTCACTTGAGCACCTGCAATACAGTATAATTATTTATGTATACCCTTAAGAAAAGAGAGTAAAATAAAAAACTCCTACCAATACCTACTACCTCTGCTCCCCAGCGACTTATTAAGCACTCGCTCTCTGTTCTATTCCTCGCTAAGGACCTCTTAAGGCCTACCCTGAACCATTGTTCTTCCAAAGCAAGCACACATGAACTACATCATGCTCTGCATGATAGACACCACCATGTTCGCCCCCCTGGGACTCACTCAAAACATCATTGCATGTCTGTCCCACCAATACACAATGCCTGTTGTGACACTCACACAACAGGTGCAAAACAACAGTTGATGGACAGAATGCAGAACAATGTCATACATTCACCCCAGTACAGAGATCTGGGCCTAAATCCATCGTTTTTTTGCACTCCACAGCACCCCAGTTCAGACATGGCCATATGCAAATCAGCCTTGACCCTGTGCCTCATGGGAACAGTCCAGCCCGAACTGCCAAGCCATGTCTTTCCTGGACTGGAATCAAGCATCCTAGGACCGGTTTCTGGCTATCAGCCGTCTTCAGCCAGGATAGCTTGACTCCAGTGGTGTGGAGAGCATGGGACTCACGTCTGAGCATACCCATCCCACTCGGGGTGACAAATGCAAAACAGTTGATGGACAGAATGCAGAACAATGTCATACATTCACCCCAGTACAGAGATCTGGGCCTAAATTCATCTTTTTTTGCACTCCACACCACCCCAGTTCAGACATGGCCATGTGCAAATCAGCCTTGACCCTGTGCCTCATGGGAACAGTCCAGCCCGAACTGCCAAGCCATATCTTTCCTGGACCGGAATCAAGCATCCTAAAACCGGTTTCTGGCTATCAGCCGTCTTCAGCCAGGATAGCTTGACTCCAGTGGTGTGGAGAGCATGGGACTCAAGTCTGAGCATACCCATCCCACTCGGGGTGACAAATGCAAAACAACAGTTGATGGACAGAATGCAGAACAATGTCATACATTCACCCCAGTACAGAGATCTGGGCCTAACTCCATTGTTTCTTTGCACTCCACACCACCCCAGTTCAGACATGGCAATATGCAAATCAGCCTTGACTCTGTGCCTCATGGGAACAGTCCAGCCCGAACTGCCCCATCACAAATGACACATGTCATGTGTGATGGGGCACTATGTGCACACATCACCTTGACACTTGTCACATGTGTATCATCATGCAGATTTTGTCATACAGAGCAACACGCTGATGTGAATGAAGGGGTACGGTGCGTTTCACACAGTGTGTTACACACGCTGATGCCAATGCAGGGGTACGGTGCGTTTTACACGATGCGCTAGACACGCTGATGCCAATGCAGGGGTATGGTGCATTTCACGTGGTGCGTTACGCATGTTGATGCCAATGCAGGGGTACGGTGCGTTTCACACGCTGATGTGAATGCAGGGGTACGGTGCGTTCCACACACTGATGTGAATGCAGGTGTACGGTGCGTTTCACACGGTGCGTTACACACGCTGATGCCAATGCAGGTGTACGGTGCGTTTCACACGGTGCGTTACACACGCTGATGCCAATGCAGGGGTACGGTGCATTTCACACACTGATGTGAATGCAGGGGTACGGTGCGTTTCACACGCTGATGTGAATGCAAGGTTACGGTGCCTTTCACACGGTGGGTTACACATGCTGATGCCAATGCAGGGGCACGGTGCGTTTCACACGCTGATGCCAATGCAGGAGTATGGTGCGTTTCACACGCTGATGTGAATGCAGGGGTATGGTGCATTTCACACGGTGTGTTACACATGCTGATGCCAATGCAGGGGTACGGTGCGTTTCACACGCTGAGGTGAATGCAGAGGAACGGTGCGTTTCACACGCTGATGTGAATGCAGGAGTATGGTGCATTTCACACGGTGCGTTACACACGCTGATGCCAATGCAGGGGGTACTGCGCGTTTCACACGCTGATGCCAATGCAGGGGTACGGTGCGTTTCACATGGTGCGTTACACACGCTGATGGCAATGCAGGGGTACGGTGCGTTTCACACAGTGCGTTACACATGCTGATGCCAATGCTGGGCTACGGTGCGTTTCACACGCTGATGCCAATGAAGGGGTATGGTGCGTTTCACACACTGATGTGATTGCAGGGGTACGGTACGTTTCACACGGTGCATTACACACGCTGATGCCAATGCAGGGGTACGGTGCGTTTCACACGCTCACATATGGCACCATTACAATAGTGATACGAGGCGCACACACGGCAGGGATGTGGGGGTACGGTTCAAACAAGGATGTCTATCAAGTTCTTGTCATTGCATACTTTCATGTGCAGGCCCTTGGTGTGGCAGCCAGTGATATATGACAGGGCATCTAATCTTGTTGCACAATCGATGTGTGATGACCTGTTGACACATGTCATGTGTGATGGGGCACTATGTGGCACACATCACCTTGACACTTGTCACATGTGTATCATCATGCAGATTTTGTGAAACAGAGCAACAGGCTGATGTAAATGCAGGGGTACGGTGCGTTTCACACGCTGATGTGAATGCAGTGGTATGGTGCGTTTCACATGGTGCGTTACACACACTGATGGCAATGCAGGGGTACGGCGCGTTTCCCACGCTGATGTGAATGCAGGGGTACGGTGCGTTTCACACGGTGCGTTACACACACTGGTGCCAATGCTGGGGTATGGTGCGTTTCACATGGTGCGTTACACACGCTGATGCCAATGCAAGGGTACGGCACGTTTCCCACGCTGATGTGAATGCAGGGGTACGGTGCATTACATACGCTGGTGCCAATGCAGGGGTACGGTGTGTTTCACACGCTGATGCCAATGCAGGGGTATGGTGCGTTTCACATGCTGATGTGAATGCAGGGGTACTGTGCGTTTCACACAGTGCGTTACACACGCTGATGCCAATACAGGGGTACGTTGCATTTCACACGCTCACATATGGCACCATGACAATAGTGATACGAGGCGCACACACGGCAGTGATATAGGAGTACGGTTCAAACAAGGATGTCTATCAAGTTCTTGTCATTGCATACTGTCATGTGCAGGCCCTAGGTGTGGTAGCCAGTGATATAGCACAGGGTATCTAATCTTGTTGCACAATCTATGTGTGATGACCTGTTGACACATGTCATGTGTGATGGGGCACTATGTGGCACACATCACCTTGACACTTGTCACATGTGGATCATCATGCAGATTTTGTCATACACAGCAACACTAGGATGACACAGTCATCACTACCGGCACCTGTCTCATGATGACAGGGACCGGGGCACTTTGTTACTTGACATTTCATGCTTAGCATGACCCTATATGGCTATGTCCGGTGTGTGTCATGTTTAACATTGTGCTTGCTGTTTGTGTTACGTAAACTGCATCTGCTGTTGGTGCATCTAACATGGGTCTGTGTTGATATGGGAATGGTTTCACATCTACGCACACCATGCCACATGTGCATTCCCATGGTTTTTGGGTCTGATGGCATCAGACATCATATTTCCCCAGGCATACATATCTGCATCGTGACAATCGCTGTGTTGTTTTGTTGTCACATGCACACCTTAATCGCAATGTGTTTGATATGTACATTTCACATTCCATGTGACCTGTGTGTGTGCCTTGCCGTCAGCTGTCTGGATGGGATGACAACCTTCCACTGCAGGTATCGTGACGTGTGTCACTCCAGTGATATTTCGGGCTGTTCTCTCAGACGAGCACAGCAGCTCATTTCAGGGCATGTCATGTTTATTTGTCAATCAACAGGCGTATCTGGGTTTTAATAGGAGTGCCAGCAAGCTGCTATATGTGTCCTGTATGTATTGCACACGCCAGACTCCAAAGTGACCTGATGTGTAGTAGCAGTTTTGCATGTGCTATGTACATTGCCATTGATGTTGGCTGACTGTTAATCTCCATTATTTCCAAATATGTCCTGCAGGGACCGCCTCTACCAAGGCCATTCCCAGACTTGGCTACCATGGGGGAACGTGCATGCATCCGACATTACAGATTCACTCGCCAGTTGGTTCAGGACTTGACAAACAAGCTGGCACCACATCTCCAACTGCAACACAGGTATCGTACTGCACTGACCCCCAAGATAAACATGATGGCAGCCCTCCATTTGTTTGCTACAGGTACCTTTCAATTAACCATAGCTGATGTCGGTGGAATGTCACAGACGTTGTTCAGCCGTGTCCTGCGTGATGTTTTGTCAGCCATGTTGGAGTACATTGATGAATTCATCAAATGTCCAACTCCTGAAGAGTTGAGAGATGTCAAGGGTGTTCTATGCCCTGGGAGGGATGCCACATGTCATTGGGTCCGTTGATGGGACACATGTGGCTTTGGTTCCACCACAGGCTCAGGAGCAGGCTTACCGCAACCGTAAGCATTATCATTCAATAAATGCCCTGGTGGTGTGTCTTGCTAACATGCTGATTTCCCACGTTTGTGCACGTTTTCCAGGATCGGCATACGATGCATTCATCATGAGGAGTAGCAGGGTGCCACAAATGATGCTGCAGCTGCGCATTGATCGAGCATGTCTTGTTGGTGGGTAAACTCTGTTTGTCCTGTGTGTTTCAGTATCTTTTTCTCTAACGGCATCTGCTGACCCACTTATTTACATGATGTATCTTTGTAGGTGTTGGACTTGGCCCTTCTGGCAGGTTCACCCCTAAACTTTTTGCTTTTAATGGTGACCTGGTGATGGTGATTTTTGGGTTCTGCGCACTTTCACTGTGTCCCAGTGGAAAGTGCGTGCGCACTTTGAGTGCATGTGGTGAGATAGGCCTGCCTTCCCATAGGAATGCATGGGGAATGTATGTGTGCCTGGTAGTTCCTGATGCGTGGGGTGTACAGACTCGAGTCTGGTATGTGCGGACTCGTGTGATTGAATGCTGCGAGATGATGTATGCGTCATGTATGTGTCTAGTGTGGAAGTGCCACTTCTAGACATGGCTGTACCTGTGCTGTGAGGGTGCTGGAGTGTGATTGGCTGGAGCTGGCTGGGATGCCAGGCTCCAGGATGTCTGGATGGATTGCCGGTGCCCGCCCCCCCTCCCCTGTGTGCTCACTCCACCGGGGGCATTAGGTGCGCAGTCGGCATTTCGAGCCTGAGAGGCTCCGACCTGGGGGCATTCTTTTAGAGTCCAGGAGGGACTCCAACGGGCAGCACAGTTGTCCTCAGAGCCCCGAGAGGCTTCAGCCCCCCCTTTTGGTCACTGAGTCCCCGAGAGGGACTCGAAACGACGCGCACATTTCTCCAGAGTCCCCGGAGGGGGACTCCACCTACCAGGGGGCAATTGGCTTGTTTAGAGCCTAGAGAGGCTCCGGAGTGCCACCATCGTTTCTGCAAAGCCCACAAGAGGCTCACAGCCCCCATTGTTGTTTTCAGAGCCCAGGGAGACTCAGAGGGGGCATTTTTTTGGCGCAAAGAGCCCAGCAAGGCTCAAAGGGGCCAGTCATTTGTTTAGAGCCACAAGGCTCTTGGGGGACACAAGTGCTTTGTGCAGAGCCTGGGAGGCTCCAACGTTGTCCCCACCATTGTCTTCACAGCTGCCCAGCACTTCGTGGGCAGCTGCCACGTTTAGGCCCCTGACTTTGGGACACAGGGCGCCCTAGCTCTAGAGAGGCCAGTTGGCCTAGAGACTGCCACAGGTAGTGGCTCATTTGAGTTTTGCGCACTTTATGATTTACTTGCTAAGGTGATTTCTGCTCAATTGTTATTTCTACACCTCTGAATGTTTTTAGGCATCATGTGTTTTGTGCTTACACCCCTACAGGTATTGTGATACTTAGGTGGTTGCTCTCCTAGTACAGGTGGTGCTAGTGAGGTCCTGGTTACCAGTGGTTACTGGTTGTGTGCTATTTCTTGCTACAGTGATTTTCTATGCTCTGTTCTAAGTGAAATTCTAACAGTATTTCAAGTTCTAAAAGTGCTGATTCCTGACAGTGGTCCAGGTGGCCCTGTCTTGTACATATCCCCTGTAAATTCTGCCTGTGCCTGTTGGCACATTGTTAAGTGTGTGTTTTTATCTAATGTGTGTTGGTGTAATACAAAGACTATTTTTACATATAACCTTGTGTGGAGTTTCCTTTGTGGTGGGCCCTGGGTGTTGTTGCTGGGGTGCTGCGCAAATACTTAACTCACATCGCCTCCAAGTTTAGCCTTGCTGCTCGTGCTACGTTACCAAGGGGGTGAGCAGGGGTTATCTTGGCGGGTAACTCCCTTGCCCTGACATGGAAGGGGTGGTCTCTGACTGACTTTGGCGCAAGCCCTGGCCAGCCAGGGATCCAATTTCTAACAGTAGGTGACTCAGGATATCCCAACATACCATGGCTAATGACACCTCTCCGCAACCCAAGAACAGCTGAAGATCAGCGGTACAATAATGCACACGGGCAGACCAGGCGAGTGATTGAGCAGACGTTTGGCCTCCAGAAGAGCCAAATTCCGGTGCCTCGATAAGACGGGTGGATCCCTCCCATATGCCCTGGACAAGGTCTGTAAGATCTTCATTGTGTGCTGCATGTAATCACAACATGGCAGTTGAGAAGGCAGTGCCACTCATCCTGGATCCTGAGGAGCAGGATCATCCACCCGTTGAGGATCAAGGGCTTGGTCACGATGCAAGTGATGAGGAGAAGGAGGAGGATTCTATCCGGAGTCAGCTCATACGCAAATTCTTCTCATAATTGTGAGTCTCTGGGAATGAGTGTGCAAGCTTGTAGCATTGAGTGGCATGTGTTGCAATGTGTGTGTCCTGCTGACTATATGCAAAGTAATTTAGATGTGTGTTCTGGTGTGTCACGCAAGTGCTGATGTCATGCCACACAGTAATGCGCAAATTACTTAGCTTGAAATTTGCATGTGTCCTACATTGTTCCTGTTTCGTACATGCCCATGTCTTTCGCAAAGATTTTTACTGTGTCCCCTTGTGTGTCTGTCATTCCCAGGTTGCTGTGCCTGTTGTCTGTTCGTGTCATCTTAGTCCTCCTGCTATTACTTGTGATGATTGCAACGTGGGCCGAATCAGCGTTCCATGCACAGACATGTGTAAATGTCAGTTCGGGTAAGAGATCCAAACAGGCTGTTTGGGGTTGGTATGGTTTGAGAATGTGTGGGAACTGTTTCTGTGCATGTTGTAGTACCATCCATACATGTCTCATCACCATGGTTCAAATGACATGTTGCACCACTACCATGACAGGACAGTCACCCTTCTTGACAGTCATCTGTAGTGGAGTGTGGAATCTGGTGAAGGCATCAATGTGTGTAAACCTTGCCCCTGACATAACATATTGCGGATACCACGGCATGACATTGTGTGGGACATCACACCCACAGGCTCTATGGGGAATTGCAGAATCGATGTGTGCAGCAGGATGTGTTTGGCTCATCCACTTAATCTTGTGTGCCAGTACATTTGGATTTCCAACAACCACGTTGTGAAGGTGTGGGCCAGCGGATGTCCCACATGTGCTGTCAACTGTCCTGTGAGTCTGTTCGTATGGCCACATTGCCCCTTGTTCCAGTATGTCATGTCACTGTCACGTCACTTCCTCAGGGCCGGTGGAGAACCCTGCTTTGCAAGCCTTCTCGGTAAGTTGATTTAGACTTTCTATTCACATGATGCCAAGAACGTTGAGCTGATGACGTCACTATGTTGGGCTGTATCAAATGTTTTTTTTGTGTTCAAATCTTTTTTATTAGACAATGAAGGGAAAAGGGAAAATAAGTCAGTTGTGGACCAATAATACATACAATCATATAAGTACATTGTTGAGATCAAGAAAATAAGAACTAAGAATAACAAATGAGAGAGAAATAAATAAATAATAAATAAGCAATAAAATGGAGTAATACACTGCTCTATCCAGAGTCACACCGTAGGACGGGTGTATAGGCAAGCATCAAGATGACATTGTGATTTCAAGAGACATTGTATTTACAGGAGGTGTGTCCGAAATGGTTATGACAACCAGATTACAGTTCTGCAGTACGATGTGAGGGAACAGCATCCCCGTCCTCTCTGTGTGGGTTTGATTAACAGTTAGTTTCCCAAAATAAAATATACAGCATGTAAGCAACCATCTTGTTCATGTATATTATGTCAAGAATACAGCTTATGAAACCACAATGGAACTCAACAGGGCAATTGCAAAATCATACCTATAGAGTATAGTAGTGTGTTGAGCAACTATAGAGTAGCAGTATGTCTCCGGGTGGGCACTCATTGGGCGTTCTCGGGTGTCTAGTGTTTACTTGAGCACATCACGGCGGGTCAAAGGAAAAGGAGGCTACGTACAGGGAGGTCCAGAGTTTCTTGTTGGTAACTTGCCAGGGAGATGAGTGTAAGGCGGGATTGTCCACTCCTCTGATACAGGATAACCACTCCTTCCAAGCAGTGAAAGAGACCTCTGAGGCTGCTTTCCAGTGACAGAGGACCACCTTACACGCCAGGGTTAGAAGGAGGTCGAGGAGTTGGCGATCATGATCTTTTATTAACATCGGGTCAATGGCCCCCAGAATTATGTAGATAAATTCCCTCTTTGGTTTAATGGCAAATACATGTTCAATGTAGTCAAAGATATTGGACCAGTACTTGTGTAGCATAGGACAGTTGAACAGCATGTGCGGCAGGTCACCGTCAGCTAGGGAGCAGTTCCAACACGTGGGGGTATCTTTTAGATTAAGTTTAAATAATTTTTGTGGGGTCCAAACCACTCTGTTAAGTATCATGTATTTGGTTTGCGAGATAATTGGAGAGACTTTGCGTGTAAGAGCCGAAGCGTGGATCCTGTCCCAGTCAATAACTATCCCTGTATTGTTAGGCTCTGATTCCCATTTAAGCTTGTTTCGTCTCAGTGATTTGCTTGGTGTCGACGCGAGCAATTTGTAAACTTTTGATACAAAGTGTCCTGATGATTGCAAGTGAGGGAGCGTCGACTTCAACCAAGGTGTTGAGAGTGTGAACGAGCGTGTGGACAGTGCCGACTTTAATTTTAGGAATGTGTAGAAGTCAATTGGCTGAAGGGAGTATTTCGATTGGATCGTTGCAAAAGGCAGTGGCGTGTGCCCATCGAACAGATCCGATACTACATTGATTCCTTTGTCTGACCAGTTTTCCCAGTTAGGGAGTGAACCATTGACCTTTATAAGTGGGTTACGCCATAGAGATGAGGAAGCCGACTTCTTTATCTGGAGGCCAGATTTATGCGTGTGGTCAAGTCTCAGGAGAGCTCTTTTGGTGTTAAGCATGATGTATTTAGAATGTGTGAGGTGTGATAGATCCATGGTGAGTGTCGCCGCAAGTGGGGCTTTGCCTATAATCGACTTTTCAATATTGATCCACAACGGCGTGTAGTTAGGATCTTCAACGAGCCAGGAAGACCCTTGCTTACACAAGAAAGCGGTTTGATAGTTTCTGAAGTTGGGTAAGCCTAGACCACCTATAAGTTTTGGAAGCTGCAGTTTTTTCATAGAGATTCTTGGTTTCTTCCCTTTCCATAGGAAGCTACTAAGTAATTTGTCAATTTTTTGTAGGAAGTCTTCTGTGAAGGTCATGGGGAGCATGCTCGCCATATAGTTAATTAAAGGGCTGATCATCATCTTTATTGTCTCCGCTCTACCCCACCACGACAGGAATTTCGGGGACCATCCTTCCAATAGTTTTTGTACTTTCTTGAATAATATATCTTCATTAATTTTTAGAGTCGTGATTAAGTCTTTCTCAAATTCCAAGCCCAAGTATTTAAAGCTCTTTGGTTGCCAGGTAAGCCCAGAGTCGCCTAAAATATTTTTATCGCCCATATTATTTAGCATTTTCACCTCGGTTTTGTCCTTGTTGAGGGAGTATCCGGACACACAGGAGAACTCTTTGATCGTGGAGAGCAAGGCAGGTATAGCTCTATCCGCCTGTTCACTCATGACTAAAACATCATCGGCATATGCCGTGAGCTTAATAGTACATTCTTTAAACTGAATCCCTGCCATGTCCGCATTCTCCCTGATTTGGTATAGAAAGGGTTCTATTGCCAGGAGGAATAGTGATGGGGACAAAGGGCACCCCTGTCTAGTCCCTTGTTCTAGTTTGAAAGGGGAGGAAAAGGCTCCACCAGCCCTTACTCTAGCAGTGGGGCATGCATATAGCGACATTACCATTTTAGTAAATAGAGGACCCAAACCGAATTTATGAAGGACTGCCTCGAGGTATGTCCAGTCCACTTTGTCGAACGCCTTTTCTGCGTCGAGTGTAATCGCCGTAGTAGGCGTGGGGAGAAGCTTAGCTTTATCGATTACATGAGCTAGGATTCTGGTATTATCACTTGACAATCTATTTTTCAAGAAGCCAGCTTGTGAAGGGTGTATTAAGGACGGGAGCACCTTCTGGATGCGTCTTGCTAGGATTGAGGCCAACAGCTTACAATCCAAGTTTATCAACGAGATGGGCCTGTAATTTTTAGTTAGTTTCGAGTCCTTCCCTTCCTTGGGTAACACAGCTATCACTGTCTCAGCTAACGTTCCTTTCACTACTCCGGTATTACCAATCTCGTGGAACACGTCTAGAATTGGTGACTTAAGGATTTGGGCAAAGCATTTATAAAATTGTGCCGTAAACCCGTCTGGTCCGGGGGCCTTCCCACTCTTAAGGGACTGGATCGCATTAGTGACTTCTACCTCCGATATAGGTTCGTTTAAGGATTCTTGTTGTGAGGGGGTAAGGGTTGGTAGTGCACATTTGGAGAGGTAGCCCTCCACTCTCTCTCTCTCCACGTTCGCGTTCTTAGCGTACAGTTTCTCATAGAAGTTCTTAAATAAGTTGGCAATTTTATTGGGATCTGAAGTGGGGGTGCCTGCATCATCCAGTAGAGAAGTGATCGTGTTTTTTTTAATTTTAAATTTAAGGTAGGCCGCTAATCCTTTTCCTGCTTTATTAGAGTCGCAGATTTTAAAACGTTTTCTTCTAAGATCATTAGCATATTAGTCTAAATATAACTTGTGAAACAGGGTCTTGAAAGGCTGTTCCGACACAGACAGGATATTAGAAGATTCGCTGGCATAGGGCCCAAAAGCATCACAGAACAGAATAGAACAGGCCGCCAGGCGGGTAGACTTTAACTGAACAATAAACAATCATATTCGTGGCAGTTTACCATGTGCCACTTTCGGTCATTGTATTGAAGAGGTGGAGGACACGGTATGGATTTTACTCATAAGTAACGAAACAAGTAATGAGATAACAAGGCCATTAAGCCGACGGAATACACTGGACATAGTGCAGAGCAACGACACCCAACCTAGTACAGGTCAGGTTAGGTGCATTATGAGGAGTCAGGAAACATGAGACTAATAGCACCGGCAGTCAAAAGCTCATCCTAGGCTGGTTGCAGAGGCGCGCTGTTGAGCTGAAGAGGAGACCTCCATGTTGCCATCTCCCTGGTTGGACAGTTGGTGTCGCAATTTCCGTGGGTCAGAGAACACATGAGTCACACCCTGTATTGTTACTTTAAACTTTGTCGGACCAATAAAGCCATACAAGTAACCAAGTGTCTTCAGTTGTGGTCTCAATGCAAGGAAGGCTTTCCTGGTTTCCATAGTCTCCTTACTGAAATCTTGTGAGATGAAGATTTTGTGACCTTTCCATAGCACATGGTTATGTTTGCGTACGAAGGTAAGTATCTGCTCTGTGTGTTGGTATCTTAGAGGTTTGCACACAATCACTCTCGGGCCCTTCTGTTCCTTAGTGATTCGTCCCGGTACTCTACGTGCCCTATCGAACTCCAGTGGCTGAGTGAAGGTTAGATTTGTGGCCTATGTGAACCACTGCTCAAGGAAGGGTATGCACGAGCCATGGGATTCTTCCGATTTTTCTGGCATACCAAAAATTCTCAGGTTCCCCCTTCTATTTCTATCCTCCAATTCCGCAACTTTCCTCACAAGATGATCCGAGCATAAGGAGAGATTCTTGATGGCTCCACATGTTCTATTTTCGAAGTCTTCCAATTTACTTATCCTGCTCTCGGACTCCGTTAGTCTTGAGTTGATGACTTTGATATTCTGGCGGATTGCAACAACCTCCTCTTTGGTGGATTTGGCCAAGTCCCTAACTTCTTCCAGTCTGCTCAGAATTGTCTCCATAGCTTCTGCCATTCCTTTATTCCCTTTGACTGGCGTCGGTGGGTCAGATTTTAGGCGCTTAGAGTTTTTACCATTATCCTTGTCTCCCATTCTTAATTTGTTTACTGCGATTTGCTGTGGTATTGCCGCCGACTATGGATTCTAATGATTGGACTGATCTGAGGCCGTGTTGTAGTACTGACCATCAGTATACGCCACCGAGCCCAACTTAGAACACAGTTGTTATCCTATAATTATCTTGGTATTATCTTGGTTGTCACCAACCTCACTGCGCTGAGTCTGAGCTGTGTTGTGACAGTGTAGGGCAGCACATTAGATACTTATCGTGCCTTATTCCAGTGCTCGTGAGTAGTGAATAGCATTTTACTGATAGGAAGACACGTATGTATTACCAGCGTATTAGCTGCAGAACTCCCCTTGCACATTCATCGCCATTTTGTACATCGCGTATGTTTGCTCCTTGTAAATATCAATTGCAAATGGCTGCTGCAAGGCTCAACCAACATAACACACAATGCTACAGCTTTTGTCCACATATGGATGTTCCAGGTCAACAGAGTCTTAGTGTCTTTATAGGCTTTCTCAATTCTGCTCTGACATTGAAACACAAGTTAGGCTCTGTGGGCGCTTATACCGGTTGATAGGCACTTAAGCTTGTCATATGATTGATTGCAGTGCTATATTCAAAATTGTGCATGAACGGGAGGGTTAATTGCCTGCATACAGTTCCTCGTCCTCACTATCAGAGGCCACAGTAATGATTACGGCATCGGAGCGCAGGGTGACTCAAGCGCGATATCAAACGCGCTGGGGAACCGCCATTTTAAACGGTTAATTCCCGCGCCGCTTTTCTCCACATTTGCACGTTCGCCAGCAGTCTCATCGCAAGACCCATTTACTCACGACTCTGTTGCTGCAGCGTGTAGATCCATAGCCGTGCTTCGCTTTGGACGGGCATTTCCAGCCAGTGTGTTGTGCCGCGACCGGAGCTCCGGGAGACCGCGTGGATGTACCCGTGTGCGGGCTCCGTCATGCAGCGCAGTTTCCTCCGGTCAGGGCAAAACGATCAATTTACCCCTGTTTCCTCGGGCGGATCTGGCTCAAACTTTCCGCATCGTCAGTTCTGGTGTTCCGACAGCCAGGCACCCGTTTTGGACAGGAATGGAGTCGGATTGCATCCCTTTGTAGTGCAATTAGTCACAGCCGCTTGGAGGAGGACAAAATTACGCCGCCATATCTCCGGCGTCCAAGCCACGCCCTCCGGGCTGTATAAAATGTTAATGCTTACGTGGCACCAGTCGGGTGCCGTTAATCCCATGATACTCTTGTGGCGTGCTGCATATCCTGGTCACGGTAGGGGTGGTTTTGTGCCATCGCTCCTCATTACTCTCTGTTGAGTTCCGGCCCAGCAGCTTGTTCTGTTTGGCATTTCAAAGCCCAGTTGGACGAGGCAATGACTGGCTCTTGTGGGGCTTCCTTGTATTCACCTAATTACCTCTCGTTGGATGAGCTTCTTAAGGCTCTTGCGGGGGATGTGTAATTTCCCGTCTTGACCCTCACTGATTCCCAGGGGTAACTACAGATTGTTGGCTTTGTGTGAGTTGCACTGCAGCGCATTTGAATTTCTATATATTGGAGCCTTATTCATACACTGTGATATTCTGGATTACCGCATGGCTCTAATTGCATTAAAGCAGCCTGCAGAGCATTATGCCCCCTTCATATAGCTGCAATACTCTGCTACCTTTTATGTGTCTTCTGTGAACCCTGTGCTTGTTGCACAATCCTTGGAATAGGATCATAATATTGGCCAGTTCTTTAGCAACTCGTACATCATCAATCTTTGGTGTGTTATGGTGTTTAATCGCCTTTCAATGTGCTATGAATCCATGTGAATTGTTCATCTCTGTTTTCACAGCAGGGGCTTGTAGAGCTCCTCCAGGAGTAAGCTCAAATTTCCAAGTTACGTGGCAGTTAAGACTTTTTGGGTATGTTGATAACTGCTGCATAAATACATGTAACTTATGGAACAGCCTTCTTTGTAAGTGTGTAGTAATGTCCTTGTTCGATCTTCAGATCTGGTATCACTTTCATTACTGTGATCCCAACTAGGATACAGTGGCTGTTGTTTTCTTTTACAGGTGTAACTGTTACAGTATAGGTCCTGAGGTATTCTGTGACTCTGTGACAAGAAGTGTTGAATCCTTATGCTTGTTTACCTTTGTTTCAGATCTCCCTCCCTGTTGTTCCCTTCCTTCCCTTCCCTCGCCTGATCACCCGTTTGAGTCTGTCATTTCTACTCAGAACAAGAGGCTATTGGGAGATAGACCACTTTGAGCATCGCACATTTCTGAGGATTCAAGGACCTGACAGTCCCAGGCAGTCCTGTGCAGATTGTTTCACCAGCAGTACAGGTAAACTCATTGCATGACTGTTATTTTCTTCAGAGCAATGGCACTGGCCATGTACATTGGCTAAAGCAGCATGGTCTCAACACATACTTGATCGGTTTGTGTAGAAAATGTTTTCACCACAGTACAATGTGCCTCATCACTGTCAACGCAGATCTCTTGCCACTTTCCATGCGTTATGGTATAATTGGTATAATTGGTATAATTGAAAAAAGATTGTGCATATGGGAGTATGTGTACTGTGGCAACATGCATGCAGTTTATCATGGCTAATGATCCCTATTGTGCATGAAGTACATGGTTGTGTATGTATTAGTGCAGGTTGCTACCCACAATGGGCAGGCAACACCTGCTGATGCTGTGTGTCCTGTGCGCAGCTTGGCCTTTTGGTGCCTGATCCTGTGCCCGTCATTTTTGGTGATTGTTCATCCATTTTCTTTCAGTGACCCATGAGTAACCAGGCACTCCTTCCTTTCCATACACCTGTTACATTGTGTCTTTAAAACCTCCATGTCTTTGTGTGCTAGTTTTTGCCTGGTGTCTCACCCCTTCTGCCGTCAGGTGTTCACTCATTCCTGCTGCTGCCTCCCCTGCGACACCACCCCACCGAGTGCCCTGTTTCTGCAACAAACACGCCTCCCAGATGCTCCTCCCTCCCTCCACCCATTCTTAATGCATGCAGCAGCTTGTCTGTGCCGCTGTTGGTCCACCTCTGTGCCCAAGGCAGGACCGTCAGCACCTGCAACGTGCACAGTGCAAGACCCTCTGGTCCTTGCACGACCCACGTAACACAACAGACTCATACTCCAGCCACCCTCCAAACAAATAACACCAGACAATCAACCACCTGCTATCAGGCAACCCCTAAGCCCACACATGACAGCTTTGCATGCAGTGTGTGCAACTCCTACTGCCAACACCGCGCTGGCCCACCTAACAGACCATATCTGTATAACCAGGTCATGTGCCACCTACTGAACTCCCGCTCCATCCACCAGCACGCCACTGGACTCTGTTACCACATCAACACAACAGCCCCAAACATCGCCTTCATTACAGTAAAATGGTTGAACGCATCCTCAGCACACAACTTCCACATTGCCATCACAGACGGATACTAGATCACCCGCAGGGACCGCACCAACAATCCAGGAGGATGAATTGCAATTCATTCACAAGTACACCCTCAGAGTCACAAACAACACCAAGGACACACTCAGCATTGTCAAGCACCTGCACTTCAGGTTTCACACCAACCCCCTGACAAGCCTCAGACTAACACTCATCTACATATCTCCAGGCCTACATCCACAATCCTGCAAAGCCATCAACAACTACATCAGCACGCAGGCCCTCACCTACACAGACTACATGTGGCAGGGGGACAGCTACTTCTGGCTGGAGGACAACCACACCACCATCCTTTATTGGTACATCAACATTTACATCCAGTTGTCTGACAAGCAACACACTGCACCACACTCCGCTACAGATTCACCAAAGATGCTTGACCTAAGTCAGCACAAACGAGCTGTGCGGCACCCTCACACAGGACACTCCAACCAATGACATCGCCACACCCTGCAAACGCACAGACGGGATCAGCGACTGATCCAACACTCTTGCCAGCATTGGCAGACTTTCCTGTGAAGCACACAACAGTTAAGCCACCAGGGACAAGGCAGACCTACTGGACTCATACAGGTCTAGCCGGACTCTTGTGCAAACCTTGCAAACAAACAACCATCAGTTACCTTTCAGCCCTGATATACGCAACACACAGACATCACCATATCATCAGCACGAACAAGAGGACAACCTTCAGGTATGGCCTAGGCACCAACACACACAACATGAATGACCTCATCGGCATTGTGAGTGAACTATCTAAGCCCAGCTCCCCATCCAAAATACATACCACTCTTGCAAGACCAAGGGGATCCCTTTCAACTTTCTACCACTCCAAGCTCGTGGATGTACACAACAGCCTCGCCACACAGAGGCAGAAAGCGCTATTATCCACAGGACATACCCCCCTCAGGTCCTGGACTCCTGTCGGCAGCAAAGACACCACCCGGCTCATGTACACCATCCACTCCGGCTCTCCATCAGGACCCTTCCCACACATCTCAATCACAGCATACCCCATCCTTGAAGCCCACTCCGGCACGTCATGAATGTCTCCTATGAGTATGCCACTTTCCATGTGAGCTGGAGGCATGCAGAGACCCAGGCCCATCTTTAACAACGGACGGCAGCACCGCAGGATCTCCTGGAACATCACCCTGCTTCCCTACCCGGCAAATGTCATCAAGAAGACAGTCAACGAGCAACTGACCATCTCCCTCCAAGCAAACATCTCCAGGCAACCCGCCCCAGTCCATCTTCCACAGTAAT
Organism: Lissotriton helveticus; assembly: GCF_964261635.1. Lineage (NCBI taxonomy): Eukaryota > Metazoa > Chordata > Amphibia > Caudata > Salamandridae > Lissotriton > Lissotriton helveticus. Next base: position 1,306,137,560 of record NC_136065.1, on the reverse strand, counting down.
CCCCCCACTGCAACAGCCCTCATTGCCACCACCAACGATATCTTGGACCCTGCTCAACAATGGTGAGATCACCACCCTCACCCCATCGACCTCTCAACGGTCGCTATCTCACTGTCAGATCACACATCTCCAACACTGGGATCCAGAGAAAGGCCCAGGATGAAATCGCCAAGTCCCTCACCAGCAAGGCCCAGGGAGTCTGCCTCCCGCCTTCGGCAGTAGTACACTGGGGTCATCATGCCCATGCCCCAGGGCTCATCTCTCAGCGTGACAATGTACAATGTCTCCATGACCCCCCTCTCCACCATCACATGCGCACACAACCTCATCATCATGTCCTATGCCATTGACACCCAGCTGCTCCTCACCCTCACCAAAGACCCAGCCACTCCCAGATGCGACCTTCAAGAAGGAACGAGGTGCGTTGACAAATGGATGAACATCAGCCACATGAGGCTGGACTTGGACAAGACTGAGCTCATCATCTGAGGAATGTCCCCTTACGGCTGGGACAACTCCTTGTGTCACACCGGCCTGGGCAGCGCACAAGCACACAGTGGCCAAACACGCAAGCAGGTGCTCATCGTACACTCCTCGCTCACAATAACCATGCAACTCAACACCATCTCTACCTCATGCTGCAAGTCCCTCCGCATTCTGCAATCGATCTTCAGATAGATCCACTCCTAGTCAAGGCAGACAGTCACCCAGGTCCACGACACCAGCCGGCTCAACTACGGCAAACGCCCTCTACGCAGGAACAACAACCATACTCCAGTAGGACTTGTGCACTTCCAGGGTGCATCCGCACACCTCATCCTCAACATCCCCTGCCACAGCCACATGACCGTCCACCTGAGATACCTACAATAGGCTCACTGTCAACTGCAGGATCACCTTCATACTCCTCAGCCACACTCAGGAGGCACTCCACAACCCCAGCCCCAAAGACGAACATGGATGTCTCCCATCCAACACCCCATTGCCCCAACTCTGTCCAGCCAACCTTGCCCTGGGCACCATTCATCACATCCACAGTACAACTGCATGCGGGAGATAGTTCTCCCACATCACCAAACACACCTGGTACTCCCTCCCTGGGCACCTCCACATGACCCATGATCTCTACACTTTCATAAAACTCTTCCAAAACTGTCTGTCCGAGCAGTATGACAAAGCCCCCCCCCCCTCAGCAGATTGAAACCATCACGGGTGAGTTTTGTGCTCCATGTATGTATTTGATGATACATTGTGACCTATGTGTGTCCTCAACCGGACTCAGATCCCAGTGTACGGTTGGCTTGAGTTTGTTCCACACTCTGGCATACTTTGACATATCCCCACACGTATGTTGTTGACTCATGGAAAATGACTGCAACATCAATTTCACTTGTGTTCGTTTTGTTTATTTATCTGTCTTGTGCGGGAAACGTGAGTAAGTGCTAGGTGCTGTACAAAAATGCTGGGAATCCAAAGTTCACAGAGGGAGATGTGATGCCTTGCAGTTTATGTCAACAGAGTCCAGACCACAGTGCTTGGCATCATTGTTCAGACTGCAACCAGCAAGTCCATGTGGGAGAGTAGGACAGTCAATTAGGTGATGCTGTTGCACACAAAGGCAATATGCCAGACCAGGTGACCTGGGAGATGGGCACTGTCTTTTCTGTGGACAGCCCACCTTCCCTGGGGGGCCCTCATATGCAGGCCTTGACGATGCATGGGACGCTCCGTCGGACGATTCCTCCTCCCTCCCTGTGCCTGTTGGCGGTCTCCGCCTAGATGTTTCTTGCCTGGTGACACAGGGAGGGTGCTCCATGTTGTCAGCGATCCGACGGAGTGAATGGCTTATGTCCTTTTGCACCGCCAGGAGCTCAGCCAGTCCTGCCTCCATCCGTCCTTGGTGTTGTTGTTGACTGGCGTGTTGCTCGGCCTGCAGGTTTTTTGATCTCTGTGAGGGCTCCCACTACCTGGCTGAACTCCCTGGTGTCCCGCCAGTATGCCTCCATGATGTTGCGCAGTTCAGACATACCGGGCCCTGCAGCGGGCTGGTCAGGTTCTCGCCTCGGCCTTGTGCCACTCCCACCACCCCTGCCTACACGAGCCTGGCCTGCCATTGTGGGCACATCAGGTTGACAGGACCCCTGAGGGATGGCAGTGGTGGTGTTGTCTGCCACCTTCTGGGTGCCCGGCGAACCTTGACCCTCATTGTCAGACTGGTTCAGTTGTTGAGTGTGGGCAGGGCTTCGAGATGTCTGCTCAGATGTGGCAGGAATGGGTGTGGTGGTTGGCGCAGATGTTCCTGATCCAGCTGCTGCACTGGGTTGGGCACCAGAGGTGCCAAGTTGGGCGGGGTCATCCAAGGAGTGGTGAGAGGCATCGCTGTTGGTGGGATCAGGGTCCTGCGTAGCCTGGGACTGCGATTCATCTCCCCATTGTTGGGGATAGATTCTGCACCTTGCCCTGTAGGTGTGAGAGACAGACAATGTTAATGCCATTTAATGCAACATTCATTTTTCATATACATTGTCGTTGGCACTGTTCCACCTGGTAGTTGTCTATGCTTTGGATTATTCTCAATGTTCAATTGTGGATGGGTATGTTGTGGGGTAAGATTGATCTGTGCTCAGGAGTCATTGACATGTGAGGGACTATTTACAATGACTGGCACAGCCATGCATATCAGCAGGGATTCGCCAGTCATTGTGCACCACAGCTATGCCAGGATGGATGCAACACATTTACAATGCGGATCACCATGGTTGAAAAACGGCAGAGCTGCGTCACGCATCTGTGCCGTAGGAGTGGCACATTGCTGGAGTTGAGTCGCTGGCGCAACGCAGCACCACGAATGCTCTGTGGAGCCCTATCTGCACAATGCTGCGTCAATCCTTACGCCTGCTTCAAGCATGCACAGGGTTTTGAGGCAGCATGTGCATAAATGTGACTGTGTGAAATCTTTAAGATTTCACTCAGCCACTTTTGGGAGGTGCTGCTGCGCCGTGACGGCAACCCACTGCCCCCTCCCGCCCCCCGCACCAGAACACCTATTTCTGGCGCAGGGCTTTAGAACGTAGCACATCTCCCAGATGCGACACCTTGTAAATACCCAGCACCATGGCGCAACTTTTGTGCGTCCGCTGTGTCACAAAGGTGAAGCAACGGCATCGTGAAAGAAGCGCAAGGGACTTGTGAATCTGCACCGTGCATTTTTTGCTTGGATGCTTCAGCAGATCTGTACTGGTTTCGTTGTGTTACATGACGATTGTGACAGTGGGGCACTCCATTGCCTGTCCCAGGAGGCTATGTTTATGTTAGGGGTGTGTGTGACAGGCCGAATCACCTGCCCAATTACGGAACCACCTCAGTGACCATTTACTCCAATGGCACAGTCCTGATCCAAGCCAATAACGCCTATCTGGAGACTTTTGACCGCCTATTCCCCTCACTACTTTCTAACCCTGTCACTCCTGACGTCCACCAAGACCACCAACCCCATACGATCAACCCCCCAACTCCACCGCCCATGAGCACAGTCATCCCTATTCATCCCTCATCCCTCTCCAACCCCCACGAATACAAGGACACAGCACCGTCCACCACCGAAGCCCGAACGCCAGAAGCACTCACGAGGCGGAACACCCCCACTCCAGCCCCAGCGGTCAATAAGAACAGACCCAAGTCCCCCCTCATCCAACCCCTACTCTCCCTCAAGATAAACCGCCCCCCACACCCCAAGCACCGCACATCCCCTCCCCGGACCACGTCCCAAGCTACCGTCTCATCCCAACCAGACAACCAAAATCAACAACCCCCCCCCGCAGGGGGGTCACACTCCCGCCTCACACGCATCGAATACCAAATCAACACCATAATACAAGGCTTAAAACTTATCCTCTCCAACCTCCCGACTTCCCACAACCCCAATCCCAAGACCCAGCCCGCACCGCCCCAAGCCTGGAGACCCAACAGAACGGCGAAAGCTATGACCACAGAAGAGGCGCTCAATCTGGCCGCCTCTTACACTAGCCACAATACCCACCCCCTCAATCCTCAATTCAGGTAATTACCAGTCTTAGGAACGAGAACCCCCCCGCAAACCACCCAGACCCCCGATCTCCCTCATCACCATCCCTACCGAACCTATAAAAAAAGATCCCCCCCGGACTAACTGCATGCTCATAAATTGCAGATCCGCCACCAAACACTCCACAGAGCTAGCAGAGATCATCCTCAACCACAACATAGACATAGCATTCATCACTGAGACCTGGCTAAACGACTCCTCCACACCGACTCTAGATACGCTTGTCCCACCAGGCTATTCCATCATCAACAAAGATAGGAAAGAGCATAAAAAAGGCGGAGACGAGGCAATCAATCACAACAACGACCTCTCGGTGGCCGAAACAGCCGCATTTGACTATAACTCCTTTGAATGCCTCACAACTAACATCAAAGCCACCGACAAACATCTAATACAATGCCACCTACTATATCACCCCCCAGGGAACAACGTAACATTCAAGGAACAACTCTCAGACCTGATCGCCAACTGTTCTCTTAAAGAGTCAAACACCCTCATCCTAGGGGATCTTAATCTTCACTGGAACAACGAAAACAATCCCACTATAAAATCCCTTAACGAACTTCTACACTCCAACAACCTCTCCCAACACTGCGCAAAAGAGACCCACAACAAAGGGGCGCCATCATCGCCCGGCAGGATGCAATCTCTATTGACCACATCCTCCCGGTAGATTGGTCAGACCACCACCTAATCCTATTTCAACTCTCGCAAAAGATCCAATCTCATGCCCCCATCGCAGCCCCCCCCTCATGGTCCAGGAACCTATCACAAATCAACACAACCGAACTGGAAGAAAGAATAGCCTCCTCCCTGCCTATCTCCACAGAAAGACTCTCAGCTACTGAACTCACCTCACACTATAACACTACTATGTCCGACATCCTAAATCAATTGGCACCCCTGAAACAAAAAAAAACGAGGAACATCCCATCGAGAACCTGGTTTAACAAAGATATCAACGAGGAAAGGAGGCTTCTCAGAGCCACAGAACGTCACTGGAGAAAGAGCCCCTCCTCTACCCGGCGCGAAGAACTCAGGGCAACTAGAAGAAGGTACAAAAATCACATCAACAACGAAAAAACTAACTTCTTCTGCAATGCGCTTGACAAGGCAAAGAACAGACCTAGAGAACTCTTTGACATCATCAAAAAACAAACATCCAAACCATCCATTGCCCTTACCCAACCCTCCAAAGCTCTGTGTGATAACTTCGTCACGTTTTTCAATGAAAAAACAGCCAAGATCGAACTATCTCTTGACGTCAGCCCCCACACGACCGTCAACATCGACCCAACAGCAACTGAAACCACCTCTACAGGCCCCGCCTCGATCACCTGGTCCTCCTTCGACCTCGTTCACGAAGCCGAGATACTCAACCTTATCTCATCCTCCAAACCCTCCTCCCACAACCTCGACTCCATCCCCGCCCAAATCGCCAAAGACCTCAAATTCACCCTTGCGCCTCTCTGGTGTGAAATCATCAACAGATCCCTAAATACTGGCACCATCCCGGACTGCCTCAAAGTCGGCCAGGTTACTCCCCTTCTGAAGAAACAAGGTTTAGACCCCAACGACCTCAACAATTTCAGACCAGTCTCAAGTCTGCCCTTCCTAGCGAAAATCCTAGAAAAATGTGTATTAAACCAACTTAACAACCAGCTCGACAACATCAATCTCCTTGACCACAACCAATCAGGCTTCAGAAAAGGCTACAGCACTGAAACCGCAATCCTGAACATCGTAGATGACATCCGCAACACCCTCGACTCGGATCAGTGTTGCCTACTCATCCTCCTAGACCTATCAGCGGCCTTTGACACGGTTGACCACAAGCTACTCATCAAGGCCCTCAAGGAACGAGTAGGTGCAAACGATGTGGTCCTGAAATGGTTCGACTCCTTCTTTCAGAACCGCTTCCAAAGAGTCAAAATAAAATCCTTCACTTCCGACCCTCTCCCCGTGACCAGAGGGGTCCCACAAGGATCCGTTCTCTCCGCTCAACTGTTCAACATATATATGGTACCCCTCACCATCATACTGAAGAAAGCCAACATCCCCTTCCACCTCTACGCAGACGGCACACAGATCTACATAGAAACAACCTCCTTTAACGACATTCTAATGCTCAACAACACATCTCATAGAAATCCAAGACTGGCTAGGGACGAATCACCTCAAACTCAACCAAGGAAAGACCGAGATCCTACTCATCTCCAACAAAGACGACAACCCCCAAATCACCGAATGGGTGACAGCTATTGACGCTCTCAAAGGAAATCTCACCCTTACCAACTCAGTAAAATCACTCGGAATCACTCTTGACCACAAACTGTCAATGACGAACCACATTAAGAACTCTGCTAAGAGCGCCTTCTTCAGTCTGAAGCTCCTCAACAAAATCAAGCCACACATCCCCCAGAGGGATCTCCAACAAGCCACCCAAGCACTGGTGCTGTCCAGACTGGACTATGGGATTGCAACCCTGTCTGGCACAGCCCTATCCCACCTTGCGCCACTGAAAACCACTTTCAATGCAGCCGCCAGAATGATCTCTGGTGCAAAAAAATTCGACCACATATCGCCCGCACTCGATTTAAAATGGCTCCCAGCGGAAATGCGCGCCAGCTTCAGAACGGCCTGTCTCACGCAGAAAGCTTTGCACACAGGGAAACCAGAATACTTAGCCTCCAAGCAAGAAAGCGGGTCAATCCAGAAACCTCAGAAGCTCAAACTCACTACTACTCATTCCCCTGAAAACACGGAAACAAAAAACCGCAAACCGCTCTTTTGCTGGCAACGCCCCAAAAATCTGGAACTCCATCCCAGTGGACATCAGAACCAACCCCTCCTTCCCAGATTTCAAGAGCCGCCTAAAAATCCTCTACCTCAATCGCGCATTCCCGAACTCTACCTCAGCAGCTCACCCTGCTACCCAGACTACCTCAAAGACACTACCTCAATCCCTCCCTCAAGCGACAAAGAAGTTTGTTAATCCCTGATCTTGTATGAATCCTTTTGTGGTGTACTATTCCTCACTTGTTCCCTCCAGATCGATTGTTAAGCGCTCCGATACCCTCGGGTCTGGCCAGCGCTATAGCAAACTCCAAAAATAAATAAAATAATAAAAATAGTTGAAGTCTGATTTGGAACTGGGCCTCCCTCGTGGTGTGGTCCCCCATGGAGCTTGCTGCCATGAAAGTGGTTGTGAGTTCCTGTCCAACATATCTGACCTTGTTGTCCTGGTGTTTGGGTTTGCACTGGTCATAGGAGGGCATTGTGCTGCCTACACCAGAGCCCAGTGTCAGCTATCTTGTCAGTACATTCCCACTCCATGTGCATTGAGCATGGTACATGGGTGTGTACTTGGGCCATATGGGATGAGTGCAATTGAGCATGGGCGTTCACTGAAATGTTTATAGGGGTGGCCACATTTTTAGCTTCATCACCATCCCCCTTGCACACCTCCCCTCTGCCTTGCACATTTCTCGCACTCTGCCTTGCACACTTCTCACACTCTGACTTGAACCCTTTTGGCCCTCTGCCATGCACCATTCTGGCCCTCTGTCTTGCACCCTTCTGGCCCTCTGCCTGGCACCTTTCTCCCCACTGCCTTGCACCCTCCTCCCCTCTGCCTTGCACCCTTCTGGCCCTCTGCCTTGCACCCTTCTCCCCACTGCATTGCACCCTTCTAGTCCTCTGCCTTGCACCATTCTCCCCACTGCCTTGCACTCTTCTGGCCCTCTGCCTTGCACGCTTCTGGCCCTCTGCCTTGCACCCTTCTCCCCACTGCCTTGCACCCTCCTCCCCTCTGCCTTGCACCCTTCTGGCCCTCTTCCTTGCACCCTTCTCCCCACTGCCTTGAACCCTTCTGGCCATCTGCCTTGCACCCTTCTGGCCCTCTGCCTTGCACCCTTCTCCCCACTGCCTTGCACCCTCCTCCCCTCTGGCTAGCACCCTTCTGGCCCTCTGCCTTGCACCTTCTGGCCCTCTACCTTGCACCCTTCTGGCCCTCTGCCTTGCACCCTTCTCACCCTCCCCCTTGCACCCTTATTGCCCTCCCCCTTGCACCCTCCTCCCCTCTGCCTTGCACACTTCTTGCACTCTGCCTTGCACCCTTCTCCCCACTGCCTTGCACCCTCCTCCCCTCTGTCATGCACCCTTCTGGCCCTCTGCCTTGCACCCTTCCGGCCCTCTGCCTTGCACCCTTCTGGCCCTTCTGCCCTGCACCTTTATCACCCTCCCCCTTGTACCCTTATTGCCCTTCCCCTTGCACCCTCCTCCCCTCTGCCTTGCACACTTCTCGCACTCTGCGTTGCACCCTTCTCCCCACTGCCTTGCACCCTCCTCCCCTCTGCCTTGCACACTTCTGGCCCTCTGCCTTGCACCCTTCTCCCCACTGCCTTGCACCCTCCTCCACTCTGCCTTGCACCCTTCTCACCCTCCCCCTTGCACCCATTTCGCCCTCCCCCTTGCACCCTTTTCGCCCTCCCCCTTGCACCCTCCTCCCCTCTGCCTTGCACAATTCTCGGCAACCCCCATGCACCCTTTCCACCCAAGGGAGGATGCTGCCACCTGGGACAATGGCACCAATTCAAAAGCATAATCGAATAGGGCCGGCCCTGACTGGGCCCACACCAGACACACTGGCGATCCAGGGGGGACCAAGAGCCCCCCTTGCCCACCCCCACGGACGCCCATGCAATTGGGTCTTATTTGGAGTCCCGCAATGCATTTTGTGACACCCACCCTCCCAGCATAACGGACGTCCATTCTTGGGTCTGTGTTTCCTGTAGCATGGAACATAGCATGGCCTTGGTTTGTCAATGGGGCATACACATGTTGGTGCATTAGCGTTGTTTTTGCCTGTAGTTGTGGGCGGCGGGCGCTTGGGGGTTCTTGCGGGCATTTTTTGTACTTGGAGTGTGGATGTCATTACCCCCATGTTACATGAGTTGTTTGTGTACTCACCAGGCTCTACGACTCCTTCAATGCCATGTACTCCCACCGGTGGTAGAAGGGCCATGACCTTCTGCTCCCAGGGATGGTACTGTACTGGTCTGCAAGGACCACCACCTCCAGTGACCTGGCTCTGGGCGTATTCCTCGTCCATCTTCCGCATGGTCATCCCCCGCAAATCGTACCACCTGGCCTGGCACTCCCTGGTGCGTTTGATGGGTGCAACAGCATTCAACCTATTGACTATCCTCTCCCACAGGCGTGTTTTATCAGCTATGCTGGTCCGTCTGACCAATGCGCCAAACAGCTGTGGCTCAACTCTGATGACTTCATCTACAAGGATCTCCATCTCCTCCTTTGTGAACTTTGGATACTTCTGAGCGGACATGGTGTGGGGTGAATGTGATTGGGGGTGACGGTGTGTATGGATGTGGGTGTGTGGGTCTGAATGTGAATGGGAGGGGTGTGGGTCTAAATGTGATTGGGGGTATGTGTGAAGGTGGATGTGTGCAGTTGTTGGTGTGTTGTCAGTGTCTGTAGCTAAATGGGTATGTTGCAAAGGATCATGGTTTGTGTGTGTGGGCCCTTTTTATTGGTTCATTTGTGGGTGGGGCTTAGTTTGAATTTTTGGTGGCTGTGTTATAAGGGGTGGGTGTGAGTTAGGCCCTCTGTTTGCCAGTTTGGATCTGGCCAGGACATTCATTTCCAATGGTTTGTACACAGGAGACATGTTTTGTGGTGTCGTTTGCACCCTTCTTGTGCTGTTTTTAGGGGTTCGCGTGTGCTTAGTTCGGGGGGGGGTTCGTCTCTTATTTACTTTTGTGGCTCGCTCATACGCGACGTTTTTACGGGGTTCGTGCCCGCTTCGTTCAGGGGGGTTCATTTCGTATTTGATTTTGTGGCTCGCTCATACGCGACGTTTTTACGGGGTTCGCGTGCGCTTCGTTCAGGAGGTTCGTTTCGGAATTTGATTTTGTAGCTCGCTCATACGTGACATTTTTACGGGGTTCGCGTGCGCTTCGTTCAGGGGGGATTCGTTTCGTATGTGATTTTGTGGCTCACTCATACGCGATGTTTGCCGTACAAATCGCAGCTCATACGTGATGTTTTCTCGTACGAATCGCGTTCTCGGTCCCGAACCGGATCGTACTTGTCGGGTCATACAGCATGTTTACGAATCGTACGGTTCACTTTCCGGGTCCGTATCCTATGGATTTTCACTAGATTTTCGTACGGTTTGCAAAGATTCTGACGTATTATTTACCAACGGATCGTACTGCGCGATTTGGATGGATTTGTACGATTCGTACGGTAACAGCTACAAATACGAATCGTCGTACGGATTCCTTTCCTGAATCGGAATCGACCCGTTTATGTTAATTAAATTTGGTTGTTAATTTTTATAAATTAATTGATTAACTGGTAATTATGTTAATTGTGTTATTTTTTTGGGGCGGGTTGTGGGTTTATAGGGGAATAAGTTGGGAAGTAATTTTGGGGTCTATTAGGATGGCAGTCGGATGACCGCCGCTGGGCCGGTGGTGGCAACGGCCGGGCCAGCAGTGGTCATCCGCCAGCGATCGCAACCCAGAAAACTGCTGGTCCGATTAGCATGGCGGTGACAACCGCGACAGTGAGATTTTCCGCCAGACACTTTTCGGCCGGTAGCAGTCCACAAGATTGCCTGGTGGGCGGAGTTGGTCTGCTAAAATGGGGCCGTTTCAGTGCCAGTGCCAGGCTCTGCCGACATGATTATGATGCCAGAGGTAGCCAGCCTTTCTGCAGCATTTGAACCGCCATGGAAAGGCATACAAAAAATATCTCCAGGGGCCCATTGCGGGCCCGCAATGTGTTTGGGGGTGTGGGTGCACTGGGGGGGGGGGGTACCCATGATACCCCCTACATGTCCCTGTCCCAGGTGGCAGGCACTGTGCAGTGCCTGTCACGCAGTGCAGGGATATGCAGCACATGCTTTTATGGACATTGCAGCGGTGCTGCTGGCAGCAGCAACCGCTGCAATGTTAAATGCTGCGAACCGACCTCCACCGTCGGCTTTCGACTGCGGAGCATACTAACTAGACCGGCGGTTATGCCGCGGTCCTAGCCGGCGGTGATTTCCAGTTACCATGGCGGTCGGAGTGATTTTCCAACCGCCATCCTAATAGAACCGTTAATTAGAATAAATCAATTATATTTTATTACTTATTAGTATTTATTTAATTTAGATTTTATAGAGTCAATTGTGATAATTAATTTATTATTAAATAATTATCAATTGGTTGTTAATTTGTAATAATTAATTAATTGGTAATTATGTTCATTGTGTTATGTTTTTTAGGAGCGGGTTGTGGGTGTATAGAGGTATAGGGTGGGAAGTAATTTATTTATAATAAATATTTAATTTTCTTATTTATTAGTATTTATTTAATTTAGATTGTATAGTATTAACTGAATCATTTATTATTAATTAATAATTCGTTCTTAATTATAATTAATGAATTGATCATTATGTTAATTATATCATTTTTGTAAGAGCGGGTTGTGGATTTATATGCGAATAGGGGGGGATTTAATTTTAATAATATTAATATTTATTTAATTCATAATTTATAGTGTTAATTGTGGGAATTATTTTAATATTTATTCATCAATTGTTTGTTAATTATTTTTAAATAATTATTTGGTAATTAATTATGTTAATTGTGTCATTTTTTAGGAATGGGTGGTGGGGTTTATAGAGGAATGGGATGGGAAGTAATTTATTTAAGATTAATTAATAATGAATTGTTAAATGATGGTAATTCATTAATAAAAAATTAAATATGGCAATTGGGTCATTAATTTGAGATGTGAGTTGTGGGGTTTATAGTGGTAAAGGGTGGGAAGTAAAATATTTTTAAATTAATTAATAAGTTGTTAATTGATAATTTAGTAATGTAAAATTATTTTTGGGAATTGTGTTATGTTTGTTAGGTGGGTGTTGTGGTATTAATTGGGGTAGAGGGTGGAAAGTATTTTAGGTTTTATTAAATATTAATTAATTGCTCATTATTATTAATTCATTAATTGATAAATATTTATGGTAATTGTTTACTTTTATTTTGTGTGTTAGAATTTGGTTTTATAGGGGTAATGTTTGGTGAGTAAATTAATTTTAAACTGTTTTAATTTGTTTTTTAATTATTATTTGATAATGAATTATGTTAGTTGTGGAGGTACACTTTTAAAAAATGTAGATGTGTGTTGTGATTTGTGTGTTATTATACGGTAGGAAATAAAAAATATTAATTTTATGAAACAATAAATGTGTTTGATTCTAATTCATTTCTATTAAATATAGTTATTTGTTTGAAAATCATTTTTTACATTTTTATAAAATAATGTTTGCAGGTAATTTTTTAGAGAATAGTAAATTTTTACACCTCCATTGTCCAACACTTTCCCTACTGTTGCACTCACTGGAGTGGGAATAGTAATTGTTTCCCCTCAGCTATCCAACACTTTCCCTACTGTTGCACTTACTGGAGTGGGAATAGTAATTTTTACCCCTACGCTATCCAAAATTGTCCCTACTGTTGCACTCAATGGAGTGCAAAATGTAAATTTAAAAATTATGAAACATTTTAATGTTTAAATTTATATGTTTTTATTAGATTTTATGTTATAGGTGTGTATATATATATATATCTATAAATATATGTCTGTGTGTAAATATATATATATATATATATATATATATGCAAAAAAGAAGGAGAGAACTCTGGGTAGGTCTCAGTTTAGGTGGAAAGCAGCTCCTGTTAGAGCACTCTCAACACCAGCGACACTCTAGATCTGCTCACCTCAAATGTCTGTTTTTCTATCAAAGTTTTTAAGCATAGGATTAGACAGTGCTATCCATGCCGAGATAGAAAATGACAAAGTCTTTCGTCATTTAAACAGCAAAGTCTTTAAGCATAGGACTAGTACAGTGCAGTCCTTGCCGAGCTGTCAAATAACAAAAGCCATTTATCACTCCAGGCACAATATTACAGCTTTGATTTGGTAAAATACCAACTCAAGCCAACCTGAAATGAATCCCTGACACAGTGTTTCGCTCTAATTAGAGCTCTTCAGAGAGGTATAGCTTTGTCCAGACACAAGGGAGCACCCAGTATTAAGTCAAAACAAAACCCTTTCAGGCATAGAGTGACGCATAAATTATGCAAAAAAGAAGGAGAGAACTCTGGGTAGGTCTCAGTTTAGGTGGAAAGCAGCTCCTGTTAGAGCACTCTCAACACCAGCGACACTCTAGATCTGCTCACCTCAAATGTCTGTTTTTCTATCAAAGTTTTTAAGCATAGGATTAGACAGTGCTATCCATGCCGAGATAGAAAATGACAAAGTCTTTCGTCATTTAAACAGCAAAGTCTTTAAGCATAGGACTAGTACAGTGCAGTCCTTGCCGAGCTGTCAAATAACAAAAGCCATTTATCACTCCAGGCACAATATTACAGCTTTGATTTGGTAAAATACCAACTCAAGCCAACCTGAAATGAATAAAAGCAACCCCTGACACAGTGTTTCGCTCTAATTAGAGCTCTTCAGAGAGGTATAGCTTTGTCCAGACACAAGGGAGCACCCAGTATTAAGTCAAAACAAAACCCTTTCAGGCATAGAGTGACGCATAAATTATGCAAAAAAGAAGGAGAGAACTCTGGGTAGGTCTCAGTTTAGGTGGAAAGCAGCTCCTGTTAGAGCACTCTCAACACCAGCGACACTCTAGATCTGCTCACCTCAAATGTCTGTTTTTCTATCAAAGTTTTTAAGCATAGGATTAGACAGTGCTATCCATGCCGAGATAGAAAATGACAAAGTCTTTCGTCATTTAAACAGCAAAGTCTTTAAGCATAGGACTAGTACAGTGCAGTCCTTGCCGAGCTGTCAAATAACAAAAGCCATTTATCACTCCAGGCACAATATTACAGCTTTGATTTGAGTTCTCTCCTTCTTTTTTGCATAATTTATGCGTCACTCTCGGCAAGGACTGCACTGTACTAGTCCTATGCTTAAAGACTTTGCTGTTTAAATGACGAAAGACTTTGTCATTTTCTATCTCGGCATGGATAGCACTGTCTAATCCTATGCTTAAAAACTTTGATAGAAAAACAGACATTTGAGGTGAGCAGATCTAGAGTGTCGCTGGTGTTGAGAGTGCTCTAACAGGAGCTGCTTTCCACCTAAACTGAGACCTACCCAGAGTTCTCTCCTTCTTTTTTGCATAATTTATGCGTCACTCTATGCCTGAAAGGGTTTTGTTTTGACTTAATACTGGGTGCTCCCTTGTGTCTGGACAAAGCTATACCTCTCTGAAGAGCTCTAATTAGAGCGAAACACTGTGTCAGGGGTTGCTTTTATTCATTTCAGGTTGGCTTGAGTTGGTATTTTACCAAATCAAAGCTGTAATATTGTGCCTGGAGTGATAAATGGCTTTTGTTATTTGACAGCTCGGCAAGGACTGCACTGTACTAGTCCTATGCTTAAAGACTTTGCTGTTTAAATGACGAAAGACTTTGTCATTTTCTATCTCGGCATGGATAGCACTGTCTAATCCTATGCTTAAAAACTTTGATAGAAAAACAGACATTTGAGGTGAGCAGATCTAGAGTGTCGCTGGTGTTGAGAGTGCTCTAACAGGAGCTGCTTTCCACCTAAACTGAGACCTACCCAGAGTTCTCTCCTTCTTTTTTGCATAATTTATGCGTCACTCTATGCCTGAAAGGGTTATATATATATATATATATATATATATATATATGTAAACAATGCTTCTCCAATAGAAAAAGAAGCGGCACACCAGGAGCTGCAACAAAGGGGGGTTTATTGTGCAAAGAGAACGGCGCGTTTCAGCTTGTCGGCTTTTCGTACTGTTCATCCCAAAGCACTATTGATTAGCCTACCATACGGGGAGCTACTACATGCTTGCCATAACTGTAGCACTGACTATGCCTTCAATGATGAATCTGACAGGGTGATGAACAGGTTCAAAGCGAGAGGCTACTCTGATAAAGTATTAAGGGAAGCAAGAACTAAGTTGAAAGATACCAGTCAGAGGGAGGTCCTTTTTGAATCAGATACTGTGATCAGCAAAAATAGGGCTGTTGCTATTTCTAGAATGATTACAATATACAATACCAGATCGAACAAACTGAAATCTGTTATGAGAAAACATTGGGGTCTCAATGAATCAGATCCGACTATTGGCAATGTAGTAGGTAACTCACCCATGATTACATATAAGAGAGCACCATCTTTGAAAGACAAGCTAGTTAGCAGTTACTACCAAACTGAGGTCTCTAAAACTTGGCTAAAGAATAGCAAAGGTTTTTACAAATGCAATGCTTGTAAAGCATGTGAAAATAGTAGCAGTTGTCAAACCTTTACCATCTCGAATGGTAAGGAGAGACCCATATCCAAATTCATCACCTGTACTACGGAGTATGTCATTTACTGCTTACAATGCCCTTGCGATTTCCGCTACATTGGAAGCACAAAACTTCCAGTTAAGAGGCTTATTTTGGAACACCAAAGGGCGATTAAAAATCACGACAACAACTATCCGGTTGCACGACACTTTGATAGTGTCCATTCAAGCAACAGTGAGCTTTTAAGTTATGTAGGTTTGGATCGGGTGATGACAAATATTAGAGGTGGTGATCGAGAAAAGCAATTACGCATCTTAACGTCACGATATATCATTGACCTAATCACCAGGGCCCCATTTGGATTGAATAGTGAGGAAGAAGTGGCCACACATATAGGGGTGTAATCTGCTACTCTGGCATGTTATGTTCTGCCTTGATCAAACTGTCTCCCTGTCAAGTATTGTAAATAGGTATATAAATGTTAGTTTTGTATAGTGGTGATTGATAATAGGGTATTGGGTGCTCTGTACATCTAGAATCGTAACATCAGCTGATGCTATGTACTGTACAGCTCTACCAAGTATGTCAGATCATGGGATGCAAATATTCTGATGATTAGATAGCTGATAGCTGTTCATGATTGGGTGAAAAGGCCGGCAGGTCCACTTCCCAGGATGACAATTTCTTAGTTTAAGCACCCAACCCTCTCGGGGGGGATTTCCGATTTGTTCTGTTTTTTTGAATTTTCACATAGTCTCCACTTTGTCCTCACACCACACACACATTTTTTAAGTCAAGTATTCATTATATTTACAATGGAAAATCCTCAGTCTACTTGCCGCTATCTGAATCAAATATTGATATTGGGATTACGTACTTTATATCTTGGGATGACATTTTTAGTATGGAATCGGACTACTGCTACGTGGTTAGCCTAATGGTATCATTGCAATTGAGTATGTCCCATACTATGATCATATTCGGATTGGGCCACTTGGCATTGTCAATTCCATAGTTTCATGGCAGGTTGTTATCGATCTCTTTTTTAGGGGTTAAGATTTCATGAACCATACCTGAATAATGCACTTGCACTCAATTGTGGGTATGGAATGTTTTTGAAATATACAATATTTTTGTTGCGACGATTTTACCATTATTATTATGTGATGGTTATATATGCACTTGCAATGGATTATGGGATCACCCACGTACGTATGTGTTCCGTTGGGATGATTTCATCATGTTATTATTTTTTGCACTTGCAATGTATTAACATTTTAAAATCGTAATGAAATTCAATACGTTATTTTCCAATTGCTAACCATGAGATTTACAGAATTATGTGTTCCGTTGGGATGATTTCATCATGTTATTTTTTGCACTTGTAATGTATTTAACATTTTAAAATCGTAATGAAATTCAATAAGTTTTTTCCCAATTGCTAACCATGAGATTTACAGAATTATGTATTATCAGGTTTAGTTGGTGATTATTTTATATTTATCAACTCTAAGCTTCATTAACAAGAACACTAGAATGTATCCTTGGTTTCAGTGTTCGACACTGAACGTATGTTGTCAGTTTCCATGAATGAAATGAGAAACGCCCATTTAAATGTTTACGCGGCAATGAGACTGTTGAACCTGACGAAAGCCGACAGACTGAAACGCGTCGTTCTCTGTGCACAATAAACCCCCCTTTGTTGCAGCTCCTGGTGTGCCGCTTCTTTTTCTATTGGAGAAGGATTGTTTACGTGTTTGTGGTGGACCGGCAGCATGAGGCAGGAGGACGGCCTCTGGTCAAAAACCGGTGTGCGCTATATATATATATGTAGAAATGTGATTTTCTTATACACTTAATTTCTTCTATTTTTTGATTACTAGCTTCTACAATCTCTGACTTAGTATGGATATACTTAGATAATTGGTGGGCTGAGGAGAATACATAGGATACAGAGGGATATGGGACGAATTGAAAATTAAGCTTGGATAAAAGATTGATTCATAAGGGTACTACACCGGAATTAACCTGCCCTCCTTTCATTTTCTGTCTCCTTTCTCAAAGATTTCTCTCCTGACCCTTCTCTTCTCCTTTGCCCCCTACCATCTATGTTTTCTTTCTTCCATAATAGTATTCTGTCCTCCTGATTACGTATCTTTAGTTTCCTGAATTGAATATGAATTAGGGTACTATACCCATGATTTTTTGTAAATAAAAGGTAAATTCATCAAATACATTTTGCTAAAACACACCATACACCTTGGAAATGTGCCTTATGACTAAAATCAAATGCATTTATATTTAAAAAAAACGGCACCTTTGGGAACCCTGTGTGAAAGTTGAACACAGAGTCTCTCTTCCTTTGTTATCTTTTGTTTTCTATATCAATTGTAAAATGTCTGTGGTGGTCATGTGACCAAGAGCCTGTGAGCTCGAAACGTGTCTGTTTTTGTGCCCAATAAAGAAAATTTGATCGTACCTGGCTGGTGTGGCTTGTCATCCCTTCGTTGAGCGAGAGGATCGAGTGGATTTAACTGAGCGGTGGCGCCCGCTCAAGAGACAAGCCCCGGCCCGCTTGGAAGGGTGGAGAGCTGCGCCGTGTTTCGGAAGTGACGTGTAGTCAGGAAATCTCCGCCCGCCGGCTGCCTAAAGACTGCGCCTGTGAAAATCTCCCCCGACAAAACCAATTTGGGGTCGAGCTTCTCTACGCCAGCGCTGGGAAACTCGGCGGAAAATGTATTCAAGAAAAAGAAAGCGCCCGATGGAGCTGACAGGAGTGGATCTGGAGATACAGCCCCGGCAGGTGTAACATCGTTGAAACAAAAAGGAAATCAACTGGAGAGATTGCGGAAAAAGGAACTTAGTCGGTGGTGGGAGGCGACATCTCTGACAAACTACATAGAGATGGATCGCGTACCCAGAGGCTTAAGAATCTTTATTGTTCCAACGTTGAATAAACCTAAACCAGAGGTCCTGAAAGCATGGCGGGAGAACACCAACGCCTGCTCTAAAACAATGATGCAGATCCTAGTCAAGAATGCATGGGAGGAACATGATGAACTATTAAAGGAGATACAATTGCTTCATGATAGAGGCCAACGAGCAATCCATCAGAGGGAGAACACGATAACAAGGCCGCGGAGGAAGGGGAAAAGCAAAAGGCGAAGAGAGCGGCGATGGAAAACAAAGCAATTCTGGAGTGGGAAACAAAAGCCAGATGCCGAAGAACAAGTAATGGATGCACAAAATAAGGAGTTAACGGTAAAGAATTTATCTAATAGACAATTATCTGTAGATGAAGAAAAAGTCTTGCGACTAGGATTGACATTTTGCCCAGACCTACAGTTTGACTATACACAGACACGTATAGACACGTATATGTTCGTCAGAAAACTGAAACTCCATAAGATACACTCGAATAGGAAGCCCATTCCCCAGCTACAGGACACGGT
Source organism: Lissotriton helveticus (assembly GCF_964261635.1). Classification (NCBI taxonomy): domain Eukaryota; kingdom Metazoa; phylum Chordata; class Amphibia; order Caudata; family Salamandridae; genus Lissotriton; species Lissotriton helveticus. The sequence continues at coordinate 1,306,118,664 of NC_136065.1, read as the reverse complement.
TGAAGTGTCATCTGAATCAGGGAATGATTTGCAGAATGTCCTAGAGAGTCTTCATGAAGAGGGTGTAGTAGATCCAACACAAACACAGATGCAAACACCTAGCACCCAGGAAAATACCCTAACCTCCATAGCTGAGACCCAATCCAGTACTGTAGTGACCCCTTTCAAACCTAGGTCCAGATATAGGCCGCAACTGCCAAGGGACAATATTGATCTGTTCCATGACCTGGTCACTAACGACATGCTCAAACTTTTACACAAACCTCCAGCAAAGCAGAACATAACACCAGAAATGAGAAAAGCCCTAATGAATTTGAAGAATGATGACTCAATCATAATTAAGCCTTCAGACAAGGGCAGTAACGTAGTTTTATGGGACAAAAAAATGTATGTTAAGGAGGTAATGAGACAGTTGTCAGATGTTGCATGCTATGTTAAAGTAGATCACACTATCTAGCCAAACTACAGAATAGGGTACACCAACACATTCTTGAGTGGAATAATGATAAACTGTTAAATTGGGACGAAAGTAAGTTCCTAATTAATGAGAATCCTACCACACCCACACTTTATCTACTACCAAAGGTACACAAGAACTAGATAGAACCACCAGGAAGGCCCATTGTGTCCTCTATTAACAGCCTACTGGAGAATGTGTCTCACTATGTAGATTACTTTCTTAAGAACTATGTAAATGAACTTACATCTCACATAGAGGACACTAAAGACTTTCTCCAGAAAGTAGAAAACATTAATTGGGAGCCTCACTTCTGGTTAGTATCCTTAGATGTAGAGAGCCTTTACACATCAATAAGACACAGGGATGGTTTGAAGGCGTGTGAATACTTTTTACAGGCAAGAAGTAGACATTTGGAAGCCCACTTTAGAATGCTGCTACAAATGATAGAGCTCTGTCTTGAAGAGAATGTGTTTCTATTTGATGGTACTTTATACAAACAAATACAGGGCAGGTCGATGGGCACCTGCTTTGCCCCCAGCTATGCCAACCTATTGGTAGGCTGGTGGGAGGAGCAGGTGCTCAGGAACGACGCCCTTGAACAGTGGACAAGAAAGGTGAACATCTGGCTTCGTTTTATTGACGAAATTTTTTTTGTTTGGGAGGGAAGTGAAAAGGAGCTACTCAAGTTTGTAAATGTACTTAATTTGAACTGTTTGAATTTAAAATTCACAATGAAACACAGTCAGAGTACCATTGACTTCCTAGACATAAAACTAGGGATTATTGAGAATCGGATTGAGACTGAAATCTTCAGGAAAGAAACAGCTGGGAACTCAGTACTCCATTCGACAAGCTGTCACCCCCCCCAGCTTTAGATGGGCAATACCCTTTGGCGAGTTTCTACGCGCCAAGAGGAACTGTAGTTCCCAAGAATCCTTTGAGAGACATAAGAAAGCAATGCACGAGAGGTTTACTGTGAGGGGTTATCATCCTAATATGCTCAAGAAGGGTGAGGTGAGAGTTTCTCAAATTGACCGGAAAGAGGCATTATTCAGAACACCCAAGAGTATGCAGAATACATCCAATGCCCCCATAAGACTTATAACGACATACAATACTCAATCCCCCGAGTTCAGCAAGATGGTAAGGAAGAGATGGGACATCCTTTTACAGGACAAAACCCTCAAAGAGAGACTAGGTCAACACCCATCGATAACCTACAGGAAGGGCAAGTCTATTAAAGACCTAATAGTACAAAGCCATATGGAAAAGAAAAAGTCATGGCTGGAGGCAAAGGGAGGATTCCACAAATGTGGAAAATGTAAGGCTTGCAGACACAGCACTAATGTGAGGGAGGTCGGACTCAGCAGGGTGAACAAGAAATGGAAGATCAACAAGAAAATCCATTGTACCACAGACTTTGTAGTCTATGTAGTAACATGCCCCTGTGGCAAATGGTACATTGGGTCAACGACATTTCCAGTTAAAAAGAGAATCCTGGAACATTGGCGTGCAATTACCAACAAGGATTTTTCCTATAGCACAGCCAAGCATTTCCATACCCATCATGATGGGGACTGGACCAAGGCAAAATTCTTTGCCCTTGACTCAATTCCCAAACATGTGAGAGGAGGAGACAGATTGACAGCATTACATAGAGCAGAGTCCAAGTTCATCTTTCAGGCAGGCAGTATCGCTCCTATGGGGATGAATATTGATGAGGAAATGTGTGTACATTTATGATTTTTTCTGACCGAGACCTTCCTCTACCCGCTTCGGGATACTCAGATTCCATGATAATCTGATTTTAAATTTATAATTTATGTTATTGTACTTTCAATTTGGTGTTTTTGGTTTATTGTTAGCGAATTGATGACAAGGAGGACCTAGACTAATGTTGAAGATTGAGATGTTGAGATGAGATTGTACTATCTATATATGTTCAGCCATTATGGTTATTTATGAAACTAATCACAACCCTCTCACTTTTACCTCTTCTAGAAACCGGGCTGTTGATGGAGTGATAATGTGCAGCACGGATAGAAGATATAGTTACGAGCACAACAACTCCACAAAAATGTATACATTAGCGATAAGAGCACGGGGTTTATATTGACATATATATAGATATTTTACTTTGAAACTCCTAATAATGAGTAAAAGGGGTGCAACTCTGTAGAATTGTGATTTTCTTATACACTTAATTTCTTCTATTTTTTGATTACTAGCTTCTACAATCTCTGACTTAGTATGGATATACTTAGATAATTGGTGGGCTGAGGAGAATACATAGGATACAGAGGGATATGGGACGAATTGAAAATTAAGCTTGGATAAAAGATTGATTCATAAGGGTACTACACCGGAATTAACCTGCCCTCCTTTCATTTTCTGTCTCTTTCTCAAAGATTTCTCTCTTGACCCTTCTCTTCTCCTTTGCCCCCTACCATCTATGCTTTCCTTCTTCCATAATAGTATTCTGTCCTCCTGTTTACGTATCTTTAGTTTCCTGAATTGAATATGAATTAGGGTACTATACCCATGATTTTTTGTAAATATAAGGTCAATTCATCAAATACCTTTTGCTAAAACACACCATACACCTTGGAAATGTGCCTTATGACTAAAATCAAATGCATTTTTATTAAAAAAACGCCACCTTTGGGAACCCTGTGTTAAAGTTGAACACAGAGTCTCTCTTCCTTTGTTATCTTTTGTTTTGTATATCAATCGTAAAATGTCTGTGGTGGTCATGTGACCAAGAGCCCGTGAGCTCGAAACGCGTCTGTTTCTGTGCCCAATAAAGAAAATTTGATCGTACCTGGCTGGTGTGGCTTGTCATCCCTTCGTTGCGCGAGAGGATCGAGTGTATATATATATATATATATATATATATATATATATACAGCAATGATGTGGCAGCAATGAACCCTTTCCTGATGCGGCCTCTGATGAGAAGCACAAGGGCTTTGAAACGCGTAAGGCCGGGAGATTTATAAACGAGATGGAAATCTGCATGTTTCTGAAATAAAGAGGTTTTGTGAACCTACCTGTCAGTGGTGTGCGGCTTCTAATCTGAGCACTTTTTGGACGTATATATACGTTTGCTGTGCCGGAATAAATAACTGAAGAAAGGATTACGGGCTCGTCTGGATTCTTTTTCATTAGAATTCTTCTGTTTCATATATATATATATATACACGGAATAAACATTGGCAAACTGCTGCTTGCAGCTTTTTTTTGATTGAGGGATCAGTAATTCCGTCGTCCGCCAGGAGCAACAGGACGTCGTGTGAGGACTGAGGTATTATACCTCGAGGGGGCGTGCAGTCTCGCATTTGACTGCCCCCATGCATGAACTTGCCTGAAGGGACTGGCTGCTGCGATTATAGGGAATTCAGGGAGGTTCCCACCTTTCCATTGATCTAGGACCGACCCGACTCACCTGAAACTGGCATCAACCTACAGTTTTCCCACTCCCCCACGCCACCAACCCTGCAGCGCCGGGACAGTGCCTGCTGGGATATGGAGTTCATTGGACATAATATGGACTCCTATTGGTATGACGACATCATTAGGGGGAGGGGACGCAGTTGCCAGCAAGTATTTCACGCAGGAGGAGCACTTGCATTCATTACGCGCGTGCTCCTCAGCGCTGTAACTGCCTTTTTAAATTACCGTTTCGTTATTGCGCTATGCACTTTTATTTGTGGGCGTGTGTGGCTGTATTCGAGGGGCATCCAGGGGGCTCAATTCATATTGCCCTTATATAGGCATAGAAATCCAGTCCTTATTTAGGCATATTCCATGCTACCCAAATACAGGCACCATCCGTTCAACTACGTCACAACGATTTCTTGGAAAACCAGACTCTCAAGCTGTAGGGACATCCCCTTGCCTGGATATTGATTTCTCCAAGAACTCATTTATTATGCATGAACATCTATTCCTTAGGGGTTCATTCATGACGTTCATATGCCCGACTTTTACGTCAATACTGGCATTCCTAAACACCTTCAAGGTATAAATATACCTTCACTTGCTGTGGTCAAGCACAGTGTGGTTCGGTGCAGTTTGACTACATACTTGCACGTCACAGCTCGCCACAGCAAGTCCCAAAGGAAGCAAACTCTCCAGCTGACGCACTGACTAGACGCTGTCATCCTCCTGCCGAGAATCCAGCTCCAGTGTTTCTGACTCACCTTGCGGGGTGTTGGGAAATCGAGTCCCAGGAAAAGATACCAACCTCTCTCATTCTACTGTATGGAGCTGATTAGAACCTAGAGAAACCTTTGGCAGATTCAATCTACACTTAGCTAAACAGCACCTACTACTTCCCTCGTACTAGAGTTAGGTTATGTACACTGGGGTAGGATTATTTAGAAGCTCCAGTTGAATATTTTAGCCTGTGTTATTTATGTATGTATTTTAATGAATATGTGATAGCCACAAAACCATGCTATTACAATATTATTTTATATTACTGCTAACGCTGTACATATTCTATTTCGCATTCTGTCTTATGATTGTAGCAGTTCATATCTTTTGCATGAGGAATAAGACTGTTCAATAAACCCTTTTTATTCAAAGGCCCGTCTCACTATTTCTGTTCAACACTGTAGAAACGAAGCATGCACGATTGACTGAGTGAACTAGTTATCTATTGTATCCACGACTCTGAACATATTGTTTTGATTCTAGGGGAAACAAAGTTGTCATGTTTATGCGGTTGTCAGAGACTAATCCCTTATTGTTTATTCAAGAAAGTTTCTAGTGACCTCTGAGTTAGCTGGCACACACACAATTAAGTTTATTATACTCGATAGAGACATACTGACCTCAGCCCCATGTCAAATCTATAGTGTATGTTATTGCAATGTGCAGAGCCTATTAGGATATAAGAACTACACTACATGGCGCCCAACGGTTTGGTAAGGCACTAATTTAACGCTAGATACTGAAGTAACTCAGTCGTGCTTTTCTCAGAGACCCCTTTTCCCGTAATACTACAATAGACGTCTGGAGTGGGTAAAGGGATAATATCCGCCATAGCTGAGTAGGACAAACCATCCTATGCATTAGTTTTTGGTTTGTTCAACGTTGAAGGATAAAGTGTTCCAAAATATTGTGCACCTTATCTTTGTTTCCTTAAAACTTGCTCTGCAACTTTCATTAAAATGGCTAACGAGGAAAACACCTCGACTGGAGCTGGAGGTGAAAACGCCGTACCAGTTTTCAACCTAACAGGTTTCCAAGAAACTGATGAGAATGCTATAATCATTTCTCAAAATTTAACGAAAGCCATCACTATAAAACGTATAAAACATGGCCAAACATCAAGAGGTGGTAGGGCAGTTTTTGTGATAGAGGCACATGAATATCACCAGACAATGTATTCTATTCATGGATAGTCTTCCCAGAAGCGGATCTAGTAACATATATGTTTCACTTCTACAAAGAAGAAGATCCACCAAATGAATATATTCCTTTCGAAGATATTGAAATTCCACTCTCATACCAGGAGCATGAGCTCTGGTTTAACGGCGCCCTAAAACATTTAAATCACGTTACCAGGCTCGGTCCACTCGGTAGACCAGGAGCATCATGGCTGATTTTAGCTGGCTATACATCACATCCTGACATTGATGACATGTCAGATGTGGATTTACTCACTCAACTCAAGGAGTTAATCAGATTCTATAGACAATTGGTTCAATATGTCGTGCGGACTCTCACAGTCCAACCTGCAATAGTTATTTCACAACAAACCTCTCACCAGGGAATACACTAAATATTACACCACAGACTTTACACACAGTCATAGGTAAATTACCTACAAAACTTGAACAAATTCCGTTCTGGATAGCTCAAAAAAATAATCAAATCGAAGCAGTATTTCCTTAATACTAGCCCTCATGAGAAAAACAGAATTCTAACAATCTGTTTACCAATGGGGATCACACCACATCTGGAGGACTGCACCACTTGGGGTACAGTCTTCGCTGCAATCTACACTAAAACACATGGGGGGTCATTAGAATGGCGTGCGGACTTTGCCCGCCTGCCATCCTCCCGGGGATTGGGACCGGCCGCCCTAAGGCGGGGGTTCGGTCGGGGGAATTAGGATGCGCCCGCCACAGTGGCGGGTGTATCCGTATTTTTAACATTGCGGCGGCCCGCCGCAATGTTAAAAATGCGTGCCATGCATTTGCATACACAAAGCGGCAGGCACCGTGCGGTGCCTGCCGCATTGTGTATGCAAATGCAGGGGGGATGTGCACCCCCCACCTCGCCTTCACCATGGGGGCCCGCAGGGTACCCCCAAAGTAAAGACCACCTGCCAATGCCGCCACGGAAAGGCATCTCCCAAAGCATATCCTAATATGTCTGGCGGTGTCTGATAGACACCGCCACCATATAAACCGTTTTCCGCCTGGCCGCACGGCGACCGGGGCGGAAAAGCTACGGACGGTGTTTCCGTCCGCCGCGGTCCCCCCGCCATAGTAATATGGCGGGGGGAACTGGGTGGCGGGCGGGCAAGGATGTCGGGCAGATCGCCATCGCACGCATGGCGGTGGCGATCCGCCCGACATCCTAATGGGCCCCATGGTGTTCCATCTAAGGCGGTAATACCTGATGTCCTGAAACAGATTCAGAAACGAATACGGGAAGAGCCTGCTTTAAATTTAGGTATGAAACTACTGAAAGATTTCAAACAGGTCTCAACAATAATATTAGCTAATATTAAAGGAGAATCAGTGGCGAAGATAAGGGAATTTGATGTAAGAGAGCAACCACTAGAACTAGCCAGAATAATTGAAAAATCCAATGAAGAATTAGGTAGAGACAGTTTAGGTGGTAAACCAGTTAAACCCAACTGTCCTGAAAAGGTCTTTACTAAAAGCACTCCTACCTCTTCTAGAAAGAAGTGGGAAAATAGCAAACAAACTTCCAAAGAGAAGAGTTCTCATTCCTGAGGAATGTATCCTCAAAAGGAGCCCTCTGAAAGGAGGTACAACCTCAGGAACAGGGATAATTTGAGAAAACCTGACAGGTATCAAGATACGGATACCCGTTCCTCTCGTACCTGTCAGATATCGTCACAGAAATCCGAAAGAAGAGGACAGTCAGAGAACAAAGAAGAACGTGTGAAGTCCATAGACGATCAACACGTTCAGAAAAACACAAAATCTCAATTCACCAAAAAGAAGGAAGCAGGTCTAAAGATCAGACATGCCGAGGATCTTGAGGACACAACTCAAGAACGGAGATTGGGCTCAGACAATGTTGGACAGTTCAGCAGAAGTCACAATAGCTCACCAGAACCTGAAGGGACTTCTGGAGACAGTGGACTTGAATGAGGACATTCAAGTTCAAACTGCAGATACCAGGGTTAGCTCTCCACATAGGTTATATGAAATCACACTCCGGATGGAGGGAAACATACTAAGAAAAGTGAAAGCACTCTTTTGGGAGCGACTTTTAAAGGGTTATGATATCCTTCAACTGAACAAGACTGGCCTCCAGAATTAGTCAGGGACTGCCCACATGGTGAAGACATCATTATGCTAGCCTCCTCTAACCATATTCCAGTACATTCAAAATATACTTATACCATGTAATAGGCAGAGGCCCAAACCCCAGCATTATATAAAAATCATGTAGGATAGGATGAGGATTCACCTCACCATAAAATCCAACTAAAAAATCAACCAACTGCACAAAGGCAGCATCCAGTTAAGCAAAAAGCTAAAAAACAGGTCAGGGAGATATTAGATCAATTTGAACATCAAGGGGTGATTGAAACATGCACCTCATCAATGAACAATCCTTTGTTTCCTTTCTCCAAACCAAACCAGACAATACATATCATCTAGTTTTGGATTACAGACATCTAAACTCTTGTTGCAAAACATTTGCAGTGCAAAATGCACACAGTAGAGCAATAATGAATAACATATTGCATAAAAAATATAAAACCACATTAGATATTTCTAACGGTTTCTTTTGTCAAAACATTGCACCTGAAAGCAGGTATTTGACCGCTTTCTCAATAATGGGGACACAGTGTTACTTCTGTCGTCTCCATCAAGTATTCAAGAATAGTCCTGGGTTATTCTCAGCAAGAGTAACAGAGTTACTACAAACTTATGATGACGAGGCATTGTCATATGTGGATGACATCTATCTGGCAGACAATGACCTGGAAAGGCACATCAAGAGGGTGAACACCATTATACGGGGCTTTGCCTCTGAAGGGTATAAATGTAATTTAAAAAAATCAAGAATTGCCCATCCCAAAGTCCTTTTCCTAGGATATGAGTTATCAAGTGAAGGCAAAAGCCTGACAGACAACTTTTTAGAAAAGTGTGCGCTGCTCCAACCTCCAAAAACGCGGAAAAAATTACAGTCAATTCTAGTTTTCCTGAATTTCGGAAGAACTTACATTCTAAATTACGCAGAAAGAGTTAAACCTCTCTACGAATTAATCAAACCTGATTTTAAAACAGTAAATTGGACTCAAAAACACACCGAAATTTTGCGTTCACTCCAAACGGACATGTTAGCAACAACACATTTGTAAACACGCATTGAAGTACGCAACTTAGGGATCCAGAGGATTCCAGGACAATGCGGATTCACGTACTTAACTTTTAACAAAGGAGAAAAAGTACCAATTGCATACAAATCACATTTGTACACACAAGCAGGAATGAAATTCACTTCTACAGAAAAAATTCTGACAGCTGTTCAAATCGCTGAAGCAAAAGAAAGAGCCCTCGCACAGGGAAAACGCATTATAGTCCTGACACCTGTACCTGCCTTAGTAGCAGTGACAAAAGTGAGCATTCCAAATACTAAAGCTCTACATTCGAGATGGATACAGGGCCATATGTATCGTACTTCCGTTTTGCGAATTCCAAATAGCGAATTTTAAGGAATCGCTATTTAGAATTCGCAAAACGGTATGTATGTACAAAATCGCTATTTAATAGCGATTTCTTACCATTCCTAATTTGAGATTAGCAAATTGCTAATCGCAAATTACCCAATCATTTCTATGGGTCAGGAGGCCCATAGGAATGAAGGGGCAATTTGCGATTAGCAATTAGCTAATCGCAAATTAGGAATTTCTTCAAGGGTGCAGGGGTGTCTCAAGAACACCCTGCTACACCCCTGAAAAAGACATTTGGGTGCATATGGCGCACATACATGCCCTAAGGGCATGCATGGGCGTCATATGGCACCTTTTGTTTTTTGGAAAAATTATTTTTGAAAAGAATTCGCAAATTACCACCAACTAGAAGTTGGTGGTAATTTGCGAATCCTTAATGGCATTTTTTAAATATTTTTTGTTTGATACATTGCATTTAAGGAATCGCAAAATTTGCGATTCCTTAAGTGCAATCGCAAAATTAGGAATTGCAAATTTTGCTATTCCTTATTTTGCATCAAATATGTTTGATACATACCATTTGTCAAATTAGCATTCGCAAAGGCCGAAATTCGCAGAACAATGGTTTAATTCTCTTGCTGCAACTGATGTTGAATACGTTTTTGATCCTTATTTGAAAACACAAGCATTCCTGCAATACGAACAAGAATGTCCTCTGCCTACTGAGATTCTCCCTCTTGATCAGTATGAATGTATAATTTACATTGACGGATCTGCACAATCCTCTACGGAGGGTAAGCAGGCTTATAGTGCGGCATGCATGATCGTTTAAGGTTGTATGCGCGATTGCAAATTCAGACCTAGGGTAAAAATCTCTAGGAGATTGTACAGCTCAGCGAGCTGAAGTACAAGCATTCAAAATGGCACTTGAAATTACGGATTGCGACTTCCCCACACTCATAGTGTGCAATTCATTTTACTGTGTCCAATCCTACAATGAATATTTACAGAGTTGGCTTCACAATGGTTTCAAAGATGCAAAAGGTGGCACAATTAGGCATAAAACGCTTTGGGAACAAGTAGTTCAGTTACTAGAATGACTACAAAACACTCAAAAGGACACGAAATTTAAAAGACATACTAGGCCATACCAGACCACCAGCCAAAAAACAAGCTACAGAGGTTCCCCGATTATGGGACTTTGCCCCAGTCAAAGGGCATTTCCCATGTGGCAATTGTTCAGTCTGCGCACTTACAAGTACTGTAAAACTATACAATTGCTACAATTGCTACCGAATTTGAATTGGACAATCAGAAGCCATACGAACTGCAATACAAGTCATGTGATCTACATGATCACATGTCCATGCACCATGCGCTACATTGGCATGACGTGCCGAAAAAGTGAAGCAAAGGATATGTGAGCATAGAAGCAATGTAAAATGCAGGAAAAGCACAACAAAAATGAATAACCACTACATTGAAGCGGGCCACACAATAGCAGATCTATAATGGATTGTTTCGGAAACTTTGGTGGTAAATAACAACAATGCGTAGAAATTTCTATTTGAAAAAGAGCAGAGATGGGTACATAGATTAAAAACTGACACACAAGGACTCAATGATCATATTCCTTGGTTGAGTCTCAATAACTGAATTCCCTTTCCATAGGACTATAAAGACCCACCTCAATTAGAAAATATTGGCCACAATTTTTAACTAATTAGCCATATTTTAATGGACATGGTTAAAAAGTGAATTCACCATCTATCCATTACGATTGACTCCTTCTAATCCCAATCCAAGAACCAGCCTGAAAGCTTTTTTGCTAATCTTGTTTTGCGAGTCTTTTTTCTAATTAATATTCATTGAATGTGTCAAAAAACTGTTTCTCGAAAAAATCATCCACCTAGCAGTTTTTTTAAATACAGAATGCCGCAAACAGCATTTGAAATTACAATAGGCACCCTTTAATTCATAAAATCAGTTTATAGTCTGTTTTTCATCTCGCACAAATCACACGACAAAACCGGCACCCGGAGCAAGTACTAGACTTCCGGGTTCTCAGTGGAGGAGTCAGCACAAGTCGTGCATGAAACGAGACCGCAGGTACAACAAGAAACAACACGCCGGCTACAAAATTGTAACGTATTGGTTTCCCTTACTAAAATGTCATTCTTTACAAACTTAAATTAGCAGGCCTCGTATACTCCCGGGGACCCGATGAGGCATCTAACTTTACGATAAAGGTATGTGGGGGGTCTGCCGAAACCTCAACGACAATGACACGGTATATGTATGTAAAACGAGCTATCGGGCACAATGTATGCATGTGAGAATAGCACCTTCCAAAAGCTGAAATTTACCTTATATTGCACGGCAATTAATACAATATTATGGGGAAGAATGAATACACGTAATGATTCTTAATACACGATAAATGAACGAGTGTAATGGAGAAGCTTGGACCAGTATCGTATTGCCGTATTTCAGATAGCGAACTCAAAAAAGCACGATGAACAATGAAAGAATGGTTGGAGTATCATTTAACTAGATACTTCACGGTGAATGTGTGACCGATATAGTATGCATTTCCACGTAACAACTAGCTAGTGAATGAAAGTAACAGTGCGCACTAGGTGTACCGTCAATTGTGACAATGATGTTTACCAATGATTATCAGCTATGATCAGAGCTCAAGATCTATACTTCATTGAGATTCTAAGGCGTTGAAAGTTCGATAAGAATTAGGAACAAGTAGAGATATTTTGCCCTTATGACGCATATTGACAATAATCATTATATTGAAGAGAGAGAGAAAGTGACTCTTTGCCATGTGAAGTTAGCATGGTCCGACAAAGTATTGCCATTTTCTAGTTGCTGTAATAAAATTGAAACAAGTTTTTATGTGTCAATAAAACCCTTTCCCATTCCTCCTACCCTACCCTTCTGTTTCTTGTATATTGCAGGTACTAACCAAGACCTTACCAAGATTAAGTTTAATATATCTTAACCTTTCACATTATTTCCTGAGAAGACAAAACTTTTCAGCTTCACACCACTTTTTATAGACACTCACACAATTTTCCACTGCACACTGGTCCTGAAGAAAGCCAACCTGAGACATCGGTGCAAACAAGGGCTGAAACATGTCGACCATTTTTAACACACCAGTCCATTACAGTGCGTAAGAGTCCTAATAACTCCTAAAATGCACATCAGATATTTTTTAACTAACTCAAATCCAGACCTATTAAAAACCGATTCTGGCTGTACGAGTTTTTTACAGCTATTACCCCTTCAATTATATCACTGATCACTACTGCTTTTAACCAGGGGTATCCTCCGGGTGGAGGCTGCACAATCACTAACCCGATGATGATGCAGATACGTGTTTTATAGGCGGAGAACCAAGATATACCGCCCCTTCCATCCATTAGACACGGATTTGAGGTTTTTTTTAAAATTGGGACACGTCAGAATATTGCATACCCAGGTTATGCAGGACAAGTGATCCTTCCCCAATTGATTTTTAGTGTACGAGAGGAAACATCAGGAGCGCAGGTACCATCCAATACGAACATTGCTAATGTGACCAATGCCGACGGCGATGCTTCACATCTATGTGCGGTTAACCTTCTAAACGAGGTAAACCAACTTTCACCTACAATGGTAGACAATTTTTTGTCTACAGACATAGATTTCATGTTTCCATCAAGCCCTGACACTGACTTTTGAATTTGGCACACAGTGTTCTGAGAGACTTTGAATTTGACCTTCTTTTTTCAAAGCAATGAACTACCTTTGGAGCTTTTTCCTATGATTAATTTATTTTGCAAATTCGTTTTTTTCATTTTTTGGCACAAGTAATCTGCTTATAGTAGAACTACTCATAGAAAACACGAATTCCTTGAATACTTCCAGAGACAATATATGACCACTGTCCACATACAAAAAGTTTAATGTAATGGGTTCGTTTTGTTCTTCTGTATTTACGAGCCATTTCATAAATGTATATTTTCATGATTCATTCAGTTAAGCATCCAAATGTCAAATACATGCTTAGAATGAAACATTGCTTTAAATATGTAGAGCACTTATGCATTGCAACAATTTAGTGCATTTTTAGAAATGTATTTAGACATATGTGTAGCACTTTGTGTGTAGATATATTTTAGATATGTTATCCTGTTTAGGATGTAGTAATGTCGTACATATGAAAGTGGAGTGTTGTGTGTCGATTTAGATTCCGTATGAATTTTCCCGATCCATGTCCTTATATAGGTACAATTCACATTGCCCTTAAATAGGCTTAGAAATCCAGTCCTTATTTAGGCATAGTCCATGCTACCCAAATACAGGCATGGCTACTTCTATCCGTTCATCTACGTCACAACGATTTCTTGGAAAACCAGACTCCTAAGCTGCAGGGACATCCCCTTGCCTATTATTGATTTCTCCAAGAACTCATTTATTATGCATGAACATCTATTCCTTAGGGGTTCATTCATGACGTTCATATGCCTGACTTTTACGTCAATATTGGCATTCCTAAACACCCTCAAGGTATAAATATACCTTCACTTGCTATGGCCAAGCCCTGTGTGGTTCAGTGCAGTTTGACTACCTACTTGCACGATGCAGCCCGCCACAGCAAGTCCCAAAGGAAGCCAACTCTTTTGCTGACGCACTGACTAGACACTGTCATCCTCCTGCCAAGAATTCAGCTCCAGTGTTTTTGACTCCAGTTGCGGGGTGTTGGGAAATCGATTCCCGGGATAGAGATACCAACCTCTCTCCTTCTACTGTATGGGGCTGATTAGAACCTAGAGAAACCTTTGGCAGATTCTTGGAAAAACTAAACTTAGCTAAACAGCACCTACTAATGCCATCGTACTAGACTTAGGTTAGGTACACTGGGGTAGGAATATTTAGAAGCACAAGTTGAGTATTTTAGCCTGTGTTATTTATGTATGTATTTTAATGAATATGTGATAGCCACAAAACCATGCTATTACAATATTATTTTATATTACTGCTAACGCTGTACATATTCTATTTCGCATTCTGTCTTACGATTGTAGCAGTTCATATCTCTTGCATGAGAAATAAGACTGTTCAATAAACCCTTTTTATTGAAATGCCTGTCTCACTATTTCTGTGCAACTCTGTAGAAACGAAGCATGCACAATTGACTTAGTGAACTAGTTATCTATTGTTTCCACAACTCTGAAGATATTGTTTTGATTCTAGAGGAAACAAAGTTGTCATGTTTATGCAGTTGTAAGAGACTAATCCCTTCTTGTTTATTCGAGAAAGTTTCTAGTGACCTCTGAGTTAGCTGGCACACACACAATTAAGTTTAATATACTCGATAGAGACATACTGACCTCAGTCCTATGTCAAATCTATAGTGTATGTTATTCCAATGCGCAGAGTGTATTAGGGATATAGGTATTACACTACACTAGTCCCATCCTTTCATGTTATACGTATATTTTCTAGGAGCAGAATCTGCTTAAAATTTTGAGCATTATTGAATCTAAAGCTTTTAACATTGCCTGAAACATTACTTGTCTAAGGGAGAGGAGGTTCAACATTGTCAGATATGAGGCAAACTTGGATACATTTACCTGATAACTGGTCTCATCTATGCCTTCATATTTGTCACCTGGGACTTCCCTTCTAAGGGCCTGATTACGATGCGGTTAGGAAAGCATTCCCACCTATGGCCCAATTACGATGCGGGTAGGAAGGCCTCCAAAAGGCATTTGCTCCTTCCGAATCAGATCGGGAACCTGACTTCTAGACCGAGGGCCCGATTACGGTGGAGTTAGGAACATAGGCTCTCATTTAAGTCAAAGGGAGTCCAACCAAATCATATCTGGAAGCATCCGGATGCATCGTAGTCGGTCGGTCAGACTCTCCCGATCCGAGTGGGTCGGAAACCATTTCCAAACCAATTCAGTCAGGAAGATTTCCTAACTGCATCGTAATCGGGCCCTTAGACTTACACCTGTCTCCTCAAGCCCAGTGGTATCTCCTAAATTTGAATGTTACTAGGTGGTTCATTCAATACTAAACCTACCCCACCTTCTCTCACAAAATACTGGTGTAAATGATGATCTAGGAGGTTGTGGTAAATGAATGGTGCAGAGTCCACTTAGTAGTTAAGATCCTTTATTCAGGTTCCTTCCAGGTTAGACAGATAGGTTACTTTATAATGTAAGTAGATAGGAAACCCCACCAGGAACTCGCTGTTGTTAGCTCAGCCTCAGGTGACCAACTGCCACAACAGGGAATAGAGAGGTACAATCAGCTAGAGGGACATCCTGGCATTCTATGATGTCATTAGTATTGTAGTATTGTCTAGCCAGAGAGGAACAGTGAAGATTGTATTTACTACACATCCTCTCTCTTTATGGAGTAATATCAAAACAAAGGAATAGTTAGCAATAATACCTCATATGTCTCAAACATCATGGAAGTACACATTTTAGAATAACTAAAAGTAGTAGTATACAATAAAAGATGACTTTAACATGAGGTATTATTATTTGAGAAAAGAACAAAGATTCAGCATTATGACATCAGAATTATGACATAATATACCACATCCCCTCTCCTTAACAAAAGAGTGAAACAAACTAAGACTACCTTCAAGACAACCCTTTATGAAGAAATGTTAACACTTGAAGTATGATAAGAATTTAACTCGAATCTTTCCTAAATGAAGCCCTGGCCAGTAGCCACAAGAAGGTAGACTCAGGTAAAACTTAGTGTACACACAATCTTCTTCAATAACAGGAGACTTTGAACCTCTCCTGGGAAGGGTAATCTGTCAGACAGCATGGGCATTGACTACCCAAAAAAAACAAAGTTTCCCCTAAAAAGGGTACACCGCAGAGCAGGCTGAACATCTCTGGGAACAAAAGTATGGAGTAGCTTATAATACTCATAAATCATACTATGGGCGTTGACTACCCAAAAAGACCACAAAACCTCCCCTAAAAAAGGGTACACCGCAGAGCAGACTAAATATCTCTGGGAAAAAGGGAATGGACTAGCCATAAATTTCTATGGAACATACTATGGGTGTTGACTACTCATTAACATCCCCGAACAACCTACCATGGCATGGACTACCACAGACACCAACGTCCTTATGAGAGGTTACAGCATGTACATGGTATGGACTACCCACATCAAAACACCACCCTTATGTGAGGTACAATTCAGGATACTAACCCTGAGTTCACGGATGAACATGTACTATAATTTGAGCATGGACTACTCGCATGAAAAATACCTCAGGGTATTATTACAGATAACATGGATGAGTATTGACTACTCAAAAACACCAAACTACATTCCTAACGTAGAATACGGACATTTCATAGTATTCACTACCTAAAGACATTAACTCATATTTTTCATATAAGCACACTACATTCCTGAAAAAAAAACAGTGTTAACTTAAATGCATTCATGAAATAACTGTATCACTAATACATGAATAAGTAATAATATTATCTCTGGTGAGCGACTTCTCACCCGGGATCCCAACACTCAGACCAAAAATTAAACAGAACATACAAAAAGTCAACTTGCTGTGTCCCAGAAGAAGGCTTGTGAGTTGGTGTGTTGGCAGAATTCGTGTCCATATTCAACGCTGAGAATTGCCACACCAACAAAGTAAATTGCCGTCTATTGGATGACATGACTGATGACAACGCAAGATATGTAGAACTCCACACACACTTCGACTTTAATTTCAGCACGAAGCGTTGAAATGCAAGTCCAATTCTAAGAAAGATACCCGCGTACATAGTCGTCTTCAGGTCTTTATTCTTTTCGGTTGCTGCTAACAATAGAATTGGATAAACATGACTCTTGAGCGCAACAGTGCTGTACGGTAACCGTGAAGTCTACAAGTTGTTGTCATAGTAATCATTTTGAAGGCAAAATGGCCGTCACGTCGACTGTAGTGGCGCATGTGACGTGATGATCAGGCTTAACGTGTCTCTATTGAAAGACGTCACAAGCGTCATAGGAGCGGAGAACCTTGCTTCGCTAACTCTCCGAAGCATACCAAGCACGTCATCATATGGACACTCGACAGAAAGAAGAGAAGATCGCAGCAGTTCAACCGTCACCCAACGGACATCAGGATTCAGGACGGTGAGTGAAGGAGCAAGTTAAGGCAAAATTTGGGAGACCGACGCTGAAGTCGTCCAGGTTTACCCACATTCAGCGCTCAACGAGCAGAATCTGCCCCCAGTCTTGTGTATCTGTTGACGCGCTGCACACGAAATCAGGCACATTCCTCAAAGGTGCAGATGTCCGGACAATGAGAGATACATAGGCTCGAGTTGAAGCGGCGCTGTATCTACGCGCTGGCGAAAGCTTTCAATGTTTAAAATTATTTAGATGTAACTTCAGTACTAGTCTCTGATGCAGCCAATTGAGCGTCATACATATATTGCCAGTTCCTGTCTACGCTTGGCTCTTCCCTCAGTGTACGAAGGCGAAGGCTAGACGCAATAAAGCATACCACAGGCTTCAAGGAGGAGTAGTGCTGGAAGACTTCCAGCTGACATAAGTAAGGAGACAGCAGGCATAACAGAACAAAGGCTCAGGTTGTAGGCTGAAGACTAGACTAGACTCAAACAAGATTTAAGGTAATGACATGCGCCCAGGGTGCAGGCTGTCCAGGTGGTACAGGACACTGGTGGGGTCAGCTGGGCGTTACCTTTTGTGTAGATGTGATTTTCATAAAGTCCTTAGTTCCTTTCTTTAGTTTCTTTTGTTGACTTTTCTCCTTAGTTCACGCGCAGTTCATCCAGTTAAAATCGTCGCCAAACTGTGGTAAATGAATGGCGCAGAGTCCACTTAGTAGTTAAGATCCTTTATTCAGGTTCCTTCCAGGTTAGACAGATAAGTTACTTTATAATGTAAGTAGATAGGAAACCCCACCAGGAACTCGCTGTTGTTAGCTCAGCCTCAGGTGACCAACTGCCACAACAGGGAATAGAGAGGTACAATCAGCTAGAGGGACATCCTGGCATTCTATGATGTCATTAGTATTGTAGTATTGTCTAGCCAGAGAGGAACAGTGAAGATTGTATTTACTACAGAGGTCTTACCACGACAGTACCTCTACGCAACAATTGACACGTCTCCTCAACACGGGATAAGCTTGATAGCTCCAACTCACCTCGCCCCAAAAGGCCACCAACAGTAAAAGAATGGCAGCCCAAGCAACATTTACCCTTTCAACACAAACACCATTTTGAATAGCCACTGATGCCTTATGATTTGGATAAGTTGGATGATTGGCCACATTTGGAGAACCACCTCCACAGAGGGGTACCATCTGGGGTGCAACATCACAGTACTTCATAGTCTCCACAAATGTTCCCCCTCCAGAGTTCTTAGGTAGGGGAGAATGGGCATTACCCATCCCACCTGCACCAAAAGGGCTGTTTACATTTGGGGGCTGACTTACTGAAAAACAGGGAGGTGTAGCAGTCTCCATTGTGGTTGTGGACTCATGATTTCTTCTTGTCGGCCCGCTCTTTCTTCCAACAGCACAGTTGCTACATTGCCATTGTCCAACATGTTGCCGGGATCTCTCCTTTGAAATGCTTAGTGACAAAGTCACACAAGGACGATTGTGGTCCTGCTGCCAACCTAACTGACTTCTGTTTCTGCTTCTCTTTTGGTGTTGGAAGAAGCAAAAAGGAAGTTAGAGAATTTATTGCATTTGATAAAGGCTTGAATGAAGCCGCCACCAACCCCTCCTACACATCTTTTCTGGATCTATGACTGGCAGGGACCGCATTTACTTGTACTAAGGACAAATCGTGTAACACAGGGACATCAGTGACATCTAGTACATCGTCAATTTGCATGACTTCCAGATCTGTTACCAGTTCTGAATTGGTTAACTCTACACATATAGCCATTCCAGGGCCCACCATTTCAGTTGGATTCAAACTACTCCCTGAAGCCGTCCGTCCATAAAGCTGCACCTCTATAGCCAACATACGTCAGAGGGCATCCATTCTGACCATGGCCTGCATAGCATCAAGAATGACAAGAGGGACTAAAGAGTCCAAAATCACCAGATCGGCAGGTGCTTGCTCTACATAGATCGTTGCTGTAATATCCTCTTGCACGTGTATACCGTCAAAGCCAGCAACATTCCCCACCCGCCCCGGCATTCCGTACTTTTTACATTTTCCATGATGAAATCCCTCTGGTGGCATTAAAGTAGAAATTGCAGATTAATCTAAAACAGAGGTGAGAGCAGAAGGGGTAGATTGAGTGGCACAGTCCTTTAGCGCATGTTTGTCACCACTGTGTCCCTTCACAGCCTCATCCCTCACTATATTACTTCTTGGTTGCAGCGGACGTTCCGACATACTAGCCCAATCACCTCAGAGAGTCAGAGTCAAAAACACTTTATTCGATTGTTTTAAAATCATAAAAGTATGCTACAAAATCACTTTCAATCATACAGACAAATTATTAAAAACATGTTAAAAAGTTAAAAGGATTACAATTAAAAAGTGAAATATTCATATAAAAACTTCTTTGTCATCATGTTTGCAGGGACAATAGTTTTATGGGCCCATAACAATGTAAAAAAGATTAAAAAAATTAGCAAGACTAACATATATTTACAATTCAAAATACAAAAGTACTAACAGCCTGGGGAAAAAGTGCAAGACGTGCAGAACATTGGTTCACATTTCTGGATTACAAAAAACATTAGTCAATTAATAGTTTTAAGCAAACAATTTACGTTAGCAATTTAACCTTGATCTTGCTTGCTTTGATCGAATTGACATTATCAAGAAATTTGCTACCCCATACATTACTACTGTAGTTTCCATGAGCTGCAAATACAGTAAGGCTGGTCTGACCTGTATAAAGTCTAAACCTCTCAAAATTGGTTTAATGTATTTCTCCCTCCCATTCTTATACAGGGGGCAGAAAAACACAAAGTGTAGCAAATCTTGATCTGAGAAGTGATCACATTTACAGGGAGCATTTTCGTGAGGCTTACACCATTTGTCAAATTCTCCTAGCAAAAAATGTGCTTGGTTAAATCGGAATTTAGTGAGGACCCACCTATGGAAAGGCTTATTTACTATCGTCAAATAAGATTGAATAGATAACGAAGCAATCATCATATAGTGGGCCCTGACAGTTGGTTTTAAAATTTCGATAGCCTCTCTCTCTGCTTCCTTCTTCTCTATAAAGTTTTTCTTAACCCAGTCAATGTCCTCTCTCCTTAGACTCTCGGGGTTTGTATATAGCTCCGGGCGGCCCAAGTATACTGCTGTGTTTTTAATATATTGTAGCCAACCTATCTTACCCACGTTTTCCCTCCCCATACAATCCCTAATAATCACATGGTTTAGAATTAAGGCTGGGTTAAGCCATGTCCTAATCCACGACAGTAGCGGGGCCAGGGCCAAAGAGTCTTCAATGTACCCTATCCCCAATTCCATATGTACGGAGAAAGCTGGGGTGGATTTAGGAAGGCCCAGTAGGGATCGCAAAAAGAGGTTCTCTTCTCTTTGAATGTGGGCCAGATTTTTGTAGCCCCATATCGCAGCCCCATACCTCGCAATAGACAAAGTTTTGGCTCTGTAAATTGTTAATATAGCCTCAGGTGGTTTACCTCCCAATCTTTTCGCAAAACCTAGGATAGCGCCAGCCGATCTTTTTACTGCCACAGCTTTACTTGTAATTTGTGGTGCCCATGTCCCCTTCTCGTCGAACACCACACCCAGGTAAGTAAAAACGTTAACTTTAGAGCCATTACAGGTGAGGGTTTTAATGCTATTCTTACGACTTCCTACTGCCATAATATGGGATTTATCAATATTAACAGATAAATCCAAGCTTTGCATAAAGTCCCCAAAAGAATTTAGGAGACGTTGTAATCCATTGGGGGTTCTTGACAACAGTACAGTGTCGTCGGCATATAATAAGACCGGCATTAAAGAGTCACCCATACGTGGTACATCAATGGAGGCCGTTTCCAGGGTCTTTCCCAGTGAATTAATATAAAGTGAAAAGAGCATTGGTGCCAAAATGCACCCTTGGCGCACCCCCCTTTCTGATTTAAAAAAGGCAGTACAGTTTCCCTCTTGGGACATACGTATGGTAGCCCTCAAATCACTATGGAGTTGTGCCAGGAAATTCACTAATGCTTGGTCTAGGCCCAAATTCAAAAGTATTGACCACAGCTTTGACCTATTAACTAGGTCGAAAGCTGTGGACAAATCCATAAAAGCCAAATACATCATCCCCTTTGATGCCACAGTATATTTACCCAAAGTAAGATGTAAATTTAGGCATTGATCCTCAGTGCTTCTCCCGGCTCGGAAGCCATACTGAGCTTCACACAGGATATCATTGTTTGTTGCCCAATTTGAGATTCTTTCCAAGATGACTTTGCCCAATATTTTAAAGGAAGAATCTAGCAAAGAAATGGGCCTGTAGCATCTAGGGTCTCCCCTTTGTCCCTTCTTGACAATGGGGATTATAACAGACTGTGACCATGATGTAGGAGCTTTTGTCCTTTCCAAGCTAATCACGTTGAAGACATTAGTGAGGACTACTGCCCACATGCCCGAGTTTGATTTAAACATGTCGGCCGGTACGCCGTCTGGGCCAGGGGCCTTCTTCCCTGCCGTGTCCTCAATTGCCTTCTGCACCTCTTTGATAGTAAAACTGGCTAAAACCTCGTCTGATTCAATCAGTTGTCCGTCTTGAGGACCTACAGCAATATTGCTACCATAGATGTTTTGAAAGTGCTCTAACCAATCTCGTTCCGGGATATTTACTTCTAACGGTGCATTTTCAATCCCGTTAAATAAGGGGGTATTAACGATTTTCCAAAACTTAGCACTGTCCCTCAGAGTGGCCTTCTCATATAGGTCTTCCCATGCCCTTCTTTTTATTTCGTTTTTCCTTCTTAGGATGTTAGCCTTATACTTTTGCCTTAAGCTAGCAACTTCCTGTTTGTCCCGTGGTAACTTTTTTAGTGCTTTATATAAGTGGGATTTGGAGCATTCTTTGTCAAACCATCCCATAGCCCTTTTCTCTTTCTTTTTCGAGTTACTTTTTAAGTCATTCGATTCTTGACAACAAATCATCTCAAAGGACTGAACTATATTCCCCTCAAACCTAGTTGGGTCCATGCAGATGTTAATTTCTTTGGCCATCTTTAGGTTAAGAGAAAAAAGAAAGTCCTCAGGGATGATATGGCACCATTTGACACGTCTCCCCTGGTCCTTAGCAATCAGTTCTGTATACCCTGCTATATTTGGATCAATATTTGTTCCTTTTGTAAATAGAAACAGATTATTATTATCTAGTTCTAGTATGACCGGGTTGTGGTCACTAAAAATCGTCTGTGCAGCATTATAAAACATTACATTTTGTAACAGGCCTGGTGAGATAAACATATAATCTATAATTGTATTGCTGTCCCTAGCACTGTAAGTTGGCACCCGGTCCTTTCGGTCGAAGAACTCTGGTTCATATAAGTCATTCTCTAAAAGAAGTTCTTCTAGGGCAGACCCCTTTTCTGAGTGCTCAAAATGTGATAATTGTAACATATCAGTATTAATTGTATCCGTGGCATGACAATTTTGTTGGCATAAATGAATATTAAAATCTCCCATCAGGAAAAAATATACAAAAGTGGTTTGACTCTCCCTATATCTACATAAGAACTCCATTAACAAGTTAATGTTGGCGTTCAAAGCTATACTTTGAATGCTGTTATAAAAATGTATGTAGACACATTTATGGGTGTTAGGCATTGTAACCTCCAGGACTAAAAAGTTATGGGATGGTGTGTTTAGTACCTTCACAGTGCCCTTCACATTTACAGATATTAAAAACAAAAGGCCCCCTTTATTTCGGCCTGAACTTGTTGTCTGGGCAGCTAAAAAATGAGAAGTATATCCATCTAACCAAAAATCACAATCCCTGTCCCAAGTCTCCTGTAGGGCCACAACATCACATTTTTTTAACAGGTCCAACCATCTTGTATCGCCCCTTTTGGAGCGCAAGCCTGCAATGTTCCAGCTCATCATTTTCACACTACTGCATTTTTCAGTGGTTTGCGGCCGTGTGTGTAGCCCAATCACCTGCTAAACAGACAAATCCAAGCGCCTAGCACTAAGGGTTGAAGGAACTTTAGGTAGGCTTGGGAACAAAACCTCTCAGGCAATGCTTACTGCCCTTGCCGCCAAAGCCTTGTGCACCTTATGGACCTTAAGCCCCTTATTCTGCTCATACATCTTTTGATGGACCTTCTAATCACTAGTATAGGCAGTAGACCTATGTACCATCTACCATTCCTATGTGACTCTTAGAGTATATCCAGTCATATGCCTTCCCTATGTATATAGAGATAACTCTAATCACTAGTATATGCAGTAGACCGTTGTGCTCTCTACCATTCCTATGTGACTCTTAGAGTATATCCATTTGTATCTCCTCCTTGTGTGACTTTACATCTTGTACATTTGCAATTTTTTTCTGTGTGTATCCTTTATGTAACGCATGTAATCCTAAGTCCTTATGTTTTTCAACTGGTTCTTATGTAAAGCGCTCTGACACCTTCGGGTAAAGTTCGCGCTATATAAAATCGCATAAATAAATATATAAATTCTACTGGGCAAATGGGTAAGGTGCTACTAAAAGGACCTAAGAAAGGTGGAAATGTGGGTAGAAATGCTCAGATAGAGCTAATGAGGTAATAGACCTAATGGCAAGCGGTATTGATGATATTGGCAGTTGCAGCAAGTAGTTGACTTCCTAACAGAAAGGTCAGCAAAGGTCAGCAAAAAGATCCAGGACCAAATCCAAAGGATTCACAGAAGGGCAGCAAATTTGCAGATTGCTCCTGTGCGGCTCTATACGAGTACCCTCATTGCCCTCACACCATCAAATGAGCAGCAACAGATCACTGGACAGATGTAAAAACAGCTTACTTAAGCAGATGGCCCTTCAAAGTCCTTCACAATGAATTCACTCCTCCCTATAGTACCCGAGGAGAAACTATGGACATATAGAGGATCCTCGTGCTAATACAACACCTCTACTCCACGTCTCATCACTGACAACGCTTATGAGGTAACGTTAGCACGCGATGGCTCATGAGGTACTGGCCTAGGCACTGGTATTTGTACACAGGAGCCTCTCATCCAAAACATCCAGCGAGTAAGCAGAGGGGAAAGAGCAGGCACCCCACACCCGAAGCACAAGCCAAATCAGCTTCTAAGCTGCCCGTTTACGTGCACTAGGAGGGACCATGCTGCAAACACCTAATGCACTCCCTCATTCACTCCGCTAAACTTGTCTGATCTTTGCGCTACTGCGCCACCCTTCAGAACCGTTATATCTCTATAACGTTTACCATCTTCCTGTTTTCCTCCTATTGGGCTCAACTGCGATCCAGAGGAACGGACTACAGGCCCCCCGAATAGACCCCCCCAACAGACGCTGCAATTCCAAGGCTCTGGAGCTCCAGTGTCGGTGGTCTGCAGCAGTCAAGGCTTGCCTCTCATGGTCCTCTCGCGTCACGTTTCCCCATGAGTGTTAACATCCTTGCTCTCCTTAGCAAAGTACCTTAAAAAACACCACGTGGCACAATTTATGAAAGTGCACTGGACTTGATCAATGCAGGAAAACAAAAGTCAGCTGGAAATTCTCTGTCTGTCATTATACGATGGAGCCAGTTTAGTTCCATAGAGAGCTGCTTCTACAACATACAAAAAAGAGTTCTCTAAAGCAAAGACTAAGGGGTCCATTATGATTAAGCATGGGCGCAAAATCCGTTCCGCTCGCGGATTTTGCGGATTTTTGGCAAATTCGCAATCCGCTAATTCCCGCAAATTTGCCGAAAATCCGCAAATCCGCGAGCAGAACGGATCCGGGGGGCAAAAGTTCAAGCTTCAAGCTTGTAACTATTTTAGAATGGCGCCAGCAAGCTGCCAGCGCCATTCTAAAATAGTTACTAAGTTAGCTTCAACAGGAAGCACTAATAGAAGCAGGTGCTCGAGTTTAACTGAATTCGAGCACCTGCTTTATTTTATCTATTAGTGCTTCCTGATGAAGCTAACTTAGTAACTATTTTAGAATGGCGCTGGCAGCTTGCCGGCGCCATTCTAAAATAAAACAGGAGAGGGGCAGAGGGCAGAAAGGCACAACAACGAGTGTGGCAGAGGGCAGAAGAGCACAACGACGAGTGGGGCAGAGGGCAGAATGGCACAACAACGAGTGGGGCAGAGGGCAGAAGGGCACAACAACGAGTGGGGCAGAATGGCACAACAACGAGTGGGGCAGAGGGCAGAAGGGCACAACTACGAGGTGGACAGAGGGCAGAAGGGCACAACAACAAGTGGGGCAGAGGGCAGAATGGCACAACAACTAGTGGGGCAGAGGGCAGAAGGGCACAACAACGAGTGGGGCAGAGGGCAGAATGGCACAAAAATGAGTGGGGCAGAGGGCAGAAGGGCACAAAAACGAGTGGGGCAGAGGGCAGAAGGGCACAACAACGAGCGGTCTCGCACAAAAAAACCCAGCAAACACGCAAAGCGCCCCGCAAACATGCAAATCGCCCCGCAAACACGCAGTGCGCCCCGCGAACACGCAAAAATAAAAAAAAGCCACCCATACTTAATTATGATGTTGGGCCGATCGCCACCACCCAACTGGCGGTGGCGATCCACCCGACATCTATCCCCGCATACCCTCCAATTACCCCCACCAGATTACAATGGCGGGGGTCGCAGCGGCAGGTGGAAAGATCGTCCGCCGCGTCTCCGCGGGCAGGCAATCCCTCCGATTGCTTGCCGGGCAGATCTCGGGCCTAATATGGTGGCGGTGTCTGGAAGACACCGACATCCATATTAGGATACCTAGCAGAGAGGGACTTTCCATGGCGGCAATGCCGCCATGGCAAGGCATGCGGTCTTTTGTATTAGGGGCTCGTCGGGGGTGTATGGGTACCCCCCTACATTTGCATGCACAAGGTGGCAAGCACCGCACGGTGCCTGCCACGCTGTGCATGCAACACAAGCATTTTTTACATTGCAACGGGTGCTGCTTACAGCACCGCAATGTAAAAAATGCGGGATGCGACCGCCATGGTGGCGGTCGCATCCTGATTGGCATGGCGGGACCGCCGCACCTATGGCGGGCAGTCCCTTTTGCTGTTGCGGTGGCGGGCGGACTTTGGCCGCCCGCAATCGTAATGATGCCCTAAATTATTAACTAATATTTTCTAGATTCCATTAATAAATAAATGTTCCAGGTAGTCCAAAAGGTCTTATGCTGCATTACAGATACTTACAAAAAGAGTGCACTGTCTGGTGATCAGTGATATTTGGAACTCACTGCAAGTCTTGACTTTCGGTTTGAGGGTATAAGAACCTTTTCCAGTGTTTCAGCATTAACAAAGGTCCGTTTCTGAGTAAATGGGGTTACTGCAAAGCCTGAAACCTTGTGTGTGACCTTAACATCAAACAAAAAAAACTGAGACATATGTCCACAATATCCAGATATCAAGAACATCATGGGACACAATATTGAAGAAAAGAATTAACCCTGGGCGTAGTAGGCGTAGTGGGGCTACGCGAAGCTACGTGAAGTGGACCAGAAACTACGTCCACCTACGCACTTCGCGTAGCTCCACTACGCGCCACCCGCCTCCCTCCCGCCCTCGCTAAATACTACCCGCCTCCCTCCCGCCCTCCCTAAATACTCAAATAATGTTTTTAAAAAGAATAAACACCACTTACCTTGTCGGCTGCGTCTCCGGGGCTCCCTCTGGTAACCGCGGGTATACAGCCTTTACAACAAAACGTTTTACAACGAACTACCATTACAACGCAACTTTTACAACGCAAACCATTACAACGCATAGCGCTGGGGGGCGCTCTAGGATAGGGAATAGGTTTAATGTACTATCCAACACCTTCCCTACTATCCACGGGGACTGGAGTTGGAATAGTAAATTAAACTATTCACTATTCAGCGCCCAAAAGCATTATGCGTTGTAATGGTATGCATTGTAAAACTTGCGATGTAAAGGTAGGCGTTGTAAACGTAAGCGTTGTAACGTCATACATCCGGCCGCCCGCGCATGCGCATTTCTCGTGAGAAATGTGTATGGGCGGCCGCGCATGCGCATTAGTGTCCGAGATGGCGGCGCGGTTACCAGAGGGAGCCCCCGAGACGCAGCCGACAAGGTAAGTGGTGTTTATTCTTTTTAAAAACATTATTTAAGTATTTAGGGAGGGCGGGAGGGAGGGAGGCGGGTGGCGGGCAACTTCGCTACGCCCATGGAGTGGGTGTAGTGTTGCCTGCTACACCTACTTCGCAAATGGCGAAGTAGGCAACACTACGCCCACTCCGTGGGCGTAGCGAAGTACTACGCCCAGGGTTAAAAAGAATGCTATTTTTGTACACTTTGTAGAAGATATCGATGTGCAATACAACATTCACTTAAATAATGTATGTAATGTTGTCTGTTAGTGCATTTTGTAATTTTCTAATTTATCGTAGCGTTATTTTTTAAATAATTTTAATAAAGATTTTATTTTGTTTTACATTTTTTAATGCTATTTTATTTTTATCAATAACATATTGCTTTAAGTTTTTACATTTTTAATAAAAATGAAACAAATAAAATAATTAAAATAATATAATACAATAAGAATTTAATTGTAGTTAAATATTTTAGTTTTTTGGTTTTGTAAATACATTAGAAAAGATTGTTGGGTTTGTAGGGCAATGAGCTGGGATTATTAAAACCGATTTTATAATGTATACATTCCATATTAATAACTTATTTCCAATTTTTAAATAACTTTATTAATTAAACTTTTAATTTAAATTAAGAACACATTTAACAAGTTGCTGGATTTGTAGAAAAATCAAGCACAATTTTTGATGGTTTATAAAAAAATTACAGTTTTAACATTAACAATTAATTAGTTCAATAACTGTATTCATTTGTAAACTAATGTATTATTTGTACTAATATCAAATGCAACAGGTTGCTTGGTTTGTAGTTGAACAGGGTGGGATTTTTTTTTTAAGTTGTTAAAATGTTTGGGGCCATGTTACAAAAGTGAGGTAACCTACAATACTCTTAAAGTAAGTAATGAGGTTACACCTCATTTTGCAATCCAGAAACCCAGGTAAGGCAATGTGATGTATACCTCATGAATGTCTGAGGTCTAAAATTTAGGTAGATGACATTGACAAAAATCATTTAGCTAAGTCAATGATATTTAACGAACATTGGTGCATTTTACATCCATTCATGAATTCTTCCTTTTTCCCATGGACCCCATTACAGATCAACACGCATGGTCACCACTATTTATTCTACCAGCATGCAATTTTAATTTTGGGATGGCTAAGATGATCTAATATGAAAATTTCCTTACAGTTAAGAGCTTCAGTGTGTATCCCACTACTCAAATAAAACAAACTACCTACCCCCATCATACACCAACCATCACTTCTCAAGAATAGAGGCTGTGTCCATTTAAAGAGATTAACCCTGACATATCATTCCCACTGTTATGCATCATCTGTACCCAAATAAACGCTTTCAAAAAAATATTTGATGAGTATTTTAAGTATGTAGTATTAAAATACACATATGAGGTGCATAGTATGTGCAGGCATACATATTTTGCATACAAAAAATGGAGGCTTAGTTGGAGCCAGTGTCTAATGTCTTATGATGAAAGATATGCATGGGAGTGTTTATTTATTGGATAAGGAATCTATTTTTTTCATGTCTTCTCAGATATTGTTGTTGTTTTGATGTGGATTTGCTTGCATAACTGATATTAATTGTATTGTTGCATTTGTAACCTTGGATTTGATCACTGTGCCTTTTTGGGAAGTTGATGTGGTATGAGAGTATTCAGGTTGATTTGTGGTCATAGATTGTGGCACTGTCTGTAAAATATCTACTGCGGAACCCATATGGAAGGTTTGATACCAACATGTTAAATGCTTTGTCTGTGGTATTTTATAATAAATCATTTTGTTCAATAGGCAATTATGATGGCATAACTTAAACAATGATCCTTACATTACACATTTTCATACTTTAAATTTAAGAGACATTTCAAACAGTTCTACAACATTTTCTGAACTTGAACAAATGTACATTTTTTCACACTTAAGTTATTTATTAATCCTAATTCCTCCTCCAAGTTTCAAATGAATTAATGTTATAAGCTAAATATTTTTCTATTACATTACTATAGACTTTAAGGGATTGTTGGATTTGGAGAGGTCGATCATGGACTTTTTAAATGTATCTTGTTATGTATATATGGGTTGTATTTGTAAATGCATTTTCAAAAAATTCAGTATTTTACTGAGAAATGTTTTAGGAGTTAGTGTGGGATTTCTTCCAATTTAACTAAATGTTAAAATAAGTAATGCCTGGTTTTAGTTAGTTAGTGGGTTTTATAAAGAAATGTACATGATTTTGTTTACAATATTTTTAATGCTTTAACTGAAAATGACAATAAAAATTAAACTATTAACATATTTATTATTTTTATTTGTGGGAAAATTATCTGGTTTTATGGTTAAGGTTATATATATAATATGTACATATATATTTACATACACACTAATTAAGATGAAAACATTCTTTAGAAGGTGTTTCCAAATATTTAGCAGAATCTTTTTTATTATAAAATATTTAACAACATTGAATAGACAATAATAATAAGTAAACAATGGTCATATTAATTATAAATGACCTTTACAGGGAAGCATAGTTTATTATTTCTGTAAAAAATGTTTAAATACAATAATAGGATTTGACAAATATTTTTAAAAGTAAAAATTACAGGGCCAGATTCACAAAGGTAAGGGAGACGAAGGTCTAACTTTATGACTTTCGGTACTCGCCCTTTGTGAATACTGAAAGTCATAAAGTTCGACTTTCGGTATTCACAAAGAGCATTTAAGAGTAGTAAATGTATGTCATTTGTGAATACCGAAAGTTGTAAAGTTGGACTTTCATCTCACTTTACATTTGTGAATCGGACCCACAATGTTCAGTGTTAAATAGGAGTTATGATAGTTAAATAACATTTATGTTTTAACGCATAGCTCCATGGTCACTGTGGATTTGAACAAAAAATAAGGGTCTGGTTATGAGTTTGGCACAGTGGAGGCGGCTCAACGTCACCTCCACTGGGCCAAACCTGTGCATGGACTGCTGGCCATATTAGAAGTTGAAAAGTACAACTCATAATACGGTCGGCGGTCTTTTGGCCTTTCCCAAGGCAGTGCCTTGAAAACAGGCACCGCAATGGGAACAGCCAAAAAGTTCCCGCATGGCATGGACGGTGACGTCCATGCTGTGCTGAAACTGGGAGAATACAGATAGGGAAGTACATTTTGTGCCCACCTGAATAAATCCCCATGGCAGGGGGGGACATGAGGGCCCTGTATGGTCCTCTTTGTTCCTGCACCGCCAGCCTTTTGATGGCAGGGCTCCGCCATGAAAAGGCTGCTGGTCCAGGAACTCAAAATATGATGTGCCGGACTGGGCTAGTCCCTGCTCAGCGCAATGCGCTTTGGCGCTCCTGCGCCACTGCCAGTGAATGACTGTTCCCTGACGCAGCCAGAGGTCAATCGCCAATACAATTTTCAAAGTCGGAATCGGGAAAACAGTGGATCGCCACTCCGCGCCACAGCGAGTCTGGCAATCGCAAGACTGCCTGACTCGTAATCTGGTCCTTAGTAATTTTCTCACCCACTCATGAAAATCAAATGAAGTAGCAAATCATTTCATCCTAAATACAAATACTTTGACTGTGAGAGTAGGGTTGCAGTTTGGAAATTCAATCTGATGTACTCCTCAAAAAAATAACATCACAAAATACTTGCGATTTGACTTATAAAAATACAATTGAGCACCAAAAATGTTGACTTTCTAAAAGCAGTATAGTGCACCATTTAATATGATCTTCCCAAAAATTAACACTTTCATTTAGTGTGGGAGTGGAGTTACAGTAGAAATTCGGATCTCGCCAAAATTAAAATCTTTTCCCAATGAGTTCGGGAGTGGAGACCTTTCCAGTTATACACTCTTACCTCATTGTAACTGGGACTGGTGTTGGATTGTAAATCTAACTTCCCCTGTTATCTGCCGGGTCATCCCCAAACTTTTTGTCTTAACACGCCTATTTTATGAACCCCTTTTTAGTGGCTTTTAGTACTCTGTGTACTTTACTAGTACTAACCAGTGCTAAATTACGTGTGCTCTCTCCTTTAAACATGGTGAAACTGGCTTACACCCAAATGGCACAATTAATATACTGGTAAGCCCCTAGTAAAGTGGTACTACATGTATCCAGGACCTGTAAATTAAATGCTACTTGTAGGCCTGCAGCACTAATTGTGTCACCTACTTAATTAGCTCTATAGATATGTCTCAGTCTTGCCACTGCAAGCCTGTGTGTGCAGGTTTAAACTATAATTTCGACCTGGCAAAATAAATCTTTGCCAGGCCTAAACTTTCCTTTCTATTACATTTAAACCACCCCTAGGGTAGACCCTAAACATCCCATAGGACAGGGTGCATTTTATTTAAAAAGTTGGACTTTCCTGGTAGAGAAAAACTCTCGAATTCGTTTTTCACTATTTTAAGGGCTACCTTGCATAGGATAACATTGGGTTACCTTACTATATTCAATAAGTGGTAACATTTCATTTGGAGTGGGTAGGAAAGGCATTTGCATTGTCTAATGAATTGTAATATATAATCTTTTTTACTGGTAAAGTCAGATTTTAAGCCACAATTCTAAAAATGCCACTATTAGAAAGATTGCTATGAAGCAAGATGCACTCCTTTCCTTATGCTTAATTTTCAATTTTACTTTGTCTCAAAACGGATGCGTGCGTGTTGGGTGCCGTGAACTATCCCAGTCACGGATACTTAAAATGATCCAAAAGGCACGTGCTTTTCACGCCACCCACTCGCACTGCTCAAAGTAAGGGATTGTCCCCTAATCATTTAGCCAATATATCATTCTCCATGTTAAACAGTTAATACTCCTGTTAGAACTGGGATGTCTGGTTGGCTAAGGCTTGCGCCAAAGCCAGGCAGAAATCACCACTCTAGTCAGGGCAAGGGTGTTACACGCCAAAGATAACCCCTGCTCACCCCCTTGGTAGCTTGGCACGAGCAGACAGGCTTATCTTGGAGGCAATGTGTAAAGCATTTGCGCACGCACACAGCAACAACATCCCAGGCACACTACAAAAGGAACTCCACACAAGGCTATATAAACATACCTTTTGTTTTGTCAAAACACATTAGATACTAATCACATAATATATATTGTGCCAACTGGCATGGCCAATATTCACAAGGGACTATTTACACAGGACAGGGCCAGGTGGGCCACTGTCAGGATCAACACTTAGCAGAAATAGCACTTCTAGAACATAGAATAAGTGTAGCACAAAATAACAATTGTAGCACACAACCAGTAATCACTGGTAAAAGGTAGGTACCCACTACTCAATCCCAAAAACCATAGGCAAAGATCACGCAGGGACACATGAACTCACTAGTATAAACTATACTAGGAAAAACAACCTCCTAAGCATGAAAACACATGTAGAGGTATCACAGGCATAAAGGCATTGTACATTACGCATAAATCACAACCAGTATAAATACAGTAGGAAATCTCCTCTCTAGTCTAAACACATTAGACCCTACGTCCTAAGTATAACTCGCATTTAGGGGCGTAAATCACAGTGAAGTAAAATCTCACTAACACCAACCTCCATGGGTAAAACCATTTCTAGAGGTATGCAGGGTGCGTAAAACATACTAGAGGCATTACATTTCCTAGCACTACATTTAAAACACATCTATCCCCATACCAGCCCCCTGGCAAACTGGCCATCTCAAGAAGGTGCTCACATGCCCTGTTTCCAGAATGTCAGGGCGCGCTGCCAATGCAGCGCCAGTCAGGGGTGCGCCACTGGCGCAAACCTAAATATTGCAGCTGCCAACTACTTGCTGGGCAGCTGAGAACAAGAACAGGGCCTAAACGCTGCAGCTGGCACTAAGTGCTGCGCAGCTGTGGAGGCCAAGGTAGGGCGAAGGGAGTGCGACTCACTCCGGGGTTCACAAAGAACCAGTCCCCTGAAATAGCCTAAACGGTGCAGCTGCCCACTACTTGCTGGGCAGCTGGGAAATAAACTGTGGCCTGGGCCCTCACTGGCCCTTGGAACAACTGACTGTGCCCCTTGGAGCCATCTAGGCTCTGGAAATGGTGGGGCTACACGTTGGAGCCAACTAGGCTCTAAAAGACCCACACCCCTGGAGCACTCTGGCTCCTTGAACAACGCTGTGCCACTTGTGGAGCGCACTGGCTCCCTAAAGAAAAGAAATAAATGCCCCATCGTTGGAGCCTTCTTGGCTCTGGAAGTAACAAATGCCACTAGGAGCATTCCGGCTCCTAAACGAATTGTGCGCCCCTCATAGACTGAGCACTGGCCCCAGGGAGCCACTCAGGCTCTAAAAATGCCGATCCTACAACTGGGGAAACCACGGGCCCCTCTGGCCCTGGAGACTATCTTCGCCACGTTGGAGCGGCCCACTGACCACACGGGGCCGCTCTGACTCCACCTCCCGCCGGCACCCCTAGGCTCCTTTTGCTCCCTCGGGGAGCGAAAGCAGATATGCTCCATGCCACATGGCCCAGCCCTGACTCACCGGGTCGGGCTTCATTGTAGGCGGCGGCTTCTCCTCAACGCGGGGCTCTCTCCATCACGAGAGCCCCGTAGACCTTCACCCAGCGGTGGGGGGCAGGCTTCGACAATGTGCCTCGCACCCCCCTCGTCCTCCGAGCTGCGCACTCTGGCGCCTGCGGGGCTCTCCCTCCGCATGGGAGCCCCACACAGGCAGGCACCATTATTCTCCAGCCAGCTTCTCCTTCGTGGGGCTTCCCCCTCATCCAGCAGCTCTCTTTCCGGCTGCATTCTTCTTCCCGCTTCTGTCCCGCTGGCCCCGCCCACAACCAGGTGGGCCGCGGATTGCAGTCGGGATAGCTTCTGTCCTCGCTGCGGCACCAGAGGGATAGGCTCCCTCGTGGTTCAAGGACAAAAGTCGCGGGGTGGGCACCCGCGCATGCAAACAACTCAAGGAGCGGGGTGGCACCCACAATGATAAAAAAACACATAAAGCAGGGTGGGCTCCTGCTAAGATTCCCGTAAGCGGGGTGGGCACCCGCTCGATCCCGGCAGTGGAGCGCTGCGGAGTAGACACGCTCCTACTCAGCTAGAAAAATCATCTGCATAAATATAGCGCTCCTCCTGGCAATTTAGAGCGTTTTGCAGTAGGAGAAATAAAGCCCTCCCAGGACGCTTACAGCAAAAAGGTCCTCAAAGATGATGAAGGAATCCTGGGGCAGCAGAAGGGTCCAAAGGGAATCAAGTCTGTCTCCCAGGGCATCCAGGGGCTGGGCAGAGCCCAGGGAGGCAAGCCTTCCCCTGGGCCCCAGCGGCAGCACACCCCTGGTTGATTCAAGTTACAAACACAAGAACATTTTTCATGGGCTCACAGCCCCTTTTTATACACAGGATTCCTTTGTTTAACAGGGTGCAGGCAATGGGAGAACCAGCTACAACTGGTTCAGGGGAACTCCTGCTCACTTTGTTTTGCACAGCCCCTCTCTCCTTTTCACTGGCCAGGCTAGGGACATCAGACGCACCACAGGGGGTGGAGCCAGCATTGTGGAGGGAAGGCCCAGCTCTATTCAGGTCCCAGGTGTACTCCTCCCTGCTATCAACATGCAGATCTCCCCATTCACCACCGGGGCAGACCCATCCTGACTCCCGGAGCCAGGCACACCAGCCAGCTCCAGCCAATCACAAGCCAGACAGCCAATTCACATTCACTGCATTGACATGCCAACTTCTAGAAGTGGCACTTCCACACTAGACACAATAAATCTGCACAAATCATCCCGCAGGATTTAATCACACGAGTTTGCACACACCAAACTCGACCTTACACTCCCCACACATCAGGAACTACCATGGACACACATATTCCCCATGCATTCTTATGGGAGGGCAGGCAACTCACCACACATACACAGAGAGCGCACGCACTTTACACTGGACTACAGTGAAAAAGTACGCAGAGGCCTAAAATCACCAACACCAGGTTACAAAAACATGCTAGGCTAAAGCAAAAAGTTTTGGGGTGAACCTGCCAAAAGGGCCAAGTCCAACAACTCCAATGTATTTTCCATTATTCATCCAAACGTTTAGTGTAATCACTCGAAGACACCCAAGACCACTGCGAGGACAGCACATTTCTCATAGATATTTTATTATGTCATTGTCAACTGCCTTCAGAGTGCCCATCCGGGCTTCAACTTAAGCATGTAGAGGTAAATAGTTCATACTCCAAAACCCGCCAAAATTCCACCCAAAGCATTTCGGCCTTTCTTAAGCCCTTCGTTAGGGGTAACTGAAAAAGACAGAAACAGACATCTAACCCTGCTATTCAAAACCGAAAATAAAAAATACAAAAAGACCCTGCTGTGCTTATTCCTTTAAATCATCACGTTTTCAGACATTACCCCCACCCAGTGTGTGAGAAAACATACCCATCTATGCCTGTTCCTGTTTCCGTTTACAATAAAAATGCCTGAAACCAGTGCTTGCAAAACGAAAAATTTAGCCATTAAGACAAATGAATGAATGCAGAAAACCTCTCCTTATTAGTGCACAAAGTCCTTGCCTTTACCAAACCATAAACCCGTACCAACTTCCTGTTACCAGCCTAAATCCTAATGGCAAACTGCCTTTCCCAAACCCATGAAATTAAACACTCTAGCTTGAATCCCGCGGTCAGTGACCTACTTGCCTCCTCTACTTTCTCTCCCTCTATGATAACTCTGTGTTCTCTTTCTCTTATCTTCACAACAGATGCTAAGCTCACCCACCTGAATCCTCTCTATTGATAGCCAATAAGACCGATCTTAACCTAACCTCGTGACTTCATCCCAATTTCTGCTAAGAACCTTAATGAAACAGTTACCTAACCCCTCTGTATAATTGTGCCCGCCCTGAACCACTACT
The DNA here is from genome assembly GCF_964261635.1 of Lissotriton helveticus. NCBI lineage: Eukaryota > Metazoa > Chordata > Amphibia > Caudata > Salamandridae > Lissotriton > Lissotriton helveticus. Next base: position 1,306,082,104 of record NC_136065.1, on the reverse strand, counting down.
AAAGAAAATTGAAGAACTGCTAATTATTGCCACCCAATAATGTGATTACACTAAACGTTTGGCTGAATAATGGACAATACATTGGAGTATTAACTGTTTAACATAAAGAATGATATATTGGCTAAATGATTAGGGGACAATCCGTTACTTTGAGCAGTGCGACGGGGTGGAGTGAAATACACGTGCCTTTTGGATCACTTTTAGAAAGATGGCATTTTCTTGGCCTAACCAGTTGTTGCCTGCAACCTGTTCCTGGATGATATGTGTTGGGGTAGTTGGCAGTTGGCCATTGTATATTCACACAATAGGGTGACTAGGTTCTGGCAGGATGGTCCATCTTTGGTTTGAAGAAGGAGAGGAACTGTCACCTAGCACGCTTGCATTTCAATGAGGCTGTCTTAGCACACACACACAAAGAACTTCAGACTACCCTATTGTGTCCCAAGACAGACTTGCACCAGGGCATGGAGGCAGCACATTCCAGGAGCTTCTTCCACTTCAAAGTGGATACCAGGTAAAAAGGCATCCTCAGACCCACTCTTCATATCACTTCTGGACCTGCAAAAGGCTCAGAAACAGGACTGTCCTTCTGCTCTGCTGCAAGAAGGACTGCTCTGTTGTCTGAGGAAGGGGACTGGACCTACACCTTGAATTTAGGACTACCAAAGTGAGTTCAAGGTAACGTCTGTGGGCAGGCAGGACAGGGATGTGGAAATATGTGTCCCGCAAGTCCAATGCTATTATTAAGCCTTCCGAGTCCATGGAAGACAGAACTTATGCAAACATGAGCATCTTGAATTTGTCCTTTTTTGAGAAGTCATAGGTCTAAAATAGGACAAAGGCCTCTGTCCTTTTGAGAACTAGAAAATAATTGGAATAGCAATCATAACCTACTTATGATGCCAGCATACCATCTATGGCTCTCTTGGGCCAGACATTCGGCATTGTTTGATGGAGCAAGGAGAGGTGTTCCTTTGTCCAGACAGTCGGCATTGGTTGATGGAGCAAGGAGAGGTGTTCTTCTGTCAGCCGGTCATAAGTGGGTGGCAATGCTGGAGGGGTAGTAGCCCCGTTGGACGATTTGAAAAACCCAACAGTCTGATGTTACTGACTGCTAGTAGTGCAAATTATGGCATATCCTGCCTTCCACTGGATGCCCATGATGGTCAGAGGGCAAACAAAAGGGGTTTGGATGCTGCAACTGCCGACCTTTGGCTATCTGTGCAACGTGGTTTATGGGACCCGTGTCCTTGGCCACGAAAAGGCTGGAAAGGCTTTTTGCCCGTGGTGGCTGGAAGGTTGTAGACGTGGTGGATACCCTTTCTGTGGCCATCCAAGGGGCAGCAGACGGACTGTGGGTGGCAAAGGGCCATAGCCAAACCCAGGACCTGGCTGTAGTTGATCCTGTCATTAAAGCACTCCAGCGCCATCAACGGGCATGTCCATAAGTGAGGCTTGAACATCTCCTGAAAAACGAAAAGTTCTCAGCCAGGCAGGGCTACTGACGATGAAATTGCTCTACCCATCTACTCAGTTGTGTTGAGTACACATTGTAGGATATACTTTGCAGCGCCTTTCAGATCAGCAATAGCTTGGAAGAGTATAGCTCGGGCCTCCTCTAAGACCATGGGCAGCACATGTGCAACCAAATCCCGGATCGTATGGAAATATTAGCCCAAAAGGCATGAAGTGTTCACTGACCTCAGTGCAAGGCTGGCGGTGGAGAACATCCCCTTTCCAAAGGTATCCAGGCTTTTGGATTACCTGTCTGAAAGATTGGTAGGGAAAGTGCCAGGGTTGATCATAGAAGTGAAGGCTTGGACCACTAGGCTCTCCAGGATGGAGTGCTAGGTAAGGAAGGTGATATTCCCAGGAGAGGGGCGATGGCGGCAGGCAATTGTCTTATGCACAGGAGTCCCTGTGCAAGGCTTGGACCAGGGTTTCATTAAATAGGAGTAAGGCCATGGAGGGGAGGACTCCTGGCTGAAGACATTTGTCCTGACTGACACTGTGGATGGCTGAAGTTCCAAGACTTCAGCCACCCTTTGCATCACCATAGCAAAAGACGCTCCCTTCTCCATAGTCATGGTATGAGGAGAGGCCAATCCAGTGTCAGGTGAGGTGTCTACCCCACTGGCCTCTGCCAGTTCCTCATACCAATTATCCCCCTCATCGAAGGGATCCTGGGATTATAAGGTTCCTCAGACCTAGCAATAGGGCATCTGTGATCCCCGGGGCATCAGCACTGGAGTGGGCACCGATTAAGGTTTTGATCTTGTCTGCAGCCTTGTTCTGGATCCAGCAAGGGGTCCATGGGACCTTGCTGGTTCCGAGGGAACACCAACCGGTGGGGATCCAATGGGGGTCCCTCTTGAACCTGTGTGGCCCAAAGGTGCTTCAGAGGGGCCAGGCCACCCAAATATGAGGTGCATGTCCTCATAAAATTTTAGAGCTGGGCGCGGTTCACTCAAAGTCAGGCAGACCGTGACTCAGGCTTTGCGGAAGTGCGTGGCCTGGAGTGTCAAAGATCCAGTGCCTCTTCGAACGACATTGACTGGTGTGGTGAAGCCAGATACCTTTTCAACTTCCTGGAATCCTTATGGCTATGGGAACCACATGAGTTCTGCGATGATATGGAGTGTGACAACAATTGATGGGTGTGGCTCCCCAAACGATTTTGGGACCTTCTGCGTGACCAGAATTCTCCAATTTCGGGCGGCGATGAGCTTGAGGGATTGCTCCCTCAGCGCCTTTGGATGCTTGGTGTGGAAGTCCTGACAATCTTGGAGATGTGGTCACACTCCAAGTTCCACAAACACACCAAGTGGGGGGTCTGTCAGGAACTACATGGCTTGAAACCAGCAGGTTCCTTGGATGACATCCACACACCAGGAGATAAATCTCCTAAAACGCATTGAAAAAAGTCTCTAAAAAGCCAGTCAAAAATGACTGAGGGGAGCTCAGACCGGATCAGTGCCATCTGCTGCGTAAAGGAAAGAACTGACGTCAGAGTGTCGTGGTGGCACCTAATTAGGTGCCGTGCAAGGCACTTCAGGTGTGGGACACCGCCTATCCGAACAATATCCCCAACCAGCATGCAGGGGGGCTACTTAAATATCTTCTGGATCCAGTCTGATGCTTGGGGATTATTCTAAGGTATGGAATCTGCAGCTATGGGATAAACTCAGGAGCAAAAACATGCAGTTCTCATACGTTGCTCCAGCCAAATACAGGATAATCGATAAGGGCAGACACCACTATTTCACTGACCCAAAGGACCTGGCTGCATTCATTGACGGACCCTCCACACAAGACATGGAAACATCGCAAGCCGGCTTCAGCAAAAGGAGATCGTCGCCGGAACCGAATGCTAGCTGAGGCTCTACCTCCCGGTCAGGGCAAGGCTCTTGTGCCTAATCTTATCGTCTAAGCAACACAACCATTAGCTACCTCACCTTCTACCCTATTTACACAGTGTGAAAGACGAGAGCTGCAGCTGCTATATACCTCACTAACTCAAGCAATAATGCCCTTGGATGCGGTGGCAGACCTTAGGACATATCATGGAGTAAACCCACCATATCCGTTAGAGACGATTATATTGCTATTGCATATACTGCTTTGTGTACTTGCTCCGCCAGGCGGTTTGTGGGGCTGTATGAGGGGGGATAAAGAATGATGGGCCTAAATGTATAGAGAAGTTGCACATCTAACAGTATTCCATAGGGATTTTTATCAAAGGGACAACCAATAAGCTATTCTCCGAGGGGCGGGATGATGATCCTGACGACGCACCTCTGAAATATGAGTATTCTCAGGGGGGGAGGGGCGGGGGGGTGGGTGTTGGTTTCGGTGGGGGGGGGCTTCTCAGGTCTAGGCTTTCTATTTTCTCTATCTTCCTTTTCCTCTTCACCTCCATTGTACTCGGAAACTGTATGCTTTCCAACTCCTGTAGGTATCATGGCTTTCAGGAGGGACTTTGACAATACATGTGGAACCCCTGAGGGTATAAACTTATAGAACTTCAGGAGCAGAGGGGTGGGCCGACATTCTAGCTCATCAGGGCCAAAAATCAGAGGCAGCGACCTTAAGAATCATGTACATAGAACGGAGGCTGTAACACACTATACCCCCAAATTATGGCCCGCAATAACTCACCCACCTTGGCAACCGATCTTAACATAGTATCCCTTAATGTCAAAGGTCTTAATCACCCTATAAAGCACCAGAAGATTATTAACTACCTAGCTAAAACCAAAGGTGATATAATCCTTCTCCAGGAGACCAAACTATCCCTGGAGGATGCAGAACTGGTGAGAGCTAACTGGATCTCGAAGGTAGCTTGCTCTTCCGCCGACAAAAAGAAACGGGGGGTCATGACACTGATCTCCAAAAGATCCAACATTACACTAGACTCACAGTCTCATGATAGCGAAGGTAGACTACTAATGACACATCTAAGAAGGGGTGAGGGGTTAATTCATGTAGCGAACATATACGTCCCTAATGCAGACGAGCCATCTTTTTGGTCGGAGGTGGCAGCCACGTTAGATAACTTCCCCCAGAGCGATCTCATGGTAGTTGGAGGGGACTTTAACATCCCACTGGACCACATAATGGACAGACAATCCTGCTGTCAATATCACCCCACAAAATCACACACGATACTCCAGAATATCTGCTCTCAATTTGACCTAAAGGACGCATGGTGTCTCCAGCACCCAGACACCAGAGATTACAGATTTTACTCCAACCCTCACAAATCTTACACCAGGATAGATTATATTTTAATCTCTGGATCTCACAGAAACCTAATCGAAAATTTTGTCATTGCCCCTAGACTAGTATCAGACCACTCCTGTATTAGCCTAAAACTGAGTGGGTGTCACAATGAAACCGCCCCGCGGAGATGGCGCTTTAACAATGATGTTCTTGCGTACCACGCGAACAAAAAATAGATCGTGGAAGCCATTATAGGCTACCTAAAGCACAATGACATCCGGGAGACAAATACTGCCATACTCTGGGATGCCCTGAAGGCAACCATTAGAGTCACAAACATTTAAATAAAATCAAAAATAAATAAGAGCAAAAATCAGAGACTAATTCAGCTGGAGCAGGAAATCAAAGCTTAGAATTGGCACATGCAAGGGAACTGCACGATAACATGACACTCACAAACCTAACAAAAACTAAGTACGAGTACAACAAAATACTGAGCGAGAGACCAGGACTGTGGATCTATAAACACAAAGCCCTTAACCTTTGCAAAGCCAATAAAGCAGGGAAACTCCTGGCCTCCTACCTCAAACACAAGCGCAACCAGACTGTCATCTCATCCATCACAGACTCTAACGACCGAACACACACAAGAAACAAGTACATTCTAAGGACTTTTCAGGAATTCTACCAAGAGCTATACAAAAATGAACAGATCCTGAACCGAGAGGAGTGCACAAAATACCTCGATAGACTAGGGCTACCAAAATTAAGAGCTGATGATTCGCTTCGGCTCGGCCAAGAGATTAACTGTACCAAAATCAAAATGGCAATCAAATCATTGAAAGATAATAAAGCCCCAGGGCCGGAGGTTTTACAGCCACCTCATACAAGACTCTCTTAGATCAGCTGAAGACAACAATGAAACAGGTTTTTAACCACTCAGCAGCGGTAGGGACAGTATCACAATCCATGTCAGAAGCTAACATTATAGTCATCCCAAAGGAAGGGAAAGATCAACTATCACCCAAAAACTACAGACCCATATGCCTTATCAACACAGACTACAAAATTGACGCCAAAATTCTAGCAACCAGACTCAACTCCTTTCTCCCCAAGCTAATAAACAACTCCCAGGTCGGTTTCCTATGTACTAGAATGTCTAACAATAACACCCAACTCCTCTGCCACATACTAGAACACCCGGCTACGAAAACTGAATCGGCAGTAGCTGTCACATTAGGGGCCCGATTATGATAGAGGATTTTCCGCATCCTCCGCCCCGGAGGATGCGGAAAATCCTCTGCGGACCCACCAAAGACCCACCGCCACATTAGGATGGCTGGTGGGTCCTGGTTTCCGTCCGCAGCTTTTCCGCCGCGGTTGGCTTACAACCCCGGCGGAAAAAAACCAATATGGTGACGGTGTCTCTCAGACACCGTCAGCCAAATTAGGATGCCTGAAAAGATAAGCTTTTCCACGGCGGTTTTTCCGCCGTGGAAAAGCATACGGAGCTTCACTGCGGAGGCCCGTTGCGGGCTCCCTGGGTGAAGGGGGGGGTGGGGGGTGCACATGGGGGGGTACCTATGGTACCGCGCTGTGCCTGTCGCTTGCTTCATACAGATGCAATGTATGCATTTTTAACATTGCGGCGGGTGCAGCTTGAAGCTGCACCCGCCGCAATGTTAAAGATTGAGGATGTGACCGCCACCCTGGCGGTCACATCCTAATCTGCACAGAAGGACCGCCGCAGCCCCTGCGGACGGTCCCTCCTACTCTATGGTGGCGGACGGACTCAGGTCCGTCCGCCATCATAATCGGCCCTTAGATGCGGAGAAGGCCTTCGATAGTCTTGTGGGCTTTTCTAGAATGCTGCATGCAATCATTCAACTAAGGGTCGGGATACATACGGATGGCCATGGCCCTGTACGGAGCACCGTCGGCCCGTATCGCGATTAATTGCTCTTTCTCTGAACCGTTTACACTACAACAAGGCACTAGACAGGGATGCCCTCTATCCCCTTCACTATTCCAATTTGCAATAGAACCCCTTATTCAAGACATCAAATTAAATAGGAACATGAGGGATCGAAATAAATGGCGTTGAGGTACAATTAGTTCCCTAGGCATTCTCAGGGTACAAACTAAACAGAGAAAACTCGGAATGCAAACCTCTATACCTTCACTGCACAAGAGATTCCCTAGGGGGGTTCAGGTTTAGCCTGGCAAACAGGTTATATCAAATACCTAGGTATACATTTTGGCAGTGACCTAATCAACACGCTATATCAGAATGAGAAACTACTACTAGAAAAGATCAAGAAACTCCTAGACTCCTGGTTTCCAAAATTCTTAACGTGGTGGGGGAGAATCGAAACCATTAAAATGATGATCAAGCCAATGATCAACTACCTGATCAGTATGCTCCTGTTACTCCTAACAGATGATTTCCACTGCAAAGTAGACACCTTGATCTCTAAATTCCTTTGGCAAGGGAAGAAAGCGGGCATAAGTATAAAAAAATTAAGATTCGATAAAAGCCAAGGAGGGGTAAATTTTGCAGACTTCAGAATATTCCAGCTAGCCTTTCTGGCAAAGCAAGGCTTATACTGGATTTCACCGCCCACTGATTATACACTGGTATGGCTACAGATAGAGAGGGCCATACTGAACAACCTAACCCCCGGCCCTATTAACTGAAAATAGATCCCCCCTCACATTCAAATCCATTTTTAGAAATACAAAAATTGGGCAGCTAAAAGTAGATAAGAAGCTGGAGAATAGCATAAAAGGATCGAAAAAGGAATCACTATGGGCCAACAGTAAGATTCTGTAAAAAGGGAAATGCCTTGCCTCCCTTCCTATGCATTATTAGTTTTGTCTTATTGATTTAGAGTATAGTTATATACATTTGACCAACATATGGAGAACTTGGGTTACCGGTTGTGCACTGAATGGAGCATGAGACCAAGCCAACTATATTTGAAGTAATCTAAGAAGGGAGTTAGATTTTCTTCTTCTTTGGCCTGACAGAATGGTAATTCTAGGGGCAAATCTGAATATTTTAATTCGTCAGTTGGTGGCACATATGGTAGGGCTCAAAAGGAAGTTGACATTTAGGTGGATTTTTGTACATATCTATAAAGGGCTTGATTAACATGTAAATATAATCCTTGTATTGTTGTGACATATAGTTTAAAGGCTGTATCATTGCCTATTCAAAATCTATAACAACTTTTGGAGGGTAGTAATTATTTTAATTACTGATAGTAATATGTGTATGTACTGTTTTGTTTATTGAGTAAGTGAGCATAAATAAGTGAAATGTCAGAATGTAGGTGCTGGCAGTGGGTAAGATCACTCCCCAAACTTCGCCTATATGTAATCTGTTTTCAACCTAACGGCGGCAGGTCAGCCATTTGTTAGGCCAAACTGGCCTCTGGGGTTGGAAATCTAATAGATTACAGGGAATTGCTAATTATAAAAAGTAGGGGAGCAGCCCCTAGGACAAGGGTCGCTTCCCTGAAGGGTGCATTTGTGCGTTTGTTTTCCACCACCCTGAGGGCAGATTGGCAGTTTTTTAGATTGAGGTTTGCAAGGGTTTCTGGGCACAAAAACCTCATGAAAGCTCATGCAAGTCATGCAACGCTTATCTCCCCTGGATATCTACATTTCAAAAATGTGCAGGTTTGGTTGGTTTCCCTGGGTGTTGCTGAGCGAAGGCCCAAATTGCACAGCAACTAACATTACAAAGGAAGGGTCCATTTAAGGTTGAAAATTTAGGAGCAGGCGGAACTCATGGGGTTTTGCTTCATGGAATTCAATGGAGTTACCTAAAAACTCTATGAGATTCCACAACCAGCGGATTTCGGTACGTCATGCTGCTCACGTTGATTTTTAGTGCAGGGAGCTTGTCCTGCACTGTCAAATCAGAACGAACGCCCCTCGCGCGCACCAGAGGGCACTGATTCTTTTTGCCACTTGAGTAGATTTTCTATTTAAGTGGCAGCTTTCTTAATCTGTGCGGCAGCTATCTCAACACGAGTGGTAGTGACTGGCCACAACCGCCCGCATTGAGAAAGCTTGCCGGGAGGCGATCTAGCGCTCAACTTTCTCGCTCGCACTCGCCAACTTGATGTTGGCGAGCCATGCATGAGAAGAAACCCCCACCATGCAGCAGTAGGCAGAGTTTTTCTGAACCTCCACGCTACGACTTTGCGAACTCCACTGGTGAAGCGGTTTACTGCCCACCCTTAGAAAAAATGTGATCTGCCCATGTTGCCTTCTGGGCCCTTTCCAGTTGCGGGCACTATGCCCACTCAAGCATTTGAGGTACTATTTTATTTGAAGATATATGGGAATGCTGGGTGGTTGGAATTTCTGACACTCCTCTGATTTGAAAATCGTTCCTCACTGAGACATAAGAAAAATATATGTTTTTACTCAAAGGTATATATTTGCAAGGGCCTTCTGAGTACAAAAATATTGTGTGAACTATACAAGTCACAACAACCTAAACAACCCCGCTGCCAGTTAAATCTAGAATCAAATGTAAATTTCTTAAGGTTACGCAAAGAGCATTTTATCAGAATGACCGTAGGTACATCCAAGTTAAAAAAAGATCCCACGCTTAGTACACTCCACTCAGCCAATTATAATCTGCTGTGTGTCTCTAAAGTGTGGAAAGCTAGAACTGGTGGCAGATCTTTTTCTTTTTTAGCTACCAGCCTTTGGAATGCTTTATCACTGTATCTTCAATATATCCCTAGTGAAAGTCTGTGTAAGGCCCAGCTAGAGACCTTCCTATTTTGTGAAGTGTAATTCTGTTTCTACTTCAATTACAGTTAAAGCGCCAGAATGCTTCCAATGAAGCAGCAGCTATGCTATATAAATGTTTCCTCATTCATTTATTTATTCACAAGTGTCTAGTTTTCAGAAACGTCTGGGTAAGGTAGTTTTGCCTGGGTGGCGGCTGAGTTGGGGCCCACAATTAACACTTACCCATATAAAAAGGAGTGGATTCTTCTGGATGAAATATCTGTCTAGTTGGGATTTGGAGGTGTTTTATGCCATAGGAGCTAGGCCCAGACACACAAGGTGGGTACTATTTTTATTGAAAGATGAGTGGGAACACTGAATAGTAGGACATTTGCTATTATCAATTGAATTTCTCTGCATTTGTGGCTTCCAAATGGAAGCCAGTGTGCAAGAAAGAAGACATTTTGCAAGATGCACCTTGAATCGCATGATAGTAAGGGTATCCCCAAATTCAGAGGTGTAGAAATAACCATCAGTACCTTGTGGAAATTTCAGATTTCCTGAACACCCATTTTTCATTATTTATAGTCTACCATAAGATTTTCCAAATAGTCGGTACACAATGAAAAATCATTGTAAGGTGCAGCTCATACTGTCACATGGCCCATAGGGACATTGTTGTCTTCACTAAGTTAGCATGAGTACGCTGCGGGTTGTCTGCTGCTTTGTGCCTGTTACTACATGTCTTTATTTTTGCAAGAATTTCTACGGCTGTTTTCACATGAGAACTCATTGCTGTGTTCACTCTGCATGTTCCTGCGATTTTGACTGAACATTATGTGCAAGGTCAAACAACAATGCCCCTTGGTATTTTGTTCAGGCCAGGCCCTAGCCCTTAGACAAAATATACTGATCCAGCTCTTAGATCAATTCCAATCGGGTTTTCGCCAAGGCAATAGTACTGCAACGGCTATTACTCATATAGTAGATGATGCCCTAAAAATGCTCGATCAGAATGAAGCTTGCCTTCTAATCCTCCTTGACTTATCTTCAGCGTTTGATACGGTCTTGATAACCTTCTTCACTTACTAGAACAAAGGATGGGACTCTCTGGCCAAGTTATAAACTGGTTTGCCTCATTTCTCAACAACAGAACTCAAAGATTCAAAGTCAATCACTCCCTTTCCAACTCCTTGCCATCCACTCTTAGGGTTCCTCCGGGATCTGCTCTGTCTCCCTCGCTCTTCAACTTGTTCATGGAGCCTCTAATGGTTTTACTCAATTCTTCCAACATTCAGTATCACATGTATGCCGATGACACCCAACTTTACCTGAAAATCTCTTCCCCAGACGGCATCAATTTACTGAACTCTACCCTTCTCAAAACTCAACACTCGCTGACTACCCAACATCTTAAGCTCAACTCCTCCAAAAAAGAATTCCTCCTGATAGAACCAACCAAAGTGACGGCCATCATTGCTGAGTACTTGAAACACTTAACAGCTCTCAACTGTACCCCTCACATTATTTACTCTGCTAGGTCTCTTGCAATTATACTTGAGAAGTCATTGAGCAAGCAGGAGCACATTAGCTCAGCCACCAAAGGTGCCAACTTCCACATAAGTATTCTAAGAAAGATAAAACCCTTCCTCCCCGTACAACTTCAGGTCTGCTGTTAAAGTTCTAGTAATCTCCAGGCTAGATTACAGCTGTGAAACTTTATGTGGGCTACCCCGGTACAAGTTGGCTCCGCTCAGGACTTCCCTGAATTCAGCTGCAAGGCTCATCACTGGTTCCATAAGAAATGCCACATCACGCCAATACTGAAATCCTTAAACTGGCTACCTTTGGGGGCTAAGATTGACCTCAAGATTGGGTGAATCACGCACAAGGCCCTTCACTTTAACACGCGATGTACCTAGCCTAAAAGCTGGAACTCTGTGGAGGGAGCCGTTCTTCTAGGAGTTCCAGCACTCTGCTGCTGAAACCCCAAAAATTCCAGAAAAAGAAAACTAATAAACAGGCTTTCTTGGGTATCGCCCCAAGAATCTGTAACTCCTTGCCTCCGCAAATCAGACTGATTCCCTCTAAGGCATCTTTCAAAAAAGCAGTGAAAGCCCTGGGGATGAATGCCCTTTTTTGACGGCACCTACCTCCATTGACTCGGCCCACTCTGCTGGTTTATGTTCAAATCCGCTTTTTGTTTGTTGCACTTATATGCTACACTATTTCCTCTTGCATATTTTATTACTCCTCTATTGTCTACATTACCTTGCTTATCATTGTTGTTGTTGTTTTCCTGCAACTCTGTTTGTACCTCTGTACATCTGTAATGTGCTCTGATACCCGCCTGGGTCACGTTTGCACTTTATAAAACGTTATAAATAAATTAAATAAAGTAAAAGAGGGAGAGCGAAAGGGTGTGTCTTGTTACTATGATTTATGATACATCTTGGAGTGTTGCGTTCTGATGTGTCTAACCATTTTTTTCTCTGTGAGTAGGAGAGCAAGTAAGACACTATAGCAAGTCAGTCCTGAGCTTGTGGGTACTAAGGTGGTAGGAAGAGGCAGTGCCTATACACCAAGGTCCTATAATCCTGCGCATAGTTGAGTGTTTGTGCAGAATCCGTGCTACATAGCGGCACCAACATTTGGTCTGGTACTTATTCACGAGATCCCTGAGTAGCACTTGTGCTTGTCCACAATACCCTCTCACCAGTTTCCGGGGACGTCCATGGTAAGGGGGTTTGGCCTCCTATATTTGTGTATTTATACATTTTTACAACTTGAAATTTAAAAGGATTTTCTTTACCCTCTTTTGTGCTACTGTTTTCTTAGTTTCTTTATTCCTGTTTTTATAGACATGGCACAACCGGTCGCTATTGCGGCACATAACCGCGCGGCGGTTACAGCACAGTTGATGCTTCATGGAGTTCCAAATGCAGGTGCTAACATTATTTTCGTTGTCAAGGCATACCCAGCTTACTGCATCGAGATTTTATATTTTTGGGTTACATTCCCCGCGGTTGATGGGAATGATAATTTGTTTCATTAATATAGGATGGCTGCTGCTCCGGCGGCTTATCGTCCTTATGCATTACTTGAAGTTTCTTTGACAGCCTGGGAGCATACTATTTGGTTTAATGGCACCCTTCCTCACACACTCTCTATTGTTCACATGGGCCCCTTATCAGTTGACGGGGCCACTTGGCTGGTTTTTGCTAGTTTTACTCCACATCCCGATTATCTTGGTGTTACTGTCGCAGAGCTACGTCTGTTATATACACAGTTGATTCATATTCATAGAAGTGTCATACAGTATATTTCATGTTCACTTTAGGTTGCTCTGACTCGTGCTATTCCTCCACCACCAGGACATGGTGGCAGATTGGTTATTAGTCCTGTCCTGTCGCACAAGTTACTTACCTTCGGTAACGATATATCTGTAAGAAACAGTAGTTAGCACCTCTGTACATCTGTAATGTGCTCTGATACCCGCCTGGGTCACGTTTGCACTTTATAAAACGTTATAAATAAATTAAATAAAGTAAAAGAGGGAGAGCGAAAGGGTGTGTCTTGTTACTATGATTTATGATACATCTTGGAGTGTTGCGTTCTGATGTGTCTAACCATTTTTTTCTCTGTGAGTAGGAGAGCAAGTAAGACACTATAGCAAGTCAGTCCTAAGCTTGTGGGTACTAAGGTGGTAGGAAGAGGCAGTGCCTATACACCAAGGTCCTATAATCCTGCGCATAGTTGAGTGTTTGTGAAGAATCCCTGCTACATAGCGGCACCAACATTTGGTCTGGTACTTATTCACGAGATCCCTGAGTAGCACTTGTGCTTGTCCACAATACCCTCGCACCAGTTTCCGGGGACGTCCATGGTAAGGGGGTTTGGCCTCCTATATTTGTGTATTTATACATTTTTACAACTTGAAATTTAAAAGGATTTTCTTTACCCTCTTTTGTGCTACTGTTTTCTTAGTTTCTTTACTCCTGTTTTTATAGACATGGCACAACCGGTCGCTATTGCGGCACATAACCGCGCGGCGGTTACAGCACATTTGATGCTTCATGGAGTTCCAAATGCAGGTGCTAACATTATTTTCGTTGTCAAGGCATACCCAGCTTACTGCATCGAGATTTTATATTTTTGGGTTACATTCCCCGCGGTTGATGGGAATGATAATTTGTTTCATTAATATAGGATGGCTGCTGCTCCGGCGGCTTATCGTCCTTATGCATTACTTGAAGTTTCTTTGACAGCCTGGGAGCATACTATTTGGTTTAATGGCACCCTTCCTCACCCACTCTCTATTGTTCACATGGGCCCCTTATCAGTTGACGGGGCCACTTGGCTGGTTTTTGCTAGTTTTACTCCACATCCCGATTATCTTGGTGTTACTGTCGCAGAGCTACGTCTGTTATATACACAGTTGATTCATATTCATAGAAGTGTCATACAGTATATTTCATGTTCACTTTAGGTTGCTCTGACTCGTGCTATTCCTCCACCACCAGGACATGGTGGCAGATTGGTTATTAGTCCTGTCCTGTCGCACAAGTTACTTACCTTCGGTAACGATATATCTGTAAGAAACAGTAGTTAGCATTAGATTCCTTAGAATATCCCCAGGAGTCAGTCTGGATCCGGAAACTTTTGCGTAGCAGTACCCTTGCGCGTCGGTAGGCGTCGTCTGCGGCTCCGCTTCCGTCGTTGATGTCGTTGGCACCGGGATGACGTCGCCAGAGTACTTAGACGCGGCCCTTGCGTGCTGAAGTCAGTTCTTATACACAGCTTTTACGCGCCAGAAACGTAGAGCCATGATAAAAACCAACACTGGTGCCATAAAACTAGGCCCCTGAAAAGGGATGACCTTAACCCTAGATATCGGTTCGCAGATCGGGGAGGATGGTTGGGGCGGTAAGGAATCTAATACTAACTACTGTTTCTTACAGATATATCGTTAGCGAAGGTAAGAAACTTGTGCATCTGAAATAAACAGGTTAGTATTAGATTCCTTACCTTAGAATAGATACCCCAGCAATACCAACCGCGGTGGGGGGTCTGCGAACCAATAATCACACCAGAAAGTCCTGGAGAACGGAATGGCCGAAAAAGCCATCTCTCCGGACTTGGCTGTCCAGGCAGTAGTGTCTTGCGAACGTGTGCAGCGAGGCCCACGTTGCTGCCTGACAGATGTCCTGCATGGGGACTCCCCGACCCATGGCAGTAGTAGTCGCCGTGGCCCGAGTGGAATGGGCACGCAGCCCCACAGGAGGCTCCTTTTTAGCCAGTGAATAACAAGCCTTGATGCACAAAACGACCCATCGAGAAATGGTTTGTTTGTGCGCTGCCCGACCCTTCTTAGCGGCCACGTAACCAACAAAGAGTTGGTCATCCACCCGGAACTGGCGTGCGATCCAGATAGTATGAGAGCGCACGTTTTGGGTCCAGACGGTGGAACCTCTCTTCCTCTCTTTCGAGGGATGCAGAGGCAGAAAGAAGGTGGGCAAGGTGATGGACTGCCCGATGTGGAAGGCTGTGACTACCTTGGGCAGGAAAGAGGGTCGCGTCCGCAACACAACTTTGTCCGGATGGACAGAAAGGAAAGGAGGTTGTGAAGAAAGAGCCAAGAGCTCACTCACTCTCATGGCAGAGGTGATGGCAACCAGGAACGCAGTCTTAAGAGTGAGGAGACGGAGAGGACACTTATGAAGTGGCTCAAAGGGAGCGCACATCAGATAAGTCACAACAAGATTCTAGTCCCACTGAGGCATCACGAAAGGAACAGGGTGAAACATATGAGTGATGCCCTTCAAGAACCTATTTGCAACTGGGGACTTGAAAAGAGAGGGCTGATCAGGGAGCTTTAAGAAGGCGGAAATGGCAGAGAGGTAGCCCTTAAGAGTGCCCAGAGAAGAGCCCTGCTTGGCAAGAGAAAGAAGAAAGAGGAAAACCCCAGAAAGGGGGGGGGGAAGAGAGGGGATCCACAGCCTTTGCTGAGCACCATGCCACAAATTTGTTCCACCTGCAGGCGTATACCGATTTTGTGGAGGGACGCCTGGCTGCCAGAATCACATCGCAGACTTCAGGAGGCAAGTCAAATGGCCTCAACTGTCGCCACTCAATCTCCACGCATGGAAGTGGAGGATGGACAGGTTCATGTGGAGGGCCGTCCCCTGCTGCTGAGACAGAAGGTCCTCTTGAAGAGGCAGACGAATCGGGGGATCGACTGACATGCTGAGTAGCTCGGGATACCAGTATCTTTGTGCCCAGTCCGGAGCCACAATGATGACTTGGGCCCGGTCGCGCCTAATCTTCTTCAGCACTCTGGGCAGAAGTGGTATAGGCGAAAAGGCGTACAACAGACCGCAGCTCCACTAGCGACGAAAAGCGTTTCCGAGCGAGGGCCGCCTTGGAAATTCCAACGCGCAGAATTGATGACATTGCGCGTTCTCTTCTGTGGTGAATAGATCTAACCAAGGCTCTCCCCATTGCTGAAAAAGACCTTGCGCCAAGTCCGATTTGGGCAGCTAAAAGTAGATAAGAAGCTGGAGAATGGCATAAAAGGATCGAAAAAGGAATCACTATGGGCCAACAGTAAGATTCTGTAAAAAGGGAAATGCCTTGCCTCCCTTCCTATGCATTATTAGTTTTGTCTTATTGATTTAGAGTATGGTTATATACATTTGACCAACATATGGAGAACTTGGGTTACCGGTTGTGCACTGAATGGAGCATGAGACCAAGCCAACTATAGTTGAAGTAATCTAAGAGGGGAGTTAGATTTTCTTCTTCTTTGGCCTGACAGAATGGTAATTCTAGGGGTAAATCAGAATATTTTAATTCGTCAGTTGGTGGCACATATGGTAGGGCTATAGGTGTTTTTTAATTTCAAAAGGAAGTTGACATTTAGGTGGATTTTTGTACAGATCTATAAAGGGCTTGATTAACATGTAAATATCATCCTTGTATTGTTGTGACATATAGTTTAAAGGCTGTATCATTGCCTATTCAAAATCCATAAAATTTTTTGGAGGGTAGTAATTATTTTAATTACTGATAGTAATATGTGTATGTACTGTTTTGTTTATTGAGTAAGTGAGCATAAATAAGTGAAATGTCAGAATGTAGGTGCTGGCAGTGGGTAAGATCACTCCCCAAACTTCGCCTATATGTAATCTGTTTTCAACCTAACGGCGGCAGGTCAGCCATTTGTTAGGCCAAACTGGCCTCTGGGGTTGGAAATCCAATAGATTACAGGGAATTGCTAATTATAAAAAGTAGGGGAGCAGCCCCTAGGGCAAGGGTCGCTTCCCTGAAGGGGGCATTTGTGCATTTGTTTTCCACCACCCTGAGGGCAGATTGGCAGTTTTTGAGATTGAGGTTTGCAAGGGTTTCTGGGCACAAAAACATCATGAAAGCTCATGCAAGTCATGCAACGCTTATCTCCCCTGGATATCTACATTTCAAAAATGTGCAGGTTTGGTTGGTTTCCCTGGGTGTTGCTGAGCGAAGGCCCAAATTGCACAGCAACTAACATTACAAAGGAAGGGGAAACCACCGCAATGGAGCGCACACTGCTAGCCCCTCCTCCGGATCGCCCCTCGGGACTCTGGTACTTGTAGTTCAATAGTGGATCACCCAGGTGGGTGCAAGTCGGTACTTGTTGGACTGATGAATCTCTATGGTTAGGGGTGGAGGAGAAGGCCGCCAAACAACCGTCAATGGCCTCGATGCCTGAACCAGCACGCAGGGCAGCATCCAGGAGCCCGTCGGCTCAAAGCTCAAGGGAGCCGTTTAGTAGAAACCACCGCAATGGAGCGCACACCGCTAGCCCCTCCTCCGGATCGCCCCTCGGGACTCTGGTACTTGTAGTTCAATAGTGGATCACCCAGGTGGGTGCAAGTCGGTACTTGTTGGACTGATGAATCTCTATGGTTAGGGGTGGAGGAGAAGGCCGCCAAACAACCGTCAATGGCCTCAATGCCTGAACCGGCACGCAGGGCAGCATCCAGGAGCCCGTCGGCTCAAAGCTCAAGGGAGCCAATTAGTAGAAACCACCGCAATGGAGCGCACACCGCTAGCCCCTCCTCCGGATCGCCCCTCGGGACTCTGGTACTTGTAGTTCAATAGTGTATCACCCAGGTGGGTGCAAGTCGGTACTTGTTGGACTGATGAATCTCTATGGTTAGGGGTGGAGGAGAAGGCCGCCAAACAACCGTCAATGGCCTCGATGCCTGAACCGGCACGCAGGGCAGCATCCAGGAGCCCGTCGGCTCAAAGCTCAAGGGAGCCGTTTAGTAGAAACCACTGCAATGGAGCGCACACCGCTAGCCCCTCCTCCGGATCACCCCTCGGGACTCTGGTACTTGTAGTTCAATAGTGGATCACCCAGGTGGGTGCAAGTCGGTACTTGTTGGACTGATGAATCTCTATGGTCAGGGGTGGAGGAGAAGGCCGCCAAACAACCGTCAATGGCCTCGATGCCTGAACCGGCACGCAGGGCAGCATCCAGGAGCCCGTCGGCTCAAAGCTCAAGGGAGCCAATTAGTAGAAACCACCGCAATGGAGCGCACACCGCTAGCCCCTCCTCCGGATCGCCCCTCGGGACTCTGGTACTTGTAGTTCAATAGTGGATCACCCAGGTGAGTGCAAGTCGGTACTTGTTGGACTGATGAATCTCTATGGTTAGGGGTGGAGGAGAAGGCCGCCAAACAACCGTCAATGGCCTCGATGCCTGAACCGGCACGCAGGGCAGCATCCAGGAGCCCGCCGGCTCAAAGCTCAAGGGAGCCAATTAGTAGAAACCACCGCAATGGAGCGCACACCGCTAGCCCCTCCTCCGGATCGCCCCTCGGGACTCTGGTACTTGTAGTTCAATAGTGGATCACCCAGGTGGGTGCAAGTCGGTACTTGTTGGACTGATGAATCTCTATGGTTAGGGGTGGAGGAGAAGGCCGCCAAACAACCGTCAATGGCCTCGATGCCTGAACCGGCACGCAGGGCAGCATCCAGGAGCCCGTCGGCTCAAAGCTCAAGGGAGCCAATTAGTAGAAACCACCGCAATGGAGCGCACACCGCTAGCCCCTCCTCCGGATCGCCCCTCGGGACTCTGGTACTTGTAGTTCAATAGTGGATCACCCAGGTGGGTGCAAGTCGGTACTTGTTGGACTGATGAATCTCTATGGTTAGGGGTGGAGGAGAATGCCGCCAAACAACCGTCAATGGCCTCGATGCCTGAACCGGCACGCAGGACAGCATCCAGGAGCCCGTCAGCTCAAAGCTCAAGGGAGCCAATTAGTAGAAACCACCGCAATGGAGCGCACACCGCTAGCCCCTCCTCCGGATCGCCCCTCGGGACTCTGGTACTTGTAGTTCAATAGTGGATCACCCAGGTGGGTGCAAGTCGGTACTTGTTGGACTGATGAATCTCTATGGTTAGGGGTGGAGGAGAACGCCGCCAAACAACCGTCAATGGCCTCGATGCCTGAACCGGCACGCAGGGCAGCATCCAGGAGCCCGTCGGCTCAAAGCTCAAGGGAGCCAATTAGTAGAAACCACCGCAATGGAGCGCACACCGCTAGCCCCTCCTCCGGATCGCCCCTCGGGACTCTGGTACTTGTAGTTCAATAGTGGATCACCCAGGTGGGTGCAAGTCGGTACTTGTTGGACTGATGAATCTCTATGGTTAGGGGTGGAGGAGAAGGCCGCCAAACAACCGTCAATGGCCTCGATGCCTGAACCGGCACGCAGGGCAGCATCCAGGAGCCCGTCGGCTCAAAGCTCAAGGGAGCCAATTAGTAGAAACCACCGCAATGGAGCGCACACCGCTAGCCCCTCCTCCGGATCGCCCCTCGGGACTCTGGTACTTGTAGTTCAATAGTGGATCACCCAGGTGGGTGCAAGTCGGTAGTTGTTGGACTGATGAATCTCTATGGTTAGGGGTGGAGGAGAAGGCCGCCAAACAACCGTCAATGGCCTCGATGCCTGAACCGGCACGCAGGACAGCATCCAGGAGCCCGTCGGCTCAAAGCTCAAGGGAGCCAATTAGTAGAAACCACCACAATGGAGCGCACACCGCTAGCCCCTCCTCCGGATCGCCCCTCGGGACTCTGGTACTTGTAGTTCAATAGTGGATCACCCAGGTGGGTGCAAGTCGGTACTTGTTGGACTGATGAATCTCTATGGTTAGGGGTGGAGGAGAAGGCCGCCAAACAACCGTCAATGGCCTCGATGCCTGAACCGGCACGCAGGGCAGCATCCAGGAGCCCGTCGGCTCAAAGCTCAAGGGAGCCAATTAGTAGAAACCACCGCAATGGAGCGCACACCGCTAGCCCCTCCTCCGGATCGCCCCTCGGGACTCTGGTACTTGTAGTTCAATAGTGGATCACCCAGGTGGGTGCAAGTCGGTACTTGTTGGACTGATGAATCTCTATGGTTAGGGGTGGAGGAGAAGGCCGCCAAACAACCGTCAATGGCCTCAATGCCTGAACCGGCACGCAGGGCAGCATCCAGGAGCCCGTCGGCTCAAAGCTCAAGGGAGCCAATTAGTAGAAACCACCGCAATGGAGCGCACACCGCTAGCCCCTCCTCCGGATCGCCCTCGGGACTCTGGTACTTGTAGTTCAATAGTGGATCACCTAGGTGGGTGCAAGTCAGTACTTGTTGGACTGATGAATCTCTATCGAGGCCATTGACGGTTGTTTGGCGGCCTTCTCCTCCACCCCTAACCATCTCTCTACTGATGAGGGAAGTTATCCCGAAACCCGAGCCATGTCTCGGGCGATACCCAAAAACCCGGGACATGTATCGGGTCTAGAGATTCATCAGTCCAACAAGTACCGACTTGCACCCACCTGGGTGATCCACTATTGAACTACAAGTACCAGAGTCCCGAGGGGCGATCCGGAGGAGGGGCTAGCGGTGTGCGCTCCATTGCGGTGGTTTCTATTACAAAGGAAGGGTCCATTTAAGGTTGAAAATTTAGGAGCGGGCGGAACTCATGGGGTTTTGCTTCATGGAATTCAATGGAGTTACCTAAAAACTCTATGAGATTCCACAACCAGCGGAGTTCGGTACGTCATGCTGCTCACGTTGATTTTTAGTGCAGGGAGCTTGTCCTGCACTGTCAAATCAGAACGAACGCCCCTCGCGCGCACCAGAGGGCACTGATTCTTTTTGCCACTTGAGTAGATTTTCTATTTAAGTGGCAGCTTTCTTAATCTGTGCGGCAGCTATCTCAACACGAGTGGTAGTGACTGGCCACAACCGCCCGCATTGAGAAAGCTTGCCGGGAGGCGATCTAGCGCTCAACTTTCTCGCTCGCACTCCCCAACTTGATGTTGGCGAGCCATGCATGAGAAGAAACCCCCACCATGCAGCAGTAGGCAGAGTTTTTCTGAACCTCCACGCTACGACTTTGAGAACTCCACTGGTGAAGCGGAGTTTACTGCCCACCCTTAGAAAAAATGTGATCTGCTCATGTTGCCTTCTGGGCCCTTTCCAGTTGCGGGCACTAGGCCCACTCAAACATTTGAGGTACTATTTTATTTGAAGATATATGGGAATGCTGGGTGGTTGGAGTTTCTGACACTCCTCTGATTTGAAAAACGTTCCTCACTGAGACATAAGAAAAATATATGTTTTTACTCAAAGGTATATATTTGCAAGGGCCTTCTGAGTACAAAAATATTGCGTGAACTACACAAGTCACAACAACCTAAACAACCCCGCTGCCAGTTAAATCTAGAATCAAATGTAAATTTCTTAAGGTTACGCAAAGAGTATTTTATCAGAATGACCGTAGGTACATCCAAGTTAAAAAAAGATCCCACGCTTAGTACACTCCACTCAGCCAATTATAATCTGCTGTGTGTCTCTAAAGTGTGGAAAGCTAGAAAAGGTGGCAGATCTTTTTCTTTTTTAGCTACCAGCCTTTGGAATGCTTTATCACTGTATCTTCAATATATCCCTAGTGAAAGTCTGTGTAAGGCCCAGCTAGAGACCTTCCTTTTTTGTGATGTGTAATTCTGTTTCTACTTCAATTACAGTTAAAGCGCCAGAATGCTTCCAATGAAGCAGCAGCTATGCTATATAAATGTTTCCTCATTCATTTATTTATTCACAAGTGTCTAGTTTTCAGAAACGTCTGGGTAAGGTAGTTTTGCCTGGGTGGCGGCTGAGTTGGGGCCCACAATTAACACCTACCCATATAAAAAGGAGTGGATTCTTCTGGATGAAATATCTGTCTAGATGGGATTTGGAGGTGTTTTATGCCATAGGAGCTAGGCCCAGACACACAAGGTGGGCACTATTTTTATTGAAAGATGAGTGGGAACACTGAATAGTAGAACATTTGCTATTATCAATTGAATTTCTCTGCATTTGTGGCTTCCAAATGGAAGCCAGTGTTCAAGAAAGAAGACATTTTGCAAGATGCACCTTGAATGGCTTGATAGTAAGGGTATCCCCAAATTCAGAGGTGTAGAAATAACCATCAGTACCTTGTGGAAATTTCAGATTTCCTGAACACCCATTTTTCATTATTTATAGTCTACCATAAGATTTTCCAAATAGTCGGTACACAATGAAAAATCATTGTAAGGTGCAGCTCATACTGTCACATGGCCCATAGGGACATTGTTGTCTTCACTAAGTTAGCATGAGTACGCTGCGGGTTATCTGCTGCTTTGTGCCTGTTACTACATGTCTTTATTTTTGCAAGAATTTCTACGGCTGTTTTCACATGAGAACTCATTGCTGTGTTTACTCTGCATGTTCCTGCGATTTTGACTGAACATTATGTGCAAGGTCAAACAACAATGCCCCTTGTTATTTTGTTCAGGCTAGGCCTTAGCCCTTAGACAAAATATACTGATCCAGCTCTTAGATCAATTCCAATCGGGTTTTCGCCAAGGCAATAGTACTGCAACGGCTATTACTCATATAGTGGATGACGCCCTAAAAATACTCGATCAGAATGAAGCTTGCCTTCTAATCCTCCTTGACTTATCTTCAGCGTTTGATACGGTCTTGATAACCTTCTTCACTTACTAGAACAAAGGATGGGACTCTCTGGCCAAGTTATAAACTGGTTTGCCTCATTTCTCAACAACAGAACTCAAAGATTCAAAGTCAATCACTCCCTTTCCAACTCCTTGCCATCCACTCTTAGGGTTCCTCCGGGATCTGCTCTGTCTCCCTCGCTCTTCAACTTGTTCATGGAGCCTCTAATGGTTTTACTCAATTCTTCCAACATTCAGTATCACATGTATGCCGATGACACCCAACTTTACCTGAAAATCTCTTCCCCAGACGGCATCAATTTACTGAACTCTACCCTTCTCAAAACTCAACATTCGCTGACTACCCAACATCTTAAGCTCAACTCCTCCAAAACAGAATTCCTCCTGATAGCACCAACCAAAGTGACGGCCATCATTGCTGAGTACTTGAAACACTTAACAGCTCTCAACTGTACCCCTCACATTATTTACTCTGCTAGGTCTCTTGGAATTATACTTGAGAAGTCATTGAGCAAGCAGGAGCACATTAGCTCAGCCACCAAAGGTGCCAACTTCCACATAAGTATTCTAAGAAAGATAAAACCCTTCCTCCCCCATACAACTTCAGGTCTGCTGTTCAAGTTCTAGTAATCTCCAGGCTAGATTACAGCTGTGAAACTTTATGTGGGCTACCCCGGTACAAGTTGGCTCCGCTCAGGACTTCCCTGAATTCAGCTGCAAGGCTCATCACTGGTTCCATAAGAAATGCCACATCACGCCAATACTGAAATCCTTAAAATGGCTACCTTTGGAGGCCAAGATTGACCTCAAGATTGGGTGCATCACGCACAAGGCCCTTCACTTTAACACGCGATGTACCTAGCCCAAAAGCTGGAACTCTGTGGTGGGAGCCGTTCTTCTAGGAGTTCCAGCACTCTGCTGCTGAAACCCCAAAAATTTCAGAAAAAGAAAATTAATAAACAGGCTTTCTTGGGTATCGCCCCAAGAATCTGTAACTCCTTGCCTCCGCAAATCAGACTGATTCCCTCTAAGGCATCTTTCAAAAAAGCAGTGAAAGCCCTGGGGATGAATGCCCTTGTTTGACGGCACCTACCTCCATTGACTCAGCCCACTCTGCTGGTTTATGTTCAAACCCGCTTTTTGTTTGTTGCACTTACATGCTACACTATTTCCTCTTGCATATTTTATCACTCCTCTATTGTCTACATTACCTTGCTTATCATTGTTGTTGTTGTTTTCCTGCAACTCTGTTTGTACCTCTGTACATCTGTAACGTGCTCTGATACCCGCCTGGGTCACGTTTGCACTTTATAAAATGTTATAAATAAATTAAATAAAGTAAAAGACGGAGAGCGAAAGGGTGTGTCTTGTTACTATGATTTATGATACATCTAGGAGTGTTGCGTTCTGAGGTGTCTAACCATTTGTTTCTCTGTGAGTAGGAGAGCAAGTAAGACACTATAGCAAGTCAGTCCTGAGCTTGTGGGTACTAAGGTGGTAGGAAGAGGCAGTGCCTATACACCAAGGTCCTATAATCCTGCGCATAGTTGAGTGTTTGTGCAGAATCCCTGCTACATAGCGGCACCAACATTTGGTCTGGTACTTATTCACGAGATCCCTGAGTAGCACTTGTGTTTGTCCACAATACCCTCTCACCAGTTTCCGGGGAAGTCCATGGTAAGGGGGTTTGGCCTCCTATATTTGTGTATTTATAAATTTTTACAACTTGAAATTTAAAAGGATTTTCTTTACCCTCTTTTGTGCTACTGTTTTCTTAGTTTCTTTATTCCTGTTTTTATAGACATGGCACAACCGGTCGCTATTGCGGCACATAACCGCGCGGCGGTTACAGCACATTTGATGCTTCATGGAGTTCCAAATGCAGGTGCTAACATTATTTTCGTTGTCAAGGCATACCCAGCTTACTGCATCGAGATTTTATATTTTTGGGTTACATTCCCCGCGGTTGATGGGAATGATAATTTGTTTCATTAATATAGGATGGCTGCTGCTCCGGCGGCTTATCTTCCTTTTGCATTACTTGAAGTTTCTTTGACAGCTGGGAGCATACTATTTGGTTTAATGGCCCCCTCTATTGTTCACATGGGCCCCTTATCAGTTGACGGGGCCACTTGGCCGGTTTTTGCTAGTTTTACTCCACATCCCGATTATCTTGGTGTTACTGTCGCAGAGCTACGTCTGTTATATACACAGTTGATTCATATTCATAGAAGTGTCATACATTATATTTCATGTTCACTTTAGGTTGCTCTGGCTCGTGCTATTCCTCCACCACCAGGACATGGTAGCAGATTGGTTATTAGTCCTGTCCTGTCACACAAGTTACTTACCTTCGGTAACGATATATCTGTAAGAAACAGTAGTTAGCATTAGATTCCTTAGAATATCCCCAGGAGTCAGTCTGGATCCGGAAACTTTTGCGTAGCAGTACCCTTGCACGTCGGTAGGCGTCGTCTGCGGCTCCGCTTCCGTCGTCGATGTCGTTGGCACCGGGATGACGTCGCCGGAGTACTTAGACGCGGCCCTTGCGCGCTGATGTCAGTTCTTATACACAGCTTTTACGCGCCAGAAACGTAGAGCCATGATAAAAACCAACACTGGTGCCATAAAACTAGGCCCCTGAAAAGGAATAACCTTAACCCTAGATATCGGTTCGCAGATCGGGGAGGATGGTTGGGGCGGTAAGGAATCTAATACTAACTACTGTTTCTTACAGATATATCTTTAGCGAAGGTAAGAAACTTGTGCATCTGAAATAAACAGGTTAGTATTAGATTCCTTACCTTAGAATAGATACCCCAGCAATACCAACCGCGGTGGTGGGTCTGTGAACCAATAATCACACCAGAAAGTCCTGGAGAACGGACCGGCCGAGAAAGCCATCTCTCCGGACTTGGCTGTCCAGGCAGTAGTGTCTTGCGAACGTGTGCAGCGAGGCCCACGTTGCTGCCTGACAGATGTCCTGCATGGGGACTCCCCGGCCCATGGCAGTAGTAGTCGCCGTGGCCCGAGTGGAATGGGCACGCAGCCACACAGGAGGCTCCTTTTTAGCCAGTGAATAACAAGCCTTGATGCAGAAAACGACCCATCGAGAAATGGTTTGTTTGTGCGCCGCCCGACCCTTCTTAGCGGCCACGTAACCAACAAAGAGTTGTTCATCCACCCGGAACTGGCGTGCGATCCAGATAGTATGAGAGCGCACGTTTTGGGTCCAGGCGGTGGAGCCTCTCTTCCTCTCTTTCGAGGGATGCAGAGGCAGAAAGAAGGAAGGCAAGGTGATGGACTGCCCGATGTGGAAGGCTGTGACTACCTTGGGCAGGAAAGAGGGTCGCGTCCGCAACACAACTTTGTCCGGATGGACAGGAAGGAAAGGAGGTTGTGAAGAAAGAGCCAAGAGCTCACTCCCTCTCATGGCAGAGGTGATGGCAACCAGGAACGCAGTCTTAAGAGTGAGGAGACGGAGAGGACACTTATGAAGTGGCTCATAGGGAGCGCACATCAGATAAGTCACGACAAGATTCTAGTCCCACTGAGGCATCACGAAAGGAACAGGGTGAAACATATGAGTGATGCCCTTCAAGAACCTATTTGCAACTGGGGACTTGAAAAGAGAGGGCTGATCAGGGAGCTTTAAGAAGGCGGAAATGGCAGAGAGGTAGCCCTTAAGAGTGCCCAGAGCAGAGCCCTGCTGGGCAAGAGAAAGAAGAAAGAGGAAAACCCCAGAAAGGGGGGGAGAGAGTGGATCCACAGCCTTTGCTGTGCACCATGCCACAAATTTGTTCCACCTGCAGGCGTATACCGATTTTGTGGAGGGACGCCTGGCTGCCAGAATCACATCGCAGACTTCAGGAGGCAAGTCAAATGGCCTCAACTATCGCCACTCAATCTGCACGCATGGAAGTGGAGGCTGGACAGGTTCAGGTGGAGGGCCGTCCCGTGCTGCTGCGACAGAAGGTCCTCTTGAAGAGGCAGACGAATCGGGGGATCGACTGACATGCTGAGTAGCTCGGGATACCAGTATCTTTGTGCCCAGTCCAGAGTCACAATGATGACTTGGGCCCGGTCGCGCCTAAACTTCTTCAGCACTCTGGGCAGAAGTGGTATAGGCGAAAAGGCGTACAACAGACCGCAGCTCCACTCGCGACGAAAAGCGTCTCCGAGCGAGGGCCGCCTTGGAAATTCCAACGCGCAGAATTGATGACATTGCGCGTTCTCTTCTGTGGTGAATAGATCTAACGAAGGCTCTCCCCATTGCTGAAAGAGACCTTGCGCCAAGTCCGAATTGGGCAGCTAAAAGTAGATAAGAAGCTGGAGAATAGCATAAAAGGATCGAAAAAGCAATCACTATGGGCCAACAGTAAGATTCTGTAAAAAGGGAAATGCCTTGCCTCCCTTCCTATGCATTATTAGTTTTGTCTTATTGATTTAGAGTATGGTTATATACATTTGACCAACATATGGAGAACTTAGGTTACCGGTTGTGCACTGAATGGAGCATGAGACCAAGCCAACTATATTTGAAGTAATCTAAGAAGGGAATTAGATTTTCTTCTTCTTTGGCCTGACAGAATGGTAATTCTAGGGGTAAATCAGAATATTTTAATTCGTCAGTTGGTGGCACATATGGTAGGGCTATAGGTGTTTTTTAATTTCAAAAGGAAGTTGACATTTAGGTGGATTTTTGTACATATCTATAAAGGGCTTGATTAACATGTAAATATCATCCTTGTATTGTTGTGACATATAGTTTAAAGGCTGTATCATTGCCAATTCAAAATCCATAACAATTTTTGGAGGGTAGTAATTATTTTAATTACTGATAGTAATATGTGTATGTACTGTTTTGTTTATTGAGTAAGTGAGCATAAATAAGTGAAATGTCAGAATATAGGTGCTGGCAGTGGGTAAGATCACTCCCCAAACTTCGCCTATATGTAATCTGTTTTCAACCTAACGGCGGCAGGTCAGCCATTTGTTTGGCCAAACTGGCCTCTTGGGTCGGAAATCCAATAGATTACAGGGAATTGCTAATTATAAAAAGTAGGGCAGCAGCCCCTAGGGCAAGGGTCGCTTCCCTGAAGGGGGCATTTGTGCGTTTGTTTTCCACCACCCTGAGGCCAGATTGGCAGTTTTTTAGATTGAGGTTTGCAAAGGTTTCTGGGCACAAAAACCTCATGAAAGCTCATGCAAGTCATGCAACGCTTATCTCCCCTGGATATCTACATTTTAAAAATGTGCAGGTTTGGTTGGTTTCCCTGGGTGTTGCTGAGCGAAGGCCCAAATTGCACAGCAACTAACATTACAAAGGAAGGGTCCATTTAAGGTTGAAAATTTAAGAGCGGGCGGAACTCATGGGGTTTTGCTTCATGGAATTCAATGGAGTTACCTAAAAACTCTATGAGATTCCACAACCAGCGGAGTTCGGTACGTCATGCTGTTCACGTTGATTTTTAGTGCAGGGAGCTTGTCCTGCACTGTCAAATCAGAACGAACGCCCCTCGCGCGCACCAGAGGGCACTGATTCTTTTTGCCACTTGAGTAGATTTTCTATTTAAGTGGCAGCTTTCTTAATCTGTGCGGCAGCTATCTCAACACGAGTGGTAGTGACTGGCCACAACCGCCCGCATTGAGAAAGCTTGCCGGGAGGTGATCTAGCGCTCAACTTTCTCGCTCGCACTCCCCAACTTGATGTTGGCGAGCCATGCATGAGAAGAAACCCCCACCATGCAGCAGTAGGCAGAGTTTTTCTGAACCTCCACGCTACGACTTTGAGAACTCCACTGGTGAAGCGGAGTTTACTGCCCACCCTTAGAAAAAATGTGATCTGCTCATGTTGCCTTCTGGGCCCTTTCCAGTTGCGGGCACTAGGCCCACTCAAACATTTGAGGTACTATTTTATTTGAAGATATATGGGAATGCTGGGTGGTTGGAGTTTCTGACACTCCTCTGATTTGAAAAACGTTCCTCACTGAGACATAAGAAAAATATATGTTTTTACTCAAAGGTATATATTTGCAAGGGCCTTCTGAGTACAAAAATATTGTGTGAACTATACAAGTCACAACAACCTAAACAACCCCGCTGCCAGTTAAATCTAGAATCAAATGTAAATTTCTTAAGGTTACGCAGAGAGCATTTTATCAGAATGACCGTAGGTACATCCAAGTTAAAAAAAGATCCCACGCTTAGTACA
Organism: Lissotriton helveticus; assembly: GCF_964261635.1. Lineage (NCBI taxonomy): Eukaryota > Metazoa > Chordata > Amphibia > Caudata > Salamandridae > Lissotriton > Lissotriton helveticus. The sequence goes on along the minus strand of NC_136065.1, from coordinate 1,306,053,379 downwards.
CTCCACTCAGCCAATTATCATCTGCTGTGTGTCTCTAAAGTGTGGAAAGCTAGAAAAGGTGGCAGATCTTTTTCTTTTTTAGCTACCAGCCTTTGGAATGCTTTATCACTGTATCTTCAATATATCCCTAGTGAAAGTCTGTGTAAGGCCCAGCTAGAGACCTTCCTATTTTGTGAAGTGTAATTCTGTTTCTACTTCAATTACAGTTAAAGCGCCAGAATGCTTCCAATGAAGCAGCAGCTATGCTATATAAATGTTTCCTCATTCATTTATTTATTCACAAGTGTCTAGTTTTCAGAAACGTCTGGGTAAGGTAGTTTTGCCTGGGTGGCGGCTGAGTTGGGGCCCACAATTAACACCTACCCATATAAAAAGGAGTGGATTCTTCTGGATGAAATATCTGTCTAGATGGGATTTGGAGGTGTTTTATGCCATAGGAGCTAGGCCCAGACACACAAGGTGGGCACTATTTTTATTGAAAGATGAGTGGGAACACTGAATAGTAGAACATTTGCTATTATCAATTGAATTTCTCTGCATTTGTGGCTTCCAAATGGAAGCCAGTGTGCAAGAAAGAAGACATTTTGCAAGATGCACCTTTAATCGCATGATAGTAAGGGTATCCCCAAATTCAGAGGTGTAGAAATAACCACCAGTACCTTGTGGAAATTTCAGATTTCCTGAACACCCATTTTTCATTATTTATAGTCTACCATAAGATTTTCCAAATAGTCGGTACACAATGAAAAATCATTGTAAGGTGCAGCTCATACTGTCACATGGCCCATAGGGACATTGTTGTCTTCACTAAGTTAGCATGAGTACGCTGCAGGTTGTCAGCTGCTTTGTGCCTGTTACTACATGTCTTTATTTTTGCAAGAATTTCTACGGCTGTTTTCACATGAGAACTCATTGCTGTGTTCACTCTGCATGTTCCTGCGATTTTGACTGAACATTATGTGCAAGGTCAAACAACAATGCCCCTTGTTATTTTGTTCAGGCCAAGCCTTAGCCCTTAGACAAAATATACTGATCCAGCTCTTAGATCAATTCCAATCGGGTTTCGCCAAGGCAATAGTACTGCAACGGCTATTACTCATATAGTAGATGACGCCCTAAAAATGCTCGATCAGAATGAAGCTTGCCTTCTAATCCTCCTTGACTTATCTTCAGCGTTTGATACGGTCTTGATAACCTTCTTCACTTACTAGAACAAAGGATGGGACTCTCTGGCCAAGTTATAAACTGGTTTGCCTCATTTCTCAACAACAGAACTCAAAGTTTCAAAGTCAATCACTCCCTTTCCAACTCCTTGCCATCCACTCTTGGGGTTCCTCCGGGATCTGCTCTGTCTCCCTCGCTCTTCAACTTGTTCATGGAGCCTCTAATGGTTTTACTCAATTCTTCCAATATTCAGTATCACATGTATGCCGATGACACCCAACTTTACCTGAAAATCTCTTCCCCAGACGGCATCAATTTACTGAACTCCACCCTTCTCAAAACTCAACACTCGCTGACTACCCAACATCTTTAGCTCAACTCCTCCAAAACAGAATTCCTCCTGATAGCACCAACCAAAGTGACGGCTATAATTGCTGAGTACTTGAAACACTTAACAGCTCTCAACTGTACCCCTCACATTATTTACTCTGCTAGGTCTCTTGGAATTATACTTGAGAAGTCATTGAGCAAGCAGGAGCACATTAGCTCAGCCACCAAAGGTGCCAACTTCCACATAAGTATTCTAAGAAAGATAAAACCCTTTCTCCCCCATACAACTTCAGGTCTGCTGTTCAAGTTCTAGAAATCTCCAGGCTAGATTACAGCTGTGAAACTTTATGTGGGCTACCCCGGTACAAGTTGGCTCCGCTCAGGACTCCCCTGAATTCAGCTGCAAGGCTCATCACTGGTTCCATAAGAAATGCCACATCACGCCAATACTGAAATCCTTAAACTGGCTACCTTTGGGGGCTAAGATTGACCTCAAGATTGGGTGCATCACGCACAAGGCCCTTCACTTTAACACGCGATGTACCTAGCCCAAAAGCTGGAACTCTGTGGTGGGAGCCGTTCTTCTAGGAGTTCCAGCACTCTGCTGCTAAAACCCCAAAAATTCCAGAAAAAAAACTAATAAACAGGCGTTCTTGTGTATCGCCCCAAGAATCTGTAACTCCTTGCCTCTGCAAATCAGACTGATTCCCTCTAAGGCATCTTTCAAAAAAGCAGTGAAAGCCCTGGGGATGAATGCCCTTGTTTGACGGCACCTACCTCCATTGACTCGGCCCACTCTGCTGGTTTATGTTCAAACCCGCTTTTTGTTTGTTGCACTTATATGCTACACTATTTCCTCTTGCATATTTTATCACTCCTCTATTGTCTACATTACCTTGCTTATCATTGTTATTGTTGTTTTCCTGCAACTCTGTTTGTACCTCTGTACATCTGTAACGTGCTCTGATACCCGCCTGGGTCACGTTTACACTTTATAAAACGTTATAAATAAATTAAATAAAGTAAAAGAGGGAGAGCGAAAGAGTGTGTCTTGTTACTATGATTTATGATACATCTTGGAGTGTTGCGTTCTGAGGTGTATAACCATTTGTTTCTCTGTGAGTAGGAGAGCAAGTAAGACACTATAGCAAGTCAGTCCTGAGCTTGTGGGTACTAAGGTGGTAGGAAGAGGCAGTGCCTATACACCAAGGTCCTATAATCCTGCGCATAGTTGAGTATTTGTGCAGAATCCCTGCTACATAGCGGCACCAACATTTGGTCTGGTACTTGTGCTTGTCCACAATACCCTCTCACCAGTTTCCGGGGACGTCCATGGTAAGGGGGTTTGGCCTCCTATATTTGTGTATTTATAAATTTTTACAACTTGAAATTTAAAAGGATTTTCTTTACCCTCTTTTGTGCTACTGTTTTCTTAGTTTCTTTATTCCTGTTTTTATAGACATGGCACAACCGGTCGCTATTGCGGCACATTACCGCGCGGCGGTTACAGCACATTTGATGCTTTATGGAGTTCCAAATGCAGGTGCTAACATTATTTTCGTTGTCAAGGCATACCCAGCTTACTGCATCGAGATTTTATATTTTTGGGTTACATTCCCCGCGGTTGATGGGAATGATAATTTGTTTCATTAATATAGGATGGCTGCTGCTCCGGCGGCTTATCGTCCTTATGCATTACTTTAAGTTTCTTTGACAGCCTGGGAGCATACTATTTGGTTTAATGGCACCCTTCCTCACCCACTCTCTATTGTTAACATGGGCCCCTTATCAGTTGACGGGGCCACTTGGCCGGTTTTTGCTAGTTTTACTCCACATCCCGATTATCTTGGTGTTACTGTCGCAGAGCTACATCTGTTATATACACAGTTGATTCATATTCATAGAAGTGTCATACAGTATATTTCATGTTCACTTTAGGTTGCTCTGGCTCGTGCTATTCCTCCACCACCAGGACCTGGTGGCAGATTGGTTATTAGTCCTGTCCTGTCACACAAGTGACTTACCTTCGGTAACGATATATCTGTAAGAAACAGTAGTTAGCATTAGATTCCTTAGAATATCCCCAGGAGTCAGTCTGGATCCGGAAACTTTTGCGTAGCAGTACCCTAGCGCGTCGGTAGGCGTCGTCTGCGGCTCCGCTTCCGTCATCGATGTCGTTGGCACCGGGATGACGTCGCCGGAGTACTTCGACGCGGCCCTTGCGCGCTTATGTCAGTTCTTATACACAGATTTTACGCGCCAGAAACGTAGAGCCATGATAAAAACCAACACTGGTGCCATAAAACTAGGCCCCTGAAAAGGGATGACCTTAACCCTAGATATCGGTTCGCAGATCGGGGAGGATGGTTGGGGCGGTAAGGAATCTAATACTAACTACTGTTTCTTACAGATATATCGTTAGCGAAGGTAAGAAACTTGTGCATCTGAAATAAACAGGTTAGTATTAGATTCCTTACCTTAGAATAGATACCCCAGCAATACCAACCGCGGTGGTGGGTCTGCGAACCAATAATCACACCAGAAAGTCCTGGAGAACGGAACGGCCGAAAAAGCCATCTCTCCGGACTTGGCTGTCCAGGCAGTAGTGTCTTGCGAACGTGTGCAGCGAGGCCCACGTTGCTGCCTGACAGATGTCCTGCATGGGGACTCCCCGACCCATGGCAGTAGTAGTCGCCGTGGCCCGAGTGGAATGGGCACGCAGCCCCACAGGAGGCTCCTTTTTAGCCAGTGAATAACAAGCCTTGATGCACAAAACGACCCATCGAGAAATGGTTTGTTTGTGCGCCGCCCGACCCTTCTTAGCGGCCACGTAACCAACAAAGAGTTGGTCATCCACCCGGAACTGGCGTGCGATCCAGATAGTATGAGAGCGCACGTTTTGGGTCCAGACGGTGGAGCCTCTCTTCCTCTCTTTCGAGGGATGCAGAGGCAGAAAGAAGGTGGGCAAGGTGATGGACTGCCCGATGTGGAAGGCTGTGACTACCTTGGGCAGGAAAGAGGGTCGCGTCCGCAACACAACTTTGTCCGGATGGACAGAAAGGAAAGGAGGTTGTGAAGAAAGAGCCAAGAGCTCACTCACTCTCATGGCAGAGGTGATGGCAACCAGGAACGCAGTCTTAAGAGTGAGGAGACAGAGAGGAAACTTATGAAGTGGCTCAAAGGGAGCGCACATCAGATAAGTCACAACAAGATTCTAGTCCCACTGAGGCATCACGAAAGGAACAGGGTGAAACATATGAGTGATGCCCTTCAAGAACCTATTTGCAACTGGGTACTTGAAAAGAGAGGGCTGATCAGGGAGCTTTAAGAAGGCGGAAAAGGCAGAGAGGTAGCCCTTAAGAGTGCCCAGAGCAGAGCCCTGCTGGGCAAGAGAAAGAAGAAAGAGGAAAACCCCAGAAAGGGGGGGAGAGAGTGGATCCACAGCCTTTGCTGTGCACCATGCCACAAATGTGTTCCACCTGCAGGCGTATAGCGATTTTGTGGAGGGACGCCTGGCTGCCAGAATCACATCGCAGACTTCAGGAGGCAAGTCAAATGGCCTCAACTGTCGCCACTCAATCTCCACGCATGGAAGTGGAGGATGGACAGGTTCAGGTGGAGGGCCGCCCCCTGCTGCTGCAACAGAAGGTCCTCTTGAAGAGGCAGACGAATCGGGGGATCGACTGACATGCTGAGTAGCTCGGGATACCAGTATCTTTGTGCCCAGTCCGGAGCCACAATGATGACTTGGGCCCGGTCGCGCCTAATCTTCTTCAGCACTCTGGGCAGAAGTGGTATAGGCGAAAAGGCGTACAACAGACCGCAGCTCCACTCGCGATGAAAAGCGTCTCCGAGCGAGGGCCGCCTTGGAAATTCCAACGCGCAGAATTGATGACATTGCGCGTTCTCTTCTGTGGTGAATAGATCTAACCAAGGCTCTCCCAATTGCTGAAAGAGACCTTGCGCCAAGTCCGAGTTCAGATGCCATTCGTGATCCATCATGCACCGACGGCTGAGTTAGTCCACCCTGGCGTTCAGGGAACCTGCCAGGTGTTGAACCACCAGGGTCATGCCCTGATGTTCCAGCCATTGCCAGAGGCGCAGAGCCTCCTGGCATAGAGTCCACGACCCCACCCGCCCTGTTTCCTGGAGTACCACATGGCGGTGGTGTTGTCCGTGAACACCTGCGATACACTCCCCCGGACAGAGGGGAGAAATGCTTTCAGAGCAAGCCGGATCGCCCGCAGCTCCAGAAGGTTGATGTGGAGCCCGGACTCCGCCGGAGACCAGAGGCCTCTGATCTCCACATCTCCCATGTGGCTCCGCCAGCACAGGAGGGATGCGTCCGTCACAACTACGTGCTCTGGTTGGGGTAGGGAGAGGGATCTGCCACTGACTCAATCGCGGTCCATGAGCCACACTGCAACTGTCTTGTAGTGCTCTCTGAGATCAAGACATGGTCGGACAAGTTGCCCTGATGCTGGGCCCACTGAAACTTCAGGTCCCACTGCAGAGCCCGCCTCCGCCACCTGGCGTGATGCACCAGAAGGATGCAGGAGGTCATCAGCCCCAGAAGCCACAGCGTCAACCTGACCGAGAATCAGGATAAAGGCTGAAAGATCGGAATCAGAGCCTGAATATCCCGAACCCGCTGTTCGGGAGGATAAACCCGAAACTGCGCTGAGTCTAGAACCGCTCCGATGAAGAGGAGCTTCTGAGAGGGACACAGGTGTGACTTTGGCACATTGATGGAGAACCCCAGTAGGTGCAGGAGGTCTGCCGTAGTCTGGAGGTCGCTGCCGACTGTCTGAGCGAGCCCGCCTTCGTCGAGATAGGGGAAGACTGACATCCCTAATCTGCGAAGATGAGCTGCGACCACCGCCCTCACTTTCGTGAACACCAGAGGGGCGCTGGTAAGGCCGAAGGGTAGCACAGTAAACTGAAAGTGCTCGTGGCCTACCGTGAACCACAGGTAGCGCCGGTGGGCCGGCAGGACAGGGATGTGAAAATAAGCGTCCTGCAAGTCCAACGCTACCATCCAGTCTCCTGGGTCCAGTGCAGCTAAGACCTGAGCCAGAGTCAGCATCTTGAACTTCTCCTTCCGGAGGAAGCCGTTGACGTTCCGCAGGTCCAAGATAAGGTGTAGGCCCCCTTTGCCCTTCTTGGGAACCAGAAAGTAGTGGGAGTAACAACCACACCCTACTTCTGGCCCAGGAACGCGCTCGATGGCCCCCTTGGCCAAGAGGGCCGTAATTTCCTCTTGCAGGAGTGCCAAGTGATCCCCCGACACGCGGTGGTATTGCGGTGGCATGGCCGGAGGGGTCGCCTCGAGGGGGAGGGAGTAACCCTTCGAACAATTTGCAGCACCCTCCTGTCCGATGTGATGTCATGCCAGTGGAGGAGGTGATGGCGAACCCTGCCCCCCACTGGCGTTAAATGGGCCAGAAAGCTCAGACTAGGAGGCTTTGAGGCGGATGCTGTGGGGGTGGATGTGGACTGGCCTCGCCGTTGTCCCCTGGCACCACCACGGCGGTTACCACCTCCGCCACCGCACTGGATGTTAGTCTGCGGCCTGTGGCTGGCAGGACCTGTGGGGGTGCCCCTTCCTTGGCCTCGAAAGGAGCGAAAGGCAGCAGTTTGCTGGTGCGGGGCTGACAGGCCCAAGGACTTGGCCGTAGCCCTGGAGTCCTTAAAGTGCTCTAGCGCACTCTCTGCCTTGTCGCCAAAGAGGCGACGGCCATCAAACGGCATGTCCATAAGGGTGTTCTGGGCATCAGCCAAAAAATTGGCGGACCTCAGCCAGGCGTGGCGGCGAACCGCCACAGTCGTTGCAATCGCCCTGCCTAGCGAGTCCGTGGTATCCAGCCCACATCGAATGGAATACCGTGCCACATCTCGCCCCTCCGCAAGGGCTTGGGCGAGTTTAACCCGGGCCTCCTCCGGGCATTGTGGCAGCACGTCCGTGACCGTGTCCCACAGAGTAGGTATAATGGCCCAAAAGGCAAGCGGTGTTGACCGACCGCAACCCCAAACTAAGTGAGGAGAACATCTTTTTCTCGTACTGTTCATACCTTTTGGATTCCCGATCAGGGGGAGCCGTCGGGAATGCTGTCTGGGAATTAGAGGCCTGGATAACCAGGCTCTCAGGTGGGGTGGGTGGACAGGAAACAAGGGTCGCCTGGGGCCAGGCAGTGGTGTCTTGCCACGTTTCTATCTACAGGGGGACCTGTAGCAGGCCTGGACCAAGTGCCCAACAGAACGTCGGTTAAGGCCTCATTGAACTGCAGTAGAGGCTCCGAAGTGCTTGCCTGCGGTTTGAGGTCCTCAGTGAGGTGGTTAGTCCTCACGGCCACGACGGGGAGCTCAATAGACAAGGCCTTGGCTGCCCTCGTCAACACCACACTGTAGGCAGCCCCCTTCTCTGTAGCCACGGTAGGAGAGGAGACAAATCCAGTGTTGGGCAAAGTGTCCAAACCACTGGTCTCCCCGAGTTCACCTGCCCAGTCCTGAAAAGACTGGCTCTCCCGTGCCAGAGGGTCCTAAGACCCCTCCCAATCCGCCTTGCCCTCCATCTCTGCTACTCAGGTTCAAATGATGGGGCCGGATCATAGAAGTATTGCACTTCTCTCGACGTCGAATACGGCCAACGCCGGAGCCGGATCGAGGGGGGGATCGGGGACGACGTCATCCGGGGACGGCGTCGGGGATGACACCCTACAAGTCGACGCCGGCAGAGGGGTCGTTAGGTCGACCAGCGGCGACCCGTATCCGACGGATCAGGCAGGGCCCGGCGGCGTCGGGACCGAAGCACCCGACGGCGCCGGGGCCGAAGCACCCGACGGCGCCGGGGCCGAAGCACCCGGCCCGCTTGGGCTCCCAGTGGGGAACGTGGGGCTCGAAGGCACCGCGGAACCCGACAGAGGAGTGAGAGACCTCATGGCCATGAGAAAGGCATCAATCTCCTCCGGCGTCGCGTTCTCTCCAGGGACCGGCAGGTATGGAGCATGCTGCGACGCCTGCGGCTCCGGCGGAGCCGCGTGGGCGGTGTCGCCCGAACCCCCGGCCGCTTGGCGAGAGCGTCGGGGGGAGTCAGAAGAGCGGTGTTGCTTCTTCAACTTCTTGTGCCTCTTACCAGAGGACTTGGAGCAACGAGTGGTGGCGACTTGCCGATCTGTGATGACTCCAGCCCCGCAACCGGTCCCTCAACCTCCTCCTGGACCGGGACCTCGAGCGGCGCGGGGCCGACTGCCGGAGCTCGGGTCGCTTATGGGACCGCTCCCGCCTAGCTTTCGACGTCAAGGCCCGGCAGGTGGGGCACGACTTGTCATCGTGGTCAGCCCCTAAGCAATACTATGGCTAGATCGGCTATGGGGGTAGGTAACTGACATCAGTCGGTTGCAGTCGGCACAGGGCTTGAACCCAGGTATCCCTACCGGCACCGATGGAGTCGTTCGACTCGAAAAACAGATCAAAAAGGATCAAAAAAGTTTAGTCAAAAAATAACTAAAGGGTACCACTTTTTCTGGATTGGCGCTTGCTGGCGCTGAAAAAAGAAGAACTGACGTCAGAGCGCGAGGGCGGCGTCTAAGTAATCCGGTGACGTCATCCCGGCGCCAACGACACCTATGACGGACGCGGAGCTGCAGACGACACCTACCGACGCGCAAGGGTACTGCTTTGCAAAAGTTTCCGGATCCAGACTGACGCCTGGGGATATTCTAAGGTAAGGAATCTAATACTAACCTGTTTCTTTCAGATATGATTAAATCAGTGATGGGCAAACATCCTCAAATTCGTGATGACTTGCCATTTTGGCTTGCACAAAAACTTGAGCAACTTGAAGCTGTTTTTCCACACACAACTACTCTTGAAAAACTCAGGATCCTTACAATAAGTTTTCTGAGGGGTCTGGTTCCTGCTTTAGCTGACTGCACCACCTGGGGGACGGTGTTTGCTTCAGTGTATACACTGTGCTTTGGCACTCCCTCCATGAGCATTCTCCCGAGCGTTCTGAAAAAAGTTCTGGATGAGCACGGGGCTGGTCAAGCCCTGGACTTGGGGATAAAATTAGTGGGAATGTTGCCCATTGTCTCCGATATGATTCTGGCCAATATTAATGGTTAAACAGTTTGCTTACAAGTACGTCAAGCCTAACAGCGGTACAGGGCGAGGATCGGCAGCGACTGTTGCCGATTATTATTGCAGATATGTATACCTCTTTAGGTTGCAATAGCTTGGGGATTCAACCATTTGCACAGGCACAAAATAAACCCCCTCCAGAAAACCAGAAAAGGAGGGTCGTCCAGTCTTTCCTGAAATGGCTTGGAATAAGATGCAGCGGCAGCAACAACAGAAGCCTGGTACACTTGCAAGTTCGTCTCCACCTGCCGCTTCTGAACGTAGATACGATTTGCTTGGCCGCTCTAAAATGAAGACACCTGAGAGGATCCAGGTTCCTGATCCTCGTTCTCCTTGTTCCTTTCAGGCAAGGCAGGTCTACTCAAGCATGATGTGACCCGCAGCGTCAGTTTGATCTAAAAGTCAAGCAGAAGGACCCACCTCAATATCAACCCCAATTTAAGAAGAAAAAGGTTGCCGCTTTGATTGCAAAGTATACCTGAGACAGTGAGAACCTTGCTTCTTGACAGGAGTTAGGCGGTAAGCCTCCTCGACAGAGCAGCAGGGGTTACCATAGTGCAGCAGAGGCTCCACCAGCATCTAGAGGTGAAAGCAACTGACACTTTAATTACTATAGCAACAGCAGACACTGGAGTTGCCCCTCTTGATAGGCTTTTGGGAAATGTCACTTCTTCCTATGATATTTTGTAGGCGGAGGTCGATTGGCCTCCCCCTTTTGTCCTAGCTTCCGCTAGAGACGAAGATTTTATTCTACAATATATTTCTGATGACGGTAAATTGCCTTACACCCCCAAGTGGACTTCACCCTTAGCCCCGGCGATAAATCGCAATCAGGCAGGTTGGGACCAGGATTCCCTGGTTCATGTGATTTCTGTGCGTTCTATACCATAACCCCAACCACAGTATCCAATCAAACGAGATGCTAAAGCATCCGTTAGTGAAATTTTGACCCAATTGGAATATCAAGGTGTGATTGAACCCTGTGTTTCTTCGATGAATATTCCTCTTTTTCCGATATTGAATCTGGACGGTTCATATCGTATAGTTTTATACTACAGAAATTTTAACAGTCATGGTCGTACCTTTGCGGATCAGATCACACTAAGCTCTGCATTAGTAAACAACATTGTTCGCAAAAAATATAAAACTACTTTGGATATTTCCAATGGCTTCTTCAGCCACTCTTTGGCTCCTGAGAGCTGTGATTTGACCCCATTCAGTGCGTTGGGCAATCAGCGCCGTTATGTGAGATTGCCTATGGGATATAAGAATACCCCTGGTGTGTTTGTGGCAGGCATAGTGTCCCTTTTGCATGAGATCGACCCAATGCCTTCTCGTACGTCGATGACATATACTTGACGAATTACAGCTGCATTTCTTGCTTGTGGACCACATTAACACACATTTTGGAAACTTTGGTTACAAATTTGATTTTTCTAGCTCTCACATCACCTTTTTGGTGGTTCTTTTTCTAGATTACGAGCTCAATAATGAAGGTAGGGGGTTAGCCCCCACTTTCTGGAGAAAAGTGCATAATTGCAGCCTCCACCTACACTTAAAAAGTAGAAATCTTAGCTGGGTTTTTGGAATTTCAGGATATACATTCCTGATTATGCCCAGCGTATCAAACCTCTTTACTCTTTGATACAACCTTATTTTTCTTCTTCCATTTGGCTTCTGGATCATACCACAATTCTTTGGTCACTGCAGTCTGATCTGCTTGCAACCAACTTCTTGTTAACAAGAGACAATTAATCAAATTTGGTCCTAAGGATTGTACCAGGGGCGTTAGGCTTTACTTACTAGACATTCAATGAAGGGGACACTGTCCCCACTGCATATAAATACCATTTGTAAACTCCAGCGGAGATGCGTTTCTCTTCTACAGAAAAGATTTTGATTGCTTTGCATATGGCTATTCTTAAGGAACACTCTCTGGCTCAGGGAAAACGCATTATGATGGTTTCGCCAGTACCTCCTTTAGAAGCAGTCAGAAAGGCTAGTGTTCCTAATTCCAAAGCCTTGCATCCACATTGGATATAATTGGCAAGTTCTTTGACGTTGGCTGTCAACTTTGTCTTTGAACCTTGTTTGCAAACACAGGAGTTTTACAATATGAACATGTTCATCCTCCTCCTTTGTCTTTACTTCTGCTTGATGAGTACAAATGCAGAATTTATACTGATGGATCTGAGAAGCCAGGCATTGGTTCTAAACATGCTTATACTGCAGCCTGCGCGCTTGTGGCAGGGAAGATCGATGATGGAGATTTTAGATCCTCCTTGATGCACACAGTCTCTAGGAGATTGCACGGCTCAATTGGCATAGCTACGTGCTTTGGTTTTGGCTCTGGAGTTTGCTGATCCAGAAAACTTGTGGTGTGCAATTCTTTTTACTGTGTACAATCCTTCAATGACAATTCGTTCTTCTGGACACAAAATTATTTTCGGGATTCTAAAGGTAGCACAATTAAGCCATCAACATGTGGGAGCACAGGCTGTTGGTAATTCACTGGCTGATGAGGCAGCCAAAAGTGCAGTAGCCACTTGTTCAGTAGCAGCAGTCACTAGGTCTATGACTAAAATTGATGATGATATTTTGGCGGCTGTTGCTGCTACGAAGGAGGGAACTTAGTTCACCAAGGTGTCCGCTCTCATTATACTTATCATTTAACATATGATTAAATGCCATTTGTGACTCCTCCATCCGTTGGTAATAGGCTGATTTCCAAAGAGGACTGCAGACTTTCTTTGATCATAGCCGCACACGAAGGCATTGATCCTGTGCATGCCGGGGTGACAGCCACTATTTCTCTTTTACAGTAATGTTTTTTGTGGCATGATCTATATCAACAGGTGCATAAATATGTTCTTTCCTGTGACATTTGTCAACAGATTAAGCCTTTCACTATTTCACGTCACCCCACACTCAACTGTATATTTCAAATCAACCATTTGGTTGTATTTATCTTAATCACAGTGGCCCATTAACATCTGATAATGTTTTTAAATATATCCTGGTTGCAGTTGATTTGTGCACTAGATTCCTTTGGGTTTGGCCGCATCGTAGTGCTGACGCTTGAACTGTTATAAAAGATTTGCGTGTCTTTGTGGGGACATTTGCCTGTGGCACCTTCTATTCTGACCAAGGTCCTGCTTTTGCCGCTAAGGCTTACCGGAATGTGATGAAGTCTCCGGGAGGGCAGGTGCAATTCTCGTCTCCATATCAGCCTGAGGGTAATTCTGTTGTGGTGCGGATGAACCGTGACTTAAAGCAATCTTTAACAGCAAGGGTATTAGGTACTGGTCGGGGCTGGCTGACTCATCTTTACGGAGTCCAACATGCTCTTAATAATCTCCAAAGAATATCTCTGGGTGGGCGGACCCCATACAAAATGCTCTTTGGCATGAAAATGTTTGTGCCAGACCTTGATGGTCTAGACGTTGGGGCAGCTGCCGCAACTTTTGATGTAGCTAATCATTCTGCTATGTTACAGGATCTACAAAAGGCTTGTGATTCACAAACAAAAGCCTAGTTGCCCTCTTCCACGGATGCTGTGGTGCTGTTTCTAGCTGTCTTCCTAAAGTTGGAGATCTGGTCCGAGGAAAGGTGGAAAACAAAAAAGAATTTGGTCCATCATACAATGCAACTGTCATATTTCTTGGTTTGAAAGGCACTGGTACTGTGATTCTACCTCCACTACCTGGACGTAAGGAGAATCATTACATTTCCATCGAACATGTCAAGCTACTCCATATGGCCGATACTGAATAGTATGCCTCCAAGCATTCCACGCCAGGATCTTTCACTGTATCCAATGGCTTCTTTTTCTTTGACTAGTCCCCAACAAATTGAGGGGGAGATGGAGTCTTCAATTGATTTGTTGCCCGTTTCACCTTTAACATCCACAACTGTGGATACTGAGTATGCTACTCCTCCAGTTGATGTTATCATTGACATTCCTAAAAGTACAATTTGTTCACAATCCAATGAAGAACAGCCTACGTTGTTTCAGCTGGGGTCCAGTGGTTACTACATAAACGGTAATAGCTTTTCTTCGGATAGGTCTTCTTTGTCAACATCTGTGGCAGAGCCCCCTACACGCACCAGTCTTTTCATCTCTTGGTTCAAAAAGACTTACCTGGTTCCGCCCTGTACATAGTCTGGATGGTGATGACAATGATTGGGATGTGGATTGGGTTTGTGACTGTGTTTTTTCTTTTGATTAATGGCCATTACTTACCTGAATGCCCTGCTGTGAACTTGGTCAATTCATCTCATAAAATGAAACAAGATCAAGCTCTAGTTAATATTTCAGCATTCCCAGTTGTTGATGGCATTGTTTGGGATAAAGTACCATACAATATCCATGGCATGATGGAACTTTTAAGCATTCCATATGTGTTCTGCGTTTCCTTAGGAGATTTGGTTTTGCCTGGTATACAGCCTGATGACTGGGATATTCATGCTGTCAATTCATTGTTTTCTGACTTGAAATATTACAATGCTTTTGACGCTGAAGATTTGTATTTGAATTACACCAACTATGCCGATTTATTCTGTTATCAACACTATGACCATCACTTTTTACACAAAACGAATACTCAGAGACCATTGTTTAATTATACCCAATGAGAGCATTGCCCAACACAGTTACAGGGGAGTTCAAAGACCCAAGAGAGGAAAGTAATGGTTACAATCTTTTTGCCCCTCAGTCCTATTTTTTATAAATTAAAGATACCGAACCGTACTAGATTTTGCTGACCCATACTAAATTAATCTACTCCTTGTCCTTCATAAATGATTTGTCTGTAAAACGATATTAGTACTGGAAGGACACGATTGATTTAAAATCCATCAGGGGTAACAAAAATTGACAGGTGCAGCTCATATTTTTAAATGAGACGGTACAACAGACTACTTTTTTTGGTTCAGCCACTGCCAAAAATTTGAATAATCCCTCAATTCCATCTTTGCCCCTTTATGAAACATGCCCAATACATACCAACTATACAGTTGAAGGCTTTTGGAGAATTAATTCACCAAATATTTCATGCGTCTGATACTGAGGGCCTAGCCCACTTTTTTAAAGTCGTAGGATCCGGCCTTGTCACCACTTATTACACTATATTTAGCGTATTCCCCGCTTTTATTCATTCTATTTTTTCCCGCGCCTTCGGAGGGTTCCCCTGGTGCTCCTGCTCATTTGCGGCATTTTGGCTCTTCTATTGCTGCTCCAACATGGCTGTTCGATCTGTGGAGCGGCCAAACCCGGTCCAGTTACAGCTGTACCGTGACCGGATGCTCCAGCTTCATGCGGCAGTGCCATTGAACGCTCTTAACATAGACTATTAGCTGAACTTCCGATATGCCAACTTCACCATCATGCAAACTGTTTCACTGCCTCTGGTGCCCTTTTCAATGGGCCCTGAATGTCTGCCTCTCCAATCCAACCCACGCTGCTCTGGATTACGAACTGCTAATGGGTCCGTTAAAGGTCCATGACCAGGAATGTTCCACGGGTAGGCGCCTGGTAATACTCTACTTGGACAAATGGCAGACTTGAGTACCTGTGCTTGTGTGCAGCGCCTCACAGACCGGAGTTTCATCAAAGTTAACGTAGGTTGGCCTGATATGCTCCTAAAAAGCTTCTGGATATAAGGAGCATGTGTACTCGTTTGACTTGCTCAATTGGATGGCATACCTCTTTACTATGGAAGGTAAAGACAACATACTGGAGTTTATGGCTTTCCGATTTTCCCGCAACATTTCTGAATCTCAAGATTTGAAATGAGTGGATATGTTTTTGGGTACCCAGTTCGTTATTTATTAAATTAGCACAGCAAAAAAATGTTTTTTTGGTTCAAGACTATCCTACTTGTGATTTGACTGAGTGGCTTTGTCTCTGCTTACCTCTGATTTTTGTCTTAGCATGGTGCTACCGACTTGGCCAAGGGGAGGGTGTCACGTGGCCCATAGGGCCATTGTCATCTTTACTAAGTTAGCATGAGTATGCTGCAGTTTGCCTGCTGCTTTGCACACGCTACTACACGTCTTTATTTTTGCAATAACTTCCACAGCTGTTTTCATATGTGAACTCATTGCTGTGTTCACACTCTGCATGTTCCTGGGATTTTGACTGAACATTATGTGTAAGGTTGAACAACTATGCCCCTTGTTATTTTGTTCTGGCCAGGCATTAGCCCTTAGACAAAACAAGCTGATGCAGCTGTTGTTTGGACAAAGTACTTTGGTTTTATTAGAATACACAAATAGGTAGCACACACTTGGAGAGGGACCTTTCCAGGGAGAAGAGTGAGACAGCATCTTTGATGTAGATCTACCGTCTATAGGCTATGGTATGGGGTCTGCAGCCAAAACCTAGAGATCTTCTTAGCAAAGGGAGGGAGACTAGGCTCCATTGTCTTTCTATGGTGACTTCTCCCTTTATGATTTATGGACTAGCTGCTATGCTGACTGTATTTGTACTATGCATGTTTCACCTTGCTGTGGCACCTATACTGCATGTTAGGGTAAGTTAGTTAAAATAAATATTTTAAACTTTTTTGTGTCTCTGTCAGATCTTATTGTGGACAAGTACAAGAGTGAGAGTGACAGGGTGGGTCCTGTTACAGTGATTCCTGAGAGATCTGGGAGTATTGTGTTCTAGGGTGTCTGACCATTTGTTTTGCTGTGAGTGAGTAGGAGAGCAAGTGAGACACTATAGCTAGTCGGTCCTGGGCTGGTGGGTACCAAGGTGGTAGGAAGACTCAGTCCCGATACACAAAGGTCCTATTATCCTGCGCATAGTTCTGTGCTTTTGCAGAATCCTTGCAACAATACATTGGCTCTGGGTACTGCATGTTTTTGTGGAACCTACAAACCCAATATATTGCCACGACAAG
This sequence comes from Lissotriton helveticus, assembly GCF_964261635.1. Lineage (NCBI taxonomy): Eukaryota > Metazoa > Chordata > Amphibia > Caudata > Salamandridae > Lissotriton > Lissotriton helveticus. Next base: position 1,306,036,841 of record NC_136065.1, on the reverse strand, counting down.
AAGAGTCTGTTGGGCGTAACAATATATTGCTTTTGTAATTGAGCCATTGTGACAAGAAGTTACAGAGGAAAATATTGTCACAATTTCATACTAATTTTAATTTCTTTTTATTCCAAGACATATGGCCTGATTATGACTTTGGTGGGCTGGGAGACAGTTATGGGCCCGGGTTAGGCCCATGAAGGGAAGCTGCTCATTTGTTACATTGTCCTCTTTTTCACAATAACATTTCTGCTGTGACCTTTTGCACATATTCATGTGCATGAGAATGTTGGATTAGCTTCTGTGAAACTACTTCTGTTTACCCGTTTGACTGCACATAACATTATCACAATGCCTCAAACACCACCATGTACAAGGCCCATACGCACAAATGTATAAATGTCTTTCTATCTTCATCCACAAGGCAACAGAGCTACCTACATATCCATAACATTGCTAATCTATACATACATCGCAAGGATGCTTTTTATTATAAATAATCAGCATCTCATAGGCTTAGCAGAGGAGGCATTTCAGCTGACACCAGGGGTCCCTGCATGCTGAGACTTCCCCATGCAGCTGTCTGACATCTCTGTGAGGGGTGTCCAGTTCGTGAGCAGGACGAGGTCCTACATTCTCTCCCGCCAAGAAATAGGGTTGAATTGTCTCTTGGGGGGATTCTTGACTTCACACCTACACACTCTCTAGGTACACGAAGTAGGGTTTGCATAGCAGGAGTAACCTGATTACTACCTTGTTTTATATGCCTGCATATATACACTGCTTTAGCTCCATGGTATGACTATATCTACTATTTAATCTCTTGGTGCTTGTAATCACTTTAATTTGCTTCTGTCTACTGATTATCGCAGCACATGTATTTTATACAAGAATAACTTTGGTTCAATAAATATATTGAAAACATCCCAGTGTGTATTCTCTGTATAACATTCTGAGAATAAAAGAGCACAAGAGAATAAGATTAAGCAAGAGGTTCTGGCCTGTTACCACAATCCCTAAGGGGTCGGGGTTGTCATGCTCAGCGGTTGCCAGAAACCATTTGCTCCCTGGTAGGGTTAGCGGGCTGATTGTGGTACTGTGAGCTAGCTGGTCTCTAGGCCAATATATCCTGCGGGGTGCTCGGAATTAATCTAAGCTCCTCACCCAAACTTTATGTTGTCCAATAAATGCGCAGATCCTACGGATTAGTGGGAACTACACGACATGGCGATGGCAATGTTGGTTAAGATCTTACTTAACGGTCTAGCTGAGTAGTTCAGATGTGCTTTACTCAGAGACCCCTACTTACCTCTAAACCGGAGACTTCCGTGGTGGTAGGGAAATTCTCAGCTGAGTAGGTATACCCTATGTATTGGCTGTAGGTATTCAATCTTGTGAGATGAAAGCTCCCACATTGTGCTTACCCTATCTCCATAAATTCATCTAATAATTACCTTCTGCTTTAAAAAGCAATGCCCGAACACGGAGCAACAATGGAGAAAAGTTTAGGTTGTCCAATAATCGCACAGATCCTACGGATTAGTTGGAACTACTTGTTACATGTAAGAGGGCCACCACACCAGTGCCCTGCTCCTACACCACCAAAGCTGTACTGACACCTTCCACCAAATTCAGAGTTTCCTCGTTTTTGGCGGGCGATGCTTTGACTGTCCCACAGCAGTGCTCATTAAAAAGGCACAGCAATGAAGGACCAAAGGCCATTCCTGCACGGCATCGTCCATGCCATTCAGAAAGGGGGTGAATGTCTGCAGGAGGTAACATGAGCCCCTCTGTAGGCCACCCATGGCCCTGAGGAAACAGGGGGGCCCTGGAGGCCTCCCCTTTGTTTCCTCACTGGCACAGTTTTTATGGCGGCCTCACCACCATGAAAATTGTGGCGTGATGAAACTCCTAATATGCTCATAATCAGCCCCTTAGTTTCTTTGAAAAAAAACCTGGAGGGATCTACAGAAAGAACACCTTGCTGAATCCAGAATTATGTCTACTTTTCATAAATGTATAGCTTTCTTGGATCATCTATGGGTTTATGAACTGTTTCCAGTGTTTAACAACTGTTTCCATCACAAACTACAGGTAGGTCAAAATGTTGCTATATTTAGGCTATGTTCTTGGTCTCCTCCAATGGAATCCACTAACCTTGAGTAAATGTAGAAACCACAGGTTGCTGGAAGGACACACATTTGGCATGGATACTTTATGTTGAAAAACATTATGAAGGCGTATGTGCAAATTACCCCAAATAGCAAAAAAAGTGCTTAGCATTCTAGGGGGAAAAGACTTAGGGGTCCATTACAATGTCGGGCGGATCGCCACCGCCATGGTAGCGGTGGCGATCCGCCCGACATTAATGCCCGCCCGCCACCCATTTCCCCCGGCGATATTACTATGGCGGGGGACCGCGGCGGACGTAAACACCGTCACGGAAAGGCATGAGGAGACTCCCTGCAGGGGCCCGTGGCAGGCCCCGGGGACTCTGGGAGGTGCACATGGGGGGTACCTATGGTACCCCCCCTCATTTCAAAGTGCAACATGGCATGCACCGCGTGCATTTTTACCATTGCGGCGGGCGGCGCTTTCTGCACTGCCCGCCGCAATGGTAAAAATACAGGATGCGCCCGCCAGTGTGGTGGGCGCATCCTAATTGTCAAGGCGGTACCGCTGCTCCTATGGCGGGCAGTCCCGTTTTGCACGCCCGCCATCCTAATGGACCCCCAGGGTCTGGATATGAGTTTGGCGGTCCAGTAGACCGCAAAACTCATGGTAGCAGTGCAGAAACCGCTGCACCAGCAGTCCAACCAGCGTATTATGAGTTTGGCGGTCGGACCGCACAGCTGCCAGGGATCCGTGATCACTCTGCGGTGGCATGTTGGTCTGAGGCCCACAATATGCTGCTGTGGCACCGCCAAGCATATTGCAGGTTTCCTCACATCCAAAGTTTTCGTGGTGGTAAGCCCACCATGAAAAGTGTGGCATGAGGAAAGCCCCTGTTGCCTCTGGGCCAGGGGATGCATGCAGTGGGACACATGGCGTGCTCCCTGTCAGTATGCACCCGAGTTCCTGCCTGCCAAGGACTTCACAGTCCATGCTGTGCAGGAACATGCTTTGGAGATTCCATTACGCTGCCTTTCTAACAGGCACCGCTGTGGGACCTCCAAAGCACTGTCTGCCAGACTACGAATTAACTTGCAATTTGGCAGGCAGTGTGCGGACGAGTTTGGCAGTGTGGGAGAGGTGTGCTGGCATTGTGGTGCACTCCCACCCTACGAAACTCATAATCAGGCCCTTAGTAGTGAAAGGATTAAATATAGTAATTTAACGTGCACATAATAATTTAAAAACAAAAGTTAAATTTGTATTTAATATTTACTCAATCTTCCTAAATATGATGTACTTAAATAATTTAGATTTTATTGTATTACTTTGTTTAAAATGATAATTTATTTTAATGTATTCATTTGTTTAAATTAAATAATTATTAATTATATATATATATATATATATACATACATCACTACACACTAACCTACATATAATTTGAATGTCAAAGTAGTTCAATTTATTAAACATTAGTTCGTAAGGATGTTATTTTATTTCACTGCCTCCACTGTTCACTTTCGGAGTGCCTCTCCAGTAGTTAGCAGAGTGTGGTGCTTAAGTTACTCCAAGCCTGGAATGGAGTACATTTACACCTTGTTATGCAGCTTTAGTGCTGAAGTAAATCTAAAAGTGTAGATTAAGATGTTACTCTTTGGTGGATGGGTGTTTTTATTAGCATGTCCCACTGTATACCCCTCTTGAAATATATCTTCACCCAGTTCCATTTAGTAGTAAGTATTCCACAGTTCACAGCCACTACGAATTGTCCCTCTCATATTTACTGCTCCAATGCCACTGTGTCATAGCTCTCTGCACAGAAAGGACAGGGGAGGCGGAGGTCTCCGGCCAAAGGTTTGTGACCATGATTTTGCAGCACTTGAGTAGTATTACTACTTTATGTACTACAAAATGCAGTTTGTAGTACAGTAATGAAATAATATTCCTATGGGTGCAGATGAATTAGTGCATTCTTGGGATAGATGTTTAATTAGATGTATGACTATTCTGTTTCACATTTTCAACTTTATCATTTGACGAATATAGTAATTTCAATAGAATGTGTGCATTTCGAATGGGTTCCCTCATTGGTGGAACGTTCTTGCAGGTAGCTACATTAGGGATTGTGGTATCTGTGAATTATATAAATGTGAGACTTCAAAATTGTATTTCATACGATTGGAATTGTGTTTTAAGGTTTACATTTTTATACAGTCTGTAATTAATACTTACATTCTAATTTCTTCTCTTCTGGTATGATTTTGATATCATCAAGTCTACACATGATGTTTTTTATTTCTTGTGCTTGGTTTTCACAGTTTTCAAGCTTTAGGGCCTGAATAGGAGTTTGAGAGTCTGGGACCCGCTGAAGAAACAGCATCGGCAACCCCGGGACCTAGTTGGCAGTTCACCCGCCGTATTACAATGTTGGCAGGTTCCAGAATGAAAGACCGCCGGAGCACTGCCGTCACACCAATAATTCTCTAACTGCCTCAACAGTGGCATGGGGAAAGCTGCTGTCAGTGTGGTGCAGACAAGTTCAGTGTTGTCAGAATTACGAGCTGGCCTTCTGTCAAGCCGACCATCGCGGGAAGATCGCCTGCTTCCAGTCAGCAGAATCGAAGGAGTTGGGGTGCATACTCACCCTTTTCCTTTTTTCCCCTTCAATCTCCCCGGTGGATCCCTTCCTCCAGGGCCCTTCTTCACAGCAGCTTCTTGATCCCGAAAAAAAAAACCTGTTGGCCCCGAAATCCAGGTAGGTCCGTTTTGCAGTATTTACCTGTTGACTGAACAGGGCACACATGGTTCAGACTCCAGCAATGGGGAAGTACTGGCAGTCAGTATTTTTTCATGTGTCATGTATGTGTGTACATTCGACACTTGTGCAGTCAAAAAAATACATACCTGCATCGAGATATATTAACAAATATTCCCCGCCATCATAAACATTGCCGCTGGCCCAGCAGTGACATTGTAATATGGCGGGCAGGAGACCGCCTCTTAAGTGGTCTTCTTAGGACAGCTGTGGTAGCAGCATGGCAGTAAGACCACCAAACTCATAATCAAGCCCTTATTCTGTATAGCAAATGCATTTTAAAGGGAAAGTGAATTTAGTTGGCTTTTCTACCGAGCATTATTGTTAACTGCAGTTAAAGGAGTTTTAGAGCATGTGTTATTAAAAAACTATTATAAACTGACTTTGCTTCTGGAAGCAATTCCTTTAGTCATGCACAGTGAGTCTCCAAGGTGCTGGAGGACTTGTACTCGGACAGGGTGATGTTCTCCTTTTGTGTGGCTAGTTGTGCATCAGTCCGTGTGTTTGAAGATGTATTCATTTACCTAGAATTCGTTATAGGTATTACCTTTTATGGAATATGCTAATTAAACTATTAATTTTGATCGTTCTCTTGTTTAGAGTATATTTTGGAGGAATTAACTACTTATTTTGAGTTTCAGTACACTATTCTATGGATATATAATTTATTTTTGTTATTCATAGCAATTTTTTCTCAATATTTTGGCATTCTGTTTTTTTTTCTCTCGAAATTGCTGTATTTACAATATTTTTTAGAAGAATATTCTTCTAGACAATATTTATTTATATTTTCTTAGGGGTTTAAGAAAGTTGATATTTTGTTAATCGGTGTTTCACCACAATATTTTAGTTACACATTGTTTTTGTGCGAATCTGTCAGCGTTAGCCTCAGAATTAAGTGAGAAAATGACTTTAGATCTAAAAGCTGGACTTCAGGAGGATATTATTGCCCAAATACCATTAAAAAATAGCTTCGGATTACTGGCAGGTCTGAAAGACTCTGCTCTGGTAGATACGGGTGACCACACTGTAAACCTCCTCCAAAGTACTCAGAGGGACCAAAGCAGTCTGCCCATGGCAGAACTCCCCTTCTGCCCCCCGGACGATGGTACTGTGCCAACTCCAGAGCGAATACAGGAATCTCCTCATGATTTGGGGAAACTAATGTTAACTATGTATGCATAGATCTCTGTACATCACATAAGAAAAAAGAAAAAAAGAACTCGAGGTATTAGAAGAGGCAGTCAAAAGAGCACAGAGGGTACTGGATGACTCCCATAATACAATTAACGAAGGGGAACTATCCAAAACTAAGGCTAATCTAGCTGATTACCTAGAGATTAAGATAAGACAAAAATGGGAGGCGAGTAAATTTGCAAATCATGATTATGGGGAAGATCTGAAGAAAACCAAAAGAAAATCCAAGGGCAAAGTGAATCGATGGAAGAAAACCAAAAAAAAATCCAAGGGCAATGTGAATCGATGGAAGTCAAGATCAACTCTTTAGTTGAGAGGATCGGAGTTATGGAGCAAGCATACGGTCAACTTGCAGCAAAGGTTGTCTCTAATCAGATGGGGATCACTAAATTATAAAAGAATGAACAAGAACTGGGAGATAAAATTGAATTTCTTGAAAATAATGCGAGACGTAATAACATTAGAATCCTAAATGTTCCAGAAGGGGCAGAAGGGGGTAACATTAAATCATTTATTGTCTCGCTTATTTTAGAACAGAATAGTGATCCTGATCAAGCTTCTGTAGAAGAAGACATAAACAGAGAGTTCATCGTGACCCCTTCGTTGCTCGCACCGGCAGGAATTCAGTTAGGAGGAGTTTGGTAAATTTTAGAACATACACGTTGAAGGAAAAGATACTCACAGGGGCGTTGAAAGCAGGATGATATAAAAAAACTACTGGTCGTACCGTTTCAGATCGGACTTATCTCGCACCACGCTTGATCGCCAATGGAAACTTGGTAAATGTATTCCTGAGCTAAAAGAGTTAGGTGCAACAGCAACAATTAGATTTCCTGCTTCACTGAGAGTGATGCTAAATAACAAAATGCACAATTTCAGACATCCTAATGAAGTAAGAGCCTTTATAGATGGCACTAAAGGATAGCCACATCAGTAAGTAATCTGTATATAGATGCCCGTCGAGACAGGGAAAAGCTCAAAAAGAGGTGTAAGATTATACCTCAGGAAGAATGGGAGGGTTCCCCGGGGTGGGTGAGGGGGCACAGATAGGGAAATAAAATGTATAAAAAATCTTAGGAAAAAATTCACAAAGGGTGAGGGAGCATTTGGGATTTTTTTTTTTTAAAGTCCTCAATTGTCACAGCCGTAGTTTAGGTTTTTTAGGCTACCAAGCAACATGGAGTGTGTTTTACTTTATTTTTTGGAATGCCGGTACAAAATAAAATTAGTGGTCTGAAGATAATGACATGGAACGTCAATGGATTAAGAGTCTTACCTAGAAGACAAAGAATTTTAGAGTATTTGAGACTCTGTGATTCGGATATTACTTTAGTTCAGGAATCACACTTGGCAAAAGAGGAATGGCCAGATGTAATAAAATATCTACCTTGGCTAGATTACTGTTTATATACATCTCTATCAGTTAGTACAAAAGGGGTAGCAATTTTGATTAAAAAAAACATGTCATAGTGTACTGGGAGATACACTGGTTGATCCGTTAGGGAGGTGGATCATAGTTAAGCTTAAAGTACAGGATCTCTGGATAGCTTTAGTGGGGCATTACGGCCCCAATTTGGACGACACAGAACCCCTTTAAACTTTATTTTTACAATTACTTGAGGTGAATCTCCCTATCATCATGGGGGGTGATTTCAATATCACTTTGGATCCAATTCATGACTCTACATCTAAGAGGTCAGCAGCGGCAACCCCAAAAATGAGGGCGGTAGTGAAGCAAATAATGCAAGACCTAGGCTTGATAGATATTTGGGCTACAAAGGGCACCAAACTTCGACAAGCTGCAGGGAGGTACACTTTTTATAATAAAAAACATGGCCATAGGTCACAAATAGATTTCTTTTTAGTTTCATCTTTGATTAGTAAGCAAATAAGTAAGGTATTGCACATACCAGAACATCTGTCAGATCACTCCACAGTTGTTTTACATCTCGAGACAAAACATAACACAGAGGAAAGGAGATGGACAATGAATAGATCCTTATTGTTTGATTTAACAATAATAAGTACTCTGAAACATTCCACAAAGGAATTCTTCAATATTAACCTTGGGTCTGCAACTTTGGATATGGTCTGGGACGCTTTTAAAGCTTATCTCAGAGGTATATTAATTGGTATCGGTACATCACATAAGAAAAAAATTAAAAAAAGAACTCGAGGTATTAGAAGAGGGAGTCAAAAGAGCACAGAGGGTACTGGATTACTCCCATAATACAATTAACGAAGGGGAACTATCCAAAACTAAGGCTAATCTAGCTGATTACCTAGAGATTAAGATAAAACAAAAATGGGAGGCGAGTACATTTGCAAATCATGATTATGGGGAAGGCTGCGGCAAATTTTTTGCATGGAAAACAAGGGCAGACCTAGCTAGGAATACCAATAAAAAAATCAAATGTCTGAAAACTGGGCTAGGGATAACAGAAGAGGGAGGGATTAAACAAGCATTTTCATTGTTTTTTCAACATCTTTATACAGAGAATCTAAGTCCAGACACTGATCTAATAGCAGCCTTCTTTCAAGATATTGATCTCCCAAGAATTAGTGAAAAACATAGGAATGAGCTATCAGCTCCCTTTACGATTGAGGAAATTTATGAAGGTATTAAAAGTTTGAAGAAAGGGAAAGCTTCAGGACCCGACGCTCTACCTAACGAAATATATTTTACTTTAAAGGAAGAGTTAGCGTCCACTTTATTGGATTTGTTCAACTCCATTTACATCTCACAATTGGCTCTACCTGTATCATGGCAAGCAGCCACCATAATTGTATTATTAAAACCTAACAAAGACCCCAAGATATGTGAGTCATATAGACCGATCTCCCTACTCAACTCAGATTATAACATTTTTACTCAGTTAATCACAAAGAGATTGGAGAGGGTGATCGGTCTTGTCATTCACGAGGACCAGAAGGGCTTTATTAAGGGCAGACACCTTCACGATTTAACCCATGAACTAATTGGCACAATTGACTTGGCCACCACAAACCGCTAACAATCATGACCTGTGACGCAGCTAACGCGTTTGACTGGGTGAATTGGGTGTTTTTACAAGAAATAATTCGGCGTTTCAATCTAGGAGATAAGTTTTTATAAGTTATTAAATCCTTATATAATAGCCCAGTAGCACGAGTATTGGTAAATGGATGCCTCTCACCACATTTTAAAATAGGAAGGGGAACCAGGCAAGGGTGTCCCCTTTCTCCATTGCTTTTTGATATGTTTATCGTGCCACTCGCTATTAAGCTAAGGAAATCTCATGAAATAACTCCTTTTGTTTGCAATGATTGGAAAAAAAATATAAGCCTCTATGCGGATGACCTAATGATTTTTACGGGTCACTTACAAGATTCAATATCGAATATCTGGGAAATCATAAAAAGTTTTGGGGAAATATCTGGTTATGCAGTGAATCACGACAAAACTGAAATTATGCAATGGAACACACTTTACAGTTGTGCACAGATTAAGCAAAACATCAGGAATTTGGGCATAGAGGTGGTACAGAAAATCGAATCATTAGCAAAGGTTAATTTTGATAAAGTAACAGCGAAAGTAAGAACACAACTACAGAAATGGGACGCTCTTCCGCTATCCTTTTTAGGCAAATCTAATCTCGTAAAGATGTCTATCCTCCCAAAGTATACATTTTTATTTAACTCTATTCCTCTGGAGTTCAAGAACGAATGGATAAAAAAGGTGCAAAGTCTTTTTATTAGTTTCATATGGGCAAAAAAAAGCCCCCGAATAGCTTGGCAAAAGCTTAGAGCTAAAAAAGAGAATGGTGGGATAGCAACTCCAGCCCTTCTTCAGTATCAGAGGGCATTTCACTTAAAAAATTTCAGGCAGCTACTGGGTGACACCCCAGCATTTTCACCACTATTTCAGGCCCTAACAGTTACCTATAAATCCCAAGCTAGGTTCTTCTTGTTTAAATTTGGCGACCCAAAATACTACAAGAAAGTGAAATTTAAAGTCCTATTCGCAGCCTGCAGGGGATGGCATCAAATAAGATTATCACAATGTATCCCTTATTACAGTACAATGGTCCCAATATGGAACTCACCAGGAACCCCAATTTGTCTACAAGACTCCCTAGCCAAAGCAATTCAATACAATGGAATAGAAAGGTAGGGGGAGTTGTTGGAGGACGATGTATTAATATCATGGCCAAAACTTCAGGCTGCAACAAAGGGGGACATTTCTAAATTCAAGTATCTTCAGTTATTAAGCTGGGCTAAATCACTTAAAAAAACTGGAAATGGTAATGGGTGGTTTGAACGGAAGGCAGCTACTTTTCCAGTGGGACGGAAGGAAATTGCCATATGGTACTGGAATATGATCTACTCCGATGAAGATTTGCAGCATTGGCCCGGATCTATTTGGAGGAAAGAGCTGCCGAGCTACGATTGGGATACCTTATGGCAAGTATCTCTATCTCTCCTATGGAAAAAGTCTTAAAGCTGCACCATTAAGAAAAAACATTTATTTACAGTTCATAAGGCTTATTGGACCCCGAGAAGATCATCTAAGATTGGTTCCAGGAGAGTGAAATGTGGGGAAATAGAGGCTGATGAAGCACATATGTTTTGGAGATGCCCAGCAATTCAATCGTTTTGGTAGAATGTAGGTGAGACGATTTTCAGCATCATGGGGGTTGAAGGAAAGGTGAGTCTCCCACAGGTAATTTTTGGGGTAATACCAGATGAGGACACATTAACTAGCCTCCCGAAGAAGTATAAAAGTTTAATGATTGTGCTAATTTTATTGGCACGTAGGGAACTGTGCATTAAATGGGTTTTGCCCGTTTCGCCGTCAGAGAGCGAATGGATCAATTCGGTCCATAGGGTTGCCAAATTGAATAGGGCAATACGCATAACAAAAAAACTAGATTTTGGGATATTTGGGACAAATATTGTAAAACCAGATAGGAGCAGACAATGGGTTACATTAGTCATGGTGTAGCAAATATGTTCTCAATGTTTTTCTTCTTTTCTTTCTCTTCTTGGTAGATACGTTTTTTCCTTTGTTTTCTTTTTCCTTCTTTTAGTAAATGGTAGGCGATTTCAGTCCTATGATTATATTTAGCCATCCAGGTTTGGGATAGTCCATTGGGTGTGGACTGATAATCCTTGAGCAGAATACTCGGCAGGACCTGTTATACTGAAGAGTGAGCCTGGGGGGTAGAGTGATGGACTATGAGAATAAAGGTCGAGGCCAGGCGAGGACCCGAAGTGTTGTGAACATGCCTTCAGTGAATGAAGCGATCGGGAGTCCCCACTCTGGTGACCTAAGGCCATTAGACTTCGGGCCTCTTCCTCTGCGGGTTCTGTCTCTGCCTCCACATTTGATCTCTCAAATATATATCGGCTATGTTCAAATGAGGACCAAAAAAAAAAAGTTTTTGTGGTTGATAACGAAACCTGGACGTGGGAAAAAAGACTCTCTCCTGTCCTTTGATGCCAAAAGGTATGCAGAATGTCTGGCAGCAATGATAGCAAAGGTAATCAACTTCCTCCTGTCTAATAATGCCATCCCAAACCTTCTCATGCCTCCATTGCTTAAAAAGGTACCTCTGGAGCCGGTCTCCTATACCAACCATTAAACAATTGGAAAACTATTTTGATCGAGAAAGTCTTAAAAAATGATCTGGGTTCAATTATGAATTCCAGCAGAGGAACATAACATCCTGAGCGGACCTTAATTAGATGGGCTTTAGCCCAAAGTACGGTACTGAGACTACCTTGGTGAAGTTTCTGGTAAGATGCTTTAGTGTGGATCAGTTTAAATCATCCCTTTGTGGTATAAGGGTGTCAAACTTCTAACAGCGACACCACTCACTCCTGTTGAAGCTGTCTCTGATTATATTAGGACCTTCCAATCAGTTGTCACAAAAAGATGTTTATTTATTGTGCCTCAAAGATCCTCACTTACCACTTTGTTGTTCAGAATATAACTGAGACTTTTATTTTAACTGATTTAGACCAAAGACCAAAGACCTCGAAATAACTTTTGTGGGGAGAACATCATGTTCATCTTAATAAATTGAATCCATTTGAATCCTTTGTAAAACTAAATTCAAGTTTAGATAAATCAGTGCACAGGTTGAGGGCTAATGCTCAATAAAAGAAAGACAGAAGCAAAGTTGTCAAGTCCTAAAATAATTCAGTTCCTCCTCAATGCTAAGACTATGTCTACAAAGCTTGCGAGGCATAAGCACTATGTTTCTGGGTGAAGCTGCAAACCTCAGGGTCCATTGGGAGCCCTGGAACTCACATCAACTGAGTGGGTAAGTGAAGCCAACTTCTCAAACTTCTACCATATGTATCCAATCCAGTAGTGAACTCAGTCCTTATTAACCATAAATAAAGTTGACTGTGGGAATGAGCTACTTAGGGATTGCCAGTGTGCCAGTAGTATGGGTTTATCGCATCCAAAACGATACCGTTTTGTTTTTGTAGAAAGAAAGTCTCAAGTTGATTAAAAGTGAAAGTAAGAGCTACATTTAAGACTCCTACCCTGGTCCGTAAGGGTTGTCACTGATAAGCAGCAAATTAGCTTGCATGCATGATTTCCGGGCACTTTGCAAATTACATCATTCTGCTGAACTTTTTTTTAATAATTCTTTTTATTTAACAAGCAAGAATCAGCGCTGAAACATGAATCATGTGAATAAGTTACAGACAGGAGGAGTTCATTTGGTGATATGTTGACAATACATAGCGACAATCAGAATAAAGCAGTGGTATATCGGGGGTACATCCCTTATGGTGAGGTCAAGTCAGTTTAACAGTTTCAATGCTTTATTCGGTTTGTAAATCACAACCATATAAGCAGTCATTAAAATACAGTACTGTTGTAATCTATTCATATTAGGTTCACAAGAGTTACATAACAACCTAAATAGAATTCATACAAAAATCGCAGATAAGTGCCAAAATGCCCTCCATAAAGTTTCTAAAGTGCAGGAAATGAATACAGTATGTGCGAATTTCGCAATAAAGTGTTGTGTGCCAATAGTATGCACTCCCTGCAAATTTCGCAGTGTTACACAAGTGTTTCTAAAAAATCCTTTGCAAATAAGTGCAAAACCGCAAGAAAATGCCATGTGCTTCCTATATTACACAATGTGCAAAAAAATGCAGTACAGTACCATATAGAGGTAGTAAGCAGTTCACAAAGTGACAAGTGTTAGCAATTAATGCATCATGTGCAAATTTCGCAATAAAGTGCCACATGCCAACAACATACATATTGTGCAAATCTTGCTTTAGGTGCCATGTGCTACTGGTACTGAGTACCATAATATCAGAAAAACTACAATTTTGCCATAGAGATAAAAAACAATATATGTGATCAAAGGATGATGGATTTTCGAGCAGCTATACATTTTAAAATATATGAAGCGACATGAAAACAGATATCTGTGCTTTCCAAAGAGGATATTAACTTCATTGCATTTTTAGTGGATCGAAGATTATATTTTAGAAAGATAGGTTCAGATAAAACTTTCTTATAAAAGAATAAAATTTACAGAACATTAAAAAATGGCAGCAGCTTTGTTTCGAAATATTATCACATGGACAAGCAGAGTTGGTGCTTTTTTTCATAAGCGGGAAGGCCACAAGATGGTGAACAATTCCTAACCTAAGGCGCGTCAAAACAAAGCAATGGGAATTTCTTGTCACTTCAGTTAAATATGTCTGAAAGCCCTTTCTAAGGTTTAATTGCTGATAAAATACAAAAGTAGGTTGCTTCCCAGTCAATCTCTCCCTGGCCTCCCTATTATGAGCTAGAAAAATTACTTTAAATTCCTTTTTTGATATTGATGCTGCATACTCTGGCTCCACAAAGATGTTACAGTTAAACAGGAGGGTGTACCAGTGATGAATGTATCTAAGCCAGGGAATACGGGAGCAATGATCCAACTTCATACAGTCTCTTATAATAGATTGTGTGAATAGAGTTTCATTTTAGGACCAAATTGATCGCCATAATGACAGGAGGCGTATGGCAGCTAAGTCTGTGATGTAATCGATTCCCACTTCCTGATGTAATAATTCTGTGGAAGCCGATGTTGGTAAACACAGTAAACGTTTGAGGAACGTGTTTTCATCATGCTGGAGTGTCTTTCCACAATGATGACCCCAAACTCCTGCCCCATATAACGCAGAGGATACACACCTGATATTATAAATGGCCACCATGTCTTTTATTCTTCGGTTCCCCAACTTAGTAGAGAATCTAAAAATGCTGTTGGTATTCCTACTCATTTAATAGCGCACATTTTCATGTTTGTGTGACCATTTCCCATCCCCTGCAAATGTTACACCAAGGTAGCAAAACATTTTAACCGCTTGCACTTTAACATTATCTATATAAAAAGTCCTGATTGACTTGGCTTTCTTCCCGCATGTCATGACAAAACTCTTCGGTTTGTTAATTAAAAGTTTTCTCCCGTTTATAAATATTACAAAATTATCAATAAGTCCCTGAAGGCCGATTTGGGTACGTGATAATAAAAAAGCATCATCTGCATATAACAAAATTGGAACAGCTTTCCCGTCTATTAATGGGGCATCCGCGTGTATTTGTCTTAGTATTGCGTCGACTTGGTTAATAAATAATGAAAATAAAAGTGGAGCCAAAACGCAACCCTGGCGGATGCCTCTTTTTACACTAACAAGGGGGGTGCACTCGCCAGACGGTCCATAACGCACTTTGCTGGATAACCTCTCATAAAGACTTGCTAAAAAGTATACAATTTCCTTGGGGGCACCAGAATCGAGTAGTGTAGACCACAAGATAGAGTGGCCTACAAGATCAAAAGCGCTACTCAGATCTGCAAAACATAAAAACAAGTTGCCCTCTTTCACATTTGTATATTTATTGAGAAGGTGAAGATTAACACACTGCTCCAGGGTTCCTAAACCTTTTCTAAACCCATATTGTGCTTGTGATAAAATATCGTTTTCTAAAGCCCAAGTTTCCAACCTTTTTAACAAAATCCTGCTCATATTTTAAAAGACGAATCCAACAATGAAATTGGACGATAGTTACATGCTTCTGATTTTGAACCTTTTTTAAAAAGGGGGATAATTAATGACTGGCCCCAGGACAACGGGAAATTACCTACTGCCGCAACATTAAAAATCCTTACTAAAATCGGTGCCCATAAGTTCATTTCACTTTTATATAGGTCCACCGGCACCCCATCTGGACCTGGAGCTTTACCTCCTTTACTATTAGCTAGCCCTTCGTACACTTCTTCTAGACTTATTAGCAGGGGTAGTGTTGGCCATATAGAGTCATTGCTCAATGAAGAATCTAAAAGCAGCCTATCCGGGTTAAAAATATTTGTAAAATGTTTGATCCATGCATTGCAATTTACATGCAAAGTTAGTTCAGGTACACAATCATTCTTTAGAAAGGGTCTGTTTATAGTCTCCCAAAATAATTTACTATCGTTTGTGTCTGCTGCTAGGCTAAGTTTATTCCAGGCCTCCGCCTGGAGTTCTCTTTTTCGGGCCTCTATAGTTGTTTTATAATTATAACGTTGAGCTTGAATATGTGTTATATTTCATGGTTAAATACATAGGGCCTGTTTCAGGTTGTGTCAGGCTTGGGTGCAATTTTTATCAAACCAACCGATATGCGCCTGCTTAGTTACTCTATTGCTTTTAGTTAATAGACCTTCTATAATTTTATTTATCTTAAGAAAACTAGAAAGCAATATGTTTGAGTTAGCCTCTTCACTTAGGCAGTAATTATTTCTTTGCTACATTGTCTTATCACATCCCTTTGTATCTTCTGGGGGTCAACACCAGACCATTTAATCCTCATGCCATTAGGTCTTATAGCTGCAATATTGGTAATACGGGGACTATTAATGGGTTGTTTGTTTCCCCAGCATAACAGCGATATTGAAATACTATTGTGATCGCTTACGGCCTGTTCCGTAATCCATAAATTGGAGTAATCGATATTACAGGAGATCAGAATGTGGTCAATATTAGTATTGGCATTCCTGCCTGTGAAAGTTGGGCATTTAATATTTCACCTTCTCTTGGTGCAGCTTAAGAGTTCTAGATCTAATTTCGCTATTAAGTTGTTTAAGGCTGTACCATAATCACAATGGGGGAAATGCATATGGTCAATATTGTTATCAACGTCAAACTCCTTCATAAATCCACACGTCTTACTTTGGGCCAATGGGCAAGTTTGGATAATAAAATCACCAACCCACAGGGTGATGGCTTGTTTGCTTGACGATGCCAGTGCCCTTTCGATTTCTTTCCCCAGTGCCTGCACGATAAGCCCCCTGCTGTTATCAAAGATGTTATTATAATAATTAATTAGAACTAGATCTTTACCCTTATAAAAATCAAGCCGCATCACCTGGCTAGGAGTATGAACAATAGTTACTTACCTGTAATCTGTGGTTCTCCAGTATTGGTGTCTTTCATAGATTCACATGCCTGAATCATTCCCCGTCGTCGGAGTGGGAGTCCCACGGTACATAAAAAAGCAATAAAATGCTATAAATATATAGTAATACCAATAGAAATGAACCAGGAAGTAAAACAGCCAATGGTACAGTAGGCAAAAACTTCCACATCTATGACTCTCATAGTCATTTTGTATAGTCCAAACTACAGCCAATCAGGCGCCAGCACCCACCAGAATGTTCTCCCCAGAGGCTCAGGCTCTCAGATTTTCTCGCAAGGAGTGAAGGTAAACCATAATAGCCTAGAAAGCCTCTGAGGGGAGGTGGGCGGGTTGCATGTGAATCTATGAAAGACACCAATACTGGAGAACCACAGATTACAGGTAAGTAACTATTGTTCTTCTCCAGTATTAGGGGTGTCTTTCATAGATTTACATGCCTGAATCAGAGTAGCTAGCAGTACATATCTTTGCTGAACAGACGCTCATAACACCCAGCTTGTCAGCTAGTAATGCAAATAACAATGCAAAGTGAATAAACACATATCATATAAAGCATAACATAATGCAATCAAGAAAATATGTGAAAACATAACATAAGAAGCGTCTGACAGCAGAAAACAAGGAGGTGGGAAACAGAGGCTCACCTTAATGAAACAGATTCCGTAGAACAGCTCGACCCACAGAAGTATCAGCCTCGCTGATGGACTCTAGACAGTAATGTCTGGTAAAGGTATGGCGACTCGCCCAAGTCGCCGCCTTGCAGATCTGCTGAAGTGGGACTCCAGCGAATAAGGCCGTAGATGAGGAGACTGCTCTTGTAGAGTGCGCTCTGGGCGCAGATGGTAAAGGTCTCCCAGCCTGTGCATGGCAAAAGGCAATGGCAGCAGATATCCATCTTGCAATAGTCTGTTTTGATACTGCCTGCCCTTTACGAATCGCACCGTAGGTAATGAACAACTGGTCAGAGGTGCGTACAGCAGAAGTTCTTTGTAGATAGAATTTAAGACATCTTCTAATGTCAAGCGAGTGTAAAGCTCTTTCCGCAGGAGTTTGCGGGTCTGGAAAAAATGATTGAAGAACAACAGGTTCGTTCAGATGAAAATCCGAAGGTACTTTAGGAATGTATTTGGGATTTGTGCGAAGTATGACAGAATCGCTAGTGAATTGGAGGAAAGGATGATGAACAGTGAAAGCTTGGATATCACTAACTCTCTTGGCGGATGTTAAGGCTAAAAGCAGTGATACCTTCCACGAAAGATACTTCAAGTCAGCTCGATGGATGGGCTCAAATGGGTGACGCATGAGTTGACCCAGGACCACATTCAGATGCCACAAAGGAGGTGGACGACGTACTGGAGGGAACATTCTAAAGAGGCCTTTAAAGAACTGTTGGATAATTCTTGATGAATACAGAGAATTGGACCCATCCTGTCGATATCTGGATATTGCAGCCAGAAATACCTTCAAAGTAGCATGGGACAGACCTGTTCGTGCCAACTGCAAGAAAAAGGGAAGAATTTCCTCAGGCTTTGCCAAAAAAGGGTGAACACCTGCTGAACGGCACCAGATACAGAAGCGTTTCCATTTGAGACTGTAAGTCTTGATGGTTGCGGGTGCTCTAGCTTTGGCCAACACCTCTTTACAGTCTGCTGGGATGTTTAAGTGTGCAAACTCATGGTGTTCAGGAGCCAAGCCGCTAATCTCAGCGATGCTGGGTCCGGATGGAAGACTTGACCTTCCTGAACACTGAGCAAGTTCGGGATTGGATGTAACTGAATTGGTTTGCTCTCTGATAGTAGGAGGAGCTCCGTAAACCAATACTGGCGCGGCCATCTGGGCGCGATCAGGATCAGTCGGCAAGGTTCCTTCCTCATCTTCCGCAGAACCTTGGGGACTAACGGAATCGGTGGGAAAGCGTACACAAACCTCAGGGACCAATCGAGGGAGAATGCATTCCCCAGAGAATTCTTGTGGGGGTGCCAGCAGGCGAAATTCAGGCATTTGCTGTTGGTACTTGTCGCAAATAGGTCCAGGTCTGGCCAACCCCACTGATGAAAGATGTGGTCCACTGTGTTCTGGTGAAGTTCCCATTCGTGGTTGGTGATTGTTGTCCTGCTGAGTGCATCCGCAAGGACGTTTTCCGTTCCCGGAACATGCACCGCATGCAACTGTACATTGTGGTGAAGAGCCCATGTCCATAATTCCTGCGCCTCTTGAGACAGGAGAAGAGATCGAGTTCCTCCCTGTTTGTTGACGTAGTGCATACTTGTTGTGTTGTCTGTTCTTATCAACACATTGGTGTTCTGAATGATGGCACAAAACGCCTTGAGGGCAAGAAAAATGGCTCTCAGTTCCAAACGATTGATGTGCCACAGTTTCTGTTGCACAGTCCATTTGCCACTGATCGTGAGGCCTTGCAGATGAGCCCCCCAGCCCTCGAGGGATGCATCTGTAGTGATGGTGAGACTTGGTGGTTCTTGAAGGAACGCATGACCCTGACTGAGATGACACTTCTGTGTCCACCAAAGAAGAGACTCCTTCATGAGTGGTGTGATTTGAATGAGGTCCTCGAAAGTGCCTGAAACCTGTTGCCACTGCAGGGCTAGTTCCTCCTGCAGCGGCCTCATTTGAAGCCGGTAATTTGGAAGTAATGGAATACAAGCCGATGCCATCCCCAGAAAGGATTTGTATAGTCGGACAGAAACTGACTTTCTTTGCATGAGATCTTGTGCTAGCCGACTTATTTTCATTTGTCTCTCCTTGGAGACGAAAGCTTTGCATTTGTGAGTGTCCAACATTGCTCCTAAGAATGCTATTCTTTGAGACGATTGCATTTGGGATTTGGAGAAATTTATTGTCAGGCCTAGAGACTGAAACAGGTGGAGACACTGGTGAAGGTGACGTTGAACGGTGCCATGAGAATTGGCCTTTATAAGGCAATCGTCCAGATATGGGAAAATTTGTATTCCCTCCAGCCGGAGGTGCGCAGCTACTGGAGCTAAAACCTTCGTAAAAACTCTTGGAGCTGACCGTAGTCCAAAAGGAAGGACTTTGAATTGGTAGTCCCTGCCAGCCACCCTGAAGCGAAGGAACTTCCTGTGGCGAGGTAGGATGGGGATGTGGAAATATGCATCTTGGAGGTCTAGGGTGACCATGCAATCTCCTGCTGTTAGAAGATGCTAAATTTCTTGAAGAGAGAGCATCCGGAACGTCAATTTCCTTAGATATTTGTTTAATGCACGAAGATCGAGGATCGGGCGCCACTCCCCGTTCTTCTTTCTGATCAGGAAGAACCTGGAGTAAAATCCTAGTCCTCTCATCCTCTGAGGAACGCTCTCGATAGCTCCTTTTTGTATCATCATTTTGATTTGGGTAAGCAGCTCCTTCAGGTGAGCTGGAGGCGGGCCCTTTGGCGGTACATTTGGGGGAAATTTTTCGAATTCTAGGGCAAGGCCCCTGGCGACAATATCCAGGACCCATTTGTCCGTTGTTATCGACTGCCAATTGGAGTAAAATTTGGAGATTCTTCCGCCAAGTCTTTTGAGAGGGTGGAAAGACGGTGGTGGCAGGTGAAAAATTTCATTGTCGCTTGTCCTTGCCGCGGTAGGTAGCCTTACCCCTGTTTGGGGTGTATTGAGATCTTTTCTGCCCATAAGACTGGTAGCGCTGATTTTGGTAGCGCTGATTACCCTGACGGTATGAGGATTGTTGATGTTGTTGCTGGTATCCACCTCTATTGAAGGACGTTCCTCGTCCTCTCGCTCCTCGAAAGGGCGGCTTGTGAAATTGTAGAGTGCCTAAGGATTTGGCCGTTTCGGTATCCTTCTTGATAGTCTGTAAGGCCTCCTCTACCTTGGGGCCGAATAAATATTCGCCATCAAATGGCATGTCTAGAACTCGGTTTTGTACTTCCTGTCTGAAGGCAGTGGAACGTAACCACCCCTGTCTACGGAGAACCGCAGCCCCTGCTAATTGGCGAAAACCTGTAGATGCCACATCAACAGCTGAATCAATTATCTCTTCAGAGGTCCTTTGACCTTCATTGAGAATCTGGAGTGCCTCCGCCTTGGATGGCTCAGGGAGTAGATCGATAAATGGTGAGATGTCAGACCACATTTGACGGTCGTAACGACCTAAGATGGCTAATGCGCTGGCAGCACGGACAGTCGTTGCAGCCATGGTGGAAACTCGTTTTCCTATTGAGTCTAGGCGTCTGCCATCTCTATCCGGCGGCGCCGTAACTGCAGAGGACGGATTTCTGGCCCTTTTCTGAGCCGCCTGGACAATTACCGAGTCAAGTTTTGCTTGTCCAATGAGACAGGCAGGCGTCTTGTCTGGAGCTTTATATTTCTTATCAATTCTTGGTAAGACTGGAGGAATGGAAGCCAGCGTTGACATCACCTTAACACCTTCCTTCCAGATGAATTCCACAATGGGTATTGTCCTAATTTGTCGCCTGGGCTGATCTTTAAAATCGTAAAGGAAACATTCTTGTTGAGTATGCTCCATTTTCATATGAAAACGTGCGGTTGCACGCTCCATCAGCAAGTGAAAATTTGCTACATCAACAGGAGGGGAGGCCGACGCAGTCTGAGGAGATGTTGAAGGAGATTGGACCTGATAGTCCTCCCACTCCGATAAATCATCCACTTCTCCTTCTTCCCGTTGGTCGTCATCTTCCGAGGATTGCGGGTCCTCTTCGTGAGCAGGTTGTGGGTGTGAAGGTGGGCACACCGATGGGAGCACGGGTGGAGGCGTTTCCGAAGTTGGAGTTGCTTGTCCAGAACCTGCCGATTCCGAAGGTGGAAACCTCCAATAGTAATCGTCCAGCATAAATTGTAAGTTGGATATTAAATCCAAAGGCACTTGAGCAACAGGGGTACTGACAGGCATCAATACTTCAGCAGGAGAGTGAGAATCCTCATATTCATCATCTTGAAGTTTAATATGTAACTCCGATGGACTAGTGGCTTGTCCAAAAGTATTCTGGACCATCTCATTGTCACTGTCAGAATCCAGTAGTTGGTCTGGGACTTCAGAGGACACCTTGTGAGGTGAAACACGCAGGGGTGAAAGCCTCATTACAGTGTTGCGCAGTTGTTCTGCTGCTTGCCGTGGTGTTAAAAACACCGTCGACGGAGACCACACCTGTAGTGCCGTGCATGAGGATAACTGCGGCGTCGTCGGAGGGTTAACTTCCGATGGATTTGTCGTCGACGGATCACCTCTCGTCGACGGGACACTTTTCGGCAACGGAATAGTCGTCGTCGACGGGACACTCGTCGTCGACGGGAGACCTTTCGTCGACGGGACACTCGTCGTCGACGGGACAGTTTTCGTCGACGGGACACCCATCGTCGACGGGACACTCTTCGTCGACGGGACACTCTTCGTCGACGGGACACTCTTCGTCGACGGGACACTCTTCGTCGACGGGACACTCTTCGTCGACGGGACACTCTTCGTCGACGGGACACCCTTCGTCGACGGGACACTCCTCGTCGACGGGACCGTCTTCGTGGACGAGTCACTCCTCGTCGACGGTGTTATTTTCGTTGACGGCGTAGAGCCTGACGACGAGCTCGTCGACGGAGTCTTTTTCGTCGGCGGTAAAGCCTTTAAAGGCGTCGACGACGAGGCGTCGACGACGGACGTCGACGAAATAGGCCTCACAGAAACAAAAACCATCGTTGGAGATGCCGTAGACGAGGACATAACCATACTAGGTTTAGGAGATGAAAATGTTACCGTAGATGTCACTGAAGTCGTCGTTCTCGTCGACGAGGAAGCTGAAGAAGACTTCACAGGAGGCGGAGATGAATTCTGTGGTAACATCCTGTCAGAAGATAGGGGAAGCTTGAGTTTTTTCCCCTTTGAGGAAGCAGAAGCGCCTTCCATGCCCCTGGAGGTGGGGACAGCCTGAGAAGTGGAGGGTTGATCCAGTCCTTTAGCAGGTGGTTGTTTTTTAGGCAGTTTAGCCTTGGGAGATGACATTCCCTCAGGCGCAGATCTCTTCCTGGAGGCTGAAGTGGAAGCAGAGGTGACACTGCCTACTTCAGAAACAGGATTAGAAGAATCCTTTAGCCTCTTCAACCACAGCAGTAAACGACCCTCTCTATCTCTGAGAGTCTTCTGAGGCATGGTTCTGCAGATCTTACAATCAGAGGCCTGGTGATCTGGGTAGAGACAATAGATACACTTTTTGTGTGGATCCTTCTCAAAAAGCCGAGGCTTACCACAGCAGTCACAGGCTCTGAAGAGAGATTTCTTTGAAGACATCCTGAAGAGAAGACACAGATAAAGTAAGAAGTTAGAAAAACTGAGCAGAGCTCAGGGAGACTCCCTTCACACGACGTGCGGTAGAAAATCTGAGAGCCTGAGCCTCTGGGGAGAACATTCTGGTGGGTGCTGGCGCCTGATTGGCTGTAGTTTGGACTATACAAAATGACTATGAGAGTCATAGATGTGGAAGTTTTTGCCTACTGTACCATTGGCTGTTTTACTTCCTGGTTCATTTCTATTGGTATTACTATATATTTATAGCATTTTATTGCTTTTTTATGTACCGTGGGACTCCCACTCCGACGACGGGGAATGATTCAGGCATGTGAATCTATGAAAGACACCCCTAATACTGGAGAACCACTGTTGTACAACTTTTTCGTTTTGCATGTAGTTAATTTATTGGATACAAGGAGTAGAAGGCCACCCTTTGCTCTGCCTGCTACAGAATTAGCAGCACTTAGCCAGTGAGAGGTGTATCCCTCAATGAAAATAGACTCTCTACACCAGGTTTCTTGTAGGCAGATGATATCGTAGCCTAGAGTGATAAAATCCCTCCAATGGTGTGTCTAGTTTCCTGCTAAGGCCTGCAATGTTCCATGTTACAATACTGTATCCTTTGTCTAAATTAACTGATACGGGCTTACATAGGGGGGAGGCTAAGCTCCCCTTTTGGGAGGTAACAGACATCACCCCAGTTGTTATTAACGGAGTTGTAGCTATCTCCCTTGTTGATACGCAATTTGCACCACCTATCATAGTAGTGCCTGCGGCTGAATTGGATCTCTAAACATCATGTAACAACAGGGAAGAAGATAGCGGGACCTCGATAACTACTTCATCTACGTCCTTCTGTAGAGGCCCTGTTAAATCATGATTCTGAGCCACATCATAGCCTAACATATGTCAATCGTTGTCCTCTAGAGAATCGAAAGCCTGGAATCTATTATTAATTAATTAATTAATTGTGGGTTTATATAGCGCTAGGAATCGACTCCCGGAGGAGTATCTCCACGCTTCGACCGCTGGGGAACCCGTCCTGGCTCACCCTGAGAGATGGTCCCTGATGGGTATCTCTAAGGTGCGACCAAGCATCCCCGGCGGTCTGGGGGGGCCGTTGTGAAGATGAGGCAAGCTGATGCCCAGAGTTGCCGAGTGTGGTTTCTGACTAGAGTAGGCACCGAGGCGAGAATTATCGAGTCCGCTGACCCTGGTCCACGACCCTGCCGCGTCGGGAATCGAACCCTGGTCCCGGGCCGTTCTCTGCTTACGGGTCTGCCGCCTCTAACCAGTGAGCCACACTTCTCCACATAAGTTGGGACAATAAAACAAGGCCGCGGTTTTGATAATGATGACATTTTGTTGGAATTAAAATTAGGGTTACAGCTTAAATTATCATGACTTTTAGTCGCCATCAAGTGCCTGTAAAAATACCCTAAGGGAAGGAGGGTCGTATTGTACTCCCATTGTGACGGGGGGCGTTAGCAAGAGTATTCCGTGCCCAACCCGGAGATCTAAAGTTTATAATTATACAGTCAGCCTCAAAACTTTTCTTGAGGGGACCAACCCATCCCACCCTTTGTGTTAACAGTACCTGGTTTGCCCAATCCATTGGAAAACCACAATAGTTGGACAACCAATGTAGAGTTTTGTTTTTAAGTGTTTCGTGGTTTTCCATTTGGTCTTTCCTTAATTTTGGCACATTCACAAGGACCGCTACATAGGCACCACATTCAGGTGGCAAATTAATAAATGCTGGAATCTTATTTATAGTGAGAGGCATAGAATCTATGTAGCCTGTCTTAGCAGCTTCCATGGGGACTGATTTTCCCTTTTCGTTCGAGTCAGGGTTAGGGACAGTTGTTGGGGTTTTTCCATTAGATATAGAGGTAATCTTAGGTATTTCCCTAGGGCCTAGGTGTTCTTTTGTTGACCTCTCTGTAAGAGTCTTGCTCGATTTGGGAGCCATTGAGGAGCTTCTAGTGCTCAGGGTACTGACCTCGCTGTTTTTCCCACTATTTACCTCCGACCTAAGTCTGTCTCGCTGGATCCCCATGCTGATTTTATCCAAGTTGCCACTTAGTTTATGTACCTCCCTAGCTAAGTTGTCAACCTTTTCATGAAGAGGCCTTATCAGCTCAATTAATTTGTCATAGATGGCTTCTATATTAAATGTGCCAGGGGTTGCATCTAGATTTTGTTTAGATCTTGTGGTGACCATATTCCCCCAAGTAAGAGTTCTTTTGTCCTTTTTTTCCTTCAAATTTCCCTGCCCTAATGTTTTCTTTTTATGTCCCTTGATTTTAATTGGGGAGGCAGGTGAAAGGTATGGGGTGATGTCTACGGCAGATAGCCTTGGTGCATTAGAAATGCGAGAGTGCTCATCGTCAATATTAATTGTACCCTCAGTTAAAACGGTATCCGGAATAACTGCATTGGTAGGACTAGGCACTTCGCTTATGGTAACCTGGTCACCTAACATGATACTTGATCCCATAGAAAGGCGCCTCTCAGTGCGATTGATTTCTTCGGTGAGGACACTAACTGCTTTTACCAAGTAAGTGTCTATAGTATTACACGTATTCTCTAGCATTGGTTTTGCATGTCTCCTTGCCATTGTGGGCGCCTATCAGTACTCACTCCACAGTATAAAACTTAATTAAACTAAAAGAAATAGTTACTGAAGTAACATATATACAATTAACAGTAGACCTTACCCCGGCAACATAATTTCATGTCTTTGCAATGCAATGCAATGCAATGTTCGGGGTCAGGGCAGTTTATAATTCCCATGGAACAATTTTTAGAGGGGGGCCGAGCCTGGCCTCTTCCGGCCCCTGACGGCCCCGCCCTTGTCCCGGGATTCTCCCGGTGCCGCCGCGCACGTCCCGTTCCGCATTTTACTAGCGCCTCCGGGCGCAGGCGGGAGCGTCACGAGTGCGCCGGTGGTCCCCGGGGCTGCTGGGTATTGTAGTTGCTGGCCGTTGCCCTCACAGTTTCCGGAAAGGAGCTGCAGTGTCCGGCCGTTGCCCTCACGGCTTCCAAGACGCTTCTGCCTTTAAGTTTGTCGCCCCCACACCACTCACAGAGCTCTGCGTTTTACGAGCGCCTCCGGGCACAGGTGGGAGCGTTACGAGTGTGACGGTGGGGGTCCACGGGGCTGCTGGGTATTGTAGTTGCTGGCCGTTGCCCTCACGGCTTGGGAAAGGAGCTGCAGTGTCCGGCCGTTGCCCTCACGGCTTCCAAGACGCTTCTGCCGGTAAGTTTGTCTCCCCCACACCACTCACGGCGCTCCGCGTTTTACTAGAGCCTCCGGGCGCAGGCGGGAGCGTCACAAGTGCGCCGTTGGTCCACGGGGCTGCTGGGTATTGTAGTTGCTGGCTGTTGCCCTCACGGCTTGGGAAAGGAGCTGCAGTGTCCGGCCGTTGCCCTCACGGCTTCCAAGACGTTTCTGCCAGTAAGTTTGTCGCCCCCACACCACTCACGGCGCTCCGCGTTTTACTAGCGCCTCCGGGCGCAGGCGGGAGCGTCAGCCATGACCTGCTCCTGGGAAGACTGGAGGCCTTTGGGATCAAAGGCTTGGCCTTTAAGTGGTTGCAATCTTTCCTTTTGGGAAGGACACAGAGGATACAACTGGGGGAGTCGATATCGGAGGTGGGGTTCCTAGAGTGCGGGGTACCGCAGGGTTCCGCACTGTCCCCACTTCTGTTCAACCTCTATCTGCAGCCCTTGATTGCGTCCTTGGCTGAGATGGGTTGTAGAGTCTTCAACTATGCTGACGACACTCAACTTGTGCTAAGCATTGATAATACAGGGACAGCACAAATCCAAGCTCAAAACATCTTGAGGTTTACCGTGGGGTGGATGACGGAAAACCTACTAAAGATCAACCCGGATAAGACCGAGGTATTGGTAATTCCATCTACCACCTCACCGTGGAGTGATCTGTATTGGCCTGCAGAGCTTGGATCAGCCCCAAAACCTAGCGCCAACGTGAAGAGTTTGGGGATTAAACTAGATTGTGATCTGTCAATGTGCAGCCAAATTTCCACCGTCGTTGGAACCTGCACGAACATCATCAGACAATTGAGAAAGTTAGCCCCCCTCCTTTCTCATTCTATGATGCGCTCAATTGTAGCAGCAACCGTCATTTCACGGATCGACTATGGGAATGCACTGTATCTTGGCCTCCCAAAAACATTGACAAACCGACTTCAGGGCGTAATGAATGACGCCGCACGACTGATCTTCGGAGTACCCAGACGAACAAAGGCCTCCCCTCTACTCCAAAATCTTCATTGGCTCCCTGTTGAAGAGAGGGTTGAGTTTAAGAGCCTCTGTATAGCGCATAAGGCGATCTATGGCCATGCGCCGGCATATATTAAAGCCCGTCTGGAAATATACAGTCCGAAGAGAACACTTAGGTCATCGGATTCTCAGCAACTGGTTTGCCCCCGCTATAAATTGGTGACCAAGGGAGGGAGAGTCTTCTCTGTTTTGGCCCCTCAGTTATGGAACAAGCTGCCTGAGGGGCTACGCAGGGAGGTGAATCTCCTACGGTTCAGGAAATCCCTGAAAACACTGTTGTTCAGAAGAGTCCTGACCGTAATGTAGGCCTGTAGTGGTGTCTCTCGGAGGAGTGAAGCTAAGTTATTGTAACAACATCTATTTCCAATGCGCTTAGAGGCCTGTAGGTGATTGAGCGCGTTACAAATCTAAACTAACAATAACAATAACATGTGCGACAGTGGTCCCCGGGGCTGCTGGGTATTGTAGTTGCTGGCCGTTGCCCTCATGGCTTGGGAAAGGAGTTGCAGTGTCCGGCCGTTGCCCTCACGGCTTCCAAGCCGTTTCTGCCGGTAAGTGTGTCGCCCCCACACCACTCACGGCGCTCCGCGTTTAACTAGCGCCTCCGGGCGCAGGCGGGAGCGTCACGAGTGCGCCGCTGGTCCCCGGGGCTGCTGTGTATTGTAGTTGCTGGCGGTTGCCCTCACGGCGTGGGAAAGGAGCTGCAGTGTGAGGTCAAGTTATCTCAGCTAGTGCTGCATGGCGGACTGCAAATCTCCCCACGGTATGTGTTCCATGCCCCCAGATTAGGGAACATTTTTTAGGGCAGCCTCTCGTAATGTATACTGTCTTTTCCTGGAACATTTATTTTATTTTTGACATTTATAGAGCGCGAACGAATACCCGCAGGCGTCTCGGCGCTACATACACCAATCCATGCTTTTCTTCCACTCTGTGATTGTTTGTGGAGTAGTGGCACCCCACTGCAGAGCTATATTCCTTTTTGACAACATGAGGTCCAGTGTTACCCAAATCTTATCCATTCTGCTCAAATCTGTGGGTTCCCACAGTTAGTAGGCATCTCTTTGCCTCAATGCGGATGTCCAGTCCCAACACTTCATCTAGAACTGTATCTATTTGATGCCAGTACCTTTGAATAAGATCACACTCCCATATTATATGCATAAATGTTCCTTAAGAGCCACATTGTCTTCTGCATTCTCCCCCTTCAGCCCTCCCCATTTGAACCAGGCAGGGTCCAGTGATGTTAACCCTATGTAAGATTTTAAGCTGGGCTAGTCGTAGCCTGGCCGAGCTAGCCACTTCCCTTGGAGAGGTCAGTGCCTCTTGCCATTCCTTGTCGTCCAGTTCGAGGCCATCCCTTTCCCACTTTGCCCTGGTGCCCTGCAGAGGCTCTGCTGTTATTTATGAGTCTTTAGTATATGAGGTAGATCGCTTTCTCTGGTAAGTAGCCATTGAGCAGCCTATCCTCGAGAGGTGTGTTTTCTGAGGGAGAAAAGCTTTTGGGTAGGTGTGACTGTAGTGCATGACGGACTTGGAGGTAACAGAAGTATTCTGTGTTGACAAGCTCCTTTTTCTGTTGCAGGAAGGCAAAGGTCGCCATGTCGCCCTGTACCCACATGTCCCCAATAGATGAGATCCCGATGAGATCCCATTTACAAAAAGCCTTTTGACTTCCAAAGGTCACCTAGTCTCTCGGCGTCCCAGAGGGGTGTTGCTAGCGTTAATTTCTGTTCCCATCCCATGAATGGTGACGATTGTGGCTATCCGCTGATCTAGCGGTAGAGTCCCCTGCTTCTTGTTCTCTGCAAATATGGACAGTAGGCCTGGGGCTAGTTTGTCCGACGCCAGTCTATATAGCTCAATTGGTAGGCCGTTTGGGCCCAATGCCTTGCGCGGAATGGAGGCATCTGATCGCCGTCGTAATTTCGACATTGGTGAAGTCACTGTCTAATAGTTCCTGTTCATCCACTTGTAGGACAGGAAGGGCAATGTCTCTGATCATGCACTGGGAATCCTCTTCTGTGTAATATGTGTGTATGCAATATATGCTACTGTAATGGGCAGCAAACATGTTAGCAATGGCCTGAGGGTCTGTGATGTATAGGCCATCTTAATCAATCAATTCAGGTACCAGTCTGGATGCCAATTCTTTCCTGTCCATCCAGGCTATAAGCTTCCCAGCTTTGTCCCAGAGGTCGTACACCCTACCTTCTATTTTCCTCCCTAAGGATCTTGCCCTTTCTGTGGCTATCACTTTATATTGATCTCATTTAAGCTGCAAGGCATGGATCTTTTCTTGTGTCACCTCCTTGTCGAGCACCCTTTCTAGACTGAGGACCTCGCTTTCCACTGTCACCAGTTCCTTCGATCTATCCTTACGCGCTCCAGCTATTAGGGAAAGCACCTGTCCTTTAATCACCGTCTTAAATGCTTCCCATAGTGTCTGGGGGGAGTCAACCGTGCTCTATTTTCTTAGAAGTCCAAGTCCATGGCCTGCAGTAGGGTCTGACGTACACCGGGGTCTCGGAGATGCCATGGATTTATGGGGGCTATCCTACCTACTCCTCCCTGTCCCAGCGCCAGATGAGCCCATACCGGGGAGTGGTCAGATATTCCTCTCGCCATGTGCCTGATTTCACAGATATGTATTAGTTGGGTCGCTGGGATGACAATATAGTCAATACAGGAAAGGCTATTGGGTGCCCTGGAGTAGAATGTGTGTTGGACACTATGTGGATTGTGTGCCTCCATGCCTCAGATAAGCCGAGAGCCTCCAGAAAGTCTGGCAACCATCTAGCTGAAATTCGAGTGTCTCGCTGGAGATACCTGTCTAATGTACCTGAGAACACAGAATTAAGTCCCCTCCCATCAGCAATGAGCCCTCCGGCAGTGAGAGTAGCACAGCTCCCAAGTCTTTGAATGTTCGCATTTGTAGGCCTAGTGGGACATAGACAGACATGCAGATAAGTGTACAGCCCTCCCACTGCCCTGTGATACCTATATACCTCCCAAGGTTGTCTCTCCATGTGGATTGGACCATAAATGGGAAGGAGTTCCGCATCAATATTCCCAGTCCTCGGGAGCCAGTGGTGAAGCCTGTGTGTGCCACTAATTTATAGATCCATCTGTTTAACGCCTTGCAGGAGTTGCCTACCAAGTGAGTTTCTTGGAGAAGGATTACATCTGGGACATGTCTCCTGATATGCTGAAGTACAACACAGTGCTTGACCTTGTCCCCTAGCCTATTTACATTCCAGCTCAAAAGTTTAAGGTTGCAATCCCCGTGCATGTGTGTTTGAGTGAGCGAAAGTCAACAGTTCCCCCTGTGGTATAGTGTCTTTTCGTACAGATTCGTGAAAAACAAAACAACCATTAATGCCCCAATCCCAACTACCACCCTCCCTGCTCCCCTGCACTCTGGGCCTTAAACTGCCCATAGATTCAAACATGCAGGGTGCCTGTCGCCCAACTGAGAAACTAAAGGTAGAAATATGGGGGTAAAGTGAATGCTATGTCCCCCACAACTCTCCCAAAGTGACCAATGTCTCCTCGCTCCCCGAGGGGAGCAAGCCCCAAGAGTCATGCTCCTTCAGACGTAGTTAGACCCAATGAGTCAGCAGCGGTCCCTTTTGCATGGTACCTGTTTCCCTTGCCGACGCAGGGGACAATTTAGTGGAGCGGTAAATCCTCCCCGTCGCAGATTCCGGGGTATCAAATAACCAAGCTCTGCCCTCAGTTTCCACATGTAGGCGCGCAGGAAACAGCATGGCATACTTCACGCCACTTTCCAGGGGCGCCTTTTTACCGGTCAAGAAGAATCGGCTTTGTTTCTGGACTGCCTGCGTGAAATCCGGGAAAAAGGATATTTCAGCATTTTCGTACCTGAGTGGTGGGCCTGCTCTGGCATTTTGAACGATTACATCCCTGTTGCGGAAGTTCAGCACTCGTGCCAGCATCGGCCGCGGGGAAGCTCCAGGCTTTGGCCGTTCCCCTCGGGACTCTGTAGGCTCTTTCAATTACGAAGAATTTGGACAGGCCTTTCGGTTGAAGGTGGGTGAGTATAAGGTCCTCTACGAATAATCCGGTGCCTGCTCCTCCGCCCGCTCTGGCACCCCCAGGTTTCGTACATTATTGCGGCGGGTGCGTTCTTCGTAGTCGTCGAGCTTACTTTCAGCAAACTTCCGGAAAGACTGGAGTTCACGTATCTCAGTCTGGAGGTGCGACGTGTCTTCTACCAAGCTCGTAGTGGTAATCTCTAGTTGTTTGACCTTTTCATTGATTTTCGCCAGGTCCGCCTTAATCAATGTGACGCCTGCGGAGATAGTGTCCATCCTTTGTTCAAGGGATGACCGCACCCCAGAAATTGCCTCCATGACATCTTTGAGCGTCGGTTCTGGGGGGCGTTCCTCCGTACCGCCTCCCGCCCCATCTCTGGTCTGCTGGTCCTAGGGTAAGGCCTTGGGAAATGCGTATCAGTCCAATTTGTTCTGATGGACCACCTTGGACCCCATTGTCCCAGACATCTTGGATTTCTCCATTTTCGGCCCCTGTACTTGGCTTCAGCAGCAATACGCAGTGACTTCAAGTTCTCTCCTGCAGTGACTTGTCTACTGGGAGGCACAGCACCTACAGGCCTCCACTTTACTGGTGTATCAGAGTGGTGTAATAGGGAGGGTGCAACAGTGTCCAGCCACGGGAGGATTATCTCAACAGGACACCGGACCACTCCACATGTCCTCACTGAGCCTCTAGCCTGCCCAACTCTCGGGCATGACAGTAGAGAGTGGAGAAAAAGGCATCCCTCCCAGTCGCAAATATAATGTCCAGGCCTTTGTCAGCGCTTGATTCCACCAAGACATCTGCTCCAGCGCCTCGCCACCACCTCACCCACTCAGCGCGATCGGCTTCAGTGTTATTCCGGGGGGCTCCTGCCACTGCGGCTCCACGCAGGAGCACGCAGGAATCAGGTAATGATCTCGTGCCTGTTTCTCTGATGATTTTGGCAGACTGGACGTCACCCGCAAAGGTTCGCCAACATCTCCTGAGGCCCGAGATCCCTTTTCCAATCTCTGTGGCTCTAATCGCCTGAGATCCTGTAGTTGAGCATTCCAGTCGTGTTCCTCCATGGGGGCCCTGATGAGGCGAAATGTCTCCAGTCAGGTCTAGGGCCCGGGCCAGCGCCAGAGGGTCCCCGCCGTGTGTCGTTACGTCGTTGGCCGCAGTGGGCACGCCACCGCACCGTAAGCTGCAAGATCTCTGGGTACCTCAGCTTTTTATTGATGGTTGGTCTTTGCAGTATGCCATAAAAAAATAAACAAATTTGTGAGACCATCCTCAGGTAAGGCCACTGCACCCCTAGAGACGAGACTTAGTAAAAGAGATATCAGGGGTGGCCTACAAATTAGGAAGACTCATTTAGCCTTTGTGTCCTAGTGACCACGAAGATTGTCCACTAAGTGTACCAGACTAATGCTTTGGAGAAATCCAATGTTGGGGATGGAAAACCCACCATTCAAGGGCTTTCATTCATACAAACAAGATGATGTCTGCCTAAAGAGCACTGTGGTATTTGTAAGATCCAAAGTGAACTTTCCCTGAACAGTATGATGATATGCAATTAACAATAACAAGACACTGCGATTAAGAGGTGAGGCTAGAGAAAGGACTTATTTGAGAAGGATCCCATCTAGGTCACAAGAGCATTGGAATCAGAGATCTGGATGATGATAGTGGTTTGGACTGAATCTCACCCTCTCTTTTTTCATCGGTTGGATAGTACCTACATTCAGTTCCCATAAAATCCAGCTTCTGACTTACGTAGAAACGTCCCATTATCATACCCATATTGAAATACAACATAGACTGATAGCTGCACAACAGAAGATGTATTGCAAGAAGTACCCAACATGAATGTTCAGAAAGGTCTTCAGACTCAAAGGGAAAACATGGATTTATGTGCCCCAATCAGCTATCTGTTCAGTAATATGTAGAATCCCAACCACTGCTGGCGCTAGATTAATGCTAAATTCAGAACAAAAGGCACAGTTCAGTTGTACAAATATGTGTAAAAAGTACCTGTTCCTTGTTTCCCTTTCAAATGAGGATATAGAAGTAGGTGAAATCAAGCATCCTCTATATGAGCGTAGTTGAAAGGAAACCAGGAAATGTAATTTGGGACACTTTCATGAGCTTTTCAGAAAGGGTTGACTGTGACCACATATGAAGATGTGGAAGGCAGATAGGGAAGCAACAATGAGACCGAGAGAACATTCCCACCATTCCAAGGTCAAACGCAAGGATAGATGGACCTGAAGGAGCTCTGACTGTCATTCCCAGTGCTCAACTAGAAATAGTTCCAGGGAGTGTGGTGTGAGCCACCCCTACTGCAATTCCAGAAGCCTCGGGACCACCAGGCTGTCAGAACCTTGGTCCATAATTGACTCATTGCTTGGTTGACAGCTGTTTTCTTCCCTAGAAACATGGGAAGGTGTTTACAGTGCAATAAAATTCTCGATCTATCAGAATGCACCAGATAGAACTTGAAATAGTTCACCTGAGATCTCAAAGTTTGCCTAGCCTCTAAGGTGGCAGGGACTTCGTGGACCCTCGAGGAATGTCACTGAAATGAGACAGATGTCTAGGTAGAGATACCAATGAATAGTCTGATGATGCAAGAAGGCTGTCACTATCGCTAGGACCCTTAAAAAACCAAAGTGGTGTCAACTGAGCCCAAAGAGCTCAGCACTACGCTGACAGAATTGTTTTCCCTCATGAACCATATTTCCTGTACATTACCAGGATAGCCACATTGAAATATGCATTGTCATAGTGCACTGAGCACATGCGGTCTATGTACAGCTGCCAGAACCTAAACAAAATTAGCATCTACAAGTATTCATATAGAGGAAGAAATCAGTGCAGATTGAAAAGATCCACAATGGACAAGAGTCTCTTCCTCTTTCATTACAAGGAAGTATAACCTTGACATAAAGCTCCTGGGGGCTGTTTATCGGGGAGCAAGATGGCGGCCGCGTGGCTGTGGCCGTTCTACAGTGGAGCAGTGAGGATGAGGACGGAGCCCTAAAGAAGATACGTTATTGCAGCCACGGAACCCCACATATGGAAAACAATAAGCTTTGACGGCGATGATATCAGTCCTTACCTGCCGCGGCTCGGCGAGACAGCTGAAGCGGGCGCTGGCGTTGGCTGTAGCTGTCCTCTCTCCCTGCCGCCGGCACCTAGCGAGCACTGGAGGGCGGAGTTTCCGCGCAGGGAAGCAGAGTGGAGCGGAGCAGAGCGCGGGACGGAGAAGAGGGAGCGAGGCTCTGGGACTGCAAAGCTGGTGGTTTCGTAGGGAAGGAGGGCAAAGGAGAGCCATGGCCCCAAAATTAAATACAGGGACAAAAGCGGTAATGGCTAAAAAGAAAACCGGGATGGAAGGAGCAGTGGTGGCGGCCCGAGGAAGCTGATAGCCGGCAGAAAAATCAAACGCCCCCGGTGAAGAAACAGCAGGTAGCAGCCAGAACCCGCCAGGCTACGGCGTCGATTGCCGATATGTTTTCCAAAGGCGGTAAGGAGAAGGGGGCTAAGGTTGTCGGATGGCTGGGCGGGGATGTGTTGATTCAGGAGGTGGTGGATGAGGGGTACACAGAAAGTAATGTTGTGGTTAGCCTATATCCCACCTCAGCCGACCCCCCAGCAGGGAGAGCCACTCTGAAAATTCCTGAGGAGATCCTCCAGCCAAAGATGGGGGAAACACCCATAAATGTTTCCACAATTACGGGCTCTGTAGGCATAGTAAACAGCGCTCAAGAGCAACACGGTTTGGCTACGACAGGTACAGCTCTGACCAAGGTCGGAGACATGACGAACGCAGACGATTTGGCCTTAGAAACCATCGATGCTCCCTTGAGGGCTGGGGCTGGGAAAGATAAGGAGGAAGTCCCAAGCGAATGTTTCTTCTCAGTATCTGAGGGGGCCGAGTGGTCTGATGAGGATGATGATCACAGTTCATTTCTGGAGGACAGCAATCTAGACTCTGAGAGCGATCCCGAGCACGAACTTCCAGCAACGGCAGTTAGACCTGTGGCTGTATCAAAGGGGCAAGAGCATCCTCAACGCGAGTTAAGTTGGGATCACTTATCTGCTACGCCTTTGCAAGGTAGCCCCTGTGTTGAATTAACCCAAATATCATTCTTGGAGGTAATCCATCAAGAAATCATCGCTCATAGGGAGGAAACAAGACAGGACAGCCGCAAATCTCAGGCTGCGATGAGAAAGATGCAGGGCGCGGTGAGAAAGCTGTCTAAAGCTTGCACCAATATGGGGGACAGAGTATCAAATCTAGAGGAGAGAGTTGTGTCAACGGAAGCCGAGGCCGCTGCAGCCACGAGTAAGGTTGATGCCCAAAGCTCTCAAGTAGCAGACATCCAGTGGAAGCCACAAGACATTGAGAACAGGCTCAGGCGGAACAATCTTAAGATCCTTGGAATACCGGAGGGGGCAGAAGGATCAGATGTCAGAGCGTACATTAGTAAGCTCTTCGAACAGGCATTTCCGGAGCTCTCTGGCTGGAACTGGGCTGGTGAAATTCAGCGAGCACATCGTACCCCCTTCAAAATACTTAGAAATACGAGGGAAGGAGACAAACCCAGGGCAATATTAATATTCCTGGGTAACTTTGTTCTGAGGCAGACCATCGCAGAAAATGCAAGACCAGATGCGAAGAGGATCTGCGAAGGGGTGTCATTTTTTGTTCGCCCAGACTTTTGCCACTCAACCGTTGAGAGACGCTGGAGATTGAGGCAAATAATTAAACCCTTTCAGGAGAAGAAGATGGAGGCCTACCTGATAAATCCAGCCCAATTAAAGATTATAAATGAAGGGAGGACTTTATACTTTGCATCTGAAATTAAAGCAAAGGAGTATCTTGAGCGACCCTCAACCCTGTTCACAGGCCAGGTCGCTCCCCCACCGCGTCAGCGCCCCCCTTGCTGCCTCTGTTTGGATTCCTGCCTTTTTCCCGCTGTTTTGCGGCCCCGCCCCCGCACCTGATTAGCCACCTGCTCCCCCTCCCAGCTGCTCCTCCCTCCCTCGCACCCTTCTTAATGGAGGCCGCTGCACACTAAGGGAGCGACCCTCGACCCTGTTCACAGGCCAGGTCGCTCCCCCACCGTGTCAGCATCCCCTTTGCTGCCTCTGTTTGAATTCCTGGCTTTTTCCAGCTGTTTTTGTGCTTTCCCGCTCCCGCCGCTGCCTCCCCTGCGGCCCCACCCCCCGTGCCTGATTAGCCACCCGCTCCCCCTCCCAGCTGCTCCTCCCTCCCTCGCACCCTTCTTAATGGAAGCCGCTGTGCGGCCGTGCAGCGGACGCGCGCAGCGGGCATGCCGCTGGCGCACCGAAGGCGCGCCTAAGGCAAGCCCGTCTGCACCCGTCCGCGCCTGGACCGCGCCAAGCGCCAACCCCCCTGGACCCCATGCTCGCAACGACGCCAGACTCAGATACGACGCCGACTCCCTCCACGGCCTCAACGCCGTCCAACACAACACCTGCTTCCAGGCTGCCCCGAAACGGACCCACGGACCCTTCTCCTGCCGCACCTGCAGCTTCACGTGCGATAGACCCACCAAACCTCCTAGAACTAGACCCAACCACCTCTGCTGCATTCTGCTCAACACCCGCTCCGCACGCAAACACGCCGTGGAGCTCTAGGACCTGCTCGACACCTTCGCCCCAGACGTGGCCTTCCTCACTGAGACCTGGTGGAACGACTCCTCGGCACCCGACATCGCCATAGCCATCCCGGACGGCTACAAGGTCACCCGCAGGGACCGCACCAATGGAATCGGAGGAGGAATAGCCATTGTCTACAAGTCCACCCTCAAGGTCACCACCCACGCAGACGACACCCTCAACACCGCCAAACACCTGCACTTCCGGATCCACACCGACCCCAACACCACCCTCAGAGGAACACTCCGAGCTCAGTTCAGCGACTCCATCGCCGACCTCGCCAGCACCCACGCACTCGCCTCCACGGACTACATCCTCCTCGGGGACCTGAACTTCCACCTCGAGAACTACGACGACGCCAACTCCGCCACTCTGACCGAAAACCTCGCCAACCTCGGCCTCAGACAACTTGTCACCGCACCCACCGACGCCGCAGGCCACACGCTGGACGCCGTCTTCTCCACAAGCACCCACGTCGCCTTCGACCACACCTCTGACCCCCACTGGACCGACCACCGCTGCATCCACTTCACCTTCAAAAAACCAACCACGTACCATCGCACCCAACAGCTGCCGTGCCGCTACTGGAACAAAGTCACCGAAGACCAGCTGACCACCACCCTCGCCCAGAACCCACCTATCGACCCCACCTGCCCTGACGCCGCAGCCCGCAACCGCAGACAGTGGATCGACGACGGCGCCAACACCCTCGCCCCACTCAGGAGACCATCCAACAACAACGCCAGCAGGAGAGCCACCTGGTTCACCGATGACCTCCTGACCTCCAAACGCGCCTGCCGCAAGCTGAAGAAAAAATGGCTCCACAAACGAACGCCAGAAAACCTCGCAGCCCACAAGGACGCCACCCGCAGACATCACCACCTCATCAGACTAGCCAAGAGATCCTCCTTCAAAGACCGCCTGGATAACAACGCACACGACAGCAAAGAGCTCTTTCGCATCGTGAAAGAACTCTCCAATCCCGACGCCAGCGCCAATGACATCCCGCCCTCACAAGAACTGTGCAACTCACTGGCCAACTTCTTCCACCGCAAGATCGCTGACATCTACGACAGCTTCAACTCCACGACCGCACCAACGATGCACGACCCCACCACCCCCGCGACCACCAACAGCGCCAACCACCTGACCTCCTGGACCAACACCAACGACGACGCGACACGCGAGATCATGAACTCCATCCACTCAGTATCTCCGTCAGACCCCTGTCCACACCACGTATTCAACAAAGCAGACGCGGCCATCGCACCCCAACTACAAAAGGTCATCAACATCTCCTTCAAAAAAGCGACATTTCCGGAAAGCTGGAAGCACGCCGAAATCAATGCCATCCTCAAAAAGCCCAAGGCGGACCCCAAGGACCTCAAGAACTTCCGACCCATCTCCCTGCTCCCGGCAAAAGTCATCGAGAAAATTGTCAACATTCAACTGACCCGCCACCTCGAAGACAACAACATCATGGACCCGTCCCAATCCGGATTCAGACGAAACCACAGCACCGAGACAGCCCTCATCGCCGCCACAGACGTCATCAGACGCCAACTGGACAACTGCGAAACATCAGCCTTCATCCTCCTGGACCTGTCAGCCGTATTCGACACGGTCTGCCACCACACCCTAAAGGCGTGCCTCCAAGAAGCCGGAATCCAAGAGAAGGCCCTTGACCACGTCCTTCCTCTCCGGCAAAATCCAGAGCGTCCGCCTCCCACCCTTTCGGTCAGAAGCCACCGACATCATCTGCGGCTTCCCCCAGGGCTCATCCCTCAGCCTGACGCTGTTCAACATCTACATGGCCCCCCTCGCACAAGTGGCCCGCCACCACAACCTCAACATCATCTCCTACGCCGACGACACCCAGCTCATCCTCTCCCTCACCAAGGACCCCCACACCGCCAAAACCAACATTCACGAAGGCATGAAGGCCATCGCCGACTGGATGAAGAGCAGCTGTCTGAAACTGAACTCGGACAAGACGGAGGTCCTCGTCCTCGGACCCACCCCCACAGCCTGGGACGACTCCTGGTGGCCGACTGCTCTAGAGACAGCACCGACACCAACCGACCACGCACGCAACCTAGGATTCATCCTCGACTCCTCCCTCTCCATGTCCAAACAAGTCAACGCCGTCTCCTCCTCCTGCTACAACACCCCACGCTTGCTCCGCCAGATCTACAAATGGATCCCGACCGAAACAAGAAGAACGTTGACACAGTCCCTCGTCAGCGGCAGACTGGACTACGGCAACGCACTCTACGCAGGAATCCCAGCCAAACACCAACGGCGGCTACAATGCATCCAAAACGCCTCCGCCCAACTGATTGTCAACGCCCCCTGCCGCAGCCACATCACCCCCCTCCTGAGAGACCTGCACTGGCTCCCCATCGACAAGAGGATCACCTTCAAGCTCCTCACCCACACACACAAGGCACTCCACAACGCCGGACCAGCCTACCTGAACAGCAGACTCAGCTTCTACACCCCCATCCGCCAGCTCCGCTCCGCCAGCCTCGCCCTCGCAGATGTCCCCCGCATCCAACGTACGACCGCCGCGGCAGATCCTTCTCTTACCTCGCCGCCAAAACCTGGAACACCCTCCCAACCCACCTACGTCAGACCCAAGACCTATTCGCCTTCAGAAGACTCCTCAAGACCTGGCTCTTCGAGCAGTAGCGGCACCCCCCCTCCCCACCCCTCAGCGCCTTGAGACCCTCACGGGTAAATAGCGCGCTTTACAAGTACCTTGAATGATTGATTGATTGACTCTCAGGGCAATTAGCTATTCATTATAGATATGTTTTTTCTAAGCCTAGTTAAGCATAACATAGAAAGGTGGGTGGTTCGGTTGGTTGCTGATGTAGATAGAAGTTTACAAGGGGCACAAGTGTATTTGTATTAGTTATTCTTCTTTTTTTTTTTATTCCTCAAAGCTTCTACTGTAAAATATCACTTGCACAGACCAGGTCTGAGCGCTTCACGTGAGAGGGTGCAGGGGGATCCCAGGGGGGGGGGGCTGGGGTCTGAGCTGGGTGGTGAGGGGGGAACGAGGGGTGGGGGGAAGCGGGAGGGTGGTAAGGGGCGGAAACTAAAAAATGAGATAATTTGGTGTATGGTAGCTTTTTTTTGTTTCTTGTTTGGTCTGGGCATAGGCATAGGCCCATTTAAGGTACGGATGTAGTTATTTCAGAAAAGTGTAGGAAATAACCCCGATCAAGAAAATGCTGAACATTAGAATTTGTACAATCAATGTGGGCGGGTTGAATGACTGGAGGAAGCGTCAAATGCTGGCTCACTTTGCAAAATATAATGGGATTGATGTACTCTATCTCCAAGAGACCCACTTACCAGGGGTAAAAAGAAACCTGATGTTTATTAGAGGCTTTGAGTTGCTGGCATGTTCATCACAAACGTCGTCAGTCAGGGGAGTTGCAATTTTATAGAGATCTTCACTAGGGGGCGCCAAGCGGCTTAAAGCCGATTGTCTGGGGAGATGGGCTATCGTCGAGCTCTATTTAGGCTACACAATATGCGTAGTCTATGGGTCAAATCAAGATGATCCTGAGGTCTATGATTTTCTGGAAGGAGAGCTAGCCAGCTGGCCCACCCCTACCATAGTGTGTGGCGATTTAAACATTTCTGTTGACTGGTATAATCAATCGGCATATGTAGGACGGAAACCCAGAGTGTTCAGGGCTTTGAATGTCCTTATGAGCTCACATGGGTTGAAGGATGTCTGGGGGGATAAGGAGGCGCTAAACCCCGGTTTTACATATTTTTCCAATCCTTTCCAGAAATACACCAAGCTTGATTATTTTTTAATCTCCTCTTCAGAATTGAATAAGGTCAGCATAAGGAGAATTCCGAAAGTAATATCAGACCATAATCCGCTGATCCTGTCCTGTGAAGTGGATAAGATAGAAAGGAAACACACTAGGTGGACTTTTGAAAGGAGACTATTAGCAGATAACAGATTTGTAGAACATCTCAGGAAATGTACAAGGGAATTTTTCGATGCAAACAGATACAGTACGTCACGTAATGGCATATGGGAAGCATTCAAGGTTGCCTTAAGGGGGGAATCTATAAGTTGTTCAGCAAGATTAAGGAGGGAGGATAGGAGAGAGGTAGAGAGACATATGGGGGAAGTAGTCCAGGCGGAAGAGCAGCATATCAGGGACATTAGACAGGGGGTAGATGGTGTTGAGAGCCAAAGAAAACTGATGATTATTAAAGCAGAGATCCAGAAAACTGTAACGCAGAAGGTAACCAGTGAATATCAGACCTCCAGGGCAAAGCGATATGAAACGAGCTTGCAGGGCTCTGGCTCTCCGTAGTAGACAGGATAAGGTTAAAAACACAATCGCTAGCATACATGAGGATGGCAAAGAATATACCGAGCCAAAGGAAATATTAAGTGTTTTTAAGAATTTTTACCAAACACTGTATGATGAGGAGCGCTGTCCTAGTTGTCAGAATGAGAAGAGTGGGGATGAAGGCCCAATACTGGATGAACAGGGTCGAGAAGAGCTGGACAGAGATCTGACTATGAGTGAGGTTACAGCCGCATTACAGTAGCTAGCAGCCGGTAAAGCTGCAGGCCCTGATGGAATTCCCTTGGAGGTTTACAAACGCCTCGAAATTGAGATCGTTCCACTGCTTTTGGACCTCTTTAATGGTATAATGTGTTCAGGTGTGATTCCAGATTCCTGGAAGGAAACAAACATAATTATATTTCATAAGAAAGGGAAACCGAGGGAAAACCCAGGGTTATACCGCCCAATATCGCCTATTAATGCGGATACAAAGCTGTACTCCAAAGTTCGGGCTAAGAGATTGGGTAGGATCATTGGGGGGGATTCTGGCAGGCAGAGGCTTTGGGCGTAAAATTATGAGAGCTCTTAAAGCAATGTATAAAGATCTGGTGGCTCGGGTTTTAGTAATGGGAGAGGGCTCTGAGAAGATAGTAATTAAAAGGGGGACGCGTCAAGGATGCCCTTGCTCCCCGATTCTTTTCTCATTATATATTGATCCCCTGATTCAGAAGATCTTGGGTTGCCCACAGATTAGCCCAGTGATGCTCAACGACTATGCAAGTAAACTGCTACCCTATGCTGACGATCTGGCAGTAATAACCATCGATCCTCAGCAGGCGATGCCTTTTCTGGCTCAACTGGCGAAGGACTTTGGCAACCGATCAGGGTACCTATTGAATGAAGGGAAGACCCAAATAATATGTACTAAAAACATCATTAAGATGGATGCCAGATATGTCGATTCAGCTGTTTATCTGGGGGTGAGAGTTAACGCTACAGTTGATAAGATTGTCGCAGATAATTATCTGCCACTTATTAAAACAATTGAAGCAGACCTGAAAAGAATAGACGTGTTACATCTCTCTTTGATAGGGAGGGTAAACGTCTTAAAAATTACAATGTTCTCCAAAGTTCTGTACCTCTTTCGGGCTATACCACTTCTGTTAGAGGACAGAGTAATTAAAAATCTGGAATCAATTTTTATAACGTTCCTTTGGCAATATGGCAAGGTCAGGCGATCCACTAATTTTATGTCTCTTCCATTGGATAGGGGTGGGTTGGCTATGCCGAATCTCAGGTTATATCATTGGACATGCCTTTCGACACAAATGACCATACTTTTGCAATCAGATTTAAGTCTGGCCGTTGGTCAAGGAGATAATCAGTATCCCCCCTCCATTTCTGAGCTTTTATTGGGGAGAAAGGCTATCGATCTATTGATGTGCGAAGTAGATCGTAGGTATTAAAAGAGGGCCCGGTATAAGATCCTTGAAGGGGCTTGGGGGACCTGGAAGGCGGCCCAAAAGTTTTTGAATATTATAAAGATGATCGCAAACCTTCATCTATGGAATTCTAGCCTTTTCCCACATTTTGGCATGGATAGGAATTGTTTGTTTTGGAAGGAGCATGGTGTGATGACTTTGGGGGATATAATGGAAGGAGATGATATCCTAGGATTTGAAGCAATTCAGCAGAAGTTTGACATCCCCCCTGCCACTGGTTTTTGTACGGTCAGATTGTACGAACGTTGTTGGCTTTTAGACCAAGGATATCTCTGTCAACAGATAATCCAATGATTAAGTACTTAGTAGAGGGGGCAAAAAGATAAAAATAGTTTACAATCATCTGCTGTTGGGTTTACAAGATGATCTAGAAAAATCGGAAACAGCACTGGCACTAAAGCTGGGAGACCCAGACGTCGATCTGGATCTAGCCCTCCTTTTAAATAAGAAATTATTTCGGTCCTCAACTTTGAGGGCACAACATTA
Organism: Lissotriton helveticus; assembly: GCF_964261635.1. Taxonomy (NCBI): domain Eukaryota; kingdom Metazoa; phylum Chordata; class Amphibia; order Caudata; family Salamandridae; genus Lissotriton; species Lissotriton helveticus. The sequence goes on along the minus strand of NC_136065.1, from coordinate 1,305,993,620 downwards.
TAAAACACTGTTTAACCTTTATTATACCCCTGCGAAGTTGTTTGTTTGGGAGGTCAGGGGGGATGATAGGTGCCCTAGGTGCAAAGTTGGCCCTGCAGATCTACTACATATGTTCTACCAGTGCGATAAGCTTGTCCCAATCCGTAGGGAGATTATGAAATTTTGGGAGGGGCTGCAAGATTATAAAATCAATCTATCCCCTACCCTGATGTTATTAGGTACGGATGATAAGCTGAAGCTGGGAAGGGATGCAGAAGCCTTGGTTTTTATCTCAGTGGCGGTACTTATTTCTGCTGGATGGAAAGATACCTCCGCCCCATCCTTTCAAATGTGGCTCGCCAGATTACTAGGAATGCATAATATAGAGTCTTGTTTATATGAACAAAAGGGCAAAAAAACTCGGGAAATGGGCAGAAGTATATGGGCACCACTTAAAAAGTGGAGGGATTCAAGACTTTAACGGAATGTTTTATCTATGAATGCCGAATTTTAGAGCAGTCCGTACGTTACATATGCTTTTATCGTCTGTTCAGGGTTTTAAATATTTATGTCTTACTCATTAACATTTCTGATTATGTATGATGATATCTGTCTTTTTATAAGGAATAATGAATTTGGATTTCTCGCTTTTTATTGCACCAGAAAATTTCAATAAATATAATAAAAAAAAATAAAAAGACATAAAGCTCCCGGGGTCTAACTCCATTTTATGTATGCCCAACTCCGACTTAGGTAGTGGAAGTTGCCATCTTTCCTGATTTATGCAGAAACATTGCCATGTCTGCCATTTGACGCAGATATCTTCTGACCACATCTTTCTAAGAACGGTGAAAGCATCAAGTCATTTGAATAATGACAGATGCAACACCTGATGGAACATTTGTCTGGGTCAAATTTCTACATTTCATTATGTCATGGTTAAATAAGAACACATACAAATATATAGCTGGAACAGTTTATTCTGAATTGACATCCTTTTACCTTATATATTTATAGGAAATGTCTGGGACGCATATCTTGATGCACATAATCTATGTCAGAGATTACTAAACTTATGTCAGAAAATCCAGTTTTGTATAACATTTCGTTTATAAGGCCAACCATTTGACCACTAGTCAGAAGAGGTCCTTTGTCTACATTATCGCATGAGATTCTAACAGAGACGGTCTCACCGGATCACTGAAATATTATCGACGGTCACATTATCGACTAGCAATAATATCGTTGAATAATTATCGACTACAAAAATATCGACTTTGTATACTTATTACACAAAATACAAAAATATCGACTACAAAATATCGAGTACTTACAATATCGAGTACATAAATATCGTCTTATTAAATATCGACTACTAATATATCGTTGTTCATGAAATTACACCTAACACTACCAAAATATCGACTACTAAAATATAGAGTACAAAAATATCGTTTCTAAACAAATATCGAGTTATTTTTTGTACCCTTTCATGTCTAAAATACCATATTACTCGTCTATAAAAGTCATTGCTCTATACAAAAAACATTTTACATATAATACCTGTTACTTTTATAACATTACTATTTATCATCATTTCCTATACATTATATTAAATTTGTTATATCATTTGAAAAAGAATCTTTACATGTAACTCAAATTTCCATAATATTTTTATACTTACACATCTATTTTATTTAACAACTAACCTGCTTTAATGCGGAAACCACCATATACCACCATTCTCACATCAACAAACACACCAATTAATTTAAAATAATTCAAACTAGCCTATACAATTCTTGCTTTCATCCTACAACCAATCAAATCCAAGCACACAAAATACACATACTATAAAAGGGATAAATCCATTCTACCATTTGCTGCTGCTAACTCTATAGAAAGAAGATGCCAACACTATGAAGATTTTGTTCCTGAACAAACATCTTTAAAGATCCAGCTCACTAGCTAATCATTCAAGTAAGTTACATTGCATTATTTAAAAATCTAAATTAGTAGTCTACTATTTTACTTATATCTCCTAACTCTTCCACTTATGTAATTTTGATCTCCTCCTACTTTTCTGATAGAAACTACTACAAACAAAATCCTAATACCTGCTCCTATTTCTTCCCCTGCAAAATAAGATAGTAAGTATATATTAATGCTCTGTTCTACAACAGCTGTTTTTAAACACTATTTCACAAGATTCATACTTTACTTAAAACATTTTATTCACAGATATTCAGCGATTTTCCGATTTCAACACTACAAATGTATAGAACTACACTAATTAAACATGTAAGTATATATGTTTTTGTTATTAAACAACCAAAATTAAAAATGCTAGTTTCTAAACAACATATCTTGCATATTACATCTTCCCTACAGATCCAATAAAAACATCCTACATCAACTATACCAAAAGACAAGACTACCCTTGTAAAAAATGTAAGTATACATCAATTAGTCTAAAACTTCAGAAAAAAACCAAGAACTATGTTCTTAACACCATGTTATGTATTTTATATTTCCTCTACAGATATTGTGAATACATCATACATCTATTCTACCTACAGCAAAGAAAAGTACATATTTAGAAGTTAGTATACTTTTAAATATTTCCAATTTCCCAACGGTAAAAAATAAATTTTATAATATGTGACATGTATTTATTCTATCTTCTCTACAGATCTAAACTTGACTACCTTGATGTACTCCACCAAATACTACAACTCAACTATTTAAACAAGTAAGTATATGTAATGTTCACATCAAATGTAGTACTAAGCAAATTAAAAAACTGCTTTCTCCTAGGAAAAACGTGTGTTATGTATAAACATTAACTTAGCATTTCTATATTTTCATACCAACAGTAAATAAAGAAATACATAGAAGAAATTCCTTCAAAATACAGTTCTGCATTTGTGATTACTACTTTTAGTAAACGTAAGTATAAATACAACATTAATTATGTTTGCACCACTAAGTGAAATATATGTTATTTGATTTTGTTTCTTTCTACTCTTTCCTAGAACAAGTAAAACAAAATGACAGAAGGTGCAGAATTTGTAATGTCACAGAAAAATAAATTACTGTTATGTTATATGGGTTATGTTTATAGTCAGGAAAGACAAAGTGGTAGAAAAGTTTTCTGGAAATGTACAAAATATTACTCAAACAAATGTTATGGAAGGGCTACTACAGAGGAAACTAATGTGCTATTTACCAGGGAACACAATCATCCCCCCAATGTCACAGAAATTGAAATAAGAGATGCTTTAGAAAGTATAAAGACTGCTAGCACACAAAGTGATAGACCAACAACACAAATCCTTAAAGAGGAACTGTTAAAAGTCCCAGCCCATGCTTCAGGTCAACTACCCTCTATTGACTCACTAAAACGCACAATTGCATACACTAAAAGACGCACTTCCACAACTCCACCCAACCCTACTACTTTTGAGGAAATTATTATTTCACCAGAAATGTCCATCACACACAATAAAGACAAATTTATCCTTTTTGACAATGAAAGCAGTACAAACAGAATCATAATGTTTGCAACTGCAAGTAATTTAAGAAAAATCCAACAGTGTCCCCAATGGATGATGGATGGAACATTTAAACCATGCCCAAAACCTTTTTATCAACTATATTCCATCCACGGGTTATATCATAACTATAACATCCCTTTCATTTACTGTTTGCTACCAAACAAACAGCAAAACACTTACACAGAAATATTAAATGTTCTCAAAAATGAAATGAATAATTATTTTCCAGAAAAAATAATTATTGATTTCGAATTAGCTATGATTAATAGCATTTTGAAAATATTTCCCCACACAGCAATCCAGGGTTGTTACTATCATTTCAATCAGAGCATATGGAGACATCTCCAAAAATCAACATTAAGTATTTTGTACTCAACAGATAGCACCTTTACCTATCAAATTAAAAAATTGATAGCACTGGCCTACGTTCCTGTTACCGATGTAGCGGAACACTATAATTTATTAATTGACAGCACATATTACAAGAGAAATGAAGATAAACTAACCCCATTACTGGATGATTTTGAAGATACTTGGGTGGGAAGGTTGCACAGATCTGGACATCGACGCCAACCCAAATTCCAAATCCCTTGGTGGAATGTCTATCTTAGTACTTTAAACCAAGAGGCAAAAACCAACAACAGTGTAGAAGTGTGGCATAATGCTTTCCAAGCTACCACAAGCAGAACCAGACCCACATTCCATAACCTACTACAAGCTTTGATAAAAGAACAAAGCTATCAAGAACTAAGAATGGAACAATCAGTGACCCAAATTGGTCCAAAACTAAGTAAACAAACTAAACAAATGTTCCGACTACTTCAAAGTCAAGTCACACTATACCCTACAACTAGAGGATTAGAATATCTGTCAATAATAGCTAAAACCCTACTATAAAAATGTCTACAAAATATACTAATATCTTCTTACAATAATGGTACATATAACATTCATAAACATTTCAAAACAATTATAAATAATACATATTTGTTTTACTAACTTATCAAAATGTTGGACATTATTTCTGAACAAATATGCAATATTTATAATTACATCACACATACACATTACATAAAGATCGACATTTCCCACCCAATAAATAGAAATATAAAATTACTTACAATTTTTGTAGATGACAGAGACGTAATGAAGCAAAATACAATCCATACAATCCATTACAAAGTAAGAGAAATCCAATATGGGAAACCATCAAAAACCCGAAAATAATGTTAAAATAAAATAAACGCTCCAGGAAATCCCGAAAACAGTAGTGTGGACACTTTATTATTTAAAGTGATATACACACAACTTAAAAAAAAACCTTGACGCATACCAATGTATCAATCCAATACGAAACCCTCAAAAAACCAGAAAAAAGGTAAAAATTATTAAAATCTGCTCCTGGCAAACACGAAAAATAGGAGATACACGTAAAAATATAACCATAATAAGTCATACATTAGTATCTCCAAAAAAAAAACACGCTTCCTTCCATGTAGTTTTCATGCGAGGAACCGGAACCTGTAAAAAAACATACATAACGAAACCCACCCACAAATAGCCCATAAAATTTGTAAATACACTCACAATTAACATTAAGCATGTAAGAAGACATTTCCTAACAATTCAAATAACACTAGAACTAAAACATACACGACGCATCTATAACGACGACATTACACCTAAATGCTACATAAACAATTCATACATACACTCAAAAACACTACACAGTTCGAATATACCCTCACACATTACCACTCAGTCATAAATAGTATATAAAATTTACCTTACCTCTCTCCACACGAAGCAACACCCAACCGCGAGCTTCTCCAGTCCTGAATAAGCGCAATAACCTTACGCGGTAAAAAAGTAGTCCCCTTAAACCAATTTTAAGAAGGTATCATAGAAAATACAATGTTATAGTCTAAAAATATAATACATACACATTGTTATTGTAACAAATTAATACAGTAGACTCATTATAATTTAAACTGTTTAAAAAAAAATGTATTTAATATTAAATAATATATAGTAATTAATATATATTAATAATATTAAATAAGTATGTAACACTTGAACTAATATATGTAAAAAATTTAATTTTGTGTACATTTATAGGAAAAAATGTGTGTTTCTTTATAACTAAACATGAATAATTGTTTTGTTAATAATTAATAATAATAAATAATATAACTTATTTATTATTATTAATATAACATTTATAACCATTTACTATATAAATAATTGCCTTAAATAATGTATTTTTATTTCTCTGAATGTATGTATTTCTGAAAAGAAAAGATAAATGTTTAAGTTAATTAATTAATAATAATAATAATAATTATATTTGTTATTATTTTTATTAATTAATTATACATTTTTAATAATAATGTCTAAGTATTATAAAAGTATATAATTGCATAAATAATCTTTTACCAATACCAGATATTATTATTATACATATTATTCCCCTTTACAGTTATAAAGTTAACAACATAATATATTTATATGTATAATTTAAAAACAACATTGTCAGAAATATGTGTAAAAAAATGTCTTAATTAGTATTTCCATATCTTGAGCAAATATAATAATTGTCATGTTACTTTATACAAATGTAAATATAAAAATTAAATATTTAATAATATTAATATATAATATTAACATTATTAAATATAAATATAAGAAACAGAAAAATAACTGGTATATATTTTATTTCAATATAAATACTTGTAACAGAAAGTGATTGATAATAAGTTTTTGTTTTGACATAAAAAATGTTGTGAAAAATGTTTGTGTCACAAATTAAAACATGTACATAAATGATAATGTGTTATTCTGCAAATACAAAATTTCCAAAAATCTTTGTTATATTTGATAGTGATTGTATTGTATTACACATGAAAAAATAAAAAAATTGTAATAAAGTTTTGGGAAAACATCCATTTTGCATTGTCTTGTAATATAATAACACACTAAATAAATTTATATGCAAATGTGCTGGACACTGACCAATTAATAATTGCTATTCCTACTCCAGTCAAAGTATTATCAGAGAAGTTGCTGGACACTGACCAATTATTATTTACTATTCCTACTCAAGTGAAAATAATATCTGGAAAGGTGCTGAAGACTGACCATGTATAAATTAGAATAGCTACTTTAGTATAATGTTATTGAGTAAAAATTGTCAAATATTGATATATATTGTATAAATATTATAAACATATTTTTTTAGTATATTTTTTGCTGAGTAGTTCAAAAAATTATTATTAGCATAAAAAATAGCAAGTATTTGTCACTCAAAAATTTCAAATATTTGTAATATTTATAAAAAAAATTCTCACACTTTATATACCCAAACAGACCCTGAACCCTAAAAATACCCCTTTACCCTAAAACTAAAAAGTGTCCATGAACTCAAAAATATACTCCTTTACCCAAGAACTGGAAACTGACCCTGAACCCTAAAAATACCCCTTTAGCCAAAAACTAAAAACTGACCCTGAACCCAAAAAATTCTCCTTTATCCAAAAACTGAAAACTGACCCTGAACCCTACAAAATACACCTTTACCCAAAAACTGAAAACTGACCCTGAACCCTAAAAATTCCCCTTTAGCCAAAAACTAAAAACTGACCCTGAACCCAAAAAATACCCCTTTACCCAAGAACTGAAAACTGATCCTGAACCCAAAAATATACCCCTTTACCCACAAACTCAAAACTGACCCTGACCCATTAAATATACCCCTTTACCCAAAAACTGAAAACTGACCCTGAACCTAAAAATATACCCCTTTACCCACAAACTTAAAACTGACCCTGAAGCTTAAATAAACCCCTTTACCCAAAAACTGAAAACTAACCCAGAACCTTAAATATACCCCTTTACCCACAAACTGAAAACTTACCCTGAACACTAAAAATACCCCTTTACCCAAAAACTGAAAACTGACCCTGAACATTAATTATACCCCTTTCCCCAAAAACTGAAAACTGACCCTGAACCTTACATATACCCCTTTACCCACAAACTGAAAACTGACCATGAACCCTAAAAATACCCTTTTACCCAAAAACTGAAAACTGACCCTGAACCTTAAATATACCCTTTTACCCACAAACTCAAAATTGACCCAGAACTCTTAAAATACCCCTTTACCCTAAAACTGAAAACTGACCCTGAAACATAAAAATACCCCTTTACCTAAAGAGAGAAAACTGACCCTGAAAACAAAAATTCCTCCTGTACCCAAATGTAAATAATATTATTTAATTAACTATTAATGAATTATTAACTATAAATAATAAGCTAATATATTAGCAAAGTAGCTGTAATTAATTGAATATAATTATTTATAATATTTATTCCCAAACAAATATTTAATGATAACAAATAATTAAATAAAATATTTGTATAAATAATAATTGAATTAACTAATTAATATTAATTAATTACTAATTATTTACTAATGATAAATATGTACCAAATTATATGAATTAATTAAAAAATTATTATTTATTAGTTACCAATTAATTGATAATTTAAATTTATAAGAAACATATCATAATTAAATAATTCATTTAAATTACTTCCCACCCTTATCCCCTATTAACCCAACATCCCACTCCTAAACATTAAGTACAATTTATACCAATAACAACGATGAAAATATTTTTGCACATTAACTGTAATTAATTTAATTTAATTATTAATAAATTTTTCCCCAATTATGTAACAAACTATAAAAACTTTTATATATATAACAATTACTCTAAATAATGTAATTAACTAATTAATATTAATTATTTACCAATTAATTAGTAATACAAAATGTAAACAAAATTATCATAATTAACTAATTAAGAATATTTTTTTCCAATTAACTAATTAAAAATAATTAATTACCAATTAATTACTACTTAAAATTTTATTACCAATTATATTAAGTAAATAACTAAATAATATTCTTCAATTTCCAATTAACTAAAATAATATTAATTAATTACCAATTAATGACTAATTAAAATTTTATTACCAATTATATTAATTAATTAACTAATTAATAATATTCTATTTCCAATTAACTAATTAATAATAATTACTTACCAATTAATTACTACTTAAAATTTTATTTCCAAATATATTAATTAATTAACTAATTAATATTATTTATTTTCCAATTAACGAATTAATATTATTTAATTACCAATTAATTACTAATTAAAAATGTATAGAAATTTATATAAATTAATTTACTAATTATTATTAATTATTTCCCAATTAATTAAAATATAAAAATATTTACAAACATATATAAATTAAATATTTATTTTAAATTACTCCCCACCCTTATCCCCTATTAACCCAACATCCCGCTCCTAAACATTAACTACAATTTATATTACTATTAAAATTTATTTATATTTTTTACCTTTTTTCAACATAATATCGATATTTTTTCCTTTGACTATTAATAGATATTTTGCCATTTTGATATTTTTGAGTCGATATTTTTGTACTCGATATTTTATTATCATTATTGTAATCGATATTTTTAACAACGATATTTTTGTTATCGATATTTTATCATATTCGATATTTTTAACTCGATATTTTGTCCATTCGATATTGTGGAGTCGATATTATGTCTGTGCAGCCTTCTCACCTACTGCCAGCACACTTTGCACTTTGCAGATGCTACATCTCACCTAAAGCTGACAAAGCCTAGTCCCCGGAGGAAGACCACAACTGAAGCCTGTGTTTGCCCTTCACAGGAAACACTGCTTTCACGCCTCCGCTGATAAAGACAGCCTTTGCTGTCAACAGGTATTCAGTGTGTCTCTTCTCCCTATGAAAGCCTGGATTGCAAGTTGCTCTGCTTTCCATGTTCTCTCAGTGTAGCAAGTTGAAGGAGATAATAGTGTGTTAGGTTCTAGATGATATTTTAACCATGTTAGAAATTTTCATTTTATTCTCGTTATTTATAATGTCCCTTCTTGATTTCTTTTATAATATTCAGTGTAGTTGTTTCAGAAGTACTGAGAAACAGGTTGTTCCTGTAGGAATACATCTTGTATTACTTAAAAGCATCCATTTTCCTTAATGCAATGGGTGTGTGATACTCTGAATATCGAAATAGGTTTGTTAATGTTACCACAGTGGCACATAGATCTAACCAAGGCTCTCCCCACTGCAGAAAGAGACCATGCACCACGTCCGAGTTCAGACACCATTCGTGATCCATCAAGCTGAGTTCGTCTGCGCTGGCGTTCAGAGAACCTGCCAGGTGTTGAACCACCAGGGTAATGCCCTGATGTTCCAGTCATGTCCAGAGGTGCAGAGCCTCCTGACAAAGGGTCCAGGACCCCACCCCGCCCTGTTTGTTGCAATACCACATGGCGGTGGTGTTGTCCGTGAACACCTCCGCTACACTTCCCAGGACAGAGGGAAGGAATGCGTTCAGTGCAAGTCGGATCGCCCAAAGCTCCAAAAGATTAATGTGGAGCCGGGACTCCACCGGAGACCAGAGGCCTCTGATACCCGCCTCTCCTAATGGCCTCTCCATCCCAGAAGGGACGCATCGATCACCACTGTGTGCTCCGTTTGGGGAAGAGAGAGGGATCTGCCATTGACCCAATCGCGATACGTGAGCCACCACTGCAAGTGTCGTGCAGTGCCCTCCGAGATCGGGACATGATCTGACAGGTTGCCCTGATGCTGCGCCCAATGGAACTTCAGGTCTCACTACAGAGCCAGCATATGCCATCTGGCATGTAGCACTAGCAGGATGCAGGAGGCCATCAGGCCCAGGAGCCGGAGGGTCATCCTGACTGAAACCCGGGATAGAGGATGAAAGATTGGAATCATAGCCTGAATATACCGGACTCGCTGCTCGGGAGGATAAACCCGAAACGGCCTTGAATCCAGACTGCTCCGATAAAAGGGAGCTTCTGAGAGGGACTCAGGTGCAGCACATTGATGGAGAACCCCAGCAAACGCAGGAGGTCGGCCATAGTCTGAAGGTTGGTGACGACTGCCTGGGGCGAGCCCGCCTTCAACAACCAGTTGTCAAGGTAGGGAAAGACACCACGAATCTGCGCAGAGGAGCTGCGACCACCGCTATCACTTTTGTTAACACCCGAGGGGGACTGGTAAGGCCGAAGGGAGCACGGCAAACTGAAAATGCCCCTGGCCTACCGTGAACCGCAGGTAACGCCGGTGGGCCAGCAGGACGGGGATGTGAAAATATGCATCCTGCAAGTCCAACGCTACCATCCAGTCTCCAGGGTCGAGAGTAGTCAAGACCTGAGCCAGAGTCAACATTTTGAACTTCTCCTTCTGGAGGAAGCGTTTGACGTCCCTGAGATCCAAGATGGGGTGCAAGCCCGCTTTGTCCTTCTTGGGAACCAAAAAATAGTGGGAATAACAACCACGTCCTACTTCCTGCCCAGGAATGCACTTGATGACCCCCTTGGCCAAGAGGGCCATAACTTCCTGCTCGAGAAGCGTGAAGTGATCCCCCGACATGCGGTGGAACTGAGGTGGCATGGCCTGGGGGGTAGACTCAAAGGGGAGGGAGGAACCCCTCAGGTCGAGTTGCGGCACCCACTTGTCAGAAGTGATAGAACGCCAATGGGGATGGTGATGACGGATCCTGCCACCCACCGGCATGGGGTGCGACCTGAAGCTCAGACTGGGAAGGTTTCGAGGTCGACGTCGCGGGGCGGAGGTGGACTGACTCTCACGCCGGCCCACGGAGCCACCCCGGCAGCCTCCCCATCCTCGGGCGTGCTGAGTCCGGTTCTGCGCAGGCTTTTGACTGAACAAACGGGCAGGTGCGCCTCTGCCCTGGCCATGAAAGGAATGAAAGTAGACATGGCTGGGATTTCGGCGGAAGGGCCCAAGGACTTGGCCGTAGCTCGAGAGTCCTTATCACCAAACAGGCGAGTGCCGTCAAAGGGCATGTCCATAAACAAGCTCTGAACGTCCAGGGAGAACCCGGTGGACCTCAACCAGGTGTGGGGACGAAGCTGAAGTTGTGGAAATAGCCCTACCGGGGGAGTCCACGGTGTCCAAGCCACAACGAATGGCAAATCAAGCCGCGTCCTTATCCTCAGCCACAGCCTGAGACAGCACAGTCTGGACCTCCTCTGGGCACTGAGGCAACACGTTGGCAACGGTATCCCACACCGCGTGGGAATAGTGTCCCAGGAGGCATGCGGTGTTCACTGACCGCAGCCCTAAGCTGCTAAAGAGAACAACCTCTTGCCAAACTGCTCCAACTTTTTAGAGTCCTTATCCGGCGGAGCCATGGCAAAGGCACTCTGGGACGTCGAAGCTTGAATGACCAGACTCTGGGATGTGTGATGAGTAGTCAAAAAGGCAGGGTCACCCAGCGCTGGGCGATGACGCCTGGCGACGTTCTTATCTACAGGGGCCCCTGTGGCTGGCCGCGACCAAGTGCCCGACAAGACTTCAGTGAGGGCATCATTAAAGGGCAGCAGTGACTCTGATGAAGTGGACACTGACTGGAGCACATTCGTGAGCAGATTAGTCTTGAGGGTCACCGTGGGGAGATCAAGGTTAAGGACCTTAGCTGCCCGACGGAGCACCACCGTATACGAGGCACCTTCCTCCATAGTGGGCGGGGGAGAGGCAAACCCCCGATCAGAGGAGACGTCAAGGTTGCCGGCCTCCTCCAAATCGTACAACCCAGTCCTGCTCATAATCACACTGACAAGAAAGAGGGTCCTCGGACCCCTCCCAGTCGTCCTCGTTGCCATATGTGGCACAGGCCTCGGCGACGGGGCAGGGATCGAGGAAGGAATAAACGGTGCCGAGAACGGCGCCGGCCGGAGCCGAACCGGCGAGGTATCCCAATTTGCATTGCAGGTGGGAACAAAACCATCCGGGAACCGGGGCAGAGGCGGTACCAACGGTATCCACTGCAGCCCCGCAGGCGGAACAGAGGGCAGCACCGGAGCCAGCAGCATGGGACCTCTTGGAGCCGTGGCCGGAGCCAGCGGCACAGTATTCTACGGGGCCGGAGCTGCTGGTGGCGCCGGAGCTGGATCCGCCGGAGGAGTCGACGGACCAGCGGGATCCTGACACAGGACCACAGGGCGCAAAGGCGCACCGGCGGGAGCCCGAGGCCTAAACAGGCAGTCGATGGCAGTAAGAAACTCTTGCATCTGTGCAGGAGTTGCTGACGGACCCAGGTAAGGCGGATAGGCCGCAGGACTCGCAGGACTCGCAGGTTCCGAAGGAGCAGCAGGGGCTCTGCCCCTGTCCCCCTCTTCCGCATCCGAGGACAGACGGGGGACGTCGGAGAGTGAAAACACTTCTTCGACTTCTTTTTATGTCGTCTCATACTCGAATACGAGGGCGAAGACTTGGATCCCGAGGAGCGGTGATGACGGCTCTGCGAGTGTTCACGGGAAAAACCCCTGGACCTCAAACAGCACGGGGACGAGTGCCGAACTTCAAGCAGCTTCCAGCGCCCCTCCCTCAAGGACTCTGGGGCCCTGGTCCTACAGTCCAGACAGGAAAGGGAGTCGTGGACGCACTACAGGCAGTAGAGACAGATGTCGTGAGGGTCTGCCACCGACATATTGGACGGCAGGCCCCGCAGGACTTAAAACCAGGAACCTCTACTCGCCCAGAGAAGACCAACACAAGACAAAAATCTCAAAAAGATGGTGAAAAAATGACTTAGGTACGTGCTCTAACCGGATCTGCGCTTACTGGTGCGGAAAAAGAAGGAACTGACGTCAGCGCGCATGGGTGGTTCCTAAGTAGTCTCCATGACGTCATCATGGCGCACACGATGCCAGCAACGGACGCGGAGCCGCAGGATGCCACCTACTGACGCGCAGGGGTACTGATAGCAAAACGTTCCGGATCCAGTCTGACGCCTGGGGATATTCTAAGGTAAGGAATCTATCACTAACGTGTCTCTTTCAGATCCATCGTTTTTTGCTCACCATTCCAGTTTGGACCCTACCATATGCAAATTAGCTTCCCCTTGGGAGCAGTCCAGCCAAAACTGCCAGACTAGGTCCTCCCCGGACCAGAAATAAGCATCCTTGGACCGGTTTTGGGGTATTACCCCTCATCAGCAAGGATAGCTTGACTCCATGGGTGGAAAACCACTCTTTGTAGAGCTATGACAAAGTTGTAGCTTATGCAACAGTTGGCGCCCAGTTGTTTTTTCACCATTCACATACACCTGAAATATTGTTATGTCATTACAGAGACATTTGTAGTAATTATGGTTACCTCCTACTGGAGATAAGGGGGTACCTAGTTCCGTAGGTTTGTTAAGTTTGACCCACAAAAGATTATTCCCCATTCTGTTGGTTTTCTAATTCCTTGATTCCAATTAATTGAATCCAATCATTATGGCAGTACTTTTTTTGATGAGGGTCAATTACAGGGAAGCAGTTACTCAGCATCTGAAAGCTGGAGGAGTCTCCAATGAGGGGAGGCAATTACATTTTCTAATTGCTGCACATACGTTGTATGCCATTGAGACATTTTACTCATGGGTGGAGTTCAAGCCTATTGATGCTTTCTCAGGGCAGTTTTATACCTATACAGTGTTAGACCCAAGGGCACACTATAGGGCTTACCAAGATTTGGACTTCCCTTTAACTTACTAAGAACAGCAGAAATTGTCTGCTTATCAATTACCACATACGCACAGAAATGTCTATTTGGGGCCACTAAACAATTAAAGTGCTACATGGCCAGTTATGACTGTTTACCCTCCCATTTTGCACCCGACAACTTAACAGTTGCTGAAGTGGTAGGGGTTTTAAATTATACAGTCACCTTGTATAGGAGGCACATATGGTTTGCACAACATACATTGAGCTCCAGTCCTGCTATTGCAGTAGGGCCTGAAGCTCCTGCACAGGTGCAAACTATTAGTCTGCAGACTATTGATGCTATCATGGTTAAAACATCCACAAAGCGTGATGAAATGGCTTTCTGGAGTGCTGGTAAGATCAACCAATTTGAAGCACTGTAACCATACACTACACCCCCCGGCCCAAATACAGAATACTGACTATATGTTTCCCTCTGGGAATGGTGCCTCCCTCAGAAGATTGTAACACATGGGGAATCACCTTTGCAGGCTTTGACAGAAGGTATCCCTTCATTTGCAGTTCTCTCTGATGTTCCTTGACAGGTACAGAATGAGCAGGGAGCTGCACCAGCTCTGGAATTAACAATGAAGTTAATGAGGATTGTCTCTACAGTGTCCTCTATCATCGTAAGCAATATCAATGAAGACTCTTTAGTTCTGGATATACACCAGAGACTAGAAGCAGTTCCAGTTCAAGATAATGAACGGGAACTATCAAAAATGACTGCACCTCTGTCGGTAGGGATACCTTAGGTACTCGATCCGTAAGCCACATCTAAAACCTATAAATTACACTAAGGGTTCAATGGGGAGAAGAAAAGAAAGACAAAGAAAAGAGGCAGACTGGATCACCCACTTCTCGGGAATCCGGTAGGAAAGGTTATAACGTAAGAGACAGCGAAAAAAAGAATCTGATGGTAAAAGAACAGATTGGGGGAGCTGATCAGAGTGCCAAAGAAAAGAGTAGTACAGTAGGAAAAGTGAAGCAGGACGCGAAAGAATTGGAATCTAAAACATCAGTAAAGAAGAAGAAAGTAGCAGGACTTCTCAAGAAAAAGGGCAAAACAAGACTTGGGAAAGAGCACTTCTAGATAGCGCAGCAGAAGTCACTATAGTGCATTAGAAGCTTCAGAGGTTTCTGAATGCATATTAAACTGATGACTTTATACAGATGTAGACTACAGATAAACATTTAAATCCGCCTGATAGGGATTGCAATCTAAACATACAAACTGAAGAGAATGTACCATGTATTATTAAAGGGTTGTATGTCAATACAACGTGGTGTTTACACCGCACTACCATTAAACGATGGTTTTACAAAGCAAGTCGTTACCACGACTTGCGCTGTAGGGTGCTGGACTTAGGAATAGTAAGATTTACTATTCCAACACCAGCCTACGTACAATATGGAAGGTGTTGGAATAGTAAATCTACTATTCCTTAGCCTATAGCGCCCTCCAGCGCAAGTCGTGGTAACGACTTGCGTTGTAAAACTATTGTTGTAATGGTAGTGCGGTGTAAACACCGCGTCTTAATGGATGTTCCCCTTATTAAAGCAGTCTTTTGGTCACAATTATCTGATGATTAAGACATCACATTAGCAGAAGAAGACTGGCCTCCAGTCTTTATTAGGAAAGCACCCTGGGTGGAGGAAGCTGTAAGGGTAGCCTTCTGTTCCATAGTACCTGAGCATATAAGGAACATTTATGCTATTGAACTTGACTGTAAGACAAGCTCCAGCTTTATATAAAAATCAAGCGGGTTGGGATGAACACTCTAATACATATGTCATTCCATTACGCAGTGAACCACAAGCACAATACCCTTTAAAACCAGAAGCACACCATGGTATAAAATCAATATTAAATTAGTTGCAGTACCAGGGCAAATTAGCATCTTGCCTCGCACCGAGGAACATGCCAGTTTTTCTTGTCTCCAAACCAGACGTTCCTAAAAGAATAGTTTTAGACTTTAAAAATTTAAATTCTCACACGCATAGCTACGCGGTACAAAACACACATAGCACAGGTTTAATGACCAACTGGTGTGGAAAAAATACAAAACAACCTTAGATAGTTCTAATGGGTCCTTTAGTGAAAACAAATTGCCTAAAAGTGAATATCTAACTGCTTTCAGTTTCAAAGTAGTGCAGTTTTAATTCAAAGTTTGCCTAAGGCCTATAAGAACAGTCATGACTTATTTTCAGCGTGCATTATAGAGATCTTATAACCAGATCCTGAGGTATTGCCATACATTGATGAAATCTATCCTACTGATGATGATTTGAATCTACACCTAACCAGAGTAGATTGAGAGGTGAGCATATTAACACCACATTGTTACAAAATACATTTAAAGAAATCGAAGATTGCCTACCTGATGGTGGCCTTCGTGGGATATGAGTTGTCAAGTGAGGATAAGAGTTTAGCTTCAGCCTTTCTTCAGAAGTGTGCTACCTTGCAACCTTCTGATACACTGAAAAAGTTGCAACTTTAGATGTGCTTATTTTCCTCACTACCCTGACAGAGGGAAGCTCTTGTGTGGTCTGATTTCTCCCTTTTGTTCATCTAAACAATGGCTGAACTTGCCGACTGATATCTTGCGCACTCTACAAGCAGATATGCTTGAAACTTTTATTAATTTATTTATTAAAGTTTTGTATAGCGCTGGCTGGACCCGAGGGTATCAGAGCGCTTCACAGCAAAATATACATGGGTTAGACAGATAATGCGGACAAGAAGCAGGTCAATGAACACAGGAGTGAGTACACTCTATACAATAGCAGCCAGGCGTGAACCAGGGCGGAGAGTCGTAGGCAAGTCAATCAGCTCTGGGGTGAGCGAGAACCTGAAACTATAAAGTCTGGGTTTAGTTCTAGTTGGTTCCGGAGCGCTCAAGGAAGAGGACTTTGAGTAGCTTCTTGAATTTCGGGAAGGATGCGGTCATTCTGATGTGTGGGGGGATGGAGTTCCATATCTTGGGAGCATTGCCCGCGAAGGATTTGCTAGATGTTGAGAGTTTCTGGGATTTCAGAGGAATGAGTAGGAGCGTGTTGGAGCTTCTGAGGTTTCTAGACTGCCCAGCCCTTTTGAGCTTGTTGGCCAGGTATTCCGGTTTGCCCGTATGCAGGGCTTTGTGTGTGAGGCAAGCTGTGCGGAAGCTAGCTCGTTGGTCAATAGGGAGCCATTTCAGATCCTTCAGAGCTGGGGTGATGTGTTCATATTTCTTTGTTCCCGTGATCATTCTTGCAGCTGCATTTAGGGTAGAGGTCAGAGGACGTAGGTGAGATTTGGCTGTTCCAGTCAGAGTGGCAATGCCGTAGTCAATTCTGGAGAGGACCAGAGCCTGCGTGGCCTGTTTCAGGTCTTTTGTGGGGAGGAATG
Source organism: Lissotriton helveticus (assembly GCF_964261635.1). Taxonomy (NCBI): domain Eukaryota; kingdom Metazoa; phylum Chordata; class Amphibia; order Caudata; family Salamandridae; genus Lissotriton; species Lissotriton helveticus. Next base: position 1,305,976,041 of record NC_136065.1, on the reverse strand, counting down.
GTTTTAGTTTGTAGAGCAATTTCAGGTTCAGGAAGGCACTTTTGGCAGTTTTTGAGATGTGTTCTTTCATATCCAGTTTGGGGTCAAGGGTGATCCCTAGGGATTTTATGGAGTTCGATGGAACAAGCGGCACATTTAGAGCGTTTAGGGCTTTGAGCCAATCCAGAATTTGGGGGTTTTCTTCTTTGTTAGAGATTAGGAGCACTTCAGGTTTTTTCTTCATTGAGTTTGAGGTGGTTGGAAGAGAGCCAGAGCTGAACTTCGGTAAGTGTGTGGTTCAGTCTGTGGATGTCCGAGATCGATGTGGTTTCCAGATAGAGTTGCGTGTCGTCCGCATAAAGGTGGAAGGGGATGTTAGCTTTCCTTAGAATTAAGGTGAGGGGCTCCATGTAAATGTTGAAGAGTTGAGGAGAGAGTACAGACCCTTGAGGAACTCCTCTGCTGATGGGAAGAATGTCTGATTCGCAAGTTTTAATTTTTATTCTTTGTGTGCGGTTGTTAAGAAAGGAGGAGAACCATTTTAGGACAGTCTTTTCGAGGCCTGCTCTTTCCTTTAGGACATTGATTAGTAGGGCATGATCGACTGTGTCAAATGCAGCCGATAGGTCTAAGAGGATGAGAAGGCTGCAATGGTTGGAGTCGAGCGACATGTGAAGATCGTCTAGGACGTTCAGTATTGCGGTTTCAGTACTGCAGCCTTTTCTGAACCCTGATTGATGTGGGTCTAGAAGCTTTGTGTTCTCTAAGTGCTGGGAAAGTTGCGACAGCACACATCTTTCCAAGATTTTGGATAGTAGTGGAAGGTTCGAGACTGGTCTGAAGTTATTCATATCCTGTATGTCAAGGCCCGTTTTTTTTAGTAGAGGCGTTACTTGACCTATTTTAAGGCAGTCCGGGATGGAGCCCTCGCTCAGAGAGCTGTTGATGATCTTGGCCCAGATAGGGGCTAGGGTGAGCCTCAAGTCTTTGGTCACTCTCGGGGGAAGCTGATCAAGGGAGTGGGTGGAGGGTTTGGCGGAGGCTATGAGATTACTTATCAATTCAACCTGGATAGGTTGGAAGGAGGACCAGCGAGTGGATGTGGTTGTTGGTCTTAAATGGGGAGTTGAAGAGGGGTGGTCTGAGGGCAACGTGCCGAGAGATCGGTCAATTTTCACGATTTTTTCATTGAAGAAGCTGGCAAAGTCGTCACATTGGGATTTGGACGCTACCATGTCTCTTGTTACCGGAATGGAGGTTTGGTTCTTGATGATGTTGAAAAGTTCTTTGGGGCGGTTTTTGGCATTATCAAGGGCCGCGCAGAAGAAGGACGACTTTTTGTTCTTGATATGGTTGTAGTAGCTTTTGCGGGCTGCCTTGAGCTGGTCCCGGTTGCGAGAGGAGGGGTTTGCCCTCCATGATCTTTCCAAGTATCTTAGGTGTCTTCTTTCATCGTTAATGTCAGTGGAGAACCAGGATCTGGAGGGGATGTTTCTTTGTTTTTTTAGTTTCCTTGGTGCCAGCTGGTCTAAGACGAGCTCCAAGTTGGAATGGTAGAGCGAGGTGAGTTCTGTGGTTGAAAGGGGTTCTGTCGTGGTCGGGAGGAGTGAGCTGAGGCCCTTTTCAAGCTTGTCAAGAGGTACTCTCGATAAGTTTCTGATCCATTTGGGGGATGTTTGTGTGGGAGGGACGGAGAGCGCCGGGTGATTGATATGAAAGAGGATGGCGTGATGGTCTGACCAGTCTACTGGGATGATGTGGTCAATTGAAATTGTCTTTTTATCTGCGATGATAGCATCCAGGGTTGCTCCTCTATGGTGGGTTTCCCCTGTGCAGTGCTGGGTCATGTCGAGGTCATGAATAAGGGTGTTGAGAGATTGAATGAGCGGGTTTTTTGATACATTCCATCTTAGGTTGAGGTCGCCCAGAATTATACTGAAATCACTGTTGAGAGCTGTTTGCGTGATCAGATCCGTCAGCTGAGCGCCAAATTCGGAGGTGTTGCCCGGGGGATGGTAGAGGAGAAGGCATTGGAGTGAAGGGTGTTGAGGCGAATTGATGTTGACCGCGAGGGATTCAAAGGAGTTGTAGATGACGCAGGAGATTCAGTGATGGAGAGGTCGCTTTTATGGATAATAGCTATTCCGCCGCCTTTGTGAATGGGCCTGTCTTTGTGTATAATTGAGAACCCGGGCGGCACCAGCGTGTCCAGGATGGGGCTGGATAGAGTGTTCAGCCATGTTTCAGTGATGAAGGCTACGTCCAGGTCCTGTGAGAGGATGGTTTCGGCTATTTCTGTTGCATGTTTGACGGCGGATCTGCAATTGATGAGCATGCAGTTTATTTGGGAGTCATCCTGTGAGATATGTTTGACCGATGTAGCTCTGGGTAAGGAGGAGAGATAGGGTGGAGGTCTGGCAGCTTTACGACGGGGCGGTTCCCTTCCCACTCCAGTAATGACTCGTATTGAGGAGAAGGGAGGGTGGTCAGGGGGCATTATTTGAGCAGGCTGTCTAGGCGGGGTTTCATAGGAGGAGATGAGGGAGGTCACTTCCTGTGGTGAGAGGGAGGGAGCCGTCCTTCTAGGACTGACGATTCGAGCCTCAGTCCTGGGATTAGAGAGAAGAGGCTGGGAGCCTGTGGGGGGCTTGGACCCTGTGTGGGTATGAGAGTCAGTCTTGGCGGTAGGCGGCTGGAGGTGCGGAGGAGGGACGTTCAGGGAGGGGGGCTGGAGTTTCTCTAGGGAGGATAGGGTTTCTTTCAGGCCGAGGATCAGAGTCGCGATCTGGGCTTCTAGAAAGTCCAGGCGTTGTGTCAGTTTAGGTGCTGGAGAGTAGGTGGGCGAGTGGGTGGAGTTAGCTTTGGTGTGGGAGAGGTCGTGTAGCAGGACGTCGAATGGGGGGGTCTGTGACGAGGGGACCGGGTCTAGGTTGGGGTTCGATTGTGGGACTTCTAGTGAGGGAGAGCATGTTTGGGGCGAGATACTGTTAGGAAGTGAGACGGGAGAGGGAGGCACGGGGTTAGCTTTCGTGAATTTTTGGTAAAGGGCAGGGTGGTGGGCAGGGCTGCTGGGCGAGTTACTATTAGGGGGAGTAGTCGAGCTGGGGGGATCTGATTGGAGTTTCGAGTTCGGATGGGCGGGGAGTAGGGAGGGAGGGGGGTTGCGGTCTCTTTGGGGGAGGTGAATGTCTTCGCTAAGGGGGCTGGCGTGAGCAGTGGGAGTGAGGGATCGCGCAGGGCGCTGTGAATCAAAGACGGCAGGGGGACTGGGAGATCTAAGGGGAGGTGACTGAGATCCAGTGGGGGTGCGGGAGACGTGGAGAGGGGGGAAGGGAGGTAGGAGGGGTAGGGGGGGTGAGGGAGTCCTGGAAGTTTGGGAGAAGGGGGAGGTATATACAAACTATTATAAAAGATCCTGATGGATGCGCACACAGCTATCTTATAGCGAAAAAAATATCATTATTGTTTCTCCTGTCCCAGCACTAGAAGCTGCCATGAAGGCAAGCATTCCTGACACTTTTTATTTATAACTCTGTTTATTGGCATTTTACAACATGACAATATCACAATTACATAGGTATAGTACACGTCACATTAGCACTGGCCAGTACCCTGATCGTGTGGCCCATCGTTGTCAGTGTGGTTTGTACCTTGCGCAGAAGGGCTCTGGTCTGGTGTGTCCATGGCATTTATTCTGAGTAGATAGCTTGTGAGCGGATCCCAGATGTCCCGGCGACGTGAGCGGGGAGGTAGCAATTCAGCATAAATATTATTTTGCTCCTGACTGTAAGTAAGATCTTTCAACCATTCCTTGAATTTGGGAGCTCTACTCCGACCCTATCGGCAGGCAATTCCATGCATTTCTATGAGTAAGCCAATCGCTAAGAATAGTTTGATGGAACCCTGATATCCCGGGAGGTATCCCAGTAGGCTCATTTCTGGTGTGAGTGTGAGTGGCACCGCGATCATGTCCCCCAAAGCGCTTCTCACTTCGGTCCAGTATTGTGCTATTGCCCCACACTCCCACGCCAGGTGTAGGAATCCCATGCCCTCCCGCCCACAGCAGTCGCATCTGCCGTTCTCACGGAGTTGTAGTCTGTGCAGTCTCACCGGGTTGTGATACACTCTATGTAGGAACTTAAAATATATAATGCAAAACCTGTTGCTAACGGTGATGCGTTCAGTTTGTTGGCAGCAATATCCCCAGGCCTCTTCTGTGATCTGGCGCCCCAATTCGTCTTCCCACTCCTGCTTTGCTTTCACAACAGTGGTAGTCCGAATCCCCATGGATGCCTTATAGATGCGGGCTACAGCATGTGACGTCCCCGTCCGCAGAAGGTGGTGCAATGGGAGTAGTGTGGGAGGTTCTTCCGGAAATGTGAGAGTAGCTGCCTTAGCAGCTTGTCGCAAGCAAATATATAAGAAGCGGTCCATGGTAGTGGGCGAATGATTTCCTAAGAATTTGGTTATGTTTTTGAACTGTTCCTGAGAATACATATCTCCCCAAGTATGTTTACCTAATCAGGTGAGCAAGCGCTTGCAAAATCCTTCCTGTGTAACGGGTAGGTTATGTTGGTCGAGCAAAGGGAGTAGTGGGGAATAGAGCATGGTGAATCGGATCTTTTGGCTATGGCGCGCCACGCAATGTTTGCGCAAGGCACAGTGGAACCCTCCCCCTAGCAGTTCTATCATCCACACCTAGGAAGCCTGAGAAAGACAATGGCGCCATTAGCCCCTGTTCTACGGTCAAATGTGTCATGAATGGCGGGGGCGGGGACGCGAGCCAATACGCAGCAAAGTGCGCCTGGGCGCTTAGAAAGTAGAGTTCGGGGTCTGGCGCCTCAAACCTACCCTGATCAAAGGGAAACGTTAGGGTTCGCTATTTGACCCAAGGTTGTTTCTCACCCCACGCAAGGTGGATGAGTTAGCTCCTTAAACGAGTAAAGAAAGGGCGCCCTGGGGAATAGGGGATGTTTGTGAATAGGTATAAAATGTTGGCATGACAATTATCTTCATTAAGGCTATTCGGCCTGCCAATGAGAGCGGTAGGGCAATCCACCTGTTAATCAAGTCTTCTACCCTAGCAAGGGCCACTCCGTAGTTTTCCCGTAGCAGTTCCTCCCTATCTCTGGTAACGGTTATTCCCAGATAGAGAACCTCGTCGTCACAACACAGCAGCGGGTATTCCATTGGGAATCGAACAGTACTATTTGTAAGTGCCATGACCTGGGACTTACCTCAGTTAATATTAATACCTGAGAATGCCCCAAATGTTATTATTTCCCGAATCATGGGATTTAGTCCGTCATCTGCGCAGAGCGATATTAACACCGGTCTCGTGGGGTAGTCGAGTGCATATGGTTTGTGGTGCTGTAGTATCATGGCGATTCAGAAAAGGGGGTGGTGATGAACCACCCCCTTTTGAAAGTAGTATCATGGCGGCCAGCGGTTCCATGGCTATTGAGAAGTGCAGGGGTGAGAGGGGGCTCTCTGGTGATAGCCAAAGTTGGGGAGCGATCCCCATTCAGGAGCAAGGAGGCACAAGGTTGGTGGTATAGTAATTTGATCCACATGAGGAACCCTGGGGGAACCCCATATGTGTCAGCACTGCCAGGAGATACTCCCACTCTAGAGAATCAAATGCTTTGAGGGCGTCTAGAAAGCCCGCCACCGCCTGTTCTTCTTGGTCCATGCCATGTAGTACAGCGAAAAGTGTCCGAAAGTTGTGTGATGTTGATCTACCGGGTATGAACCCTGCTTGATCAGGTCGAATTAGCCTATCCACTAAGAGTGTAAGTCTATTAGCCAACACTTTGGCCAGTATTTTAACATCACAGTTAATCAGTGAAAGTGGCCTATACGAGTCAGTGGAGTTGGGGGTTTCCCAGGCTTCAATAGTGACACGAACATTGCTTCCCTCATAGTGGGAGGGAGCGTTCACGTTTGGGCTGCCTCCTCATAGACTGCCTTTAGGAAGAGAGCCAAAGTATCTATATATGTTTTGCTGAATTCTATGCCAAGCCCGTCAGGACCCGGTGCTTTACCATTACTTATTTTCATTATTGAGTCTCGTATTTCATCCAGTTTTAGGTCGGCTGCCAGAAAATCTCTCTGTTCGTCGCTAAGCCAGGTCAATTCCACCTACCGTAGATATTTCGGGGTTTCCGCCTGTCGCGTTGCGCAGTATTTATACAGTGTACGGTAGTGTGCTGTGAAGACTCCCATATTGGCCACCGTGTCTCTATGTGGTTCCCCTTCCGTGTCGCGGATATTTAATATGTAGTTGGCCGTTCTAGGTGGTCGGGTGGTTTCGGAGAGTGCTTTGCCAGGGCGCTTTCCCTCCCCATATCGCCGCGTCGGGTGATATTTGCCTTGGAAGCGGCATTCCCTTTCCGCTTCAATTTGGTATTCTGTGAGCGTATCCTGTATCTGGGCCTGTATGGGGCATGCATGTGCACTTTGTGGATCCGCCTCCAGTTGCTTGATCTGGCGTTCTAGGCGTTGTAGTGTTGTGCGGATGTCCCTGAGGATTCCCCCCGCTTTGGCTATGTAGTGGCAGCGTACAGTGACTTTTAACACTTCCCATACTGTGGCTAGTGATGACACGGAATCTACATTAATTCTCAGAAACTCTTGCAGTATGTCCTCCAACTCAGACTGAAAGACTGCATCAAGGAGCGCCGCAGGGGATAGACCCCACTGCCTACCCCGGGGTGGCGATCCCGGAGGCATCATAGACATCAGCACCGGGGAATGGTCCGAGTAAGTGTGAGCTAAGTGGTGAGAAGTGAGTGTATGTAGGGCTATGTCCTAAGATACCAGCCATAGATCCAACCTAGACCAGGTATTGTGTCCTGCCGAATGAAACGTGCCCTCCCTCTGCGCTGGCTGATGATGGCGCCAGACATTCACTAAGCGGTTGTCAGTGACTATCTGCTAAAGCTGGCGCTGCGCCTTAGTGTAGTGATGCGGTAGTGGGTGGGATCGGTCCGCAGTTGGGTGTATGGTTAGGTTGAAGTCCCATCCCCATATGATGTGAGTCGAGCCAATGCTGACTATGCGGGCCCATAATGTAATGTAGTAGTCTTCGTCATCCACATTGGGCCCATAACAGCATACCAACATGACGGATGTTGACTCCAGGATCCCCCATGTAATGCAATATCTACCCTGTGGATCTAGCAGGGATCCCTCTTCCACATAAGGTACAGTTCTTTTTATAAGACTCACTGCTCCTCTGGAAAAAGCAGAGTACGAGGAGAAGTATCTATACGAGGCCCATCTGAAAGCGAATTGAGACTGTTTCAGGGGAGGGATATGCTTTTCCTGTAACATGGCTATACTAACGTGGTGCCTGTCCATGTAGGCCAGGACATGTTGACTCTTTCTGATGTCACCCAGCCCCCTAACATTCCAGGTGAGGAGGGTTATTTCTGTTTTAGCATCTTCCCTCGGCCTCTCACTTGGCATATCCAAATCTCTAATAGATGTGTGAGGACGTCTGTACTGTGCTGATTATTGTATGCTTGTGATGTTGACGCCATCTAAACAGTAGGACTGTAATGATAAATGCCAGGTTGTCAGTGTCTACCTGTCTACCCCCAGGATCCCCCCACCACGGCGGCCCCAACGGAAGAGCTACTTACCTTCGGTAACAATATATCTGGTAGAGACACAGTCTAGCCGCAGATTCCTTAACTTTGAATATCGCCCCAGGCGTCAGACTGGATCTGGAAAATCTTTTTTCCCCAGCAATACCTCTGCACACCAGGAGGCGGCGGCGCCCGGTTCCGTCCTGACATCGCCCACAGAAGTGACGTCAATGGAGCCATATAAGCCCCTCCTAGCGTGCTGACGTCCGTTTTCTACAGGAAACTTTTCAGCACCGCAACGCAGAGCCGTGCAAAAAACTGCGATAGCACAGGAACAGTATAGGCCCAACAGATTGCCAAGCCGTGCCTCACCTCGAGGGGGCAACGTCAGCGGCACAAAAGATATGACAAGCAAGGCACAGCTTGTCACCACAGAAGGGAAATTAAAAGAACAACAATATTGAAGCAACATGTTGCAAGACAAGGGACTCGAAGTGAACGACCACTAGAAAGTTCACCACACACACTACAGAGATTAAAGAACTGGAGCATCCACCCAACTGATTGCCAGAGAAGGGAGGAGGCATAGATGTGGGTGGTGGGAGGGAATTAAAAACAGAATAGCTCAACGCATGAGTAGCACAGCAGGGAAAAAAAAGAGAAGGTAGTAAAAAGTATAGCCCTGAACCTCCTTAAAACGGGGACGGAGGGGAGAGCCAAAAGGCTCGAAAGCTGCCAAAGGAAGGTGCAAGAGCACGCCACGAACCAAACACTAGGCCGGAGAGGAATACGAAGGGTCCCACAGAGAACAACACATCCTACCCCTGGAAGACCAAGGCCACCAAAAAGAGGGAGGTTAGGTGGAAAGAAACCATATGAAAAGGTCTTCCCAGAGTGGGGAGTATGGCTGGGCATTAAGGAATCTGCGGCTAGACTGTGTCTCTACCAAATATATTGTTACCGAAGGTAAGTAACTCTTCCATCTGATAGAGACATCTAGCCGCAGATTCCTTACCTTAGAATAGATACCAAAGCCATACCCCATAGGAGGAGGGTCTGAAAACAACCACCAAGTTCCAGGAGAACATATTTATCAAGAGGCTGACGAAAAAACAGTGGAAACCGCAATGCGAGGACAACAGGCATCAGACCCACGACCCACCTTAAGGAGCATGAACAAGGGATGGTAAAGACACCAAATCTGACGAGTGACGGTGTGAGACCTCTCTCTCCCAGACATAGACGAAAGGAAACAGAACTAAAAGTTCTGTGCCAACGTAAGAAACAATGCAGCGAGACCTTGAAAAAAGGATCCAGGCATCGGTCTCTATAACCCAAGAGGAACGAAGTACCAAGGATCAAAACAACATGACAACGGTAGAGCATACCTCCTGAACACACACCGAAGTGGAAGCCACAAGAAACGGGAGAGTCAGGAGACTGTCTGCCCAATAACCGGAGCCGCAGCATGAGGCCCGTGGATGGAAGAAAAAGCACTTTAATGTGTACTGCCTAGGATATATGACATCAGTGGAAGGGCCGAGCCCAGAGCCGTGTGCCAACAGAGACAGAGGAGCCACCATCTGAGCAAAAGCTCAGGAGGTAGGCATGTAGCCAAATGAATTAAAAGGCACCACTGTGAGTGGATAACCAGCAAGGCTATTAACACACAGAGGACACTATCCCGAAGGAAAGAGTTAGCAAGAATGTCTGACACGAAGGCAAAAAAAAACGTAGTATGCAAGCACCCCAACGGAGTGTAGAATCCATGATACACACACAAGAGACAGGAATGTCAACACGCGTACGTGGAGTGACTATATCCTAAATAGGGGAGTAATGCAAGTGGCACCACAGCACCGGTGTGCTGCATAACAGTTAAGAATGCAGGAAAAAAAACAGGCCCGAGGGGGGAAGAATCCTGGTCTCCCGTGAGACAGCGGAAACATAGACCACAAGACTGCCCATAAGGGATAGAAAGAAGGCACAGACAGAAGCCTGGCGCCAAAGCCTACACCACCCAAGACCAACACCGTCTACCAAAATGGAAAACGTCAAGAAGAATACACACACAGTAATGTCACCTAAAGAAGCACCTGTGCCATAATGGGAGTAAGAACTCACACCCAGAAAAACATCAGGGGTGGAGCACAGATCCAGAGGCAGAAAAGCATAGACCAGAGGCACTCCTTGAGAACTAGGAATATGCACAGGACAGGAAGGGACAAACCGGACCCGTGTCTTGCAAGAAGCAAGGAACCAGAGACAGTTCGAGGGAGGACCTGCCACCCCCAGGGGCGCATGTCCACCGATAGACAGGCAAAACGTGCACAGCGAGGTTGTAGGAATACGCCAAGGTGACAAAACCCCCTACAGAGGCGGGGATGTATTACGGACCAACCGTAGGCAGCCAATGGTAACCCTTGGAGAGAAACCAATCCTATGAAACTCACCAGAGGAGACAGCCTACAACTGTAGGAAGAGTCAGCTTGTGCCAAAGTTCCTGGGCAATGAAGAGTAGCAATAGGATTGCTAACAAATACCCCACATAGGGTAAGGCACAACCCTAAAAGAAGGGTCCATCTTGAGACGAGCTCGTAGGCAGAGGCTCAAAAGAAAGGTAAACACAGCTTAACCAGCTGTACCAGAATAAATAAACAACACGGCTGAGCAGCCACACACCCAGAACATCTGCGGCCCACGACGGGTAACCGAAAAGAGATACATATACAGAAGGCGCCTGACTGCCGAATCAGCATGGGTGTCAAAAAGAGTGACCCTAATAAATGGTATATCTTTTTAAGCCGCTCCTGAACATGCCCTGGGAATACGCCATCAAACAACCACGCGTGGCGGCGTATGGCAACCGACCTGGCCAGAGTATGACCCGCAGTGTCCGTGGTGTCCACGGCAGTCAGAATTGAAAAGTGCGCCATATCATGGCGATCACTGATTAGGCGGGTCAGATCGTCACAAGAGATCCCTGGCAAGAAGGGGAGGAGCCGTTCAACAGCATCCCAAAGGGAAAATGTAGCCCGCACAACGTGTTGAGGGACAAATGTAAATGTAAATGTAGCCGTACTTGTAAAGCGCACTGATACTCCTGAGTGTCCTGGCGCTGTACTCATACCGCTAGGGAACCCTTCCTGGTTTTCCCCATGAAATCTCCACTCCTGGGCATCCCCAGGGTGCAACCAGACATCCCTAGCGCTGTAGGGGGCCGTTGTGGAGACTAAGCAAGCTATTGCCCAGAGTTGCAGCGTGGGACTCATGCTTAGAGTAGGCACCGAGGCGAGAAATCAGGTCCGAGGAATTATGAGCCCAAGATCCGCCGAGACAGCCAAGGCAGGAATTGAACCCTGGTCCCGGGCCAGACCTCTGCATCAGGGTCTGCCGCTCTAACCATTGAGCCACACTTCTCCAAGAGTCCCAAGCTGGTGTATGCAAACACATTGCGGCCAAATGACTCCAACCAGCGAGACTCCCGAGTGGGAGGATGCAACGGAACAGGAGTCACAGAGAGAACTGCCTGAAGCACAAGTCCTCCAGCTCCAGGATGGAGGGTCAAACAGGCGGGGTCAGTGGGAGCCGGCTAACGTGCAGCAGCACGATCCACGTGGTCTCCTGAGGAGGGTGTGCCCACATTCAGAGAAGGATGTCAAACAATGCCTTCGCAGAAGGTAACAATGATTCCATGTTCCCCGCTCCCTGGTGGAGAATATCCAGCAAAGGCTCCGAAGGACTACAGACTGAGGGCGGCTCCACCCTGAAAATGTCTGCAGCCCTGCAAACAGCCCTGATGAAGGTCCACTAGCCTCCATGGCCCCGCGAGGCGGTGAAAGCAAGTTATCAGTAGGTGATGGACGCAAGCTAAACCGGCCACTTAATAGAGGTTCAGCAGCAGGATGAGTAGGCAAATGCTCCACTGGCGCCTGCTCTGGAGGGCAGTCAAATGACTCAGTGTGTGGTGAATCCACCGGGACCACATCCTCCACCACTAAAGCTGGAAACGGTATCGGTGTCGAGGCGACGCCAAGCCGGCGTCGGAGAACTTTGAAAAGGCCCCGACTGATGGAGTGGAGCAAGCGTCTGCGACCTCCGAAAAGGCCTCAAACGCCTGAGTCGAGCCGGTGACTTCCGAAAAGTTCTTGACCTCTTGAGTCAAGCCGGCGTCGGCGACCTCCGAAAAGGCCTCGACGACCTCCGAAAAGGTCTGGACTCCTCAAACCGAACCGGCAACCTCCGAAGAGGCCTCGACCCTTTGAATGGGCGACCACCGAAAAGGCCTCGAGCGAGTCGGCGACCTCTGAAGACCTCGACTCCTCGAGTCGGGCCGGCGTCGACCGCTAGGAGTCGGACTGGCTTAGACTCATCATTCCCCGAGGGGGAGAGAGAGTACGCCGAAGCGGTGTCATGCACCGTGCCGCAGCCACCTCTAGTGATGCGTCAGGGAGCCTCGGAAGGCTGTGCGGCAGCGCTATGGAAGGGCTAAATGTCGTTGGATGCCCCTCCGGGCCGTGTCTCGACGTTGCAGCGACTCTGGTGTTTGAGTCAGCGCACTCGGTTAGAGCCGAGGATAAACCCGCAGGCAGTGTCCCAACCTGAGTCCATACCCCCCCTATGGGGCCAGAGGCTTGCCAGGGAGGGGGGGAATGCTTACCTGCGGCAACTCTAGTGTCAGAGTCAGGGCACTCGGTTGGCGGTGAGGGTAAACCTGCCGGCAGTGTCCCATACTGAGTCCCTACCCCCCCTGTGGGGCCCGGAGGAGCGCCTGGGAGAGGGGGGGACAATGCTTACCTGAGGTAGGTGAATGGTAGGTGATGGTGCTAGGACCGACCCGCCGCGTGGCCGACTCTGCTGAAGAAGGAGACCTGCGTCACAAGGGGTCCGTTCAGGACATCTGGGAAGACAGCAGCTCCATGCGGCAAACGTCACACTTCACAAAGTTATGGTACTCTCCCAAGCACCATATACAGAGTTTGTGAGGGTGCATCACTAGCATCTGTCGCAAGCAGGACCGGCACGGTCGAAGCCCACAAAGGGCATCGAACACACTGTTCCTGGACGCGAAAGGGCATTGAAAAGGCCTGTAATAAACAATAACAGTGCTCACTTGGGAGGTCTTCGGCAGCTGGAGGGGGAGCGGCGGTGCCGCGCACATTCCCGGGCTCTGCTCGCACGGTGTGGGTCCAGTGCAAGGCAACAGGTGAGTGAGTCTGCTCTTCCTCGTTACTCTCTGCCGTGTGGTTTGTCACTGTTCTGCCAGGTAGGGTGCGCCAACCGGTGGGGGGGAGCGGCGGGGTCTGTGCACAGTGGTTAATCTTGCCCATGTGGAGTAGGCCATGATCCCCGGCCCCGCGTAGTCGCGGCAGGGAGCGGAATTGCGGCCGGCAGGCGAGATGGGCTCGGTGAGTATGACCTTATGGCTTCTGCGTTGCTCTCTGCCACGTCCCGCCAGGGAGGGCGCGGCGTGGTCAGTACGCAGTAGTAGGCCTCACGTGGAGTAGGACACGATCCCCAGCCCCGCGTAGCTGGGGCCCCCTCCGCGACGCCTCAGCAAATCCGGGATTTCTCCTCTCCAGTCCAGCCGGGCAGTTCACCCCACACTCGCAGCCTCGATCGCTCTGCCACAGGCGTCTGCAGAGGGTTGCTCGTACCGTTGATGGGTCCCGAGCTATGCAGCGGCTGCCTCTGACAAGGCTCTGGTGCCACAGTACGTTGTCTCAGTCCCAGCAGGGATCAGCTTTTGTCTGGCGCCTCTGTGCTCATCCGTGGCTCGCAAAAGTTTTCCTCTACCTCCCGCTGTGTTCCGGAATCAAATATCGCTGGTGATGGTGAAGATTTCACCCGGATGCAGATTAAATGGTGGATATTACGTCCTGGGCAGACAGAGCCTCGCTAGTGTGCGGCCATCTTGTCTGCCTGCCCCCTACTGTCTAAAGCATTCCTAATACTTGCACCCTAAACCCAATATGGGTACAGTGGGCCTCTTCTTTAAGTGCAGTGAATGTAAAGTTTCAGTATGATCCCTCGCTTCATACACAACCTTTTTTCAAATATGAACAAGATGTTACTTTGACTCCAGCCACTTTATCCATTGAGTCTTACTAAAGCATATTCTATATGGGTGGCCCTGCCCAACCTGTGGAAGGAACAAAATACAAATACTACACAGCCTACACTACAGTACAATGTGTAGTAGAGGATGGAGAGTTCATCCCATAGCGCACCCACACTAAACCTTAAGGTGGCAGTACTGCACAACATGCAGAATTACATGCCTTGGGTTGCAAAAGGCTGACTCGTCACTCAGACTCATCCTTTTGTGTGCAAGGTTCCAATGTTGATTTACGGCATTGGCGGTATAATGGATTCAAAGGGAAAAACAATAGAAAATAAACAGCTTTAGGGAAAAGTAGCTGTATTTCAAATTAAGCTCACAAAGTTATGGTACTCTCCCAAGCACCATATACAGAGTTTGTGAGGGTGCATCACTAGCATCTGTCGCAAGCAGGACCGGCACGGTCGAAGCCCACAAAGGGCATCGAACACACTGTTCCTGGACGCGAAAGGGCATTGAAAAGGCCTGTAATAAACAATAACAGTGCTCACTTGGGAGGTCTTCGGCAGCTGGAGGGGGAGCGGCGGTGCCGCGCACATTCCCGGGCTCTGCTCGCACGGTGTGGGTCCAGTGCAAGGCAACAGGTGAGTGAGTCTGCTCTTCCTCGTTACTCTCTGCCGTGTGGTTTGTCACTGTTCTGCCAGGTAGGGTGCGCCAACCGGTGGGGGGGAGAGGCGGGGTCTGTGCACAGTGGTTAATCTTGCCCATGTGGAGTAGGCCATGATCCCCGGCCCCGCGTAGTCGCGGCAGGGAGCGGAATTGCGGCCGGCAGGCGAGATGGGCTCGGTGAGTATGACCTTATGGCTTCTGCGTTGCTCTCTGCCACGTCCCGCCAGGGAGGGCGCGGCGTGGTCAGTACGCAGTAGTAGGCCTCACGTGGAGTAGGACACGATCCCCAGCCCCGCGTAGCTGGGGCCCCCTCCGCGACGCCTCAGCAAATCCGGGATTTCTCCTCTCTCCAGTCCAGCCGGGCAGTTCACCCCACACTCGCAGCCTCGATCGCTCTGCCACAGGCGTCTGCAGAGGGTTGCTCGTACCGTTGATGGGTCCCGAGCTATGCAGCGGCTGCCTCTGACAAGGCTCTGGTGCCACAGTACGTTGTCTCAGTCCCAGCAGGGATCAGCTTGTGTCTGGCGCCTCTGTGCTCGTCCGTGGCTCGCAAAAGTTTTCCTCTACCTCCCGCTGTGTTCCGGAATCAAATATCGCTGGTGATGGTGAAGATTTTACCCGGATGCAGATTAAATGGTGGATATTACGTCCTGGGCAGACAGAGCCTCGCTAGTGTGCGGCCATCTTGTCTGCCTGCCCCCTACTGTCTAAAGCATTCCTAATACTTGCACCCTAAACCCAATATGGGTACAGTGGGCCTCTTCTTTAAGTGCAGTGAATGTAAAGTTTCAGTATGATCCCTCGCTTCATACACAACCTTTTTTCAAATATGAACAAGATGTTACTTTGACTCCAGCCACTTTATCCATTGAGTCTTACTAAAGCATATTCTATATGGGTGGCCCTGCCCAACCTGTGGAAGGAACAAAATACAAATACTACACAGCCTACACTACAGTACAATGTGTAGTAGAGGATGGAGAGTTCATCCCATAGCGCACCCACACTAAACCTTAAGGTGGCAGTACTGCACAACATGCAGAATTACATGCATTGGGTTGCAAAAGGCTGACTCGTCACTCAGACTCATCCTTTTGTGTGCAAGGTTCCAATGTTGATTTACGGCATTGGCGGTATAATGGATTCAAAGGGAAAAACAATAGAAAATAAACAGCTTTAGGGAAAAGTAGCTGTATTTCAAATTAAGCTCTCATTGGTTCATTTGAGGCAACTTTGGGTCATCAGCGTGACGCCAAAGGGAACTGTGCAGCTAACCCAGAGGCATAGGCTGCAATTCTGACTGTTAGAGTAACAGTCCTAACTAGAACTTAAACAAAGATTGACACAGATATCTTAACCGCCATAAATGCAACTAAGCAAGGTGGAAAACGTTTACAAGTTTTCGTTCCAAACACTGCTACACCTTTACTTCAGATTACATTCCGGAAGTCACAATACTAGGTGTGGGAGAAAGAAAAATACCTAAAAGTCTGTTTAGAATAGACATAATCAAAGAAGCCCATGAGGAGTTGGCATCTGCTAATGCAGGAATTAATGCAACCGCAGTAATGCTAAAGCAAAGCTACTGGTGGCTTAGTTTATGCAAACTGACTAGAGGTTATGTTAGGCAGTGTGATATTTGTCAGCAGATTAAATCTTCCACTGTCAAAAGACCCACCCCAACTCATGATTTCAAATATTCCATTGCAGGTGATTTATCTGGACCACATCGGTCCCCTCCACTCAACCAACCGATATAAGTACATATTTGTTGCAATTGATTCATGTTCTCAATTCCTATGGGTTTGTCCACACAGAAATGCAAGTGTTTCAGCAGTAGTACAGGATTTGGATGCCTGGTAGTGATTAGGGAAGTTCGTTCAGTTCATTTACATACCGGTCCTACATTCGGCTGTAACGCTTATAGAAATTCAATGTTTTCTCAGGGAGTGTGTCTGCAATTCAACACCTAGTTAAAAGCTAAATCAAACGGCATTGTAGAATGTGCTAACGGCATGAGTAAACAAGCTTTAACTGCTAGGGTGCTAAGTTCAGGTATTAGTTGGTACCACAATCGTATTGAGTTAGAGCATTAAGGGCCATATTTATCAAGCAAAATTGCATTCGCAAACGCCGAAATTCGCAGAATTTCGGCGTTTGCAAATGCAATTTTGCCATATGGTATGTATTAAGGCAAAATAAGGAATCGCTAAATTTGTGATTCCTTATTTTGCGATTGCATTTAAGGAATTGCTAATTTTGCTATTCCTTAAATGCAATGTAAGAAGCACCAAAAAAGTGCAATTTGGCCTTAAGGAATCGCAATTTACCACCAACTTCAAGTTGGTGGTAATTTGCAATTTCTTTGAAAAATTCACTTTTTTGCATTTTTCAAAGTGCAATGTGAAGCACACGTGCACCCATGCTTATTTCAGGGGTGCAACAGGGTATCCTTTTGACTCCCCTGCATCCTTGAAATTTTATTCTCAATTTGCGATTCGCTAATTGCTAATCGCAAAATTAGAATGTCTTCCCAGTCATTCCTATGGGCCTCTAGGCCCATAGGAATGAATGGGGAGGTACTCCTTAATTGTGAATCGCAATTTGCGATTCGCAATTAAGGAATATGTAGGATTCGCAAACTTTTTTGCACATCCTACATACATAGCATTTTGCGATTCTCAAATACCGATTCGCAAAAAAACGCTATTTGAGAATCGCAAAATGACTTTTTGATACATATGGCCCTAAATAACTTGGCAGAAAAAGATACATTTGACTTTGAGAAATGTTTGAATGTTTTGCAGAGTATCCAAGAAGTCAGAGACAAGCTGTCCCACACAAATCACGCTGACGTCATCTGTGAAAAGGAAGTTATCACTGCTGCCAACGGTTAGGTTCCTAAAATTGGAGACCTAGTTCAGCAAAAAAAAACACAACAATCAAGCTTTTGAACCATCCTACAGACCCCCCATCCTTTGTCTGGCCCAAGGAGAAACAAACTGATGTATATCGACCACGTTAAAAAACATTATGTAGACCATCCTCTACAGCCGACCGTCAAGGACACCAAGAAGGATTCGGATTAGTGCCTCAAAGCCTCCCCCAACTCTAAATACCTTGCCCCCTGAACAAAGTAGTAACATTATTCCTGGCTCGAGTTCTCAGCCAGGGATTTTGAGGCTAAGACTCTATGAAGAACACTGAGTGCAACAAACACAGCTGATGCTGCCAATATGACATGGCTATTATCCAACGCAATTCTATGGTTTACTATGAAAATCCACTTGACCGTACATCATTTGAACAGGTTCCCTTTCGCCAGCTGAGCGAGACCAGTGACATTGAAAATGACTGGTTATTTCATAAGAGATTTTTCAACCCCTTCTACAATCACTCACTGCCTGGGACAGCTTCACACTTGTCAATGGTTTAGTGACAAGTATTTGATTCTTCGCTAGTCATTTGCCTGGATCATTTTGGGAACTTTTCTTTTCATTTTGTCGTTGTCAAGATACTCATCGTTCTATTGCTATTTAACGGGCATTTTGTCCCTGCAGGAACATTTGCCCTACATGTGGTTAGTGAACTACAACCACACTTCTCACAGAACTTGAAGAGCTCTCTAACCTGTTAACATTACAGCTTATCCTGTACTTGGGGCATAGCACTGGAAAAGGTTGCATATCAGATTCTCTGAAGAGTCACCCCATACTTTTTGCCTTCCTCCTCTTTTTCTAACCTCGTTTTTGGTGGTTTTAGGACTCTCAGCATGTTAGACCTAGGCGGAGATCGCAGAGTTTCATTACGTGAAATTCCGCTGAGTTAATGGAAAATCTGCCAAATTCTGCAGAGTTCCATGAAACCCATTTGCACTGGTGCTTATTAGTAAAATATTGTGTAGTGCCGCCATTCTAGTCCACAAGATGGCAGCAATACCTCAAGTTTACTGTGACACTAGGATTCCTCTATCTACAGAAGTTCCGCTTGGCGTGCACTATGGTTATTTTAAACTAGATTCGAATACGCTGCCAAAGCTGTGCCTGCAGTGCGCTATGATTATTTTAAACAAGGTGCGAATACGCTGCCATTAGAAATGTGTGTGTATTTTCAGTGTAGGTGACCACTGGGGAAGGGATTGACTTCCTACATTTTAGGTAACAAGGAAATCAGAAAGAAAGGACTCTTCTGAAGCAAATTTACATTGGAGCCTAAATGCAACTTTTCTTTCTGTAGTTTCATTTAATGTACAAATTAAAAAAGAACAGAATTGAAAGATATAATACGAGGGAGAAAAGAGGATTATGTGTGAGAGGTGGTGAGAAGGGAGGAAAGAGGAAGAAGAGTGAAGGTGGAGGGAAGAGGATTAAGTGTGAAGGGTGATGAGGAGGGAGGGAAGAGGGAGAAGAGTGAGTGACCCAGGGACAGAGGGAAAGGGCCGGGTGTTCCTCACAGCTCACTCACCTTCTCCGCCAGTGCTCGGCTGGGAATCTGGTGATGTCCACAGAGGGCAAGCCCTCAGAGGCCTGCACAGAGCACCCCTCGGCTCTGAGGCCCGGGAGTGAGGGCTGGGTGTCCCTCACAGTTCATTGACCTCCTCAGGTCAGTGAGCTGGTGATGTCCGCAGACGGAGACCCTCAGAGGCCTGCACAGAGCATTCCTTGACTCACCACCATGAGAGAGGATCAAGGCAGGAGGCTTAACCACACACTTTTATTACTGACGCCGCTGCACACATTAGCAGCACAAGTGGGACTTGCGACTCCCAAACTAAAAAAATTAAACTACCACCTAATGCGCCAGAGCATTTTGGAGTGGCGCTTGCAGTGCCGGCTTCAACACTGGTTGCACCCTGTGCGACAATGTTTGTTGGCGCCCCCCCAATGACCACCTCTGCCACGAATTCCCTCACTAGCGCCCTTTAACAGTGCCCCAAGTCTCCATACCACCATCTCTCAGATTAATTTAGGGGCATATCATCAAGGTGGAGCAATAAAATGATCGCCGCTTTTGCGTCTTTTTTCAGGCAAAAAGCGGCGATAATTTTATCGCCTTATCAGCAAAGGCATGTTATCGCGTGTTTTGCTGACGTAGCGCTTGTCACATCAACGCCCAGCTTTGCATCGCTAATGAGATGCAAAGTGGGCGTAACACACAGATATTCACTGGAAAATGTTGCTAAGCGACATTACTCTTATAATCAATCTGCACGCTAACCTGTGCAGCGATAATAAAAGGTGCGCTAACCACGCTCATCGCAGGTTTCTTTACGCCTGCTTTTCTTTTGACTAAACCATGTTAGCCTATGGGTGGTGGATTATAGGGCTGAGACCACCCAGCCCTATCACCAAGGTATCGCCTGTCGCTGTGCGATTATCGCTGGATTCCCAGCGATAATCGCACATTTTGTAGCTATCGCTGGTATTTTTTATCATTTTTGAGATAAGCGCTGCTGATAGCGCGCCATCTCAGCGATAAAATACAGCGATAGCATGCGATAATTATCCTAGCGCTAAGTGCACCTAGAGATAATCATCGCCCCCTCTTGATGATATGTCCCTTAGTTATATAGCAGCACTCATAACAGTGTAAGGTGTCAGAGGACTTTACATCACACACACATCGCACAGAGACAATCATATGAGTGTAAATCAGTGTATGCGAAATGTTACATCAGCCAGGAATACAAAGTGCAGGAGTCCCATGTCCATGATACTGGTAGGCAAAATAGTTTAAGAGTCCTTATTCTGGTAAAGCAAAAAATCAGGATATAAAACGTAACACCATTGTCAGGTGTTCTTTCTTCAATAATAAGAATTGTTTTCTACCCAAATGAACCCTTTTGGGAAGATTAGGATATTGAAAGACTGGGAAAAAACATGTAGATCTAACATATGCAGATTGCATGCAGCTCTTTGAGGACAGTTAATAGCTCAATGTTCTATATGATGATTTGGACTTATTAACTACAAGTAACAAAAGGATCCCTCTTGCAGAAGCAATAACTCACTGACCTATTTACATTATATGCACTTTGTGATCTGCATGGTACACGTTCTTAGCAGCAGGCGTTCTAACCTTGTGCGCTACCTTACAATGAGTCAAAACTTCCACTAGACAAACCTCCTGTCTCTTTCCAGGAAGACGATTAATCAGCGGAGTTAGCTTGACATTTTAATTGATGGCAGGAACGCGGCAGTAGGTGTTTTAAAAATGATAATATACTCGCAAAAATGACGCCCCTACCCCAAGTCAGCACCCGGTGTGTTGGCACCCATCGCACCGCCCTAGAGCCGGCCCTGGGCACTTGTAGAAAAGGTCTTGAATGTTCCGCCTCTTCAAATAATGAAATGGATGGGCGTATCGCCCGGTTGTAGAGTAACAAATAGGCTTATATTAACAAATACATTATATATCAAATGCAATTATAATTATGGGAAGGTGGAAATACTCATTCATGCATGTTTTTGGGAATATCATCCAAGAGTCGTTAATTCTGGACCAATTCCAGTATGTTGTTTTCACGTTGGTTCACCTGGATCTATGGTGTCACTATCAACCTTGTAATACTGATTGGGCCAGCGGGAACTATCAGGGCTTTAAGATGATTCCTTGGTGTCTCACCTCTTTCTTTTCTAATAATAAGGAATAGAGGAATGAAAGGCTGAGTAACTGGTCAAGTGGAGGATAAGCGATGTTGTTATAGGTAACTGAATACTGACGTGATCAATGGCTTTAGTGATGGGCAGCATAGGATGCATACATAGGTACGGCAGGACACTGTAATGATTGATGAATGCAGTGCCTTGGCGTGGGACAAAAGTACGAGTGTCTGGATGATTATATGGTACTGTAGCGTTTGTAAAGGAGTTTCGTACTCGACTCCTCTGCATGCTTTCTGGGTGGTCGAGTAAGTAGCCTCTCTATTTATTGTGCATCCTGTGAGCGCGTGCGGTAAACTCCGCTCCGCCGGTGGTTCATCTTTTTTTACAGAATGTCGCGATCCAAGCAGAGTACTGAGTGCCAAAACTCTGTGAACTCTGCCAGTAGCGAGGAGTTTACTGTCCACCCTTACATTTTACCATAACTAACCCGTGCTAAAGTGCATGTGCTCTCTCCTCTAAAGATGATAACAATGGTTTACAACAAATTGGCATATGTAATTCACTTATAAGTCCCTAGTAAAGCGCCCTACATGTGCCCAGGACTTGGAAATTAAAGGTCACAGCAGGGCTTTGTGTATTCCCTCTAGACAACCAGACACAAAGAGAGCTGAGGTGTGTCTTGATGAGCCTTCCTGGCTGATAGGAGGATGGAGCTGGGCACAGCCTCACGCTTACACCATAATAGGCTAGGACTTGTCTGTGAGAAGTTGGCCTGGCATATGCTGTCCACTAGTTATAGTGGGCACCTTGCACCAGTCCAAACAACCCTTATTGTTGATAGGTTTAAAGACAACCTTTATTGAAAGCTATCCTACTGGTAGCTATGGAGAGAAGCCTTCAGGCTAAGTCATGAAGGTGTGTAAAGCAGCTTGCTTTACCAGATTATAACCTCTTGAATGTCTAAATGAAAAGAGATCCACAAAAGGTATATATAAAATATATGTATTTATTACTAAACACTCTCTAGTAATCTCTTTATGAGATTACAGAGCAAGGTACACAATTTAAACACAATAGCACTTCAGTAAATTGCATAATACACAATGGGCCCCAGGGGGAGACCATATATTAAGAAAGTGGTATAAGAACCACGACTTGACTAGACACAGTGCCTAGAGCACGTAGAATCGCTGGGACCCCAAGGAACCACAGGTAGTGACACAGGGGACCCACGGGGGACGTGTGCAGTGTGAGAACACAGCCGCAAACTCTGTTAGTTTCTATGGGGAAAGTAGCGGTTGGAATTTTAAAGTTAAAGGACACTTAGGAGAGGACTTTGAGCAAACTTCTTTAGACCTAAGGGGTTTTAGGGCCAACACCCATGGGAGCACCGGAGTACTCGAGTTACCTCACCCAAGGAAGCCAGGTGCATAGGTGTCAAATGGTGTTGGGAATCGTCATTGATTTCAATGGCGATCTGCTGCAAAGTGCTGCTGCCGTAAAGAAGGAAAGTGTCCGGTGTGATCCAAGCCTGGATCGAAGATGTGAAGAACCTGAAAGCAGAGGGGACAGAGTCTGGGTCACTTGCCAGTGACCAGGGGCACGGTATACGAATGCCCACCGGTGTCGGGTGCTTCAGGAGCGAAGAGGTGAAGCTTGACTCTGCAGCCACGAGGACCAGGACCTGGATTCGAGATGTCGAATGCTGTGGCGTCGGTGCTCGGATTGAACACAACAAGCCTTGGCAACAGCAACCCACGCAGGAAGAGAAAAGATGCTTCGGTGAGGACAAGCAAGGTCCAGGCGATGGAGAGTCAGGGCACGTCTGGAGCAACCAGGGAAGCCCAAGGAAAGTTAAAGTTGCCTTCTCAGGGACCCACAGGTCAATGGACCAGGGATTGCGAAGGTACCTTGAGAGAAGACACAAAGGGGCAGCTCTTGGAACACTCGTTGAGTGTAGGCCGGCAATCTTCGGTGGAATTGCTGCTCGGGGTCTGGGCTACAATTAACCCAATGCACAGCCTCAAGGATTATCGAGAAGCATAGACACTTGCAAATGTGCATGGTGTCCAGGGGTTCCAGTTCCATGGTAACCACGAGGGCTACTGGTCTAAGCGTTGCTGGGGACTTGGGTGAGCCTCTGGGAAGTCTGGGAACCCACCTCCTGTGTTTCAAATACTTCGGAGTCCGGCGGGAGCTTCGGAGATGCAAACCGGTCAGATTCGTCTTTGGTGCCTGCCACGCAGGAGAGTAACTCCTTTACGCCAATGGAGATCCTTCAGTCATCTAGCGCCTTGTAGATTGTCAAAGTTCCAGGATTCAGTATTAGAGTTTCGTCCATGTAAATCTAAAGTCCTGTAGTCAGGGGTTCCTACTTTATACCCAAGGAAGGGGTGGGACAAACTCTGGGGGACCCACCTATGGGAGGGGTTGGAAAGAGGGTTGGCTACACCCATTTTCTTTGTTCAATTTCGCACTAGAGCAGGGCTGGTAGCGGTTTGAACTGGGATATGCACAGGGACACCAAATGTGCTCCCAGTGTAGACTTCAAAGCACTCTTGGAGTGAACCCACCCAGCCCCAATACACTAAAGCCTGTCTGGGAGGTGTGACACCTCCCTGTGACAGGGAACCTACTGTCCAGGTCTCCCCTTCCGGAGTTTCGTTCAGCAGCAGGAGGCCAGACTTGTGTCTGTGGCTGTGGCATCCATTTTGTGATGCCAGGGTTCTGTTAAGCTGGTACCGGGTGTACCGGTATGGCCGTGTTTCTCCCTCTAGGAGGGTGAAATCATACATCTGTCGCCAGTACTGGCGGGGAGGTATGATTGCAAGGTGTTTGACACCAAACACGACTTGTTTCCTTGCAGGCATCCCAAAGTTAGCATTTACCCTTAGGTTATAATGCACTTAAGAGTATATGGTCTGGCTGCATCACAGAACAACCCCGGAGAATAGAGTCCGAAGGCTGCAGAGGGGCCTGCTCATGCATGTGCACCCTCTCACACAAAACCCAGCACCCTGCCTTCAGGATTGATAAGGCCTGCCATAGGGGTGACTGATAGGTTTATATCTGTAGTGATATAAGGTAGATATAGGGAACCAATATCTAAGTAAGGGGTGCATTCACCACCTTACACAGGCTGCTGTAGCAAACCTGTTGTGTCATTTTGGAAGGCTGCCCAGGGGTGGCATAATACATGCTTCAGCCACTGGTAGGCCTCTGGGGTACCTATGCCCTTGGTACCTAGTGTACCATATACTAGGGACTCATAAGGGTAATCCAGTAACCAAACTGGAGTGTACCTAAAGTACATGGAATTATTTTTGAGAGAAAGCAGCTAGGCTGGGGTCCTGGATAGCAGGGCCCCAGCCAGACTAAAGTCGAAATACAGTGAAACATCAGCAAAAAGTGGGGGTAACTAAAAGAATCAGATCCTATTCTCCTACATTATTCCCATTCAAGGGGCTGCATACCCCCTGTAGTAGATCTGGAGCCAAGGCAGGAAGGGAGGGTCACTCTGCACTTCAAAGCTTTCTTTGAAGTCTACCCCACTTCAAAGGCACAACTAGGGTATAAGTACTAGACCTCTGACACCATAACTTCTGGACCTGTGACCACTCTGCCAAGAAGAACTGCTGTGCTGCCAAAAGGACTGCCACTCTGTTGAATTGCTACTTTGCTGGACTATTGCCTTGCTGAGCTGCCCTGCTGCCTGTTATTCTCCTGCCTAGGTGAAAAGGACTGGACCTGCATCACTTTGAACCCAGACTCGCACAAAGGGCTTGCTGGCTAGCCTCCTGTTCTAAGTCTCAGGGATATCAAAGATCTCAACAACCCCAATCTGCATCTGGACTGTACAAACTGTGAGTCTGCCCTGCTGAGTGGTGACACCACCGCCCATGATCCTTGGAAGCGAGCCCCAAGGTGAAACCACACCCAGAACCCAAGCATCCTCATCGGAAATGGAGCATCTTTGCCTTTGTATGAGTCTGAGACAGCGCATCCTCGCCTTCGCATTGGGAGGACCCGGTGTATCACCTTCAGAACCAGCAAATCGTGTTCACAATCAAGGCATTACCTACTGCGGGAGCAGCAGCTGCGCTTCGCATTCGGTTCTATTGCTTCACACTCAGAATCAACGCATCGCCGCAGCTGCGTGGAGAACATTTTATTACCTTTGTTTTGGGATTTTGCATTATCCGCATAATGATAAAGGAGCACTTGAGATGACAAGGTACATAAAATCATTATACCCACATCCAGTGTCAGAGCTAACAAATTTCCATAGGTCAGGAAAGTACATTACAATAATGATTACCAGATAGTAAATCATACATGCACTCTGCCCCATAAATGACATGCCTGGAGCCCAAATCCTCAGGAGTGGCTCCTCCCTTAGAGCTGAGGAGCGGCACCCTACTGACTAAAATGTCCCTAGAAAATCCCCAGAGATAAAAAATAAAATGGTAATAAAGTTAATTTATTACCATTTTATTTTTCACCAACACATCCGGAACCGAGCGCCAGGGTGGGGCCATTGCTGTTGAGTGGCAGCAGCAATGGAGTGGTGGGCTGTGCATTTAAATTTGTCACTTTGGACAGTTGTCCTGCAACGGCCAGTAAGATAAGTTTAAATCTCTCTAACACAGCTGTCTTAGACAGCTGGGTTGAGAGCAAGCACAGGGCTCCAGTGCCCTTAAGACTGCTGAGAAAGGCCACTTCCTCCAATCCTGGTCTTTCTCTCACGCTGGTTAACATGAGAGCAGCGCCAGGATTACTGGTAAGGGGAGTTGCCTGGAGCCTGGATCAGAGAAGAAGAACACTAGAGCAAAGAGGTCATGTCATGCAGCAAGCAAGGTAAGTGTCTATTTATTTTATTTATCTTAGTAGTATTGAGAGTGTTTAATCCTGGTCTCTCCCATGGCCATTTCTCTCATAGTCTCAGGGTGCAGGGTGGTACAGTGTTTCCCCAGGTCTCTCCCCTGTTTACTCCCACTACGTATCTTGGTACC
This sequence comes from Lissotriton helveticus, assembly GCF_964261635.1. Lineage (NCBI taxonomy): Eukaryota > Metazoa > Chordata > Amphibia > Caudata > Salamandridae > Lissotriton > Lissotriton helveticus. Next base: position 1,305,950,123 of record NC_136065.1, on the reverse strand, counting down.
GAGCGGGAGAGTGTTTCCCCGGGTCGCTCTCTCCCCTGGCTCCGCCCTCTGTCTCTTGGTGCTGCCCTCTCTGTTGTTTCCCTGGCCTCCCTGCTCCCGGTTTCTGGGAGTAGTGTGACTGTGCAGCGCCTTGAAGACCGTGAGAGCACATACAGAAGGAGCAGCAATTCACTGCAGCTCTCTGAGGCTCCGTAGCTCGCATAACGCAGAAGCTAATTCCATTAAGTCTGTGATGCCCAGAGGGAACATTTAAACCTACCCTGCTCGGTGGACAAAGGCCGCTTTAGCTCATTGAAGGTTGCACTGAGCATGGAGCACAGGCCGCTGCAGCTCCTTGAAGCTGCCTAAAGCAAGGAGCACAGCTGCTGAAGCTCACTGAAGCCCTTGCTGCCTATACAACATACACCACTGCAGTTTCTTGAAGTCCTTCCGGGCTAGAGAGCACAAGCCCCTTGAACCTTGCGCCAAGCAGTGAGCAGAAGCCGCTGAAGCTCCTTGAAGTGCTTGCTTCCTAGAGAGCAAAAACCAAGCAGGTCCTTAAAGCCTGTGCTGCAGAAAGAGTAAAGGCTGCTGTGGCACTCTGAAGATCGTCCTGCCTAGAGAGCACAGGCGGTACAGGTCATTCAAGCCCATGTTGACTTGAGGACAAAGACTGCACAGTTCCTTGAAGGCTGCGCAACTGTGGCTGCCAGGGGCCCACGCAGGGGGCCCCTATTAGAGGGTGCCGCCTTAATGCCACAAGATGGCACACAACTACCCCCTAGTGTTTGGGACCCTCCATGGGTCGGCGCGCCCTGCATCATCTCCGGTGCGCCTGTGGGCGGGGAACCAGGTATATTTACCTACCTCCTCCACCCACCTGGCGTTCTCTTTGTGTCAAGCTTCGGGGCATTGGTTTTCCGCCACTGAGATAATTTGCTTGGGGTTTCCAGGCATGCGTTGGCACAGCTTGCAGAAGAAGCTGCGGCACAGACTAGTGGAGGTGACTCCACTCCGAACATTCTGGTCATACACTTGGGAGGCAATGATTTGACTTTCCTGGTAGGAAGTCCCTGCTGCAAGAGAAGAAATCCTCCATGTGTAAGTTAAGTAACCTATTGGGGTCATGCACATGAAAGTAGTCAGATATTACCCCACGTTTAGTGTGGCAGGGGGCCCGGTCAGGGGAGGCCATGGAAACCTCACGCAGGAGAGTTAACAGGGCCATGCGCAAATTTACCAAACAGAGGGGTTTTGGTTTCATTAGGCATGGGCTGTTGCATGCCAAGTCCACGGGGTGCTTTGAGGAGGATGGGGTCCACCTGTCTAGAGTAGGCATAGAAGCTAGATGTTCATGTCTGAGAGAAAAACAAATTTTTTTTATGAAGACCCTCACCCACCAACCTAGTTGGTGGCACGCTTCATCATCGGGTCCCACCTAAGGTGCAGAGTGCACCTCGGGTGTGCTTCAATGCATGAATACAGCGGAGCGGGCTTTTGTGCAGTGAGAGTGCAGTGAAGTGAATGGGTGTAGATTAAAAACTGTCCAATGGGTCCAGAGCAGTTAAGGACATTTAATTGCAGGCCCTTGGGAGCATTCAAACAAAACGGCGGATATATGTAGAGGTTAGGTTATGTCTCCTATATCCTATGAGGTCTACATGTTTCAGCCAGCTTAGAAGGTGTGCTGGCTTTCTTCAGGACCTATGTGTGTGGTGAAATAGTGGTGGTCAAGTGTAGCTTGTTGGACCAATATGTTTCGCATGTGCTAAGATGCGTTTATTGAGAGAGGAGGTTTTCCTCAGGATGCTCAATTGTTTTGGTTTGATATGTACTTATGAACCAGGGGAAGTGGACTAGTCCTCATTTTTCCTTCCTCACTCGCTTGGTTATATTATTAGAGTAGGCATGGACCTGTTCCTGTTGGACCTGGGCGACGCCCTGGAATCAGCAGGTTGTAAGTAGGAATGCCTGCCTTGGTAGGGGGCCCTGGGTGTGACGGGGCCACACCCAGAGCTGTGGCAGACGTACAGCGTGATCCAGAGGCTGAATGGTACACAGGGGTACTCTCTTCAGGAGCACAACAAGGGTGCAAATGCCAAATAGTCCCAGGAAGTCCTTATGCCAGGACCCTGGAGGAACGACAGCACCCCGTTAGTCCTACGGGCAGTTGTAAACCTGAGCAACCGCGGCCTTACCTGGATACGGTACGCCCCCTCAGGTGGCATGAGTAAATAGGTGGACTGGCGGTCCACAGGTGATAAGGGGTACCCCTTAAAATTGGTGAGCACCAATTGGTTAAGGCCACGGTGCAACTTGGCTCTTCAGGTGGGCAGGGCAGCTTAGGTGTGTCTCTGCTGCCTACCCTTGGATCTCTCGTAAGTTGACCCACCATGTTAGCATATTTCATTATGCAAATAATACTGCAGCAATGTTTCTCCACGAACAAGATGTCTGGTGTGTTTATTTATCGAGAGATTGCTGTATTTGGGGGTGGGTGGGGTCGCAGGCACCATCTACAGTAAGTCACACCACCACACATTCTTAGCCCTCCGTAAAATGAGCAGTTGCGGCCAGCACAGGTAAGAGCGGTGAGGCGGGGCAGGCTGGGGGTTGAGGAAGGTGACTTATGACAGGATAAGTTAAATTAAATAAAATAAAAAGCAAAGCTCTTTCCTTGCGCTAGGGGCATCGTTGAAGCGGCAAGCGCAAGGTAAGTGGTTTTATTTTTTTAACATTTCATTTAACTTATCTCGTCGTATGCCGACCTCCTGGACTTCCACCCTACCCAGCCCCCCATTTTTTACCTGTGCACTGCCACTGAAAATGAGGCGTTACCGTGGGCTAGCCAATCAAGATGTGTACACCAAGTGTATGAATCGTATACATGCTGGTACGTAGCTCTGTGGGTGTGGGCATGGTATGTAACCTGCTACAGAGACAAGCCATCTACTGCAACATATCTGAGTAAAGGGGCTTTTAGTAAGTCATTGTGAGAAGTCCTACGTTTTCATGCAGGAGAATGTCATGACACACAGACCTAAACGCACACGCATTCACACACTCTGTCCATAAAAAAGACATCATTTAAATGGGTCATGTAACAAAATATTGTGTCTACCCACCTCATCAAACTACCTATCACATACCTCACACTTACCACTGTCCATTAGGCCTCCCTCAGGCACCTTGTCTGTCGTGTACAGTCTCACAAGCCATATCCCAGCACTACTGCAGGGAAACCTTAAGCTACCCCCATTTCACTGAAAAAAACACATCCATTTATATTTGGGCCCTGCATGTCGTTGTACCTCAATGACATGCCCAATAGAAGTCGAAGGGAGCCCTTGCAGTCCCAAAACAGCCAATACACACCCCACACTAAAGGACAGGCATCAGTCAACAATGAATGCTGTCTGCAGTAAGAGGCTATCCACACCACCAACCCCACAAAGTCTCAACTTGTATGCTGCAACTAAGACACCACAAATCCAGGTACACATTTAACGTCACGACCCCTGCACATCACTATTACCCTACACACCACCAAGTCAGTAGGCAACCACACCCCTACCATGAGGTATTGTGCACAGAAACCTGGACAAGATGCAGTAGTCACCAGCTTCCAATAATAATTGACACATTCTTGCTCCTGTCCTCAGCACAATTAACTCATCAGAATAGTAGGGTCCTAAAATTCCAACAGACCTTCACAGCCCCAAAGCTTCACACATATCACATATCAAAAGCCAATGTCACCTAAAGAGACTGCACCAAATCATTGGCAAATACAACCAAGGGCACATCTGAAAAACCTCTGGGAGGATATCAACCACGCCAATGTCACCTAAAGAGACTGCACCAAATCATTGGCAAATACAACCAAGGGCACATCTGAAAAACCTCTGGGAGGAGATCAACCACACCATCTAAAGTACAAAGCATGAAGTTGAGGCAGTGTGACACTACACAAGATAGCACATGCCCATACACAACATTGGCAGCAGATTTGGTGAATCAAGCATATCTGGGACAGTCAAATGCATCACATAGTCCCACCCATGTGTGGGCAAGTGTAATGGCTACATAGGATAGCAAATACATCTCTCACAGCTACAGGCAGAAGCACTAGCCTACACACAGATAAATGGACACAATGCAAGCCAAACACAAACAAAAGTAAGACAACCTGCTTCCTCCATGTGTGGAAACACAAGCATCTCAATCCAACACACAGCATACATATCACAGCTACATCACTGGGAGAAGGCCAGCACAATTTGGCAGACATCTGCCAAGGTGAAATACTTACCCAACATAAACCTACACAATGCAATGGCACAACCTGAAGGTGTTGATTCCACACATCAACTTCATTCACATATCCCCTCGTCCACGATATCTCCTGAACAGGTGCAAAGCTCAACTCACAATCACCAGTGAGAAAGGACCACTTATTCCTACCACCTAAGTACACCAATGTATTAGTACCAACTGAAGGAAAGCATCACTTCTTTTGCATGATGATTAATGATCAACTACGGTAATAATCAATGTGCAAACTTTATTGGATTTCTTTTTAATGAAGGAGAATGTCCAGTCCAATGCAGATTTGTGGTACATGATTTTGCTGTACCACATAACGTGCCTGACTGACACTGCCAGGGAAACCTCCTTAGGAAGGGGCGTTAGGTGGACAGTCCAGGCACCTCATAAACAAAAACTCCCTGGTTATATATAAAAATAGCCTTTGTATTGTACCAAACACATTAGATAAAAACACACACTTTACAATGTGCCAACAGGCACGGGCAGAATTTACAGGGGATATATGTACAGGACAGGGCCACATGGACCACCGTCAGAAATAGGCACTTTTAACACTAGAATACTTGTGGAATTAGCACTTAGACATAGAATATAAAATCACTGTAGCACAAAATAGAACATAGAGCACACAACCAGTAATCACTGGTAACAGGCAAGTACCACCTACGCAACCCTAATCACCTTAGGAGAATGTCACGCAGGGAACCAGGACCTCACTAGTACACCTATACTAGTAAAAACAACCACCTAAGCATCACATACATTCAGAGGTATAAAACATTACACATGATGCAGCAATCACATTAGGCAGGTAAATCACAATTTGCGCAAGGATCACATAGGGCATAAAATATGTACCCCACGCAAGGGCACAACACCAGAACTGTCCCCCCAGGCCAACTGGCCTCTCAGGGGCTAGGACGCCCTGTGTCCCAAATGTCAGGGTCCTAAACTGAGCAGCTGCCCACTAAGTGCTGGGCAGCTGTATCATCTCTTCTGGGCTCTAAAAAAACAATGGGGCTCAAGACAACGTGGGGCCTGAAGCCTCTCGTGGGCTCTGCAACAAATATGGCCCCCTTAGACCCTCGTGGGCTCGAAAGAAATGTGTCTTCACTGGGGGGAGCGGCCCGCTGCCAGCTGGGGCCGCTCTACCACCCTTGATGCCCCTCAAAACGTCCTCTCAGGGGACTTGAGATGTAATTATGCCTCCTTAAGCCTCGGGGGCTCTAGAACAATGATGCCGCTTGGAGCCTCTTGGAGGCTCATCAACAAATATGCTGCCACGAGCCTCCGCGGCTCGAATTATTAATGCCCTGGAGCCTCTCAGGCTCGTCACACAAATATGCCCCTGGAGCCTCTCAGGGCTCCTCAACAAATATGCCCGGTCGTTGGAGTCCCTCCCTGGGGGACTCGAAATCAAGTAAGGCCCCACGGGCCTCCCAACACTATGGGCGTCACACTGGAGGGGAGGGGCGGGCACCGGCAATGTGCCCCCGATGCCCCCCTCTCCTTCCGCAGACACTCACTGGGTCTTCGCTGCGGCTGGGGCTGGAGAGCTCCGTCTCCTCGGGGCTCTCCGACGTCGCGGCCTCCTCTCGCTCTCCGGGGCTCTCCTTCGCTCTTGGAAGCCCTCGGGGGGGGGGGGACGTCGGCATTCACTTTGGCAAGGCAGGAGCACGGAGTAGGCTCCAGACGCTTCCTGCTTCTTCTCGCGCTGGGGCAGCCAATCACCGCTCAGGTCGCCCGGCGAGCCTCCCGCAGCCTCCACCAATGGCAGCGTGGCTCCCGGGTGACGTCAGCGGCTGCTCCCTCGGCTTCTCCTCGGCCCCGGTGCTGCGGCGGTGATCTCGGGGGCCCAGACGAGGGGTGGGCTCCCTCAGTCAATTAACAATCACTGCCGGCATGGTCCCTGGCGGGGTGGGCACCCGTCAAGGGTCAAATTAAAAGAAGGAACCCGGCAACATGCGGCGTGGGCAGCCGCGAAAGGGGAAATAAAGCGCTCCGAGCGCTAGGGGCAGGTCCAGCGCTCCCAGGCGCTGCAGGCTCCAGAAAAGTAAAAGTAAAGCACTTTTTAGGCGCTAGTGCCCCCAAAGTCCTGCACAAAGTCCTTCAGGGTGTGGGGGGGCAAGGCTGGGCCCAGAGCCAGCTCACAGGGTCCTTCTAGGCAGGGAGGCTATCCCTAGTGGCGGTCCTCCAGGCGCCCAGCAGCAGCCCACCCTCAAGAAGAGGATCCAGGAAGAGAGAACATTTTGTAAGAGGTCACAACCTCTTTGTATACAGTAAATCCCTTTGTCTCGGGGTGCAGGGTGGGGAAAAACCAGTCGCAGCTGGTTTTGGAGCACTTTGTTTTCCTCAGCCACCCTTTCCATTCACTAGGCAGGCTAGGGTCATTAGACGCACCACAGGGGGCGGGGCCAGCATTGTGTGGGGAAAGCCCAGCCCTATTCAGGTCCCAGGTGTACTTCTCCCTCACATCACTCATGCTAATCTCAACACTCACCACCGGGGAAGACCCATCATGACTCATGGAGCCAGGCTCACCAGCCAATCACAAGCCAGACACAAATTACACAAACATGCCAACTTCTAGAAGTGCCACTTCCACACTAGACACAATCATGCCACACACATCATTGCGCAGTATTTAATCACACAAGTCCACACATACCGAACTCGAGCCTGCACACCCCACGCATAAGGAACTACCAGGGACACATACATTCTCCATGCATTCCTATGGGAGGGCAGGCCAATGTCACCACACCCAGTCAGAGTGCGCACGCACTTTCAACTGGGACACAGTGAAAGTGCGCAGGAGCCAAAAATCACTACCACTAGGTCACCTTAACAAGCAAAAAGTTCAGGGGTGAACCTGCCAGAAGGGCTAAGTCCAACAGTGAGTATGTATGTAGTAGGGCTGCTGAGGGAGGTCAGTGTCTGGTTGGTAGGTGCATGCATGCTAATCTTCCTGTGTTTTGGGGCCAGTGTGGTGCTTGTGAATGTTGGTGTCTGCGTATGTCTATGTCTGTGTTTTGGCGGGACAGGTATGGTTAACAGGACTTGGGATGTTGAAGAGTCAGGTAGAGGGATGGAAGGATGACTGAGGGGGAAGGATGTCATCAGTGAGGAGGCCATCGCCTGAAAAGATCTCTGTAAAGCAGACATGCTACTGTGAATACCCTCGAGGAACTCCAGTCTCTGTGTCATTACGTTGGACTGCTCCGGGAGGGTACTCAGCAGTGCAGTCTACCCAACGGAGATCTACCTTAGGAGGGAAATAGCCTCCTCACTCAGGGCAGCTGGGGGGATCGGGGCTGCGGATGAGGTGCCTGGGGTGAAGGATACCTCACGCCCCTTAAGGGAACGGATGTGGACAGCTTTGTGGGGAACAGCAGGGAGGGTGGAGATGGAACAGGTAGCGGCCAACAAGGGTGGTGTTAACACAGTTCTTGTGGGGTCCACTTCCACAACAGAGGTACCACTGGAGTACGACTCCAGCGAGGATGACGATAACGAGTCTGTATCTTCCAGGGCACGCCCCTCACCATCCGAGACTGTGACTCCGCTGCTGTCAGTATCCTGACCGGAGCCACTCTGTCCAGCTGCCTCCCCAACATCATCTGAACGATCTTCTCTGCCTGGATCGGTTGATGCAAAAATAACATTGGAAACAGCTGTAAGTCATATGGGCATGCTCATCTCACACACATCTCTACAACTGCAACATCAATGTGGCACACACAACTGCAACAGAATGGGCCAGTACAACGTGCACTGCCACAAGGGAGCTTAAGTTACACTGTCAGTTCAATCACATATCTCCATGGTAAGAGACCCCTATCACATCTAGGGACATCCCTAATGCACATTGGTCTTGTTGGCAACACCATCACCACACTATAGCTACACATCACTGTCACGTATTGCAATGCCTAGGATGTACAGCTACTTACTATCAATTGTAAAGGAGGAACACCTGTTACCGTCATAGAAGACACATGATCAGCATACACTATAAGCACACACTTAGACTAGGCCTCAACAGTGTTCAAAATTCCACACATAACCAGACAACATCAGTGTTTCAAATTATCATCTACTTCATGTGATCCCAACATCAACATTTGACAAGCTTACTACACACAACTACACAATATCACATATCTGCCCTCGATAAACAGGATGTGAGACACAAATGTGACTCCACAGTCCATGACAAATATAGCCCCAACAGTAGCCCATCACTAAAGAGCGAGGACACCAATATAACGTTGGTAACTCTAAATCACACATGACACACTGTTTGGGTGCACACATACCCACAAGATAATAACATTGCCCTTCAATCATCTGCCAATACATGCCTAGCCCACCCACTCTCACACACAAACATGTATAGATGAATAAAATGGGACATGTCCATGGGCAGAAGAAGACACACAATACCTCACAACTACACATACCATGATGTGACCAACAATACACATGGCACTACTGTACATTCATACATCACAATGTCCAACATACCCAGCATTACAAGGCAAAATCAGGATATGTGCCTGCGTCCACTGGCCACTTACTACCATGGCACATGTGAGCACTTCCAATGACAAACAACACATCTTTGGTAGATCAACTGCCTTAACACATATGAGAATACTATCCTGAGTGGGACTTCTGTCACATACATCATTACCCATGTGTAGCTATAATACCACATCACTAAGCCATGTGACGGCTTAACACTGATCTTTTTTCATCAGCTCTGATTCTGCAGCACTAAACAAACCCCAAGCCCAAATTACAGATAACTATCTCACAATCTTCCCAAGGTATTACACCCATCAGCATCAAGAGTGGAGTCACCCACATCCCTTGTGTAGAAATACCTGCCTGGAAATGGAGGACAAAGTCAGAGCACAATGTTAGACTCTGCACAACACTCATCTCCTCCTAGCTGCTGTTGAGTCTCAACTGCCCAACAACCTCCATATAGGCCACCGACAGTGCATGGACCATCAGGGGAGACAAGGGCTTGCGCACGCCACAGAGACATGGGGAGGACCTTCCCAGCTTATACTCGCCGATGTTGTGGCATCTATGTCTGAAGTCCTCTCACCTCCTGTGACCGTAGACGCTGCACCGCTTAGACTCCCAGGTCCCGCACTTTCCAGGCAATGGCTTCCCACAATGCTTGCTTTTGATGGATATTGACCTGCACAGAAAAAACATCAACCAAGACTATGTCACTGATTGCTGACAGCAACAATGCTACAATCACACACAACTATTGCTGACACCTAGCACAATGATGTGACATCTCCACATATTGCACATGAGTCGGCCTTACATCAATGTCACCATCATATGAGGCATAAAAAAAACAAGTATTTGTGAAGCGCAAATTAATAGCCCGTAAGGGTCTTTAGGCGCTGGGTAGGTCAAGTGAGCTACTGCCCAGAATCACATGATGCTGAGCTGATCTGCCGTAGGCGCTGGGGAGCGAACCGTGAGCCCAGCGCTTCACAACCGCCAGATACACATGAATCCCAAAAAATATAGGCCATGGACTGACACATTGCAGTCAGCTGTGTGTAACTGAGGCAACACAATATCAGACAAATCCCATGATGGGTTGCCCACTTGGGTATGTCTGTACACATCCAGTACCCATCTGGCACATTCACACAACCAGCATAACCCCCACGGGCAGCCTGACAGTCAACAAAATGTACATGACCAAAACAAGAGACACAAGGTCTGTCCCCGCCTGTGCCATACTGGGAAGCAATGGCTATGTGTATAACCTAAAGGTGAAACAATGAATGTATTTCAGCATCTAAAATCACTCCGATACTTGTACAGGATATACCCCCTGCCAACACTGTCACAGGAAAGACACCCCCATATATCATTAAATCCATCTGCAATTAACAAGTCTGAATGAGGAGGAGCACCACACAAGATTTTGAGGGCACACATAGCCTAGGATAAGTCCTGTCAAACATGAACATGAGCAATAGACCAGTATTCACTCGGCCTTAATATTTGTAAGAACAGACCAGATTACCATTCTGGACGGATTTTCTTCTAACACATATCATCACGGTTTGGGACAACATTGAAACTCCATGTTCAAGGGCTGCCAATATTCGACACAACCATCGTATAACATGTACACAAGAATGGGAGAGAGCACTGTGGGGAGGGAGTCTGAATGGGAACATGCAGATCAAATTCATTACTCCAGGTTGTTACAATGGACTCACATGACCAGGCCCTACTAATTATGTAACCCTGCCTCTGTTATGTGAAAGGATGTGCCTAAACTTGCACAATCCCTTGGCAGCTGCACCCAATGTTCTCACAACACACTACATGTATCCAGCAATAAGTAAGTACACAGGCTACTTATAGGTACATGTGTCCCTCCATATGTAATTTCAGCTAGGTCACCATTGCCATGTATGTTGTCATTAACATGGTGTAACGTGCACTGATCGCAAATGCTTCAGCATTCCATCTACACACATGCCTGATGTCATCACCATCTTCACATCACAGGACACTTACACAGAACAGACAGTGAGCCAAAGACCCATGAATGACCTGCATCATGGCCACAAAGTAAAATCCTTACGTCCAGCAACAATTTTACCCTGGCAAATCATTGTGCGTGCTAACGAGGACTGATCAATTCATAGATAAATGCCACTTCTCTCTCTAAATGACATATATGTGTCACATGTATGCTAACACATATCACATGACACATAGCACACATGTTCATCAACTCATACCGTGACACAGGAAAGCATACATCCAAGGAAATTGAAATTGCCGAGTTGATGTACAAACTTGATCCTCTGCTGAGCCATACAATTGTTCATAAAGAGGGAGGACCTCTTCTACAAGTTTTTCTAGCTTTTTCGGATAGAATGCCGGGGCCTTCTACCCTTTTGAACGGGACAGGATGGCACACAGAGAAAGCAAAAGCAGCAGCAGTTGAGGAGGTCTGTATAGCAGCAGTGCCAGAGGCAAGTGAAGGGGTCAGGGCACTGTCACAAACTAATAAGCCACATACAGATCCTTAGTCATGCCAGCACCCGGCCATTGAGCCGTGATTGGATTCCACTAATATCATTCAACAGGAAGTGCAAATTGCGGTCAAGACCGCCTTCCACGTGATAAACATCCGCTTGCATGATTTGAAATACAAATGAACGCTAAGCAAGGCCACAGAGTGAACATCATGAGATCCACTACAACACAATACCCTCAGCCATGTACAGACATGTCCACTAATGTTTTTACATTAATCCCTGGGTAAAACCCGTCCACCCACTGATGTTCACTCAATTGCCTCTCATGTTCTCATCCACTCCACCATAAGTAGAAGCACCTTGCTGACGGCAGGTATGGTGTGCAAATCTCCATACCTGAGATAGGTATGTGTTGCTCTATGAATCAGTAGATCTACAACACATACCACACTGAGTTGCACACAAGCGGTGGTCAGTTATTGAAGAAATCCACTGTAATGGTGTCAGCCATGAGCATCCTGGATGTATGAGATGAACTAAAAATTGCAGGGGTTTCTGTGCACAATACTGTTACATTGTTCGCTCAGCATTGTTGTCCCAGCTGCCCCTCGCACACATTACAGGACATATGTAATGCATATATATGCTTAGCCTTGCTCATTGTCTACACTGTATATCACACCCTCCATTTCAACTCCAGACCTACTACTCATGTAAGTGAACACATCACAATGCATGGCACAAACTGAAGGGAATCCTAGGAAATGATGTCACTCATTAAAACATGTGGTTCATGTACAGCGTGGAGGGTTAGGTCCACCGCCAACGAAGCATTTAGCAATTAAACAGCATGTGCCCTGTAGAAGTGTGTTTCGCATACAGATGGTACACATTTGAACACCATCTACAAAAATGAAGTGTGCGATTGTGTACAAATGTATAACAAACATAGTGGGTAGTGACTTTGTACAATATGGAGTTTGGCTTAGTTTATTTATTTTGTAGCTTGTAGAGTGCACAGCTGCCCCTCAACAGGGGTGTCCCGGCGCTAGCAACGGAGACAGAAAGGTGAGGGCTGGTTGTAGGGTGCCTCAGGGTGCTAGGGAAGACCAAAGAGCGAGGTCTTCAAGGATTTCCGGAAGGTAGATTCTGAGTTGGACTTTCTGATGTGTTTGGGCATGGAGTTCCACAGTGTCGCAATTCGGACGGGAAAAGACCGTCCTCCTAGCCTGGCCTTTGCGAAGGGATTTACGGAGTCTCTTCCTTAGGTAGTGAGGGCCCATGTTACTAACTGCTCTGTAGGCAAGTGTCAGTGCCTTGAATTCCGTTATCCTTTTAATAGGCAGCCAGTGGAGACTACGTAGATGGGGGGCAATGTTCTGCCGAAGCAGGACGTTTCTGATAAGCCTAGAGGCTGCGTTCTGTATAGTTTGCAATTTCCTAATCAGGTAGGCTGGCAAACCCAGATACAAACTATTTGTGTAGTACAGCTGTGATGTGATCAGCAAATGGACTATTGTTTTCCTGCAGTCCATAGGTAGGAGATGAAGGAATCTCCGTAGAGCCTTCATTTTCCTGAAACATGACGAGGAAATATGGCCTATCTGGGTCTTGCATAAGAGGGTGGTGTCGAATTTGAACCCTAGGTTCCTGGCAGAGGAGACCGGAAGAGGAGGATTAAGCTCAGATGGCCACCAGAGGACAGATTGTGGAGGGGATGGCTGATTGAAGAAGAACACACGCTGTTTATCATCAGCGTATGAGATCACATTTACACCATGTTGCGCTACAAGTGGGGCAAGGTAGATATTAAAAAGAATTGGGCTAACGGCTGCGCCCTGAGGGACTCCACAGATCAGGGGGCGAGGGGAGGAGGTATGAGGATGCAGCTGTATTCTCTGGGACCGGCCCTCAAAAAGGAGCTGAACCAGGCTAGGGTGGTCCCCATCACTACCAGCTGCCTGAGCCTGTCTAGGAGGATCCTATGAGACAGCGTATCAAACGCCGCCGACAGGTCCAGCAGCACCAGCATTGCATAGCTACCCTTATCCAAGGTCTTCCGGACTGTTTCTGCTACTCCAAGCAGTGCTGTCTCTGTGCTATATCCTGATCTAAAGCCGGACTGGGAGTCATGGAGAAGTTTTTTGGATACTAGGAAGTTGGATAGTTGTTTCTGCACTTCTTTCTCAAGGATCTTGGCTGGTACTGGCAGGAGGGAGATGGGTCTAACATTTTTCAGTACTGTTGGATCAGCATATTCCTTCTTGAGGATAGGTTGAATGGGTGCAGTTTTCCAAATGGAAGGTTATGTGCCTGATGTTTGAGATGGGTTCCAGAGTAGGTTTAGCGAAGGATTGAGCAGTGGGGCAAGTAATTTGAAAAACCTGTCCGGGCAGGGATCAATTGGAGATCCGGATTTCATTTTTTCCAGCTGCATGAGGGAAGTATCAGGGTTAAAAGGGCTGAATTCAGACCATTGGAAGGGAAAGGCAATGGTATGCTTGGTGGTTCCCTGCAGGGAAATGAAGCGTACATGTCTTGGATCTTCTCCTGAAAGAAGACCGAGAGGTCTTCACAAAGAGTGGCAGAGGGGGATGCTTGGCTTTTCATCGACCCTGGTTTAATAAACCCTTGGAAAATTTAAAAAACTTCTTTAGCAGAGTTGTCTGACGATTTAATTTGATTGGCAATACGATTCCTTATGGAATTGCGTTTTAGCCTGTAGAATTGTTTTAGTGCTGTTCTGTGAGTGTTTTTCGCTTCTATGTCATAGGTTTTTCATCGGATCCGCTCAAGCTTCTTGCAACGGCTTAGTGAAAGGGCAATACACATACGTGGACACAAGTACACATATGTCCCAACACCTACAGTCCTATGTCCATCCAGCCAAGTGTGGGAATGAAAGCACACATCTCCAACATGGCCACTACATAATTATTTCTGATTCTGAAGCATTCATTGGTCAACATTGTTGATGAGCTACATTGACTTACACCATATGAGCTTCCAGTCAAGTACATGTTTAGCAACAGCTACATTTTTGGGACTATTGCCAGGCTCCAGTGGCATCCAACATGCATTGACAACAACTTCAAAAAGACCACCTCAGCTAAAACAACTCCTGATGTTCAGACTGCACGTCACCATGTTATATGCCTATTAAGGTCATTCTCTACATTGCTAAGTTAGCATGAGCTCTGCTGCCATGATGCTTCTTTTGTGCAGGTTACTACATGCTTTAATTTCGAAAAGCTTTGTTTGTGCCTTTCACGTGCGAACGGTCTGCTTTCTGCGTTCTCTGCTATTCCTGGAGTTTAGGCTGAACACGATGTCCAAGGTCGATGAACATGCCCCTTGTTATTCTGTTCTGGTCAGTCCCTAGCACCTAGACAAAACATGCTTAACACAGTTGCAATGCTGAAGACTCGTGCTTTGATATTACTGGGATGCATGTTGTTCACACACACTTGGAGGGAAACCTTTCCTTGGAGAAGAGCTATGCTGTTCCTATGATGTAAAGCCACTATCTAGGCTCTAAGGTAAGGAGTCCGCTGACAAAGCCCAAAGATCTTCCTTGATATAATAAACTTCAACTTACCAAGTATGTCCTCATGACTATAGATATGTCACCTGTGTCAAAAAGCAGTTGTCCCTATGACCAATGTTGCACCAATATTTGGCCAAGTTGGACTATTACATACAAATGTGCTGAGCCAACATGACTCTAGATGGTTATAGATGGCTATAGGCAGCAGTTACATGTACCTATTACATCGATTTGGATGTGAAATGCATAGTTTCAAAAAGTACGTATTGGCAGGGCTGAGACCAAAGCAATCACAGCACCAGGTGTAGGATGAAACACTTATTGTAATGATGTAAATGACACACATGTATCATGATTATGTACCCCTTACCAATACTCCCACTTCCATACATGTGCATGTCACATACATAAGTACTAGCACCTCACCAGCATGGTACTTCACAATGTGGGACAGTACTGTCAATCCTCTGACCATGTGTGTACTCCGCTATCCATCTGCATCAATTGTCTAGCATAGACTGCAGTGATAAATTCTGTGCGAGTCACACATCCATGTCAATACAACCCTGTCACTGATGAGGCGTGACATGCATGTCCATCATCAAGCACATTTGTCATTTACGCTGTGGCCATAATCTCAATTTGTGAGGTTGCCAGTGGGGCACTACATATAATCAGGGAACTGGTTTAATGCACGTGTGCCAATGCTGGCAACCAAATGACATGTTGCAAAAGCCAAGCAGACCTGACCATGAAGACTGCTCACGCTCCAGCTAGTTGTGATTGACGTTTCCTGTAACACTTAAAAGGTGGTCGGGCATTAGGCATCATGCGCAGCACACTACTCAACCCCTCCAAGCTGCTGTTGGACTCTCAACAACCCATCTAGCCCTGGGTAGGCCACCACCAGGATACAGCCCATCATGAGAGTCGGGGTCCGGCCCGCACACTTATGATGTGGGGAGGACCTCCCAAGCATGAACTGTTCAATCTTGTGTCAACTCCTTTGTGGGTCCTCCCACCTCTTGCGGCAATGAACGATGCATCGAAGATAAGACTGCCATGGGCCTCATATTCCGGGTGATGGCTTTCCAATGGCGCCCTTGAGATGGTGGCGACCTAGATAGATACAACAGAGGGAGCAAATGAGTGGACAGGCCCTACTGTGGTCACATATGTAGCATACATGTTTCGACATTGAAATAACATGTCCCAGTGGCCCTGGGATTTTTGTACAGGTCAAGAGATTTCATTGATGGACATGCACACAGACATAGATATCTATCTAATCTTTGACATGTCGAAATGATGCATACATGGAAGTTTGGCAGACGTCAGCCTTGGTAGGGCCATCTTAACTTACATTGACACATGCATGCAGTCAATTATGCATGGCACTGACTTGGGAGATGGTGGAAGTCTGACCTAATGTTGTTTATAGTGTGCAGCCGTTGAATTATGAAAACATCATCCAACATAGCCATGTCATTGATTTTGAGGACAGGACCTTAAGTCAGTGTCTGTACTTTCCACTTGACATTGATGAGCAATTAGTCTGCCTGGGGCATGTACAGTAACAGACACCAGTGAGCTGCAAGCATCATTCCCATCTTACCTGCTCCTCTGGTGAGCCATATAGCTGACCATACAGCGGAAGGACCTCTCCGACCAAGATTTCCAAGTCCTCTGTAGTGAAGGCAGGGGCCTTCATACCTCTTTGGCCTGGTACTGTTACTCTCAGAGGTGGCACACAGCAGGAGATGGTGAGGAGGTATGGATAGCAGCAGTGTCTGTAGGCAAATGAGTCTGAATTTGAACCGCAGCGTATTTGTACGCCGCAGATGCGCCCATGGGCATATATTCCCACAGCCATTGGAAAGCTGCAAGCTCATCCCCCAACGTTTGCCTGTGGGAAAGACCACTGTGGAAGCAAGCATCAGAACAGCGGACCTCGACCACCGGCGTTAGACGCCTCTAGTAGTTATCATCGCTAAGTAAGCCTGCCAGCATCCTAGCAGTCGTATGTACTTCTTTACGAACTGCCATTTTAGCGATTTTGGAACTCTGAAATGCTTAATGTACAGAACCATGACGTCAACATCATGGTCACATAGACCTACACATTGCACAGGCAGTAAACACATGTAATGGCCGCTGCTACACGATTTCTGTGTCCAGCTGTATTGTGCACATCTGTCATATGTGTCTGCTAATCGTATAGGAACTGCAGCACTGACACAAGTAAGCGACGGCACCTTATGCAACAGTGTACCTACTTGGATATGAAGTTGCCCAGAATCCAGTGGCATCCGTGGTAAAATGTCAGCTTGTCAATCAAGGGCAGTTCAGCTAAGTTGAACTGACATGGTGTCACATGTGTTGTCCTATATGTTGTTTAGAATGTGCTGTCACAGTACATTTCCAACACAGCTGACACATATGTTACTCATCTGACTACCTTCACTTTACATGTTGCTTCTGTCTCTTACCTAGGTACCCTAGGAGGAGGAGACAATTGCCTCTGCTTTATCACCCTTTCCAAGACCTGCGGGTCATACAGACTCGACATGTCATTCATGGATACCGTTTGGATCACCAGACAATTTTGGACCTGACTGATCACCTTAAGCCAGACATATCACCTGAACTTAAAAACCTACACAATATCACCTCACTTGTGAAGGTGTTCACCATCTTGCATTTTTTTGCCACAGGTACTTTCCAATTCAGTTGCCACATCTGGTGGGATGACATAAGCGATGTTCAGTATGGTGCTCACAGAGGTGCTTGCAGCTCTGTTGAAACAAGTTGGCACTAACATCCTGTTTCCACTGCTTAAGCATTTGGCCACTGTGAAGGCAGATATGTTTGGGCTTGGTCACATCCCACATGTCATTGGATCCATAGATGGCACATATATTGGTTTGGTACCACCACACACCCGTGAGCTGGTATACCAAAACAGGAAGCACTTTCATTCCATTAACATGTAAGTTGCCTGCCTGGCAGATTTGTACATCACCGTTGTCTGTGCCAAGTACCCGGGATCTGCATATGACAGCTTAATACTATGGAACAACAGCATTCCACAGCTGATGTCACTATTCAGACCGGAGAGGGCCTAGCTTGTGGGTAAGTGTTATGTGTGTAAGCTCTGCAATGTGTAATGTCAAGCAAGGTGTTCCAAGTGCATGTGGTAACATTGCGCACTACTATATTTCTGACCTCTAGATGTCTCAGTGTATCCATGCATGCCACGGCTGTTCACCCCGCTGTGAAATCCCACAACCCCAGGGGAAGTCCTCTACCAAGAGGCTCATGGCAGGACACGTCGGCCAGTGGTGTGGGCTTTCGGGCTCTTGAAAGCAAGATTCCAAAACCTGGACAAGAGTGGTGGAGCCCTCCTCTACTCACCTGGGAAGGTGTGTCAGAGCATCGTGGCCTGCTGCATCTTACACAACATTGCCCAAAGACACAACGTCCCTCTCATTGATGACGATGAAGGACACAAAAACCCATCAGGTGGGGACCAAGAAATGCCACTTCGAGAAGGTGATAGCGAGGAAGATGAAGGTGAAGATGTCAGACAGCACCTTATCCAGACCTACTTCTCACAATAGCAGGTATGTTGTAGGAACCTAGGATCTGCTTTCATGGTCACCCTCATGTTTTATTGGTGTCATTATATTTTTCTGGCTAGTTTTTCTGGGATCCTGCTAAGTAGGAACCCAGTCTCTATGCTTCCATGGACATGGTGTGCACTTAGGTACGACCTGGTTGGCTACTGGTGTACCTAGATACATTCATAGTATACTGTATTAAGGTACCCAGGGCAAAGGTACACAAGGGGTCTACGTATTATGTCTATGTATTATGCCACCCATGAGAGTCCACTCAAACTGTGACTACAGGCCTGCCATTGCAGCCTGTGTAAGCTGGTGCTAGCACCACTTACGACAGATATAAGCTTTCTTGTATCTGAGGTCACTACACTTAAAACATATAAGTTACCCCTAAGGCAGGCCTTTCAATCCTGAATGCAAGGTGCTTGATTCTAAGTGTGAGGGTGCACCTGCATGAGTGGGGCACCCCTACAACCTTCAGGGTCCATTCTCCCGGGTTGCAAGTGCACCAGCCATAATAACATATAGAGTGGCCATGCATCATTATGGGACGACCATCTCTAAACTAGCTGCAACAAACAGTGTCATGTTTGACATCAAACATGTTAGAATCATACCTCCACACCATAAACGGTGTGAGAAGTATGATTTCATGCACTGTAAAGCTCCTCTAGGAGGCCTCAGCGCTCCCGGTGCCAGTCTTCCATAACTGGACGGCAAGCTAGGGCTGATGCCGGCCAGAGACACAATTCTGCCCTCCTGCTGCTGAGCCAAGCTCGAGCAGGGGAAGGCAGAACAATAGCTATCTTGTCACAGGGAGGTGTGACCACCTCGCAGCCAGGGTTTAGTGTATTGGGGGAGGGTGGGGGTGCTTTCCAGCGCCATTGAGACTGCTTGAAGAGCACATTTGGCGCCCTCCTTGCATACTCCAGTTCAAACCAGTTCAGGGAGCCATTGGCTACCGTTCTGGCATGAAACTGGACAAAGGACATGGGAGTATCTACCCTACTGTCCGACCCCTCCTCTGGGACGGACGCCTGAATCGTCCCAACCCTTTACAAAGGGTACTTAAGGGCTTAGCTAAGGGTGGGTCCCTAGATGCATCATGGTGTGGTATATAAATAAATAATACCGGATCTATTTTTGGATGAATGAATGAATAACAGATAGCTCAATAAAATAAGAGTCAAGATTCGAGGTAGTAGGAGTTTCTGCAGGTTTATTACAGCATAAGGACAGGATCAGGACAACCTGCATAGGAACAGGGGTAACAGGGCCCAGCAGGACAACTGGGGCCCAGCAGCTGCCGGGGCTTGATCTGGGATGAGCGCGCTAGCTTTTAATAACAATACATCAACTTATATACATAGCGCAAACACATAGTATTACATTGCAGTAGGCGTAGCAGTGGGTGGAGCAGAAGGCGTGACGCGTAGCAGTCGCGAAAGATAACAGTAAAAAGGGGTGTAACTGGGAGTATACTTAGGCATGTGATGAAAACGTAACAGAATATGTCATGAATGGGCGGAAACATAGGAGGGGGCTACCTAAGGAGCCGGGACCTCTAACCTAATGGTGCGCGTAAACTGGCAATGACGTGTTACTAGGAGAAGCTGGGGGCTACGAACTCTGTGCTAGGAGCAGAGACTTGAGTCTGGAGGGTCGGAGCGACATGTACCTAAACCCTATCTGGTATCTGATGTTTAGGGAACATGTTGATATAAACTAGGAGTCATGAGGGGAAAAGCTAACTTGACTCTAAGACTGGACCATGCATTATTCTACATGTAGTGCGTGATGAGGAATATTAAATGACCATTAATACAGTATTTCTCTAACGTGGAGACGAGAAGGCTAGACAATGACGGAAACTATTGATGCAGTTCAGTAGCTCAGGAATGCAAAGAAGGAGGACTGAACTGATAGCTGGAATCATAACATACTCTTGGCAGACTCAGAGGCAGAGCCAAGCTGCACCGGGCACTGCGAGGCAGGAAGTAAGTGAAGGGTCGAGGATACAGGTGGGGGCTGTATCGCTCCTCAGCGAGGCTTTCAGGAGACAGGAGCTGAATCTGATGTCCGGGCCCTTTTGAGGCCTGGAAACGGGGACTTTATAATGGAATAACGTGCACACTGGGAAACGTGGCAACATTACTTTACATAGGCCTGATATTCGTAGTATTCACGAGGACTGGAAAATGACATATCAGAGGTGGACACAACTGTAATTGCGTCATTAATCAGACATGGGGAATAACATATGCATATTGGTCATGCACACATAACATATGATGGATGAGGCGTAGGGACACAGAACATGGCAAAATTTACTTTTCCACATTCCCTCCTTGTCACTACGTTTCCATCAGGAAACATCAATTTTCATGATACCATCTATCATTTCATACAGTACCATTTGCTCGTCTCGAATTGTCTTGGAACGGGATTTAGAACGGGGCTTGGGACTAGGAATACAAGAGGTAGCACACATGCTGCAAATCGCAGGGCCACATTGTATACAGAGGCAGCAGCTAAATATGATCGCTACTGCAATACCTAGAAAGGACAGGACTTTCCATCCCCAGACGGAAATTATATTCCAGAACCAACCGGACCATGTCCAGGTGCCTGGATCTTGGTGTAACAGATGGGCAATTTTATGGAGTCTGGTTATAGCTGAATAAACAGACGGCGCGTTATTTGGAATGAAAATGCAGCAACTGGATCCGATGACTCTACAGGCCCCGCCCCTATCGGCCAGTATGACGTCAAGGACGAGACGATTTTGCAAAACGACAAATCTCATAGCAGATTGTTCTTCGGTTAAGTTACCTAGAGCAGAGGCAGTCTCATTTACTACAGCTTCAAGGGTTCTGGTTAACCTACGGATCAGTTTACTATTCTGGACAGGTCCTACAAAGAAGAAGAAACCTTTATTGAAATCTGTATACTGTTCTAGAGTAGTTTCAGTATAATCGACAATTGGGGACTCCCTTCTATGTCTAATGTGTACTAGATGTGTGTTTCTGTGATAATCAGATGGGGCTAGGAAAACAGGTGGCAGTAGGAAGGCAATGTAACAGGTTCCCTCCCAATCGAGGGGCAGACGGACATATGCAGTTTGACCACAAATAAAATAAGAATGACGTGAAGCTTTGAAAACAGATTTCCCACTGTCACTATACTGGACAACAGTAGTACATTCACTATGACCTACATGTATGGTACCATAATTACGGACACATAATTTGCCTTTGACAGGTAGTACTGAAATAGCAGGTAAGTCTGGAGTAGTATCAGACTGAACATTCAGGACCATGAAATTCGACGAATAATTACCTAAATTATATACTTCATTTTCTAGATCTAAACCTGTTCTGTGGGGGAGACCTTGCTTGTCTGGAAAACATGTACTGTTAAGAAAAGACATATCTGTTGCGGATGACGTTAACGTGGACCATGCTCCACACGAACCATTGTGTGAGAATGGATAAGGAAAGAGTGGCAGGACTCCCTTCGGTGTCTGGAAAGGGGGGAGTCGACCACACACCCAACAATTAGTGGCATTGCTGGTCTGGTGTGAATAATGTAACATACGGATAAATGTGTTGTTGCGCATAGCGAGGCGGTAAGAATATTCGTGAGGAGGCAGATCACTAAACGTGTGCTCTACTGTAGCATTAGCAGACATATTTACATGAGGAACGGGAAAATACAAATAGAACGCATAGCTGGTGCAGGAAATCATTATGCTGATGAATAATACGAAACTCAGAAAAACGATACATCTGATTGAACTTTGACTGACTCTCTCACTATGGGGGTCTATTTTATACATGTCAGAAACAGTCTAACCGTTTCACCTAGGGGAGGACTTATACAATCAAACTGACTGACTTATTTTACTAGACCTGAGCTTTAACTTATACTCCTGTTGCGGAGTTTTCTCTAACAAGGGAGGGGTTGTAATAATGTCTTGTGCGGGACAGTCCTTAAGAGCAATATTCTGGCAGTCCTTCAAATCCTGGGAAATGTTTTTAGAAACTGGTTTCAGTCCTTTAAAAAGTTTAACATGAGACAGGTGGATCCATCCTTTTCTGCCTTCCAACTTGACGGCAGTACGGGTGGTCAAGAGGACCTGACGTGGCTCCTTCCAACGTGGTTCCAGCGGACTTGATCTGTCGAAATTCCGGACCATCACTAGGGAGCCTGGAACGATTTCATGTGGTGCCACCTCGGTATTGTCTGGAAAGGTGGCAGCAACCTGTGAACGACATGAGTTGAGGGCAGATATCAAGGAAGCTAGGTAATCTGTCAGCATATTACATGAAACATCAGTAATACTTCGGGGTCTAGGAGTACCCCACATATTAGGGGGGCGGCCAAATACGACCTCATACGGGGACAGACCTGATCTGGAATGTGCGACCATGCGCATATAAAACAAAGCGACTGGCAGAGCTACTAGCCAGTCCACACCTTTTTCTTTACAGACTTTTGCAATACGGATTTTCAGGGTCTGATTATGTCTCTCTACGAGACCGGCTGCTTCAGGATGGCGTACACAATGGAACTTCCACTGGTACCCTAACAACAGGGAAACGTGCTTCATTAACTCTGAGGAGAATGGCTGACCGTTATCAGAATATACGACTCTAGGGAGTCCATATCTAGGGAAAAATTCACGAACCAACTGCTTGGCAGTGGTCGCGGCTGTGTAATCTGGAACTGGATATGCTTCTGTCCACCTGGACAAAGCGCATACTACTACAAGGACATACTTGAAACCTCGACATCGCTCCATCTGAATATAATCCATCTGGAGGACCTCAAAAGGGTGGTCAGGGGGCTGGAAACCACCTTGTTCCACCGGGACACTTTTACCTGGATTAAACTGACAACATATCATACAGGTACGGACTTTCTGTTTGGCTGCAGCTCGTAAATGCTTGTTGAACCAAATGTTCTGGATACTATCTAACATAGCTTTTTCTCCTAAATGTGCTGGACTATGTGCGGTATTAATAATGACTTGAACCATAGAATCGGGGAGAAACCATGTGGCTCTACCCTTCGTTAACCATCCTTGATCTGTCTGGACCCCTCCTTGTTCATACCATTTCTTGATTTCATCGGGGGTAGCATGTAACTGGATATCTATGACATCTTGTGTAGGGTCCTTAACTGTCATGCATGTAATCGGATCTGGAATATGTGTCAGGTTAACTGGAATGTCTGGAGTCTGTGCTGTAAGCTTGGCTGTGCGGTCTGCTAGATCATTACCTTGGGAAATAATGTCTGTAACTTTCGTATGTGCTTTGCATTTCATGATGGCAATAGATGTCGGTAAATGTATGGCATCTAACAGGGCTTGAATAAGGAGACCATGCTGAATCTTGGTTCCATGAGAAGTCATGAAACCTCTCTCCTGCCAGAGCACTCCGAAGTCGTGTACAACTCCGAATGCGTAACGTGAATCTGTGTAAACATTAACTTTCAGGTTCTTGGCATGTATACAGGCTTGTGTCAGAGCGACTAGCTCTGCTGCTTGAGCGGACAGGGTATCAATACGGTGTGTTTCAATAACTTCGGTGTCAGTAGTCACTGCATACGCGGCGACTAGTTCTCCTGTACTAGTTCTCATACATGAACCATCCACATAAAGTGTCAGGTCAGGATCTGGTAACGGAATGTCTGTCAGATCTTGTCTTGGCTTTGTCGTAATGTTAACTACTTCCACACAATCATGTGGGTCTGGATTTGAATTAACTGATGGTAACAGTGTAGCAGGATTCAGAACGTTGCAGCGTCTAATTTCTATGTGTGGCTGGAACAGTGTCAATTCATAACCTGTTAAGCGTGCAATTGTCAAGTGCTGTGTTTGTGTTCGGTTTAAAAGAACTTCTACAGAGTGTGGAACTTGTACTGTCAGGGAGTGTCCTAAAACTATGGAATCACTTTGTCTGATAGCTAGTGCTGTGGCTGCAACTGACTTGAGGCACGCAGGCAACGCCTGGGCGACTGGATCTAATGTGCTCGAAAAATAAGCACAGGGCTTGTATTGTCCTGCTTGATCTTGTGTGAGAACAGATAATGCTGTACCTTCACGTTCAGTAACGAAAAGTGTAAAAGGCTTACTGTAGTTCGGTGTAGCTAGAACTGGAGCTTGGCATAGGGCTTTCTTTAACTCGTTGAAACTAAGTGTATGGTCAGATGTCCAAGGGAGGACAGTCGATAGGCTGCCTCCTGTGTCGTTAACTGTATCAGTGGCTTGGCTAGAAATGCATACTGGGGAATCCATTGTCTACAATAAGAAGTAAGGCCGATAAAGGCACGTACCTCCTTCTGGGTTCTGGGCTGGGGAAGACTCGCTATTAACTGGATACGGTCGGGTGTCAACTGCCTACCCCTCTTGGACAGTAAGTGTCCTAAGTATACCACTTGCTGGACACAGAATTGAAGCTTCGAAGGTGACACCTTGTGCCCCATCTCGGCTAGGAAATACAGAACTGTAAGGGATGCTCGTTCGCAGTCACGTTCAGAACGGGCTGTGATCAGGAGATCATCGACATACTGGAGCAGGGCAGTGTCAGTTGGCATGTGAATGTTGTCTAGTTGTCTCTTGAGTGCTTGACTGTAAATACTAGGGCTTTCTGTGAAACCTTGAGGAGCGCGTGTGAACATATAGCTCCTTCCATTTAAACAAAATCCGAAAAGAAACTGGCTGTCTGGATGAATTGGAACACTGAAAAATGCATTCTTGAGGTCTATGACAGTGAAGAACATGGCTTCGGAATCAATGGCTGTTAACAGGGAAGAAATATCTGGAACAACTGGGTACTGAGGAATAATACATTTATTAAGCTCTCGTAAATCAATCACTAATCGATATACTGGGGGTACATTCGGATCAGTACGTTTCATGACTGGAATGATCGGAGAATTGCATACATTGGAGTCAGTTTCTACAACTACTCCTTGAGCCATGAGCTCGTCAATAATTTTGGATAAGGCTGCTACAGCCTCGGGTGGCAATCTGTACTGTCTGATTCGTGGTAGCACTACACCTGGCTTGAGAGTCACACGATGGGGTGTGATTTGCATGTAACCTACATCAGTTGGACCTTGCGCCCATAAATGCTGTGGAACATTAGACAATCTTGAATCAAAATCTCGTAATACATAGTGACCCTTAAAGTCACGTAGGAACAGACGTATTCCCTCTGGGGAACAGCAAATAACTGCACCTAACTCTTTCAGTGTCTTAATGCCTAATAGGTTTTCTGGACATGACTTAGTAAGTAACAGATCAGTAGTGCGGGACAATGGACCTACTTCTAGAGTGACTGGCTTTGATATCTCATTAACTATTGGCTTTCCTGAAAATCCAAGGGAAACATTTCTTGAGCCTGAGAGCGGAGCCCCTGGAACTTCGGCGTGACTAATTGTGGTCCTACTTGCCCCTGTATCGATCAAAAACTTTCTGTCTTTCCCTAATACTTGACTGTGAACATAGGGACCTTCTTGATCTACAGGTATCTCGATGAGAGGCAAGCCTACCTCCCTCTCTAGGCTGTTTCATGAATATGACTGGTACTCTGGATACTCAGACTGCGCATACTGGTACATCTGCGATGTAACGTGCTGTGTTGCAGCAATAGGCTGCGGTGCGGGAACTGTCTGTTGTGCATTCTGTGACTGAGGAATCTGTGAAACTTGTTCTTGTCTAGGCGGACGTGGTCTTTCTTTAGTCTTACCAGTAGCTATATTATGTTTCAGAACTGCACACTCGTTTATAAAATGACCTGGCTGTTTACAATAATTGCAGTTCCCTTTAACGGGAGCTGCAGGATGACTGGCTTGATTCGGACCCCTCTTCTGACTGTCTTGAGGAACAGTTTGTGCAACTAGCACTTTCATTTTCGTGTCTTTCATACGTTTTCTCTCGTGTTCTTGCTCTTCTCTGATTCTATTCTGGTGGTACTGGAGCATCTGGGACGGAGTATTTGCTTGCCAGGTGCTTTCGACTTTCAAAACTCGATTTTTAATTTGTGGACTTGAATTCTCGACTAATTTAGTAACGAAAAGGTGAGGGTATGACTCACTACTTGTCTTGAGACCACTGTTAATACTGAAACATTTCTCAAATCTAGAATAAAAATCACTAATATCTTCATCTTGTTTCTGTTTACAGGCTGAGATTGCATCCCAGTCTTCTTTTCTCGTTGTCAATAATCTAGGTAAAACTTGAATCAATAATTCTGGTAAATCTTTACATTTATCTCCAAGACCGGTACCTGGTACTCGTGCCTTGTCTTCAGCTTCTAGAGCTGCCCAATCGATCTTTTTCTCTCCCACCTCCCATTCCTTTTCCTTTAGCTTTTCATACACCCCTGCGGGTAACAGGACCTTTAACATTTTAATGATATCTGGGTAAGTGTATTCTCCCATACGGAGCATGTCTTTTAATTCTCTATGGAACCCCGCTGGATCTTTATCATGACAGGGAATTAATTTCTTCATTTCAAGAAGTTCCATCTTTGAAACCGGAGTGTATACAAACACTCGTTGCATTACGCCACCCGCCCCTTGGACTGGGTGGACTTCTCGTAACGGATTCTGTCTGTCTATGTAGAATGGTTTACTTTCTGGGGGTGAGACATGAACAAAATGCGGGTTCAGGAACGTTCTATATTTGTGGCGCTGTTCTAGAATGATACTAATTAAATCGGTACCTAGACCTCTCCATCTATACTGGAGTAACTCGTTCAGGATGTCATGCAACGGACCTGGATCAGAATGTTGACCCTCATACAGAGTAATGAGGTACTGGATCATATACATACCCACCAGTCGTTGCTCGGCTGGGGGCAGTTTCAGGAACATTTGTGCCACTATTTCGTCTGGAAAAGTGGTAGAATCAGTAATCCATCGGACTGCTGATCGGGCTAGTTCTTGTTCATGCATAGTACTTAATTCACTGTAACCGACTCGTGATTTCAGAATGTGATCGGTAGCTTGGAATACTTGTTCTAGAGAACCTTGTTCTGGCGCTTGATGATGAAAAATAGACTTGTGTTCTAGGCGTAAATGGCGATCTGGAAATCTAGATTTTCCTACATACGCTATTCTGGCGGAATTCTCGTCTTCCTCTTCAGGATCAGAGATACTTTCTTTCTCGCTTACTTGTGCTGCTTTACGCTGGTCGTGTAACCTTATTATTTCTTTACGAATTTTCTTGTACATACTCTCCATGGCACCGACGGTCTTGTGCTTACCCTCGGCTATATTATCACTCCACCTTGTCAGGATTCTCATTTCGGCGGAATCTTTAGACGGGTAATCTTGTTCTCTTATTAGACAATTGATTAGGAACTTTAATATCATGAGCTGAATCTCGGCTTTCCTTTGAGACATAATCTCGCCAATACTTTCTGGATCATCCCCTGTACGGATGAAACGATATATCCTGTCTAGATCTTCTTTCATATTCGGCAAGGTGACTAGATACTCGGTCACTTTTCTTACGCGGAATGAATATAAAACCATATTATCCTCGCCTGGGACTGGATCATAGCAACATTCGGCAAGGGATTTTCTTATTTCTGCAACAGACTGATATCTAGGCGTACGCTGTGATGCTTGTGCATGTAATTCGGCTAATGTTAAACGCTTGTGTGGCGGCGGGGTTTGAGGAAGACCTCCTCCTGCGGCCCCTAGACTAGAATCGTCGACTGACATTCTTCGTCCTGGCAGGGTCGGTAATTGTAACGTGGGCTGGACTTGTATGGCGGGCTGACCCGGGGGGGCTGTAACAGGTACTCCGGTGTCTGGAGGAGCGGGAAGTGCCTGATTTACAGGGACTGGCGGAGCGCGAACAGGATTTGCATATTCTGGGACTGTGTCGTCCAAGTAGGACGAAATAAAAATATCAGCTGCGGTCGGTTTGTGACGTAGCTTGGTCGGAACTAATGGTGGCGGGAAATTACTGGATGCCTCTGGGGTCGCTTTTGGCACACCCTCGGCAAGAAGAGGATACATACCCTTAATGAGGGCATGCCTCTGTCTGTCTGACTGTTCGGTTTTGACTTGTTCACCTATCTCGATTAATTCTCTTTCTTGGGCTCGTTCTTGGGATTCTCTACTTAACTCTGACTTTCTGACTTCTTTTTCCGTTCTCTTATGAGCTTCCTTACGCCATAACTCGATGGCATCTTTCTGTGACTGTCTGGCTTTCTTTTTCCATAATGCTTCTTCTACTCGCATGATACATTCGGCATCCCATGTACCCGATACGGGCCATCTATACTTTTCTTCTAACTGTTTGGTATACTCTACCCATAAATCTAGATACATTATGGCGCTTATGCCATGTTTCTGATACATAAAATGACCTGGACTGTCCCTAGGTGGGACAGGAACCGCTTCTTCTAACAGACCCTTTCTAGTTTTTAACTGACGTAACTTGGAAAAGAACGGCATGACTGAACTGTAATCTGGACACAATACAATACACAATGAAAACACAAAAATCACATCACACTCATACCACAACATTAAAATACATAAAGAACATTATAAATAACAGTTCGAACAGAATATTACCTGAAATACTGAGAACAGAAACAGAACAGATTTTCTCGAGAACGGAACAGACTAGAGTTACTAGATGCACTGCTATAACAGTACGGAACATACCGGTCCCATAAAGGAACGCATCAAGACCCGTATCCACCTAGGTGAACACTTCGTTTGTGAGTCTGGGCACCACCAACCCACGGACCAGGAGTCAATTTAGATTGGTCCTGTCTAGATACTACCCCAGCAATGGTACTCACCGGGCAGCACGGAACGGAAAGCCTCGGACTGGACTGGACGACGGACGACGAACTTCGGACTTCAGTTACGGGTGGGCCTCCGGATACCTCGGACCTTGGACTCTCGGCTTGGGCTCTGGTCGGGACTCGCCGCGTTCCTCCACCGTCTCGTTCGGATGCTGGACCGCCTCCTCCGTCTCCTCCGTGGGCCTGAGGGATACTTGAGCAGAAATATCTGCCACTGCGCAGAAGAGTTCCGTCACGACTGCAGAGGGTCAGGGGGTCGGCGTGGCTTCACCGACGCGTGGGGAAAGGGCAAGTCCCTGTTCGGGCGCCATTATGTGGTATATAAATAAATAATACCGGATCTATTTTTGGATGAATGAATGAATAACAGATAGCTCAATAAAATAAGAGTCAAGATTCGAGGTAGTAGGAGTTTCTGCAGGTTTATTACAGCATAAGGACAGGATCAGGACAACCTGCATAGGAACAGGGGTAACAGGGCCCAGCAGGACAACTGGGGCCCAGCAGCTGCCGGGGCTTGATCTGGGATGAGCGCGCTAGCTTTTAATAACAATACATCAACTTATATACATAGCGCAAACACATAGTATTACATTGCAGTAGGCGTAGCAGTGGGTGGAGCAGAAGGCGTGACGCGTAGCAGTCGCGAAAGATAACAGTAAAAAGGGGTGTAACTGGGAGTATACTTAGGCATGTGATGAAAACGTAACAGAATATGTCATGAATGGGCGGAAACATAGGAGGGGGCTACCTAAGGAGCCGGGACCTCTAACCTAATGGTGCGCGTAAACTGGCAATGACGTGTTACTAGGAGAAGCTGGGGGCTACGAACTCTGTGCTAGGAGCAGAGACTTGAGTCTGGAGGGTCGGAGCGACATGTACCTAAACCCTATCTGGTATCTGATGTTTAGGGAACATGTTGATATAAACTAGGAGTCATGAGGGGAAAAGCTAACTTGACTCTAAGACTGGACCATGCATTATTCTACATGTAGTGCGTGATGAGGAATATTAAATGACCATTAATACAGTATTTCTCTAACGTGGAGACGAGAAGGCTAGACAATGACGGAAACTATTGATGCAGTTCAGTAGCTCAGGAATGCAAAGAAGGAGGACTGAACTGATAGCTGGAATCATAACATACTCTTGGCAGACTCAGAGGCAGAGCCAAGCTGCACCGGGCACTGCGAGGCAGGAAGTAAGTGAAGGGTCGAGGATACAGGTGGGGGCTGTATCGCTCCTCAGCGAGGCTTTCAGGAGACAGGAGCTGAATCTGATGTCCGGGCCCT
The DNA here is from genome assembly GCF_964261635.1 of Lissotriton helveticus. Taxonomy (NCBI): domain Eukaryota; kingdom Metazoa; phylum Chordata; class Amphibia; order Caudata; family Salamandridae; genus Lissotriton; species Lissotriton helveticus. The sequence goes on along the minus strand of NC_136065.1, from coordinate 1,305,919,466 downwards.
TTTGAGGCCTGGAAACGGGGACTTTATAATGGAATAACGTGCACACTGGGAAACGTGGCAACATTACTTTACATAGGCCTGATATTCGTAGTATTCACGAGGACTGGAAAATGACATATCAGAGGTGGACACAACTGTAATTGCGTCATTAATCAGACATGGGGAATAACATATGCATATTGGTCATGCACACATAACATATGATGGATGAGGCGTAGGGACACAGAACATGGCAAAATTTACTTTTCCACAATGGGACAAGATTCAGATCACATACTAATTCAACTTTGACCGTCTGGAAACTCTGGACTTCACTTTGGGAACCAAGACTGCACCGGGGAATATTCCTGCTGCTCCTGGTCTCATCATCCTGCTGGTCTTCTGCAACATCTTTGTCGGTGCTCCATACAGGTTTTTTATTAGGCTGTGGACATCTAAGACACTTGAAGGAATCCCCCTAGGAATGAAGGAGTCACTCCCCTGCATCTGCAGGCACCGCAAGACAGATGACCGGTCTCCTGATCCAGGGCTCCCACAGACTCCGAAAGGCTCAGCAACACAGCTGGTGATTCTGTAACTCCCTCGAGGCCTGCACTATCTTCATACTGATTTTGAGGCCAGTATCCCTCGTAGGAACCGCTGGCACAGCACCCCTGTGCAGCGCGTCGACTTGCCGTTGCCAAAGCTTATTTGCTCCCTCCTCCAGAGATCTTCGGGCTCCAAGAAGCTCCAACGTCATGCGACTCCTGCAACCACTTCCTCTGCACCATAGGCCTTTTTCATCTGTGAGCTGCTCAAGGTCCTCTTGCGACTCCTGTGTCTTAGGCCCGTGGGTCCTCTTGAGGGCCTTCTTTGGCTACGGTGGGCTACCCTGCTTTCTCTGGGCCTGCTCCGGCTCACCTGCTCATGGTGAGTCACTTGTATCTTACTGGTCCCAACATTCCAACTTTTGCAACTACTGTGTTGTTTACCGCTGCCAAGGCTTGTTGGTGCCCCTGCCAGACACTGACCCCCTGGCTCTCCACATCCGATGTGGGACAGCTCATGAACAGCTCCTGGTCTTCCACAGCATCACCTGGTCCGCACAGCTGCAGCTACAAGCGCACCTTCAACCTCTCCTGCATTTTCGACATCGGTGGGAATTTGTCTTCCATTCCTCCTGTTCACGCCTGACTGGCATAGACTCTGTCTCCTCTGCTTGCAGGTTCTTCTCAGTTTGAATCCACCTCTGAGTTCCACCGGACTCCTTCATCTTCTTCTCCAGCAGCAACTTTCCTGAAGTCCTCCAGTGTGGTCTACAGCGGTTTCTGACATCACTTGACACCTATGCACCCGGTATCCTGGTTCCTAGGGTATCCACACGTGGGGTGACTCTCCAACTTTCCATCTTCCACGGGGTGTCTTCAGGGTCCGCTGGGAAGGGTCCTTTTTCTTTTAAAATGCAACTGTGACTTACCCAATGACTAACATTGAGCATGAGGTCATTTTCCCAATAAGCACACAAAATCCTTGGGGTTCCTAGATACTCACCTTGGGTGGTCCTTGGGTCCACGGCTCTTCTACGTCTTCTGGGTCCACTCTTATCTTGAGTCATGGTTAGCATTCCACTATTTTAGCATATGGTTTGTTATCCCCCTGGAGAGCATTGTGAATTTGTGCTACTTACGTGCTCTATTTCATAAGTATTGTGGGGTATATTCTCAAGGATTTATCGTTGAGTTATCAGCACTTTATAGTAGCCAAAGTGGCAATAAATGTATCGCCCCATTCACAAGCTGGTCCTAACAGCCGATATCACCAGTTTACCTGCGATAGCAGCCGCAAAAAACATCGCCACAGATAAGTCTGGCAACTATCGCTAATGAGATGCAGAGTAGGCGTTCCCATGCAAAAAGCCGCAACAACACCACTCCGCAACATTCTCAACGACCAGCTAGTTCGGCGATAAGATCCCAAAACAGGCGATAAGGCACGTTAGCAGCAGGAAATTAACACCTGCTCTGACCTGGTGTAAAGTCGAATGACAACCTGCATCAGAAAAGGGAGCCCAGATCCACACCTGAAGAACAACAGATGCCATGGAGCTACTGAACATGCAGCCCGGAGCCCCAAGAGGGCCACAACACCCACCACCCCCAGGACCCCCTGCCCCCGGACAAAGATATGTGACATCAACTCCACGAAATCATGCACAAAACAATTCACTTGATGTCGCACAATTACAACAATTAACATGCATGTGTGTTCAAAAAAAGGAAAATCACTCATTCATCTTTGAATTACCAAACAAAACATTTTATTTAAAAAAAACACAAAACTATTTAGAAGAGTTATGGCGGGAATCCTCAGGATAATCTGTAGGTCTCAGCCTGCAAGACAAACATCTAGAAAAGAAGGTGTGTCCTGTGCTCATCAAAGGACAGAGAGAGTGAGCGAAATAGAGAGATAGAGAGAGAGAGAAGGAGAGCGAGAAAAAGAGAGAGAGAGAGAGAGAGAAAGAGGGAAATGTAGGAGAGTAGGATCTGCTTCTTATAGTTACCCCCACTTTTGGCTGATGTTTCACTGTTTTTTTACTTTAGTCTGGCTGGGGCCCTGCTATCCAGGACTCCGGCTAGCTGCTTCCTCTCTAAAATGATTCCATGTACTTTAGGTACACTCCAGATAGGATACTAGGGTACCCTTATGAGTCCCTAGAATATGGTACACTAATTACCCAGGGCATAGGTACATCAGAGGCCTACCAGAGCTGCAGCATGTATTATGCCACCCCTGGGCAGCCTTTGAAAATGACACAACTGGTCTGCTACAGCAGCCTGTGTAAGGTGGTGTATGCACCCCTTACTTAGATATAGGTTCCCTATATCTACATTATCACTGCACATATAAACCTATCAGTCACCCCTATGGCAGGCCTTATCAATCCTGAAGGCAGGGTGCTGGGTTTTGTGTGAGAGGGTGCCCATGCATGAGCAGGGCCCCTCTGCAGCCTTCAAAATCTATTATCCGGGGTTATTCTGTGATGCAGCCAGACCATATACTCTTAAGTGCATTATAACCTTGCGGTAAATGTTAACTTTGGAATGGCTGCAAGGAAACATGTTGTGTTTGGTGTCAAACACCTTGGAATCATAGCTAACCACCAGTACTGGCGGCGGAAGTATGATTCTACCCTCTTAGAGGGAAAAACATGGCCACACCAGTACACCCGGTACCAGCTTAACAGAACCCTGGCATCACAAAATGGATGCTGCAGCCACAGACACGAGTCTGGCCTCCTGCTGATGGACGAAACTCCGGCAGGGGAGGCCAGGACAATAAGTTCCCTGCTACAGGGAGGTGTAACCACCTCCCAGACAGGGTTCAGGGTATTGGGGATGAGTGTGTGCACTCCAAGAGTACTTTGAAGTCGGCACTGGGGGGTCATTTGGTGTCCCTGAACTTAGCCCAGGTCAAACCAGTTGCAGGGGCTACAAGCCTCTGGACACAGTGCATATTTGCGAGTACATATGCTTCTTAGCAATCCTTGAGGCTGTGCTCTGGGTGACTTGTAGCCCAGACCCGAGCAGCAATTCCACTGAAGAATGTCGGCCTACACTCCACGAGTGTTCCGTGAGCCGGCCCTTTGTGTTTTCTCTCGAGGTACCTTCACTAACACTGGTCCGTCGACCTGTGGGTCCCCGAGAAGGCAACTTTAACTTTCCTTGGGCTTACCTGGTTGCTCCAGACATGCCCTGACTCTCCATCACTTGGGGAGTCCCCAGGACCTTGCTGGTCCACACCAAAGCATCTTTTCTCTTCCTGCGTGGGTTGCTGTTGCCAAGGCTTGTTGTGTTTAATCTGAGCACCGACGTCGCAGCACTCGATATTCTTCATGGGACAGCTCAAATCCAGCTCCTGGTTGTCGTCGACGCCTCCTGGTCCTTGTGGCTGCAGAGTCAAGCTTCACCTCTTCGCACCTGAAACACCAAACATCGGTGGGCATTCGTCTACCGTGCCCCTGGTCACTGGCAAGTGACCCAGACTCTGTCCCCTCTGTTTTTAGGTTCTTCACATCTTCGATCCATTGAAAACGACGACAATTCCTGGCAGCATTTGACACCTATGCACCCAGCTTCCCTGGGTGAGGTAACTCGAGCACTCCGGTGCTCCCATGGGTGTTGGCCCTAGAACCCCTTAAGTCTAAAGGGGTTTGCTCAAAGTCCTCTTTTAAGTGTCCTTTAACTTTAAAATTCCAACCGCGACTTTCCCCATAGAGGCTAACGGCACTCGCGGCTGTGTTCCCACACTGCACGCGTCCCCCGTGGGTCCCCTGTGTCACTACCTTGGGTGGTTCCTTGGGGTCCCAGCGATTCTACGTGCTCTAGGCACTGTGTCTAGTCAAGTCGTGGTTCATATACCACTTTCTTAATATATGGTTTGCTCTCCGCCGGGACCCATTGTATATTGTGCTATTTACTGAAGTTCTATTGTGTTTATATTGTTTATCTTGCTCATTAATCCGATAAATATATTACTACAGAGTGTTTAGTAATAAATACATATATTTTATATATACCTCGTGTGGGTTTTAGTTAGACATTCAAGAGGTTATAATCTGGTAAATCAAGCTGCTTTACACTCCTTCAAGACTTAGCCTAAAGGCTGCTCTCCATAGCTACCACTAGGATAGCTTTCAATAAAGGTTGTCTTTAAACCTATCATCAATAAGGGTTGTTTGGACTGGTGCAAGGTGCCCACTATAACTAGTGGACAGCATATGTCAGGCCAACTTCTCACAGGAAAGAGAGGGAGAGAGAGAGAGAAAGAGGGAGAGAGAGAGAGAAAGGGGGAACGAGAGGTATAGAGAGAAAGAGGAAAAGAGAGGGAGGGAGAGAGAGAGAGAAAGAGGAAAAGAGAGGGAGAGAGAGAAAGAGGAAAAGAGAGGGAGAGACAGTGAAAAGAAGATAGGGAGAGAGAGTGCCAAAACTGCACACCGAGGCCTCACTGCTCACCTGCTGCCACCAGTATGTTTCTAACTACGTGCCGGTATGTACTGCAGTTCACCATGTCCCCTATATGAAACTGAGTCCAGCTCAACGAATTGCATAGTACATACAATTGCACACGCCATCATCGCTTGCCTGCCCCTGCGCACACAGGCTGCTGCACCCCAGCCCCTCCGGCCGCCCAGCGGTGATTGCCTGCGCACCGAGGCCTCACTGCTTACCTTCCGCCACGGTGTGTCTCCAAGAGGGCCCACCATGTGGAGGTGCCCGGGGCCCGCGACCGTGGCAGCCTCCACATCGTGCAGCCCGCACCGCGGGCCACCAGGTCACACCCTTGATTCTGGGTCTTGATTTTGCTATGGCAGAGATCTTGTCAGTGCACACGGCATCATTGCAGGCGGCACACCCGCTCAGCCCTTTATGTGCCACTAACTCTGTGACCCACGAGGCAACGCCACGTGGCGGTAGGCCAGCACTGCCCGCTGGCTCAGGCCTACACTGCGGTCCAGCAAGGCTCACACATATCATCACCAGTCCGGACCACTAGGACGGGGCATCATCGCAGGCTGCACACCCACTCAGCACATAAGGTGCCCATGCCACAGTGCACCGAAATTCACTTTCCCGTGGCGGTGTGCCTGTGCCAGCCGCAGTGTATCCGATGCCACCAAGTCTGAGCAATACAAATCATGGACCCTTTATGGTTGAGTCTCGTGGTGTGGTTGCCATCATGTCACCTCCGGCATTGGGGAATGTGAAGTGGCAGAGCCCTCATGCATAAATAATACCCACACGGATACACCCAGACAGAGAGTGGAAATGGCGTCTAGCACATGCACCCAGCCCTTTTTATTGGAAGGGTCACATGTCCTGTGACGCGTGTGCTGGATGAGTGTGGTGTGGGTGTAAACTAGCCCTGAGGGAGTGGCTGTGGCATACTAACAACTAGACCAGATCACTACAGGGAAGGCCTGGGATATGTAGCGTTGTCATCCCCCGTGAGTGTAAGCAGAGAGGGCAGGCCTGGCGTTTGCCAGTAAATTGTAAGGGTGTGAACAATGACCCTGGGGCTCTGGGCGTGGTTCCATCCTGGGCTAGACAAGGAAGAAAGTAATGCAAGTGTCCCTGTTGTAGTGCCGGCGCCACCCGGACTGCAATCGGCAATGTGTCACCCTGTGACCCAAGTCCCACAACATGAGCAACATGGATGTAAGGGGGAATCACTGACCCTACATTCATCCATACTTCCACACTAGAAAGATCATAGACATGACATATCTGTGTGAATATTAATGTGTAATTTACATTCAGTGGAGTGTTGTAGCTGGAGTAGTACAGGGCCATGCAAACCCCACTTTACATTGTTGGCTTGTGGAGGGCCAGCCAGAGTCCTTCAGAGAATGACAAGTTCAATGGAAGGGGAAGAGCTCAGTCCACAGTCTGATTGCTGTGTCATTGGTGACCAAACAGAATATGGAGGTCCATGTCAAGGTCCAAGATGAGTGTTGCAGAGTGTATCGGGGGGACAGTGGAAGGTGATGATGCAGAGGGTGCTATTTGGCGGAGAAGAATGCTACTTCGTCCGCATCTTCGTCTACTGCTGTTTCATGTACCTCACGTGTGGGTGGTGATGTTCTGTCTCAAGCACTGTGTGCCAGTGATACCTTAGGGGCAAGAGGTGGAATGTCTGCCGCACTGTGTGGCACTGACACTTCATGGGGAGGAGATGTGGATGGATTGGTAGCAGCAGGATGAATCAGCGCCAGGCCTTGTGGCAGAAGTGCCATGAAGATGGTCTTTAGGGTGTTGAGGAACCCAGCTACCTCTCGCTGGTGTGCAGCCATGGCAGCTGCTCTTTCCGCTTGCGTCCTCTCCATGATACTCCACATGTGTCCCAACTTCCGGGTGACATCGCTAGAGCCACTCTGACCAGACAGTTGTTCTTGTATCTGAGTCAGCGATGTCAGCCATGGTTCGCTAGAGAGCACGGAGCAGACTGTGGGTGTCCGTTAGGGACTGTGAGTGGTCCCTGATGGGACTTAGACACCCACGTATGGCGCCTACTTTGGCTGCCATCCGGTCGAACCCCATCCACACCTGTTCAGCCAGCTTCTCCCAGGACCCCAACACAGGGCATTGGAAGGCCATGTGTTGTTCGTGGGAGTCCTGGGAGGCAGCCGTGGTGATGAGTGCTGCCTGCTGTGTGTTCTGTGCAGGGGGTGGGGTCTCCTCATAGCAGCTGGGCTGCCCTGCTCCTGGAGGTGGGGTGTGGAGGCTCTCCACAAGCTGTTGGAGGGAATTGGAGTCGAAGGTGTGGTGGTCTTCTTCGTCATCGGAGAAGAGAGCTTCGGCCTGCTCAGCAGGAGGTGTTGGATTTCCTTCTGCAATGTGAAGGGGAGATGCAGTTTAACATTGTGTTCACATGTATGTTGACGCATTGTACATGTTTACATTCAGACTGCATGACAGCGTACATTGTGACTGTTTGGGAGGATCTGCCTATTTGATGGGGGACAGTGGACATTTCACGGATGCGTGTTTGTACTTGTACATTGTCAACTCACATTTCCCTGCAATGCCAATTGTGATTGGGCAGTTTCTACACACAAGCGGCACCATTTGTGTCCTCTGTTCTGTTGTGGACGTGTTGCGGTATGTACCACATTATGGTCAATGTTGATGTGCTCTGCATGTTATATGTGGGTGTGGCATTTTGGGGGAGTCGCCCCTGCAGCTCTGATTTTGCTGCCCCTTATCCCTTTCATGCGGTGTACCTCTGACTTCTGTGACTAAATAGTGCTGAGATGTTGCATACTTGGGAACATTGGTCTCTTGGTGGGAGTTGGGGGTCTGGGGCATGGTTTGTCAGCAGATGAGCTATACTTAATTGTGCATGTGTGCCATTGTGCCCACTCCCCCCCCCCCTTCCCCCAGTCCCTGATCATTACTCACCCTGGTGCTGTTGAGTACGGTCATGATGAGCAGGGTCCGGTCCCCCAACTCCTGCCGCCGACTTCCCACTGACGACTGTGGACACCATTTCCTCCAACTCGTCCAGGTCCTCCTGTGGCGCTTGACTCCTACCTCCAGTCTGCATTGCTGCCTTCCGGTTGTTGGCGAATTTCAGCTTGGTTTTGCGCTTCACATCATTCCAGCGCCTCTTGACCTCTTCCATTGTCCTCTTCAGCCCTCCGACTGCATTCACCTTGTCCACAATAGACTGCCATGTTTCATTTTTTGTTGCCAATGACACAGTGGAGATGACGAACAGTAGTTGATGGTGTTCTACCACCTCCGTCATCAGGATCCTGTTTTCCTGCGGACTTAACCGCTTCTTCCTACTATTCTTGTCCTTGCCCTTCCATGACCCCAAATTCCCAGACTGGTCTTCCGTAGGGCTTGTGGGGTTCTGGTTGTCCTCTGTACTTGCTCCAGCTACCTCCATTGTGCTTCGCTGTTGTGTGGCTTTTGTTTGTATGTTTTTTTCTACTTTTATAATGATTTTTCCATCCTGACGTGCGTGAATTGCAGGCCTGGTGAAGATTATCGTTGATTTTTTTATCGCGGTTGGGCCCATCGCAACTTTTTTCGCGTTGGGGTTTACTTTTTTATCGCTGTCCCAGTGACTTTATCACGGACATTTGACTCGTTATTGTGAGACTATCGCATGGTACCGCCGTGTTGAGAATACAACGTTAATATGGCGTTATTTTCCCACGATAGACTGCGATGTGAAGAATTGTGTTAAGCTAATTTTGCAGTAATTATCACACCTTCTTTTTAAAAAAAAATGTTTGATTGTCATTTCGTATGTGTACATTTGCAAACAGCTAAAATATCATGAAACTGCAATCATCTCCAATTACGCACAATTTGAGCAAATTACATAGCATAACACACAATACAGTCCAACCTCGGCAGGTCCACACTCCCCCAACGTTTGCAATTCCGTTCTTCACCGCGCCCTCCTCCCCCTACCATCGCATGTGGAGCTATAGCTCTGTCCCTGGAAACTGAGACCCGTTCATGGGCTATTCTCTGGGGTGGAAGTCGTGTGTGGTGGATAGCATATATTTCCTCTAACTTCGTTCCATTTTCCCCATATTCTGGACCATTTTTTGGGACAGCCCCTGTGAGTGTAGACCGCTTTTTTTGCTACCATGGCTATATCCATGTCGGTGCCCCACTGAGTCATTGTTGGCGGTGCCCCTGAACCCCAGTTTCTGGTTATGTTTCGCTTGGCAATGGTCATGCCTAGGGTCGCCCAGTTCTGCAACGCTAAGTTTAGGTCAGTAGGTGGCCAAATTTTTAAGAGGCAACACCGAGGGTCTCGCCGGACCATAGCCCCTCCCACCTCCGATATTTCCGTTGTGACCTGGTCCCAATATGATTGAATTTTTGGGCAATCCCATATGACATGATAGAACGTCCAGATTTGCCCACAACCCCTAAGGCAGAATGGGTCTGATGTGCGTCCCAGCTTGTGTAGGAGGGTGCGGGAGTAGTATACACGATGTAACACCTTGAGCTGTATCAGCATGAGTCGCGATGGGATCGCCGCCTCACGAGCTGACGCTAATGCGCCCAACCAGTCGATATCATCTATGTCTCCCAGGTCTGCCTCCCATTTGGCCCGAAGAATCAGCGTGTGGTCTGGTTGTTATTGACTAGTTTTCGATAAGTTTGTGAGATAGCTTTTTTGTCCATGTAATCTGTCAAGATTCTATCCTCAAGGGGCGAGGAATCAGCCAACGTGATGCCCTGGGGGATCGTGCTTTGAAGGGCGTGCCTAATTTGTAAATATCAATAGTGTTCTGTGTCTCCCATGGCATACTAGGCCTGTAGTGTTGTGAAAGTGAGCATCTCTCCCCGTACCCAAAGGTCTCCAATCTTCGAAATACCAATGAGGTCCCTTTGGTATTCACTAGGGTGCCGAGCCGCTGCGTCTCTAAGAGGGGAGTGGTGAGTGTTAGCACTCCCTCCCATCCCAGCGCCCTCTGCGCGGTATGCCAGATTTTAATGGTGTGTGCAGTAGGACCTGTGAGTATATGTTTTCGTTTCTTAGTGTAGAGAGCTTTCATCAGGTTTTGTGCAGGAAGGAGGGCCCTGTCTAACCGGAACGCCGGCTCATCGTGTGGAATGTGCATCCACTGGTTTATAATCATCAATTGGGAAGCCCAATAGTAAAGTTTCACATATGGTAGGGCGATGTCACCGTCATAACAGCTATGCACCAGTTTACGTTGCGCAATACGGGGTGGTCGACCGTCCCATAACAGTGAGGTGACTTCTGCTTCAATGGCCCTAAAATAAGACAGAGGAACCAGGAAAGGGGTGTTTTGGAGGGCGTAGAGAAACCTGGGCAGTGCAAACATTTTGAATAATGCCGCCCTCCCCAGCAGTGTCAACGGCAGCGATCGCCAATGTCCGACGTCTGCCTTAAGCCGTTTAAGGGGTTTTGTTAGGTTTTCTGCCATAAATACATCTTCCTGCGGTGTGATATATATCCCCAGGTACTTGAACCCGTTACTCGCGATTTGGAGTGTACATCCCGGTGGCAGTTCGGGCACAGGCCCGTACAGCACATACAATAGTGACTTCGACCAATTGATGGTATATCCGGACATTGTCCCGTACTGCGTAAGAATGTCCATTAGGGCCCTCAGGGAGTCTGCCGGAGATGTCAGATATATGAGCGCATCGTCGGCATATAAGGAAACCCGGTTCTCCCAGTTTCCCTCCCATCGTATCCCTCGGATTCGAGGCTCCTGTCTCAGCCACGGGGCCAGGGGCTCCAGCACGAGGGCAAAGAGGAGAGGGGACAGTGGGCAACCCTGTCGCGTTCCTCTCCCCAACATAATTTCCCTGGAGATATGTCCGTTCGCCACTACATGTGCCAGCGGTGCCGCATACAACAATTCAATCCACCCACAGAATTTGGGACCTAATCCCAGCTTCCTAAGCACTGCAAAAAGGAACGGCCATTCGACCAGGTCGAACGCCATCATGGCGTCCAGTGAGAGGATGGCTGTGTTCTCCTTTATCAGAGGTATGCGGGCCAGAACGCCATGTAGGAGTCGTAGGTTGAGGGAGGTGTTGCGGCCAGGCATAAATCCCGACTGGTCAGGATGGACTAAGGTGGTAAAGTATGGCTGCAGTCGGAGCGCCAGTGCCTTCGCCAGTGTTTTTGCCTCTGCATTTAACAGTGAGATCGGGCAGTAGGACGATGGCTGTTCCCTCGGTTTACCAGGTTTATGAATTGCCACGATCGTCGCTAGTCTCTGATCTTCAGGCAGGATTCTCTTCCCAATGCAGTCATTATACATTGCGAGCAAGTGAGGTGTGATGGTTCCCGACATCTTTTTATAGAGTTCTACTGGCAAACCGTTGGGTCCCAGGGCCTTTCCCCTGTGGAGGGCCGCTAGCACTAATCCCAGTTCCTCTGCCGTGAGGTCTGCTTCTAACGCCTGCATATCCTCTAGTGGTAATGCAGGCAAGTCTATAGTTTGTAAAAAGTGCAAGTTGTCTTCCACTGTTGCCGTGGCCCATGGCGTGTATACTCGTTCGTATTAGGTCGCTAGCTCCTCCACAATAAGCTGGGGGTCAGCGGAGACGGTGCCATCCCCTAGCGTCAGCTGTGGGATGCATCTATTTGCTCTCTCCTTTTTCTCCGACCAAGCCAGCTTCTTACCTGTCTTGTCCCCCAATTCATATCCTTTGTGCAAGGTGTTCATGTGCCTAGTTTTCGCTTGTTCCCACGCACACGCCCTGTATTCCTGGGTCGCCAGTGATAAGCCTTGTGCTGTCACTTCAGTTGGTGTTTCTGCGTGTGCCACCTCCGCTCTTTGTAATGCCGTTTCCAGTGTGTCTAAGTGTTACCTGCGTTCTCGAGTGTATCGGGTAATGGTGGAGATGGCGTGACCGCGGACCACCGACATATAGGCCTCCCATAATATGCTCGGCGAATCTACAGAGTGTATATTTTCTGTGAAGTATTGTTCAGTGGATTTCTTTAGGGCCTTAGCTATGGTGGGAGTTTGGAGATATCCTGGGTATACCGGGTAGATCCGCCGCCGACTAGGCATCTGCGTTGTATAGGTGAGGTGTATCGGGGAGTGGTCAGAGATGCATCTGGGCAGATGTTCCACTGCACTCACTTTGTCAGGGGGAACCGCTAGCGTCAATAAATAATCTATACGTGAAAGACTATTGTGTGCCCCTGAGTGGAAGGTAAATTGGCGATCTGTAGGGTGCTTAAGCCGCCATAAATCCGTCAGTCCCATTGCATCTAGGAAGTCCCTCAGGGCCTGATTGCATCCGAGAGCATCCCTAGGAGGCCTGCGATCCATGCAAGCGTCTACCACAGCGTTGAAGTCCCCACCCAGGATCAGCTCTCCCTCCGGTAGGTCTAACAGGAATTTACCCAGGTCCCTGAAGGCAGTCTGGTGAAGTGCCGGGGGTAAGTATACGGAGACCATGTTGTACCTGTGTCCTTCCCACTGACAAGACAGGGCGGTGAAGCGGCCCTGGTCGTCGGAGCAGGTTTTGTGTATCACCAGTGGGGAACTTTTGTGGACTAGTATACCGACCCCGCGTGAGCCAGATGTGAATTCAGCGTGACTGACCATTTTGAACCCCCACTGGTCTAGAGCCTTGCAGGCCCCACCCGTTAAGTGTGTTTCTTGAAGCAGTGCGACCGTGGGGCCCTTTCACTTCAGGTATTGTAGAACTAGACCCCGTTTTATCTTGTGCCCCAGTCCATTAACGTTCCAGGATATCACTGATAGTGTCGGGCATGACAAGTTCGTAGCTTGGGAGTCAGGGACCCCTTCTTCAGAGTGTGCCATTGCATACAGTCTTGAAACCCCTAATGTGCCAAATATTCATCTGAGCTGCGTGGTTGAGGTGTGCCATGAACGCGCCCATTCATGCAAACGTGATTAACAATAGACCAGTTTGTGTGCTCATGATCCATGGAAGTAATCGTAAGTATTTATGGAGAGATTGTGAACTGAATAACCTAGAATAATGCAAAATTAATCCGAAAACAACCAAAACCCCCACCCCCCACCATGTCTCCCTGCCCGGCGGATCCAAAAACTGTCCACCACCCCAACTGAGCAGAGTGCTTGCTACCTTAAGACAACTGCAACATTCTGGAGGGTGAGACTTCGGTGACGTCAACGAAACCCTCGTCCCCTTACAGTGTTCATGTGGTGCTGTGCCAACTTAATAGGTCCTACCTGTGGCAGTCTTCTTTTTGAGTCCAACATCTCGCCGCTGGGCGGCTTACCCGTAGTGCAATCAAAACCGCCTCCCTCCTCCCCGCTGCCACCTGCAAACCCCGGTCCGTGTTCCGGATAGTTGCGCTATAACTTGGCTGCGCAATACATGTTGTCCATTGCAACTGGAATCCATGGGTGTTTGCGGTGCAAAGTTCTGTCGTGAAGTCCTTCAGCCGAGAACACTGGTCGCCCCTTCATCTGTTGTGTCGCTTCGCGTCTCGATTCTTGGGTCCTCCCGCTGGTCTCCAGGCTTCCAGACAGTCTTGCGCGTCTCTGGGGGATTCGAAAAACCATACTTTCCTCTCCGATTCGATGCGCAGCTTCGCCGGGAAGAGCATTGAATATTTCAGTTCCCGGGCTCTGAGTTCCTTCTTGATTTCCGTGAAACTGCGTCAATGCTGCGCCACCGCCGCTGTATAGTCGGGATAAAAAGTAACCTCTGAGTTATCAATTTTCAGCGGCAGGGCAACTCGTGCGGCTTGTAAGATGGCATCACGGTCGCGGAAGTTAAAGATCCTCGCCAGTATCGGACGCGGCGGTGCTCCCGAACGCAGCTTTCCACCAGGCACTTGGTGGGCACGCCCAACGGAGAAGTAATTGGACAGTCCTTTCGGTTGGAGTTGGTTTTGGATGAGGTCTTCCACGTATAGGTCCAATGCTGGGCCTCCTGCAAATTCCGGCACACCCACCAAGCGCACGTTATTGCACCGGGAACGGCCTTCTTGATCATCAAGTTTGGCTTTCAGGAGGCGGTTGTCATCCTCCAATCTCTGCATTTTTTGTTTGAGTTCCGCCGTGTCACCCGTAAGTCCCAACGTCGTCTTTTTGACTTCTATTAAGCGATCTGATAGTTTCGCAAAGTCCGCCCTGATTAGGGAGATATCAGTGGAGATCGATCCCATTGATGCTTGCATTGTTTTCAGTGCTGCCATTACATCTTGAAGTGTGACCTGGTCTTCGCCCGCATCCTCGGTGTCGGGCTGTGACAGCTGGGACGAGGTGCGTGATATTTCTCCCCTGGGGTGTCCGGGGTGTCTTTAGTATAGGCGTATTTATCTAGCCTCGGGGGTGGTTGGCCTCTGGACCCTCTGCCACTCATCTTTCAGGGCCCTGATCAATGCCTTGTAGGGGCGTTCTTTTCTGGCCAAGAGCGGACTCACGATGACTCCGGGGCCCTTTCTGCGATGTCTGGGATCCTCACACGCAATATGAGGGGCACCTGTATCCAAATTACTGCGTGTTGTCAGGACCCACTCTGTGCCCCCCAGAGCCCGGTGCTGGTACGGCACAGTAGCCAGAGCGCTGCAGAAAACGGGTCACGCACCCTTTTTTACCAGTCCTGTCGTGCGGATGGTTACACTGCCCCCCCCCCCCCACCCCGCCCCTTGAGGGTAGTCTTGGTTGAGGCTACGGCGCCTGTGGCCCCGGGGTGTCCGATTACCTTCTAGGTGTCATCGCTGTCCTTGCTTCAATGCCCCCAAGTCCTCCCAATCTCCCACTGTGCGGTGTTTTGTGGGGCAGGTCCCATCTCCTCACCTCCGCGCCGATGTTTATCCTTCTCGCCTGGGGCGCCGCACCGCCGGGTCGCCGGTTTACTTCAGTCCCCGGCTCTGGCGTGGTGAGGAGGCCGCAATCTTTACCGCCGTTTTACTCCGTGGGGCCCAGGGGAACAGGTCATCAAAGCGGTGCTGCATGGACCGGAGGTTTGTCCGATTCAGATCTGTGGGCACAGGTCCAATCTTATGCAGGATTAATGGACGGATTTAGCGGGGATGGGTTTTACCGTCACAGAGCTCTGCTAGTGTGCGGCCATCTTGTCTGGTCGCTAGCCAAGCCCCCCTATCACACGTTCTTGAGAATATCCCCCTGTGTGTATTGTGTTTATTTCTCCAGGTAGGAGATAATACATTGTGTTAGTGTTTGTAATAAAATACATATTTCCATAACTACATTGTTCAATTCTTTTTCACTTAACCTATACCATAAGATTAAGCACTGGTAAAACAAGCTGCTTTACACACGTTCTGGACTAAGCCTAAAAGCTGCTCTCAACAGCTCTTTTTTATTTTTTTATTACAGCCGTCACATAGTTTGTCTACGAGTTGGATTTCTTGAAGCCTTTTGTTCTGACATACAAACTACATCTCATGGCCATGTCAAATGGCACAATCACAATGTTACCACTTAGAGAGCTTTCTAAGGTTGTCCAAGACCGCTACAATCTCCATAAGGGTTGTCTGGATTAGTGCAGGGTGCTACACTTACATAAGTGAGCACCATATACTAAGCCAGCCTCTCACATATGTTGTACAATGTGTTGTTACGGATATTTGAGCAGTGATGTGCTGATGTGACGAGGCACGTCTAGTGGGTAGTGAGTGTGACAATGTGAGTTATGGGACAAATGGCATAGGCTGAATGTAATAAGAGGTGTACACACATGCAATTTTAAGTGCTGTGTGGTCCATAGTCCAACATCATTGATCAATGTGCTTTGAGTCAACTGTCTGTATAACGTTATGAGGTGACTATTGTTTATTTAGAGCGACAAATGCAAAAGAAACAATTGATGGACGGAATGCTGAACAATGCAAACATTCACCCCCAGTCACAAGGATATGGGTTTAGTCTACCATTCTTATGCCCACCACACCACCCCAGTTTGGACCCAGCCATATGCAAATCAGGCTTCACCCTGTGCCTCATGGGAACAGTCCAGCCGGAACTGCTAAGCCAGGTCCTCCCTGGACCAGAAAAAAGCATCCTGGGACCGGTTTTAGACCATCACCCTTCATCAGCCAGGCTAGCTTGAATCCAGTGGCACAGTGAGCACGGGACCCATGTCTGCGTATATCCTTCCCACTTAGGGTGACAAATGCAAAAGAAACAATTGATGGACAGAATGCTGAACAATGCAAAGATTCACCCGCAGTCACAAGGACCTGGGTTTAATCCATCATTCTTTTGCTCACCACGCCACCCCAGCCATATGCAAATCAGGTTTGACCCTGTGCCTCATGGGAACAATCCTGCCCGAACTGCCAAGCCAGGTCCTCCCTGGACAGGAAACAAGCATCCTGGGACCGGTTTCAGGTCATCACCCTTCAACAGCCAGGCTAGCTTGAATCCAGTGGCGCGGTGAGCATGGACCCACATCTGGGCCTACCCTTCCCAGTTATGGCGACAAATGCCAAAGAAACAATTGATGGACGGAATGCTAAACACTGCAAACATTCACCCCCAGTCACAAGGATTTGGGTTTAATTCATCATTCTTTTGCTCACCTCGCCACCCCAGTTTGGATCCAGGCATATGCAAATCAGGCTTGACCCTGTGCCTCATAATTGATTTGCATATGACTGAGTCCAAACTGGAATTTATTTATGCATTTTTATATAGCGCGGACTTTACCCGAAGGTGTCAGAGCGCTTCACAAAAGGAACAGAAATGAAACATAATGAGAAACAATACAAAAGCATACGTTACGTTTCATAAGGTAATAGAGACATTAGTGATCAAACAAAATACATGAGGTAATAAAAATTGTGAGCAACCAACAATATATGAGGTAGTAAAGGTAATAGTGACAATTGTGAGCAAACAGAATACATGAGGTAGTAAAAATTGTGAGCAACCAAAAATACATGAGGTAGTAACGGTAAAAGTGACAATTGTGAACAAACAGAATAATAAAAATTGTGAGCAGCCAAAAATACATGAGGTAGTAAAAGGTGCACAGGAGGAAAAAGTGACAAGTGTGCAGTTACAAGAGAAAACAAAGTATCATTTGAGGTATAATACTGCAAAAGGTGCTAGGCATTCGGGCACAAGAACAAGTGTTATGTAAGACAAGGAGGCACTTGTGCCAGAATCAAAGGTAAAAACATGTGAGAGGTAGCAAACCGTGTGTTACAAGGGAAAAGTGGTGTGTGCATGTTACACAAGGGCACCAAACACAAGTACATGGAGAATACTCCAAAGAGGCATACACTCCAACCCCAGGAATACCCTGGGAAGGCACTTCCATGGTCGTGGAAAGTCTTCCTCCACATAACAAGAGGACGTGAATTACTTTTGGAGGTGTCTCTGGAGGAGGAGAACTTTGAGGTCCCTTTTGAAGGCCTGGGAGGAGGCGGAGGTCCGGAGCTGAGGCGGAAGGGAGTTCCAGATTCTCACTGCGTTGCCTGAAAAGGATTGGGCCATTGTTCTCTCCTTCTTGAAAGTGGGAGGTTCTAGTAGAAGCTTCTCCGCATTGCGTGAGGGTCTAGAGCCTCCAGAGAGTTTCAGTTTATTCGCCAGGTAGCGAGGAGAAGAGGAGTGTAAGGCTTTGTGGGTGATACAAGCGGTCTTGTAGATAGCTCTAGCCTCGAAGGGAAGCCAGCGAAGGGTGGATAACATCGGTGTGATGTGATCGCTTCTTTTGGCCCCATAAATGAAGCGAGCTGCTGAATGGAAAACAGACTTAAGTGGGGACAGGTGAGATTTGGGGAGGCCAGTAAGAAGAGAGTTGCAGTAGTCTAGTCTGGAGAGGACCAGCGATTGCACCAGGGTTATAAGGTCCTGCTCCGGGAAGAAGCGTCGGATTCCCCACAGAAGGCGCAGTTGGTAACGGGCAGATTTTGCAATAGAATTGATGTGGGGAGTTAGACTGAGTTTTTTGTCTAGTATAACTCCAAGGGATTTTGCGCTGTCGACAATGATGGGTTTATTGTTAAGTAGATTCATCTGATCCATCCATGATTGAACCGGGGGGGGGAGAGAGTGAGGAGGAGAAGAGGAGGAATTCAGTTTTGGAGGGATTCAGAATCAGTTGATGAGTTGACATCCAGTTTTGGATGGAGTCCAGAGTAGAGCTTAGGAAGGAGAGATCATGAGTGGAGGCAACCTTGAGGTAGAGTTGAGTGTCGTCTGCATAGAGATGATAGTGAATCCCGGATTTGCTTAGGAGGTTTCCCAGTGGTTCTATGTAGAGATTGAACAATGTGGGTGCAAGTATAGAGCCTTGAGGAACACCCTGACCTACCGCCACAGGAGACGAAAGACTGTTCGCAATTTTGATCATTTGGGATCTGTCAGAGAGGAAGGATGCAAACCATTTAAGCACAGTGCCCTCCATGCCCATTCTCTGTTGAAGGATATTGAGGAGGGTGTTGTGATTGACAGTGTCAAAGGCTGCAGACAGGTCCAGAAGAATAAGAAGACAGGACCCCCCCGAATCGAGTATCCTCAGCGCGTCATCAACCACTTGCAGTAGGGCTGTTTCAGTGCTGCAGTTTTGCATGAAGCCAGACTGACAATTGTCCAGAAGATCATAGTCCTTGATATGACGAGAGAGTTGATTTGCTACACATCTTTCTGTGATCTTTGCAAGGAAGGGAATGTTAGTAATGGGGCGGAAGTTGTTGAGGTCATTCGCATCAGCAGTGGGCTTTTTAAGCAGAGGGGTGACCTGCCCAGTTTTGAAGGGGACAGGAAGGGAGCCTTGACAGAGGGAGAGGTTGATCAGAGTGGCCCAATAGGAAAGGGAATGGGTATAGAAGTCCACGGCAATGGCACTGGGGATAGGGTCAAGAGAATGGTTGGAGGGCTTTGTTTCGCGTATGCACTTGAGAAGGGCATCTTCAGATATGGGGTCAAAACTCTGCCAGATGGCTAAGGATTTGCGCTCCTCTGGAGGTGTAGGATGAGCGACCTGATCCACAAGTGATTTCACTTTTTTATCGAAGAAAATAGCAAAATCCGCTGCTCTCTTAGTAGGATCCTCCACCTCGGAGGATGGGGGAGAGCAGTTCGGAGTCTTGACGATATCGAATAGTTTTTTGGGTCTATTTTTGGCGGAGTCAAGGAGGGTTTTGAAGTGCGCCGCTTTCTCAAGGAAGATATGCTTGTGGTACCTGGATCTTGCTGTGCGAAGCCTGTTTAAATTGTCTGTGGAGGGCACTTGCCTCCATTGCTTCTCCAGGTCTCTTAGCTGCTTCCTTTCCTCATAAAGGGATTTGTTGAACCAAGGTGCTGAAGGAGTGGGCCTTATCCTTTTGCTTTTGAATGGAGCGACGTTATTAATTTCAGCTGCAAGAACTGTGAGGCATTGGGAGGTGAGATCGTCAACAGCTATGTTTGGGTCTAGCCTTGGAAGTGATAGCAAAGCTGATTCACAGAGGGGACCGACATCAATATTTTTGGCATCACGGAACAAGGAGATGGCCCTCTTGGGTTGGCCAATAGTAATAGAGTGTGAAAGTTGAAGAGAGAATGGGATGAGGTGGTGGTCAGACCAATCTACATGGATTGGGGTAGAGGTAGAGAGCATGCCTGCTTTAGAAATAACAAGGTCTAGGATAGCGCCCTTAGAGTGGGTTGGTTCAATGCAGTGTTGGATAAGATCGTTTGTAGAGAGGAAGGTGGCCAGAGAGTTCGCAGAGGAGTCTAGCGGTACGCCCCAGTGGAGATTGAAGTCACCCACGAAGGTCTGATTGTCACTTTGTGTGTATTGGTCGCTGATGAAGTCAGTGAGATCTTCAATAAACGCAGGGCCACTACGAGGCGGTCGGTAAATGATATGGAATCTGAGTGATGGACAGTGTTTCAATTGAAGCTCAAGAGAAAGGCATTCAAAGGTGAGGGAGGAACTGATTGGAGAAGCCTTAAGTTGGAGGGCGTTTCTAAAGATGACTGCAACACCTCCCCCCGAGTTGTCAGTTCTGTCATTCCTAAATATGGAGTAACCAGTGGGTAATAGGAGATCAAAGATAGCGTGAGAGGTATCTTTGAACCAGGTCTCAGTGAGGAAGAGCATGTCAAGTTTGTGAAGGGTGATGGTATCGGAGATTTCAAGTTTGTGTTTTACTGCAGATCTGCAGTTATGAAGCATACAGCGCAGCTCTGTCAAGACTGTTTTCGTGAGGGGGGCACTTGGGCTCTGAAGGGTGATCGGGATATTGTACTTATGTGGGGGTGCTCGGGAAGGTTTAGGTGGATGCTTTGTTCTGACAGAGGTGATGGTCGGAATAGTGTAAATAGTGGGGTTGCTAGGGTATGTCTGTTGAAGGAGGGTGGCGTTCAAGGGCTTGTGTGAGTTACAGACGTTTGCGGACGAGAGGTTGGGATTGGCTGTATTGGGGTGAATGGGCGAGGTGCATCTCATGGGAAGTTGAGAGGGAGAAGAGGTGCATGGATGGGTGGAGATCTTAGAGCATAACAGTGAAATGGCAGCTGTAAGCTGGGAGATGGCGGTGATAAGAGAGCCTAGCGTATTTTCCAGTGAGAATGAGGCAGAGCACGGAAGGTTTGGTGGCTCGATTGAGACAAGGGGAGGTGGTAATGGTGGTGGAAGGCAGGGAGAGGTGGGGGGACAGGAGGTAAGTTGGGGAGAGGTGGGTGGACAGGAGGTAAGTTGGGGAGAGGAGGAGGGAAAGGAGGTAAGTTGGGGTGTGGGGTTCACATGTGGAGTAAGTGAACTGGGTGTTAAAGGAGAGTTGTCATTGTTGGTGTCACAAGAGGGAGAGAAGTTAAGGACAAGTTTAGAGGGAGAAAGGAGCAGAACACGGCGGTAGGGAAGTAGGAGGGGGGAGGCCTGAGTAGCGTTATGAGTATGTAGGATGTTTGGGAGGAAGCGAGGTGCAGTAGTTGTGGAGGTCCTGTCCGTTCGGGGAGGTGGCAGTGAGGGAACGGTCAACTGGCAGAGTGAGGGGGATTGAGAGAGAGGGAAGTTGTGGAAGGGAAATAGTCCTGCTGAGCCCGAGGGAGGGAGATGGGAGGGGTTACTGGGAGAGGAAAGGGGGTAGTGCAGCAGTACTGGAGGAGTAGGAGGGAGGAGAGAGATGCAGTGGGAATGTGGCGGGAACGGGATGAATGGCGAGGGGATGAAGGGGTGGAGAGGAGGGATGGAAGGAGGGATAGGGGAAGCATAGGGAAAGTTAATCAGGGGAGAGGGTTGGAGGAGAGGTGAACTCAAAAGGGGGGTGAAAGGGAGAGGTATGGGGGAGGAGAAGAGATTTGAGTATTGCGATAGTGCAGATGGGCCGAGGAGCGTATTAGCTAGTGGTAAGGCTGCAGTAATGTGGGAGGGGACATGCTGTGAGGGGGGAGGAACAGGAGATGAGGTAAGTTGGGGCGGGGAGGGAAGAGGACCGACCTGTGCTACTCGAGAGTGCAGCCTATTGGAGTGGGGTGGGGTCGGCGGGGGAGAAAGGGAGAAATGGGTGGAGCTGGAAGGAGAGACAGGGGAAAACCCGGTTGCAAAGGAGGGGAGTAAGGAGGGGAAGAGGTGATCAAAGAGCGAGAGGCAGGAGTCTTTGCCTTGGATCATGACAGTACCGTTGTTATAGAGTGAGATAGTGAGGTAGCCATTAAAGCACTCAGAAGAGGAGATTTTTAGTTGTTTCCCATAAGGGATAGAGGAGGAGGAGGTGACGTTGAGGGAATTGTAAAAACTGTTGGACCAAGAGGGGGTGTCGCGAGTGAAGAAAATGAAATCGTTTTTGAGCCTCCCAAGACAACCATTGTAAAATTGATCAACAAAAAGGGAGTTCGGGAAACGTTCAATAGTGTTATGCTTCAGTCGTTTTATTGTAGCTTTAGATTGATCGGGGGGAAAAATGATTTTGAAGCAATTGGCTCCATACTTCACTCGAGAGGTGGCCATGTTGTGTGGATGAGGCGAGGAAGGGTGAGGGAGGGATGAGAGGGGTGTTATTGGGAAAGCGGTGGTGAGGAGAAATAAAAGGGCAAAAAGGGGGCGCATACTCCAGGCGTTTAAGGTAAGAAAACCGAATTAATGTACAGTCAGGGAAGTGAGGTGGGAAATTGTTGGGCCCTTCATCTCGGAGTATGAGGAGCCACCTGGCACTAGATAAAAGTTACAAGGAAAATATTTGCAGATAGTAGGGACCCATCACAGAGCAGATACAGACAAAGTAGAACCGACTAAAAATGACCACCCAGTGATCATTGGCGAACTCTGAACTTAGTATCAGCCTGCTGATGGAACCAAATTCAGTACCAGCCGCCATGTAAGCCCAAGATCTCACCAGACTACTATATGACCTTAATCTCCTATGAAACACTAACGTTAGGGCAAAGAGCATAGGGTGGCTCACAAGTTGATTAACAATGTCTAGAAAATGCACCGCAACCTCGTCATCTTCAAACCACCTCAGATGCCGCAAGAGTCATGACTCAAATTGAACTGATCCCACAGGAGAAAGTTGCTTAATAGGTGCAGCAAACACAACTAGATGAGCACCGGTGAAAAGGTCTAAACAATGCAGCTGGTATTATTTGCTGTACATCTAGTTGATGGCTTAAACGGTGCAGCTGGCACTACTTGCTGCGTAGCTGTAAAAAAGGGGCCTAAGCAATGCAGCAGGCGCTACTTGCTGCGCAGCTGTAACATGGCTAAACGGTGCAGCTGGCGCTACTTGCTGCGTAGCTGAAAAATGCCGAAACTGTACAGCTGGCACTACTTGCTGCGCAGCTGTAAAAAGGCCTAAACGATGCAGCTGACACTACTTGTTGCGTAGCTGTATGAGGCCTAAACGGTGCAGCTGGCACTACTTGCTGCGCAGCTGTAAAAAAGGCCTAAACGGTGCAGCTGGCACTAATTGCTGCGCAGCTGTACAAGTGTTAAAACTAAGTACCACACAGTTAAAGTGTTAGGCGGATGGCGATTATGATCGAAGAATGCATCACTCGCAGAAGTCCGCAGGGCTGTCCGGTTGATGCAGGAAGCATTGGCCGTGAAGAGAACACAACTGGAAGACAGACTGCTAGCTCACTTAATACAGCTCAGAAGTAGGGAATAAGTAATCTGGAAGACAGGCTGTGAGCTCCCTTAATACAGCTCAGTCATTAGGCGCGCAGGAGCGCGCTGTGCGCAGCGACGAGGCGCTCACCTGCTCCCAGGTCTGCTCCCAGCTCTCCACCGTGTTGAAGGGCAAGCTCGTGATCATGAAAGATCAGACAGAGACAAAATGGGGTATCAGCAGAGGACTTGCTGCGCTGAAGAACGTGAGGGTCTTCCCGCCCTCATGTAGTGCACAGCAGTTATCAGGCTTGCTCACCGCACCCCTCTGCTCTCGCCTCAACTCTTGCTGCTTAGACTGAGACCGGTGCCTCGATGCATCCAAAGCCAGCAATGGGGGGAGGGGACGGGGGGAGGCCCTTAGCACCCTGCCGAACTTCGTTTCACGTGGGAGTGCTCACCGGGGCATCGCTCGTCCGACCTCACTCAAGGGCCTCCACAGGGCACCCAGTGTCTCCAGCGCCGTTAGGGGAGAGGCAAGGAGAGGCCCTCAGGTCGCCACAGCGTTTCGCGGAATCACCGCGGCCGCCATCTAAAGGTCAGGCAGAGGGAGACTGTCACCTCGACGCTGCTGGCCGCATGAAGCCGGCCGCCAGGTGCGCTGTGTGCCCAAAGTCCCTCACAGATTGTCAAATGCTCCTCTGCTCACCTCAAGTCGGCTTGGGTCCAGGGCGATGCGGGGGCCTCCGCCGTCCTTAGTGGGGATCTCGTAGGGCCCTCAGCAGGAGATTTCGCGCTAAATGCCAAAAGCCCGTCCTGTCCAGGGCGCCGCCATCTTAGGGTCAGGCAGCTGGGGGAAAACAGATGTCGCTGGGTGGCCCCCGCCCGTCGGCATGCGATACCTCCTCACCGCGATCGTGAACGGGAGCAGCAGTCTTTCATTCGGTCCCAGCGGCTGGGTTCCAGCTTCCCCAGTGCAGCCGCCAGCCTCGATGTGTCCCCTTACTGCCTGACGCCAGCCTCGACAGTCGCGGGCGCCATCTTGTCGCCTGCAGATATCACGAGCAGGGAGAGAGGTAAGAACCCCAGTTTTCGGCCCTTCTCGTCTCCGTCGACCCAGAGAGTAGTTCTTAAAAGGGGCACCGGACCTTCATGCGCGGATTGTGGCGCTGGGTTCCAGGATTGCTGGCCCGGGTCGATGTTTATGGAGGGCGGCCACGGAGGAGCTCCGGAGCTCGCTAGACACGGCTCCTCACGGCTTCTCCCAGAGAACATTACAGGTGATGGCATGGTGAGCAAAAAAATGATGGATTTAGGCTTTGGTTTTGCTTTGTTCGCCCTAAGATGGCAGGGTAGACCCAGACGTGGGTCCCTTGCTCACTTTGCCACTGGATTCAAGCTAGCCTGGCTGATGACGGGTGATTAGCCAGAAACCAGTCCCAGGATGCTTGTTTTCGGTCCAGGGAAGACATGGCTTGGCAGTTTGGGCTGGACTATTCCCATGAGGCACAGGGTCAGACTGATTTCCATATGGCCATGTCTGAACTGGGGTGGCGGAGTGAGCTAAAGAGTGATGATCGATTAAACCCGGATCAGTTGACTGGGGGGTGAGTGCTTGCAATGTTCAACACTCCGTCCAGCATCCCCTTTGGTTTTGCTTTGTTCACCCTATGTTAGTAGGGTATGTCCAGACGTGGGTCCCTTGTTCACTTTGCCACTGGATTCAAGCTAGCCTGGCTGATGAGGGCTGATTAGCCAGAAACCGGTCCCAGAATGCTTTCTTCCAGTCCAGGGAAGACATGGCTTGCCAGTTCGGGCTGGACTGTTCCCATGAGGCACAGGGTCAGACTGATTTGCATATGGCAATGTCTGAACTGGGGTGGCCGAGTGAGCTAAAGAATGATGGATTTAGGCTTTGGCTTTGCTTTGCTCGCCCTAAGTAGGCAGGGTATGCCCAGAAGTGGGTCTGGACTTAGGCCCAGATCTCTGGACTGGGGATATGAATGTATGACATTGTTCTGCATTCTGTCCATCAATTGTTCTTTTTGTACTTCTTACCCCGAGTGGGACGGGTATGCCCAAATGTGAGGCCACTGGAGGCAAGCTATCAAGGCTGATGAGGGCTGAAAGCCCAAAACCGGCCCTAGGATGCTTATTTCCAGTCCAGGGAGGACCTGGCCTGGCAGTTCGGGCTGGACTGTTCCCATTGGGCGAAGGGTCAAGTCTGAGTTGCATATGGCTCCGACAGCACCAAAACCATAGCCCCCCTCAAGAAAATCAACAACACCCACACCAAGAAAGCTAGATGGTTTACCACCGAACTTAGAGAGTCCAGACACACTTGCAGCCGCCTCAAAAAGGCCTGGACGAACACCAAATCCACAGAAGCCCACAACTTCAGAGCCGCCTCCAAAGCCCACCAGCAACTCATCAGAAAAATGAGGAAAAAAGCGATTGAAGACAGAATCTCAACTCAGGCACACAACAGCAAAGAACTCTTCAACATCATCAAGGAGTGCGCCCAACCCACCAGTGATTCCACCGACATCCCTCCCTCACAAGACCTCTGCGACAAACTCAGCACCGTTTTCCACCACAAAATCAGGAGCATCTACGACAACTTCAACGAAGAGAACCAACACACTGAACCCTCACCAACCACCCGACACCTTGAAGCCAGCAATCGACAACTGGACAGCCCTCACCACCTAGGACACACTGAAGACGATTAAGTCAATCCACTACGGGGCCCGACGGACCCCTGCCTCCACCACATTTTCAACAGAGCTGCCGACACCATCACACCCATGCTCTGTCACACCATCATCCGCTCCCTGGCAACCGCCTCATTCCCCGACAGCTGGAAACACGCCGCGATCAACCCCTCCTAAAGAAACCAATATCAAAACCACAGACCCATCTCTCTGCTCCCGTTCCCAGCAAAAGTCATAGAGAAAGCCATCAACAGCCAACTCGCCACATTCATCGAAGAGCACAACATCCTCGACACGTCCCAATCCGGCTTCAGAAAAAAGCACAGTATGGAAACCACCGTCCTCGCCGCAACAGACCACATCCGCACCCTACTGGACAAAAGAGAAACAGCAGCCCTCGTCCTCTTAGACCTCACAGCAGCGTTCGACACAGTCTCTCACTGCACCCTAATACGCAGACTCCACGACGCAGGGATCCAAGACAAGGCCCTTGACTGGATCCGCTCCTTCCTCTCCGGCTGAACGCAGAGTGTCAGAGCCCCCCCTTTCCTCTCTGACCCTACACCTACCATCTGCGAAGTCCCCCAGGCAGGGATGGGTATTTCGTATCGCCTGACGCCCGAGACAATAAGATATATTGCAAGAGTAAGAAGTTTTAATTACTGTTTTGTCCGAAGGGCAAGTAGACAGTAAATTATGGACTGAGACCAAACTATCTTCTGACCTCTTCAAATTGGCAGTCCGTTTCTCGTCCTCAGTGTAATCACCTAACCCACGCACACATGACACAATTTATAGCAGGATGCAGAGGAGCCTATTTTCGATTATATAGCCCGCCTGGGCATTAGAGAGAAGTCAGGTGAAATGAGTGATGAATGGCTAGGCTCACCACAGGTACTGATTGTAATAAATTGTGAGTTATGATGCGGCAGTGATTCTTTAACGCTTGTTGTACATTGGACACAGCTTTTGGATCTAATACTCAGGAAATCACAGTAACGAGAGTGTGCACATGGATTTTAAGAATTCGAGCTCTGCCTCTTGATCACAGTGCACGTGGGCTAAACCACGTAACTGTACACAAAAATAAGTGCAATGTGTTCACAAATTAAAGCACAGCATGGACTTTGTGTAGCATGGAATTTTCCAAACCAGCACATTCAAGAGAGAATGGTCTGTATGAAGTATGTCCTTAGAGCACGGGGCGAACATGGAGCTTTTGCAGCTGGAGAACACTTCCAGCAATGGCAGGTAGGAGACAAGCTTCTTTGCTCCTTGCTTTTACCCGACTTTTTAAAAACGTAATTCACCCTTCTAATGCTGCCCTTTCTTGGCTCCACCCTTGGGCCTCTTGTGCTTAACGCAGGTCGCTCTCCTCCACTCCCTGGCCTCCCTTCCTCTCCTCTCCTCTACCCTCCCCTCTCCTCTCCTCGCATCCGAGGCTTGCAGTAAAGTGCTTGGATTTCTTTTGTCATGCAATTCTTGCGCCCATCGCTTCCCACATTGCTTGCTGTCTATGCGTGATGTCTCAGCTGCTACTGTCTCAAACAAATCTACATTAAAGTGCCTTACTTTCCCTGTGGAGCTCTCGTGTAGCCCACAGGCCCACCCCTGTTGCTTTCGTTTTCATGAGGCTCTAATTTGTAAACCAGTGTCTGCACTACGCTCTTTTCTTTCCCCTATGGCTCTGCATTTTTTTCTTAGGCTTAGGAGGGCGAACCAAACTACCATCCCTCTACCTCCCCCCTTTGTTTTTGATTTTCTGCATTTTTTCCTTCACCAGCACCCAGGAATCGGAGGCCAGAAAAAGAAAACAGAAGGGGCAAGGCAGAGTTTGCCAGAAGGCAGGATTGCAATGATATATTTACAACAAACTAAAAGCCTAAACCTTACTGTCTGTGATACGATGTCACCAAAATCTTGCACCTTCAACTGAGAGGCTTTATATGCTGTTCTGTGCAGCGCCAAGCATGACTTTAAAGCAGCACGGGGGTGCTAGACTAGGGGTGATTTCTTTAAGTCAGTAGAAATGCCATCCATTAGACTCTGCTACATAATGCGACCTCAGGCCCTCACACTGACTATAGCCAGCGCCACTGGAATTATGTAATCGAACATCCACAGTGTTTGCCACATAATCCATAATCTGCTGCAAAATTTGTTTCTATCTCAAATGATTAAAAAGTTACTAAAAATGCGACTTTGTGTTTTGCCTTGCAGTGGAAGCCTCTCTGTAAAGCTGGACTGGTCACCTTTCTGTTGATTATTGCTGTATTCGGATGTTCACCTCAAAAGAATGAGTTGCAACCAATGTCCACAGGGTGTTACCAAGTTTGAAAATGATGAAATAATAAACTAATACTATTACAAAATGTGGCGAATTATGTCACATAGTTTGCCTTTTCTTGCTGCATAATATACTCAAGCCTGCCACATAATTTCGTCCTCTCTTGCCGCACAATTCCAGTGGCCCTGACTATAGCTCTGGCCTGACTGACAACAGGCGTGCCCGCATGCGTTCCAATATCCCAAAGTTAGGGTTAAAAACAGTGCTCTGTTGCTGTTTAGCAACTTACTGCAGTTTTAGGTAGCTCTTATTAAAATGAGTTAACATTTATGTGAAAACTTCTAATCTTGCAAGATTAGGAAATGGAGGACCAGAAAAATAAAACACTTGCCCAGGATCACACAATGTAGCTAAGTGGTGGTGAGTCTAGGTCAGAGGCTCAGCACTCTCATTTGGAAGCTGATAAGCCACAAGAAGCTGGTGCACTGCACGCTAAGATAAGGCAGGTATGTGGACTGGTTACCTCAAATGTACTGGGAGTGTTAAAATTACAAAGCAGCATGTATGGCTGGATAGTGTGTTTATTCAGTCCATAGAAATGGACTTCTTAAAAGTGTACAAAATAAATCCTGCTTGGAGTAGATACGTTGGTGAGGCCCTCTGTTGCTTCACAACAGCAAGACTTGTGGGTTTCAGGCTGTAAATGCCTCTATGGGCCTAGAAGTCTGTCCTTTGTGTTGTGCTGGCTTTCTCTACCCAATGCCATGGATTCCATATTACAGCTACATCTTTGCAACAAAGCGGTGCTTGAAATGGCACTACAGAGATACGGTCTGTACCCTGAGGTAGTGAGGAAGGATTGTCTTTCATTCTATTGGAAAGTAATCACATGCAAAGCAAGTGAATAGACTACATGTAGAATGTCCCGGTAAAAGCGGCGAAACTCAGAAAGAGCTAACGTTACAAACCTCTCCAGAGATGCAGCAGAAGAAAGTGAAATTGTTCTTATGCTGTGTGCTTTATTTTATATCAGAAACCACAAAATGCCAACAACAGAACCTTCCATACTTAACACACCAACCACATCAACTTGTGTTAATGACACATCCTTTTCTTGTTTACTATCTCAGCACGCTGTCATTTTTTGAATTCCCTGTCCATCTTGTCTTACGGTCTCAAACTTCTGCCATTGGTCTTCTGCCCAGTTTAAACCTCATGTTATCACTCTTTCCCCATCTAAGTTGCCTTCCTTCTCTTCCTTTTGGATCTAAATCCTCAAACATCTGCAGACAACTTTTACTTCTCTTTCTCCCAGTTGGATGCTCACCTCTTTCCCCTCTCAACCTCCTGATCTAAAACCACCATCCCCCCACTCCCCTTCCCTACTGCTCTCCATTATGAAAGAAAAACAATTCAGAAACTATTGTGGATGGTCACCTCTACGATGTCTGCACCCATACCCTCTGAAAATACCCCCAAAGTTTGATAGATCAGGCTATAGTCTACAGCTGAGATGGGGAATGTTTTGAAAACAAAACCGTTTTTACTTCTGGCTTTTTATTAATAGACCCCTGGTTCTTTTTGCTAACAGATTTGTCCTGCAAGATACGTCCCTCATGTTTTTCCTGGGTTTCCTCTTACACCATAGTATACTTTCTTTAAAAACCAAGTCACCTGACATGTTATTTCAGATCATGTGCAGTTCAGTATATGAACTGTCCTTGTATCAGTTCTATATAGCAAGCTGGGACAGGGTAATTCGCCCCTGTCCTCAACTGTTAGTGTATGGTGTCCTTCAGGAGTGTCTGCCACTGTTTTATGAGCCTGTATAACAAATTGAGTCTTGGGCTTGATTAAAGATAATACTGACCAGAAAACCAGTATTGCGGTGGACTTTCGAGCTGCTGCAGATTCTTTCCTTGGGATGCTTAGACGTCTCTGGTGCAGTAAAGATTCAAGCTTATTACTTTTTTCACATCAAAGGGGACCTAATTTCCTAATCATGCTTCTAGGACTGCCTGCGTAATGTTGGTCAGACTTCAACAGCAAAGGTCTAAGTGTGCCTCCCCACCCCAATCTTCCCGTTATGTATCACAGTGTCACAGATTGAGTCATCCAAATGAAAACCTTACACACTTTCAGAGATGATGCTTTGATCTAAGTGGGGCTCAAATCTGAAGACCCATCCTTTTGGAAAAAAGGAATTGTCTCCTACCCTTCCCAGGACAGCTACAAATGTCATGCTTTCCTGAGCAGGACACCCTAATCTAGACATAATCACAGATCACATTCATATCCACCCCTGACTATTGCATGAATCTCAAATGCATTGTGGGTAGCAGCTTGGTTCTAGCCAATATGTGACTGCGTTTTATATTCTTTGGAAATACCTTATGCAAAAAAGTTATCCTGTGAATACAACACCGCCAGACTTTCGAGAAGGCATGGAAGCCGTTGCCAAATGGATGAAAAACAGCTGCCTACAACTAAACACCAACAATGTGGAAGTACTCATCATGCCTGGAACAACACCTGATGGGCCACCGGCCCTCGGAAGCCCGCCCGCCCCCACGGACCACGCACTCAACCTGAGAATCATCCTGGACTCAGAGCTCAAAATGGATCGCCAGATCAACTCTGTCCTGTCCTCCTGCTTCCACACCCTCCACCTCCTACGTAAGACCTTCAAATGAATCTCCCTCGAACACAGAAAGACCGTCACTCATGCACTGGTCACCAGCAGACTTGACTGCGGCAACACACCCTATGCCGGAATGAACAAAAACCTCACCCGCAAACTACAGAACAACCAAAATGCCGCAGCAAGACTGGTCCTCAACCTGCCAAGACACGGCCACATCTCCCAGCTCCTACAACACTCTACTGGCTTCCCATTGAATCTAGGGTCACCTTTAAGATGCTCACCCACGCTCACAAGGCCCTCTGTGACACCGGACCAGCATACCTGAACAGCTGACTCAAATTCCACGCACCCCAAAGGACCCTATGATCAGCCCAGCTCTCCTACACCGTGGTCCCCTGCACCAGAAAGACCAGATCGGGAGGCAGCTCCTTCTCCTTCCTCGCGGACAGAGCCTGGAACGACCTTCCGCTCCACCTCAGACAGACAACATCGATCCCCATCTTCGCAAGAAACCTCAAAACCTGGCTCTTCGACAGCCCCCTCCTTGATGGACTGGAACCGGCTGCGACCCCCCCCAGCGTGTTGAGACCCTTGACTGGTGAGTAGTCGCGCTTAACAAACACCTGATTGATTGATTGATTATGGCTGGGTCTAAACTGGAATGGCATGTTCTTTTTGCTATTGTTTATTTTGGGATGTACAGTGTGTAGTAAGGAGGTCCACGCAGGAAGGTTGTAATTAAAGATGATTTATTCAAGCAGGTAACATGTTGAATAATTCCAGACAACAGGTAGTTGAGTTGTGAAGGGGAGCCCCACCAATAGCAGCCTCCCTGCTGCTCAGCCCATCCTCAACTGTCACTTCACCTCCCTGTGTCCCAACATTCCGAGGCTCATCATGACTCCAACATTCCATTGAGCCCAGAGCACAGGCACTGGCTGAGCAGGAGGTGTAAAATACATTACATTACAAATGCATAATACTACTTATTCCCTTTCCTTCCAACAGAAGCACAAATCCAATATATGAATGAAATATGGCGAAAGAAAACCAAGGAAGAAATATCTAGGAAGAACAACAGAGGAAAAGATACAAAGTCAAGGAAAAGAGTAAGCAAGGCAGAGCTAAGAGACACGTGGAAGAAGACGAGGAGGAAGCAAAAAGAAGTATACACAAAAGATAAAGACCCAAACTTTCATTGGAGAACGAGAAGAACAAAGGAGAAACAGGAAGACAAAAGATTAAGGAAGAATAACAGTGAATGTGTATAGTACAGATTCCAAAGAAGATGAGGTAATGAACATCAATAGGAAATCTGAACTGGAGAAAACAAAGAGGAAGCGAAGAGACACAAACAGTATCACTATACTCCTCCCCATTTCCAAATGGATAATACAAATAAGGATTGAGTGTAACTATGTGAGTATATAAAACAGCAATGTAACATCATGGAAAATACAAAGAAAATAACAGCCAATGGGACTAGAACCCATGGCCGTCCTCTACTCCTAGGCAGGAGGGTGAGGAGCACTGTGAATGGAACAAAAGCCCATGACATAGCAGACTGTGTAAAGTCAACCCCCATGTAGAGGAAAACAGTAGTGCCATGTAGAGATGGGACAATGACCCAAAAGACGCCCTGTGTGAGGGTGACTGTGTAAATGTGAATGGGACTGTGACCCATGAGATGGTGCCCTGTGTAAGGGTACATGTGTAAAAGTAAATGGGACTGTAACCCATGCAACGGTGCCCTGTGTGAGGGTGAAAACGGTATGTAACCCATGTAGGCAAAAGTATGCGGGCAAAAGGGTCTAGACCCATTCCCATCCCTGTGTAGGAAAGAAAAGAGTGACAAACGTAACCATATAAACTAAACAAGTTCTATAAACCCACTGAGCAATCCCCTGCAAGATAGTTGTAAAAAAACCCGAGATAATAATAATAATGGACTAAATAGAAAGTAACCCGAGTCCTTGTAGGCAGCATTTAAAGGTTAGAGCGATGTGCCAGATTTACCAAGCTGACGTGCATTGCCCAAAACACAAAGGAAATCTGATAGACATAGAGATACCAGCAAGCATATAACAAAAACATGGTACAGTGAAAACATTTCTGACAATGCAAAGTAAAAATTACTTTAAAAAAGAACAGACTGTAATTGTGCATCTTGCAAGGGGCAGTGCGCAAATTTCCCTACACGGAATGTAAAGACAATAATCTGGTAGAAGTGCACAAGTTAAGCACAGAGACATCATAGCCTGAAAAACAAAACACCAAGGGCCAGATGTAGGTAGCCGAATACCGGTCGGTAACGGCCGATTTCGGCCGTTACCGACCGGTATTTGGCTTTTGAGATGTAGGTGGGTAGTTATTTACAGAATCGGTATATTTACCGATTCGGTAAATTTACCACTTCGGTATTTTACCGAATCGGTAAACATACCGATTCTGTAAATCCATATGTAGCTGACACTCCTAAGAGAGCCACAGGCCCTTAAGAGTCGGTATTTTACCACCCAATCCTATTGGGTGGTAAAATACCGAATTCAGGTGTGCATGCACTTCTGTGCATGCACACCTGTGCAATGTGACACACAGACATGCCCTTAGGGCATGTATGTGTGCCACATGTCACACAAGCCTGTACTTGCGGTGCTAGAGGGATGTCAAAGTGACACCCCCTGCACCCTTCCAGGATTCCGTATTTACCGATTTTGTAAATACCGAATCGGTATTTTACATTGATTCCTATGGGCTTCAAGGCCCATAGGAATCAATGTGAAATACCTATTCGGTATTTACAGAATCGAAAAATACCGACTGTTACAGAATTGGTAAATTAGAAATGAGATTTACCGGGGGGCGTGGCTTGGCTGCCGCGCAAGATGGCCGGCTAGTTGCGGAGCTCCGCCGCACTGGAACGCTTCCCTGCAGTTCTCCTGATGTGTCGGGGACATTTTCCATCACGGAGTAGCGGTTCCTGACACCGGATCTATCGGTGAGCACCCGGGTCCTCTCTGTCATTTGGACGGTGCCGTTTTTCCTCCGCAAATTGCGATGCTTACATCGCGCTCTTCACGGCCGCCATTTCACAGCCTCTGCCTCACTGACGTGCCTTGCGCATTACTCGCCTGACAAGACTCGGTCTTAGCGAGTCGCTGCATTTTGGCTGTCACGTCTTTTGCTGAGCCCATGCTACTGTTGCTTCAACGCTAATTATTTTTCCTATCATTTTTAATCTTTTTTCACCTCATGACTGGCTGCTTACTCCGGGAGCCGCCATTTTGGATGCGCAGCAGCGGACCTTCGTGTTCTCCCTCACAACTATGATGGAACACATAACCTTCCACTTATAATGTTTGTATCTTGTGTAGGGGGTTCGCTATTTTCTTGTCTGCTGCACGTTATCACCTAAACATTTGTCCTGGAGCACCTCTTCCTGACATATGCACTCAGCATTCACAAAATGACTTTCCACGCTCCTGTGATGTTTTTCCACGCCATATTCTGTACTGTTTTATCATTTTGAGGATATTCCTGTCGTCTTTATTGGAGGAACCTGTTGCACCTACATTTTCTTCGGCTTCAGTGTAAAAAGTGGCACTCGTCATCTTCTGGTTCTCTACAGCAATGTGCTTCTTTTCCAGCTAGACTGTGGTGTGCTTCCTTCAAGCTCCAGTGGTACCAATCCCAACGACTCATTGGTTCTAACTAGACCAATAACATTGTATTTCCTTCACCCTGCCTCCTATTCGCCACGGGGGTCTTTTTGTATACCCTTGCCAGTTCTCCTTTTATCATTTTCGTCTCCTATGGTGAACCTGCGCAAGCCTAAGTTTGTATTCCGTCCCTCTAAGACTCCTATTACATCTTCGTCCTCGACTGCCTCCTCACACCTTGTCAAAATGACGACACCTTCCTCCCAACGCTCTTCTTCTGCTCATTCATCAGCATCCAGAACACCGCCTTCTGAATCATCCAGTAAAAGACTGAAACAGAACTCTCCTCCACCAGATTCGCCTCCTTCACCTTCCATGGCATTAATTCTAGAGGAGATTCGTGCGCTGCGCCCATTTATTGAAGAAACGAGCAGAGACATGCAACATCTGAAGGACAAGTGGGAGGTTATGGACACTCGTATCTCTTCTATAGAGCAACAAATCCCGGAGGTTCACTCCAATTCACAGCGCATAGACTCTCTGGAAAAGACTGTTTTATCTCTGCAACGCCACACAGAGGATTTGGAAAACCGAAATAGGAGAAACAACCTTCGTCTTTATGGCCTACAGGAAACTCTTGAGGGTGATGACCCAGTTACTTTCTTCACCTCTTTCCTCCCGAAATTAGTGGATTTACCTCCTTCCACGTCAATCAGTATTCAGAGGGCTCATAGACTGGGCCCCCATTCTTCCACGTCTACGAAACCTCGTGGAGTCATCATCCTCTTTTTGAAGTACACTGACTTGTTATCCATCCTCTCTGCAGCCAGAGCCAAACGTCAATTATCATGGCAGGGTCAACGTGTCTTTATTTCTCAAGATGTTTCTAATGTCACTGCTTCTCGGCGTAAAGAATTCCTTGCTCTTCGGCCTTCATTGCGATCTATTGGTGCCCGTTATGGCTTGTTCCATCCTTGTACCTTCAAAGTAACCCACCAAAACAAATCCTGGTCTTTCCAGGACCCTGGAGAACTACGTAATTTCCTTCTTCTACATAACAATGATGGAATGGACTCCTCACCCTCCGCCAGTGGCTGATTATAGTGCTTTTGGTTTTTGGTCACCTGTCATGGTTCTGCAGTCGTAATGTCTTTAACTGCTTTTTCTCATTGCAGCTTCTCGTTCTTGATTCAACTTCCTTTTGTCTTCTGTGCTCCCTTTTCGTTGTTGACCATATTTTTCATTGCTCCTCTGGTGTTTAACCCATGTAACTTCTTTGTTTTCCTTGTTTCCTTTTTTACAGAAGTGTCTCGGATATCCCCTTCACTGTGATCTCCACCCTTGTTTTGTCGTGACGTTCAGGTGCGGTCATGCCTCTGTTCCTGGTCTCCCTGTCTTGTTACGCAGCACCACTTCCCCACCTCCCTTTCTGTATCTCCCCCTTCAGGTATGTTTTCCGCAGACATCCTTTTGGATTTGTTCTGTCTTCTATGCATTCTCTCTTTTCTCTTTTCATCTCTTTCCTCTAACTCCTCTTCCTATCTTCTCTTATTCCCCCCCTTTTCCCTTTCTCTCATCCTCCCACCTATTTTTCACTCTACTCCTTTACTAGTTAAAATAGTTTTTACCTTTTCTACTTCACCTTATTACATGTACAGTATATTTATGCGCCTGTTGTTTTTGAACAGTTTTTTGAGTTTTCATATTTAAAGTTGTTTCATGGAATGTGAAAGGATTTAATCATCCTATTAAGCGGCAGAGAGTACTTTCCCACCTCTCCTCTTATAATCCTGATATTGTCCTTATTCAAGAAACTCACCTTTCTGACGCTGAATCTGTGAAACTTAAAAGACTTTGGGTGGGAAATGTTTTCTTTTCACCTGCTTCTCAGAAAAAAAATGGTGTGGCTATCCTAGTTCACAAACGTCTCAAATGTAAAGTACTCCTTGAGGAGAGAGATGACGAGGGGCGCTGGGTTTTGGTTAAATTGCTTATAAATTCTATCCCGATCACTTTATTGAATGTTTATGGTCCTACATGCTTTGATTCTTCCTTTTGGCCCTCGATTACTGCAAAATGTATCCAGTATAAGGATGATTCCTTTGTATTAGGTGGAGATTGTAACCAGATTATTGACCCCTTTTTAGACCGCAAATCCTCTGTTCGTTTCACTCCTCACACACCCCACAAGCAGTTCCTTGATACCATTTCTCAAGTTCATCTCATAGATTCCTGGAGACTCACACATCCTGACTCCTTAGATTTCTCATTTTTCTCTCCTCCACATGCTTCATTCTCCCGCCTAGACTATATTTTCCTCTCTTCCTCCTTGTCTCGCAACCTTCTTTCCTCTTCTATTGAGCCTATTGTTATTTCTGATCATGCTCCTATTATTACTGTCTTTGATCTTCTTCCTCCTGCTCCTAAATCTTCTCGTTGGCGTTTTAACCCCTCTCTTCTCACTGACCCTCTTTTTTCTTCCTCCTTTTGTTCTTTCACTTCAGAATTTTTTCAACTCAACTCTACCCCTGACATTCCTCTGCATCTCCTTTGGGATTCTTTTAAGGCCACGGCCCGTGGTTTCATTATAGACTTTGTCTCCAAAAAAAAGAAAGCATTCCTTCACAAACGCGAGGTCGCCCTAACACACATAAAGTCACTGGAACATCAATTTTATACCTCCTCTTCACATCAGATGTCTCCTGAACTTCTTCGTTCTAAAATCGCCTTTAATAAACTCACTACAGATTCAGCCTCTTCCTATCTTCTCCGAAGTAGTGCTCGTTACTATGGTGGACGTAACAAATCAGGTAAACTCCTTGCTAACTATCTCAAATCACGAAAAGAGCGCACTCTTATTTACTCTATTTATTCGCCTTCTAACACTCTTTTACACAATGATAAAGACATTTTGGAGCAATTTCATTCTTTTTACAAATCTTTGTATACGCCTGAACATCCTCCGACTCCGGATCTTCTCCAGTCTTATTTTGACCGTTTACCTACTCCTGATACTTCCCAGCTTGACTTTTCTGCTCTTGATTCTGAACTTAGCCTCTCTGAGTTATCCACTGCGTTGCTGTCTCTCACCAAAGGTAAGACCCCCGGCCCCGATGGTTTCCCGGTTGAATTTTATCTCCATTTTTCCGACATTCTTTTACCTCACCTCCTCCTTCTCTTTCACTCTTTTTGTTCCACCGGCCTGGCTCAAGGCTCCTTCCAGGACGCTACTATTTGCCTCATCCCTAAGGATGGTCGTGATCCCAAATTTTGCAAAAATTACCGACCAATTTCTTTAGTCAATGTAGACTATAAACTGTTTGCTAAACTTCTCGCTCTCCGTCTTGATCCCCTTCTACCACACCTCATAGGGAAAGAGCAATGTGGCTTTGTTAAAGGTCGTCTCACTTCGGACAATTCCAGACTTCTCCTCAATGTCCTTAATAAAGCTTCCTCCCTATCTATTCCTTTGGCGGCCGTCTCAGTTGATGCTGAAAAGGCTTTCGACCGAGTTGATTGGTCTTTCTTGATTGCTTCGTTGAAGTGGCATGGTTTTGGCCCAAAATTTATTTCCTATGTCTCCTTAATCTACTCTATGCCCAAAGCATCTGTTTTAGTCAATGGTCAACTTACTCCCCCTTTTGTACTTCAACGCGGTGTCCGCCAAGGCTGTCCTCTTTCCCCCCTTTTGTTCATCCTAGCTCTTGAACCCTTTTTGACCTCCATTCGTAATAACCCTTCTATTTCTGGATTTCCGTATGGGCCCCACCAACTTAAACTATCTGCATATGCGGATGACATCCTTTTATTTATTTCCGACCCTACTACCTCCGTTCCCTCCTTACTAACCGAATTTGAGTCCTTCTCTTTGGTCTCTGGATATAAAATAAATTCGGATAAGACGGAGATTCTTCCCTTAAATAAATTCTGCCTCCCACATTTCTTTTCTTCCACTGGTTTTGCTTGGAATAGTAAGCACATCAAATATCTTGGTGTTCTCTTTTCCAATTCCATTTCGTCTTCGGTTCGGCTTAATATGAATGCAGTTATTTCTAGGATAGACGCCCTACTTTCCTCTTGGAATCCCCTTTTCCTCTCGTGGTGGGGACGTCTTGACTCCATAAAAATGATGGTTGCCCCTATTTTAATTTATTTACTCTCCATGCTTCCGGTCCGTATTCCGGCTCTGTATTTTCGTCGTATTGACTCCATCTTGTCCAAATTCCTCTGGAAACGGAAAAAGGCACGATTATCACTCTCCTTCCTTCGTAAACACAAACTTAATGGTGGCATTAATTTTCCGGATTTCCGTCTCTACCATAAATCCTTCTCTCTTCGCCAAGCTTCTCGCTGGTTGTCACAAGACATTACCCTTTTTTCACCTCTTTGGTTATCTGTTGAACGCGACCTCTTACTCCCGTACTCGTTCCAGGAAGTTCTCCACTTCACCGCTAAAGCTCCGTGCCTTACCCCCCCTTTATTTAGACACACTTCCTCCCTTTTGCGACCATTGATTTCCACTGCCCCTATCTCTCGTGAATCCTTTTTGTTATTGCCCTTATGGTATAACTCCCTCATTCTCATACGCAACAGACCTATTGCCTGGTCTACCTGGAGGTCGAAGGGTATAATCTGGGTCCATCATTTATTCGATGGTTTATCTCCTCGCTCCTTTCCTCAATTTCAAGCCTTCTTCCACTGCCCTGCCTCCTTTGCAAAGAAATATTTCCTTCTAATGGAAACGGTTCTTGATCGATACTATTCTCTGGATTCAGCTATCCCTCCCTCGTCGTCCTCCTCTCTACTCCCACTTCTATCCAAGGTTCCTAAAGCTTCTCTTATCTATAGATATTTCTCTGCTCCTGATCCTGCTCGCCCCAAATCCAAGTTGGAACTCTCATGGGAAAAAGATCTCAATTCCACGTGGCCAATTTGTCTTTGGGATAAAATCTGGGCTAAATCTCTGAAGACTTCCCGCAATGCCTCTCTAACTCAATCGCTCTTTTTCTTCTATCATAGACTCTATCTTTCTCCACTCTCCCTATCTCGCTTTATATCCTCTTCTACTGCTAATTGCTGGACCTGCAATGCTACCAATGCAGACTCATTTCATCTTTTCTTTCTCTGTCCTTCCGTTCGCCTTTTCTGGTTACAGGTGTGGACTCGTATTTCTCATGTCTTTCATCTATCTGTTCCTTTCTCCGCCTCTTTAGTATTTCTAGGGAGTCTGTCTGACACCTTTGATCTCCCTTCGCACTCACGAGGTCTCTTTGATCTCATGCTCGCCCTTGCCCTTCAACACATTTCTTCTAATTGGAAGTCCCTGAACAAATTATCCATAATCTGTTGGTGGAACTTGCTTTGTCACTCACATAGACTCGACGTTGCCTTTGCCACCTCATGTAAACCCTCTCGTAACGTTGAT
This sequence comes from Lissotriton helveticus, assembly GCF_964261635.1. Lineage (NCBI taxonomy): Eukaryota > Metazoa > Chordata > Amphibia > Caudata > Salamandridae > Lissotriton > Lissotriton helveticus. The sequence continues at coordinate 1,305,879,725 of NC_136065.1, read as the reverse complement.
TTATACTGGTTACCTCTCACTCTCCATTTGGATCAAGCTGCCAAGAAGAAACCCTCTACGTTCTCATCTGCCAATTTTAAACCCCCTTGAATATTTGTACTCCTGCTTACCGATACATTCCTCAATGTTTCACTTATACTGTTTTATTAGCTTTCTGCTTAACTTTTTTACTGCCTTTAGAACAAGTATTTGCAGTTCTTGGTGCTTTTACTGTACTGTTTTGTGCTTACTATTTATCATTATTGCAATTTTGCATTTTTGCCTTATTTAATGGTTTTTTCTTCCCTCCCCCCTTTCCCCCCCCCCCTTCCCGTCCTCAACAAAAATGTAAAATGCTTTGTTCCTTACTTGTGGCATTAGCTTTCTTCTGATTATCTCCTCATATCCCCTCCTCTTACCTTATTATGCTGATGTCACCTTGTTGTATTGAGTATTTATTTTCAATAAAGCTTTCAAACATAAAAAAAAGAAATGAGATTTACCTACATATGCCTCCTTCCTATTTACCTACTCTTAAATACCGAATCGGTATGATTCGGTATTTAAGAGTCGGTAAATAGGAATTACCTACATCTGGCCCCAAGTCTTGTTGCGTTTCAACTTATCGTGAGGTGTAAACTGTGATGGCGAACAAGTTCCCAGAAGCAGTGGACCCATGTGGGCTTCATCCGCAGCACGACGATATTGAAGTTTGTGGGACGAACACGGCACATTGACATCTTGATGCAGAAAAGGGCTCATTAGTAATAATTGTATGACTGGAGGATACAAGCCTGTAATATCCATGTAGATGCCAAATACAAGATGGAAGCATGCCTCAAACGCCGTGCCGGATGGTTCCCTGCACGCAGAGGCGCCAAACAGTGTCACTTAGTCAGTTCTTGCGCAGTGAAATGAGTGACGTAATAGCACTTCGAAGAGATCCGCACGGCTGCCAGTTTGAGGTAAAATGAGTGCGCACCCTGATTTTAACTTTCACATAACGGTTTTAACGGGCCAACTGATGTGTGATAAAAAAATGCCAATGAAATTTGCTACAGATTAAGGGTTACACAAGCGGCACGCTCCAGCTGGTAGCAAAAAGACCACAGACCACGTAGGAAATATAAAATATGCCCAGTGACAGTTGCGCACACTCTAAAGTGAGAATAATGCCTGAGCTTGATGAAAAGCATAACGAAAGTGAGTCACAGAAAACCTTAGATGACAGGAACACTTTCAGTAAGCATAGCAAAACTCACCAGCACTGTTCCCTTAGCATAACGTGAGCATGGAATAAGGCGACCAACCTTTCTTGCAATGCCATGATGGAAAGACAGTCACATCTTTGCCCAATGTCACAGGCATGATCAAAACAGCTCGTAGAAAATATATTTCTGGCAATACGTAGTTTTGAGAAAACCCAGAGGTGGTGTAGGGAAGTGAAAACACCCACACTCGTGTTACCTCAGCGTTGTTGATGACATCCATCACAGTAGGAGGCAGCAGCTGGGGAGAACCTAAGAGGCTGGTTGAAAGAGAACAGCAAACACTGTGTTGTAGATATGAAACATTTGCGCAGAGTCACATGGTGTTGAAGTTTGAAGGGAAAGGACTTACTTTCCAGCAATATTGATAAGCAGAAGGAAGGTGAGCTGAAAGTAGAATCACTAGTAGTAAGATTCAAAGTCCAAAGAAAGTAAACCGGATGAGCACAGCATGCCTGGGCTAGGGCTGTCCAGTGGTGAAGACACTGGTGGGGCTGAACAACGTAGTGTGTCATCTTACTTGTAAGGTTGTCCTCTTTTCTGTGTAAAACTTGTTTCTTCTTTGTTGTCGTTTTTGAGGTTCTGTGTGGGGCACACATATTTCTTTTTAATGTTTCTGTGGATACCTCCTTGTGTACTTCTTGTGGTTGTCTCAGCTGTAGTCTCTGTAGATTGCACCATCTCCAGTTCCTCTTTTTGTAGCCAGGTTACTGAGATCCGCATGTATCACAAAGGGTCTTCCCCATCCTCGTCGGCAAATAAATGTAGTAATGAGGTTGGAATTAAAGAGGATTTATTCAAGCAGGTAACATGTTGAATAATTCCAGACAACAGGTAGTTGAGTTGTGAAGGGGAGCCCCCCCAGGAGCAGCCTTCCTGCTGTTCAGCCCATCCTCAACTGTCACTTCACCTTCCTGTGTCCCAAAATTCTGAGGCTCATCATGACTTCAACATTCTATTGAGCACAGAGCACAGGCACTGGCTGAGCAGGAGGTGTAAAGTACATTACATTACAGATGCAGGATACTACACAGTGCTATGAACAGTGCATTACAGAAATGTGCTGTGTGATTGAAAGAAAATTTCATGGTGGATGAAATCAGTGGTGTGAAGTCAATCATTTTCGGAAACTAATCCTCACATCAGTGTTTGTAATAGTGGTCAGGAACAGTCCAAAAAGTCAAGGTCTCACACATACAGGAAGAGATTAGGTGGGAGGTGGATCTCTGGCCGGCCTTGAGGTCTTGGCACACTTCCCTCCTTAGAATCTTAATTGGACGCCCTCTCTTCCTCATTGGGGGTGAGGGAGGGACCAGGAGCTGCTGGTCCATGGGTGCCTGGAGGACTATTCTCCTCTGATGGACCGTTACCTCCTGTGGCTGTTGCTGATGTAGAAGGTTGTGATTTACTTGGACCACAGGAAGTGGCAGATGTTGGTAGGAAAACCCTGCCGACGGAGGTCTGGATGTCCCGCATGACACCTTCGAGGGAGTCTACCTCTGTTTGGAGGCAGACCACCTCTTAAATGGATAGCCATAAGCGTCCAGTCGGTGGACTGCTACTGCTCCATCGTTGCCCTCATCATGGACACGACCTGGCCCAATACACCATGATGGTCATGGTAGAGTCCCATGACATGTGCCAGGGCAGCCTGGGCATCAGGATCCTCAGTGGGCTCACCCTGTGAGGCCACATTTCTCCTCCCACCACATGTAACTCCACTGGGCATTGCCCATGCAACAGACTGGCTCTGCCGTGCAGCAGGTGTGAGATTATCTGTAAGATGTGAAAAAACATTTTAAGACTCATATTATTGTTATGTCCATCATTTAAATATCGTCAGGTTTGCAGCTATGATGTTGGCAGAGGATTTGGAATAAGTAACTTAGTGTAGGTATAGGGATTTATAAAAATGCTATGTTTCTGATTCCAAGAACTCATGAGATGGATGTCCTTGTTAATATGGGTTCAGAATGGATAGGTAATCTCCTACAAGGATGGGACGCACACATTGGAGTAATCTCTTGTGTGTGCCATCCACCTTTGTAATTACAGACATGCATTTCTTTACATCAAACTGCTGTTTTGTGTGCATGTCATTGTTGCTGCAGGTACGGAGCTTTCATCGACTTAATCGAGGAGTCACCTGGAATAGGTCCGGAGCTGTGTTGATTTTATTGCAAACAGTTGTGGGCAGTCAGCAGTCATTATGTGACTCTTGCCATCAAAGCTGACAGTTTGTGTGTGCTGGTCACCATTGAGACAATTGTTCAGGTGTGTAGTTGTGCATCTCAACGTTTATACGATACTGGATATTTGGATACTGGTATTGTTCATTGGTCAGATGGGCAACAGGTGTGAGTGCCAGTTCGTAGTGTGGCCCTTGTTTGAATTTAGTGACAAGGACTCCTGGTAGTCCTTGTGAATTCCATGAGGGGTTTGTGGGGACTGTTTGAAAGCTGCACAGATTGTGTAGTGTAGGTAAAAAGTAAATATGCATGTCCTGTGGTAACATGTTTGTATCCAACCTTCAGACATCTCAGTTTCAATTAAAGATATCCATGCCTCCAGTGCACCCAAACGTTTGACTTGGATATGTTGACACAAATGTATTCTCGTATGATAAAATGCATTTACGGGAACATGAGACATTGCCTAAGTGACTAGTATTCATTATTGGATATCCTGTGCTCAAATGAGTGCCTGACATGAACGTGCGTAGTGACAAATGGAAGAGTTCAACGAGAGGGAACACATTAAGGCAGGTGGCATACATAAAGTACAGTTCTTAATTTCTACAGACGAAAGTCCAACATCCTACTCATATCAGATTAGGGACAAGCGGCCAGGACCAGTCAACTAGGGGAAGGTGTCGCACACAAGCTCACTGTACTGCTCTGATTTACAATTCAATTATTTTTTAACTAATCTTCTCTGGACATTTCAAAACTGTTTTGTCTGTCACAATTTGACTCACTAGAGCAGGCACTAGTCCCCATTTGACACCCTAGGGTTTCAGGTTGGGTATACACGTCTACCAATGGCATATGCTGATTGGCCTGGCGTCTTGTGTGCATGTATTATGTAGATAGGGCATGTTATGCATCGGTGACATTTAGTTGCCAGAAAATATTTTACTATCAGTATCCACTTAACAAGTGTAGATGATTATGTTTCGCTGAACCCGTCTGCAAAATCAAGGTCAACATGTCAATATGTCATACATAGTTGGCCTACAAGTTGGATTTCTTGCAGCCTTTATTCTGGCATACAAACTACATCTCCTGGCCATGTCAGACGGCACATTCACAATGCTGTGCATGGTGAAATATGGGGCGCCTTTCATTCCCTGTATTAGAGACCCAGTTCACTGACTGGTTAAGCCATGTGTATTTTATGTTGCATTTCTACTTTTCTATTCACTGCATGCCTGACACATGTACCTGTCTGTCTGAATGGAAGCATTGGGAGTAGGGTAGTTCATCTATTGTGTCAGCTTCCCTCAACCTATCATTATGAACATGCACAAGGTATTTCACAGGGAGGTATTTCTCACTGGTGAAGTAGGTGGGCCTATGTGGGACTTTCACTAGTTAGCTGACAGTTCACATTTCATGGCTCTTGTAATGTTTCAGCTCATTATATGTCGTTCAGTTTAAACTGGTTCCAGAAGCTGCAATGCTACACTTTTATTAGTGCTTTTTCTATGGCAGTACGTTTGATGCTTGGTGTTCAGAGTTGCTGTGGTACGCGACTTGTAGTTAACTTTGTCTTGTTGGTTTCTTAGCTCTTCACTTGCAAATACAGTGTCTTGTTGCCTCCTCCACATGGGAGGATAACTGATTTCTTGTGGCCTTCCATTCCAACTTGGCAAGGGCGATTACAAGAATCTAAGTGGACTGATTGCATTAGTGTTGTTACATGATGTGGCTCTCACAAATATGTGAGGTTACAACGCGGTCGTTACACAACGGTACGTTACATCGCAGTTATTGCAACGCAAGTCATTACAACGACTTGAGCTAGAGGTGCTGGACTTAGGAATACTATGATTTAATAGTCCAACTCCAGCCTACGTAACAGTAGGGAAGGTGTTGGAATAGTAAATCATACTATTCCTTACTGTATAGCGCCATCCAGCGCAAGTCGTTGTAACAACTTGCGTTGTAATGACCGCAATGTAAATGTATCACGGTGTAACGAACACGTTGTATAGGTTGTTTGCCAGCTCTCACATCTGCTAGTGAGACCTTCGTACTGCAGGTAGCTAGAATCTCTAGTGAAACACAGGCCTTCCATTTTAATGTGCTGATATGTTACATCTGTTTTCTGACGCCTATGGTCAAGCAGGTCTGCAACACTTTTATGTATGTTATTAGCTCCGTCAGCTACTTTAATTCAATCTGTGGCGATTCTGGGTGTAGCTAAATTGCGGTATACTGTTCCTATTTCTGCTCTTCCGCAATGGATGATCCCTCTGTGCACCATCTAGAGGAACAGGTGCTCCAACTGGGTCATGAGAGGATACTCCAGGTCTTCGGCCCGTTACTTTTGCAAGAGCTGGATTGTTATTGCTTCTTCAATCAATCAATCAGTCATTTGTTAAGCGCACTACATACCCGCGAGGGTCTCAAGGTGTTAGGGCGGAGGTGGAGGCCGCTACTGATCTTTAGTATCCTCCTAAAGGTCTGTCGCAGGCTCAGTGGGAGGGTGTTCCATGTCTTGGCGGCGAGGTGGGAGAAGGTTCTCCCGCCGGAGGCTGTTCTTCGGATGCGCGGGACGATGGCGAGTGAGAGGTTGGCGGAGCATAGCTGGCGGTTGGGGGTGTAGAAGGAGAGCCGTCTGTTGAGGTAGGCTGGGCCGGTCTTGTGGAGTGCCTTGTGTGCGTGGATGAGAAGCTTGAATAATCTCCTCTTGTTAACGGGGAGCCAGTGCAGGTTTCTCAGGTGGGGGGTGATGTGGCCGTGTCGTGGTACATCGAGGATCAGTCGTGCCAAGGCGTTTTGGGTGGGTTGTAGTCGATTGATGAGCTTGGTAGGGGCTCCCGCCTAGAAGGCGTTTCCGTAGTCGAGTCTGCTGCTGACAAGGGCCTGGGTGACTGTCTTTCTTGTATGTTAGGTTAATTATTTTATTAAGCGCGTCTGTTACCCTTGGGTGTCCTGGCGCTAACTGCTGTCCTGATGAGAGGAGAGGCTGAGGAGGAGACTAGAACAACCAGGTCTTGAGCATTTTCCTGAACAGCAGCAAATCGGTGCTGTTCCTCGGAAAAAAGGGAAGCTGGTTCCACACCTTTGCAGCACCTTCCACAAAACTTTTCCCACCCCAACAAACTTTTTTTACAGGTGGGACTTTAACCAGTTTTTGAGCCGATGAACGTAGCGGCCTAGAAGAGGTGTACCATTGGAATCGTTCCTGCAGGTAGCGTGGTCCTTGATTATGAAGTGATTTAAAAACCAGACATAAAGATTTAAATTGCACTCGTTGCCTTGCTGGCAGCCAATGAAGTCTGCGGATTTCATTAGAAATCGGGGCAATTTTTGGTATGCCAGATGTCAGCCTAGCAGCGGTGTTCTGCAGCATCTGGAGTCTATGCAGCAGACTCTGTCAGGATCCATCTGTAGATCTTGCGGAGCATGCGGAGGGTGTTGAAGCAGGAGAAGGAGACGGCGTTGACTTGCTTGGTCATTGAGAGCGTTGAGTCGAGGATGATTCCCAGGTTGCGTGCGTGGTCGATGGGGATCGGGGCTGCCCCCAGAGCCATTGGCCACCAGGAGTCGTCCCAGGCTCACGGGTTGGAGACGAGGACGAGGACCTCCGTCTTGTCCGAGTTCAGCTTCAGACGGCTGATCTTCATCCAGTCGGCGACGGCCTTCATTCCTTTGTGGAGGTTGGCTTTGGCGGTGATGGGGTCCTTGGTGAGGGAGAGGATCAGTTGAGTGTCGTCGGCGTAGGAGATTATGTCGAGGTTGTGCTGTTGGGCGACGTGTGCGAGCGGGGCCATGTAAATATTGAACAGTGTCGGGCTGAGGGAGGATCCTTGGGGTATACCGCAGATGATCTCGGAGGCTTCAGAAACGGGGGGAGGCGGACTCTCTGGGTTCTGCCGGAGAGGAAGGAGGTGGTCCATTCCAGAGCCTTGTCTCGGATCCCTGCGGCGTGGAGGCGTGCGCATAGTGTTCGGTGGCAGACGGTGTCGAAGGCGGCAGAGAGGTCTAGGAGGATGAGTGCTGCAGTCTCCCTGTTGTCTAGCAGGGTCCTGATGTCGTCGGCGGCGGCGATGAGGGCGGTCTGGGTGCTGTGGTTGCTGCGAAACCCTGACTGGGAAGGGTCCAGGATTCTGTTCTCTTCGAGGTATCGGGTTAGCTGTCTGTTAACGATTTTCTCGATGACCTTGGCCGGGAAGGGGAGCAGAGAGATGGGTCAGAAGTTCTTGAGGTCTCTTGGGTCTGCCTTGGGTTTTTTGAGTAGGGCGTTGATCTGGGCATGTTTCCAGCTCTCTGGGAAGGTTGCGGTCTCAAGGGAGAGATTGATGACGTTGCGTAGGTGGGGTGTGACGGAGCTGCTTGCTTTGTTGAAGACGTGGTGCGGGAATGGGTCTGACGGAGAGCCGGAGTGGATTGTGCTCATGGTCTTGATGGTGTCATAGACGCTCACGCTGGTCCAGGCTAGCAAGGGGACGTGGTTGATGGTGTGCGGCGGGTCTGTAGTTTTGCTGTCTGTTGGGGCTGTCTAGGTGTTGAAGCTGTCGTGGATGTCTGCTATCTTGGGGTGGAAGAAGGTGGCGAGGGAGTTGCACAGGGCCTGCGACGGCGGGATGTCGTTGGTGTTGGAGCTGGGGTTGGAGAGTTCCTTCACGAAGTTGAAGAGTTCCTTGCTGTTGTGTGCGTTGTTGTCGAGGCGGTCTTTGAAGGAGGTCTTCTTGGCAGCCCTGATGAGGTGGTTGTGGTTGCGGACGGCGTCCTTGTGTGCTGCGTGACTGTCCAGATTTCCTTCTTGACATTCAGACCTGCCTGGTTTACCTGCCTACTGCCCGTGTTCCACTGTCTATGGTGCCCCTTTCATTGGAAATTGGATATTTACTTTGCTTCACAGACCTCTGTTGCCCCGGACTTTGTATTGCTGATAATTTTGTTGGTTTCTCATTATCAGGACTGTCCTATGGGCTTGCAAACTCTACACGATGGGAGGTTAGAGCCACTGGTTACGAGGAAGAACGTGCATCAGCTCATGGAACGCTATTTGTTATTTCTACAAACAGGGATGCAAATTATTTGTCACCAATCCCAGCATCGGCTGGAGCTCAGGATCACAGCTGTTTCTTTGAGTTCATAGACTGGGCAGTGGAATCTCTTATGCCGGTTGCATCAGATTCATATTCCATATGCTGATGACACACAAATTGTAATCTCCATATCTTTCCCAGATAATTTGCCCTCGGACAGGTTTCATAGCTGTATGGATCACATTATTCAATGGGTGCACCTTAACTTCTTAAAATTGAACACTCAGAAGACTGAGGTCATGGAATTTGGCTCTGGCCCTCCCATCTGGAATTCTGACTGGTGGCCGGGAGAAGCAGGCGCCTGTCCACTGCCTGTGACTAAAATGAGAAACCTGGGTGTGATGTTTGACACCCAGCTCAGTTTTATAGGGGAAGATAAACTAGGTCACCCCGGCCTGTTATTTCACTCTGAATATTCTGCAGAAGATTTTACCATATCTCCCTATGGAGCAACGGGAAACAGTTGTAATAGCATTCATTCTGTCTCGGATCGATTATTGCAATGCTCTCTATCTTGGTTTGGAAAAGAGACAATTGAACAAGTTGCAATCCCTACAGAATGGGGCAGCTTAGACCCTACGGAATCTCCTTAAATATAGCCAGATATCAGGGACCATTAGAAAACTTCATTGGCTCCCAGTTAAGGAGCGAATTGAATTTAAAGCTTGGACCCATAGAATATTGTAAATTATGTCAATGGTATATTCCTGGTCGCTTCCTGCGCTCAACAAAGCAAGCACTCGTTAAGGACTCCAAGAATCAAGAAAACAAAGTGGGGTGGCAGAAGCCTCTCCTATCTAGCTCCTAAACTATGGAATAAGCTACCATTAAATATTAGATTCTCACTGGCCCTTGCACACTTCTGGGCCTTGACGTAAACCTGGCTTTTTCCCGTTAAGTAACCATTTCCTCCACTGCCTTTCATATCTCTGCTAATCTAGCGCCAAGTCGACTCGGCAATAGAGCACTTTATAAACTTTCATTCATTCCAGAATGGAGTCTCTGGCGCTTCAAGTAATGGAAACACATATTTGTCCGGAACACTGTGAATATGAATTTGTTTTGGCATCTCTTTATCATCGTTCCTAAAAATGTTTACTTAAAAAAGTTGTTAAGCTTTATATATGCGTTGAGTGTGTATATCACATTGAAAACCTGGTCGCATTTACTAGTAATCGGACCAAGGGGAGGGTGTCATGTGTTTAATGAATGATCCCTAGCCATTTATTATAGGTAAGCCGAGTTGGCCTAATTGAGTGTAGATTTGGGATGTGCAAATTTCACTAACAGACGTGTTATTTTTGTGCTTCTTTGGTTTTCGTGTCATTGACTATGTACATGTTGAGGAGTTTTAGATTATTCAAGCTAATTTGTATGCACAGGCTGAACACTGTCATACTAACATGTTCATAGTTATACATGATGTTCAAACACTAGTACCTTGACATGATAGCGAAATACCGGCGTTGTTGGAGTACACACAGGTCTTATGGTGTACATATGGGTCATCATTTTAAACACCAAGGTTTCTGTGTGCGGATCATGAAGAGAAACCTTCTACGCCGACTGGGATGCGGAACATCTATCTGTGTATGCTAAAGGAAAGGGGTCTGCTAGTGATTCCATATAATTAAATCTGTGACTTTCTATGTATGCTCAATTTCTGTAAGGGGGTGGAGGTAATCTGTCTTACACAATGACAGGCCCTTTTTATGATTTGTGTAAAATTTGCAATATAGATGTATGTTCTAATAAGCACTGATTTTGTAGTTGTGGCACATACACTGTATTCAAATACAGCAATTTGAATGACATATTCTAAACTTGCTAGGTGTCTGTCTTTGATCTTTTTGTAGACAAATATGTATGAGTAGGTGATAGGGTGTGGCTTGTTAATGCTGTCCCTAGGTGTATTGAGAGTGTTGTGTTCTAGGTTACCAAATGACTTGCTCCTCTGGTAATGTTGGGGACGTGTGAGACACTATAGCTAGTCGAGCTCTGGCACACACATACCGAGGCGGTTATGTGTCATTGGACTACAACTAAAAGGAAGCCATGTCACTCCAACTCAAAACATGGGCTTTGCAGGGATACTAATCACAAACAGAGTAATGTTTTCTACCACAGAATGTCAGCCTGTAGGAACACTACAGACTGAAGGTCTGTGGTCCCAAGCATTGGTCTGTTCCTGAGCGGTATCCCTGCAAAAGCCCTTGTTTGGAGTTGGAGCGACATGGCATCCTGGTAGTAGTAGTAGTAGTATACTGTATACTCCATTTTGTGACACTTGCTGAACATTTGGGTACCACTGCTGTTAATGACATGCATTCGTGACTGAACATGCATCTTGGAACCTTTTAAAGGACCTTGCGTTCATTTTTGGTAGGGGACTTCACTTACTGGCTGCATTGACGAATTTGGCAGATACATTTTGGCTTGCATATTGTGAGGGTTGATGGATAAGAAGATGGTAAAGGCAGGGTTGGTAGCAGGCACATGCTTGTGGTGTTAATAAATGTGTTGTTGTTGTGTCACTTACCAGATTTGAGCCCCCTCAGGTATTCCTGTCAAGCCCTCTTGTGTAGTATGGCCTAGACTTTCTCCTCCCAGGGTTGGAGTTGTAGAGGTGCGCTGGTAGGGCCACCACCAGAGCTCTGGGCCTCCTGGTAGTGTTTATTTGCTTTACTTTGCACTAGTATGGGCCCTGAGGTCATTTTACCTCTTCCTAATGTCGCCCTGTGTGTGGAGGGTGTTCCAAACAGCATTCACTTTGAGGACAATCCTGGGCCACATTTCCTGTTTACGAGTCTGAGGTGTGGTCAGGACTTGCGTTCCAAAAGAACAAGTTTCTCACCTTCGGTAACAATGTACCTGTAAGAGACATTTATTAGTTATAGATTAGTTATATACTTAGCCTTTGGTGCCTGGTGGATCACGAATGGGGTCTTCACTCGGAGGTAGTCCAAGGTCTCTTTCAGCAGTGGGGAGAGCCTTGGTTAGATCTGTTCGCCACCGAAGAGAACGCGTAATATAAGCAGTTCTGCGTGTTGGGATTTCCAAGGCGACACTCGCTCGGAGAAGCTTTTCATCGCAAGTGGAACTGCAGCCTCCTGTACACCTTTCCGCCTGTACCACTTCTGTTCTGAGTGCAGAAGAAGATCAAGTGCGACCGGGCCCAAGTCATTCTTGTGGCACCAGACTGGGCATGTAGAATCCGGTACCCCGAGCTACTGAGCATGGCTTTCGATCCTCTGATCACACTGCCCGTGCGGGAGGATGTTATGCCACACAGCAAGGGACGGTTCTCCACCCAAACCGTCCAGCCTCCACCTCCTTGCATGGAGATTGAGCTGCGACAGTTGACAGATTTTTTACCTTCCCCTTGAAGTTTGTAATGTCATCTTGGCAGCCAGGCTTCCCTCCACTAAGGCGGTATACGTCTGTCGATGGAACAAGTTTGCAGCATGGTGCACATCAAAGGCTGTGGATCCCCTTTCCGCCCCTCTTTCTGAGGTTCTTTTGTTCCTTCTCTCTTTGGCCCAGCAGGTCACCACTCTGGGCACTCTTAAAGGATATCTGGCAGCCATTTCTGCTTTTCTTAAGCTACCAGATCAGCCGTCTTTGTTCATGTCTCCTATTGTAAGTAGGCTTTTTAAAGGCATTATTCATCTCTTTCTTCCATCTGCTTTCATAATTCCTCAGTAGGACTTGAACATTGTTTTGACTTACCTTATGTGCGCAGACTTTGCGCCTCTTCACAACTGTCCTTCTCACGCGGAAGACTGCTTTTCTTGCTGCCATCACCTTTGGTTGCAGAGTTAGTGAGCTTCAAGGTCTTTCTTCTGCCTGTTCTATCCTCCAGGACATTCTGGTGTAAACTTGGTTCAGAGACCCTCCTCCTGGGTTAGTATTGCTGGGGTATCTAGTCTAAGGTAAGGAATCTGTAACTAATTGTCTCTTTAAGATGAACAAGTTACTTCCCTTCGGTAACAATGTATCTGTGAGAGAAATGTATTAGTTATAGATTCCTTACTGCCCCATCCATCCTCCCCGCTCTACGAACCGAGTTCTAGGGATAGAGACTCCCTAGCAGGACCCTAGTTGTGGCGCCTCAATAGCAAGTGTCTTTAATTGCTCTGCACTTCAGGTGTGGCAAAGTCAGCGCCAAGGCTGGCGTCTAAGTAGACACCCCAACGGCATGCCGGAGACCGACGCCACTTACCGACACGCAGGGGCACTGATGAGGAAAAAAATTCTCCAGATCCAGTCTGACGCCTGGGCGTAAATCTGAGAGAAGGTATCTATAACTAATGGTCTCTTTCAGATAGTTTGGGCTCTACTCTTAGGATTTTATCCACCATGACTGTAAACTCCTCTGTACTAAATGTGGGCTTTTTGGGTGCCATGGTGGTGGCGAAAAAAGGGGACAAATCAATAATATGGTGTGTAGATTTGCGTGCAGGATGGGGACCTGGAAGTGATGTAAGTGAGTTGTGGGTGATGCAATGTCAGTGGGCATGTGGTTTTCGGGGTGGTGGTCGAAGATGTGCAACAATAGTGCTAGGAGGAATGGGCTTTAGTGCTTCATATTGAAATTTGTTGGTGTTTTATAGGCTGCTTTGCAAACAAAATGTGTTGTATTGTCCCATCACATCATGTTTAGAACCAGCCAATGGTAGGTTGCATGTTCAAATTTGAATTGTGTTGTAATTTGTATTTTGTAGCACACCCATTGACCCCTGGTGCTGTGCCACCTTTTGCTCTGCACCGCTGCGGACCGCGGAGGCCTCTGTGAACTCGTAACACAGTCTGCAGTCGAGCAGCAGCACTGGCAGTGTTTGCTAGTGAACCGTCGACATTTTTTGAAACCGCAAGACCAGACACATCCAGTGGCTGAAACACCGTGCCAGGGGTGGCGGTACTGCATGAGCAATACGACGGACGGTCATCTGCCAGAGCAACGGTGGCAGAGACGGTTCTGCACCATTCAGTCTGCCAAAGTCCTAATCAGTCCCATAGTAATTGAATGATTGGATTCTGTAATCACAACACAAAGTGAGCAGATGTAGGAGGTTGGCTTTGTAGATCGTGCTCACTTATGTAAGTGTAGCACCCTGCACTAATCTCCACAACCCTTATGGTGATATTAGTGGTCTTAGACAACCTTTGAAAGCTCTCTAAGTGGTGGTTGTGGAGAGCAGCCTTCAGGCTTAGTCCAGAAGGAGTGTAAAGCAGCTTGTTTTACTAGATCTTAATCTTATTGGTATATGTTAAGTGAACTACGCGTTGTATTTATAAAAATAAGTATTTATTATAAGACACTTACTATCACATATCCATATCTCCTACCCGGAGGTATAACACAATGCACACAATACTTTGAAATAAAAACGGGTACTTCGCACTAATACACAGGGGTCACCAGGGGGAGACCAAAGCACATACTAAAAAAGAGGGATGCGAATCGCGACTTGAGTCAAGACTGTACCCAAAAGACGTAGAAATGCTGGGGACACAAGGAACCACCCAAGGTAAGTACCGCAGAAACCCCACGGAGGCCATGTGCAGTGTGGGAACACAACCGCATACTCAATTCAAGTCAATCGGTAAGTCGCTGTTGCAATTTTAGGGAAGGATCCTTCCCAGTGGACCCTGAATAAACCCTGTGGAAGACAGAAGATTGGAGAGCCACCCCACCTGTAGTTACCCTAGGAACCAGGATACCTACAACAGGGAAGCCAGGTGCAAAGGTGTGAATTGGCATCGGAAACTGCTGTCAAACCCAATGGAGTACTTCAGGAAGATGCCACTGTTGAAGAAGGTGAAAGTGTCCGGTGGAATCCAAAGGTGGATTCAAGTTGAGAAGTACCTACAAGCAGATGGGACAGTCTATGCCACTCAGGAGTGACCATGGGGCACAGGAGACGAATGCCAACTGATGTCGGGGATGCAGGAGAGGTGACGATGACCTTGGAGCTGCAGCTGTGTGGACCAGGCGACGCTGTTGAAGACCAGGAGCTGTTGACGAGTTGTTCCACGCCAGATGATGAGAGATGAAGGGTCGGTGTCCGTCGGGAGCACCAACCAGCCTTGGCAACCGCAAACAACATGGCAAGTCAAAAAGGTGCAGCGTAAGGACCAGCAAGGTCCAAGTGACTCCCCACAAGCAGGGGAGTCGGAGTAGGCCCTGAGCAATCAGGGGAGCATACTGGAATCAAAGAAGACACTAGAGAGGACCCACAGGCTGTAGGCACAGGAGTCGCAAGAGGACCTCGGGCAGCTCACCAAAGATGCAGGCCCACGGTGCAAGAGATGTGGTGAGGATGAAGATCTTGGTCAAAGTAGATGCTTGAGGTTGGAGCTTCTTGGAGCCCAAAGATCTCTAGTGAAGAGAGCCAACAAGCCTTGACAACCGCAAGCTGACGCGGTGCACAAGGGTTTGGTTCCACCGGCTCTGACGAGGGATACTGGCCTCAAACTTGGTGTGAAGTCTAGTGCAGAACCACCACCTGTGTTGCTGAGCCTTTCGGAAGCAGCAGACCGGTCAGCTTTGTTGCGGTGCCTGCCGATGCAGGGAAGTGACTCCTTCACTTCAAGGGAGATTCCTTCAGGTGTATTGGATGTCCACAGGCCTTGGAAGGAACCTGTTTGGAGCACAGGCACAGACATTGCAGCAGAATTACAGGACGATGAGACCAGGAGCAGCAGGAGTCTTCCCAGTTGTAGTCTCGGTGTCCAGTCGAAGTTCAGCGTAGTCCGGAGTTCCCAGACGGGCGAAGATGAAGTGGTGTCTTGATCTGAATCTTGTCCCACGACTAATCTACAGGCCCACCCACAGGTAAGCCCTTAAGTATCCTAAGGGAAGGGTTGGGACGATTCAGGGGTGCCTCCCTGAGGAGGGGCCTTGATAGTTGAGAGGATACTCCTATGTCCTTTGTCCAGTTTGAACTGGAGTATGCAAGGAGGACACCAAATGTGCCCTTCAAGCAGTCTCAATGGCTCTGGCAAGTGCCCCCACTCTGCCCCAGTACACCAAAAACCCTCCTGTGACAGGATATCTATTGTTCTGCCCTCCCCTGCTCAGCAGCAGGAGTGCAGAAATATGTCTGCGGTCAGCAGCAGCCCTAGCTTGCTGTCCGGTTCTGAAAGACACATCCCAGGAGCACAGAGGGCCTTCCGTAGGAACTTTACAGTGCATGGAATCATACCTCATACACCATTTATGGTGTAGGGGTATAATTCCAACATGTTTGATACCAAACATGACAGGGTTCGTTACAGCCAGCTTAGAGATAGTCATCGCGTAATGACGCATGGCCACTATGTATCCTATTAGCTAATGCATGGCCACTCTATATGTTAATATGGCTGATGCACTTACCAACCCGGGAGAGTGGACTCCGAAGGTTGTAGGGGTGTCCCGCTCATGCAGGGCTACCCAAGCACCAAGAACCGAGCACCCTGCCTTCAGGTTTGAAAGGCCTACTCTAGGGTGACTTATAGGTTTTAAGTGCAGTGACCTCAGATATAAGCAAACTGATATCTGTTGCAAGTGGATTTAGCACCAGCTTTCACAGGCTGCAATGGCAGGCCTGTAGTCACAGTTGGGGTGGTCTCCATTGGGTGGCATAATACATGCTTCAGCCCATGGGAGACCCCTGGTGTACCTATGCCCTGGGTACCTTGGAACCATATACTAGGGACTTATAAGAGTACACCAGTAGCCAATCTAAGGTCTACGTTAAGTACGTTAAGGTCTACTTTAAGTACATAGCCAAATTAGGGGTGAAAGCACAGGGACTGTAGTCCCGATTAGCATAGCCAGCCAGACTAGTCAGAAACAACATAGCACCAGCAAAAAGTGGGGGTAACCAGGAAGGCAGATCCCACTTTCCTACAGCAGAGATAAAACATTTGATCAGGATCAGCTTTTACCAATCTCATTACTTGGAAGGATAAACTATATGCTCAAATAACACTATCACCAAAATCTGTCATATCAGTTTCAACATACTCACATAAATACCTAATAGTTTCTTTATTAAATTATTAGAAGCAAGTTTCAATATGTTTATTTGGAATAAAAAGGTGCCACAAATTACCCAGGCAAAATTAGTGTAGAAGCAGGAAGAAGAAGGAGGAGAAGAAGTACAGCAGCAAGCTGGAGAAGTAATTGAGAGAAATCACACAAGTAGAGAACTAAGCAGGGATCAAGGGAAAAGCGGGATAGGAAACGTCAGAGCTCATGGGGCAAAGAAGCCAGTGGGAAAAAAGAAAGTGATGGAAAAGTGAGTGAGAGGATTGGCAGCCGGATTTTGTAGGACTGTATCTTGATATCTCATCACCAAAGCCTAATAGTAACAGTAATCAGAAAATAAACCCTTTCACAACATGCCAATAACCCATCCAACTAATGCTAAACGTTGAAAAAACATAGGAAAGTCAACGGTATGTTTGGGAAACTGCTGGTCTCTGGCAACACCCAACCATACATGTGTGCTGTAGGGATATCCCTTAGGTCCAACACTGTTTAATCTCTATGCAGCCCCCTAGCCAGATAGATAGATTTCTATGGTTAAGATTCAAAGTATAAGCTGAAGACACCCAATTATTTCTTAGACTAGATGGAGATACAGACTGGATTTCTCAACACTTCTCCTGTCGTAAAGGGGTAACCCACTAGTTTTAAAAGAATTTCCAGACCTGAAATGGAGATAAAATACAGGTTTCTTTAGCAACCCTACTTTATGGGCCAAAAGATGGTGGTCATTAGAACTTGGGCCACTTCCAACTCCTTCTAACTAAGCCAGAAACTTAGCAATCCTTTTCAATTCAAAACTCACCTTTGAAGAATACGTAGAATCTTTAACCATCAATTGTGTATATTTTTTCGTTGTAATTAGGTCACCCCTTTCCTCTGCTCAAGTGCAAGGAAAACCTATGTTCCAGCACAGATATCTTGCAGTCTAGACTAATATAACTCGCCATTAGCAGAACACCCTAAATGCCTTATTCACAGGGTACCTATATCACAAAATGCTGGAAAGGTTGCAGCATCAGCCTCAATAGAAAATATACACTTTTAAAATGTCCCTGCACTGAGCGGAAGGCACCGCATGGTGCCTGTCACACAGTGCAGAGATGTTTAGGATGGCATCACAGGTGCCCAGCTAGGGGCCCGAATTGTCACTTTCCAACAGCCTTTCCATGTCGAAAAGGCCGACATGGAAAGGCTGTGGGAAACGTACATCATAATCCAGATGGCGGTGCCTGAGCAGAGTTAGAATAGAAACGTTTCTTCATCTGCATTATCTTATGTAAGTTAGCATTCGTGGTACCATTTACTTCTTAGAAGCCATTTTGAATCATGATCAAAACTAATCCTTAGCTATTTCTGAGAAAAGGCCTCTTCTGCGTTTCGTTTCTCCAAGGTTGGGTTTTGCTTCGCTAAAGAATAGACTGTTCTTATTAGCGCATACCTTTCTCATGAGATAAAGGCCTTCTCCCACTTGTCTGATAACAGGCCCGACTTGAACAACCTTGGACTTTGCAACTTTGTGTAAGATATGAGCACTGAGATTGTATTTTTTTCCCTGTATTACATTGCTTAGCAGCACCTACCTGGAATATTCCACTATGGGCGTATTTTAGCCCAGTTACGAAATGTACATAATGTATCTTTTTGCTTGTCCCTCTGCAGCACTCCTAGCGATTGGGCAGACTGGGCTCCGCTCTGAGTGTATCTAACAAACAGCTATTGGTTTGTATTCTCTACTGTCTGACCGACTCTTCATTTGATATGGAAGGCTGAAAGGTGGTCATTAGTGGCCCGAGTGGCCCAAATCGGGCCACTTCCTTCAGTTGGCGCCCGAACAGGAACTTCTTCGGGTGACTGATCCATCCCCT
This sequence comes from Lissotriton helveticus, assembly GCF_964261635.1. Lineage (NCBI taxonomy): Eukaryota > Metazoa > Chordata > Amphibia > Caudata > Salamandridae > Lissotriton > Lissotriton helveticus. Next base: position 1,305,861,290 of record NC_136065.1, on the reverse strand, counting down.
ACGGCAGACGGGGTTGTGGGGGGGGAGGTCAAGGTCATCGTCGGGTAGGATCGACAGTTGAGGGTTCCCTGCACGAAGAGTATTGGTTGCTTGTAGCTGCACCATCCGTCCTGCCAGTGGTCATCCCGACTGGAGTCCCGAACGTTAAAACCCTTGGATCTGACCGTTTGGTCTGAAGAGTCAGCAGTGGAGAATTGGTTTGTTTGTGCTACTCATATCAGGTGAGTTTGTTTTGGTTCTTTGTGGATATGGTACCAATGTGTTTTTTGTTTGGTACGGTCTGAAGAAAAACAAATTTGTTTTCTTTTTGAAAATGCCTCGTCTTAGTAAGTTCTTGTCTTTATGTTATTGTTGTTGTTCTGCAGATGCTCGACAGGAAGAAGCTCAGCCAGCGCCTCCAGGAGGTACTTCTAATTTTGATATGTATGTGAAGCATGGTCTAGGCCCTATTATGTCCCTATTATGTTTAGTACATTATGGCACACATATACGAGGGACAATGCCGAGTTACAGGGCCCGTAGACGGGCACTTTTCATGACAAAAGATTGGGGTCCAGATGTAGGAGGTCAAATACCGGTCGGTAACGGCCGATTTAGGTCGTTACCGACCGGTATTTGGAGTTACAGATGTAGGGGGCCTTAAATTTACTGATTCGATATATTTACAGATTCGGTAAATTTACCGATTCGGTAAATTTACCGAATCGCAAATTTGTGATGTAGGTGGCACTGAAAACAGTCCCGCTGGCCCTTAAGAATTCGTTATTTACCATAACATACTATGTCATGGTAAATAACGAATTCCTGTGTACATGCACATCTGGGCATGTACACCTGTGCCATGTGGCACACATACATGCCACACAAGCCAGAATCAGGGGTGCAACAGGGTGTCAAAGTGACGCCCTGTCCCCCTTGCAAATTCGCTAATTTTACCGAATCTGTATTTACCGATTCGGTAATTGACATTGATTCCTATGGGCCTCAAGGCCCATAGAAATCAATGGCAATTACCGAATCGGTAATTACCGATTCGGTAATTACCGATTCGGTAATTACCGAATCATATAGATTCTGTAAAAATTACCACATTTTTTCCTACATCTGATTTACGGAATCTAGAATACCGAATCGGTAAAATTCGGTATTTTAGAGTCGGTAAATCAGATTTACCTACATCGGGACATGGGTTTTTACAGGAACCGTTGTTCAAAAGACGTAGTAGACAGTCTATTTTTGATTCCCTCAGAACATGGCTAAAAGCAGCTAGACAGAGACCATTGAATATGGAAAAGTATGCACTCAAGGGGAAGATGCAAACACTGACCCAGAAAGCTGTAGAAAATGATAGGGAAAAGCAAGAGGAAGGAGTTGAATGTGAAGATAGGAGGTTTTGGTTGCATATTGCTAAATCTTATTCGGCCCAAGAGGACACAGATAGTTTTGAGGAGGAATTGTTAGACACTCAACTCCCACCTCCATATGCCCCACAGAGGATATACCCTACTGTTCCTTTACAGTTGCAGCAGCCCGTTGTATCTGCTCCGACTGTTCCCCTATCTACAGCTGTTGTTTCGACGGCTTTGGCCACGGCACCCCCTGCTCCTTCTTTGGCATCGCCATCTTTTGCAACTGAGGCTATTAGTACACCTACTGTATGCTCTGTTCTCTCTCCTCCGGTACAAGGGCCAGCGACGATTGCACCTGTCACTTCTGTTGCTTCTCCTATGGTTTTTCTTCCTCCGACCTCTTTGAGTATTGAGACGCCAGCAAGCGGATTTGAGGTTAGACATTGGACGAAATTTAAGGAGCTCATTGGCCGTTTAGTGCGGTCTGGGGCAGGGGATGAGGAAAAACAAGTAATAGCTAATCAGGCTGCGCAGTGGGCTCGTAATGCAATCTATAGTGTGGAGGATGTTTGGGAAGTCATGCGAGAATTTGAAACTTTTAAACAGCAACATGCCCTTAAGCATATGTCCGCTACGTTGATTAGTCTTTGGCAGCAACACTTTGGGACAGAAGCACCACAAATTTTATTTTAGGTTAGAGATTGTGAGTATGTTAGTGATTTGGAGGCAGGTCAGGTTTTTGGAAATCTTATGACTTTAATTGCTTACATGGGAAGGTTGTATGAGAATAGTCCTAAGTCGGTATCTTAGTTTCTGATGAGGGAGGTTCATCCTATATATCACCCAAAAATACCAGAGTTAACAGATCAATGTGGTACTGTCACCAGACCGGGTGTAGCGCCCCGTTTTCAGGAACAATGCGTTTATACTCCGTGGAAGATAAGTGAGGTTCTATCCCTTAAGACTCATTTGCCTGATTAGAGGAAATTCCCACTGCCTATTATAAAGAATTGAACAAAGCTGCCTCTTCTTCTGTAATGACTCTTGCTGATATTAAAATGTTTTTGGTCTTCTCATTCGGGTTGATATTTTGAGACAGGTTCATACTCAAAAACATGTTGTGGAGTTGGGTGGCACCTGAGAACAGATTAAGGGATGGGATCAGGAAAGGAAGCAAGGTTATTTGCCCCAAGCTGAGATACTTGCTTTGCCAGGTCTTAGTTAGGATAAGTTGACGTCTTGTCGACAGAAGAAGGATGAAAGTGTGTCTGATTTCTTTACTCTGTTTGAAGATTCATTTTTGGATTATAGTGGGCAGGATATGTCTATTGAGGGAGGAGTTTGGCTGTTTGTTGACAGATTTGTTTCTAATCTGCTCCCTGAAATTGCGACTCGTTTGCCGGTGTTTGAGAGTATTTGGTCCACCTCTTCCCCCTCTGTTATTTTGAATATGGCTCAATATTCTGAACATCCAGACCAAGAGGAGAAAGAGAAGACAGATAAAAAGAATGTGGAATTGAAGACAAAAGTGCTGTTACAACAAGCGTTTAGGGGGAATGGTAGAAGATGCGGTGGTCCTTCTAGACAGCTTCCGCACACAAGCAGGCAGCCAACCACAACACCTTTTGGGCTGAATCAGTGTGCATATTGTAAGGAGGAGAGCCATTGGCGTAGCGAGTGTCCTGTGCTTCTGCAGAAGGTTGCGGTCCCTAGAGGGCGAGGTTCTCGTGGACGAGGTCGTGGGACCAATAGAGCTCAGAATGCTGTGGTCTCACAGGGTCGTTCTGATAACAATTACTTTGATGACCGTCCTGATGGACAGTATTATCATGATGATTACGATATGAATGAGGTGACAGGGTTGTCTTACAGCTAGGATAGTCAGGGACAGAGGGAGGAACTAGTTTTGATACCTTTAGTTCATCATAGTCCTTAAGTCACTGTAGATTTGCAAGGCTCGACTAAGGAATTGTTGGTGGACACAGGTGCGACGAAGAATTCTGTTTCGCGACATTTGGTCCCTGGGGTGGCTCTGTCTGGCCATAATAATGTTTTGGTAGGTTTTTCAGGTGTACCGGTTGTAAGCTCCATTTACCGACCCCTTGCATTGACTGTTGGTACTTTTTCTGTGGATTCCCTGTTTTTGTTGCCCTCAAATTATGGAGAAAATCTGCTGGGTTTGGATTTGTTGAAGAAATTGCACGCTACTATTTATTGTTCCCTGGCAGGTGTTTATATGACGATGGACTCTGTATGGGTGCTAAATAGTGTTTCTCTCAGGATGCACCTCTTCCCGTTGAATTCGCTGATGTGCCACCCACACTATGGGTGACAGGTGATACAGATGTAGGACTGTTGCACATACCGCCAGTTTTGATACAGGTCAAAGATAATGCTATTTTGCCTCGTGTTCCTCAGTATAAGATACCTCTGGCGGTAGAGCAAGTCATTCTACAGATTAGTCAATATATGATACAAAAGGGAGTAGTTAAAGAGACATCTGCCAAATTTGTGGTAGTCCCATTCTTCTGATTCTTAAACGGACACTCTCAGGTTCCTCTGATGATCATGAGGATGTTTACCACTTTGTGATTAATTTGCGCGAAGTTAATAAAATAGTGGTTCCTCAGTTTCCCGTGGCTACTGATATCAACACGCTTTTGACAATGATTCCTTCTACTGCTAAATTCTTTTCAGTTATTGATTTAAAAAATGCATTCTTTAGTATTCCTATTCATCCAGATAGTAGATATCTGTTTGGGTTAACCTTAGCTGGTAGGAGCTTTAGGTTCTGTTGAGCTTCTCAGGGCTATACAGAGAGTCTGAGTATGTATAGCCAAGTGTTGAAAGGTCAATTGGATTCCCTCTTGCTTCCCCCAGGTAATGTATTAGTGCAGTATGCCGATGACTTACTTGTTGCTTTTGACACGGAACAAGTTTGCAAAGATAGTACTGTTAAATTATTGCTGCCTTTAGCCCATCATGGACATAAAGTGTCTCTTTCTAAAGTTCAGTATTGTCGACAGGAGGTCACCCATATAGGTCACCTACTGTCGAAGGAGGGTAGGAGGTTGATCCCTGAGCGTATTAGTACTATTGTTAAAAAGTATTTAGGTTAACTACTGTCGAAGGTGGTAGGAGGTTGATCCCTAGGCGTATTAGTACCATTGTTAAAATGCCCATTCAACAAACTCAAAAAGATGTGGGCGCTTTTATAGGTATCACTTCCTATTGTCACCAGTGGATACCTAATTACTCCCTACTAACCGAACCTTTGCTTACATTAACAACGAAAGAAGTGCATGAGCCCATGCCCTGGACGCCTAAATGTCAGTAGTGTTTTGAGCAATTCAAAACTGCACTTTGTTGGCTCCGGTGCTTGGTACACCTAACTATGGCAAGCTGTTTGTGCTTTACATCCATGAGATGGCTGGTTGCACGCTTTCTGTCCAAACACTAAAATTTGGGGATAAGCAACCACGTGTACCTATTTCTCTTTGTGCTTGATCCATCTGCAAAAGCCCCCACGAGTTGTCTAACAGCGGTCGCGGCTGTGGCCATTTCAATAAGACAATCGGCAGGACTCGTGCTTGATACTGACCTCACAGTCATGGTACCCCATCCTGCGGACAAGCTTTTGAAAAAGACAAAGACACAGCACCTCACCAGTGCAGGTCTTACAGTCTATGAATTAACATTATTTGCTAAACACATCATGATCAAAAGATGTGACACTCTGAAACCTCTCTGTTGTGATTCCAATGGGTCATTGGAAGCATCCCCTGGCGCTCCACTCTGATCTTCTGGATTGTACCAGAATTTCTCAAAGAAAGTAAGATATCAAAAAGAACATTTCATCATGACGGTCTTATTTTATTCATAAGTCCATTTATATATTACAGTAATCCTTTCTTAGTGTTTATGTTAAATTGATGAACAACAAATTCCTTAGTCCAATGCATTTCGGGCTGTTAAGCCCTTCTTCGGGGACCACAAGGCTAGAAACAAGGCAAAATAACGGCGTATTCAGTATCAAATAAACATATGTTAAATACAAAATAAGACAAGTATACTGACAAAATTCATGCTCTGTCGACAATGTGAACGTGGGAATAACATGCAAACCAGTGAATAAACCCAGGTGTGTGGTGCATAAAGTGAAAAGTTCATTGAAACTCACATGTCGTTCTGTTCATGGTAGGTATCACGATAATGTTATTAGCAAACCTAACGAAAGAACACACAACAATGGGTGCCTATAGTTCTATCCAAGTATGAGTGCTAGTGTAAACGTAAAAGTAAAGCGTGTATCAAAGCGGCAGTGAAATTCTGCAACTTATTCGGAAGACGCGGAGCGTCTCTCTCATGTCAGCCGTGCCCAAAGCAACGCTAGTAGCTGGTGTAAGAGAGCCCTTCGTGGCGGCCATCCACATTCTTAATAACAATTACAGTCATGCAGCTTGCAAAGTAGATGTTACGCGATTGGCTGGGCTCCCGATCACGTGACCGGAGGGGCAGCCAATCGCGATCAGATATTCTCGCCACTGTCAGTCTATAGAAAAACATGGTGTCAATATAAATAAAGTTATGTGAAACAAAACAAAAGTTAATAATGAGACGAATAGCAGGCTAAACAGAGCGAAAGATCATGACCATGAATAATAAAGTATTAAATAATAAAGCATAATTAAGCATGACCATAATACGGAGCATGAACGATACTTGCTTGTCAGAAAAGGCCTGGGGTCTCCACAGGTCAGATACAAGGCAAAACGAGACCAAAGGTCTACCGAATAAATGTCATTTACAAATAGCACATAAATTCTGTCCGGTCATTCAGACCAAAAGGTTTCTTGAAGTACTTGAAGTCGTGGGAAAACAAGAAGGACGAGATAACAATCGCTTTTTGTTACAAAGGGAAAACAGCTGGATTTACCTCTTGAACTCCAACAAACCTTTTGGTCTGAATGACAGGACAGAATTTATGTGCTATTTGTAAATGACCCTTGTTACCCTACTGAGTCTGTCACTAGTTTATGGACTGCATACCCATTATCTCTTGTGAACTATACTTATACTCGTCCACCGCAGTTTACAGTAGTGAATGGAGTATTAGGTTTTGGCTATCCAGGTCCTTGTTTATATTATAGAATGCCACTGGGAATGGGTTATCCAGAGTGTGATAACAATACATTTTATATGGAAGAACAGAATGTCACACTGGTGGGTTGGTATTATAATGAATTGATAGTCACCCAGGAGGCTGGTTATTATTCTGCTTGTTGCCCTATCGTGAATAGTACGGACACATCTTTGTATATCAATTGTTCTGGAATAGTGCTGTACAAAAATACAATGCCCCTGGTGAATGACAAAGATCCAAATTCCTTTGGAATGAACACTAGATATGATGCAGTAGATTATGAAGGACCGATTTATGCACACTCTGAGTTTTACTTTTTGTCTAACGGTGTCTATTCTAATGTGCATAATGGTACTGATGATGTAGCTCTTGTGATAGTGTTGTCCTTAGGTGTCCCTTGTAAATAGACTAAGCCTAATGTCCGTTGGTTTAAAAAGATCTTGACCAAAGAATTTTGTGAGGGAGTGACCGATATGGAGGTCAATAATTATAGTAATGGGATTACTTTTGGCCGTTTTCACTTTGGGTTGTACCTCTATGGCCCGGGGTGAGAAAGGTAGAGAAAATTTTGGGTGCAAATTACAAATACTATCTAACACCACTGTGCCTGCTTTACGCGGCATCTCTACTCATGTGAAGAGTATGCAAATATATTCTGAACTGACTAGATATGCAGTGGATTTAATTCTAGCCAAGAGTGGTGGTGTATGCGCGGTAGTGGAAGACCAGTGTGTAGCCCGGATCAAAAATATGGAAAAGAATATTACCAAACACATATTAGACATCCTCGAGAATGTCAAGGGAATGGAAAGTAGAAATTGGAGTTAGTCTCTTTTTGGTGCCAGGGGTTGGATTCTTGAAAAGGTGATTCACTTGATTGTGATATTGGTGTTTTGCTGTGCCCTTTTTGCAGTGCCTCCCCATCTGTTGCTCCTATTGCACCCCCCTTCTCACTCGTAAGAGGAAAATGTTGATTCATGATACCAATCTGCAATTATGGTGCAGAAAATGATAGACAACCTAATGCAGATAGATGAGGGCATTTTCAAGACTTAATCCTCATTACAGTCTCCCTTCCCGATGCAGAGAATATGGAATGTTCATAAGGAGTTATACTTATGTCTTTTTTGTTGTTTTTCTGATTTTATATTTTTCTTGTTGCCGTTAGAAAATGTTTTAGCTCATTCTAAAAGGAGGGTCTGTTAGAATAGAAATGTTTCTGCTTGTGCATTATCTTATTTAAGTTAGCATTCGCAGTACCATTTTCTTCTTAGATGCTATTTTGAATCATGATCAAAACAAATCCTTACCTATTTCTGAGAAAAGGCCTCTGCTGGAATTTGTTTCCCCAAGGTTGGGTTTTGCTACGCTAATGAATAGACTGTTCTTAGTAGCGCATACCTTTCTCACGAGATAAAGGCCTTCTCCCACTTGTCTGGTGACGGGCCCGACTGGACTTTGCAACTTGGTGTAAGATATGAGGACTGAGATTGTTTTTTTCTCCATGTACTCCATTGCTTAGCTTTTTGCTTGTCGATTTCAGTCCCTCTGCAACACTCCTAGCGACTGGGCAGACTGGGCTCCACTCTGAGTGTATCTAATAAACAGCTATTGGTTTGTATTCTCTACTGTCTGACTGACTCTTCATTTGGTATGGAAACCTGAGAGGGGGTCATTAGTGAGCTGACTGATCCAAATTGGGGCACTTCCTTCAGCAGGCACCGCCACCATTTAAGGATTATCAATCCTACTGATGCTCCAATGGGCTCCTTGAGCCAGTTGGGAGTGCAGTGGAATCCCCCCTTGGGTTTCCCTCTGACCGCCTGTATTGTAATATGGGGTCAGAGGGAAACCATCGATGTCAGGCATAAAGCCTCCGACTAGCTGTCTGACTAGATGCCACAGGGTGCAGGGATGTTTACCCCAGGCCCCATAGAGGAGGGCCAGGTGAACCCCAAAGTCACCAACTGCCTGCCTTTTCATGGCGGACAGACCGCCATGAAAAGGCAGGTGGAAAGCAACATCAAAATCCCGATGGCGGAGCTGAGAGTGGCTTTGCCGTCACTATGAGATTAAGAGTCCTTCCAATGCTCTGACGAGCTCCATGAGCCCATCAGAAGCTCAGCGGAATCCCCCCACGGGTTTCCCTCCAACCGCCGGTATTGTAATACAGCGGTCAGAAAGAAACCATCTATGTCGGGCGGTAAGCCTCAGACTAGCTGTTGGATGGCTTTCCATCCGACATTGAAATAGGGGCCTTCATATCTTCCATTTTTGCATACTACTATCCCACCTGCATCTTGAACTCCATCTCTCAACATGTGATGTCCGTCCCAGGATATAAAAAAACAACTCTGTGTGGCTGGTCGCTAGCTATTCTCTCTTCCGAAGCATGGAATACCATTAACCTCATTCTCAGTGCACAGTCCAATCATGGAATCTGCAGAAAACACCTAAAGAATCACCTGTTTAATCCAGCAGTTTAAGTTTTTTCATACCCACCTACTGATTGTAGAGACACCATTTGTGCTTTTATAAATATTAATTAATTCATTAATTCAAGGTGGCTTTCCTAAAGCTTACCCTCTCTGTACTACTTATTATAGGTATGTTCCCAAAGATTCCGGTAAAATGAGGTTTAGGGGCTTATTATGATGTCGGAGCCAGCTTCGCCTCCACTGTCAGTACAATGATGGCACTTTCCCACAGCCTTTCCATATCGGCCCTTCAGACATGGAAAAGCTGTTGGAAAGTGACTTTGGGGGCCCTTAGCCGGGTCCTCTTCCCCCCGGCCATCCGCTATAGGGTCTACAGGAACCTAAAGTGCCCCCTAACCATCCCTGCCCCGTGTGGCAGGCACCACATGGTGCCTGCCACATGGTTCAGAGATGTTTCCAGACAATAATTTTTCAATGGCAGCTTGTGCTGTGAACCTCAACTCCAAACCTAAACATTATGAGAGATCTCCCGGCGTGCAGACACATGATCACATCATGTGATCGCTCGTGCCTCTGGGTAATGTAGTTCTGAGTCCTTCAAGGCATCCGTAGTTGTGGAAAAATCGGAAACGTTCTATATTACTAGTACTTTGTTAAAAAAAAGCCAAGATGAAACCAATAAAAACAACAAAGAGTTTAAAGACTCAGTTTTATTTGCGAAAATAGAAAATAGAAAAAATCAGGAAGGACCTTGCACGGTTTTTCCAAGAAAGAATCTACCTGTATACCAGGGACTCAAATGTTCCATCAGAGTTCAATAAAAAGGACGAAGGGTAGGTTCGTCGTATGGCACCTCCAGTTCAGAAGACGCCTCTAGCTATTCAGATTCCTCTGCTAAAAATATCCCATCCAATAGAGGACGGGGCAGGAATTTTCAACATAAGTGGAGAGGGGGACCCCAACATCAATTTAAACAATGGTGGCCACCAAATCCTTGGAACTTTCCAGGTGCAACTTTGCCTCCACCAATGGGACCTTACCAACCACTACAATTCCTGGGCAACTTTAATAACCAGCCTTTTTTAGGTTTTGGCCGGGGACGGTCTAGAGGAAGAAGAAGGAACCAACAGGCCCAAGTGCATTGGAGCCCTCCTCCTTCGCTCAGGAGCCTGCGGAGCAACAAGAAGAAGACTCCAGGCCAACCAGGTACCAGCACAGAGACAGGCTCATAATCAACTTGAGCTCTAGGACTTTGACGACGATTGAAAAGACTGTGTTGAACAGGGGTTTAGAGTTTGTGTCCACCTTTAAGGGTGACCCCTTTCAGACACATGTGGAGATGGCCAAGTTCTTCTGAAAAATCAGGTTGCACTTTTTCTTCTCTAAGAATACGAGAGACATAAATGAACAAGTAGACACCAATACGGCCCTAAAACGACAATCTACTTTCAATCTACCAACACATGAAATACCGGCAAAAGTATTGACGTTTGAACAGGCGGTGGAAAAGATGTGATGACACTTTGCCAAGAGAATAGCAGACCCTATTGAAATCGACCGAAATCTGAGCATCAGGCCCTTCTCGGCCTCACATCAGACGATGAGTTAACGATCAAACTGGCCAATAAAAGCAGTGCGATCGTGATGTTGGACACCAGTACTAATCGAGCTGAATGCCTAAGACAACTTGGCTGAAAGTCGACCCAACAGCCAGAATAAAAACTATCATTGCCCATATGGTAGAAGAAGCCGTAACAGATTGATAACTGCACAAGAGGCTGGATTTTTACAAACAGAACTCCCAGTTATGTGTTACTTTTATGTCTTACCAAAAGTGCATAAGACACAGAGACCTCCGCTTGGACGCCCTATTATTTCAGGATTGGGCTCTATTTTAGTACCCTTGTCCACGTTTGTGGACTATTTCTTGCGGCCAATGTTGAAAGAGATGCCCACCTTCTTACAAGATACGTAAGATGTCCTTCGGTTATTACCGGAGATTGATTTTGACATGACAACAGACTTTCTAGTATCTTTTGATGTAGAATCATTATATACATCGATTCCTCAGGATGAGACCTTGGAGGCCATCACCATTCTATTGATGGAGAGAGATTTGGATTCGATAACACCTTTCCAATTCATTATGGCGTGTGCGAATCTTGCTATGAAAGAGAACTTGTTTAAATTTGAGGACACAGTCTATTTGCAGATCTCTAGTACGAGAATGGGAATCGTTTTTGCTCCTGGCATAGCAAACCTTTACGTCCACGGCTTTGAGCAGGAACATGTATTAACCTCAGTCAATCCCTTTCGTGAGTCAGTGCGTTTATGGATACGCTATATAGACGATATCCTCGTCATTTGGCGAGGTACCATTGAGGATCTACATCTTATTCTGACATGGTTGAACAGCATAAATGATTTCTTGCGGTTCACAGTGGAGTATGGTAAAAAAAACTAGCCTTTTTGGACCTATTAATCATAGCAACTCCATTGGGTCTCCAATCTGAACTGTGAACTGTATAAGAAACCTATGTCGAGAAATTCACTGTTATGCTATGACAGTCATCACCCAAAATCATTGAGGGATAATCTCCCGTATGGTCAACTTCTGAGGGTCCAGAGAAATTGTTCCACTAGAGAAGGGTTTGAAGAACACGCAACATTACTCTCATCACAACTTTGCGCAAGGAAGTATCCAAAGAAGCTGGTACGCCGCTCCTTGAAGCGTGCAATGAATAACAATCGGGAAGCTCTTTTGGAACCTCTGCTGGCAAAGGAAGATCTGCCTAGGCTCACTTTTGTTAAAACATTTAGTACAATGTCGAATGACATTCAGAGGATTGTGAGGAAACACTGGTCTATAATAAATACTGGGCAGGATTCTATTCCGCCCCTTCTATTTGCATTCAAAAGAAGCACTAATTTGAAGGATCAGTTGGTCCATACAAGACTGAGAAGTAGGACATCTCACTCAGTAGGCACAATCTGGGATTTGCCTGCAGTTCAAGGTCATCATCCCTGTGGCACATGTGCAGCATACCCTTAGACACAAAAATCACTGACGATCGATATAGGCACTAGTCGCCCATGGATACAGAAAAAGTACACAAACTGTAACAGCGACAGACTTATGTATATATGATCACTTGTCCATGTAAGTAGATATACGTGGGCATGATGACTCGAAAAGTCAAACTGAGAATTTCAGAACACAAGAGCACTGTGAGGTGTTGGAAGCAGGCAACAAGATTGAACAGCCATTTTCTAGAGGCTAATCATGGCCCAACTGACTTTCAATGGATGGTTTTAGAGCAACCATTCATTCCGGACCACGTAACAGATATCTCTAAGTTTCTTTTGATTAAAGAACAGAAATGGGTTTTCAAATTAGGATGTGACAAAATTGTTCTCAATGATGAAATTCCTTGGGTGTTACTATAGCTGAGCTGTCCTGTTAACTATTCATATATCTAAGACATCATGAGAGACCAAGATGATATTAAGATGACCAGAGTGTCCCCTTAGAAGTAATTGGTCTTCTTTTTTGTTACAATGAGAGTTGTCAATAAAATTTTGTTTGAAAACACCTTCTTCTGCCAAATAGAAATTACATCCCAAGAGACACTTCCCAGAGTTCGTCTGGTTGATATATATTAGATGTGGGATGCTGAATGATCATTGTTTATTACTCCGCAAGAATGATGTAGGGTTGAAAGGTCAAGGTACGGAAAATCTAGGTCTGATGCCTCTATGATTAATGTACTTGCATTCTAGGGAATGGATTTAGAATGATTAGAATCTGCCCATTAGCGATATATGGTGGTTTATGGAAACTGAGACAAAGACTGGGAGCACATCTCAATTGGCGTATTTGACAGTCAAACTGGGTCCTCGTTCTAATGGAAATGGCTCTGAACTACGTTACCCAGAGTCAGAAGCCATTGCATGACTAGGGGCACTGTATTGAAATACCTGATAGTAAGACTTGGTCCACTTACTAATAAAAGTAAAAATAATAAAATAAAAACGGCAATTGAGCATAATTGGGTGGATCTTTTACTACACTGACAAAGGCCTGAAATATCTGCTAATCATGACATCCGACAAAAAGGAGGGGTCGGCTTTTAGAACAATAACAGATACGAATAATGACTCTTTACTACAGTACCTAGAGTCATGCCCTTTAGCGGAAGTAGGCTTTTTTAGAATACCGATGAAGGCTGTAAAGCCTTTTGTGACTATGACACCCGACATATAGAATGTTTAAGTTATTCCACAACTACGGATGCCTTGAATGACTCTGAACTACATTACCCAGAGTCACGAGCGATCACATGATGTGATCATGTGTCTGCACGCCGGGAGAAAGACGTGCCCGGTAATAAAACATGGCGTTTACAGATTATGAACACCTCCTCGAGACGGTTCGGATGACCGTCTGGAGTACCGACGGACAGGTAAGGGTTATACGCTGTCTCTCAATGTATTCCTCATCGCGTGGTCAGTGAATGGTGTTAGAGGCCTATACGACTAAATGCACTAGTCTTACTACGCTGGGGGTACTATTTAGAAACTCTCGCGTTTGGTTTGATGTGGGAATTAAGTGATAGAAGACACCATACACGCCGGTATACTTTCTTTGCTAATTATGTATGCTAGCTTCACTAAGTGATGGCTCTAGGATCTGCTCTTAGTGTAAAGGTTTGGCCAATGCCAGTGACCGATAAATATCGTTTGTACCAGTCTTTGGTTGTTGAGGGCATTGTTAAGAAAGTTTCGAGGTGTTAGGTGCCTGGGGGATACTTGCGAGACAAAATAGTATACTCGCGGAGATAACCCCAGGATGACTACACTTGCTAATGCCATCAGTTATAGAAAAGGAGCTTGATTTGCAATACCTGAATATGGGAGTCATTGCTAACAATGAGTTTGCATGGTTTAAGTAGTATGATGATTATGTCATTTGAACATTTAACTGATGTGTTTTTGCAAAAAAACAAATATGGGCATTTCAGGAGAAACAGGGCACTGTTTACAGGAGTTCTGTGTTTTTTCAGATTTTTATAGAGCGGTGCTTTGTCTCCCTGAGCTGCAGCCAGGTGAGGTGAGGTCTAATCCTCCTGCTGACTAGGTAAGCTGGGAGTAATAACACATTATTATATAATGATGCACATGATGTTAAGACTTACTAGTGCTAAAATAGATGGACATGAAGCCATGACAGGATGTCGATAGTTTGTAGACTCCTGTTAGTCTCTACCTTAAAGATAAAAAAAACTGAGTTTGATAATCTAATTTGTTTATGTTACAGTGGCTAATTATTCCACGTGCAGAGAATTTGATGTACACCCAGGATCCCAGGTGACATGGTTGTACTTTTTTAACTCACTTATTATTTGTTGTGCACATTGCAGTAGCAATTAAATGGAGGTCCTGAAGAAGGCAGAAGGTATTTCTTCCTCATGTTTTCTGAAACATGTCGACCTCACAATTATTGATAGCAGTTATATGTTGAAAGCTGTCCTTTTTTGCACTGTTTTTAGCTATGGGCACTTAGCGATGTTAATAAATATCATTTTTCTCTCATTTGCCCAATTTTAATTCACTTTTTGTAATTGACTTTTGCACTGCAATATAGTTTCGGCCATCACAAATGGTAATCAGTTTACATCTGTAGGTCATCCAGTGATTCGTAAGTTGGTACGTGATACGATCAACAGATCCCAGGCTTACTATCAACGTTTCACTATGGAAATGTTAAGAGGAGACCTAGATGATGACTAGGAATGGCACGGTTGGTGACTGATGGATATCCACACTCCTAAAGAGACCTCTCATAATATTTAGGTTTGGAGTTGATTTATCAGTGAGGTAGATGACTGTTTTAGACCCGTGGACATTCTTGTGTAGTACATTTTGAATATGGGGATTGTGATCATGCCAGGTCTTTAAATATTCCCTAGGACCCTCCTTTAAACTGTTTGTGTTATTTGAGCTTGTGCTGTGGGCCTTTTCCACCCGCCGCACAAGCTGCCATTGAGAAATGGTTGTTTCTGACCACCCAATGGGCCTATGGTAGGGCAGTTCAAGTCCACTATGATGTCGATCGAATGCAAGTCTGACCAACATTGTCATGAGCCCTTTACAAAACAGACACAATCTATCTGTGCACAGACCTAAAACCCCACAAAGCAAGGTTTCCAATCCTCTTGAGCTTACATAAAACAGTTAATAGAAATCACGCATGTGCTAGACATTAGAAACACATCATTTGTTTACACACATTTCTTCTGCTATGGGTATGTCTATAGCATTAAAATTCCACTGGTGCCAGCAATGCTTAATTTATCCAGGTGTTGAAACAGAATATCGAGTGTAAAATAACAAGTGACATTATTATTGAGACAAGACTATTGTGATCAAAGCAAAACCAAAGGGGATGATGGACGGAGTGTTGAACATTGCAAGCACTCACCCTCAGTCAACTGATCTGGGTTTAATCCATCATTATTCTTTAGCTCAATCCGCCACCCCAGTTCAGACATGGCCATATGAAAATCAATCTGACCATGTGCCTCATGGGAACAGTCCAGCCCGAACTGCCAAGCCATGTCTTCCCTGGACTGGAAACAAGCATCCTGGGACCGGTTTCTGGCTAATCAGCCGTCATCAGCCAGGCTAGCTTGAATCCAAAGGCAAAGTGAGCAAGGGACCCTCGTCTGGGCATGCCCTGCAAACTTAGGGCGAACAAAGCAAAACCAAAGGGGATGATGGGCGGAGTGTTGAACATTGCAAGCACTCACCCCCAGTCAACTGATCTGGGTTTAATCCATCATCATTATTTAGCTCACTCCTACTCTGACACTCCTGAGGCGGAAAGCCGGAGTTAGGACTTGTGTGTTTGCTTTACTGACTTTTTTAATGCTGCACTCTTTCTTTGTATAAATTCGTGTTTTAGCACTTTTAAAAACTTACTGCATTACAGAAGACTAGGACTCCACGGTGCTCCGCCGATTAGGTGCGGTGACCACACCTCCCCATTTCGCTGCTGACACACTCCACGCCCACCTTGAAGGCGGGGCAGAGGGGACGGGGCTTAGTCAGCTGATGTGAGCGGCGTCATTACAAAAGAAGGAATCATGGCTAGGCTCGCGCCCTACTCTGACACTCCTGAGGCGGAAAGCCGGGATTTAGGACTTGTGTGTTTGCTTTAGTGACTTTTTTAATGCTGCACTCTTTCTTTGTATAAATTCGTGTTTTAGCACTTTTAAAAACTTACTGCATTACCTCCCCATTACGCTACTGACACACTCCACGCCCACCTTGAAGGCAAGGCGGAGGGGACGGGGCTTAGTCAGCTGACGCGAGCGGCGTCATTACAAAAGACGGAATCAAGGCTAGACTCGCCCTACTCTGACACTCCTGAAGCGGAAAGCCGGGAGTTAGGACTTGTGTGTTTGCTTTACTGACTTTTTTAATGCTGCACTCTTTCTTTGTATAAATTCGTGTTTTAGCACTTTTAAAAACTTACTGCATTACGAAAGACTAGGACTCCACAGTGCTCCGCCGATTAGGTGCGGTGACCACACCTCCCCATTACGCTGCTGACACACTCCACGCCCACCTTGAAGGCGGGGCGGAGGGGACGGGGCTTAGTCAGCTGACGCGAGCGGCGTCATTACAAAAGAAGACGGTGATGCCTCCGCGCAGCGGACGCGGGCAGCGGGCTAGGCTTTGGTGCGCCGAAGGTGCGCCAAAGGTAAGCCTGTCTGCACCCGTCCGCGGCAGGACGGGGCAAGGGGCCAGAGCAGTCTCTCCACCTCAGGCAGCTACAAATCAGGCTAATACTCTAGTCTATTCCTCAGCGGAACTCCATACCATACGGAGGACAGCTTACAGTGTAGGGGAGGATATGGTAACCTGTCCATCTAAGTAGTTGGACGATCCGGTGGCCTGTAGCAAGTGCACCTTCCAGGGCGATAAACTCACTAGCTATAGACTGTACAGGCAATCGATGTAGACCAGTACTGAGGAGGCCCATACCTTCATGTTATGCAATGTCAGGTCCCTTCCTAGACATCAGTTTGAAATTTGGGACTTGTTAAACACCCACTCACCCGACCTGTGTTTTATGACCGAAAACTGATTGAACTCCACAAACCACCTGACTATAAACATAGCCATCCCAGTAACTTATTTTTAAAGCTATGTTCTCAGCCTGGGAGTGCTGGACGGGGAGCTTTGGTCTATCTGCCCCCTGGCCCAAAAACCGATTTCACTGACACTCTCATTGACCTGATAGCCACGTATGCTCTTGCCACAAATACGTTTTTGGTGCTAGGAGATTTTAATTTTTCACGGCGAACTGAGCCCCCTACCGGAAGTAAATAAACTCCTCACTGACATTGAGCAGTTGGGCCTCTATCAAAGAATACAAGGACCCACGCACAGGGTTGGCCACGCCCTGGATCTAGTTATTACTAATATTGAGGTGCTTAAATACGATCCCCCACAGCCCCTTGTTTGGTCGGATCACGCGTTGATTAAGTTTACATACCTCCTGCCCGTGCTGGGGCAGAAGGACCTGGTTGGCAGCAGGTGCCCTACCACACACAGGCCATGGAACACACTTACCCCACAGGCTTTCGAGGAAGCCTACCAGACAACCTTCCAGCTAGAAGACCGGGGGTTGATTATATGTTGGCAGTATTTAACGAAGGGTTGAGGAAAGCTCTGGATGCTACAATTCCCACGAAACACAAACCCAGGACCACCCCAAGCCGTAACTCAGCTAAATGGTTCACTTCAGAATTGAGTCGGGAAAAGTCTCTATGTAAAAAACTGGAACGTCAGTGGCGACGTAATAAAACAGTGCAATCAACACTCCTTTATAAAACAGCTCTGGCAGCTTACCATCGCAACTTGAAGGTAGCACGCTGTGTGTTCATTGCTAATCAAATTGAGCAATCAAAAAACTCGGCTAAGGCACTATTTGACATCGTGAAGGACTTTGTCGAACCAACGGTGTGCAAACAACCCACTGTTGAGACTAAGGATCTTTGCAATTCCCTAGCTGAGTTTTTTTCTGAGAAAATTAAAAAAATGTATGCGAATTTCCCTACTGACAAGCTGGCCACCCTAACTAGCACTGTCAAACTAGAGGACGCTATTATAAGGACGGACTGCTCTTTAGACTGTTTTAGGCCAGTCACCCTATCAGAGACACTCGGGGCCTTGGCCTCTGACAAATCGGGCTCACCAGCAGATCTCTGCCCCCCAAAAAATATGTCTCTTCTATCCCATAGTCTGGCCCCCTCAGTACAAAAGATTTTTAATCTTTCTATCAAAGAAGGAGTAATTCCAGCTCCCTGGAAGGAAGCCTATGTCCGTCCCATCTTAAAAAAAACCACGGCCAATCCAGCAGAGCTGGCCAACTATCGCCCCATATCTCTACTTCCACTCTTGGGGAAAATATTGGAAAGTCGGATTAATATGCAATTAAACAGCTACCTTGAGTCAAATAACATCTCCGGCTTCCGGCGGGGTTTTAGCACTGAGACGGCCCTTCTAGCAGTGACTGATTCCTTCAGAACCACAGTGGACGCCGGAGGTTCAGTTATCTTGATTTTGCTTGACCTCTCCGCGGCCTTCGATACCATCTCTCACCATAGGCCGCGGAGAGGATTAGCTTCTGTGGTATCAAGGGCCTTGCTCATAAATGGCTACGGAATATTTTAGCGGACCGCTCACAATCGGTCCTAATGGGTCCCTACCAATCTGAAAGAACTGCTCTAGACAAGGGTGACCCCCAGGGCTCCTGCCTTAGCCCCACGCTTTTTAATATCTATAAGGCCCCGTTGGCTTGGGTGGTGGAGGCCCTGGGGTTTGAAATAATTTTGTACGCTGACGACACCCAGTTACTATTCAACATTGGCCATAACTTGGAGGCGGACAGAATCCGCTTTGTAACTGGTATATCTGCAAACTCCAATTGGATGACCAACAATTGCTTACAAGAGCAAGACGGAGGTGATGCTCCTAGGAAAAGCCTCAGAGGTCTGGAATGGTGATTGGTGGCCTGCACAACTGGGCTTGCCCCCCACGTCTAAATCTTGTGTCAACAACTTGGGCATTAAACTCAATCAGTCCTTGTCCATGCAAGATCATGTAGCCTCAGTGTCAGGCGCTTGCTACTACAGGCTCAGATTACTGCAAAAGATCCTTCCGTTTATCCCCACGGAACACCGCAGAACAGTTACTCAAGCACTAGTCATGAGCCGTATTGATTATGGGAATGCATTACTAGCTGAAATAGGAATCACATCTTTGAAGAAGTTACAGGTCATCCAGAACACGGCAGCCAGGCTGGTCATGAATATGCCAGCGGGCACTCCCTCGCAACCACTGCTGAGAAGGTTACATTGGCTTCCAATAAAACAGAGGTCCTTCTTTAAAATTTGTTGCCTCACCTATGGGGTCTCTCAGGGTCAGGGGCCAGAGTACCTCCAGAAGAAACTGGAAAAATATGTCCCCTCACGTGCTCTGAGGTCTGGCTCCCAACACCTACTACTGGTCCCCCGCATCAGACTTCGTAGATTTGGAGGTATGGCATTCTCATACCTCGCACCCAAATACTGAAACAGTCTACCGCTATCCTTGCGAGAAACTCCCTCTTACCCGGTGTTCAGAAAACATCTAAAGGCACTTCTGTTTTAATCTTCCCCTATCTTTCTGTGCTACCTGCTTCCGGGGTGTTTCCAGAGTAAAGCGCCGAGATGCCCCCAGGTGATTTGAGCGCTATATAAGCAAGAGTAACATAACATAACATAACATAACATAACATAACTCCGCCACCCGAGTTCAGACATGGCCATATGCAAATCAGTCTGGCCCTGTGCCTCATGGGAACAGTCCAGCCCGAACTGCCAAGCCATGTCTTCCCTGGACTGGAAACAAGCATCCTGGGACTGGTTTCTGGCTAATCAGCTGTCATCAGCCAGGTTAGCTTGAATCCAGAGGCAAAGTGAGCAAGGGAAACACGTCGGGGCATACCCTGCCAATTTAGGGTGAACAAAGCAAAACCAAAGGGGATGATGGACGAAGTGTTGAACATTGCAAGCACTCATCCCCAGTCAACTGATCTAGGTTTAATCTATCATCATTCTTTAGCTCACTCCGCCACCCCAGTTCAGACATGGCCATATGCAAATCAGTCTGACCCTGTGCCTCAAAAATATTGATGGTAAAAATGTAGGGGGCGATAAGGATGTCGGGCAAACTTGCGTCTGCTCAGCACCATCTCGTAAACGGGACCGACCGACCCCCGGTCGGAGGTCCCGCCCGCCTTATTAGGATGAGACTGAACACTGTTTGGTCACATTCCAACATTTCGTGTAAACTGGCAGTAATACATGCTCCCATAGGCAACTGGGAGGTGTTGTTCATCCCTGCACCCCTTGGCAGGCACCCTAAGGTGCCTGCCAGGGAGGGAGGGAGGGATCAACAGGGAGACACCATAGGAGCCTCCTCGGCCCCCAACCGGACCCCGAACACACAAGGGGGCACCCAAACACACTTGGCCATCCCACAACAGTGGGTCTCCCTCCAAAGGTAGCTGCCTTCGAGGAAGCAGTAGATCATGATCTGAGAGAACTTTATCGACACCAACAGAACCCATTCATTAATATGTCCAAGAGAGAACAAGAGGCAGTAAGATCTTTGGCCAACAATGAAGCAGTGACAGTGAAGCCAGCCGACAAAGGCGGGGCTATAGTCCTGTTGGACACTTGTGTCTACCGCCAGGAGTGTCTACGACAATTGAATAACACCCAAGCATATTTGAAACTCACATGTGATCCCACTGAAAGACTAACAACAGTAATTGGGCACATAGTGGAAGAGGCATCGGCCGAGGGGTGGATTACCCCTAAAGAATCGCAATATCTATGCACAGTGAATCCCAAGATGCCTTATTTCTACACCTTGCCAAAGGTTCACAAGACGCAAAGGCCCCCCCGGTCGGCCGATTATATCGGGCATAGGTTCACTACTTGAACCTTTATCTACCTTCGTAGACTTCTTTTTACAACCCCTAGTTAGGGAAATGCCCACATTCCTGAAAGACACTAAGGATATCCTTAGAATTCTCCCCGACATTGAGTACGATGAAGATCTTGATATACTTGTATCTTTCGATGTCGAAAGCCTGTATACGTCGATCCCTCAGACAGAGACGCTAGAGGTGATTGAAGGGCTGTTGTCAGAGAGAGATCGGAATTCCATCACTCCTGTGAGGCTAATTATGACCTTGGCCACTCTGGCCATGACTGAAAACTTTTTTCAGTTTGAGGACTCGATCTATCTGCAGGTTAGCGGGACTAGCATGGGCAGCGTTTTTGCTCCTAGTCTCGCTAACCTGTATGTGCATAAGTTTGAGCAGACCCACATTTTCGCGGACACCAACCCGTACCTTGGTTGTCTGCGAGTGTGGAAAAGATACATAGACGACGTCTTGGTGGTGTGGCGTGGATCGGTTGGGGACCTCCTGCTATTTCACAGCTGGCTAAATGAGAGAAATAGGTTTCTCAAATTTACTATCGAACATGATAGACATCGCTTAGCCTTTTTAGATCTTCTAATTATATCTACACCAAATGGTCTTCAATCTGAGTTATATCGCAAGCCAATGTCAAGGAATTCCCTTTTGGACTATCGAAGTTGTCCCCCGAAAGCTCTGAGGGATAATTTGCCCTATGGGCAATTCCTTCGGATACAAAGGAATACAAAGGAATTGCTCTACGAAGTCCGCATTTGAGGATCACTCTAAGACTTTGGCAGGAAATCTAGCTGAAAAAAACTACCCTAAACATCTAATTCGTGTCTCTAAGAAGAGAGCATCAAATAATAATAGGGAAAGTCTCTTAGAAATTCTGCCTCCGAAACCAAAACAAGATCGGATTACCTGTGTAAATACTTTCAGCACACAGTCTAATCAAATCAAGAAAATTGTAAAGAAACATTGGAAAATCTTGAGTACAGGTACAGATATATTACCACCTCCATTGTTTGCTTTTAAGAGGGGACAGAGTCTGCGAGACCAAATAGTACACACCAGACCTAAGAATAGCATCCCTCGAGCGGTAGGGACATTGTGGGATATGCCAGCGGTTACTGGACATTATCCATGAGGTAATTGTGCCGCTTGCCCACAAACAACCAAAACACTGAACATTGACATAGGCACAGATCGTCCTTGGCAGTTAAGAAGATTCTCCAACTGCAACAGCACAAACCTGATTTACTTGATTACGTGTCCCTGCAACAAGAAATATGTAGGGATATCAACGAGAAAAATCAAGGTGAGGATCTCAGAGCATAAGAGCTCGGTGAGGTGTTCTAAACAAGCTACCAAGCTTACGAATCATTTCCTTGAAGTAGGACATCTACCTACCGACCTCCATTGGACAGTATTGGATCAACCGTTGATCCCTCCAGGGGCGGACAAAGTGGGGCTCAACGAGGACATCCCTTGGATGTCGCTTTAATTGACTCTTCTAGAAACTCTTGTAAGTCACTATGAGGACTTATTCCAGCCACTTTATTAACCCCTCTATTAACCCCTTTTAAAAAAAACCTTGCAAATAAATTTCTCCAGTACACATAGCACATACGGTTTGTGACAACACTAAAGGGCATCCAAATAGATTATAATGGGTCCCGTACCGTCTGGTAAAGTTTTCTAGCTACTCGAGTAACGACCCTGATAGGAAACATGGGCAGTCACTTAGCGAAACAGGAAATTCGGCAGACTTGCCAATGTCTCTGGTTAACAACTGTATTGTGCGTACTATTCAAGCTATTGGAAGAAACAGAAAGGATTGAGGAAATACGGGCGAGTAATGAACATTTCAAAATCATTGATATGATTTTCTCGCTACAAATAGATCTGGGGTTCTGGGGTCTTGGTGAGAAAAGATTTCCTCGCCTCTGATTGACATGGAGCCATAATCTAAGATAGTAGATATCCGGCATCATTGCCATTAACCCTATTATGACGGTAGCATACGTTTGTATCACCTATCTTTAGAGTTTTCTCAGTGTGATTTTTTCGTGCTGAATGTGCCTCGAACAAAAGAGTGGAGAAACTACATCTCCCATGGTTCAGAACGCGGCGCGCCCTGATGACGTCACACGCCAGGGCGACACCGATGCCGGAACTTTTATTATCGAGTGGTTGCCGCAGCGCTGATACCTCCCCAAGAGACAACCCAGAGGAAGGCCTGGGGTACCGACGGAGAGGTCAGTGCACAGTATCTAGTGTTGTTGTGTAATGTTGTGTGCACAACGGAGTCAGTGTAAGTGTTGGGACCATTTCGGAGTGTTGCAATCGGGTACTGCGTTTTGCCTAAAAGTCCAGTGGCAGTATCACAGATACGATCCTGTAACACGCTAGTCCCAGTGTACACATGACTTAGAAATTTGGCCCTTTAAATGCTAGGGCGGCGGCTTGGATGTTAGCAATACTATAAAGATGAGGTTGCTGTTGGCTGTGTATATCGGGTAAAGTGGCATAATACTGACTGATGCATGGTATCTGATTATAAAGAAGAGGTTGCTGTTTTCTAAGTACATCGGTCATAGCGGCACAATACTGACCGATGTATGACATCTGGTACGCTATTCCTATGGCGTCGGTGCTGGTATGATTCAGTAATTTGGCACCCCTAGCGCTAGTGTGGATGCTTGGAGGCTGACAATTTACAACTAAGAGATGGCTAATTGTTGTATACATCTGTCAAAGCAGCACACTATAGCATCTTGAGCTTTTGAGCATAAGGGTTTCCTTTGACATGATAATAATAGTGTTGTCTGAAACAGTTTTGTCACAAGTGACTTGGCCAATCATAAGACTCTTGGGGAATTGTTAGGGAAACTATCAGCTTACTACCGGTGGGTCCTAGCAGTTTATTGAGCACTACTGTTACATAGTTTGGTGTTTCAAGATTGTAAATACTTGTTTATTCCCTCCGCTAGAGCGGTGCTCCCTGTACCTGAGTTGAAGCCAGGTGAGGTGGAGCTATTCCTTCCTGCCACATAGGTGAGTGAGCAGGTATTGCGTTGATGAGTGGTTACTGTCTTTAACGTTGGCCATAAGTTATCTAATGGTTTTAGATCTACTGTTGAGATTCATGCACAATCTAACATTGCCCTGTTTGTGCCTCTCTTTTCTCTCATATGTATCCGATGCTTCACGCTGTGTGATTATCCTACAAAGCCAGGAAGATGGAAATTGATCACGTATAAGGTGATATTCATTTTTTTTATTAGCAGTAGCACATAATGGTCCTGAAGAAGCAGCAGGAGACCACTTGGCTCCAGTAGTCTGCAGAAACATGTCGACCTGAGATACTTCTTAGTAGTTATTAGTTCATACTACTATTGCACTGTTTTTTATGCTTTGGGACTGAAGGGGTACAGAATAAAATGGTTTTCCCCTATCACTACCCAATCTTAATCTTAATATTTCTCTCTTTTTTTCACTGATTCACTCACTTTTTGCTTTCCATGCACTGCTATTCAGTTCTCCACAAGACATGCTGTCCTGCTGACACGTTGGATATAGAATAGGCTTGTAACATCTGCCTATCTGCTGTGGACATACCATCCACCAAACGTGACGGTCCCCAAATGATGAAGGGCGGTCTCGTGCGTTGACTGATGGGAACTCGCACCTATTGGTTGGAGTTCCACTGGCTTTTTTTCACGCAGTTGTTCACACGGATACATTTCTGAGAGACATTTTCTCTTTTCTCTTTTTGACCTACTGTTATTTGCTGTTGGTGTGACAGCACAGAAACTATGCATTGTAATCCCAAGGGTGGAAAGGTCCATCCTTTGGGATCAAGGACCGGTTCCGGCTCTTGAGCCCAGCGGAAGCCATCCAGAATGACCGGCTGGTTTAAATTCTGACCGGCTGAATCAGCTGGTTGGAAGTGAAACCATAGATGGGTCAGAGGTTTTCCGACCTCCATCGTAATAAGCCCCATAGTTGTATAGAATAGCAATATTTCTTTTAGAAATGGCATTTTATATTTTTTAAGTTTTATTTATTTTATAAAAAGTTTTGTTAGTGTTGTATAATAATTGTAACATTAATAATATTTTTTTTGCATACTATATATTTTGGTAGTGGTATGTTGGGGTTAAAGGGGAAAAGGGTGAGGAGTAATTTTAAATATGTTATTATTTATTTAAATTCGTTATAATTTATTTATATATACATCTTAGAATGTTGACAGTTTTAGGAGTGGGATATTGGGTTTATGTGGGATAGGGTTGGAAATTTTCAAATGTTGACAGTTCTAGGAGTGGGATATTGGGTTTATGTGGGATAGGGTTGGAGAGTAATTTAAAAAATATGTGAATATTTTATGTCATGTAATATTTTTAGACGATAAAAATGTTTAGGAAAGGGGTATTGGGTTTTGAGGGGTTAAGGGCAGAGAGTAATTTTTTTTAAATTGTGGTTTATAAATGTTTTAATATAAAAAAATATGTTTTTGTATTGAACTCTTGTTTTTTAGGAATAATTTAAAAAATGTAAATTTTTTAAATTAAAAAAATTAATAAAATGTGTAGAATTTAGAAATTTGTATTAGTTGGATATAGTGTTTGTAGTAGATATTGGGGCTTATTACGATGTCAGGTGGAATTACGTCTGCCCAACACTGTTGCGGATTGGAAATGCCTGACAGTAGGTCAGTGGTTCTGACTGCAGTATTAGGAATGGGTGCAAACATCCATTCTACAATGGAAGCTTGGGCGGCGGCTGGAATAGGCCACTGTAGAATGGATGTTTGCAAACATCCCTGCACCATGTGGTAGGCAACATACAGTGCCTGCCACACGGTGCCCCTTCCCCCTGGCCCTTACCAAAGGGCTCCCAAATACTCTTTCTGACAGCCTTTCCACGTTGGAAAGGCCGACATTGAAAGGCTTTTGCAAAGTGCCATCATAATCCCGACAAAAAATTTAAAAAAGAAATGTCCAAAATTATTTGGTTAAAATATGAATATTTCAATTTTTTTTTATAAAAAAAGGATATATATTTACAGATTAATTTTAATAGTGTTTATTTGATTGTGGAATTTGTTGTGGAATTTTTAAGGATTGTTTATTTATTAATATATTAAGATAATAAAATCCCCACCTGATGAATTTGCATGTTACAAAGTTTTTAACTTTTTTAAAGTGTTATTCCCTCTATTTTAGAGATATATAAGATATATAAGATAAGAACAGTCTTTTTGCTTATGCTTCCTGGGCGGGGCCCAGCAAAGGAGGAGGGTAGACTTATTTCCAACATTACCTCATCCCGAATAGATAATTCTGTGATAGGTCCCAGAAATGGCTCCGTTTAGGATATTTCAGCTCTTATAGTCCAGAGTGACCTGAGCAAGTTGGTAGAAGACATTCAACCACCTCTGAAGCGTAGCAAAAACCCAGCATACGCAGAGGGCTCACTTATACAGAATACTAAAGGGCAAGACTTGGTGAATTGTAGAAATAGTGTACAAGGCAAGAAAAGGGCAGGCCACAGCAAATTGCCATCACAATCCACTCGTAACAACATACTAGGCCCAAGAAAATCTACTATCCATGCACAGTTGGCAAGTCAATCCCTAGCTTTGGATAAAATATCAAAAAGTATAGAGGAACTGCATAGGTTTGTAAAGAGTGCATTGGGGAAACTAACGGAGAGAGTGGTAAACCTAGAGGGAAACTTAATGAGAAAAATGTGTACGAATAGGCAGGGCAGTACAGCTTATGTCAAGGAAAATATCCCGCAAAGCATAAGCCACACAGTTACTCCAAATTCACTGACCAGGGACACTACCCCTTGACCACCTACACATGGACTTAATGCAGGTAGGAACAACCAACATGCCTTTTCTAAGATTAACAGGTTGGTGGGGGAAAAGAATGGACATAAAAACAGGTTAGGATCAAATGGAATGGATCTAAAGCAAACTCGGGAGACACATACACAAACCTGCCTTGAATTGCCACCGGATGCCACACCATATTTGGTAATCTTGGCTAATGCCCCAGTATTGAAATCTCCTGATCTAGAAACATGGGTTGAACTCCGTAACAAGTCCCTCCATTGGTTGGGAAGGCATAGCGGCCTCACAGAGGAGTTATTCAAACACTTCACAATGGCTAGACGGGTTGCGTGGGTGGGCAAAGAAAGAAAAGTGCTACAGGGGGATTGTGTGGTTCTGACGTTTAGTGATCCCAGATTAGTGTATACAATCCTAAACAGGTTAGGAAATGTCACCTCTAGTAATGATGAAATAAACGTATTGCCACTAGGAGCCTTTTATCCACCAAATATCGGTTCCCTCCCCGCAAGCCGCTTCATGGTGGTTTACTCGCCATGAAAAGGCTGGCTGAAAGGGAAATTGTGGGTCCGTAGCGGGCCCCCTTTCCCATGGCCCTCAGTTTTGGGGGCACCATTTCTCTGCATCATGTGGCAGGCACAGCATGGTGCCTGCCACATAGTGCAGGGATATGCTAAAAGTATATTTTTTGTACTGCGGTGTATGCTGTAGCCACAGCACACGGAGCAATACAAAAGATACACTCTGCGACAGCCTTGAAGGCGGTCGCATTGTAATACCATTGGTGGGACCACCGACAATAAGTTGGGTGGTCCCATCTCGAATATGATGGCGGTCAGACGTAAATCTGACCGCAATCATAGTGAGGCCCAATATTTTGAAGTAATTATACATTGGTATATTTTTTTACAACATGTAAAATTCTTACACATTTGCTAGGATATGTAAAAAAAAAATGTATTGTATTTTATGCTATAAAATATAATATATGTTAAATATTATTTGATATATGATAATATTTAATGTATATTTAATATTTTGTTATGCATTGCAAAATATTTTAAACATTTATCTATTTTTGAAATAAAATGAGCATATTTTGCAAATTACGATATTTTCTATTCATTTCTATGGGGAAATAGTCTCTTTTTCTAGTTCAATTAAGCGGCCATTTGTGTTTTGTATTTCTTTGTTTTGCTATATAGCTATTTGTTGTTTGGTTAGTTTTGAAGAGGGAAACTCAAGGTTGGGACCTGCGTCTCTTTGGTTAAGGTAAGTTTGTTTTAAACTATTTTTTAGGTAATGCAAGGGTAGGGAGGAGTTAGTAGAGATGAATTTAGAGTAGGTCGTTTTTATTTTCAATTGTATTGTGCGGTGTTGCGTAGTTTTGGTAGTGTTTAGGGCCTCATTACAATATCGGTCGGAAAGCCTCTGACCTTAGGTTGGAGGCTTTCCGACGGAGATCGTCAGTTTCACTTCTGACCGCCTAATTACAATTTAGGCGGTCGGAAGTGAAACCAGCTGGTCATTCGGCTGGATTCCAACAGGCTCAAGGAACCCGTGGGCCAATCAGAGGATGGTCCGTAATCCTTATGGACAGCGGTTTACGCCGCCCGTATTACGGTGCTCGTTTTTCCGGCAGGCTTTCCATGCTGGGCTTTCCGACATGGAAAGCCTGTCAGAAAGTGAGTTTGGGGGCCCCTACCAGGGCCTGCTTCAACCAGTGGCCTCAAGTTGGTGGTCGACTGTTCATCCCTGCACCATGTAGCAGACACCGTGAGGTGCCTGCCACGCGGTGCAGGGATGAACACACGCTCCTTTTTCTGCATGGGAGCTTGTGCTGCAGCCGGTTCCAACTGCAGCACAAGCTCCCTTACAGATACGGGAGCTTGCAACCGCACATGGATGGGTCTACCGGTTGGAGGTTGGTCTACCCTGTCTGCGACAGCGTCAGGTGGATACAAGTCCTCCCGACATTGTAATAATTCCCTTAGTGTTAGTTTAGTTACTAGTGGATAGTGTAGTAAGTAATTAGTTATGTTATTGTTATATGTTGTAATTTATGTTTCATTGCATCAAATTATTTATGAGAATGTATATGATTTTGTGAGAAGGTGCTGAGTTTATTATTTGCAGGTTTACTTTCTGTAGTTATGACGAAGATGCGTTTTATTTCTTTTAAAAAGGAAATGTTATATAGTTTCATTGAAACTATTATTTTTTAATACATTTCCTTTTATCTTTTTGGTTGCCTGGAGCGTTTTGTTTTTTTAATCAAAATTTCAGGTTTTTGACAGTTCGACTACAGAGAGGATTAACTCGTTGGATCCGTATTTCTACATTTGTATATTTTTTTGTTTTTTTGGGCTTTTAACTTTTTATGGAATCGGATTTGGAACTTTTTCTTTTGGGATTTTTACCAGTTTAATGGCGATCTACCGCCCAAAAATTGTAAGATATATATATATATATATATACATATTTTAAATGGTGGGAAATGTTAATTTCTTTTATGCATTTTACTGTTTATAAAGTTAATGTAATAATTTATGTGAAATGTATTTACTATTTCTGATGGTTTATTTCCTTTATTTTACCATGAATTGGTAGTATTTTTGTGTGATAATTTTATGTCAATTATTATTTTTAAAATATTATTCAATTTTTGAAATAATAAATATATTAAAAATGTAAAAATATATATAAATTAGTTGTTAGTGTATCTTTGTTATTGTGGTAGGTAGTTTTGGTGTAGGTATTAATTTTAAAGTACAGATTTTGCTATTGTTTGTGGGTATTCTAGTCCTTGGGTGTTTGGGTATAGTCTTGTTTTATATTGCAAATGTTCCTGCATTGTTTTGGTTTGTTTAGTTAGTTTAGGGTGTATTTTAGTTACAGATTGGTCCAGTCTTTGGGGCTGATTACGAGGGAGCTAGTCTTCTGAACGCGGCACTTGCAGTGGTGCAGCAGCAGCAGTCCACCGTCGGATTATGACTTTTCCTGGTGCCGTCTGCACCAGGAAGCCGCTGTTCCCTGGAAGTGGCGCAGCTGAGGCCCAATGTAATATGCTGAATGGCACGGGTGCAGTCCCGGTGAGCATATTACGAATTCTGTCACCGCCAGCCATTTCATGGTAGGCTCCACGTCATGAAAAGGCTGACGATGGAGGAGCAAAGAAGGCCCTATCGCGCCCCAATGCCTACCCTCGCCATGGGGATGCATTTAGGGGGGCATAACATCTGCCACCATGTCTGCTTTCACCCCCAGTTCCAGCACGACATGGACGTCACCGTACATGCAGTGCTGGAACATTTTTGCCGTTCCCACTGTGGTGCCTGTTTTTCTGGCACCACCATGGAAAGAGCAAAATAACCGTTCACCATCACGAGAAAAACGTAAGTAACTGGTGGACGGTCCTTGTGTGCCTTTGGCACACCCATGCCGGCGGAGAGCCAGCGCAACTGCGCCAAAGTTTTAATCATGCCCTAAGTTCCTGGTAGCTTTGTTCTTTTTGTATAGCTTTCAGTAGTTTGTGTAGGGTTGGTTGTGTGTGTGTGTGTCCTGATTTGTGTAGTTTCCTTACTCAAGTGTCTTTGAAATAGTTAATTTTCTTTCATTTGCATGCTAGAAGGGACTTTCTATCAGTAGGTTGTACTGGTTTTCTACTTCAGTTATGGGAACGTAGGCTAGGGCTATATATTTTTTTATTTGATATGACAAATTACTATTTGTGGCATATTCTACACTTAGAGCCCTATAAAGAGTCGGGTGGTCTGAGGACTGCCAGATTTGTGTGAGGGCAGCGGTGGCGGATCCAGCCACTGATGCAGCGGACCGCCTGCTCCTCCAGTGAACCACTGTTCCTTGGCGTAGGAGCAGCAGTCAGAGGCTGCATTATGCTTGGAGGGACCACCACGGTCCTGCCAAGCATATTACGAGTTTCCTCTTATCCAGGCTGTTTATGGCATTGGAACTTGGCGGAGAAGACACGAAGGGGGCCCTACAGGGCCCTGTGCCTCACACATCTGTGGATGCACATAGGGGGCATAACATGTGCCCCCCTGTATGCATACACATAGGTTCCGCACAGCATGAACTTTCAAGTCCATGCCATGCAGGATCCTTGTAGTATGGTTCTATTGCGGTGCCTTTTTTAATGGCACTGCAGCCTTTAAAAGAGGCACCGCCATGGAACTGCCACGCCACCTGCCTGCAACACTACAACAAAGTCATAACCTGGCAAGCAGGAGGCGCGACCTTTGGTGGAGTGGTGGCACGGCGGTTTGCACTGCTGTGGCCACAGCTTCATCAAAAACTTGTAAAAGGCCCTAAATGTAGACTTTTGGAGATGGCACCATATACTTTGGTAAAAGTGATAGTAGCATCCCTGTATTGCTGTATATGCGTCCATTTAAAAAATAGCTTGTATCATCGCATGCTCGAAGTCATAATAACATTTTGGGGATAGTAATTATTAGTTTGTTCCTTCATTTGTGTTAGGATAGTTATTCGGAAGTAATGCGTATGTAAAATGGATATTGGTGTTGTGGTATTTCCCATGGATAGTGTATAGTTGGTAAATGGTTTGGGACATAATATAAATGTTCCATGCATCATTCAGGTTTCGCATTGTCCCAGATTTTGAATATTAGTAGGGGTGGCAAAGACAATAATTATGTTTTCATTACTTTTGTAGTCATAAAGAAGGAACAGATCTCTTTTGTCTGTAATTGTGAATTCAGATAGGATTTCTACTTCTCCAAGGCCCTGATTATGAGTTTTTGGTGGAGAGGTTTCGTGGCGGTGCAATCCGTCGAGCCACTACTCTGTCAAAACTCGCGTTTGCCACCCGCCAGATTATGACTTTTTCATAGTCTGACAGGCGGGCTAGTAATAGAGGCTGGTGGCGCTTGGGTGGTGGATTTTTTGTTTCTGGCTAATAGGCGTTTTAGTGTTGGGAGGGCATGTAACTGACCAGTTACGTGCTCTGGGACATGGGTTCCGATACCTTTTAATATTTGGTGGTTAGGACCTAGTGCTTGCTTCTTCAAAATGTTCTAAAACATCTCTGACTTCTATTTCAGTGAGGAGGGGGGGGGTGGTTTTGTTCTTTTACATTAATCACTGTAGTTTCCCTAGTTGTTGCCCTTCCATAGCAGGAATTAGAGTAGTATTTGGTACATTTACAATAAATATGATTAGATGATGTTCTTTCATGGCTGTAAGTGTGCCCATGTAACAAAGCAGAAGTTTCCCTTTTTGAGAGGATATGAATTTAGCCCCTTCTGTAATTTTCTGAGTTTTACTGTATATGTATACATAATTATAAATAAATGCAATAGCTATATTATTACATTTTACTTTTTTTATAACACTTACATATATGCTGTGCTTGGATTTTCTTACTTTTCTTTGACGTTCTCTGTTGTTTTTTCTTGCTTTAACATTGTTCTTTGGACCTGTTGGTGGAGAACATTTTTTATTTATTAGTCTGAGTGAAATGCTAATAAAGTTAAGTTTAGTTAAGGGTAGTTAGCATTTAGTTGCTTTTCTATTTAAGATTGTTTAAAATGATACCTACTATTTTAGGTGGATATTTCTGTTCATTCAATGTAGTTTGATTCTTTGCAGTTGGTGAAGGCTGTAGAAGAGAGGAAAATAGTCTGGAAACGTGTATTAGTTTTATTTATTGGATCATTTTGCTATTAAGATTAGTTAGCTGTCATAATTACTTTGTTTTGTAGATGTATAGTTAGTTTTCTTGTGACTGTAATATGTTGTTGGAAAAATGTTGCACCGTTTGTTTTCTCAGCTGTGTTTCCTTTTGGGTCAGATTTGTTAATTTAAGGCATTCGTTTATTTATTTAATTTGGCACGTTTTACTGCTTTAAAGTTGAGTTAGAGTAATGTTTAGAAATATTATGTATTGTACTTTCTTTGCATTTAGGTTGTTTGATGTAGAGGTTTTGAAGATCTTCAGTTGGACCGCATTACGGCAGCATTTCGTCCTTCTCCAATGTTTGAAGGTTGCGAGGTAATTTTTTGTTAATTAATTGGCTTCTTTGATTCTGTTGTTCTAATTAGTTAATTGGTTTTTGTTGTTTATACTTTTATTTTATTGGATGTTACAGCGTCTGTTTAATTATTTTGGCAGTTATGAGTGTATTTAGAAAACAAATCTTATATTTATTTAAAGGAGTATTTCATATTAAATGTATAAATTTTAAGAAATATATATGTTTTAATAATTTTGTAATGGTAGTAAATGTTATTTGTTAAAGCACAAGTTACTTACCTTCATTAACGATATATCTGTAAGAAACAATAGTTAGTGTTAGATTCCTTACTTAGAATATCCCCAGGCTTCAGACTGGATCCGGAAAGTTTTGCGTAGCAGTAACCCTGCGCATCGGTAGGCATCGTCTGCGGCTCCGTGTCCGTCATCGGCGCCGGGATAACGTTGTCGGAGTACTTAGACGCCACCCTCGCGTGCTGACGTCAGTTCTTATACACAGCTTTTCCGTGCCAGAAACGCAGAGCCATGATAAAAACCGACACTGGTGCCATGAAACTAGGGCCCTCAAAGGGAAGAACCTTAACCCTAGATATCGGTTTGCAGAACGGGGAGGATGGGTGGGGCGGTAAGGAATCTAACACTAACTACTGTTTCTTACAGATATATCTTTACCGAAGGTAAGTAACTTGTGCATCTGATAGAAACAGGTTAGTGTTAGATTCCTTACCTTAGAATAGCCAACCCAGCAATTCCAACCCCGGTGATGGGTCTGCAAACCAATGATCACACCAGAAAGTCCTGGAGAACAGAACGGCCGAAAAAGCCATCTCTCCGGACTTGGCTGTCCAGGCAGTAGTGTCTAGCGAACGTGCACAGCGAAGCCCGCGTAGCTGCCTGACAGATGTCCTGCAAGGGGACTCCCCGACCCAGGGCAGTAGTAGCCGCTGTGGCCCGAGTGGAATGGGCCCTCAGCCCAACAGGAGGCTCCTTTTTAGCCAAAGAGTAGCATACCTTGATGCACAACACGACCCACCGAGAGATGGTCCGTTTGTGCACCGCCCGTCCCTTCTTAGCGCCCGCGTAACCAACAAAGAGCTGGTCGTCCACCCGGAACTGGCGTGTGCGGTCCAGATAGAATGAGAGCGCACGTTTTGGGTCCAGACGGTGGAGCCTCTCTTCCTCTTTCGAGGGATGCGGAGGCAGAAAGAAGGTGAGCAAGGTGACAGACTGCCCGATGTGGAAGGCCGTGACTACCTTGGGCAGGAAAGAGGGAAGCGTTCTCAAGACAACTTTGTCCGGATGGACAGAAAGGAAAGGAGGTTTGGAAGAAAGAGCATGGAGCTCACTCACTCTCCTGGCAGAGGTGATGGCAACCAGGAAGGCAGTTTTAAGAGTGAGAAGACGAAGACGGCAATTGTAAAGTGGCTCGAAAGGAGCGCACATCAAATAAGTAAGAACAAGGTTTAAGTGCCACTGAGGCATCACGAAAGGAACAGGAGGAAACATGTGAGTGATGCACTTAAAGAATCTATTTACAACAGGAGACTTGAAAAGAGAAGGCTGATCAGGTAGCCTTAAAAAGGCTGAAATGGCAGAGAGGTAGCCCTTGATAGTGCTCAGAGCAGAGCCCTGCTGGGCAAGAGAAAGAAGAAAGAGGAGAACCTCTGAAAGGGGGGCAGAAAGGGGATCCACAGCCTTTGCTGTGCACCATGCCACAAATGTGTTCCACCTGCAGGCGTATACCGATTTTGTGGAGGGACGCCTGGCTGCCAGAATCACATCACAGACCCCAGGAGGCAAGTCAAATGGCCTCAAATGTCGCAGCTTAATCTCCACGCATGGAGGTGGAAACTGGACAGGTTCGGGTGGAGGACCGTCCCCTGCTGCTGCGACAGAAGGTCCTCCCGAATCGGGGGATCGACTGACATACTGAGTAGCTCGGGATATCAGTATCTTCATGCCCAGTCCGGAGCCACAAGGAAGACTTGGGCCCGGTCGCGCCGAATCTTCTTCAGCACTCTGGGTAGAAGTGGTATAGGTGGAAAGGCTTACAAGAGACCGCAGCTCCACTCGCGACAAAAAGTGTCACCAAGCGAGTGCCGCCTTGGAAATTCCAACGCACAGAACTGATGACATTGCACGTTCTCTTCGGTGGCGAATAGATATAACCAAGGCTCGCCCCATCGATGAAAGAGGCCGTGCACCAGTTCCAAGTTCAGATGCCATTCGTGATCCATCATGTAACCAGCGGCTGAGTTCGTCCGCCCTGGCATTTAGGGAACCTGCCAGGTGTTGAACCACCAGGGTGATGCCCTGGTGTTCCAGCCGTTGCCAAAGGCGCCGAGCCTCCTGACGAAGGGTCCACGACTGGCGTGATGAACCAGAAGGATGCAGGAGGCCATCAGCCCCAGAAGCCGCAGCGTCAACCTGACCGAGAATCGGAATAAAGGCCGAAAGATCGGAATCAGAGCCTGAATATCCCAAACCCGCTGTTCGGGAGGATAAACCCGAAACTGCAACAAGTCCAGAACCGCTCTGTGACTTCTGCACATTGATGGAGAACATCAGCAGGTGCAAGCGGTCGGCCGTAGTCTGGAGGTGGCTGAGACTGTCTGGGGCGAGCCCGCCTTCAACAACCAGTCGTCGAGATGGGGGAGAACTAACACCCCTAATCGGCGCAGATGGGCTGCGACCACTGCCATCACTTTCGTGAACACCCGAGGGGCGCTGGTAAGGCCGAAGAGGAGCACGGTAAACTGAAAGTGCCCACGGCCTACCGTGAACCGCAGGTAACGCCGGCAGGACGGGGATGTGAAAATATGCGTCATGCAAGTCCAACGCCACCATCCAGTCTTCTGGGTCTAGGGCAGCTAAGACCTGAGCCAAAGTCAGCATCTTGAACTTCTCCTTCCTGAGGAAGCCGTTGACGTTCCGCAGGTCCAAGATAGGGCATAGGCCCCCTTTGCCCTTCTTGGGAACCAGAAAGTAGTGGGAGTAACAACAACACCCTACTTCTGGCCCAGGAACGTGCTCGATGGCCCCCTTGGCCAAGAGGGCCGTAACTTCCTCTTGCAGAAGTTTAAAGTGATCCCCCGACACGCGGTGGTACTGCAGTGACATGGCTGGAGCAGTCGCCTCGAAGGGGAGGGAGAAGCCCCTTCGGACGATTTGCAGCACCCACCTGTCCGATGTGATGGAGCGCCAGTGGAGGAGGTAATGGCAAACCCTGCCCCCCCACTGACGTCGAATGGGCCTGAAAGCTCAGACTTGGAAGGCTTTGAGGCGGATGCTGCGGGGGTGGATGTGGACTGACCTTGCCGCTGTGCCCTGGCACCGCCACGGCGGTTACCACGTCCGCCGCCATGCTGGATGTTAGTCTGCGGCCCGTGGCTGGCAAGACGTTAGTGGGCGCTCCTTCCTTGGCCACGAAAGGAGCAAAAGGCAGAAGTTTGCTGGCGCTGGCCCGACAAGCCCAAGGACGTGGCCGTAGCCCTGGAGTCCTTGAAGCGCTCAAGCGCACTGTCTGCCTTGTCGCCAAAAAGGCGACGGACATCAAATGGCATGTCCATGAGGGAATTCTGGACATCAGCCGAAAAGTTGGCAGACCTCAGCCAGGCGTGGCGGCGAACCGCCACCGTCGTGGAAATTGCCCTGCCCAGCGAGTCCGTGGTATTCAGCCCACATCGAATGGAGTACCGTGCTGGTTCCCGCCCTTCCTCAAGGTCTTGAGCGAGGTTGTCACGGGCCTCCTCCGGGCAAGCTGGCAGCACGTCCGCGACCGAGTCCCACAGAGAGTGGGTATAACGCCCAAAAGGCAAGCAGTGTTGACCGACCGCAACCCCAAATTATGGGGGTCATTATGGTGGCGGATTTTCCGCATACTCCGGGCCGGCGGAAGCCACCGCCGGCCCGGAGTATGCTGGTAATCCGCCGAGGAGGCCTGAAAGACCCACCGCCAAATCAGGATGGCTGGTGGGTCTCACAATCTGTCCGCCGCTTTTCCGCCGCGGTCGGAAGGCGACCACGGCGGAAAAGCACTAACATGGCTGGCGGTGTCTATCAGACACCGCCAGCCATATTAGGATGTAGGGAAAGTAATGCTTTTCCGCGGCGGCTTTTCCGCCGTGGAAAAGCATACGGACATTCACTTTGGGGGCCCGTTGCGGGCCCCCTGGGTGAAGGTTGCGTGGGGGGTGCACATGGGGGGTACCTATGGTACCCCCCTGCCTTTGCTTGCACGAAGCGGCAGGCACCGCGCGGTGCCTGCCGCTTTGTGCATGCAAATGCACAGCTTTCGTTTTTCACTTTGCGGCGGGTGCTGCTTCAAGCAGCACCCGCTGCAATGTAAAACATACAGGATATGACCGCCAGGGTGGCGGTCACATCCTAATTGCCATGGAGGGACCGCCGCTGCCCATGCGGACGGTCCCTCCTACTCAGGGGTGGCGGACGGACGCAAGTCCGTCCGCCATCCTAATCGGCCCCTATGTAAGGAGAACAGCTTCTTACCGAACTGCTCATACCTTTTGGATTCCTGATCAGGTGGTGCAGTCGGGAATGCGGTCTGGGAGTTAGAGGCCTGGATAACCAGGCTCTGGGGGGTGGGGTGGGTGGGCAGGAAGCTAGGTTCGCCCGGGACCAGGCGGTGATGCCTGGCCACGTTCCGATCTACAGGGGGACCTGTAGCGGGCCTGGACCAAATGCCCAACAGAACGTCAGTAAGGGCCTAATTAAACGTCAGTAGAGGCTCCGAAGATTTTGCCTGCGGTTTAAGGACTTCGGTGAGGAGGTTAGTCCTCAGGACCGTGACGGGGAGCTCATGACCCAAGGCCTTGGCCGTCCCTCGTCAGCACCACGCTGTAAGCAGCCCCCTCCTCCGTAGCCACGGTAGGAGGGGAGACAAAGCCAGTGTCGGGTGAAGTGTCCAAACCACTGGCCTCCCCTAGATCCACTGTCCAGTCCTGAAACGACTGGCACTCTCGTGGCAGATGGTCCTCAGACCCCTCCCAATCCCCCTCGCCTCCCATCTCCTGATAGTCAGGTTGAAAGGATGGGGCCGGATCATAGAAGAATTGCTCTTCTCTCGGCGTTGAAAGCGGTGTCGAGTGACGCCAGTCCGACGCCGGATCCGGACCGAGGGAGGGACCAGGGACGATGTCGTCCTGGGGCGACACCCTGGGGGTCGGCGCCAGCGGAGGGGTCGTAAGGTCGACCAGCGGTGACCCGGACCCGGATCCAGTGGGGCCCTGCGGCGTCGGGACCAGAGTCGGCAACGGTGCCGGGGCCGAAGCACCCGACGGCGCCGGGGCCGAAGAACCTGGCCCGCTTGAGCTCCCAGTCGGGGCCGCGGGCCCGAAGGCGCCACAGCGGGACCCGACGGAGGAGAGAGCAACCTCATGGCCATGAGGAAGGCATCGATGTCCTCCGGCGTTGCGTTCAGCCCAGGGACCGGCAGGTATGGAGCTGGCAGCGGCGCCTGCGGCTCCGGCAGAGCCGCGTGGGCGGTGTCACCCCAACCTCCGCCGCATCGCGGGAGTGGCTGGGGGAGTCGGAAGAGCGATGTTGTCTCTTCAACTTCTTGTGCCTCTTACCTGAGGACTTGGAACCCGACGAATGGTGGCGACGCGCGGAGCTTCGATGACTGTGGCCCCGCGACAGGTCCTTCGACCTCCTCCTCGACCTGGACAGTGAACAGCGCGGGGCCGACTGCCGGAGCTCGAGGCGCTTACGGGACCGCTCCCGCCTATCCTTCGACGTCAAGGCCCGGCATTTGGGGCACGACTTGTCGTCATGGTCGGCCCCAAGGCAATACAGGCACTGGTGATGGGGGTCGGTAACCGACATTAGTCGGTTGCAATCGGCTTGAACCTGGCCATCCTTACCGGCACCGATAGTCTTACGACTCGAAACAGGATCAAAAAGATCGAAAAATTTAGTCAAAAAGTGACTAAGGAGTACTGCTTTTTCCGGATCTGCGCTTGCTAGCATGGAAAAAAGAAGAACTGACGTTAGCTCGCGAGAGCGGCGTCTAAGTACTCCACCGACGACGGACGCGGAGCCGCAGACGACGCCTACCGACGCGCAGGGGTACTGCTACGCAAAACTTTCCGGATCCAGTCTGACGCCTGGGGATATTCTAAGGTAAGGAATCTAACACTAACCTGTTTCTTTCAGATTTTATAAATATACATTTCTATTTAAAAATTAATATATATGTTTTCTTTTGTTTAATTGATACTATTTTATATGTGATATGGTTATGTAGGTGTCTATATATATTTTAATTTGTCTATTTCCTGTTTTATAGATTTATGTTGCAGATATCATGAGTTTCGATATTTTTGCTCATTTCTATGTTTATTCAATTATTGCAATATTTTTCTTTACAATATATTTGTATTCAATATTAGAAATATACATGTGTTTTACCACAATATGTTTTGTTTATATTTTTGTATTTTTAATGGTAAGTATAGGGAGTTGATATTTTTGTATGTGATATTAGTGTGTCGATATTTGTGTAGGTCGATATTATAGGTGTCAATATTGTGTCAGTGAACCTTGCTGGCGCTTTAACCGCTTACGTGCTAAGTACGTTCTGGACACATCTTCAGCACCAGCGCTAGTGTGCTGAGGACGTCTGCAGCACATCCTAGCATCAAACCGTGGGGCCTCCCCAAGTAATTGATTTCACTGGGATGGTAGCTACTTCTCCCAACCGCGATCTGCTGATGTCAGTGCGCACAACGTCATCAAGAAGCAACTGTGGCCACTCTAGAAGCCATTTGCTTCAAGCACGGTCATGGAAGAGGACATCCTGCAGGGTAAGTCCTCTGCTGGGTGGGAGCAGGCGGGAAGAGAGACACTGGGGAAAGGGAACAGTTTTCCCTTTCCATCGGTGTCTCTCTTTAATGCATTCCTGAAGTGGAATCACAGGTGGGACCAAGATTGCACAGAAGGAATGAACCTACTAGACACCACGGATACCTCTTTGGTGTGGGGAGCGGCCTCCTCGGGCAAGGATCGTTCTCCATTGTTGGGGGCAAATGTTCTGGCTGTTTAGCCCTCAATACGCCCCCCCCCCCAGGTGCAGATTAGCCATTTATTAGGCTGACCTGCCCCCAAGGGGGGTAGAAAACCACTAGGCACTAGGAATGTATCTAGATACATGTCAGGGAGCACCCCACATATATTTATTACCACAGATGAACATAAGTTACTTACCTGTAAACTGTGGTTCTCCAGTATTGGTGTCTTTCATAGATTCACATGCTTGAATATTCCCCGTCGTCGAAGTGGGAGTCCCACGGTACATAGAATAGCAGTAATATATACATATATACATGAAAATTACCATAATTACATATATACATACATATATGCAGTAGAAGAAATATAAAGTTTAAAAGTACCATAGAACAGAATAGGCCCATAGAAGCCTAAGGGAGAACTCACTTTAGTAACATATCAGTGTCATTATGTATTGGTCCACATTCAGCCAATCAGGCTGTAGCTCCCTCTAGAACCTTCTCCTCAGAAGCCCAAGACCTCAGATTTTCGTAGCACCAAGTAACCAAAGTGCCTGAGGAGAAGGGAGCCTCTGAGGGTAGGAAGGGAGGGTCGCATGTGAATCTATGAAGACACCAATACTGGAGAACCACAGTTTACAGGTAAGTAACTTATGTTCTTCTCCAGTATTAGGGGTGTCTTTCATAGATTCACATGCTTGAATAAGAGTAGAAAGCAGTAAATCATCATATAAGTCATAAAGGTAATATAAAACTCCAAGCATACAATCTGGTATAATTTAAAATGCAATATACCAAAATTTAAGAGAAAAATACCTTTATGACAGGAGGCGGGTAGCAACAGAGGCTCACCTTATTGGAAAAGATTCCGTAGCACCGCTTGTCCCACTGCCGCATCCGCAGCGTCTGTTGACTGTAGACAATAGTGCTTCGTAAAAGTATGGCTGCTCGACCACGTAGCAGCTCTGCAAATGTGTCGTAGAGGTACCCCCGCAAAAAGGGCAGTAGAAGTTGACACAGCTCTAGTTGAATGAGCTCGTACCGGAGCAGGAAGGGGCTTGCCAGCCCGTTGGTGACAAAAAGTAATGGTAGAATAAATCCACCTAGTAATAGTCTGTTTGGTAACAGATTGTCCTTTGCAGATCGGGCCATAGGCCACGAATAGTTGGTCTGATTTCCTGAATGGTTTAGTACGTTGAATGTAAAACTTAAGGCAGCGTTTCACATCCAATGAATGCAATGAACGTTCAGCAGGAGTTTGTGGATCAGGAAAGAAAGTCTTTAGAATGACAGGTTCATTGAGATGAAAATCACTTGGAACCTTCGGGATAAATTTTCGATTAGTACGGAGCGTAACTGCCTCATTGGAGAACTGGAGAAAAGGAGGCTGAATCGTGAATGCCTGGATGTCACTAACACGCCTAGAAGATGTTAAGGCGAGCAGCAGAGCAACTTTCCACGTGAGGAATTTTAAGCTTGCAGAGTGGATGGGCTCGAAAGGAGGCAGGAGGAGTTGAGACAAAACCAGATTCAAGCGCCAAGCAGGTGGAGGGCGACGAATGGGTGGAAACATCCGGAAGAGGCCTTTGAAAAACTGTTGGATGACTCTAGAGGAATACAGTGACGTGGAACCATCATGACGGAAACGGGAAAGTGCTGCCAGAAACACCTTAAGAGTGGAGTGAGACAGTCCTGACTTTGCAAGGGATAGGAAAAAAGGCAGGATCTGCTCCGGTTTGGCGGTCATTGGATCCAAGGCTTTGGTGTGGCACCAAACACAGAAACGCTTCCACTTCAGCTGGTAGGTTTTAATGGTGGATGGAGCGCGAGCGTGCGCCAACACTTCCCTGCAATCTGCGTCGATGGTTAGACGTGAAAATTCATTGTGTTCAGGTTCCAGGCATGGAGCTGGAGATATGCCGGATCTGGGTGGCAAATCTGCCCTCGGTTCATCATGAGGAGGTGAGGCAGAGGATGAAGCGATATTGGCTCTTTCTTGGAAAACAACAGAAGGTCCGAGAACCATGGGCGCTGCGGCCACTTGGGTGCGATTAAGATGACATGACAGGGTTAAAGCCTCATCCTGTGCAACAGGCGCGGAATCAGAGGAATCGGAGGGAAAGCGTAGATGAATTCGTTCGACCAGTTGATCGAAAATGCATTTCCGCTCGACTCTCTGTGGGGATGACGACTTGCAAAGCGTTGGCATTTCCTGTTTGCGGCAGTCGCTAAGAGATCAATCTGCGGCTGGCCCCAATGGCAGAAAATGAACTCGAGAGTTGGTTGGTTGAGTTCCCCCTCGTGATTGTCCGAGAGAGATCTGCTGAGTGAGTCCGCCAGAACATTGGAAACACCCGGCACATGGATGGCTGTAAGATGAACTTGATGATAAATCGCCCAGTCCCATATCTCCTGTGCTTGTCGGGAAAGCAGAAGGGACCTCGTGCCGCCCTGCTTGTTGAGGTAGTGCATGCTGGTGGTGTTGTCTGTTCTCACCAGCAGAGATTGGCCCTGCACTAACCTCTGGAACGATTTCAGGGCAAGGAAGATCGCAAGAAGCTCTAGGCGGTTTATATGCCAGGTGCGCTGGATTGCGGTCCACTTTCCTTTTACCAACATTCCTTCGAGGTGTGCTCCCCAACCCTCTAGGGACGCATCGGTTGTGAGAGTCGGAGTCGCGTCTTGAAAAGACCGACCGATGGAAATGTTCGGAGGGTGAGACCACCATTTCAGTGCCACCTGAATGCGGGGCGTGAGAAGGATCCGGTCGTTGAACGATCCTGAAATCTGTTTCCACTGCTTGTCTAGTTCCTCTTGAACGACCCTCATATGTAGCCTGCAGTTGGGGATCAACTGAATGCACGAGGAAGCCATGCCCAGGAATGATTTCAACATCCGGACTGAAACGTACAGCTTTGACTGTAGGAATCGTACAAACTTGAGCATGCGGTCCTGTCTTTCCTGGGAGACAAAAACTTTTGCCAGCTGAGAATCTAGCGAGGCTCCTAGAAAATCTCGTCGTTGAGACGGTTGAAAGTGTGACTTCTGGCAATTGATGGAAAGGCCCAAGTTCTGAAAAAGAGAGAGACAAACCTGAGTGTGCTGGTTTGCCAGCTGGAAGGTTGGGGCCTTTATAAGACAGTCATCCAGGTATGAATAAAACTGAATGCTTTGCAGGCACAGAAAAGCAGCTACTGGGGCCATGATCTTGGTAAAGACCCTCGGTGCTGAGCGGAGGCCGAACGGCAGAACTCTGAATTGAAAGTGCAGGTGTCCGACTGTAAAACGGAGGTACTTTCTGTGCCTGGGGTGAATCGGCACGTGAAAGTACGCGTCCTGGAGGTCGATCGTGGAGAAGAACTCTCCGGGATTGAGATAATTCAAAATTTGGAGCAAGGGCAACATTTGAAAGGTTTTCGACGTGATGAATTTGTTTAGAGCCCATAAGTCCAAAATGGGGCCCACTCTCCCGACTTCTTCATGACTAAAAAGAAGCCGGAGTATAAACCCTTGCCTCGCTGGCCTTGCGGTACCACCTCGATAGCACCTTTTCTGATCATTAATTTGACTTGAGCCAATAGTTCCTTGAAATGGGGAGGTGGGGGACCAGAAGAAGGGCAATTGGGAGGAAATGTTGTAAATTCCAGGGTATGTCCTTTGGAAATCACATCTAGGACCCATTGATCGGAGGTGATGTTTGACCAATTCAAGATGTAGTTGGAGATTCGTCCTCCAATTTTTACAGTCGGTGGAAAGTTGACGCTGGGACTGTCACTGTTTCTTTGCATTTGAACCACCTCTGTAGGTGGTTTTCCTTTGGTATGGTCTGGAGGAGGTCTGACGATTTTGGGACTGGTAAGTATTCCTTTGACGGTTTTCAGTGTAAGAGCGATATTGGTTTGATCCACGAAAAGTGGAAGAATTGCCGCCTCTACCACGTGCCCTTGAAATGGCCGTTTTCTATACTGGAGGGTTGCCAAAGCCTTGGCCATATCAGTATCCTTTTTGATTGATTCGAGGACTTCATCGACATGTTTGCCGAAGAGCAAATCGCCGTCATATGGTAGATCGAGCACTCTAGCCTGAACCTCCGGGCGAAATGCTGTAGATTTTAACCAGCCTTGACGCCTCAAGACTGCAGCTCCAGCCAATTGCCTGAATCCCGTAGAGGAGATATCAAGGGCGCAGTCAATGATCTCTGAAGAGATCTTTTCCCCCTCTTGAATGATGGCTTGTGCTTCCGCACGGATGGCATCTGGAAATTGTGGAATGAATGCTGCAATTTCGGACCACATTTGGCGGTCATACCGTCCAAGTATAGCCAAGGAATTAGCCGCCCTTACAGTCGTGGCTGCCATGGTGGTAAACTTTTTCCCTATGGAATCCAGCTTGCGGCCTTCCTGATCAGGGGGAGATGTGAGAGGTGTGGCAGGATTGCGGGACCATTTTTGAGCTGCCTGAGTAATGACTGAATCCGCCTTAGGCTGTGACACTAGACATGCCGGAGAATTCGGCGGCGCTTTATACTTTTTATGCAACCTTGGTAAGACAGCAGGGATC
Organism: Lissotriton helveticus; assembly: GCF_964261635.1. Taxonomy (NCBI): domain Eukaryota; kingdom Metazoa; phylum Chordata; class Amphibia; order Caudata; family Salamandridae; genus Lissotriton; species Lissotriton helveticus. Next base: position 1,305,816,847 of record NC_136065.1, on the reverse strand, counting down.
AAATTTGGTCGCTCCATCAATTTGAGGCCTTCCTCCCAGATATGGTAGATGATCAGAATAGTGTGGGCTTGCCGTTGAGGTAAGTCCTTGAAATCGTATAGAAAACAATCAGTCTGTTGGACTTCTAAAGTGAGGTGAAACATCTTCGCAGCGCGGACCATTAAGGTATGGAAACTGCCAATATCCACAGGAGGCGAAGCTAAAGGCGACGTTGGTGGGGTCGAAGGTGTATGAGCCCTGTAGTCGTCCCACTCTTGAAGGCCGTTTTCATCATCATCATTTTGATCTGTGTTGTGAGGGTCTTGATCCTCATTATCCGTATCCTGCTGGGTACGCACTGGTGACCTGGGTGGAACTGGTGCAGGAATTTGAGGCTGTGGAGGAGGTTGCGACACTGGAGAAACAGGCCTAGACGGTGGGAATCTGCGATTATAATCGTCCAGCATGTGCTGCAGATTGATTACCAAAGACAATGGTATCTGTGTCGTTTGTTCTGCCATAGGTGCCTCTGAAGTGTCCACCAGAAATAGATCTGTCCCATCTTCGAAGTTCTCTTCCTCCTCTTCATCATAATCCTGGCACTTGATGTTTAGCTCGGATGGGCTAGACGCTTGGCCAAAGACATTGTCCACCTCTGAACCGTTATTGGAGTCCTCCTCCGCAGACTGAAATAGTTGTTCAGGAAGAGTAGAACCACTCTTGACCGGACTCAATTGTATAAGAGGCACCTTTTTATATGTGGAAGCAGTGACCACTGTGAAGGTGGTAGCTGTGGCTAAAGGATGGTGCAACGTCGACGAGCCCGTCGACGTAGTGGTGGAAGATCCAAGAACCGGCTGGGAATCCGCAACTGTAGACGGAGTTGATTTTACCTTCGTCGACAAAGATTTTTTCGCCGTCGACGGGGGTAGAGCCTTGCCCGTCGACGAAGATGATCCCGTTGACGAAGATTTGGTCGTCGACGGTGTGACAACTGTCGACGAAGTCGTCGATGGAGCAGTAGTCGTCGACGATGAGGGTCCCGTCGACGGACGGCGGCCCGTCGACGATGCTGTGATCTTGGTCGACGACGAGGAGTGAGTCGTCGGATGACGCGTCGACGGTGGCTTCTTCGTCGACGGTGTTGATTTGGTAGTCGTCGACGAGATCTTTAAGATAGAGGTAATGGGTCTCACCTCATGGGTCGTCGTCGACGAGGTGGACGTCGTCGACGTAGTTCTCGAAGACATTGAACATGTCGTCGTCGACGTGGAGACAGCATCCACGGATGTTGTCGATGTCGTCGATGGACGCGTCGACGAGCCCGTCGACGAGCCAGTGCCCGTTTTAGAGGATGATGGCATGGCTTTGGACAGTGACGCCAGAGAGCCAGGTCCCATAGGCGTTATAGGAGGCAAATCCTGTGGGGAGACATCTTTAGAGACTTCCACGAGTCTACTTTTCTTGAGAAAAGGAGAAGGCATCTCCGTCTCCGAGCCACGCTTCTGAGAGGTCTTAGACTGGAAAGAAGAGACACTCTCAACCTCCGAGAGCACCGTGTCAGTAGTCTTCAACTTCTGTAGCCACAGAAGGAGACGGGCCTCTCTGTCCCTTAAAGTTTTAGGTGGAAAAGTACGGCAGTACTTACAGTTCTTCACTTCATGGTCCGGGTAGAGACAGTAAATACATTTACTGTGTGGATCCTCATGAAAGAGACGTAGTTTTCCACAAGATGGACAAGGCTTGAACAAAGATTTCCTTGAGGAAGACATCTCAGAAGAAAAACAGCTATGTTTGAAGAAAAAACTGAGCAGAGCTAGAGGGAGCTACAGCCTGATTGGCTAGAATGTGGACCAATACATAATGACACTGATATGTTACTAAAGTGAGTTCTCCCTTAGGCTTCTATGGGCCTATTCTGTTCTATGGTACTTTTAAACTTTATATTTCTTCTACTGCATATATGTATGTATATATGTAATTGTGGTAATTTTCATGTATATATGTATATATTACTGCTATTCTATGTACCGTGGGACTCCAATTTCGACGACGGGGAATATTCAAGCATGTGAATCTATAAAAGACACCCCTAATACTGGAGTATTGGCTGTTTTTCACCCCCTGGCAGCAGATCAGTCATTTTATACGCTTATTATGCCCTCAAAGGGTGTATCTAGATGTATCTAGATACATGTCAGGGAGCACCCCACATATATTTATTACCACAGATTTGGCTGTTTTTCACCCCCTGGCAGCTGATCAGTCAATGTTTATGCTTATATGCCCTCAAAAAGGGGGGGGGGAAACCACTATACACCACAGATTTTATTTTGATACGTGGTGGGGAGGGGCATTTTGCTAAGGGTAGCTCCCCAATTGTATGACCACATGTTTTGGTCTCTTCCCACCCATCTGGGGGTCTACCAGTAATTTTTTAGGCCGATCTGGCCCGAGGCAGGGGGGAGGGGGAAACACTAGATACTAGGGTCACTCCCAAAATATTGGATTCTTTCATTCTGGAAGTTTAGGTTGCAGAAATGCATGGAAAATGTGTAATTGTAAGCAAATATTGAGGTGTGCAGGGCATTGTAGGTAAGAAAACTTAGTGGGAGCCATGCAAGGATGCATCCCATTTTCAGAAATGTCTGGGTATGGTAGATTTCCCATGGTGGCTGTCAATCTATGGCCCAAAAACCGCAGCTATCCCATTGCAAAATCTGATTTTTGTGGTAGGTTTCCCTAGGAGCCGGCTGAGCCAGGGCCCAAGATCCACAGCTAACCACATTGCAACAAAAGAATCAATTTGCATTGGAAAAATTGTGTGTGTTCATGTTGCATTTTGGGGCCTTCCTATTGCGGTCACTTGCCTTACCCATGCAAGTCAGGTATCATTTTCATCAGGACACTTAGGGAATTGGTAAGTGGTAGGGAATTTGTGGATGTCTGCAGATTCTAGAACTTTCCTTCACACGAAGGGGGTCATTATGACGGCAAGCGGAACAAGTCCGCCCGCCACCATAACGGAATGCGGGACCGTCCGCCAGGGGTGCCGCGGTCCTGCACCTGCAATTAGGATGCCACCACCAGTGTGGCCGTGGCATCCCCCATTCCCAGTATTGTGGTGGGTGGTGCTCAAGCACTGCCCGCCACAATGCTGGAAAAGCACACTGCGCATTTGCATGCACAAGGTGACAGGCACCGCACGGTGCCTGCCACCTTGTGCATTCAAATGCAGGGGGGTACAATAGGTACCCCCATGTGCACCTCCACCCTCCCAACATCCTGGGTGCCTGCAACGAGCCTCCAAAGACCGCATGCCTTTCCATGGCAGAAACGCCACCATGGAAAGGCTGCTCTCCGCCTACATCCTAATATGGATGGCGGTGTCTTGGACACACCGCCACAATATTAAATGTGTTTTCCGCCCAGTCGATGAGTCGACCAGCGGGAAAGCGGCGGGCGGTATTTCCGTTCGCCGCGGACACCCCCAGCCATCATAATAAAGTGGGGCTCTTTCTGGTGTGGTGGAGGGTGGTTCGCCTCCGCAGTGCCGGCAGTGGCTACCGCCGGCCCGGCAGGGGCGAACCGCCCGCCATTCTATTGGGCTTCATAGTGAGGAAAATATTTTTTTTCTTAGTCAAAGTTGGAGGTTTGCAAGGGTTTCTGGGTAAGAACACCTGGCAGGAGCCAGACACCCTGGTTTTCCTCTAAGTGTCTAGTTTAACAAAATGTCCAGGTAAGCTAGGTTTTCTTAGGGGACCACTGAGCTAAAGCACATAATCCACAGCTACTCATACAGTTTATAGTAAAAAATGTAATGAGTCCATGTTACGTTTTGGGGCCTCTCCAGTCACAAGCACTAGCCCTACTCACACGAGTGAGGTAGCATTTTTATTGGAAGACATGACGGAATGCTGGGTGGGAGGATATTTGTATCTCCTTTGCAGATCTCAGAAACTTCACAGAAATGAAAGGAAAATGTTTATTTTAAGTCAAAGTATGAGGTTTGTAAATGTTTCTGGGTAAGAAACGCTGGAGAGAGACACACAAGTCACCTAACGTAGATTCCTCGGTGGGTCTACTTTTAGAAAATGAGCATGTTTGCTTTATTTCCCTAGGGGTCACCTGAGGTAGGGCCCAAAATACACCGCTACCCACAGTTACCCACATTTAAAAAAGTTAAGTTTTCAGTGGAAAGAATTTGATGCGTCCATGTTGTGTTTTGAGCACTTTCCTGTTGAGGTTACCCGGTCTACCCACACAAGTGAGGCATCATTTTTATCAAGAGACACATGGGAATACAGAATAGTAGAACATATTTTGATCAATTGTATTTCCTAGCATTTGTTCCTACCAAATGTAAACCAGTGTGTAAGAAAGAAGACAATTTGAAAAATGCCCTCTGAATCACATGCTGGTATGGTTACCCACAAACTCAAAGATGTACAAATAAAAGACAAGTTACTTACCTCTACACTATGGTTCTCCAGCATTGATATCTTTTATAGATTCACATGCTTGAATCTTCCGTGTCTTCATGGTGGTAGTCCCACGGTAACAGTGAAATAGCAGTATTAAAACTGAACATTCAAAAGCCCATAAGCATTCACTAGCTTTAGCAGCCTATTACCATTGTTATAAAACATCCAAACTCTAACCAATCAGGGTGTAGACTGTTAAATTAAGAAGATACCTCTGACGATGGTAAAAGAAGTATATTTATTGTAAGTTCAATCAGTAGAGCATCAACGTCCAGTCAGCTTCAACTCCTACTCTGAACTGGCCCACATGAAGAGCTCACATTCCATGACATCACTAGGTTCCTTAAAAACATACTCAACATCAGATTGTAACATAGACCATAGAGTCTCTTTCCCCTACAGGGCCACCATACCTCAGATTTCGAGCACGAGTGCCACAAAGTAATAAAAGAGGTATGGAAGGTGAACCTGAAAAGGGGTAGGAGGGACAGTCACATGTAAATCTATAAAAGATATCAATACTGGAGAACCACAGGGTACATGTAAGTAAATTGTTTTTTCTCCAGTATTGTAGATTTTATAGATTCACATTCTTGGTTCAGAATAGTAAGCAGCCCGCGCTGAAGCCAGACTTTGTATCTTTTGTCGACCCCCGAACGACGGCTAGCAAGCCCCGGACTATCGAATCCACGTCATGCCCTATGCCGATGCCGCCCCAGATGGCCATGGATGATCTTATATTTCAGAATGAGTTCTCCAGTGACTGTAGGATTGTTACCTCACCCTTTTTCTCCTGGATGGTTCAAATACGCTCTAGCGATTTATCTCTGGTGGACAGCGGACATCGTTTGACTCTTAGACTTTGTGTACTATTATCCTGGCCTCAATCCTTCCGTACTGACTTAGAACTTTCTCGACATTTTGATACTCTCATTGGGATGGCGGATCGAGCGGACAGGGCTTGCATGAAAAATCGCAGTGGCCAGGGTTGACTTTGACTGGATGGGTTTGCACAATGACTTCATTTGATACGGGATTTGTAACCTATACTAGCACGGGAGTTGGGTGGTTCTTACAAGCTCCCCCCGTCTGACTTTTATCGCTGCATTGTATTATTCTGGATACGTGTAGGGGCGGGTTGCTACTGGCGGGGAGTAAGGGAGACCGGGGGCCTGTTTGATATTTCCTCCTCCACTCTTTCTTTTTCCTTCTTTTAGGTCTAGTTCCGGGGCGACAGGCACACTGTTAGTGGGGATGGGCCGTAGCCATTGCAGGGGTGCAGGGGGGGGGGATCGGGGAGGGGTTTGTTTTTTTTGCCTTAGTTTAGTTCTATGGCCTTTTTTTTTTTTTTTTTTTCTTTCTTTCCTTTTTTCTTTTACGAGAGACGGGTTGTTTATCCTGTATTGATTTCTTATGTATCGGGGTGTCTGACTTGATCTTCATTATCCTGAACTATGGGTGGGTGAGCCCTGCTGGCTGCTACTTTGCTAGATTGTTGATCGTACTTCTCCTTATTGATGTACCAAACTTGGTTGACATTGCATACTCCTCTGAATTTAATTTTTCACATTGATTTCTTCGCTCACCTATCGCAAAATTGTATTCTATGTATGACACCCGATATCTGTAAATTTCTCTTGTTTTCTTCAATAAAACCCTTAAAAAAAAAAAATTAAAAAAAAAAGAATAGTAAGCAGTACCAAAGGGTTAGAGGCTGCGGGTAAAGTGAACCATCCCACCATGCGACCCAAAAAACTATCCACTTAAGGTAATTAAAAAGAGCATCTAACATGAACCCACAATAATGCATATGAATGCTAAAATATCAAATGGAAAAATATTCGAGAACATAAAATACCATCATAACAACAGTACACTTATATTGTACAGAAGAAACTTAAAATATCATACCTTATGCGAATAAACATCGCAAAGTAGCTTGACAAAGTCCTATACTAGGTAATCACAGGTGCGGATCTTGTAATGCCTGCGAAGCAGCAATCACTACGGAATCAATCTCCTATAACAACTTTGATGTAACCCTTAGAACTCTTACAAACTGTAGGAGCAGTAATGTTGTATATATAATTTTGTGCCCCTGCGGCCCTGCTTATATTGGAGAAACAGGTAGGGAATTTCGCGTCAGATTTAGCGAACACAAATCTGCAGTCAGATTGAAAAAGATATCAGCACCCTTGGTACAACACTGTATTGATCTTGACCACCATGAAAGTGATCTGCGGTGGTGTATTCTGGAGAAAGTTCAACTCAGATTAGGTCAAACCATGGAGCATACTCGAAAAAAACGCAAGAGTTTCTGGATTTTCCAGTTCGATAGTATTCGCAAAGGACTGAATGAAAATATTTCCTGGTTTGTTACTAAACAAACATAGATCAAGAGATTGAACCTGTACGAGTCCCAATAGTAGCGCATCTGGGTTTCTGTATATAAATAGGGAATCCACAAGCAATCAATATTGTGAGTACAGTTAAAGACCTTGCACTTAAACAGATGACCGCCTTATAGTCCAGGAGCATAAAATAAGCAATAGTGAGATAGTATCAGAATACCGAATAATGTTTGTCCTCTATAATTCATTTCAATGTAAGAGAAACTATATAAAGACAGACTTACGATATATATCATTGTGTCGTTATGAACTATAAAATAAACAATGGTACTAATAGCTTGGAGATAATTGCATATTGCCCATGTAAATATGGCGCCTACAAAGACCCGATACCACTAGTGTAGTGGTAATCGGATCCCGACTAAAAATGGCGCCGAGACCGAAACCGGAAATTGAGACAACTTTTTCCGGGTCGGCATAACAAGGTAATCATCTAGGGCGGGAAGTCGGGGACGCTATTTAAGTCCATACCAAATTTACCATTAGCGCAGGTCACAGAAAGTGAGAGCCAGCAGGAAAAGCACATATGCGGGAGGCAATACTATACTCAGGTAAGCGCCACGCTCTCGGTTTATGTGTAAAAGACTTGGGTTATTATAACTTTAATCGCCAAGTCGCTTTGTGCGGTTGTTAGCTCAATGGCGACATAGAAGAAGGGTTTGATTTGGAACGATGAGATAATTAAAGTAAGCAAGACTACGAGGGTTATCTAGAGTTGAGAAAAACATCCTCGGTATATATTACGTAGAAACATTCGGTGTGTCGGGTTTATCTTAAATGCCCCTAACATAATGGTAATTGTAAATAGAACTGAAATATCGATTTAAGGAGCATGTTACCATCTAAGCAATACGTGCGAAGGCACTATGAGAGAAATAAATGATGTATTCTGTAGGCGTGAAACCCATATTCTCTCTAGGTAGAGATATATTTTAAAATGCATGCACTTAATTTGTGATACTAATGATAAAAACAACCCGAAAATGATCTAAGTGTCTCCTCCCCTTTTGTTATCTCTCTGACGTAGATACTGGAACATTCTAGTAAGCGACGCACATAAGCTAAGGTGACCGTCTGACAGACAAAAAACAAAGAAAACTTATAGTTGGCCTCATTACAAGATCTCCCCAGGTTGGTTACGTGTATCGATTGAGCTCGTAATCAATAATAAAGAAAGAATAAGTACACTAATTTTTCGCTGTTATCTCTTAGGATAAATAAGAAACAAGTGACAACGATAGAGACATTGGAAACCTGCGTTGTGCTGGTAAAGACAAAGAAAAGAATAGGCTCCACAATACCGCGAAAGGTTAAACGATTATGGTGAGAGTGTACTTAGATCATCTCTTAAGCAAGTTCCAATAATAAAAAAATGAATTATATAATGATACAATCACTCTTCCCTTAGAAAATCTACAAGATTTAAGCGCAACTAAAACAAGGGAAGAACAAGTAGTTCCACACAAGGCCATTGTCGTCAGACTAGTGGTAAGATACATCTTGTCTGTATACATGTTAATAACGCTCATAATTAAGGGAGTAACCACAAGCATGTGACACCCTCACTTCCTATTTTAGTGTGAATAACTGGACCTTCAACAAAGTGTGTCTTTGGAAATTATGTTGAGAAAGGACAAAACTGATTCTCAGTAACATTGTAAAAGGTGAGAATAATAATTGCAAATAATTGTGACAACGTTTTATTTGTAATGCGTGTAAATCAGTGACTCCCTTGGTATTATGTACGCTTATAATATTCAAATCGTCAGTATCCTATGATCCTTTATGAGTACCAAAAGAACAGGGGCATAATATATGAGTGCCCACGCTATATGGACTTATAGGCCCTCAACATAACCAGAATAGATGCATATTAATGGTGTCACTTTTCTCTGGTGTGATTAGATGTCCCTAAGTTAATGTCACAACGATATGAAATTAATGCACATAAGATGATTTGATGAAGAGTCATATCCTTCAATAGGAGTTTAGTTACAGGATCACTACATTGTATCTCTTTTTTTTTTAAATTTCAGATACCCTGCACTCACATGAGGATGTAAGGAGAAATCCATTTCTAAGCTGGTCCTGAGGAAGGTGGTCGTAACCCACCGAAACGCGCGTAGACCTGGCGTTAGAAAACCTTTAAGACCTGTGTTATCCCAAACTTAGAAATTGTTTTTTGGATATGCATGAGTGTGTAATGGTATGAATGATATGTATGTTAGTCAGTGTGTGTAACAGGGTTATTGTTTCTTTGCTCACCTACTTTGTAGAATAAATAGCATACTTTGGATTATACAAATTATGATATTCACTTATGCACTTTCTAGAATGATTTAAATTAATATAAATGTCAATGAACTGATGATCAGTATGAAAAAAGATTCAAAATGAGAAAAAATTGTTTTAAATAATTTTGATAAAATTCACGTTTATATAAAAAAGAAATAAAAGATATTTAAACGAAAAACAATATGTTGTTGTTCCTGTACTAAATGTAAATGTCAATGGATACATGTTGAGAGCTAAGCCAGAAAAAGAATTATGTACTGACCATGGGGGAACATTGGTAATTTTGTTCGTATAGTATATTCCTCTCTTTTCCCCGGTCATAAAAGTATTTAGAGAGGGGGTCCCATACTCTTTATAAACTTATTCACAGTTTTTCAACTGTGGGATATCTAACTACAACTAAGATTGGAATTTTTTCCATTCTGTGTTAGTCTGACATTACTGTGGGATACTGTTGCACCAGAACGGTGGCACCATTGAAATACTAATTTCTGACTAGAAATTGAAATAGACACGTCAAAACCTACACAAAATAGTAACTGTGTGTCTTCGTACCAACATGGACAAACTCGAAACATTTGGGTTTTCAGACGAAGAATTTAGCTCCCTATTGGGATTAGTGACCGATGTAAATAATCCTGTGACAACAACATCAGGAGATAACAGCGAATGGCAGAATCTTTTAAATCTCAAAAAGAAAATGAAACGCATGGAATCACATGCATTCTATATGCTTGCATATTTGAAAGAGGGAGTTATTCCATCCGGCCTAAGGGTCCGTAATGCCCCAGCTTTGTTTATTGAAGTTCGCAAATTTCTGGATCGGTGGTCCCTGATTTCAAACCGCTGCTCCAGAGATTGGATGATGTTAATTATTGAAACTGTGAGAGACCTTTTAACATCCCTCAGTAAAGAAATAGAGGAGCTGGAAAAGAAATTAAAAACATCTAATGCAGTTGACGAGGCAAGGAATAAACTTGAAAAGATTCAGCTAGAAATGAAGGATTTTGACACCTATCTAACTAATAAGAAAACTGAGAAACTTAAAAAGGATGTTCGTTGGTTCACGAAGGAAAAGATTTATCCATATTTAAATCCCAATTACTATCAGGGAGGACATCAAGCTAGTTATAATCCAAATCATGATAACACTTATAAGAGAAACTACACCAACTTCTCGGACACAGGTTCATCTGACTCGGACCCAGATTACTATCAGGACTCAGGGAGAGGTCATTACAACTCAAGACCTGCTTACAGAGGCAGGCAGGGATACCAAAACACTCAGACTCGGGGTTTTTTATCGAGAGGCAACTACAGGGGAAGAAATGTGCACTGGCAACAAGACAGGGGAGGTCATCAAACGATGAGCCCTCAACCTCAGCAAAGATATGTAAAGACGAGGAGTCAGCAGTACTGGTAGTAGACTCTGGGGAAAGTAAAAATATAGACAAATCAGGAGACACAATGCCAATTTACAATTTATCGACCTCGAGTTTAAATAATGCAGAACTGTCTGTCCTAAGTCGTGGTCTATCTTTTGTTCCCTGTGCCCCACTCAATAAATTTAAACTTCACGAAGATTTATTTGCTTTCTTCAGGAAAGTTAGGCTTAAAAAGTACTTTGAAGATAGGACAAGAGATGATGATAATCTTAATCTATCAGGCTGTAAACCGCCATCAAGCTTCACACCAACTCTTGACGCAATAGGACCGGAAGTTCAAATTTTTGAACGTATGGTTCTAAAAGATATTACACGCCTTCTTTCAGGAACACACAGCCCTAACTTTAACCTAACAAAACAAGAAAACCTAGCCCTGAAAAACATCGAGAAAAATAACGATTTGATAATAAAACCATGTGACAAAGGTGGGGGCATTACAGTGTTTGATAAAAGTGAATACAACAGAAAGATGCTGGAAATGCTGAGGGTAGAGGAACATTATAGGCCAGCACATCCAAGAGAATTACAACGCCTTACTGTAACTATAAAAGAATTAACCAACAATGCATTTGAAGAAGGATTCATCTGTGAAGATGAATTAATCTTCCTTAACAAGACTTGCCCAGTGACCCCGGCCTTGTATGGCCTGCCTAATATGCATAAAAATGAAACTAACCCTCCAATGCGTCCGATAATTTCGACGATAGGTTCCAACACAGAACCTCTATCTAAGTACGTAGACAAGTTTTTGTGCCCTCTTACACATAGATATGAGTCATTTGTCCGTGACACAGGAGACATGATTGTCAAGGTGGAGGGTATGCCTTTTGATGGAAGGACAGATATACTGGTAACGCTTGACATTGAGGCGTTGTACACCAACATACCTCAGTGTCAGGCGTTACAAGCAGTAGCATCGCTATTACAGAGATATCCAGACAATCGACCGGACAGATTTGTCTTACAATGCTTGGAAGTTGTCCTGCTTAACATTTATTTTGACTATGATGGTGCTCTTTACAAACAAGTGAAGGGCACCAGCATGGGGGCATCCTGTGCGCCTAGTGTAGCGAATGCCTACATGGGCGAATGGGAGTTGCAACATGTATACAATGAAGTTGCCCCTTTTTTTGAAAATGTTCATTTGTGGCGTCGATTTATCGATGATATCTTTTTTGTTTGGCACGGTACGGAAGAACAGCTGAAGGACTATATATGCTGGCTAAAATTGAGCGATCCCAATCTGAAGTTTACTTCTAACTATGACACCGAGAAGGTTGAGTTCCTAGACATTGTAATAAACGGCAGTAGTGGAACTTTGGAAGTAAGCTTATACAGGAAACCGACAGCTAAAAATACAATCCTACAATTTGGGAGCTTCCACCCACACTGCCAAAAGGATTCCATTCCTTTTGGCGAATTTCCCAGGATACGCCGTAACTGCACTAACCTGAGAGACTACCAACGCCATGGGGAAGAACTAAAAAACAGATTGCTCAAAAGAGGCTATCCACACCGTTTGATCCGACAATCCTTTAAAAGAGCGAAATACTTCGATCGTGACTGCTTATTAGGGGGCACAAAAAGGAAACCTGCAGACCGTATTACTTGTGTAATCAATCACTCCTCATTGAATTATAAAATCAAGAATATAATTAATAAAAACTGGAGCATATTGGTAACAGAAGAAAGTGAGAACTTTGTAACAAAACCCCTGGTAGCATACAGGAGAAATAAAAACCTGAGAGACCGGCTGGTCCATACCAGGTGTAAACAGAAAATAAGGAATTCACAGAGATCAATATCAGGACAAAGTCCTATACTAGGTAATCACAGGTGCGGATCTTGTCATGCCTGCGAAGCAGCAATCACTACGGAATCAATCTCCTATAACAACTTTGATGTAACCCTTAGAACTCTTACAAACTGTAGGAGCAGTAATGTTGTATATATAATTTTGTGCCCCTGCAGCCTTGCTTATATTGGAGAAACAGGTAGGGAATTTCGCGTCAGATTTAGCGAACACAAATCTGCAGTCAGATTGAAAAAGATATCAGCACCCTTGGTACAACACTGTATTGATCTTGACCACCATGAAAGTGATCTGCGGTGGTGTATTCTGGAGAAAGTTCAACTCAGATTAGGTCAAACCATGGAGCATACTCGAAAAAAACGCGAGAGTTTCTGGATTTTCCAGTTCGATGGTATTCGCAAAGGACTGAATGAAAATATTTCCTGGTTTGTTACTAAACAAACATAGATCAAGAGATTGAACCTGTACGAGTCCCAATAGTAGCGCATCTGGGTTTCTGTATATAAATAGGGAATCCACAAGCAATCAATATTGTGAGTACAGTTAATGACCTTGCACTTAAACAGATGACCGCCTTATAGTCCAGGAGCATAAAATAAGCAATAGTGAGATAGTATCAGAATACCGAATAATGTTTGTCCTCTATAATTCATTTCAATGTAAGAGAAACGATATAAAGACAGACTTACGATATATATCATTGTGTCGTTATAAACTATAAAAAACCTATTGGTACTAATAGCTTGGAGATAATTGCATATTGCCCATGTAAATATGGTGCCTACAAAGACCCGATACCACTAGTGTAGTGGTAATCGGATCCCGACTAAAAATGGAGCCGAGACCGAAACCGGAAATTGAGACAACTCTTTCCGGGTCGGCATAACAAGGTAATCATCTAGGGCGGGAAGTCGGGGACGCTATTTAAGTCCATACCAAATTTACCATTAGCGCAGGTCACAGAAAGTGAGAGCCAGCAGGAAAAGCACATATGCGGGAGGCAATACTATACTCAGGTAAGCACCGCGCTCTCGGTTTATGTCTAAAAGACTTGGGTTATTATAACTTTAATCGCCAAGTCGCTTTGTGCGGTTGTTAGCTCAATGCCCGACATAGACGAAGGGTTTGATTTGGAACGATGAGATAATTAAAGTAAGCAAGACTACGAGGGTTATCTAGAGTTGAGAAAAACATCCTCGGTATATATTACGTAGAAACATTCGGTGTGTCGGGTTTATCTTAAATGCCCCTAACATAATGGTAATTGTAAATAGAACTGAAATATCGATTTAAGGAGCATGTTACCATCTAAGCAATACGTGCGAAGGCACTATGAGAGAAATAAATGATGTATTCTGTAGGCGTGAAACCCATATTCTCTCTAGGTAGAGATATATTTTAAAATGCATGCACTTAATTTGTGATACTAATGATAAAAACAACCCGAAAATGATCTAAGTGTCTCCTCCCCTTTTGTTATCTCTTTGACGTAGATACTGGAACATTCTAGTAAGCGACGCACATAAGCTAAGGTGACCGTCTGACAGACAAAAAACAAAGAAAACTTATAGTTGGCCTCATTACAAGATCTCCCCAGGTTGGTTACGTGTATCGATTGAGCTCGTAATCAATAATAAAGAAAGAATAAGTACACTAATTTTTCGCTGTTATCTCTTAGGATAAATAAGAAACGAGTGACAACGATAGAGACATTGGAAACCTGCGTTGTGCTGGTAAAGACAAAGAAAAGAATAGGCTCCACAATACCGCGAAAGGTTAAACGATTATGGTGAGAGTGTACTTAGATCATCTCTTAAGCAAGTTCCAATAATAAAAAAATGAATTATATAATGATACAATCACTCTTCCCTTAGAAAATCTACAAGATTTAAGCGCAACTAAAACAAGGGAAGAACAAGTAGTTCCACACAAGGCCATTGTCGTCAGACTAGTGGTAAGATACATCTTGTCTGTATACATGTTAATAACGCTCATAATTAAGGGAGTAACCACAAGCATGTGACACCCTCACTTCCTATTTTAGTGTGAATAACTGGACCTTCAACAAAGTGTGTCTTTGGAAATTATGTTGAGAAAGGACAAAACTGATTCTCAGTAACATTGTAAAAGGTGAGAATAATAATTGCAAATAATTGTGACAACGTTTTATTTGTAATGCGTGTAAATAAGTGACTCCCTTGGTATTATGTACGCTTATAATATTCAAATCGTCAGTATCCTATGATCCTTTATGAGTACCAAAAGAACAGGGGCATAATATATGAGTGCCCACGCTATATGGACTTATAGGCCCTCAACATAACCAGAATAGATGCATATTAATGGTGTCACTTTTCTCTGGTGTGATTAGATGTCCCTAAGTTAATGTCACAACGATATGAAATTAATGCACATAAGATGATTTGATGAAGAGTCATATCCTTCAATAGGAGTTTAGTTACAGGATCACTACATTGTATCTCTTTTTTTTTTAAATTTCAGATACCCTGCACTCACATGAGGATGTAAGGAGAAATCCATTTCTAAGCTGGTCCTGAGGAAGGTGGTCGTAACCCACCGAAACGCGCGTAGACCTGGCGTTAGAAAACCTTTAAGACCTGTGTTATCCCAAACTTAGAAATTGTTTTTTTGGATATGCATGAGTGTGTAATGGTATGAATGATATGTATGTTAGTCAGTGTGTGTAACAGGGTTATTGTTTCTTTGCTCACCTACTTTGTAGAATAAATAGCATACTTTGGATTATACAAATTATGATATTCACTTATGCACTTTCTAGAATGATTTGAATTAATATAAATGTCAATGACCTGATGATCAGTATGAAAAAAGATTCAAAATGAGAAAAAATTGTTTTAAATAATTTTGATAAAATTCACGTTTATATAAAAAAGAAATAAAAGATATTTAAACGAAAAACAATATGTTGTTGTTCCTGTACTAAATGTAAATGTCAATGGATACATGTTGAGAGCACAAAAGCCAGAAAAAGAATTATGTACTGACCATGGGGGAACATTGGTAATTTTGTTCTTATAGTATATTCCTCTCTTTTCCCCGGTCATAAAAGTATTTAGAGAGGGGGTCCCATACTCTTTATAAACCAACTGCCACATCCGCCTTCTGCCAGGCATCCAGGCAGTAATGCTTTGTAAAGGTATGGACATTCGCCCATGTCGCTGCCCTGCAGATATCAGGCAAGAACACTCCAGCGAACAGGGCAGAGGAAGCTGCCACCTTACGTGTAGAGTGCGCTGTGGCTTTGGAAACCAGAAGGCAGCCAGCCCTCTCATGACAAAAGAGAATAGCAGATGAGACCCAGCGAGCGATAGACGCCCATTTCAAAGCCTGACCATTCCTAGAGGAAGAGAAGACAACAAGTAACTGAGTAGAGTTTCTGAAAGGTTGAGTCCTTTGCAAGTAGAATTTTAGACATCGCTTAATGTCCAGAGAATGGAGTGCCCTCTCAGCTGGTGAAGAAGGAGCTGCAAAGAAGGGGGCAAAACCACTGGCTCATTTAGATGAAATGCAAAGGCAGCTTGAGAATAAAAGATGGGTTGGCCCGGAGAATTACTTTGTCTGGAAATTATTGCAGGTAGGGCTCCATTGTTATGAACGCTTGAATTTCACTAATGCGTCTTGCTGATGTGAAGGCTAACAAGAAAGCCTCCTTACTAAGAGAGGTACTTTAAGTCACACTTGTGAATAGTTTCAAACGGTGATTTCATAAGTTGCAACAGGACAGTATTTAATTGCCACAGCACTGCAGGAGATCTTACTGGAGGATAGACCCTGAAAAGTCCTCTCATGAACTCTTTTATCAGCCTACTAGACCACAGGGACAAACAAACAGAATGTCTTCTGTACCTGGAGATTGCCGCTAAGTGCACATTGATGGAAGCACGCGCCAGGCCAGCCTTTGCAAGAGGTAAGAGATAAGGCAAAACGTCCTCAGGTGGCAAAGAAAGAGGATAGTTTGTGGCACACCATATACAGAATGTTTTCCACTTGGCCGAGTAACATTTGATCGTGGAAGGAGCTTCAATCAATCAATCAATCAAGCCATTTGTATAGCGCACTACTCACCCGGGAGGGTCTCAAGGCGCTTGGGGGGAGGGGATATGCTACTGCTCGAACAGCCAGGTCTTGAGTTGTTTCCTGAAGGCGAGATGGTCCTGTGTCAGCCGAAGGTGGATGGGGAGAGAGTTCCAAGTCTTGGCAGCCAGGTAAGAGAAGGATCTTCCTCCGGCGGTGGCTCTTCGGATGCGTGGTACGGCTGCGAGGGCGTGGCTGGTGGACCGTAGCTGGCAGGTGGGCTTGTAGAAGGTCAGGCGGTCGTTGAGGCATTTGGGGCCCAGGTCGTGGAGAGACTTGTGTGCGTGGGTGAGGAGCCGGAACGTGATCCTCTTGTCGACGGGGAGCCAGTGCAGGTTCCTCAGGTGGCTGGAGATGTGGCTGTGTCGGGGGACATCCAGGATGAGTCGGGCGGAGGTGTTCTGGATGCGCTGGAGTCTTTTCTGCAGCTTGGCTGTGGTTCCGGCGTAGAGGGCGTTTCCGTAGTCCAGTCGGCTGGTGACAAGTGCCTGGGTGACAGTCTTCCTGGTCTCGGTCGGAATCCAGCGGAAGATCTTGCGAAGCATGCGCAAGGTGTTGAAGCACGATGAGGAGACAGCGTTGACTTGTCTGGTCATCGAGAGGGAGGAGTCCAGGATGAAGCCCAGGTTGCGTGCGTGGTCGGTTGGCTTGGGTGCGGTGCCCAGGGCTGGGGGCCACCAGGAGTCGTCCCAGGCGGAGGGCGAAGATCCCAGGATGAGGACTTCCGTCTTGTCCGAGTTCAGTTTCAGGCGGCTGTCCTTCATGCACTCGGCGACGTCTTTCATCCCTTCGTGTAGGCAGGTTCTGGCGGTGTCGGGGTCTCTGGTGAGGGAGAGGATCAGCTGGGTGTCGTCGGCGTAAGAGATGATGTTGAGGTTGTGCTGGCGTGCGATGGCTGCGAGAGGTTTCATGTAGACGATGAAGAGGGTGGGGCTGAGTGAAGATCCTTGCGGGACTCCGCAGATGACTTCGGTGGCCTTGGAGCGAAACGGGGGGAGGCGGACTCTTTGTGTTCTTCCGGCGAGGAACGAGATGATCCACTCCAGTGCCTTCTCTTGGATACCGATGTTGCTGAGGCGCTGGACTAGGGTGCGGTGGCAGACCGTGTCGAACGCAGCGGAGAGGTCCAGGAGGCTGAGGGCCACTGTTTTCCCCTTGTCGAGCAGGGTCCGGATGTCGTCGGTGGCTGCGATGAGGGCGGTCTCGGTGCTGTGGTTGGCTCTGAAGCCGGACTGCGAGGGGTCGAGGGATCCGTTCGTCTCGAGGAAGGTGGTCAGCTGTCTGTTGACGATCTTCTCGATGACTTTGGCAGGAAAAGGGAGGAGCGAGATGGGGCGGAAGTTTTTGAGGTCGGTGGGGTCCGCTGTGGGTTTCTTCAGGAGGGCGCTGAGCTCGGCATGCTTCCAGCTCTCCGGGAAGGTGGCGGTGTTGAAGGAGGCGTTGATGATGTTCCGGAGTTGGGGTGCGATGGTGGAGTCGGCCTTGTTGAAGACGTGGTGTGGGCATGGGTCGGTCGGTGATCCGGAGTGGATGGTGTTCATCGTGCGGGCTGTGTCTTCGGTGGTCACCGTGGTCCAGGTGCGAAGGGTGGCGATGGGGGGCGTTGGTTCGACGGTTGGGTGCGTGGGCGGTGCGCCGAAGCTGTTGTGGATGTCGGCGATCTTGTGGTGGAAGAACGAGGCGAGGGAGTCGCAGAGGTCTTGTGACGGCGTGATGTCGTTGGTGCCGGTGCAGGGGTTGGAGAACTCCTTGACGATGGTGAAGAGCTCTTTGCTGTCGTGGGTATTGTTGTCCAGTCGTTCCTTAAGGGATTTCATCTTGGTGGTGCGGATGAGCTGGTGGTGCTTGCGGGTAGCGTGTTTGAGGGCGGTCATGTTGTCGGTGGTCCGGTCGAGGAGCCAGGCTTTCTCGAGGGTGCGGCAGGTCTTCTTGGAGTCCTTGAGGTCGTCGGTGAACCAGGATGCCTTCTTGCTTCTGGGTCTGCTGGGAGGGTTCTTTAGTGGCACGAGGTCGTCGGCGCAGGCGGTCAGCCACTGTGTGAAGTTGCGGGCTGCTTCGTTGGGGTCCGTAGTGTTTGCGGGTGGGCTCTGGCTGAGGGAGGTGGTGAGTTGGTCCGTGGTGATCTTGCTCCAATTCCTGTGAGGTACCTGTTGCGGGTGGTGATGGGTCGTGGATCTTTTGAAGCTGAAGTGGACGCAGCTGTGGTCGGTCCAGTGGAGTCCGGTGGCGTGGCTGAAGGTGATGTACTTGCTGGAGGAGAAGACGGGATCAAGCGTGTGTCCGGCGTAGTGGGTGGGGGTGTTGACCAGTTGCTTGAGTCCGAGGTTGGCGAGGTTTTCTAGCAGGGCGGTGGTGTTGCGGTCCTTGTTGTTCTCCAGGTGGAAGTTGAGGTCCCCGAGGAGGATGTAGTCAGCGGAGGGGAGGGCGTGTGGGCTGATGAAGTCTGTGATGTCTTCGCTTAATTGTGTGCGTGGTCCCGGGGGTCTGTAGACGAGGGTGCCTCTGAGGGTCGTCTTAGCGTCGGTGTGAATCTGGAAGTGGAGATGTTCGGCTGCGGCGAAGGAGTCGTTGGTGTCGATCGTGATGCGGATGGTGTTCCTGTGGACGATGGCGATGCCGCCTCCGGTCTGGTTGATGCGGTCCCTCCTGATGATCTTGTACCCGTCCGGGATGGCGATGGCGATGTCGGGTGCAGAGGAGGCGTTCATCCAGGTTCCCGTGAGGAAGGGGACGTCCGGTGATGTAGCGTCGAGGAGGTTCCAGAGTTCCACGGCGTGTCTGTGGACGGAGCGGGTGTTGATCAGGATGCACTTGAGGTGGTTGCTGCTGGTGTTTGTCTTGGCGGGTGTGGGGCAGGTTCGGAGGCAGGTGAACTTGCAGGTGCGGCAGGTGAAGGGTCCGTGGGTGCGTCTCGGGGTGGCTCGGCAGCAGGCGTAGGTCCGGCCGGCATTGAGTGCGTTGAGAGTTGCGGCATCGTAGGTCAGTCGGGTCATCTTGCCTCGGCGGGGAGGGCCAGGGGTCCTGGCGCTGGGCGCGGACGGGCTTACCTTTGGCGCACCTTCGGCGCTCAATCGGTGCTCCCGCTGCGCGGTTGCTCGGGGGGCGTCATAAGTAAGGAGCCGGGAGGGGGAGCAGCTGGGTGGCGGGAGCGGGGCCGCCAATGGGATCACGGGGGGCGGGCCGCAGGGAGGCAGTGGCGGGAAATCCAGGCGGCGATTAGCGGGTTCGGCGGGAAGGTCAGGAGGCGGCAGGCAGGTAGGAGCGGCAGCAGAGTGTGGAGCGACCAAGCCCTGTGGAGGACTGAGCGGTCACACTCTACGGTCGCCTACAGACCCCTTAAGTAAGGAGCCGGGAGGGGGAGCAGCTGGGTGGCGGGAGCGGGGCGGCCAATGGGATCACGGGGGGGCGGGGCCGCAGGGAGGCAGCGGCGGGAAATCCAGGCGGCGGCGATTAGCGGGTTCGGCGGGAAGGTCAGGAGGCGGCAGGCAGGTAGGAGCGGCAGCAGAGTGTGGAGCGACCAAGCCCTGTGGACCGCTGAGCGGTCACCAGTATTCTGCAGTATTGTCTGACATTCCTCAGAAATAGCTAGTTGTCTGAGGTCTGTGTGATGAGGAGCCAAGCCAACAAATTGAGTGTGAAGACTTGAGGATGAATTACTTGACCGTGGCTCATAGAGAGGAGATTTTCCTTTGGTTGGAAGAAAATTGGAGAAAGCCTTGATAGGCGAAACAGCTCTGGGAGCCAGTACTGTCGCGCCCAAGCAGGGGCGATCAGGATGACACGGCAAGGTTCCCATTTGATCTTTTGCAGAACCTTCGGAATGAGAGGAAAAAGAGGGAATGCAAAGGCGAACGCTCTCTCCTAAGAGAAGTGGAAGGCATTTCCCAAAGAGCCTGGCTGAGGGAACCTGCTGGCGAAGAATCAGCATTTTTTGTTGAGTGATGTAGCGAACAGATCTAGGGTTGCAAACCCCCAGCAGCGTGAAACCCTTTGCAACTGTTCATTGTTTAGTTCCCATTCGTGACACTGCCTTGCATCCCTGTTGATGGAATCGGCCCAATTGTTCTGGACTACTAGCACATGCTGAACCTGTATCGATATTTTGTGGGCTATCAACCATTCCCAGATTTGCCGAGCCAGGATTGAGAGAGCCTGAGACCTTGTCCCACCTTGCTGCAGCAGACAGAACATGGTGGTGGTGTTGTCCATACGAATCAGGATCGATGACTTCCTGATTCCTGGCAGAAATGCTTGGAGTCCTAGAAAAACCGCTTTGAGTTCCAAGAGATTTATATGACACTGTGCCTCCTGAGACGATCATCTTCCGTGGACCTGCAATCCTTGCAGGTGGGCCCCCCCATCCGTCCATGGAAGCATCCTATGTGATGACCAACTTTGGTTTTGTCGTGAGGAAAGAGAGGCCTTGGGAAAAATTGTCTCTGACCATCCACCAGGACATTGCTGAGACCATCCTTGGAGTGATTGATATCACGTCCTCGAATGAGCCTCGAGATTGCCTCCATTGAGTTTCAAGCTCCTCTTGGAGAGGCCTCATCTTTAAGCGATAGTTTGGGATACAGGATGACATCATCTCTAGCATTGATTTGTATCTCCTTTCCTGAAGCATACTTTTTTGCGGACAGGCCCTTCACTGTCCGTGGCAGTCGTAAGATTCTTTCTTTTGTGGAAAAAGCTTACAAAAGCGTAGTGTCCAAAGTTGCTCCTGGAAACACTACTGACCTGGATGGAGCCAAGGAGGAGTTCTCCTGGTTGATTCGAAGCCCCAAGGGTAGAAAGAGTCGAACACAGGCGTCCCTCGATCTTCTGGAGGCTTAGAGCGGTAGGGCCTCGACTAACTAGTCGTCCAGATAAGGGAATACCTGGTGACCGGCTCGCCGTAGAAAGGCCGCCAGTGGAGCCAAGCACTTGGTGAAGACTCTTGGAGCTGACTTGAGCTTGAATGGTAGTACTCTGAATTGATAATGGCACGCTTCCACCTCGAACCTCAGAAAACGAAGATGTTTTGGGTGAATGGGAACGTGAACATATGCATCCAGAAGATCCAGCGAAGACATATAGTCCCCTGTATTCTTTGGAAGCAGAATCTCCTGGAGCGATAACATTCTAAAGGGTTGGGATTTGATGAACTTGTTCAATGACCTTGAATCCATCATCTGTCTCCATTTTCCTGTCTTTTTCTTTATCAAAAAGAAGTGGGAATAGAACCCCAGATTGTGTTGATTGAGCAGCACTTGATTACCTGCTTGGTTAAGAGCAACCGGATCTCCTTCTTGAGAATTCGGAGATGACAATGGGAAGTCCTTTGCGGAGGCACATTCGGAGGCTGTTGAACAAATTCCAGGGTGTGACCATGGCGAAATACGTCTAACACCCATTTGTCGGAAGATATAAGCTTCCATTGATCGAAGAAATTGGAGCAAACAAGGCCAAATTGAAGTAAACTACGGTAGCAGGGGTCTGTGAATCCTCATTATCTCTTGCGAGTCGTGAGCCCTACCTCCTGATGGTGGGCGTCAACGTGCTGATGGTCTAGAATAGGCAGGTGTTGAGGTTTTCCAAAACGGCTGAGAAGAGTACCGGGCGCGAAAGCCCTGTTGATGATTCGGCTGGAAATGCTGTTGAAACAGGGGCGAAGGAAGTAAATCTATTTTGCTGTAGGTTAGCTAAAGTTTTAGCTGTCTCCGTATCCCCTTTTATTGATTGCAACGCTTCATCTACATGTTTCCCAAAGAGAAATTCACAGTCGAATGGCATGTCCAAAATGTTTCCCTGAACCTTTGGTCGAAACGCCGTGGCCTTTAGCCACCCTTGCCGTCTTAAAACTACTGCTCCCGCCATCTGATGAAGGCTGTCGATGAAACGTCCATAGCCACAACAATCATTACGGAAGAGGCTTTTTCTCCTTCCAACAGCACTTCCGGTGCCTCTTTCTTTTTATCCTCAGGAAGGAATTCCAGCAAAACCAAAATGTCAGACCACATCTGGCGTTCATACCTTCCAAGAAAAGCCAAGGCATTGGAGGTTCTAGTGGCTGTGGCTGCCAAAGCGGAGAACCTTTTACCAATCTTGTCCAATCGGCCCCCTATCTTGTCTAGTGGAGCGGTACTCGGAGAGGAAGGGTTCTTTGATCTCCTTTGAGCTGCCTGCATAATGAATAGGGCCGGAGGGTTGTATGATGTTACAACGCATACTTTTACAACGCATACCTTTACAAAGCATTTTTTACAACGCAACTTCCATTACAACGCATTCCATTACAACGCATGCCATTAAAAAAAAAAAAATTTAAACTACCTTTACAACGCATTCCATTTCAAAGCATCCTACCTTTACAACGCATACCATTACAACGCATACCATTACATTGCATGTATGGTAAGTATTGGATAGTGTAGGGGTAAAAAGTACTATTCTAACTCCAGGGGGTGCAACAGTAGGGTAAGTGTGGCATAGCGTAGGGGTAAAATTTACTATTCTAACTCCAGGGGGAGCAACAGTAGGGTAAGTGTTGGATAGTGTAGGGGTAAAATTTACTATTCTAACTCCAGGGGGTGCAACAGTAGGGTAAGTGTTGGATAGAGTAAGGGTACTATTCGTTGTAATGGTATGCGTTGTAATGACTGCGTTGTAATGACATGAGTTGTAATTGTATGCGTTGTAGTGTCATGCATGGTAATTGTTGCGTTGTAATGGCATGCTTTGTACGGGATGTTGCGTTGTAATGACTGCGTTGTAATGGTAGTGCGTTGTAAAAGTTGCATTGTAAAGGTTGTTTCTCAGGCCGGGGTGCCCAATCAGGCATGAGGGAGATGTCACGATTGTCGGAGCGCGGGTACAGTGAAGCGCTCCATTTAGAGATGGCAGTACAAAAGGGGGTGGTGATGGACGGAGCATCTGAACCAATCAAACACTCACACCCAGTCAAAAGATCTGGGTTTGACCCATCACCGTTCTTTAGCCCACTCTGCCACCCCAGTTCAGACATGGCTATATGCAAATCAGTCTGACCCTGTGCCTCATGGGAACAGTCCAGCCCGAACTGCCAAGCCATGCCTTCCCTGGGCCGGAAACAAGCTTCCGAGGACCGATTTCTGGCATTACAGCCGTCTTCAGCCCGGTTTGCTTGAATCCAGTGGCAAAGGGAGCAAGGGACTCACGTCTGAGCATACCCTGCCACACTTATGGCGGCAAAAGCGGTACAAAAGGGGGTGGTGATGGACGGAGCATCTGAACCAATCAAACACTCACACTCAGTCAAAAGATCTGGGTTTGACCCATCACCGTTCTTTAGCCCACTCTGCCACCCCAGTTCAGACATGGCTATATGCAAATCAGTCTGACCCTGTGCCTCATGGGAACAGTCCAGCCCGAACTGCCAAGCCATGCCTTCCCTGGACCGGAAACAAGCTTCCGAGGACCGGTTTCTGGCATTACAGCCGTCTTCAGCCCGGCTTGCTTGAATCCAGTGGCAAAGTGAGCAGGGGACTCACGTCTGAGCATACCCTGCCACACTTATGGCAGCCTTGTGGCAAAGTGAGCAAGGGACTCGCGTCTGAGCATACCCTGCCACACTTATGGCAGGGTATGCTCTGACGTGAGTCCCTTGCTCACTTTGCCACTGGATTCAAGCAAGCCGGGCTGAAGAAGGCTGTAATGCCAGAAACCGGTCCTCGGAAGCTTGTTTCCGGTCCAGGGAAGACATGGCTTGGCATTTCGGGCTGGACTGTTCCCATGAGGCACAGGGTCAGACTGATTTGCATATAGCCATGTCTGAACTGGGGTGGCAGAGTGGGCTAAAGAACGGTGATGGATTAAACCCAGATCTTTTGACTGGGTGTGAGTGTTTGATTGGTTCAGATGCTCCGTTTATCACCACCCCCTTTTGTACCGCTTTGGCCGCCATAAGTGTGGCAGGGTATGCTCAGACGTGAATCCCTTGCTCACTTTGCCACTGGATTCAAGCAAGCCGGGCTGAAGAAGGCTGTAATGCCAGAAACCGGTCCTCGGAAGCTTGTTTCCGGTCCAGGGAAGACATGGCTTGGCAGTTCGGGCTGGACTGTTCCCATGAGGCACAGGGTCAGACTGATTTGCATATAGCCATGTCTGAACTGGGGTGGCAGAGTGGGCTAAAGAACGGTGATGGATTAAACCCAGATCTTTTGACTGGTTGTGAGTGTTTGATTTGTTCAGATGCTCCGTTCATCACCACCCCCATTTGTACCGCTTTGGCCGCCAGAAGTGTGGCAGGGTGTGCTCAGACGTGAGTCCCTTGCTCACTTTGCCACTGGATTCAAGCAAGCCGGGCTGAAGAAGGCTGTAATGCCAGAAACCGGTCCTCGGAAGCTTGTTTCCGGTCCAGGGAAGACATGGCTTGGCAGTTCGGGCTGGACTGTTCCCATGAGGCACAGGGTCAGACTGATTTGCATATAGCCATGTCTGAACTGGGGTGGCAGAGTGGGCTAAAGAACGGTGATGGATTAAACCCAGATCCGTTGACTGGGTGTGAGTGTTTTATTGGTTCAGATGCTCCGTTCATCACCACCCCCTTTTGTACTGCTTTGGCCGCCATAAGTGTGGCAGGGTATGCTCAGACGTGAGTCCCTTGCTCACTTTGCCACTGGATTCAAGCAAGCCGGGCTGAAGAAGGCTGTAATGCCAGAAACCGGTCCTCGGAAGCTTGTTTCCGGTCCAGGGAAGACATGGCTTGGCAGTTCGGGCTGGACTGTTCCCATGAGGCACAGGGTCAGACTGATTTGCATATAGCCATGTCTGAACTGGGGTGGCAGAGTGGGCTAAAGAACGGTGATGGATTAAACCCAGATCTTTTGACAGGGTGTGAGTGTTTGATTGGTTCAGTTGCTCCGTTTATCACCACCCCCTTTTTGTACCGCTTTGGCCGCCATAAGTGTGGCAGGGTATGCTCAGACGTGAGTCCCTTGCTCACTTTGCCACTGGATTCAAGCAAGCCGGGCTGAAGAAGGCTGCAATGCCAGAAACCGGTCCTCGGAAGCTTGTTTCCGGTCCAGGGAAGACATGGCTTGGCAGTTCGGGCTGGACTGTTCCCATGAGGCACAGGGTCAGACTGATTTGCATATAGCCATGTCTGAACTGGGGTGGCAGAGTGGGCTAAAGAACGGTGATGGATTAAACCCAGATCTTTTGACTGGGTGTGAGTGTTTGATTGGTTCAGATGCTCCGTTCATCACCACCCCCTTTTGTACCTCTTTGGGCACCATAAGTGTGGCAGGGTATGCTCAGACGTGAGTCCCTTGCTCACTTTGCCACTGGATTCAAGCAAGCCGGGCTGAAGAAGGCTGTAATGCCAGAAACCGGTCCTCAGAAGCTTGTTTCCGGTCCAGGGAAGACATGGCTTGGCAGTTCGGGCTGGACTGTTCCCATGAGGCACAGGGTCAGACTGATTTGCATATAGCCATGTCTGAACTGGGGTGGCAGAGTGGGCTAAAGAACGGTGATGGATTAAACCCAGATCTTTTGACTGGGTGTGAGTGTTTGATTGGTTCAGATGCTCCGTTCATCACCACCCCCTTTTGTACCGCTTTGGCCACCATAAGTGTGGCAGGGTATGCTCAGACGTGAGTCCCTTGCTCACTTTGCCACTGGATTCAAGCAAGCCGGGCTGAAGAAGGCTGTAATGCCAGAAACCGGTCCTCGGAAGCTTGTTTCCGGTCCAGGGAAGACATGGCTTGGCAGTTCGGGCTGGACTGTTCCTATGAGGCACAGGGTCAGACTGATTTGCATATAGCCATGTCTGAACTGGGGTGGCAGAGTGGGCTAAGGAATGGTGATGGATTAAACCCAGATCTTTTGACTGGGTGTGAGTGTTTGATTGGTTCAGATGCTCCGTTCATCACCACCCCCTTTTGTACCATTTAGAGATGGCGGCCGCAAATTACGCGTGCGCGGAGAGGTCAGGTCAGCATAAAGCCTGACTCTCCCTGAGGCTCAGCGCTTCGCGTTCTAGTGTTTCGTCCTCGGGATCACTTCAGGTCGTTCGGGTCACTCACTTCCTGTCGTCGGTCTCGTGTTTGTCCGCATTGCCTGATCTCTCGCTTGTTCGTCTAGGATTCCTCAAAGCTCCGGAATCTACTCCGACTCTGTGCTGCCCCGTCTTGACTTCGTGGATTCTCCTGGTCCTCATCCTGACGCTACTCTCCTTGAAAGCCGCTGCCATATGTGATCTGCCCTGTTTGTCGAGCTTTTTAACTCTTGCTCTCGGGTGAGCCGGCCGGTGCGGTGGGTGTTCCGCTGGCTGGCCGGACTAGTGTTGGTTCCGTCGTCCAGCCAGACGCTTTTGCCTCCTGCCCCGCTTACTCCGCGGATAGCCGAGCTCCAGTCCCCGCCAAGTCTTGGGACGAATATTTTGCATACATAACTTCCTCCACACCGTATGAAGGCTGAATACGGTAACAGCGCTTTCTGTGATGCCTTTTTTTGTTTGTTATTTTTCTTAAATGGAAGAAAAGTTAATTTACGTGACAGCGATTCCTCTCATGGTAACCCTCAGATACCAGGGTTCTAATTATAGCACTGCATACATTTATATGCACGTTGTTAAGATTACCACAGGACCCCATTATTAAGAATTCCTTGCTCTTAAATCAGGTATGCCTCATTTGTTATAATTCATTGTTTAAGCCCAAACAATTATATGTATTTAACTTCTTGTTCTTTGCACCCACAGACATTCATTACACTTGATCTTTATCTGTATCTTCATGTGCATGCTGAAGAAGGGAACGTTGAGGTAAAAACATATTAGAATTCCCTTGAGCATTACCAGTAATAGCTATTGGTGTTTCTCCTAATTGTTGTTTATTTTTTGTAGCCTATGTTATTTTCACAAAGCCTCCTGGGGTGCTAAGACGTCGAGGGATCTCACCCCCTCCTTTCCTTGTTTTGTTTCCCTTCTTCCCCGAGTTATCATTGTGGTCCTGGTTGTAGCCAGGCCCGATCGATGATTTGGTGAAGTAGTGGACCTTTCTTCAGTTCCTTGGCGTTTCTGCAGAAAACACAGGTGAGAACCTGACAGGAGAGTCCTCAGACGCCTTGTATTTTTTGTCTAACTTCGGTACCACAGCCGGAATAGAAGCTGGCGTTTTCATATATTTCAGACCTTCTTGCGATAAGAAGTCTACAATGGGAATGTATTGAGAGGAGCGTTGCATAGCAGGTTTGAGATTGTAAGGAATTATGGGGCAGGCCCTGGAATGGTTCAAGGCTTTCCTAACGGAAAGATCCTTCCGGGTCTCCACTCCGCCGTTCCTTTCTAAATAACGTCCGATCGAACAGGGAGTGCTGCAAGGGTCTGCGCTCAGCCCGACGTTATTTAATATATACGTCCAACCACTGGCTGAGGTCGCCAAAAGATGGGGACTATCGTTAGTATCATACGCGGACGACACTAATGTATTGTTAACTTTGAGGGACGAAGCAGGACTGAGCGCACAGAACTTTAAGCAGGGCCTAACTGCTTTAACCAACTGGATTACAGCAAATTACCTACAGCTCAACGCGGGCAAGACCGAGGTACTGCTAGTAGGTAAGGAAGCTGTGGCATGGGGGGGATACATGGTGGCCCGAAATTCTTGGCAATCCACCTGTGCCGAAAAGTGAGGTAAAAAACCTCGGAGTCTGGATAGACTCCTCTCTCAACTTCGCCCATCAGACTAAAAAGGTGACAGCTACGTGCTTTGGGATCCTCCGGAACCTCAGCCGATCCTAAAGTACTTTGATCCCCACACGCGTCAGCTAGTGGTACAGTCTGCCATTCTTTCGCGACTGGACTACGCGAGCTCTCTACTCCTAGGGGTCAATCAGGCAGAGAGAGTAAGGTTGCAACGAGTGCAAAATGCAGCAGCCAGAGCTTTGACGGGCCTCCCCCGTCATCACGCGGTTGCCAGCACTCTGGTCAAACTCCACTGGCTCCCGGTAGAGAAAAGGATTCAATTCAAGACCTTATAACTTGCATTCAAAATCTTGAAAACTGCCTCACTGCCCATGTTATGTCCCCTTCTGACACCATACATGCCCCGGCGAACTCTTCGTTCGGAAGGCCAGAATCTGGCAAAGGTCCCCCGTGTCAAGCTAGCACGGATGGGAGGACGCTCCTTCCGGTATCTTGCAGCAAAGCTCTGGAATTTAGAAAGGCCATTAAAACCCATCTTTTCTGTTAGACTGCTCTGCTATATGATTACCACTTTTCCATCTGTTGTGGCTGTCTCTACTACCTCTCAGGTAAGCGCCGGGACGCCCCTTTGCTGGGGCAGCCGTGCGCTATAGAAAATCATATAACATAACATAACATAACAACGTATCAAAAACACTTTATCTGCTTGATAGGCATGGGAAGGTCAAAGAGCCTGGAAGCGCGCTCTAGCAGATTGTGAAACCTACCGGTATCTGCAGGCGGAGAGTAGTCTGGAGGAAGGGTAGGAGAAGGTGGAGCCGGAGCCACATAGTTGTCCGACTCATTAACATCCTGGTCCAACTGTAATTCCCCTTCTTCTAACTGCTGGTCGTCATCATCCTGACTTTGCGCAGGAATTTGTACAGGAGGTGCTACAATCTTGCTCTTCTGCAGTGGAGGTACTACCCACAATACAGGAGTGGTGGCTTACTGAATGGGAGGTGGAGGTGGAGCTGAATTTGCCTCATGAAATATCCTATAAAAGTCATTCAGCATTTGCCGAAGATCAGATACCAATGACACCGGGATATTTATGGGAAGATTCTTGAGCTTGCGCTGCCTGCTCTTCATAAGGATAGTGTTCTTGGAAAGCATCCAAGCGTTGGGAAGTAGGATGTCCCCCATCCTAAAATGAATGGTCCCCCTCCAAAAACGTGGATGGATTATCCATCATCTCTTCTTCCTATGAGTCCTGGCACTTAACTCGGAGTTGCGATGGACTTTAAGCAGGACCGAAACGCTCATCATCTTCAGACTACTGAAAATCTAGAATGCAAGTAGGAGGCAGAGGAGACACTTCTGAATAATCCTGCATTAGGGAAGGCGTCGGTTTTAGAAGCAGACCAATTTTTTACCTCGCCGACGGGATCGCCAATGGTATCGTCGACAGAGCCGTCTACAGGACAACAGATTGCAGCGGTTGAATAGTCGTCGATGGTGAACAAACTTGCTAGACCGTCGACGGTGAAGCCCTTGCCAATGGAGATGGCCTAGCCGCAGCCGACGTCAGTGATACCACCACTGCTGTCATCGACGCGGCCGCCTTCGTCGTCTTGACCGTCGTCATAGTAGGTGTCGCTGACGAAACTGTCTGCGGAGCACCCGCTGAAGCGGAGCCGGCGGTCGTAGACGTTGATTTCTTCATCGACGGGCCCATCGACAAGCGTTTTCTGTCAGCTGAAGAATCTGGAAAGAGTGAGAGGCGTCGACGGAGGGGCTGAACCTGACCTCTGGCGAGATGATGAGGAGGGACTGGGCTGGTCTTTCTTCACTCTTTTCTCCTCAATCCTCTCCTTACTTTGAGATCTGGACTTTTTTGGGTCCTTAAGCTTCTTCTTTTCTGTTCTTAGAGGAGGCACTGGGCTTCTCCTCAGAGTAAGAGTCTTTTGCTGCTTTTTCCTTTGCAACCAGAGAAGCAGCCTACCCTCATGGTCATTGAGAGTTTTTGAAGAAAAAGTACAACAGTACTTGCATTATCTGGGCTTTTCCTCTGGATATAGACAGTAGAGATACTCTTTATGTGGGTCTTCAGAATAAAGTCTGGACTTTCCACAAGTTTTACAGGGCCTAACCAGACCTTTTTTAGACTCTGACATTATGAAGAAAAAAAGGTACTCACACTCCTGACTAGTACCCTAGAAGAAAGATGAAGTGTAGAGAAGCTAGCTGGAGTTCAATAGGGCAACAGTAGAAACACTGTGACTGAGCAGAGCTCAGGGAGACTCCCTAACACATGATGTGCTGTAAGAAATCTGAGGTATGGTGGCCCTGCAGGGAAAGGAGATTCTATGGTCTTCATGGGATGTTTTATAACAATGGGAATAGGTTACTAAAGCTAGTGAATTCTTACGGGCATTTGAATGTTAAGTTTTAATACTGCTATTTTACTGTTACCGTGGGACTCCCACCATGACAACAGGGAAGATCAAGCATGTGAATCTATAAAACATACAATACTGGAGAACCACTGCTCCTAAACTTTGTGTCTGGTGTCAATTTTAGAAATACATAAGTTTCCTTAATATTATTTTTTTACTCCTTGGCCCTAATTACGATGCCGGTCGGACGAGCGTCTGACCGGCATCGTGTCGGAATGGAAACCGACCGACTAGTAGTGGGCGGTTGCAAACATCCATTTCTTCATTGCGGCTTGTGTAGCGGCCGGAAAAGGACCGCTGCACAACCTGCATTAAAAAAATGGGTGTTTACAAACATCCATGCACCAGGTGCCAGGTATCATGTGGTGCCTGGCACGCGGGGCATGGATGTTTTGAGGGGCATCACAGGTGCCCCCAGGCTATTACAGGAGAGGCCGCAAGCTGACCGGGGCCCTGCTGGAGGCCCCCAAAGTCCATTTTCGACAGCCTTTCAATAGCAGTCTGACCGCCATTGAAAGGCTTCCTGAAAGGGAAATCGTGATCCATACGGCCGTGCCTAGCGGGCCGCACCCAATTGTAGGGTATTACTTACCAACCGCTGCCATGACGGGCTCCTTGAACACGTCGGAAAAGTAGCAGTCTGTCGCTCTGCCCCCTGCCACCAATCATAATGCAGCGGTAAGACTGCATAGCTAGTTATCGGTTGGACCGCAACCGACATGATGATGGTTGAGGTCTGACCAACATCATAATGAGGGCCTTTATATTTTACCATATGGATTTCTCTATATCTCATACACAATGAAAAAACATTGTAAGGTACAGTTCAGTTGTTGGCTCTGGGTACCTTGGGTTCTTAGGAAATCTAAAAATTCTATATATATCCCAAAAACTAGAAAGGTCACGCGGATTTAATGGTATATTGCTTTTGTAAATCAGCAATCATGACGAGTAGTAACAAATGAAAATGTTGTCAAAAATTGTCACCTTTGCCTACTCGTTTTCAATATTTTTTTATTTCAACTGTTAGTTTCTTTGGGAAAACTTTGACGGATCTACATAAATTGCCCTTTGCTGAATGCAGAATTGAGTCTGATTTTCAGAAAGTTATAGCTTTCCAGGGGTTTCACCCAGGTTCCCACCACAAACTGGAAATAGGTTGAAAACACAAACATGAGAGAAAATGGCTACCTCTTTGAAACATGCTCAAACAGAGCACTGTTTCCCATTGTTTCACCCTCAGAAACCAAAACTTTGCTATATTTTGCCTATTTTCTCGAACCCCTCCTGGGGAATACACAAACTCTGGGTACTGTTAAAATTCCAAGGATTTTGGAAAAAAGAGGACGCAAATTTGGAAAGGGCACCTTATGTTGATAAAAGGTACAGAGAGCTAAGTGTGAACTACCCCAAATAGCCAAAAGGGCTTAGAATTCTGGGGGAAAACGCTTAGAAGCCGAGGGGTTAACACACTACAAGACACTCGCTGTCCCTTTATCTCACTCTTGCAGATTCCTGCTTTCTCCTTTTGTGACTGTTATTCCGCCTTTCTCTTCCTCCTTCTTTCTCCTTTTTGTGTTTGTAGGAGGCTGGCTTACTATATTATGCACACTTATTTAAGTGAAGCACCTTGCACTAATCCAGACAGCCCTTATGGTGATTTTAGTGGTCTTAGACAACCATAGAAAGCTCTCTAAGTGGTAGCTGTGGAAAGCAGCTTTCATGCTTAGTCCAGACGGAGTGTTAAGCAACTTGTTTTACCAGAAATAATCATACAGTGTAGGTTAAATGAAAAAGAACCACACAGCGTAGTCATAAAAATAGTTATATTTATTATATCTTCTACCTGGAGGTATTTATTTATTTTATTTTATTTTTGGAGTTTTCTATAGCGCAGGCCAGACCCGAGGGTATTGGAGCGCTTTACAATCGAGCTGGAGGGAACGGGTGCATAACAGTATATCAAGAAAGAGAGATTCATACAAGTTCAAGGATTAACATTGTTAATTGGCGCCTGAGGGGCGAGTTTGAGGTAGTGGGTTATAGGTAGTCATAGTTGCAGGGTGAGCTGCTGAGGTAGAGTTCGGGAATGCACGGTTGAGGTAGAGGATTTTGAGGCGTCTCTTGAAATCTTGAAAGGAGGTCGTAGTCCTGATGTCAACTGGAATGGAGTTCCAGATTTTTGGGGCGTTGCCGGCAAACGAGCGCGTAGCGGTTTTTTGTTTCCGGGTTTTCATGGGGATGAGTAGTAGGGTGTTCGAGCTTCTGAGGTTTCTGGACTGGCCCGCTTTCTTGAGCTTGGAGGCTAGGTATTCCGGTTTCCCTGTGTGCAAGGCTTTGTGTGTAAGATAAGCCGTTCTGAAGCTGGCGCGCATTTCCATTGGGAGCCATTTTAAGTCTTTGAGTGCTGGGGATATGTGGTCGAATTTCTTTGCCCCTGAGACCATTCTGGCGGCTGCATTGAGGGTGGTTTTCATTGGCGCTAGGTGTAATAGGGCTGTGCCTGATAAGGT
Organism: Lissotriton helveticus; assembly: GCF_964261635.1. Lineage (NCBI taxonomy): Eukaryota > Metazoa > Chordata > Amphibia > Caudata > Salamandridae > Lissotriton > Lissotriton helveticus. The sequence goes on along the minus strand of NC_136065.1, from coordinate 1,305,783,685 downwards.
TGCGATCCCATAGTCCAGTCTGGATAGCACCAAAGATTGGGTGGCTATTTGGAGATCCCTCTGCGGGATGTGAGGTTTGATTTGGTTGAGGAGTTTCAGATTGAGGAAGGCGCTCTTTGTGGAGTTCTTGATGTGGTTCGTCATTGAAAGTTTGTGGTCAAGGGTGATTCCGAGAGACTTTACTGAGTTAGTCAGAGTGAGATTCCCACTGAGAGCGTCAATAGCTTTCATCCATTCTGTGATTTGGGGGTTGTCGTCCTTGCTGGAGATGAGGAGGAGTTCTGTTTTTCCTTGATTGAGTTTGAGATGGTTTTTCCCAAGCCAGGCTTGGATTTCTTTGAGCGTGTTGTTGAGCTTTAGATTGTCGTTGAAGGAGGTGGTTTCTATGTAGATCTGTGTGTCATCTGCATAAAGATGGAAGGGGATGTTTGCTTTCTTCAGTATGATGGTGAGGGGTACCATGTATATGTTTAACAGTTGCGGGGAGAGAACGGATCCTTGGGGAACCCCTCTGGTCACGGGGAGGGGGTCGGATGTGAAGGATTTTATTTTGACTCTTTGGAAGCGGTTCTGAAGAAAGGAGTCAAACCATTGCAGGACCACATCGTTTGCACCTACACTTTCCTTGAGGGACTTAATGAGGAGCTTGTGGTCAACCGTGTCGAATGCCGCTGACAGGTCAAGGAGAATGAGTAGGCAGCACTGGTCCGCGTCAAGGGAATTGCGTATGTCGTCTACTATGTTCAGGATTGCGGTTTCAGTACTATATCCTTTTCTGAAGCCTGATTGATTATGGTCAAGGAGGTTGATGTTATCAAGCTGGTTGTTGAGTTGGCGTAGTACACATTTTTCTAGGATTTTGGCTAGAAAAGGCAGACTTGAGACTGGTCTGAAGTTGTTGAGGTCGTTGGGGTCTAAGCCTGGTTTCTTCAGGAGGGGAGTCACCTGGCCGACTTTGAGGCAGTCCGGGATGGTGCCAGACTTTAGGGAGCTGTTGATGATTTCACACCAGAGTGGTGCGAGAGTGCGTTTGAGGTCTTTGGCCATTTGGGAGGGGATGGGATCGAGGTAATGGGAGGAGGGTTTGGAGGAGGGTTTGGAGGAGGAGATTAGATTGAGGATCTCAGCTTCATGGACAAGGTCGAAGGTGGACCAGGCGTTAGCGGTGGGATCTGTGGAGGTGGTTTCTGTAGCTGGGAACGATGCTGGTAGGTATAAATATAAAACATACAATACTTCAAATGTAAAACAGGAAAGTAAGCACAAATACACAGTTGTCACCAAACTATATACTAAATTAGTGGATTGCGAACTCCGACCGAAGTCAGGACTTAGGCCAGAAGATTCAGAAGAGCTGGGGACATGAGGAACCACCTGCGGTAAGTAACCAGGAACCCCACAGAGGCTGTGTGCAGAGTGGAAACACAGCTGCGTACTCAATGCAAGTCAATAGGAAAGTCGCAGTTGCAGTTTTTGAGACGAAGGATCCTTCGCAGTGGACCCTGAAGAAACCTGTGGAAAATGGAGGGTTGGAGAGTTATCTCACCCGTGGGTACCTCAGGAACTAAGATACCTACACCAGGGAAGCCGGAGGCATAGGTGCGAATTGACGTCATAAACCACCGTAGACCACAATGGAGGACTCCAGAAAAGATGCCACTGGCGAAGAAGGAGAAAGGGTCCAGTGGGATCCAAGGATTGATTCTTGAAGAGGAGTACCAGCAAGCAGAGGGGACAGAGTTTATGCCACCCAGGAGTGAACAGGAGGCACGGAAGACCAATGACCACCGATGTTGGATGATGCAGGAGAGTTGACGGTGACCTTGTCGCTGCAGCTCTGAGGACCTGGCGACGCTGTGGAAGACCAGGAGCTGTTCACGAGCTGCCCCAAGTTGGGGGTCGAGGACCAGGGGGTCCGGGTCCAGGGGGAGCACCAACAAGCCATGGCAGCAGCAACAGACAGGGTAAACAAAAAAGCTGCAGCATTGGGACCAGCAAGGCCCAAGGAACTCACCACATGCAGGAGAGTAAGAGCATGCCCAAGCAAGCAGGGGGGCCCACTGAAGCCAAAGAAGACCCTCAAGAGGATCCACAGGCCGAAGGCCCAGGGGTTGCAAGAGGACCTCGAGCAGCTCACAAAAGATGCAGGTCCACGGTGCAGAGGGTGTGGTGAGGATGAAGATCTTTGAAGCAAAAGATGTTGCAGGATGGAGCTTCTTGTAGCCCGAAGATCTCTGGAAGACAGAGTGGACAATCCTTGGCAACGTCAAGTCGACACAGAGCACAGGGGTTCTGTTCCAGCAGTTCCGATGAGGGATACTAGCCTCAAACGTCCTAAGAAGACCGTGCAGGCCTCGAGGGAGCATCTGAATCTTGTCCCATGAAGAATCTGAAGAGCCACCCATAGGTAATCCCTTAAGTACCCTAGGGAAAGGGTTGGGACAATTCAGGATCCCTCCAAAGAAAGGGGCTGGACAGAGGGGATGATACTCCCATGTCCTTTGCCCAGTTCCACGCCAGAGCGGGAGCCAATGGTTCCCTGAACTGTTTCCAACTGGAGTATTCAAGGAAGGCTCCAAATCTGCAGTTCAAAGCAGGCAGGTGGCACTGGCAAGCGCCCTTACCCCAGCACAATACACTAAGTCCTGTCTGGGCGGTGGTCACACATCCCTGTGACAGGAAACCTATTGTTCTACCTTCCCCTGCTTGAGCTCAGTCAGATTAGTCAGTAACAATATAAAACCAGCAAAATGTGGGGCATACCATGAAAGCAGATCCTAGTTCCCTACAGTGTTTTTTGCCAGTAGGTCTCATTGGCAACCACCTGCATAAATTAAGCACTGGGTGCCAGTCACAGATATACAGATATATGTGATTCTACATTCCTGTTTAGTTTATTCTTAGACTTTGGAGGACTCATGTGAACCATGAATACATGCCCACAATATATAATATGCAAACATTGCTAAATCGCAGAGGAGCCAAGGAGAAACAATGAGATAGTATAACAACAACAAAAAGAAAATCTATTGTTAGGTAGTGGATCTGACATGGATGTTCTTTTCATTGAGTGAAATCCTAACAATTTTGGAAAAGAGAAAGAAGGTAGATAATGAGTGAGATTTGGTATTACCTCTTTGGTCAAAAAACTCCATTGACTTTTTCCCTGAGCGGGCAATGTGGCGTGGAACACTGCCTAGCAGTGCTATAATTTGAGCAATGTGATCTAAAAAATAAAGAGCAGAAGAAAATTACCTCTAAAGGATATATCATATATATCTGGAGAAAGAGCAATACACTAAGAACTAGTCCTTGTGTTTGTCATTCACTCACCTCTCACTATGCCTGCAGTCCAGATCACTGCGGTACATGTAACCAATGCACTAATTTGTACTTAAGTTCACCTTTCACTGAAGCTACAGATGTTACATTACATACTAAGCTGTGCTTCTCACTGAATGTGTCTCGGTAGACAGCACACTAAGGGGCACTCCATCGTATTGTTCCCTCACTCTTCCCTGATCTATGGAACCTCTCTCGCACCCAGCCTGACACTTAAGTTTACTCCAGTTTGGTGTAGTTCGATTCCAAGAAAAAAATTGGTCTATTTACATTCTATTTTTGCATTTTCTGTTTAGAAGTTGAAGTTATATTAAGCTGGTAATTTTCAAAATTTGGAATTGTTCGCTTTTCATCTGTTGTACTCCTCACAAAACAGCGCCCCTTGCAATAATCCTCAGTGAATGCTTCTAATTGTTTTCTTACCAGGTGCTCAACAACATTCTCACCAACTTTCTAACCTCAGCGACTCTGATAATCTTCTTATTTAACTGGCTAATTTGTAGGCACAAGAAGCAAAACTGATGCCACTGTTTCATCAAGGATACAAAAGAAAGGAGTGGATTTTAGGCAGCGGTACATACATACCTATTTCCTGAGATATATGCTCAACAGGTTTGAGTTTAAACAAGCAATGACCTGTAGCCAATTCGAATGCCTGGAAACAGAGTAAGTAGGTCATCAATCAAATAAATAGTTGGTGGTAGCATATGTTCAAAACATGTTTACGTCTAACGGTTAACGGTTAGCAGACTATCTGCAGAACAGATTAAAAGTGACACAGTCCTCCTAGGCTGAATCCATAATTAATTAAGACTGCCATAAAAAATGCTTACCGTACAGGCTGTGCTCCAGATATCTGCTGAGGTGTAGTACCTTGATCGAATAATTACCTCTAGGGAGCGATATGGCATTGTCTGAATTGCCTCGGAGTAGTGCTCATGCTGGAAAAGACGTAACAGGTGCTTTAAGTTCCAGTAACCATGTGAAGTGGCCAATTTGCAGCAAATATAAAAAAAAACATTATGTGTGACAGATACAACCATCCATTTTCAGGTATAAATAGTTGCTTTTGCTATAAACATACGCAAAATCAGATAAGAACATGTTACTTACCTCTAGTAGCGCCTTTTCTGGTAGAGACTCTAAACACAGCTTTCTCAACTTGTGAATTTTCCCAGGTGCTAGACTGGATCCGGAAACTTTTCAGCAAATCCCTCATGAGACAACAGATGGTGTTGTGCAGCTCTGAGTCAGATCTGTCCACTCTGGATAGGATGTCCGAGCCCCCATACATCGGTCATCTGTGCGCTGATGTCAGTTTCTTTCACTCTTAGCACTGTTAGATGTGGAGCTATGGAAATCAGATTGTGTAGTGTGCAGTTCTTTGGATCTGGCCATTTATTAGTGGACAGCATCACTCCAATCCACAGAACGGGGAGGTGGGAGAGAGAGTCGATGAGGAATCTGCGGTGAGTCTCTACTGGAATAGGTTTTACTGAAGGTAAGTAACTTGTTCTTCTGAAAAAGACTTATAACCACAGATTCCGCACCTTATGAATAGATAGCAAAGAAGTACACCTCCTCTGGTGGCGTTCCGTGGATTGGCTCAGACCAGGACGTCCTGCAAGAAAAATCAGTCAAAGTCCCTGTCCCACTGGGCCTGCTATCCAGGCAGTAATGCGTCATGAACATGTCGAGAAACAGCCATGTTACAACCTGAAAAATATCAAGAAATAGCACACTGAGCTAGCACAATGGTAGCAACCTTCGCTTTCGTGGAGAGAGCGTGCAAGCCTTCTGGGGGCTATTTCTTGGCCAGCCCACAGCAAATCTTGATGCATGACACAATCAAACATTTAAAATGGTCCTCTTTTGCACCACTCTGTCTTTCTTAGCCCCACAAAAACTTCCAAAACGTTGATCAGTAGTCTCTAGTTCGGTCTACTGAGGCTAAGGGCTCTTTTAGGATCAAGGCAGTGAAGGAAGCCGTTATACTTCCTTGGGGGATTGAGGCTGTGCAAAGAAAGCCGACCAGGTGATGGTTTGCCCCATGTGAAAGGGCATGACTACCCTAGGCAGGAATGCTGCTTTTGTCCAGAGAACTAATTTGTCGAGGAAGAAAGATTACAGGAAAAGCCTGAAGTTCACTCATATGCCAGTGATGAGTATGACATCTTTATTGTTAAAAGGCAATGTGAACAACTGAGCATGGGTTTGAAGGGAGTGCACATCAGTGAAGGCCACAATAAGGTACCCTGCAGCATCACAAACTATGTTGGCGGGAACATGTGGGCCACTCTCTTCAAAAAAGGCATCTCAGGAGGTGATCTGAAAAGGAATGGCTGATCTGCTAAAAGTAGGAAGGCCGAACGCGCCAAAATGTATCCTTTAACTGTTACCACAGCAAGGTCTTGCTGGGATAGTGGCAAACAAAACAGTTGACAGATGACTACACATTTAGAGGTTGGATATATCGAGAGGAACACCAAGCAAGACATTTCTCTCAACGTTCTTTAAAGACAGATTTTGTGACATAATGCTTGGTTGCCCAGATGAAACCAACTACTTTGGGAGGAAGGCTGAAAGGAAGACTGAAAGCCATCAGTTGTCGTCGCACATCATCCTCTAATGGAGGTGTAGGCTGAGCAGGCTTAGGTGCAAAACTGACATTGTTCTGCATTCTGTCCATCAACTGTTGTTTTTGCATTTGTCACCCCGAGTGGGATGGGTATGCTCAGACGTGAGTCCCATGCTCTCCACACCACTGGAGTCAAGCTATCCTGGCTGAAGACGGCTGATAGCCAGAAACCGGTCCTAGGATGCTTGATTCCAGTACAGGAAAGACATGGCTTGGCAGTTCGGGCTGGACTGTTCCCATGAGGCACAGGGTCAATCCTGATTTGCATATGGCCATGTCTGAACTGGGGTGGTGTGGAGTGTAAAAAAACCGATGGATTTAGGCCCAGATCTCTGTACTGGGGTGAATGTATGACATTGTTCTGCTTTCTGTCCATCAACTATTGTTTTTGCCTCTTGAAGAGGCAGCCAGATCGGAGGAGAAATGCTCATGGCCAAGAAGTTTGGGGTACCAAACTCCCCTTGTTAAATCTGGAGCCACGAGGATGGCTTGGGCCCAGCCTCTCTCGATCTTTTTCAGTACTCTAGGCAGAATAAGAAGGAGTTGAAAGGCGTATCGGAGTCCAGAACCCGAGTGCATGTGGAAGGCATCTCCAAGAGAGGACTGCCTTGGGAACTCCGATGCACAATTGAGCATTCAGGAGACATCCTTTACAATGCAGGCATTACGACGCAATGCCTTTACAACACAACTGTTTCAAAGCAGACACCATTACATCGCATGCCATTACAACGCATATACTATTATGTTATGTTAAATAAAATTTATTGAGCGCACGTACGCCCATAGGCTTCATGGCGCTATTGGAAGATTTGCAGAAACATAACACAGCAAAAGAAAAGACAGAATTTAACTATGGATAAGCTTGCCTAAAAAGCCAAGTTTTAAAGGCTTGTCTAAAAGCCAAAATATATTCATGGAGTCTCAGTGTCAGTGGCAGAGAGTTCCACAGGGAGGCAGCTAGAAAGTAAAAAGAGCTGCCTCCCTGACGTTGTTTCCTAATGCGAGGCACAACTAACAAGCTCTTGTGACCCGAGCGAAGAGCACGTAAGGGGGTATACCTAACAAGCAGGCTGCTAATAAATCCGGGGCCCTTACCTTGTAGAGCCCTAAAGATAATGCAGCCAGCTTTAAAGGTTGCTCTCTGCGCTACTGGCAACCAGTGGAGACTAGCAAGACCCGGCCTGATGGACTGCCACTTGGGTAGCTTGCAGATCAGCCTGGCCGCTTGGTCCTGAACCAGCTGTAGTCTCTTGAGCTGCCCGACTGGAAGACCCAAATATAAGCTATTGGAGTAGTCCAGTCGGGACAGCACGAGAGCGATCACAACTTGGATCAGAGCAGAGTAAGTTAACAGGTGGGCAATTTTCCTGATCTCACGAAGTTGGAAAAAGCTTGAGGATACCACCGTCCCTACCTGACTTTTAAGAGAGAGATCTTCATTAAAAGTGACCCCTAGGCTTTTCACTGTATGAGACTTGGCCGGGGGATTTCCCATTTCTGGAGGCCAAAAATGTGGCCCCCAGTGAAGTTCACTCTTCCCAGGCAAAATCAATTCAGTTTTGCCTGGGTTTAGTTTTAGATGATTAAGACTCATCCATCTCTGGATGTGAACCATGGCCTCCCGAAATTCGGTGGCAGCGCCAGGGGAATCCAGGCGGAAAATCAATTGCAAGTCATCAGCGTAATTAAAAATTAAAGCTTTAAACTTTCTCAGCGAATACAACAGGGGCCGTAGATACAAATTAAATAAAAGTGGGGACAAGGACGATCCCTGAGGGACTCCGCATTCATTTTGAATTTTAGGGGCTGTAACGGTTCCCAGTCTCACTGCCTGGGTGCGGTCCGAAATAAATGATTTCAGCCATCCCAAGGCCGAGCCTCTGAGGCCCGCCTGCTCGACACGGTCGACCAAGATGGTGTGGTCGACCGTGTCGAATGCGGCCGACAGGTCCAGAAGTACTAGTGCTTGATGAATATCCTTGTCCGCATTGCATCTAAGTACATCCTGGACCGCCAGTGTCACCATCTCGGTAGAGTGGCCTGGTCGAAACCAGGCTTGATTAGGTTCCAAATATCCTGTGGATTCAACAAAGCTATAGAGACAGCTAGAAGCATGTGCCTCCAGGATTTTTGAAAGAAATGGTAACAAGGATATTGGACGGTAATTTGATGGATCGTGGGGGTCCAGGCCAGGTTTTTTGATCAAGGGAATAAGTAGAGCATGTTTAAAACCTACAGGTACCCTTCCCTGGTCCAGTGAATCATTTAGCAATGGAAGGATCCCTTGAGGTATAGTTTGCCCTATTTCTGTAAAGATGTGGGGTGGACAAATGTCATCGGGTGAACCAGACTTGACACGTGCCAGGAGTGCGGAAAAAGTTTTAGAGTCTATAAACGGGAAGGCATCTAACGTGACAGGGTTATTAAAAACTATCATCCAAGGAAGATGATGTAGGGGAGCTCGCAATGTTGCGTTTTATCATGACAATTTTCTCTCTGAAATATTCATTCAGAGAGTCACACAGCTTCTGAGTGGGGACTATTGAAGGGGCTGTCCTATCATCGTCACAAAGCTCCTTAACTATGTTAAATATATCTTTAGTTTTATTGGATGACATTTTCTGAGAAAAGTAGTTAGTTTTGTGTTGGTGCAAGATTTTTTGGAACACCTTCCTAGCAGCGCAGTACACTTCTCTGTCTTGTGGGGAGTAGTTTACTCTCCACTTCCGTTCCTTTTGTCGTACCCCTAATTTAAGAGTTCTCAGTTCTTGGGTGAACCATTTATGGGCATCGTTCCCTCTAATACTAGAGACCTGTACCAGGGGGGCAAAAAGGTCAGCTGCGTGGCGTAGCCAGTTTGACAATAATTTTTCGCCATAGTCCAGGTCGTCATGTGGCAAAGGTATGGATTTACTTAATACATCAATGAATCCAGGAAGATCCATAGATTTCCATTTACGGAATTCTTTGCCCATGAGTGATCTGGCCTTAACATTCCCTCGTATTTCTAACGTGAACTGAATGACAAAGTGGTCTGACCAAACACATGGACTAATAACAGGGTTAGGTAGTGATAGGTTGTGTGTCCAAATTTGGTCAAGGCTATGACCTTTTTGGTGGGTAGGTGAATAGATATGCTGGGTTAAATTAAGATCTGTGAACAGGTCTCTTAATTCTGCAGCTTGAGTGTCTGTATCTATGCTATCGAACCAATAGTTTAAGTCCCCAATTAGAATGGTTTTAGAGTAGCTGACTACATGTGAGGCCAGCTGCTCTGCCAAAAGAGATGGATAGTTGGCCATATATTGGGGGGGGGCGGTATATCAAGACCAGGATAAGGGCCCCACTTTCAGTGTCCAACTTGATCACCAGATTCTGCGTGTCCGGGAGGGTCAGAGAGGATAATTCCCTGAAGTGAAGGGACTTGAGGATGATAGCTGCTACGCCACCTCCCGCCCTCCCGGATGTGCGGTTGGCTGTCAAAATATAATATTCTGAGGGAAGTGCAGCAAGAATGTCGGGGAGGGAGTGAGGGGTTAACCAGGTTTCAGATAGTAAAAGGATGTCAGGTTTTACCTCCTTCAAGAATAGAAAAATGTCGACCTGGTTTTTAATCAGGGACCGGGTGTTAAGATAGTAACAACACAGATTGTGAATTGTTGTAGATGCAGACCGACGCTCAGGATTCGATGGCGAGATAGACTGAGCGTCGTCCGCCGGAAAAGGGAGGGAGGAAAGACCTAACTGTTGGATACGTGTCAATGTGTGCGGGGGCAAGGAATAGAGGCAAGGTGCAAGGGGTGTATGGGAACGCAGGGTTTGTAATTCCAAAGATGAGTACCTGAGAAATTGGCAAGGGGGAGTGGGCCCGGGTCCCGGTCGGCCGCGGACGGGCGCAGACGGGCTTAACTCAGGCGCAACTCCGGCGCGCCTTCGTCGCGCCCGCTGCGCTCGTCCGCTGCGCTGACACATGAGGGACCATTTATATAGGGGCGGAACTCGGGGGGTGTGGCGATGAGGTCACTCGCCTCGCCTGAGCAACCCAGCCCAAGATGGCGCCCCCGGCCGCTGAGAGCCCGCCGAAGCGATCAGCACCCAGCCGGCCGCCGGTGCTCTCAGGAGGAGTGAGCAGGTGAGTGTCCTGTAGTGCTCAGGATCCGGAAAGGAGTTTAGGACAAGATGAAAAGTTCGTAGGTTAAAAGCGCGCCTCTGCGCTAAATTCGGCGGAGCGCCGGTTAAAATAGCAAAATAGCAAAAGTCAATGTCTTCCAAGTGAGTAAGTTCTGCTGCTTCCTCAGCAACAGGCGTGGACCCCCTGCCACAGGGTCACCAGCCTGCAAGTGCCGAGAGATGGAATAGACACTCCTATATAGGGGCGGAACTCGGGGGTGTGGCGATGAGGTCACTCGCCTCGCCTGAGCAACCCAGCCCAAGATGGCGCCCCCGGCCGCTGAGAGCCCGCCGAAGCGATCAGCACCCAGCATGCCGCCGGTGCTCTCAGGAGGAGTGAGCAGGTGAGCGTCCTGTAGTGCTCAGGATCCGGAAAGGAGTTTAGGACAAGATGAAAAGTTCGTAGGTTAAAAGCGCGCCTCTGCGCTAAATTCGGCGGAGCGCCGGTTAAAATAGCAAAATAGCAAAAGTCAATGTCTTCCAAGTGAGTAAGTTCTGCTGCTTCCTCAGCAACAGGCGTGGACCCCCTGCCACAGGGTCACCAGCCTGCAAGTGCCGAGAGATGGAATAGACACTCCTATATAGGGGCGGAACTCGGGGGTGTGGCGATGAGGTCACTCGCCTCGCCTGAGCAACCCAGCCCAAGATGGCGCCCCCGGCCGCTGAGAGCCCGCCGAAGCGATCAGCACCCAGCCGGCCGCCGGTGCTCTCAGGAGGAGTGAGCAGGTGAGCGTCCTGTAGTGCTCAGGATCCGGAAAGGAGTTTAGGACAAGATGAAAAGTTCGTAGGTTAAAAGCGCGCCTCTGCGCTATATTCGGCGGAGCGCCGGTTAAAATAGCAAAAGTCAATGTCTTCCAAGTGAGTAAGTTCTCCTGCTTCCTCAGCAACAGGCGTGGACCCCCTGCCACAGGGTCACCAGCCTGCAAGTGCCGAGAGATGGAATAGACACTCCTATATAGGGGCGGAACTCGGGGGTGTGGCGATGAGGTCACTCGCCTCGCCTGAGCAACCCAGCCCAAGATGGCGCCCCCGGCCGCTGAGAGCCCGCCGAAGCGATCAGCACCCAACCGGCCGCCGGTGCTCTCAGGAGGAGTGAGCAGGTGAGCGTCCTGTAGTGCTCAGGATCCGGAAAGGAGTTTTGGACAAGATGAAAAGTTCGTAGGTTAAAAGCGCGCCTCTGCGCTAAATTCGGCGGAGCGCCGGTTAAAATAGCAAAATAGCAAAAGTCAATGTCTTCCAAGTGAGTAAGTTCTGCTGCTTCCTCAGCAACAGGCGTGGACCCCCTGCCACAGGGTCACCAGCCTGCAAGTGCCGAGAGATGGAATAGACACTCCTATATAGGGGCGGAACTCGGGGGGTGTGGCGATGAGGTCACTCGCCTCGCCTGAGCAACCCAGCCCAAGATGGCGCCCCCGGCCGCTGAGAGCCCGCCGAAGCGATCAGCACCCAGCCGGCCGCCGGTGCTCTCAGGAGGAGTGAGCAGGTGAGCGTCCTGTAGTGCTCAGGATCCGGAAAGGAGTTTAGGACAAGATGAAAAGTTCGTAGGTTAAAAGCGCGCCTCTGCGCTAAATTCGGCGGAGCGCCGGTTAAAATAGCAAAATAGCAAAAGTCAATGTCTTCCAAGTGAGTAAGTTCTGCTGCTTCCTCAGCAACAGGCGTGGACCCCCTGCCACAGGGTCACCAGCCTGCAAGTGCCGAGAGATGGAATAGACACTCCTATATAGGGGCGGAACTCGGGGGTGTGGCGATGAGGTCATTCGCCTCGCCTGAGCAACCCAGCCCAAGATGGCGCCCCCGGCCGCTGAGAGCCCGCCGAGCGATCAGCACCCAGCCGGCCGCCGGTGCTCTCAGGAGGAGTGAGCAGGTGAGCGTCCTGTAGTGCTCAGGATCCGGAAAGGAGTTTAGGACAAGATGAAAAGTTCGTAGGTTAAAAGCGCGCCTCTGCGCTAAATTCGGCGGAGCGCTGGTTAAAATAGCAAAATAGCAAAAGTCAATGTCTTCCAAGTGAGTAAGTTCTGCTGCTTCCTCAGCAACAGGCGTGGACCCCCTGCCACAGGGTCACCAGCCTGCAATTACAATGTTCAAGTTCAGTAATTTGTATAGCGCACTACTCACCCAGAGGGTCTCAAGGCGCTTGAGTGAGAGTGGGTGCATCATTTGTCGAATAGCCAGGTTTTTAGCTGCTTTCTGAAGGAGAGGTGGTTCTGTGTGAGGCGGAGGTGAGCGGGGTGGAGAATTCCAGGTTTGGGCCGCTAAATAGGAGAAAGATCTTCCTCCCATGGTGGATCTGTTGATGCGCGGGATTGTGGCGAGGGCTTGATTGGATGAACGTAGTTGGCGGGTGGGTGTGTAGAAGGATAGTCGTTTGTTGAGGCATTCGGGTCCTAGGACGTAGAGGGCCTTGTGTGCGTGGGTGAGGAGACGGAACGTTATTCTTTTGTTGACGGGAAGCCAGTGGAGATCCCTCAGATGACCGGAAATGTGAGCTTGACGGAGGATGTCAAGTAAGAGTCAGGCTGAGGCGTTTTGGATGCGTTGGAGTTTTTTCTGTAGTTTGGCTGTGGTTCCGTCGTAGAGGGTGTTTCCATAATCTAGTCTGCTAGTGACTAATGCGTGGGTGACTGTCTTTCTTGTTTCGGTGGGGATCCAGCTGAATATTTTTTTGAGCATGCAAAGGATGTTGAAGCATGAAGATGAGACGGCGTTGACTTGTCTGGTCATCGAGAGGGAGGAGTCTAGGATGAAGCCCAGGTTACGTGCATGATCTGTAGGTATGGGTGCTGTACCCAGGGCCAGTGGCCACCATGAGTCGTCCCGGGCGGAGGGGGATGATCCTAATATGAGGACTTCTGTTTTGTCCGAGTTAAGTTTTAGACGGCTGTTCCTCATCCATTCGGCTCCTTCTTTCATACCTTCGTGTAGATTGGTTTTGGCGGTGTTAGGATCTTTGGTGAGGGAGAGGATCAGCTGGGTGTCGTCTGCGTAGGAGATGATGTTGAGGTTGTGTTGTCGCGCGATGGATGCGAGAGGACTCATGTATACATTGAAGAGGGTGGGACTGAGTGATGATCCTGGTGGTACGCCGCAGATGACTTCGGTTGCCTCTGATTTGAATGGGGGAGGCGGACTCTTTGGGTTCTTCCGGCGAGGAACGAGATGATCCAGTCCAACGCTTTCCCTTGTATTCCGATGTTGCTGAGGCTTTGAATGAGGGTGTTATGACAGACTGTGTCGAAGGCGGCGGAGAGGTCAAGTAGGATGAGGGCAACTGTTTCTCCGTTGTCCAGTAGTTTTCGGATGTCGTCTGTGGCAGCGATGAGGGCGGTTTCGGTGCTGTGTTTGGCTCGGAAGCCGGACTGTGAGGGGTCAAGTGAATTGTTTGATTCAAGGAAGGCGGCGAGCTGGCTATTGACGGCTTTCTCGATGACTTTGGCCGGAAAGGGGAGGAGTGAGATGGGGCGGTAGTTTTTAAGTTCAGAGGGGTCCGCTGTGGGTTTTTCCAGAAGGGCGCTGAGTTTGGCATGTTTCCAGCTTTCTGGGAAGGTAGCGGAGTTGAAGGAGCAGTTGATGATATCGCAAAGATGGGGTGCGATGATGGAGTCTGCTTTGTTGAAAATGTGGTGGGGACATGGGTCGGTTGGCGATCCTGAGTGGATGGAGTTCATCAGGCGGATGGTGTCTTCAATTGTGATTGGGTTCCAGGCGTAAAGGTTGTGAGAGTGCTGTTTAGGATCGGAGGTGGGTTGAGTGGGTTGTTCTTCGGACAGGTTTCCAAAGCTGTTATGAATGTCGGCGATTTTGTTGTGGAAGAAGGAGGATAGGGAGTCGCAGAGGTCTTGGGAGGGAGTGATGTCGTTGGTGCCGGCGGTGGGGTTGGTAAATTCTCTGACGATATCAAATAATTCTTTGCTGTTGTGAGTGTTGTTGTCGAGTCGATCCTTGAATGCTGATTTCTTGGTGGATCGGATCAGTTGGTGGGGTTTACGGGTGGCGTCCTTGAAGGTGGTCAGGTTGTTAGTGGTTGGGTTTTTTCTCCAGGTTTTCTCGAGGGTGCGACATAGCTTCTTGGATTTCTTAAGGTCATTGTTGAACCAAGGGGCCTTTTTGCTACCTTGTTTGATCTGGTGGTTTTTCAAGGGTGCTAATTCGTCAGCGCTGTGGGTGATCCATTGTGTGAGTTTGGTGGCAGCTTGGTTTGGGTCCGATGATATGGTGGGGGGGTTTTGGTTAAGCGATGTGAAGAGTTGGTCGGTGGTGATTTTGTTCCAGTTTCTTCAAGGAATAGGTTTTGGTGGGATGTGGGTCGTGATCTTTTTGTAGCTGAAGTGAACGCAGCTGTGGTCCGTCCAATGGAGAGCCGTGGTGTGATCGAAGGAGATGTGTTTGCTGGAGGTGAATATAGGGTCGAGCGTGTGTCCGGCAAGGTGGGTGGGGGTGTCAACAAGTTGTTTGAGTCCAAGATTTGCGAGGTTGTCCAGAAGGGTGGTGGTGTTGTTATCGTTATTCTTTTCCAGGTGGAAGTTGAGGTCTCCTAGTAAAATGTATTCTCGGAGGCGAGGGCATGTGGGCTGATGAAGTCAATGATGTCTTCATTAAATTGTGTGCGGGTTCCTGGTGGTCTGTAGATGAGGGTGCCTCTAAGTGTGGTCCTGGGGTCGGTGTGGACAATGCAAGCCATTACAATGTATACTATTACAACGCATGCTATTACAACGTATTTTAAGTATAGGAAGTGTTTGTTTGGTAGTTGTATTAATTTTTAATTAATATTCAGGTATCATAATGTATATTATTTTATATTTGTTATGTGTTTAAAATATTTAATATGTTAAAAAACAGTTGTTATAGTCTTTTTTTAATACTCAGGTATTACATTTAATACTAAAGTAATTTTAATATGTCTTTAAATTATGCAATAGGTAAAAAAGAGTTTATTTTAATACTCAGGTATTAAATTTGATGCTACAGTAAATTTAATATGTGTTACAAATAATAATTACGATTTAAAAAAAGGGGGTCATTGTTTATTTGAATACTTAGGTTTTCAATTAAATAATAAAGTATTTTTATAATAAGAATTTATTTATAAGTATACAAAAGGGAGAACGTTTAATAAATAATAAAAAATTGTACTAAATTATTGTGCAAATTATTTAAAAAAATTGGTTCATAAATACATACTATGTATTGTGATATATTAATATTATCAGAGAGAATAGATTAATCTTAAAAATTTGAGGAAAAAAAATGAGTAATTGTTTAGAAGATTGAATTTAATACTCGTAATAAAATAAGTAATCGAGTATTTTTATACTTAATAAAATAATTGATATGTATTAATATTATCGTGGGGTAGTGTATTATATTATTAAAAATACATTTGCAAATATTTTTGTGGATATTAAATACAATATATATATATGTATTAAAATTAAAACTAGTGTTTGTTTAAAAAAAACGGTTTACTATTAATTGGAGAATAAATGGAAGGATTACATTAAATTAACAATTACATTTAAGAAATATTGTTCCCGATCCGATATGGAAGGAGCAAATGCTGTTGGGTGGCCTTCCTAACTGCATCAGAATCAGGCTCTAGGTGGGAACGCTTTCCTAACTGTATTAGAATCAGGCCCTAGGTATTTGATAATTAAAGACTATTTATAAAGTTGAAAAAAGTTATAAAAAAGAGATATTATTTAGCAAATAATTTAAGAAATATTGTCTAATATTTATACTAATTTAATATAATATAACATGAAGAAAGAACTACATGTAATTAATTAATAAAAACATTGTATTAACATTTTTAATATTGTTTTATTATTCAAAGAAATTAGAAAAAAATATTCATAAAATTGTTTAAATACTTAAATAATTGACAAAAATAAATTAGTAATTTACTATGTACATTTACATGTTTAACACATTTTTTCAACATATTCCCACGCTTTTCCATTGAAGTCAGTGGGAGAAAATTTCATTTTTTCATTTTTACAGAAAGACATGGCGTTGCCGCGTAAACGTAACTTTTGTCATTACGGGGATTATCGCGCTACAGATCAGATGCGAGGGAGAGCTCCATCAAGATAAGACAAATTTAAATTATTAAAATACATAGGGGTAGATTAGGATGGTGGTCGGAAAACCATTCCGACCGCCATGGTAGCGGAAGTGAACCATCCGCAGCCACCGCGGGAAAACCGGCAGTCAGATTAGGATCAACTGCCAGAAAAATCCAACTGTGGCAGAACGATGCCACAAAAGACCGCCGGTAGCAGGCGGAGCAGGTGAAAATCCGTTCTCGGCGGTCGGATTCGTGGCGGAAAAACCCAAACCCGCCGCAAGGCCAGCGGATTGACAGCACACACAAGTAGGATACCATTGAGGTGACAGCGGGACGATCTGCTGTTTCCGGCTGCCGCGATCGCTATCAGTGATGAATGGGAGAGCAGTCGGAAGGGCTGTTGCATACCCACCGCCGCTCCGGAACTATTAAGGTGGTCGACAAAAAAACACAAAACAAGGCTACCAAGTGTACACATCAAACTAGCTCAGCACCCGAAAACACCCAACACACCAAAAGGGCTCACCGCATGGCAACTAACAAAATACAAATCCCAGGACAACCCACACAACACACCTGACAGCAATACTCCATTTTGACACACCGACATAGCTGAGTATAAAACCAGCCCCTTCCCTGAGCAGAATCCTTTGCAATACTCCAGCCCTGAAGGAACTAAACCCTACAGCACGAAGAAGAGGAAAACCACCACACATCTCACCAGCACAACAACACACACACCACTTACATCACCCTCACTACCCTCACACCTGTACCTCAAACTGTAGTGTAGTTCCTATATTCCCAATAGGCTCTGCGCATTGGAATAACATAAACGATAGTTTAGACGTAGGACTTAGGTCGACTAGGTCTCTATTGAATATGTTAGACTTAATTATGAATGCCAGCTAGCTCAGGGGTCACTAGAAACTTTCTCGAGTAAACAAGAAGGTGTTAACATTCCTGAATAGACAAGAAGAGATTAGTTTCTGACAACCGCATGAACATGACATGACAACTTTGCTCCCTCCAGAATAAGGAGTATATCTCCAGAGTCGCGGAAACAATAGATAACTATTTTACTCAGTCAATCGTGCATGCTTAGTTTCACCAGAAGCGCAGAGAAATAGAGAGACGGGAGTTTTCAATAAGAGAGGTTATTTATTGAACAGTCTTCTTTCTCATGCAAGAGAAGTGAGTTGCCACAATTGCAATACTTGTTATAAAGTAAAGTGCGTACAAAAAAAGGAGTATTATGAAATAATACTGTAAAAGCATGGTATGGTTTCTAAGCCATACGGTGTTTAAAAAAGATAAAATATATACATAGATAAAACCATGACTAAACGTACTCAACTGGTGCTTCTAAGATACGCCTACCCGGGTAAACCTAACCTAAGCTTAGTACGTGGGAAGGAGTAAGTGAGCTGCAGTTTAAGTTAAGATAGTTTTTGCCAAGAATCTGAATCAAGAATTCTCTAAGGGTCTAATCAGTTCCGTACCTTGTTTATAGAATGAAGGAGGTCTTGTATCTCTCTCTCAGGACTCGATCTCCCAGCAACCCGCAAGGGTGACCGGAAAACACTGGAGCTGGATTTCTCGGCAGGAGAAAAGACAGCGTCTCTCTCAGTGCGTCAATGGGAGGGTCGGCTTCCTTCGGCACTTGCCACAGCATGGCGTCGGGCAAGTAGATAGCTGATCTGCTCCAAACCACCGTGTCTTTTGCTAGGGCAGATGCTGGTATATTTATAACTGGAAGGTGCAGAGTTTGACGTAAGGTTGGACATAAGACGTCACTAAGACCTCGCAGTTCTTTCAGGACTCCAGGAGTTCTAGGACAAAACAATACAGAAGCAGGGGGAATTCCCGGGTTGCTGGAGGCTTGGTTTGTTTAAGAACGCGTTGTGCTTTTTAGGAGTCTATGGGAGTAGCCTTGCCATATTTGGACTGCATTGGCTATGACTTAATATGGATATGGTTCTCATGCCTTTATAAGAATATGATTTGTTATAACCACATAAGGGCATAAATCGGGAATATTTAAATAGGGTCCTAGATAGGTTTACAACAAAACAATTTGCACATCACACACCATGGCACAAAAGAAAATGCCCAAATTCACTAACAATGAGTTGTCAAGTGATGGTAGATGAGATAATCTGAGTAGAACCACAATTGTTTGGTAACCTGGTCCAACAGACACCATTAGCCACCAGAGCACAAATGTGGGGAAGGATAGTCAGCAAAGTCAATGCAGTAGGGACCACCCAACGCACCAAGGAGATCATGAACCTATGGTATGACCTCAAGCAGCAGGTGTAAGAGAAGAACAACAAGAACCATCAGCTGGCTCAGAAGACTGGCGGGGGCCCTCCCATTCCACCATTAACATTCACTGCATAGGAGGAAAAGGTGCTTACAGGAATAGCCGGGGGAGTATGGCTGGTAAGGACAAACAAACATCTACCTTCACACTGCTATGTACTGTCTTGCACAACTACAAAGCTACACCTCCTAGGCCCAATTCAATTCATGTGCACCACACACTCCCCAACACATGTCTCACAGATTCAACATTCACTTCCTCTCATTCACCCCAAAGGTATCTCGCAACATTCCCTGGGTTGCATGTCTACAGGCAGCCAGCACTACAACTCCCACCAGGCCCCCTGTCCCACAGCTGAGCAGGATGGAACGCTCCCCCCACCCAAGAGCCATGTGTAACCATTCCCTCCCTCTGCTCCACAGCGAGCCAGCAATCTTAACAAGGAGGGGTGTCTGTGGATAGGCAGCCAGAATCACAATTCCCACCAGGCACCCCTGTCCCATAGCTGAGCAGGATGGAACACTTCCACTCCACCCAGAGGCATGTGGCAGCTATTGTATTTCAACAACCAAACTCACAGGTAGGTAGCCATCTCCATCTTAACAGGGAGGGGTGTTGGTGGGTGGGAAGACTGCACTACAGCTCCCACCAGGCTCCTTTGCCCCACAGCTCAGCAGGATGGAGCACACCCCACACCCCCAACTATTTGGCAGCTATTGCAGTGCTCCCTACAAACTCACAGGTAGGTAGCCATCTTAACAGGGAGGGGTATCTGTGGATAGGCAGCCAGCACTATAACTCCCACCAGGCACCCCTGTCCCACAGCTGAGCAGGATGGAGCACTTCCACCCCACCCAGAAGCATGTGGCAGCCATAGTATTTTAACAACCAAACTTACAGGTAGGTAGCCCTCTCAACAGGGAGGGGTGTTTGCTCACATCAAACTTACAGGTAGGTAGCCATGTTAACAGGGAGGGTGTATATGGGTGGCAAGCCAGCACTACAACTCCCAGCAGGCCCCCATGTCCCACAGCTCAGCAAGATGGAGCACTCCCCCCCATCCAAGAGCCATGTGTAACCATTCCCTTCCTCAGCTCCACAGGGAGCCAGACATCTCAACAGGGAGGGGTGTTTGTGCATAGGCAGCCTGCACTACAACTCCCACCAGGCCCCCTTGTCCCACCCCTGAGCAGGATGGAGCACTCCCCCCATCCAGAAGCATGTGGCAGACATTGTAAGTCACCAACCAAACTTACCAGTAGGTAGCCATCTTAACAGGAAGGGGGTTGTGGTTAGGAAGCGTGCACCACTACTCCCACCAAGCAGCCTTGTCACAAAACACACCAGGATGGAACACCCACCCCACCCTACCCAGAAGCATGTGGCAGCCCTTACATTACCCTCATCAAACTAACAGGTAGGTAGTCATGTTCACGGGGAAGGGGGTTTGTGGGTGGGAGGCCAGCACTCCAACTCCCAACAGCCCCCCTTGTCCCACAGCTCAGCAGGATGGAACACTCCCCACACACACAACCATGTGGCATCCATTGCATTGGTCACCTTCACCTAACATGTAGGTAGCCATCTTAATAGGGAGGGGTGTTAGTGGGTGGAAGGCCAACACTTCAAGTCCCACCAGGCCCCCTTGTCCCACCCCTGAGCAGGATGGAGCACTTCTTCCCAGCCAGAATCATGTGGCAGCCATTGTACCTCACTAACCAAAGTTACAGGTAGGTAGTCATCTTAACAGGGGAGGGGCTTTGTGGGTGGGAGGCCAGCACTACAACTCCCAACAGGCCCCCATGTCCCACAGCTCAGCAAGATGGAACACTCCCCTCCAGCCAGAAGCATGTGGCAGCCATTGTATTTCAACAACCAAACTTACAGGTAGGTAGCCATCTTCCCAGGGAGGGGGGTTTGTGGTTAGGAAGCTGGCACCACAACTCCCATCAGGCACCATTGTCACAAAGCACACCAGGATGGAGCACCCACCCCACCCAGAAGCATGTGGCAGCCATTACATTGCCCTCATCAAACTAACAGGTAGGTATCCATCTTCACAGGGAGGGGGGTTTGTGGGTGGGAGGCCAGCACTTCAATTCCCAACAGGCCCCCTTGTCCCACAGCTCAGCAGGATGGAGCACTCAACCACACACCCATAAAGATGTGTCAGAAATGCCCCCAAGTGTGTCATAGAACAGGTAAGTAGACAGTGCATGCACCCCGCCATTTCTCTCGAAAAGCATGGAGCCATACGACCAGACAAGCCCTCACATCCCACCAAACTTGGCATAGATCCATTTCCACTTACAGTGTGCAGACAGCTAAGCGAATGTAACTGTCATAGAAAGCAAAGTGTGACTCACCAAATAACATGTTGAAGAAAATCAGGGCTCAATCATGCATAACACTGAAAGCTATCTGTAAGTGCCATGGGGGCAGAGCATCAAGGCGCATATGAAAACAAAACAAGCATGGTCAGTAGTAAAAAGAAAGCAAAGCACATGACATGACAAAGGTATGCATGAGATTACAATTTCTAGTTCATGCTCAGATGTAACGTCTTCCATGCAGAGTAATCAACAAAGATACATCACATAAAGTTGTTGTGCTGATAGTCGTTAGATGACAACATGTCCTTGCAATCACAAAATCTGCACGTGGCGCATGGTATCTATTGACATGCTGCACCACGGACAAGTAATATATGTACCTCCATATCATTTCATGATGCACAGTACTGTGCAGACATACAATGTGATATCAATGTAAACTGTGTGTTGTATAACATGTAACAACAAAACATCTAACACCAAGCTTGAGGGGTGCACTTCAATGAACATTTCCCCTCTGTTCCACAGGTGACCAAGAACTGACAGCTGCAGATGACCACACCAACCTGCAGAGCCAGTCTCTCCCCTCCCCTGGAACATGGACTCTCTGATGCAGACTTCCTAGATTTCTTGGATAGGGAGAGCCAGAAGCAGGCATGCCAGGGCGCAGCAGGTCCCGGCAGCCCACTGTCCCCACCACAGCAACAGCTCTCGGCTGAACCCTGCTGTAATGACCTGTACGGCCTCCTACACCACCACCACCACCAGTGCTGCCTGCAACACTGTTCCAGCCTTAGAGGATGACCATACCGCCCCCCATACTGAGGAGGGCAGGGAGAGTACGTGGGTGCGTAGAGTGGTGATGCCACAGGTCCGGGATAGCAGAGCAGGTGGTAGGGCAACTGGGAGTCAAAACCAACCGAACACTGGGATGGAAGCCCTGGCCAACATCGCCAGAGTCCTTGGGGCCTATAAACGAGCCCAGGGACACACAGGCCAGGCTCTTTAAGATTCATGTGAGGTCCATCTGCTGCTGAGGTCCATAGACACACGCATGGGCCAAATCGTGGACCTCTTGAGTCAGCTGGTGGGTGTCCTGAGAGACAGGCCTGCAGACCAAACAACAGCTCAACCTACCTCCAGTGGCCCGCAGGATGAAAGTTCCCTCACCTCCCCTGCAGCCACAGAGAGGGGTGAGTCCTCAGACCCCTCTGAGCTCGCTGCAGAGGCCGCCCCTGCCAAACACTCAAGGGGCCATCCAAAGAAATCCCAGGGAGGATCACGTCGCAAAGCACCTGCCAAACGCCAGCCATGAGGCACCCCTCTTCACCTTGCCATTGACTTTGTTGACTGTCCTTACCCACACTGCCAGGTTAATGGCATGCGTCTGTTGGACTGGTTCACCACATCAATGTGGTGACTACTCTATTGTCTCATCTACCATCACTGACAACTCATTGATTCCCTTTTCATCTTTTTGTAAATATTCACTTCCCGGTCACATATACCCATTGTAAATAAACACTCCTTACTCACCTATGTTTTTGTGTCAGCTCCATGTTTATCACAGGATGTACAATGTTGACTCTGATTACAATGTACCAGGAGCACTGATTGTTTGGAGTCATTGAGAGGCTGAAGGTACCTAGGAAAACACAAGAGAATACTATTAACTTGTCAGGTGATGGCATCACAGCATTACACAACACTTGTCACCAAGGTTCTCAAATCTGCACACATTACAATAAGCAACAGTATCAACATAGACATCCTGTAGCTGTGCAAAGACTCACCTAGGCCTTTTCACCAACAACAAAATCAGCAGACAATAGCACCGTTGTACGTTTTCACTCACCTTCAAGGAAAGTAGCAGTTGATGAGCTGTTGACTCAGGTCGACATCTTTCTCCTCTCCACTATCCTCGTCACTGGACATGTGTGGGTTTGCACGCGGGAGCCTTGGCTACTCATCATCGTCCAGGATCAGGGGATCTCCTTGAACAAGGCCAGGTTGTGGAGCATGCAGCATGCAACTACGATCTGACACAACTTTTGGGGAGAGTACATCAGTGCACCTCCGGTCTTGTCCAGGCACTAAAATCGTGACTTAAGTAGACCAAAAGTACGCTCCGCCACATGATGTTTCCTGCCATGGGCATCATTGTACCCGGGGTCCTGGGATTCCTCAGTGGGCTTAACAACCAAGGACGGTTGGGATATGCAGAGTCACCTAGGTGTGAGATACACAGACCAATTTTGTAAGATAAACAGTAGCTGAGAACAGCATGTCACACATACAGCACACTACTTGACTCTGCGTACTCACCCACAATCCACGCAGGCTCTGGATGCAGATTTGCCATCAGTTGTGGTACGATGCTGTTACGCAGGATGTAGGAGTCATGAGCTGAGCCCCGGAAATGTGGCACAGACATGTGAGATTATCATATCCGCCTTGCATACCACTTGCACATTAATGGAATGGAAATGCTTCCTGTTCCTGTAGATGCACTCACATGCCTGTGGTGGAACCAGGCCAACATGTGTGCAGTCAATGGCACCAACAACATTAGGGATGTGGCCAATGACATTAAAATCCCCCTTCACAACCGCCAATTCATGCCTCCTGGGGAAATGGATGTCTCTGTCCTTGTAGGTCATCATAGCGGACAGGACATCACGTAGCACCATGCTGAACATAGGTTGCGACATCCCACCAGTGGTGGACACCGTGTACTGGAATGAACTAGTAGCAAAAGAATTGCAGGCCCGCCATCACTGTACACGTTGGTGTCAAAGCGGTCGGATAGGTTCTGCAAGGCCTCAAATGAGGCACCAACAGAGCACATAGGTCTTGAAGGGTAGGTCGATCCAGATGGAATTTCCATATGATGTCCTCATCCTCCATGTCCGCCAGCATTGTGAATGTACGATGCACATTTGGTCGCCTTCTAGGTGAGATGAAAGGAGACACATGTCAATTCAATCCCCCTATGTGATGTGTCCAACATCTTATGTGTTGACTGAGACAGCGCCAACAATGCATGGCAAAAACACTACAGCTTACAACACAACTCACATGTAGGGACACCTTGATCTAAACTAGTAGCACACTTGTCCAGTATTCGCACAGTAAGTACCCCCAAAACAGATTCAGACTATGTGAATTCCAAAAGGTACATCTTTTGTCACCAGCCCTGAGAGTAGTTGACACAACACATGTTTGAGACAGCAACAGTGCTAGCTTCTACGTAGCTGCTGAACCTGCCACATCTTCTTGCGTAAATCGGACAGGGCACAAATTAACAACACAATGTGCACAGTGTGTGCACAAAGTGCAAGTATTAACATGAGTTCAGCAATCTACACAGTGAAATAGGCACATTACGTGGTCAGACCTTCATTAATGTGTGTCGCTTAGCCTTCTCACACATTGAAATGTCCATAACACCACAGATCTGTGTACGTGCACAACAATGTCCTAAGTGACATGTGAGTGAGTACATGCCCGTGCATGTAATCCTGTGCACTGACATAGTCATCAGTGGGCTAAATGTCACACTAGCATTGGTTAGCACTATCTGGTGGCCAAATCACTGGTGATCAAGTGACCAAATCACTGTAGCGACCGCCTGGCCCCTGCGGTGTGTCACCGCCAATGCCCATGCCCATACAGGCAATGTAAACTGCAATCGCGGTAGCCAAAAGCAATTATGAAAATCACGGTAGGTGTGCCCCGCTACCGCAGGCCTGTCATTCGATGCAATTGTAAGATGCACGATCACGGTAGCAACTGCCTGGCCCCTGCGGTGTGTCACCGCCAACGGCCATGCCCATACAGCCAATGGGAACCTCAATCGCGGTAGCCAAATGCAATTCGCGGTAGGGGTGCTCCGCTACAGCGGGCCGGTCATTGGATGCATTTGAAAAAAGATGACCTGGAACACCTATTGCAGCAGCTTAGTACCACTGAAACAACCCCAGGGGGCTATATGTGTGGGAGAGAGCCACACATTTCCACTGCTTTCAGACACTGCTGACTGACACACTTCATCACCAACTGCTGCTGTTCCTGGCTCATGGACCCAGTGATGGCGAGGACTGAG
Organism: Lissotriton helveticus; assembly: GCF_964261635.1. Lineage (NCBI taxonomy): Eukaryota > Metazoa > Chordata > Amphibia > Caudata > Salamandridae > Lissotriton > Lissotriton helveticus. Next base: position 1,305,758,701 of record NC_136065.1, on the reverse strand, counting down.
AACATCAGGGCCCGTCCCTTCACCACAGAGGAGCTGGATGTCCTGGTGGACGAGGTGCTCACACAGTATGGGAAGCTATATGGTGCTCCTGATGTCATGGCAAGTGTTTCTGAGTGAAAGTAGGGGAGTGCAGGAAGTGCACTACTGACGTTGATCTGCTGCAGTATGTGCCTGAGAGTGAGGGTTTGTGTGATACACTGCCTAGCATGCTGACTTCAGGAGAAAGGGGTTTGTAGCCTATTTTACGCATTTCCCTGGCTGCATATCAGGATGGGAGGGACATGCAGCGTTCTTGCAGCCATACAGTGACGTGGACACGTTTGGTAAGTGGGAGTCAGGACAGAAATTGCATGTGCTAATGGATGTTTGGGTCCATGAGGTTCTTCACACGTTCATCTGTGATATTACAAATAGTTTCCTTCCAGAGGGTAGTGATGGAAGTGTGTTTGACTTTATATTGCCACCATGAATATGTCAGCATTATGCACAAGTGTGAAATGCCTGAGGGTGACACTCTTGGTGGAAATTCACCTATGACTCTGCAGATTGTTGTACTTTTGAAACATCCCCCTTCCATGTTCTACATAATGTGTACTGACTTGCATGTGTAAGAACTGTTTTCCCTCTCATATTGTATATGCATGTGATAGTTCTGCAGTGACTGCAGTGTGAGCCCCCCTGGCCTGCACAGTGTCTGCCCAATTTGTCAAGGACCTATCACTGAATGGACAGAGTGAGACATATGGGTTTTCTGCTACCCTATTCCTCAATGAGCCATCGTAGGCCTGTGGATTGCACAAGACAGACCTTGTGATAAGCGACTGAGATTGTACGATCATGTCCTTATATGTGACCTCCTTAACACAGGTAGCCATACACGGGCCAAGGACATTGAGGGGTGTGCAGTGTTGGACACAGTGAGTCTGCCCCAAAACATAATTTGAAAAGTAATGTATGTCTTGCTCCCTCACATACTGCATTGCAGATGTGGGCCATCTTCTCCTTTCTTTCTGTGCTGGCATTCTGCATGTGTATGAGATGGCCAGTTACTGTGTCCATACTCATACATGCATGCATCTAAGTATGGTTATCTCATGCTAATGTACTACGTGTCATGCTGTATTGTCTCTGCTAAACATATCTGAATGGCTGTGCAGTGTGTGCATGCTCTTATACTGAGACACAGTGGTACATAACCCAGTGTCACTGAACTTTCCTCTCCTTGTCTCCCATTCCTGCAGCTCACACTAAAGTCACAAAGGAGCACAAAGGCAAAAGCCCTTCAGGTGACACTCAGGGGCATCAAGCAAAGAAGCAGGCCTCAGGCTCACATGCCTCAAAATCTGCCATATCCAAGGACACTCCCGTCCCAAAGAACAAGTTACTTACCTTCGGTAACGATATATCTGTAAGAAACAGTAGTTAGTATTAGATTCCTTACCTTAGAATATCCCCAGGCGTCAGTCTGGATCCGGAAACTTTTGCGTAGCAGTACCCCTGCGCGTCGGTAGGCGTCGTCTGCAGGCGTCCCCTGCGGCTCCGCGTCGTCGGCGTCGTGCGCCGTGATGACGTCGCTGGAGTATATAGACGCCGCCTCCGCGCGCTGACGTCAGTTCTTTGCACACAGCTTTTCCGCGCCAGAACACGCAGAGCCATGGGAGAACCAACACTGGTGCCATTTGAAACTAGGGCCCTGAAAGGGATGTCCTTAACCCTAGGTATCAGTTCGCAGAACGGGGAGGATGGGCGGGGCGGTAAGGAATCTAATACTAACTACTGTTTCTTACAGATATATCGTTACCGAAGGTAAGTAACTTGTTCATCTGAAAGAAACAGGTTAGTATTAGATTCCTTACCTTAGAATAGATACCCCAGCAATACCAACCCCGGAGGTGGGTCTGCGAACCAATACAACCTACACCAGAAAGTCCTGGAGGACCGAACGGCCAAGGAAGCCGTCCCTCCGGACTTGACTGTTCAGGCAGTAGTGCCTCGCAAAGGTGTGCAGCGAGGCCCACGTAGCCGCCTGGCAAATGTCCTGCAAAGGGACTCCCCGGCCCAGGGCAGTAGTAGCCGCCGTGGCCCGAGTGGAATGGGCCCTCAGCCCAACAGGAGGCTCCTTCCGAGCCAAAGAGTAGCATGCTTTGATGCACAGGACGACCCACCGAGAGATGGTGCGTTTCTGTACCGCCCTTCCCTTCTTCTCACCCACGTAGCCAACAAACAGTTGGTCATCCACCCGGAACTGGCGTGTGCGATCCAGGTAAAATGAAAGCGCACGTTTTGGGTCCAGACGATGGAGCCGCTCTTCATCCTTTGAAGGATGCGGAGGCGGGAAGAAGGAGGGCAAGGTGATGGACTGCCCAATGTGAAAAGCAGAGACTACCTTGGGCAGGAAAGAAGGTCTAGTCCGAAGAACCACCTTATAAGGATGAACAGACAAGAAAGGAGGTTGAATAGAAAGAGCCTGGAGCTCACTCACTCTCCTGGCAGAGGTGATGGCTACCAGGAAGGCCGTCTTTAAAGTGAGAAGACGGAGAGGACAGGAATGAAGGGGCTCAAAAGGAGCGCACATCAGGAAAGTCAGAACCAGGTTCAAGTCCCACTGAGGCATCACGAACGGAGTTGGAGGATACATGTGCGTGATGCCCTTCAAGAATCTTAACACAATAGGGGACTTGAATAAAGATGGCTGATCAGGGAGCCTCAAGAAGGCGGAAAGGGCAGAAAGATAGCCCTTGATAGTGCCCAGAGCAGAGCCCTGCTGGGCAAGGGAAAGGAGGAAGAGGAGAACCTCAGACAGAGGGGCAGAAAGGGGATCCACAGCCTTTGCTGTGCACCATGCCACAAATCTGTTCCACCGGCAGGCGTATACCGACTTTGTGGAGGGACGCCTGGCTGCCAGAATGACATCACAGACTTCAGGAGGCAAGTCAAATGGCCTCAACTGTCGCCGCTCAATCTCCACGCATGGAGGTGGAGACTGGACAGGTTCGGGTGGAGGACCGTCCCCTGCTGCTGCGACAGAAGGTCCTCCTGAAGGGGCAGGCGGATCGAGGGACCGACTGTCATGCTGAGTAGCTCGGGATACCAGTATCTTCGAGCCCAGTCCGGAGCCACAAGGATAACTTGGGCCCGGTCGCGCCTGATCTTCTTCAGCACTCTGGGCAGAAGTGGTATAGGCGGAAAGGCGTACAACAGACCGCAACTCCACTCGCGCCGAAAGGCGTCGCCGAGCGAGTGCCGTCTTGGAAACTCCAACGCGCAGAACTGATGACATTGCGCGTTCTCTTCTGTGGCGAATAGATCTAACCAAGGCTCTCCCCATTGCTGAAAGAGGCCTCTCGCCACGTCCGAGTTCAGACGCCATTCGTGATCCACCGAGCACCGACGGCTGAGTTCGTCCGCCCTGGCGTTCAGAGAACCTGCCAGGTGTTGAACCGTCAGAGTCACGCCCTGACGTTCCAGCCATTGCCAGAGACGCAGAGCCTCCTGGCAAAGGGTCCACGACCCCACACCGCCCTGTTTGTTGCAGTACCACATGGCGGTGGTGTTGTCCGTGAACACCTGCACTACACTCCCGTTGACAAAGGGGAGGAATGCCTTCAGTGCTAGGCGAATCGCCCGTAGCTCCAACAGGTTGATATGGAGCCGGGACTCCGCCGGAGACCAGATGCCTCTGATCTCCGCCTCTCCCAAGTGGCCACCCCAGCCCTGGAGGGACGCGTCCGTCACAACCACGTGCTCCGGTTGGGGAAGGGAGAGGGATCTGCCTCTGACCCAATCGCGGTCCGTAAGCCACCACTGCAACTGTCTCGCAGTGCCCTCCGAGATCAGGACATGGTCGGATAGGTTGCCCTGATGCTGGGCCCACTGAAACTTCAGGTCCCACTGCAGAGCCCGCATCCGCCACCTGGCGTGATGCACCAGTAGGATGCAGGAGGCCATCAGCCCCAGAAGCCGCAGCGTCAACCTGACCGAAACCCGGGATAACGGCTGAAAGATGGGAATCAGAGCCTGAATATCCCGGACCCGCCGTTCCGGGGGATAAACCCGAAACTGCGCAGAGTCGAGAACCGCTCCGATGAAAAGGAGCTTTTGAGAGGGACACAGGTGTGATTTCGGCACATTGATGGAAAACCCCAGCTCGTGCAGGAGGTCTGCCGTCATCTGAAGGTGGTGGACGACTGTCTGGGGCGAGCCCGCCTTCAACAACCAGTCGTCGAGGTAGGGGAAGACTGAAACCCCTAACCGGCGCAGATGAGCTGCGACCACCGCCATCACTTTCGTGAACACCCGTGGGGCGCTGGTAAGGCCGAATGGGAGCACGATAAACTGAAAGTGCTCGTGGCCTACCGTGAACCGCAGGTAACGCCGGTGGGCCGGCAGGACGGGGATGTGAAAATACGCATCCTGCAAGTCCAACGCTACCATCCAGTCTTGTGGGTCTAGAGCAGCCAAGACCTGAGCCAAAGTCAACATCTTGAACTTCTCCTTCCGGAGGAAGCCGTTGACGTTCCGCAGGTCCAAGATAGGACGCAGGCCTCCCTTGTCCTTCTTGGGTACCAGAAAGTAGTGGGAGTAGCAACCACACCCTACTTCTGGCCCAGGAACGCGCTCGATGGCCCCCTTGGCCAAGAGGGCCGTAACTTCCTCCTGCAGAAGTGTCAAGTGGTCCCCCGACACACGGTGGTTCTGCGGTGGCATGGCTGGAGGAGTGGACTCGAAGGGGAGGGCATAGCCCCTTCGAACGAGCTGCAGCACCCACCTGTCCGATGTTATCGCGCGCCAGCGGGAGTGGTGATGGCGAACCCTGCCACCCACTGGCGTCACGTGAGCCCGAAAGCTCGGACTAGGAAGGCTTGGATGCAGCAGCGGAGGGAGGCGTGGACTGACCACGCCGCTGGCCTCTACCGCCACCACGGCGGAAACCACGGCCGCCACCGCGCTGGGGAGCGTTCTGCGGCGCGTGGCTGGCAGCACGTGTGGGACCGCCCCTCCCTTGGCCACGAAAGGGGCGAAACGAACCCGTCTGCTGGCGCTGGGTCGAAAGACCCAAGGACTTGGCCGTGACCCTGGAGTCCTTGAAGCGCTCCAGCGCGTGGTCCGCTTTGTCACCAAACAGGCGACTGCCATCAAATGGCATGTCCATGAGTGTATTTTGGACGTCTGGCGAAAAGCTGGCAGATCTCAGCCAAGCATGGCGACGAATCGCCACCGTCGTGGACATGGCCCGTCCCAGTGAGTCGGTCGTGTCCAGACCACAACGGATCGAGTACCGCGCCGCATCCCGGCCTTCAACCAAGGCCCGGGTGAGCTTGTCCCGCACTTCCTGGGGGCATTGCGGCAAACACTCTTCGACCGTATCCCACAGGGAGTGGGTGTAGCGGCCCAAGAGGTACGCGGTATTACAAGACCGCAGTCCAGCGCTCAAAGAGGAAAAGACCTTTTTACCAAACTGGTCATACCGCTTCGATTCCCGATCGGGCGGAGCCGACGGAAATGCGGACTGCGAAGTGGAGGCCTGGATCACCAGACTCTCCGGGGAGGGATGGGTGGATAAAAAGGCAGGGTCGTCCGAGCATGGACGGTGACGCCTTGCAACATTCCGGTCAACCGGTGCACCGGAAGCGGGCCTGGACCAGGTGCCCAAAAGGACATCCGTCAGAGCCTCATTAAACGGCAGCAGAGGCTCCTGGGGGCATGACTGCGGTTTAAACACTTCGGTCAGAATGTTCGGTTTGACCTTCGCGACGGGGAGCTCAAGGTGCAAGGCCTTGGCAGCCCTCATCAGGACCACCGAATAGGCAGCACCTGCCTCAGACGCCACAGGGGACGGGGAGACAAACCCAGGGTTGGGCGACTCGTCCAGGCCACTGGCATCACCCAGATCACCTACCCAGTCCACATCATACTGGCAGGCACGGGATAAAGGGTCCTCAGACCCCTCCCAACCCTCTCCATACTCATCCTCATCATACCCATATTCTGGGTCGACGATATAGACATCGGGGTCAACGGGCCCCATCGGCGTCGGATCCGGCGTCGGCCGACTCCGTGTCCGGAGTCGGGGAGGGAATGGGGGTGGCGCCGCGCGGCGTCGGTGCCGGGGACCCGACGCCGGCCGGAGCCGACGGCGGAGTCGCTGCACCACGCGGAGGCGGTACCACGGGTTGGCCCAAAGGAACCGACGCCGGAGAGGCCGGGAGACCAGCCGGCGACGAACCTGAGGGACCCAGCGGCGCCGGGGCCGGAGCCACCGGCGGCGTCGGGGCAGAAGCCCCCGAACCGCTCGGGCCCCCAGACGGGACCGACGGCCCCGCAGGCGCCGTAGGCCCCGCCGGAGGAGACCTCGCCCTCATAGCAATGAGAAAGGCCTCGATCTCCTCACGCGACGCGCCTTCCCCAGGGACCGACAGGTATGGGGTAGACGGCGTCGGTGACCCACGCGGGCCCGCGGGGGTGGGGCCACCCGAGCCCCCGGCCGCATCACGCGGGCTTCGGGGAGAGTCGGGGGTGCGATGGCGACGCCCCGACTTCTTGTGCTTACCTGACGAACCGGAGGAATGGTGGCGACTCCCGGAGCGCCCATGGCGGCTCCGCGATCGTTCCCTCGACCGCTCCCTCGACCTCCGACCGGACCGGGACCGCTCTCGACGCGGGGCCGACACTCGGAGCTCGAGAAGCTTGCGGGACTGCTCCCGCCTAGCTTTTCCAGTCAAGGCCCGACAGTCGACGCAGGACTCCACGTCGTGGTCCGCGCCCAGACACCGGAGGCAGAGTCGATGGTGGTCGGTGACCGACATCATGCGGTCGCACTCGTCGCAACTCTTAAACCCAGGCATCCTACCGGCACCGTAGAAAGATTAAGATTTACAAATACTTGGTCAAAAGACCGGAGTACTGCTCTTCGGATCTGCGCTAGCTGGCGCGGAAAAAAGAAGAACTGACGTCAGCGCGCGGAGGCGGCGTCTATATACTCCAGCGACGTCATCACGGCGCAGGTCGCCGACGACGCGGAGCCGCAGGGGACGCCTGCAGACGACGCCTACCGACGCGCAGGGGTACTGCTACGCAAAAGTTTCCGGATCCAGACTGACGCCTGGGGATATTCTAAGGTAAGGAATCTAATACTAACCTGTTTCTTTCAGATAGTGTCTCCCAAAGACAGGCAAACAGTTGCTGTGCCTGCTGTGAAGGTGGTGCCCGCTGAGAGTCCAGAGAAAATGCCCTCTAAGGCAGATTCACCCACAACATCAACTCCCACCCACACCCCTGTGAAACTGGGACAGGAGGGCACTGTGGGGGGTTCACCTGGTCAACAGGGGATGGAGGGCAAAAGGCAAGGCCAGGCCAAGCATACCGCCAGATCCAGCAGATCCTCAGTGGGAGGGCCACCACCTGCATCTGATGCACCTGTGGTGGAGAATGAGGCTGTTGTATCCGCCCCACTTCCCACTCCTACCAAGACAATCATTCCTTATCGAATCCCCAAGAAGTGGAAAGACAGCCCTCCACATTCTCCCTGCCACACTGTCTCACGGCAGAATGTCTCCGCATTCATGTGCCACCACACCACCAGGTCCAAGCAGCCCTCCATCTCCCAAAGCTACTGATGCCTCTACCTCAGCTGGTCTTCTCTCTCCCAGGTCCAGTCCTCCAACTGGCACAGACAATCAGCCACCTCCCAGTTCAACTGACAGCCATGTCTGAGGAATAGTCCCCCTCCCAAACCTCTCCCTGCCAGCGGTGCCTGGACTGCACATTGTTATCCTCCTAGCTGTGTTGCCGACCATGGCAGTGTATGGTGTCACCCATTCGCTGTGCAGGTTCTAATGCACACATGTCCCTCCTTTGCACTATGGACTGGCCACTGGCCTTGCTGTTTGTAATTTGGATGCCCATTCCCTGTGCAGGTTCTCATGCACACATGTACCTCCTTTGCGCTATGGACTGACCAATGGCCTTGCTGTTTGTAATTTGGATGCCCGTTCCCTGTGCAGGTTCTCATGCACACATGTCCCTCCTTTGTGACGTGGACTGGCCACTGGCCTTGCTGTTTGTAATTTGGATGCCCATTCCCTGTGCAGGTTCTCCTGCACACATGTACCTCCTTTGCGCTATGGACTGGCCAATGGCCTTGCTGTTTGTAATTTGGATGCCCATTCCCTGTGCAGGTTCTCATGCACACAGGTCCCTCCTTTGCACTGTAGATTGGCCACTGGCCTTGCTGTTTGCAATTTGAAAGCCCCTTCCCTGCGCAGGTTCTCATGCACACATGTCCCTCCATTGCACTATGGACTGGCCACTGGCCTTGCTGTTTGCAATTTGGATGCCCATTCCCTGTGCTGGTTCTCATGGCCACATGTGCCTCCTTTGATCTATGGACTGGCCACTGGCCTTGCTGTTGTCTACGTTTGATGCCTATCTGGGTAATATGTAATAAAGACAGTTACCCTTGTTGTCTGCTTTGTCAGTGTCCTTGCTAAATAAAAACTTTTCTGTATGGGTATGGTTTCCTGTGACACATGCTCTGTATGCCACCTGTATGGTGTCATGTGACATATGCTCTGTATGCCACCGGAACATCACCAATTGCTTGTTTCACTTTTTCAGAGTATGCCAGAGGTGACAGGCACTTTAGTTCTTCTTGACTCTGAGGCTTGAGAGTGCAATGATTGTTGTTTGTGATGAACTACTGTTATCCTTATCATTCTATGGCCAGGTTTGCTAAATTGTACACATGTCATGTTAGGATGCACTACCAGCACAGAGGGGAATTCTAGCCACAGGATTACATGCGGGCTGGCCAGGGTCCACTATGTCTGTGTGATCTTTCTTGATGTGTGAACAGCAGTGTTGATGTATGGTCATCTTGTGATTGCCTGTCTTCCTAGTTACATGGGCACATTTGAATGTGTGCACTGAGCGGTCATGAAGTGTGAAGGTGGTGACTTGGTCAGTAGTGTTGATGTGTGTGTGCCCCTGCAATGCCAACGGCACACATATATGACCCAGGAGCTGAGTGCCTGTTTGTTTGAATTGTCGGCCCTGTGTTTTGTGACTGTTAGCACATGTAGGAGTTGTAGGTCGTTCACTGTGCAGTGGGTTGGTGTGTCCTTGCACTACTGGGGGACACCTACTTGTTGTTGCTGCTAGTTGTGAGTATGCAGAGTGTGTGACTGCCAAGTCTGTGTTGTGTTTATCAGCCATGTGTCTTGCTACAGTTGAGCTCACTGTGCGGACCTGCTCAGCCACACAGACATTGTTGGTGAGTTTTCTCATGCATTGCTGCCACTTGAGCCATTTTTAGCTCCAGTATGGTATGTGGAATGTGGAGTCATACCATCCCCTATCCGTGCTTCTGATTCCTACCCATTGTGAGTGACTCCTCTATGTGTTTGTGTACAGTGCACTACTGACCTTTCCACTACTGACGTACACACCACTTCAATCTCATGTCACCTACCCCTTGGGTTGCCAGTGTGTGAGCCTCTCCACTACTTCATTTGTTGCACTATGCTTTGATGGAGGTGGGGCACTGTAAATCTTTGTGGACTGCCCATGCCTGGCCCTGCCTACTACATTCTACTCAGGTTTTCCCACGTCTGCACCACTGCAGTGACGTGACTGGGACATTGCAGTGATTTTGTGGTTGATGGGTGACCCGGATGCGGAGGGGTGATTTTCTTAAAAGTAGGACATGTATGGGTACACTTGGGGACGTGTTCCAGTCCCCACCAAAGTGCCTGATGTGGACAGGAACCGTATATCAGCCCAGGAGTTGTGTGCGGAGTTGTATGATTGCATACCTGCCGCGTTGTCCTCAACGGTCCATTATTTGCTGGTAGTGGATCAGGTACAGCACCGGAAAGGCTTGTAGAGCTGGATCCATTGCGGTCCGGATCGGGTGGAGGGGACCGGGAGTCTGGTTTTGAACTCCGCTGTCATGCTTCTGCCATCTCTGGTTGGGTGGTTTCTCCGCTGAGGTTACAAAGTTGTTTGGGGCATCCTGATTTGTATGGCGGACGGGACATCATTCCGCACAGCAATGGGTCTCTATTGGTTCCCACCGCCGCAGTGGCGGGCGCATATTTGTGGCGGTTCACGTCGCATCGCGGAAATGGGCTATGTTTGCCCATTGCAATATGGCGGGAGCGAGGACCGCTGCTGGAGTGCGGAAAATTAAATCCTAATGAGCCCCATAGCGTAGTTTATTGTAAGGAGAGAGGAGGGAGGTAGATAGATGTAGTAAATTTGTTTTAGGTACTTTTGTGGTTTGTTAAACTATTTCACTCCATTACAGGTTGCAGTAGTAGGCCCACATCGGGACTCTTTTTTTAGAAACAATTTTTGTTTAATAAAGTTATTAAAAATAGATACATTAATAACTTTAATAAACACAAGTTTTTCGAAAGGTATATGTTTTTGTGACTTTTTTTTTAAAAGGAAGGATTTATTGTCGTTGAGGTTAGATGTATTTTTAATATGATTTTAAAAAAAAGATTTCCATTTAGGAGAATAGAAGATTGGATATTTTTACATATCCACTTCTTTTTGGTTTTTGGATTTTGATGTGCGAATTACTTTTTCTCAAGATGGATTTTTGGCGATGGATTATGAAACTTGGAATCAAAATGGATTTGTTTTAGAAATAGATTGGATTGCATTGTAGGATTTTGTTGCGTTTTTTGCAGAAAAACTTTTTTGGGGGTGCCTTTTTTATTTAGGTATGCACAGATTATACTTTTTTTTTAAATGTGCATATTAAAAAAGTAAAAAGTAAAAATCGGGTTATGGATTTACCAAAAGGAATGTGGAATATTGGTAATAGATTTCAAAAAGACAAAGGAATCTTGGTGAAAAAATGGATGGAACGTAAGTCCAAGAGTTGAAAACAGAAAACATCTGAAGGTAGGAGACCCGACTTTTATTATTAATTTGATTTTTATTTTAATGCCAAATGTATTAGTGTTCTTTTTTAGGGCAAACAGTCAAGTAAGAAGACAGTGTAGGTTAGAAATGGAGGATGTGTGCAAGATTAATAAGGTAATCTGAAGCCACCATCAACGTAAACTGTTGAATTACACCCAATAGTCTTTCAGACATTTCCTTTGTTCTTTTAGAAATACATGGGTTCAGACTGCCTGTTAATGATTGCGACATTTCTTATTTCTTGGAAACTTTGCTCCGTCCTAAAAATTTCCAAGAAATAATAGAAATTAGGATGAGCTTTGCCAATTGATTTATTGAAGGAGTTGTGCCACCCCTCTATGGCATTGTTTGTTTTGCTCCTCCCTCTAAGCAGGTCGTGTAGCAGTTCCACCACTCCACATGGAAACGTGGCTTCCTACTGCGAGAGTAACAGCTCTGCCTGTGCAATGGGTTGAGTAGTATTGCAAACACCTCCATTAACACCTGGGCTCAGTTAGGGGCCGATTGGGATGGCGGCAGACTTCAGTCTGCCCGCCATCCTTGCAGTGCTGAGACCGGCCACCATACGTGCGGGGTCCCGCACCGCTGATTAGGATGCGACCTCCACCCTGGCAGACGCAGACCACATATTTGACATTGTGGCGGGTGCTGCTTACAGCAGCACCCGCCGCAATGCCAAATTGACATGTTGTGCAATACCATGCACAACGTTGCAGGCGCTGCGCGGTGCCTGCCACCCTGTGCATGGGAATGCAGGGGGGTACCATGGGTACCCCCCAAGTGCACCCCCCTAGACGGTCCCACAAAGAACATCCCCACCAGCCTTTCCATGGCGGCATTGCCTCCATGGAAAGGCCTTTTCAACCATAATATGGTGGCGGTGCCCATATTATGCCCCTGCTCCGCCCAGCTGGCAATCGTAACGATTGCCGACCGGCGGCAAAGCGGCGGACAGACTTTCCCTCCGCCGCTGTACACCCCGGTATGATTATATGGAGGGGGTAAATCAAATTAGGATGGCGGGCGGATCGCCACCTCCAGCCCAGCATTATAATCACCCCCTTAGTCTCTCCTTACAATAAACATACCCAGTATGATTGAGTAAACGGTTTCCCCGGCTGAATGTTATATATTTGGCTTGATTTGAAGTCATTTTCTGTTATGGATTGAAAAAGAAATAAAGAAAAAACAATGTTAGTTTATTTTTAATTTGTTGTGTTTACCTGTTTAGAAGAAAAAATATACAGTACAGTTTATGCAATTTATTGAACAGTTTAAAGTTAATGCTTTTTGAAGGTTATTTAATGTTTTAAATGTGTTGCATTTCCAAATATGATGTAATGTTATTTAAAATAAAACTGTATTGGGAGAGAAAAACGGTTAAGTTGTTTTATTGATAAATATTTCTAGTTTCTTACCTTTTTACAAGATGTTGCTTGATGCTTTTACTTTGGTGGATGGTTGTGTTTCTTAGTTGATTCTGAAAGGAAAAAGATGTTATGTGTTTTATCAGTCTTATGTTATTTATATAAAGTTTACTAAGGAGAGAAACATGGTTAAGTAACTGTATTGATTATTGTTTTTGTAATATTAACTTTTAGGAAAGGTTTAAGTTCTGGTTTTCTGCTTCTTGACCAGGTTGAATTTTATTGTGGTCTGAAATAGTAGAAAAATATTTATTGTTAGGAGTTCGTGAAAATTGTAAAATGTTTACGTGAAATAGAGTAGGATACTTTAGGTTATGGAAGAACAGGTTAATGTTTTAGCTTTTTATAATACTTTTTGTCCTTTTACAGAGCAAATACATTTGTGTTTATTTTACAATATTTATTATGTGAAGATTAACATATTTATTTACCTTCAAACAGTATTATTATTTTGAAAAAGAGCATTTTGTTGATTTAAAATATTTGTAATTTCTTTAATGGTTCAAAAACTCTAGGACATATTTTTTTGATGTAAAAATTACCTAGTGATGTTTCTTGTTTTGATGCTTGACTTTTAGAAATGTTTGATGTATAAAGTTGTACAATCTGGAAGAAAAAATATCTTTACCTTGTTTAAAAAAATGCAAATGGGATGTTATTCTATTTTGCAAGCATGTTTTTTATGCAATATTATTGCTTTAGTCCTTTTTCGTGTAAATATTTATAAAATGATTACCTTTTAAAATAACTTTCAGAAGGTCTTCTGTTGATTCTTTTTTCAAGTAAATATATTGTTCTTTTTTACAGGTGTTTCTGGATGCTGTAGTTATCTGATGATAAATTATAATGTATAAAAAAGACTTATATTTTGTAAAAATATTTACAACCTAAAAAAAAAAAACAGTACTTTCCCAGAGGCAAGTACATGTTGGAGTAGGATTTGTAATTTTGTATTCACCACTATCCAGCATTTTCTTTGAGTTAAGCACCCCTTGGAGTAGGAACAGCAATTTTAACACTACCACTATCCAGCACTTTCACTGAGGTAAGCACACTTCGGAGCAGGAATAGTCATTTTGCCACCATCATTATCTAGCACTTTCCCTGAGGCAAGCATCCTTTGGAGTAGGATTAGTAATTTTATTTCTACCTCTATCGGCACTTTCTCTGAGGCAAGCACCCTTTGGAGTAGGACTAGTAATTTTAATCCCACAACAATCCATTACTTTCCCTGAGGTAAGCACTCTTTGGAGTAGGAATAGTAATTTTAACCCAACCACTATCCATCACTTTCGCTGAGGTAAACATATGTCGGAGTAGGAATAGTAATTTTGCCCCCACCACTATCCAGCATTTTCCAAAAGGCAAGCACACATCGGAGTAGGAATAGTAATGTTATCCTGACCATTATCAAGCACTTTCCCTGAGGTAAGCACCCTTTGGAGTAGGAATAGTAAATTAAACCCCACCACTATTCAGCACTTTCCCCGAGGTAAGCACCCTTTGGAGTAGGAATATTATTTTTAATCCAAACACTATCCAACACTTTCACTGAGGCAAGCACACTTGAGACTAGGAAAAGTAATTTTACACCCACCACTATCCAGCATTTTACCTGAGGCAAGCACTCGTTGGAGTAGGAATAGTAGTTTTGTTCCCACCACTATCCAGCAGTTTCTTGAGGCAAAACCCCATTGGAGTATTAATAGTAATTTTGCCCCCTACTCTATCCATTAATTTTCCTGAGCTAAGCACCCGTCGGAGGAGGAATAGTCACTTTTGTCCCCACCACTATCCAGCATTTTCACCGAGGTAATGTCCCTTTGGAGTAGGAATAGTAATTGTACTCCTACCACTATCCATTAATTTTCCAGAGGTAAGCACCCATCGGAGTAGGAACAGTAGTTTTGCACCCACAACGTAGGGCCCGATTCTGATGCGGGTTGGAAAGCTTCCCGATCGAATCGGTTTGGAAATGGTTTCCGACCCACTCGGATCGGGAGAGTCCGACCGACGGAGTACGATGCATCCGGATGCTTCCCGACACTATTTGGTTGGACTTCCATTGACTTCAAAGGGAGCATATGTTCCTAACTGTATCATAATTGGGCCCTCAGCCGGTAAGACATGTCCCGCTCTGATTTGGATGGAGCAAATGCCGTTAGGAGGCCTTCCTAACCGCAACAGAATCAGGCCCTAGGTGGGAATGCTTTCCTAACCGCATCAGAATCAGGCCCTATATATTAATTTCTCTGAGGCAAGCACTTGTTAGAGTAGTATTGTTAGTTAAAATGTATAATATTCTACTCTTTTTTAATGTTAATAAATGTTTGTTTTACTTAGAAGCAATAAATATTTAAATATATAAATTTTTGTTTACTCACATTATATATTTTTGGGATGACAGTGTTTTCTATTGTGCTTTATGAAATCCTGTCAATTTTTCGACAAAAGCAGTCAAATATTTAAAATTGTATATGTGATTAAAATCATGCTTGGACTAATTTGCTAATTTATTACATTTAATATAGGTTTCACTTACTTGGAATTGTAGGTGGCACTTTTTGATGTCTATAATTTTGTGGCAGGCAAAAAGCGTGTGGTGTGTCTTGCAGTTAGTTAACCAAGGTTTTGAAAATGGTGGGTGGCTGCTTTTATATGTTTTTTGTGGTGTACCTTAATTAATAACAAAATATGGTTTGTGTTTATTCTTTTGTCGTCTTTTTAATGCTGTGTAAAACTGTAATTTTTTAAAATTTATTAATGTTCATTATTTTTTTAATATATGTTATGTCTGCCATTTGGTGACCTGCGGGTCAAGATGATTTCATTGAAAGTGTTGTAGGACTTTCGTTTTCGTGAAGTTTAAAATGGTGGAATATTTGTTTGGTTTTAGATTAGTTTTGTGTTATTGGTGTTTATTGGCGTTTATTGTTTAATATTTGAAATAAATAATGGTAGATATTCTGGTATAATAAAGTGTGTTAATGTTCGTTTTTTGCGTTTGTCGTCTTTTTGAAAATAATTTTGAAAAATTGATATGATGTGTATTTAATTAAAATATTCGATAACAAATGATATTGTTAATGTTTTTCTTTGTATACATTTTTTTGTGCGGAAAATATATTTTTATTATATAAAAGAAAATAGATGCATTTTTTTAATTGTGCAAGAATTAAAAAATATACACGAGTATTAATTTTAGTACTTGAGTATTGATTTCAATGTTCAGTACTTTTTACAAAAACTGTGTAATAATACAGTAACCCACACAAAACCCCTTTTGTCTTTGCATCCTAACCCATTTGTTAGTATAAGATTTTTAAAATAAAAAAAACACAAGTATTTATTTTAGTACTCGAGTATTAATTGTAATGCTTCATACTAATTTTAACTATCCTAGTACACTACCCCACCCAAAACCCCTATTTTCCCTGCATCCCGTCCTTGGGGTTTATTATCCAATTTTTAAAAAATGCGTTGTAATTGTATGTGTTGTACCAGAATGCTTTGTAATGGTTAATTTAATGCGTTAATATAATTTTGCGTTGTAATGGTATGCGTTGTAAAAAAAATTGATGCAATGGTACTTGCGTTGTAAAAGAATGCGTTGTAATGGCTTGCGTTGTGACGTCATATATTTGCGCATTCTCTGTGGTGGCAAATGGGTCGAGCCAGGTTTCTTAACATTGCTAGAAGACGTCCTGTGCCACCTCCAAGTGTAACTGCCAATCATGATGGATAAGTTGCTTATCTTAAGTACCGCCTTATCTGGTAGAGACAGGATCTAGCCGCAGAATCCTTTTCTTAGAATCCTCCCCAGGAGCCAAACTGGATCCAGAGATTTTCCCAGCAGTACCTCTGTGTGTCGGTAGAGACCATCAAGCGACGCCACAGCAATGTCGTTTCCCGAAAGTGAGGTCAACGGAGTCCATATAATCCCTCACCAACTAATTTCATGCCAACAACGCAGAGAAACAGTCTCTATAAACAGTGTGCCAGAAAGGAAAAAAATCTTGTATCAACAAGTACAGAATGAACGAACAGTAGTAGTATTCAAGAAGGACATCTAGGAGACAACAGGGCCCCTAGTTCGCAGAGCGGGGAGGATGGTTGGGTCAATAAGGAATCTGCGGCTAGATCCTGTCTCTGCCAGATTAAGCATTACCAAAGGAAAGTAACATGTCCATCTGATATCAATCAATCATTAATATCATTTGTAGAGCGCACTGAATGAATGAAAGTATTTATAGAGCGCACGGTGGCCAAACGGCTTCCTGGCGCTGAGAGCTCTAGTGATCAGAACAGACAGGGCCAAGGAGTTAGCAGGGGTAGGCCTGGGCAAACAGGAATGTTTTTAGCGCTTTACGGAAGTGTGAGAAGATGGGGATAGAACGCATAGAAAGAGGGAGGGAGTTCCAAAACCAGGGCGCAAGGACAGAGAATCTGGTTCCACCAGTGCAAGTTTTACGGAAACGGGGAACAGTGAGGAGGGCAGAGGAAGATGAATGGAGGGTGCGAACAGGGGTGTGAGTAGAGATCAGAGAGTTGATAAACGCCGGAGCAGAGAGGTCAACAGCCCGAAAGACAAGGCACCCTAGTTTGAACAAGGATCTCTGCAGGATAGGTAACCAGTGGAGAGATTTGAGGACAGGAGTGATATGGTGAGTTTTAGGGAAGTGAAAAATAAGACGGGCAGCCTGATTTTGGATTGCTTGAAGACTGCGAATTTCGTAGGCAGGGATACCTACGAACAAGCTGTTTCCATAATCAAGGCGGGAAGTGATGAGGGCAGAAATAATAATTTTAAGAGAGTCAAGAGAAAAGAAACGGGAAATTTTTCGGATCAGCCGGAGGGAAAGAAAACAAGAGGACACTACAGCACTGACCTGGCCGTGCATAGACAGGTCCTGGCTGACCTTAATGCCCAACGTTTTAACGGAAGGAACAGGGGTGGGAGGGGGACCAAGAATAGGGGGCCAAAAAGCGGAAGACCAAGGGCTGGATGAGCCGCCAGTCAGGACAAGCTCAGTCTTGTCTGGATTGAGCTTGAGGTGATTGGCGCTCATCCACCCAGAAATTAAAACCATAGTGGAACGAAAAAAAGATAGGGAGTGAGAAGAAGAAGAAAATCAAAGACGAGCTGGAGGTCATCTGCGTAGTTATACACAGAGACCCCCAGCTCAAGGAGAGAGGAAATAAGGGGGTGAATGTAAAGATTGAAGAGAAGAGGAGAGAGGGAGGAACCTTGGGGGACCCCACAGGGCACCGGGAGGGGGGGGGAGCAGAGAAACCGGGGAGGCGGACAGCTTGTGAACGTCCTGTTAGAAAGGACGTAATCCAAGAGAGGGGGGGGGGGCCCGAATGCCCGCTGCGCTGACACGGTCAAGAAGGATGTTGTGGTCGACCGTGTCAAACGCAGCGGACAAGTCGAGGAGGACCAGAGCTTGAGGGGAGTTGGTGTCAGCCTTAGCTTTCAGCTCGTCGAGAACAGCGAGCACCACTGATTCGGTCGAATGGCCCGAACGAAAACCTGCCTGATGGGAAGCAAGGAAATGGTTCTGCTCGATATAAGAGGAAAGACAAGAAGTGACGTAGCTTTCAAGAATTTTAGCAAGATAGGGGAGAAGAGAAATAGGTCTGAAATTAGAAGGGAGGGAGGAGTCAAGACCAGGTTTTTTAAGAATGGGGGAAACAATAGCAGATTTAAATGACAAAGGAACCAAACCAGTAGAAAGAGAAGCATTAAGAAGGGAAAGAGGAGTGGCAGGACAGAAAGAAAAAATAATTTTCAAGATGCGAGCGGGGGCACAATCGGTGGGAGAGCCAGACTTGATTTTTGTGAGCAGAACTAGGAAGGAGTCCAAGGAAAGTGGCGGGAAAGAAGAAAAGGAAAAATTAGACGCAGAGGGGGCAGGATGAAGTGGGATAAAGGGAGTGATAGAAATGTTGGATTTAATTTTGACGATCTTCTCGATAAAGAAGTCGTTTAATGAGGAGCAGAGGGTTTGGGAAGGAATAAAGTTAGGGCAAGCGCGATCAGAAGTGGCCAAGTTGTTAACCAAGGAGAAGATCTCTTTAGATCTGTTGGCAGATAAGACTACCTGCTCGGAAAAGTACTTGGTCTTGGACACAAGGATGGCTTTCTTGTACTCATTAAGGAGAGATTTGTATTTGGCCTTAAGGTCGGGGCAGTAGCTGCGGCGCCAGAGGCGCTCAGAGCGTCTAAGTTCCAGTTTGAGGACCTTGAGCTCAGAGTTGAACCATCTGTGGGCCTCGTGTGGACGAATGGACCTGACTAACTTAAAAGGGGCAACTTGATTGCAGGCGGAAGATAACCAAGTGCTGACTGCAGCGGCCTGTAAATCAAGGGGAATGCCATCAAGGTCAGGTGAGGAAGAGGCAAGGGAATGAGAAAGAGAGAGCAGGTCCGCGTGATTCCAGCTGCGTGCAAAAACGTTCTTGGGGCGAGGGGATTTGTGAGGGAAACCAAGGTTGATAGTGAAAAAGATAAGGGAGTGATCGGACCAAGTGCAAGGAAGGATACTGGGGGGGGAGACTATGTCCTGGGATGACCAGACTTGGTCCAAGATGTGTCCAAGATTATGGGTAGGGGCAGATACATGAGACTTAAGGTTAAGGCACAAGAGGGTGGCCGTGAAGTCCTTGGACGCCAAGTCCTCCCTGGGGTCGCCAGGCCAGTAATTGAAGTCGCCCAGCAGGAGAACCAAAGAGTTATTAACTACGAGAGTAGCAAGGAGTTCATGCAGGGAAGCCACAAACAAAGGCATGCTCAGGGGGGGGCGATAAACAAGGACGACTGTGAGAGGTGCAGGAAGATTAGTGGAGCGGGCAACCAATAAATCCACCCCAGCTATAGAAGGTTGGGAAAGAAGCTGGAAATGGAGACTAGTCCGAACAATCATGGCTACACCCCCCCCGATCCTGCCGTCAGGGCGGTCTGCCCGGATTGCATAATAAGAATCGGGGAGGATGGCCAGGAGGTCAGGGAGAGAAGCCTCAGAGAACCATGTTTCCGTTAAAAACAGAATGTCAGGGGAGTCTGAGGTAAGAAGGTTGAAAAGTTGTAATTGATGCTTGCCTGCCGAGCGAGTGTTGAGAAGGCAGGCAGAGTCAATGTGTGGTAGTACAGTTGTAGTGGGAGAAAGCCTAGTGTCCTGAATGGGCAAGGAAAGAGTAGGCCGCGGAGAAGTAGTACAGCCTAAGTGGGGGACATAGATACCTAAAGAGGTAAGGTACTCTGTAAGAGAGTGAGATAGGGGCACGTCAGCAGTGCAGGAGAGTAGTTGTGCAGAAGTGTATACTACTGAAGGGGCAGGGTGTGTGGCCCCAGGTCCCGGCCTGTCGCGGCCGGGCGCAGACGGGCTTAACTTCGGCGCGCCTTTGTCGCGCCCGCTGCGCTCGTCCGCTGCGCGGCCGGGATAGCAGTGCCATGAAATAGGCCACCAGAAGTAGTAGGGGCGTGGCAGGGGGTGGAGGGACAGAGGAGCTGCCCCGCCAACCACAGAGCAGCCCGAGATGGTAGCCACGCCCGTCCCCGCCCTCGTGACCTGCCCGTCAGAGGGGGAGGGAACGATCAGCGTGGGGCGCTCTGGCGGCAGCAGCCAAGGGAGTCAGGTGGCGACAAGGGGTGCGCGATATCCAGAGCGCAGCCCCTGAACAAGTGAAGGCAAGGTATTTAAAATTCAGTCTTGTAGCAGATTAAAAAACGAAGTTGCGCCACGCCTAGGCAGCGTTGTTGCTCCCGGCAGAGCCTCGGGAGATCTGGTCAGTCACAGAGAGCTGAGGCGGGACTCACCCGGCTGAAGGAGATTGCCAGGGGGGGAGGGACAGAGGAGCTGCCCCGCCAACCACAGAGCAGCCCGAGATGGTAGCCACGCCCGTCCCCGCCCTAGTGACCTGCCCGTCAGAGGGGGAGGGAACGATCAGCGTGGGGCGCTCTGGCGGCGGCAGCCAAGGGAGTCAGGTGGGGACAAGGGGTGCGCGATATCCAGAGCGCAGCCCCTGAACAAGTGAAGGCAAGGTATTTAAAATTCAGTCTTGTAGCAGATTAAAAAACGAAGTTGCGCCACGCCTAGGCAGCGTTGTTGCTCCCGGCAGAGCCTCGGGAGATCTGGTCAGTCACAGACAGCTGAGGCGGGACTCACCCGGCTGAAGGAGATTGCCAGGGGGGGAGGGACAGAGGAGCTGCCCCGCCAACCACAGAGCAGCCCGAGATGGTAGCCACGCCCGTCCCCGCCCTCGTGACCTGCCCGTCAGAGGGGGAGGGAACGATCAGCGTGGGGCGCTCTGGCGGCGGCAGCCAAGGGAGTCAGGTGGCGACAAGGGGTGCGCGATATCCAGAGCGCAGCCCCTGAACAAGTGAAGGCAAGGTATGTGGTAAATAAATAAATAATACCTCTATTTTTGACTAGATATAACAATAACAGATAGCTCAATAAATAAGAGTCAAGATTCGAGGTAGTAGGAGTTTGCAGGTTTAATACAGCATAAAGGACAGGAACAGGACAACCTGCACGGGGAAGATCTGGGATGGCTAGCAACTTTTAATAACAGTGCACAAGCATATATAGTTAAACAAAATACATGGTGTTCAATACAATAGGCGTAGCAGTGGGCGGGGCCTGTAGCAGTCGCGAAAGATAAGGCGGAAAGTAGGTGTAACAAGAGGCGTGAACAGGGCGTATACATAGACATGTGATGTAAACGTAACGGAATATGTCATAAATGGGCGGAAACATGGAGGGGGCTACCTAAGGAGCTGGGACCTCTAACCTAGTGGTGCGCGCAAACTGACAATGACGTGTTACTAGGAGAAGCTGGGGGCTATGACTTCTGCGCTAGAAGGAGAGACTAAAGTCTGGAGAGTCAGAGCGACATGTACCTAAACACTATCTAGTATCTGATATTTAGAGAACATGTTGATGGAATCCAAAAGTTATCAGGGCAAAGGCTAACAGACACTAAGACTGGTGCATGCATTATTCTACATGTAGTGTGTGTTGAGGAATATTAAATGATCATTAATACAGTATTTCTCTTACATGGAGACGTAAAGGCTAGACGATGACTGAAACTATTGATGCGATTCAGTAGCTTAGGAATGCAGAGAAGGAGAGCTGGACTGATAACTAGAATCATAACATACTCTTGGCAGACTGACAGGCAGAGCCAGGCCGAGCCGGGCACTGTGAGGCAGGAAGTAAGTGAAGGGTCAGGGATACAGGTGGGGGCTGTATCGCTCCTCGGAGAGGGTTCAGGAGACAGGGGCTGAATCTGAGTCCGGGCCCTTTTGAGGCCTAGAAACGGAGACTTTTCAATGAATTTAACGTGCACACTGTAAAACGTGGCAACATAACTTTACATAGGCCTGATGCTCGTTGTATTCACGAAAACTAGGAACTGGCATACTAGAGATGGACACAGCTGTAATTGCGTCTTTAATCGATCATGAGGAATACACATGCATATTAATCGTGCACATATAACATAACATGGGGAACACGTAGGGACACAGAACATGGCAAAATTTACTTTTCCACATTCCCTCCTTGTCACTGCGTTTCCATCAAGAAACATCAATATTCATGATACCATCTATCATTTCATACAGTATCATTTGCTCGTCTCGAATTTTCTTGGAACGGGATCTAGGACGGGACTTGGGACTAGAAATACAAGAGGTAGCACAAATGCCGCAAATCGCAGGGCCACATTGTATACAGAGGCAGCAACTGAATATGATCGCTACTGCAATACCTAGAAATGACAATATTTTCCATCCCCAGGCAGAAATAATACTCCAAAACCAACCGGACCATGTCCAGGTGCCTGGATTCTGGTGTAACTGATGGGCAATTTTATGAAGTCTGGTTATAGCTGAATAAACAGACGGCGCGTTATTAGGAATGAAAATGCAGCAACTAGATCCGATGACTCTACATGCTCCTCCTCTATCGGCCAGTATGACGTCAAGAACGAGACGATTTTGGAGCACGACAAATCTCATAGCAGATTGCTCTTCGGTTAAGTTACCTAGGGCAGAAGCAGTCACATTCACTACTGCTTCAAGGGTTCTGGTTAATCTACGTATTAACTTACTATTCTGGATAGGTCCTATAAAGAAAAAGAATCCTTTATTGAAATCTGTATACTGTTCTAGAGCAGTTTCAGTTTGATCGACAATCGGGGACTCAATCTCCCTTCTATGTCTAATGTGTACTAGATGTGTGTTTCTATGATAATCAGATGGGGCTAGGAAAACTGGTGGCAGTAGGAAGGCAATGTAACAGGTTCCCTCCCAATCGAGGGGCAGACGAACATATGCGGTCTGACCACAAACAAAATAAGAATGACGTGAAGCTTTGAAAATAGATTTCCCACTGTCACTATACTTGACAATAGTAGTACAATCACTATGTCCTACATGTACGGAACCATTATTTCGGACACATAATTCGCCTTTGACTGGTAATACTGAAATAGCAGGTAAGTCTGGAGTAGGATCAGACTGAACATTCAGGACCATGAAATTCGAAGAATAATTACCCAAATTATAAACTTCATTTTCTAGATCTAACCCTGTTCTGTGGGGAAGACCTTGCTTGTCTGGAAAACATGTACTGTTCAGAAGGGACATATCAGTCGAGGATGACGTTAACGTGGACCATGCTCCACACGAACCATTATGTGAAAACGGATAAGGAAAGAGTGGCAGAACTCCCTTAGGTGTCTGGAAAGGGGGGAGTCGACCACACACCCAACAATTAGTGGCATTGCTGGTCTGGTGTGAATAATGTAACATACGGATAAATGAATTGTTGCGCATAGCAAGACGATAGGATAGTTCGTGAGGAGGCAGATCACTAAACGTGTGCTCTACTGTAGCATTAGAAGACTTATTTACATGAGAAATTGGAAAACATAAATGAAATGCATAACTCGTGCAGGTAACCATCAGGCTGAGAAACAATATAAAACTTAGAAAAACGATACATCGGATAGAGTTTTGACTAACTCTCTCACTATGGGGGTCTATTTCATACATGTCAGATACCTGTCTAACCGTTTCACCTAGGG
The DNA here is from genome assembly GCF_964261635.1 of Lissotriton helveticus. Classification (NCBI taxonomy): domain Eukaryota; kingdom Metazoa; phylum Chordata; class Amphibia; order Caudata; family Salamandridae; genus Lissotriton; species Lissotriton helveticus. The sequence continues at coordinate 1,305,735,239 of NC_136065.1, read as the reverse complement.
GAGGACTTAGACAATTAAACTGGCTGACTTATTTTACTAGACCGAAGCATCTTTTTATACTCCTGCTGCGGAGTTTCCTCTAACAGGGAGGGCTTGATATCAATGTCATTTGCGGGACAGTCCTTAAGAATAGTATCTTGGCAGTCTTTAAAATCTTGACAATCCTTGGAAATGTTCTTGGAAACAGTTTTTAGTCCGTGAAATTTCTTGACGTGTGACAGGTGCACCCACCCCTTCCTGCCTTCCAACTTGACGGCAGTACGGGTGGTTAGAAGGACTAACTTCGGCTCCTTCCAGCGAGGCTCCAGCGGACTCGAACGATCAAAATTGCGGACGAGGACCAGGGTGCCGGGAAGGATCTCGTGTGGCTTGACTTCAGTATTGTCGGGAAATGCAGCGGCAACCTGTGAACGACAAGAGTGTAGGGCAGACATCAAGGAAGCTAGGTAATCTGTCAGCATATTACTGGAAACATCTGTAATACTTCGGGGTCTAGGTGTACCCCACATATTCGGGGGGCGACCGAATACGACCTCATAAGGGGACAGACCTGATCTGGAGTGTGCGACCATGCGCATATAAAACAAAGCGACTGGCAGAGCAACTAACCAGTCTACACCTTTTTCTTGACAGATTTTGGCAATGCGGATTTTCAGGGTTTGATTATGTCTCTCTACAAGACCGGCTGCTTCTGGATGGCGTACACAATGGAACTTCCACTGGTACCCTAACAAAAGGGAAACGTGCTTCATTAGTTCGGATGAGAATGGCTGGCCGTTATCAGAATACACGACCCTAGGGAGTCCATAACGGGGGAAGAATTCACGAACCAACTGCTTGGCAGTGGTCGCGGCTGTGTAATCTGGGACTGGATATGCTTCTGTCCACCTGGACAAAGCGCATACAACTACAAGGACATACTTGAAACCTCGACATCGCTCCATCTGAATATAATCCATCTGGAGGACTTCAAAAGGGTGGTCAGGGGGCTGGAATCCACCTTGTTCCACCGGGACACTTTTACCTGGATTGAACTGGCAACATATCATACAGGTACGGACTTTCTGCTTGGCTGCAGCTCGTAAATGCTTGTTAAACCAAATGTTCTGGATACTGTCTATCATGGCTTTTTCTCCTAAGTGTGCTGGACTATGTGCGGTATTGATAATGACTTGAACCATAGAGTCGGGGAGAAACCATGTGGCTTTTCCCTTCGTCAACCATCCCTGATCTGTCTGGACCCCTCCTTGTTCGGACCATTTCTTGATTTCCTCGGGAGTAGCATGTAACTGGATATCTATGACATCTTGAGTAGGGTCCTTAACTGTCATACAAGTAGTCTGTTCTAGAGTGGATGTCGGTGTCTTGTTAACTGGTATGTCTGGAGTCTGTGCTGTAAGCTTGGCTGTTCGATCTGCTAGATCATTACCTTGAGAAATAATGTCTGTAACTTTCGTATGTGCTTTGCATTTCATAATAGCGATGGATGTCGGTAAATGTATTGCATCTAACAGAGCTTGAATAAGGAAACCATGCTGAATCTTGGTTCCATGAGAAGTCATGAAACCTCTCTCCTGCCAGAGCACTCCGAAGTCGTGTACGACTCCGAATGCGTAGCGTGAATCTGTGTAAATATTAACCTTCAGGTTCTTGGCATGTATGCAGGCTTGAGTCAGAGCGACTAGCTCTGCTGCTTGAGCAGACAGGGTGTCAATACGGTGTGTTTTAATAACTTCAGTGTCAGTAGTCACTGCATACGCGGCTACTAGTTCTCCTGTACTCGTTCTCATACATGAACCATCCACATAAAGTGTCAGGTCGGGGTCTGGTAATGGAATATCTGTCAGGTCTTGTCTCGGCTTAGTCATAGTGTTAACTACTTCCACACAGTCATGCATGGCAGGATTTGAAGTAACTGATGGTAACAGGGTAGCAGGATTTAGAACGTTGCAGCGTCTGATTTCTATGTGTGGCTGGAACAGTGTCAGTTCATAACCTGTCAAACGTGCTATTGTCAAGTGCTGAGTCTGTGTTCGGTTTAAAAGAACTTCCACGGAGTGTGGAACTTGTACTGTCAGGGAATGTCCTAACACTATGAAATCACTTTGTCTAATAGCTAGTGCTGTGGCTGCAACTGACTTGAGGCACGCAGGCAGAGCCTGGGCTACTGGATCTAATGTGCTCGAAAAATAAGCACAGGGCTTGTATTGTCCTGCTTGATCTTGTGTGAGAACGGATAATGCAGTACTATCACGTTCTGTGACAAAAAGTGTGAAAGGCTTACTGTAGTTCGGTGTAGCTAGAACGGGAGCTTGGCATAAAGCTTTCTTTAACTCATTGAAACTAAGTGTATGTTCAGATGTCCAAGGGAGGACAGTCGATACGGCTGCCTCCTGTGTCGTTAACTGTATCAGTGGTTTAGCTAGAAATGCATACTGAGGAATCCATTGTCTGCAATAGGAAGTAAGGCCGATAAAAGCACGTACCTCCTTCTGTGTCTTGGGCTGAGGAAGACTCGCTATTAACTGGATACGGTCAGGTGTCAACTGCCTACCCCACTTGGACAGTAAGTGGCCTAAGTAGATCACTTGCTGGACACAGAATTGAAGCTTTGAAGGGGACACCTTGTGCCCCATCTCGGCTAGGAAATACAGAACTGTGAGTGACGCTCGCTCGCAAGCACGTTCAGAACGGGCTGTGATCAGTAGATCATCGACATATTGGAGCAGGGCAGTGTCAATTGGCATGTGAATATTGTCTAGTTGTCTCTTAAGTGCTTGACTGTAAATACTAGGACTTTCTGTGAAACCTTGAGGAGCTCGTGTAAATTTATAGCTCCTTCCATTTAAACAGAATCCGAAAAGAAACTGACTGTCTGGATGAATGGGGACACTGAAAAATGCGTTTTTGAGGTCTATGACTGTGAAAAATGTAGCCTCAGAATCAATGGCTGTCAATAGGGAAGAAATATCTGGAACAACTGGGTACTGGGGGATGATACATTTATTGAGTTCTCGAAGGTCAATCACTAATCGATATACTGGGGGTGCATTTGGATCAGTACGTTTCATGACTGGAATGATAGGAGAATTACATACATTGGAGTCAGTTTCTACAACTACTCCTTGAGCCATAAGCTCGTCAATAATTTTGGATAAGGCTGCTACAGCCTCAGGTGGCAATCTGTACTGTCTGATTCGTGGTAACACTACACCTTGCTTGAGAGTCACACGATGGGGTATGATTCGCATGAAACCAACATCAGTTGGACCTTGCGCCCATAGGTGTTGCGGGACATTTGACAATCTCGGATCAAAATCTCGTAATACATAGTGACCCTTGAAGTCACGTAAAAACAAACGTATTCCCTCTGGGGAACAGCAAATAACTGCACCTAATTCTTTCAGTGTCTTAATGCCTAACAAATTTTCTGGACATGACTTCGTAAGTAATAGATCAGTAGTTCGGGACAATGGACCTACTTCTAGAGTAACTGGCTTTGATATCTCGTTTACAATAGGCTTTCCTGAAAATCCAAGGGAAACATTTCTAGAGCCTGAGAGCGGAGCCCCTGGAACCTCGTCGTGACTAATGGTAGTCCTACTTGCCCCTGTATCAATCAGAAACTTTCTGTCTTTCCCTAATACTTGACTGTGAACATAGGGACCTTCTTGATCTACAGGAATCTCGATGAGAGGCAAGCCTACCTCCCTCTCTAGGCTGTTTCATGAATACGCTTGATACTCTGGATACTCGGATTGTGCATACTGGTACATCTGCTGTGTAACATGCTGTGTTGCAGCTATAGGCTGCGGTGCTGGAACTGTCTGTTGTGCATTCTGTGGTGACTGAGACGTCTGTGAAACTTGCTCTTGTCTAGGCGGACGTGGTCTTTCTTTAGTTTTACCAGTGGCTATATTGTGTTTCAGAACTGCACACTCGTTTATAAAATGACCTGGCTGTTTACAATAATTGCAGGTCCCTTTAACGGGAGCTGCAGGATGACTGGCTTGATTCGGACCCCTCTTCTGACTGTCTTGTGGAACAGATTGTGCAACTAGTACTTTCATTTTCGTGTCTTTCATACGTCTTCTCTCGTGTTCTTGCTCTTCTCTGATTCTATTCTGGTGATACTGGAGCATCTGGAGCATCTGGGACGGGGTACTAGCTTGCCAAGTACTTTCGACTTTCAAAACTCGATTTTTAACTTGTGGACTTGAATTCTCGACTAATTTAGTAACAAAAAGATGAGGGTATGACTCGCTACTCGTCTTCAAACCACTGTTTATTATAAAACATTTCTCAAATCTAGAATAAAAATCACTAGTATCTTCGTCTGGTTTCTGTTTACATGCTGAGATTGCATCCCAGTCTTCCTTTTTCGTGGCTAATAACCTAGGCAAAACTTGTATCAATAATTCTGGTAATTCTTTACATTTGTCTCCAAGACCGGTACCTGGTACACATATCTTATCTTCAGCTTCTAGAGCTGTCCAATCGATCTTTTTCTCTCCCACCTCCCAATCTTTTTCCTTGAGTTTTTCGTATATGCCCGCAGGCAACAGGACTTTTAACATTTTAATTATATCTGGATACGTGTATTCTCCCATACGGAGCATGTCTTTTAATTCTCGGTGGAACCCTGCTGGATCTTTGTCGTGACAGGGAATTAATTTCTTCATCTCTAAGAGTTCCATCTTGGTAACTGGGGTGTAAACAAATACTCGTTGCATTTCACCACCCGCTGTCCTAACTGGGTGTACTTCTCGTAACGGATGCTGTCTATCTACGTAAAACGGTTTACTTTCTGGAGGTGAGACATGAACAAAATGCGGGTTGAGGAACGTTCTATATTTGTGGCGCTGTTCTAGAATGACACTAATTAAATCGGTGCCTAAACCTTTCCATCTATACTGGAGTAACTCGTTCAGGACATCATGTAACGGACCTGGATCAGAATGTTGACCCTCATACAGAGTAATGAGGTGCTGGATCATATACATACCCACCAGTCGCTGCTCGGCTGGGGGCAATTTCAGAAACATTTGTGCCACTATTTCGTCTGGAAAAGTGGTAGAATCAGTAATCCATCGGACTGCTGATCGGGCTAGTTCTTGTTCATGCATAGTACTTAATTCACTATAACCGATTCGTGATTTCAGAATTTGATCGGTAGCTTGAAATACTTGTTCTAGAGAACCTTGTTCTGGTGCTGGAAGGTGAAAGACTTTCTTGTGTTCTAGGCGTAAATGTCGGTCTGGAAATCTAGATTTACCTACATACGCTATTCTGGCGGTAGTCTCGTCGTCTACCTCTTCAGTAGAAGAGTCATTTTCTTTCTCGCTTACTTGTGCTTCTTTGCGTTGTTCGTGTAACCTTATTATTTCTTTACGTATTTTCTTGTACATACTCTCTATACTATTGAGTGTCTTGTGCTTACCCTCGGCTATATTATCACTCCACTTTGTCAAAACTTTCATTTCGTTCGGATCTTTAGTCGGGGAATCTTGTTCCCTAATTAAACAATTGATCAGAAACTTTAATAACATGAACTGGATCTCAGATTTCCTGAGAGACATGACTTCAGCAATACTTTCTGGATCTTGTCCTGTACGAATGAAACGATACATTCTGTCTAGATCTTCTTTCATATTCGGTAGGGTGACCAAATACTCGGACACCTGCCTTATACGTACGGAATATATAACCATACTATCCTCGCCTGGGACTGGATCATAACAGCATTCAGTAAGAAGTCGCCTGATTTCTGCAATGGACTTATATTTAGGCGTACGCTGTAACGCACGTTCATGTAACTCGACTGCCCCTAGACGTCTACTTGGCGGCGGGGTACCAGGAGGACCTCCTCCCGCGGCCCCTAAACTGGAATCGTCGACTGATACTCTTCGAGCTGGCAGAGTGACTGAAGTAGCGGGAATTTGTACTACGGGCTGGACCGGGGGTACCGTAACAGGTACTGCAACAGGTGCCCCGGTGGCTGGAAGACCATGAATTACATTATTCACAGGAGCTGGTGGAACAGGATTTGCATATTCTGGGACTGTGTCGTCCAAATAGGACGAGAGAAAAATATCAGCTGCGGTCGGTTTGTGACGCAGATTGGTCGGAACTAAAGGTGGCGGAAAATTACTGGATGCTTCCGGGGTTGCTTTTGGCAAGCCCTCGGCAAGAAGAGGGTACATACCCTTAATAAGGGCATTTCTCTGCCTGTCTGACTGTTCGGTTTTAACTCGTTCACCTATTTCGATTAGTTCCTTTTCTTGGGCTCTTTCTAAGGATTCTCTACTTAATTCTGACTTTCTGATTTCTTTTTCGGTTCTTTTATGAGATTCTTTGCGCCATAACTCGATGGCATCTTTCTGTGACTGTCTGGCTTTCTTTTTCCATAATACTTCTTCTACTCGCATGATGCACTCGGCATCCCATGTACCCGATACGGGCCATCTATACTTTTCTTCTAACTGTTTGGTGTACTCCACCCACAAATCTAGATACAATATGGCACTTATGCCATGCTTTTGATACATAAAATGACCTGGACTGTCCCTAGGCGGGACAGGAACTGCTTTCTTCTAACTGACCTTTTCTAGTTTTTAACTGACGTAACTTGGAAAACAATGGCATGACTGGGCTGGAGTCTAGACACAATACAATACACAATGAACACGATGATTACTAAACAACACATTCATACCACGACATTGAAATACATGAATGACATTTAGGATAACAGTTCGGACAAAACACTACCTGGAATACTGAAAACAGAATACATGAATTTCTCGAGAACAGAACGGACTAGAACAGAAACTAGATGCACTGCTAAAACAGTACGAAACTTACCGGTCTCATAAAGAGACACGTCAGGACCCGCATCCACCTAAGTGGACACTTCGTGTTGGATCTGTGTACCCAAACCCACGGACCAGAGACAATGCAATTGACCCTGTCTAGATACTACCCCAGCAACGGTACTCACCGGGCAGCAAGAACGGAAGGCCTCGGACTGGACTGGACTGCTACGACGCCGGACGGATGAACTTCGGACTTCTGTTACGGGTGGGCCTCCGGATACCTCGGACCTTGGACTCTCGGCTTGGGCTCTGGTCGGGACTCGCCGCGTTCCTCCACCGCCTCGTCTGGATGCTGGACCGCAACCTCCGTCTCCTCCGTGGGCCTGAGGGATACTTGAAGCAGAAATATCTGCACGTGCACGGTATGGTTCCGTCACGGCTGCAGAGGATCAGGGGGCTTGCGTGGCTTCTCCGGCGCGTGGGGAAAGGGCAAGTCCCTGTTCGGGCGCCATTATGTGGTAAATAAATAAATAATACCTCTATTTTTGACTAGATATAACAATAACAGATAGCTCAATAAATAAGAGTCAAGATTCGAGGTAGTAGGAGTTTGCAGGTTTAATACAGCATAAAGGACAGGAACAGGACAACCTGCACGGGGAAGATCTGGGATGGCTAGCAACTTTTAATAACAGTGCACAAGCATATATAGTTAAACAAAATACATGGTGTTCAATACAATAGGCGTAGCAGTGGGCGGGGCCTGTAGCAGTCGCGAAAGATAAGGCGGAAAGTAGGTGTAACAAGAGGCGTGAACAGGGCGTATACATAGACATGTGATGTAAACGTAACGGAATATGTCATAAATGGGCGGAAACATGGAGGGGGCTACCTAAGGAGCCGGGACCTCTAACCTAGTGGTGCGCGCAAACTGACAATGACGTGTTACTAGGAGAAGCTGGGGGCTATGACTTCTGCGCTAGAAGGAGAGACTAAAGTCTGGAGAGTCAGAGCGACATGTACCTAAACACTATCTAGTATCTGATGTTTAGAGAACATGTTGATGGAATCCAAAAGTTATCAGGGCAAAGGCTAACAGACACTAAGACTGGTGCATGCATTATTCTACATGTAGTGTGTGTTGAGGAATATTAAATGATCATTAATACAGTATTTCTCTTACATGGAGACGTAAAGGCTAGACGATGACTGAAACTATTGATGCGATTCAGTAGCTTAGGAATGCAGAGAAGGAGAGCTGGACTGATAACTAGAATCATAACATACTCTTGGCAGACTGACAGGCAGAGCCAGGCCGAGCCGGGTACTGTGAGGCAGGAAGTAAGTGAAGGGTCAGGGATACAGGTGGGGGCTGTATCGCTCCTCGGAGAGGGTTCAGGAGACAGGGGCTGAATCTGAGTCCGGGCCCTTTTGAGGCCTAGAAACGGAGACTTTTCAATGAATTTAACGTGCACACTGTAAAACGTGGCAACATAACTTTACATAGGCCTGATGCTCGTTGTATTCACGAAAACTAGGAACTGGCATACTAGAGATGGACACAGCTGTAATTGCGTCTTTAATCGATCATGAGGAATACATATGCATATTAATCGTGCACATATAACATAACATGGGGAACACGTAGGGACACAGAACATGGCAAAATTTACTTTTCCACAGGTATTTAAAGCACTACTCACCCGTGAGGGTCTCAAGGCACTGAGGGGAGGGAGGGGTGCTGCTACTGCTCGGAAAACCAGGTCTTGAGTAGCCTCCTGAAGGTGAGAAGGTCCTGGGTCTGGCGTAGGAGAGTGTGGAGGGTGTTCCAGGTTTTGGCGGCAAGGTGGGAGAACGATCTGCCACCAGTGTTCGATCTTCGGATGCAGGGTATGGTGGCGAGGGCGAGGTTGTCAGACGGAGCTGGCGGTACGGGGTATAGAAAGTGAGTCGCTGTTCAGGATTGTCGGTCCGGTGTTGTAGAGTGCTTTGTGTGCAGGGGTGAGGAGCTTGAAGGTGATCCTCTTGTTGACAGGAAGCCAGTGCAGGTCTTTTAGGTGGGGTATGATGTGGCTGCGGCAAGGGATGTCGAGGATCAAGGGTGTGGAGGCGTTCTGTATGCATTGTAGTCGTTTCAGGAGGTTTGCCGAGGCTCCTGCGTAGAGGGCGTTGCCGTAGTCTATTCTGCTGCTCACGAGGGCCTGGGTGACCGTTCTTCTTTTTTCAGTGGGGATCCACCTGTAGATCTTGCGGAGCATGCGGAGGGTGTTGAAGCAGGAGGACGAGACAGCATTGACCTGCTTGGTCATGGAGAGTGTTGAGTCGAGGATGAAACCCAGGTTGCGTGCGTGGTCGGTGGTTGTTGGTGCTGCTCCCAGTGTGGTCGGCCACCAGGAGTAGCCCTCCACCAAGGGATTGGAGCCCAGGATGAGGACTTCCGTCTTGTCTGAGTTCAGCTTCAGGCGGCTGATCTTCACCCACTCTGCGACGGCTCTCATTCTTTCGTGAAGGTTGGTTTTGGTGGTGAGGGGGTCCTTGGTAAGGGACAGGATCAGCTGGGTGTCTTCCTCATAGGAGATGATGTTGAGATTGTGCAGTCGGGCGACGTGAGCGAGTGGTGCAATTAGATGTTGAACAATGTCGGGCTGAGGGAAAAACCTTGGGGTACGCCGCAGATGATCTCGGTGGCTTCGGAAAGGAGGGAGGCGGACCCTCTGGGTTCTACCGGAGAGGAAGGAGGCGATCCAGTCCAGTGCTTTGTCTCGGATTCCGGCGCTGTGGAGGCGTGTGCGTAGGGTGCGGTGGCATTTAGCCACAGATTCCGTATATTAAAATCAGATATCCAAGCAATACCATCCTTGGAGGAGGGCAACAAACTGACCTCACCAAAGATCCCCAAATAGGAGAAGCTGGTCCAAAAAATAGAAAGGGACCAGACTATCTAAAAATAATAGGTGAACCAAGATACTTACAGAGAGGACTGATCTCTAAGAAGGACTATGGGAAGGCCATAGGGAGTAGAAAGCTATAAGATCATAAGAACACGGTTTAGAACCAGTAAAGAGACAGCCCAAAAAGGATGCAGCATAAGATGGGGGAATGCAAAGGGACCAAGGACAATCGTCCATACAGTTCAGGCTCAAAACCAGCAGCAACCACACAAACAATTAATAAAAAACATCCAGCGATAGCTGTGGAAACTATCCTGAGAAACATATTTCGAAAAAATAAACTTCCAATGATAGAATGATGGAAAAAAGATAAAGAGATCAATGAATGCTGAAGAGCATCGCTTGGAAACAAAAACGCTAAAGAAAAGCGGTCTTACCTTGAGAACTTTGAAGGTATGTAAATGTAAATGTAAATGACGCTCACTGAAGAGAAGGAAGAAAACAGACAAGTACAACCAAGAATTCTGAACCAGGTCACCAAGAAGGGTGTAGGTAAAATGCAGCGACGTACACCGTATAGAAGGCATGAACAACCATAAGTGCACACCCACATATATATATATACCAGAAGCAAAAGACATCTACAAGAGATAGGTATATATATATGCAGAGACATATACATAAAAGATAAATGTACATAAGGATAAATATGCATAGAAAAATCATAGAAATTCCCGTAGACACAGAAATCATACAAGTGTGCAAAAGTATATGTACTCTACCGAAGGTAACCCACGTCCTCCATCAGTGAGCGGGATGACAAGAAGCGGAGGACATTCAAGAACAGTGCTAATCAAGGAAGGACAGAGATAATACAACCTACTGTCGTAAAGAGGAAGATACGACAGTAACTGATGTGGAGACAGAAAACAAGGCTGGAAAACAGCAACACAATGCCTCCTAAGAGTAGGAAGTGGAGGGTATTGCTCAACACAAAAAAACAGGGGTAACCATTCAAGAACGAACGCCACCGACTGAGGAAGGGTGCCAGCAGGCGATAACAGGTGAAACGAAGACTAAACAGAAGGTAGGAGTTCACCAAGAAGAAGACCGACAGGTTGAAATAAAAGGGCTGACGGAAAATATGGCAACACATAGTTGATGTACACAATCACACATTGTCCATCCCATGGAGGCTTGAGAAACAGGTGAGAAACCTGACCAATGCTCATGTAAATTTGAGAAACAGGTCCCAGAAAGGGGAGGAAGCCCCCAACATTGTAGGAGAGTGCAAGAGAAATACGTAATTGAACAAAAGATAGGATGTGCCGAAAGAAAAAGAAATGAAATACCCCCACCAAAGAAGAGAGGGTAGGAGAACCTCCCCCAGAGGGAGGAGTGAAAAGGGAGAAAGTAGTCCGCCACATAGATAAACAACAACATTCATCTCAATAGATTTATCTTGTGTACTGCCTTTTATTTCATTTTTCCAATGTACTCAACAACGTGCTAGTCATCGAGCTTGACTTCATGTGTCCTGTCCAAGTAGAAACTGACAGCCCTTTTGGGATCCAATCAATGACGTCTTTCCTCTTCTTTGGTGGATGAGGAGCTGGAAAGAATGGAGAAACGATGATGGACTTACCTAAATGGAAGGGAGTGATATTGTTCATCCAGAAGGCAGCCCTGGTTCACAACACCAAATTATCTGGACAGAACATGCTGAAAGGAGGACTTACACAAATTGCTTAATGCTCAATAACACGCCTTACAGATATGATGGGAATAGGAAAACTTGTTTTAAATGTCAGCAGTCACAAAGAACAACAGTGAAGGGACTCAAATACGGAACACATCAGATATGTAAGAACTGAGGCATTACGAAGGGAATAGGAGAATATTTATTTGTAAGCCTCAAAATGAATCTCAAAACTATAGGAGATTTAAATAGGGAGGCTTGGTGTGGTAACCAAATAAAAGCCAAAAGGGATCCTAAGTAACCTTTAACTATGGCAACTGTGCAGCACTACTGGGTTAAAAAGAAGGCAAAGTGCAAAATATCAGACAAATGAGCTTTTAAAGTATGTAACATATTATCATCACACCATTATCTAATGTAGCCCAACTGCCAGCATAAACGGAGTTGGAGGAGTCTTCTGAATGATAAAATAAAATCTACCACTTCAGGGAGGAGTGAAAAATTACTCCAGTTGCCCCGTTCAATTTCCAGGCATGTACATGCATGCTCTGGAGTTTGGGGTGTAGAACATGTCCCTACGACTATGAGAGGAGGTCTGCGCTGTGAGGGAGACAGAGTAGCAGACAGAGCGAGTGGTGAATGAGGCCTGCATACAACACCCTTTGTGGCAAGTCTCGGGCAATCCATATTACTTGGGCCTGGTAGAGGTGAATCTTCTTCAGCACCCAAGGAATCAATGGTACGGGAGGAAATGTGTAAAACAGCTAGGAGTTCCAGCTCAATTGGAATGCGTCTCCCAATGCTCCTTGCTTTGGATAATGGAGGGTGCAGAACAGCAGGCAGTGTGCATTCTCCTGACCAGCAAAGAGACCTATCTGTGGGGACCCTCATTGCTGGAAAATGGAGTGTACCACTTTGAAATGGAGGCACCACTCCTGATCGGCTACAAAACTCTGACTGAGACTGTCTGCACATAAGCTGAGTACTCTGTCTAGGTGATTTGCTACCACACAAATATGATGAATCTGAACCCAGGAACAGCGTCATGGAACTTCTTTGGAGAGAAGAAACAACCTTACTCCCCCTTGCTTGTTGATGTACCACATCGCAGTAGTGTTATCTGTCAAAATCTGGAACGACTGACAGCAAAGGCCTTGAGAGCCTGAAAATTGCCTATAATTTTAACAGATTGATATGAAACAACTGTTCTTCAAGAGCCAAATGCCTTTGATCTCTAATTACTCCAGCTGAGCTTCCTACACTAGGATGGAGGCATCTGTTACGACAAAGATCACTGGAGGGGAAGGATGAGGGCAACTCCTAACTGTAGCCACTCGGTTGCTTGACCTTACAATAGAACATGGATGAAACAAGTATCTCCTTGATAGGTCAATGATTGGAAGAAAAAGCCATGAGGCATCAAAAATCTCCAGACAGCCAGAATATCTAAAGTACTGATTTGTTGAGGAACTGGACACTCACAAAACCCAGACCATAGCGGGTGAGGTCCGGATCTGGAGGGAGCAAGGTTCCAAGAGATGGAGTACGATTTTAAGAGCTAAAGGAGGAGTGCAGGAGCCAGAGCAGGATTCCTGAAAAGAAAGTAGTGAAGACAGAGAAAACAGGGAGCAAGTAATCAGGATGAAAAATCTACAACTCCTGTTACTGGAGCATTTGCAACACTCAGTAATAAGAGTTCCTTCTCCTTTACAGAGTGAAAATTACTGATGAAAGAGGAAGCAGGAAGTGCCATTATGGTAGATAGGGAAGTTACATTATAGACTGTGTAGGAGACCATGATGGTCTGCGAGAAACCAAACATGCCACTACTGATTTCTTTATGGAATGTGTGAATACAAGCTGTAAGAAATTGGGGTATTAGTTAAGAAGGGTGGAAGTTCCACTCAAATATTCAACATAGTCCTTGTAAAAGTGAACCACAAAAGTTACTAAATAAACCAATGCTTAACCCTCTGGTAGCTTGGCACAAAAGCAGTCAGGCTTAACTTCAGGACAATACGTAAAGTATTTATGCAGCACTCAAACAGTAATAAAGCGAAAAAGTAACACTAGAAAAATCCCACACCAATTTGGTAAAATAAAAAAAATAAAAAGACTAAAATCCAATCAGTAGAACCAGAGATATAAGTTTTAAAATTGTAGGTGAAAATAGCGTCAAAAAGCCCAAAGCGCCTCTCATTACGTTGGACCAGTCACACGTTCAAGGTCAACGCAATGGAGCATTGGTCAGATACAGAGGCCAGGTGAGTCCTGCAGAAGAGTTACCTTATCAAGTCTGAAAGAGGAGTTGTTGTACGTGTTTTCAGCAGGTGCTGTAAGGCAGTCATTATCGGCATGAGGAGCATGATGATTGTTGTGGACGGTTATTGTTTTGGCAGGAAGAGCTGGTTGTCGCTGAAGTTTTGCATGGGCGGCTGTCATGGGCGGGCGCTGCCAGCGTGGAGTGCAGGACTCAATGGAACTTCACATTGGTCGTTGTCACAGACTGTTGTTGTTCAGCACAATGAGTCCAGTTCCCGGTTGTGAAGGCTACTGTGTTCGGACTTCCCTTAAGTACACACCAAATGAGAGGTAACATGCTTGAACATTCTTTGTCATCAATGGCCACCAGAAGGAACACCTTAAAACTAAGTCTAAAGTTGACTTGACATCGCTGTGCTCAGAACTGGTGTAATCATGAAACATTCTCATGACATCCTGTAAGAGTTAGCCTTAGAAGAAATGAATAAGGCTTGTTGCTGAAAGTTTAAACCTCTGTGTTGTATTAAAGGTCTCTTAAGTAATATATCTCCAAATCCGACGGACTGACAAATACCTGTGCTATCTTTACTGTTTCTTTATCAAAAATTTAATTTGAAAGAAGAAGATTTTAATTATAAGATGTAGGAGAATTAGAATAGCATTGAGGCAGAGTATCTGCTAATATCTGCTAATATGGAATCTGCTGCTAGATTGAGTCTGTTCCAGATAAGATGTTTCCGGCTGATACAGACCACTAGCTGTAGAATCCTCACCTTAGAATATGTGGGGGTGAGAGGGGAATTAGACTAAAAAGTCCAGCAGGACCAAACGAGCAAAGTGACCATCATGCCGGACATGAGCGTCCAGGCAGTAGTGTTTTGTAAATGTGTGCGACAAAGCCCACTTGCTGTCTGAATGATATCCAGAACATATGATAGTTGTGGGGCCAGTGGACCACTGGTCCCATCCTTATGTGCACACTGATATTGCCATACACAATGGAGGTTTCACACACTTTTTAATTGTTCAGAAATGTTTCATTGTCTTTTATTTCCATCAAATATTTTGTGAAAAAAATTCAATATCCAATATTCAAAACTTGATTGTTTTTAACATCTCACAATCCTTTAGTCAAGTCCAATGCATTTCGGGCCCAGATTTTGGCCCTTCATCAGGGAAAGGACATTATGAATGTAAAACATAAACAAAGAATAAAAACAATCTGTCAGTAAAAATGTATACAACTGTGTATTGTGGGGTTGGTGCATATGCTACTCGGGGTGTGATAAACTCACGTGTGTGAGGTTAGGTGGTCACCTTAAAAATCTAGTAGCCCAAGTGAAAAAATAAAATAATGATGGTCGTAGCGGGACTCTTATGTGATTTGCAGTTCTGTTGGGGCGCACTATATCTCTATGTTGAAAAAGGAAGGGAAAACATGGTGTAATACGCTAGAGTGGTACACAAAGTTTCAAAAATTAACATGTTCACCATGATTCAAAAATCGCTTAGCTGGCAGCTAAGTGAGACTAACCTGCAGGAACTTGTAACGTTCGGTGCATTGGTCTTCGGTTTCGGGACGCCGGTCAACACGGAAGTGCCGGTTGCCGCGTTTAAAGCGCTAGAAAAGTTCCGATCACATGATCAGTTGCAAGTGTAGATAGACTACATCTTCGGAATTAAATACCTGGTCATGTGTATATGTGGGTGTTGGGGATAAGTGAATTAACATGGTCATGTATAAGGAGGGGTTCACGTGTGGAAACGTTCTATCTCCGATATAAAAAATTATAATGGCCTATAAACATATAGATTGGTAAGAATCACAAAAGAATATAAAAAATGGATCACAGTGACGGAGGTTCGATCCGGTGCGGTGTAGCACTTAATTGTAATAACCTGAATTAATAAATCATTCATCATGATAAAATAACACAGGAATACTATGTCGGTATTATGAGCAGTGTTACAAGTAACACGACAATTCAATCCTATCATTTAAACCCATAGGCTTCTGGGTTGACAGTTTGTATATCCAGGTGTTCTCTCTTTGGAGCAGATATTTTGTATTGTCTCTACCTTCAGTTTTCAGAATGGTTTCCAAAATGATGAACTTCAATTGGGAAATGTTATGTTTCAATTCAGCAAAATGAGTTGCCACTCATGACTTCATGTTTTGAGGCGAATGTTCGACTTATGTTCAGTAAGTCTAGTTTTGATTTTTCGTTCTGTCTTCCCGACGTATAGTTTACCGCATGGGCATTTTAGCGCATATATAACATTGCTTGAATCGCAGGTAGCATTCACTTTGAGAGTGATTTCATGACCTTTCATGGGATGGTTAATTTTGGTTCCTCTGATGATATTATTACAATTCCCACAATTGTGACAAGGTTTAGTACCATAGTGCTTTATGATTGTAGTTGATCTGTGTTGTACCAGTTCTCCTACATTAGGTGCCCTGGTGAATGCAAATAACGGTGGTTCCTCAAAAATCTGTTTGAAGTCGGGTTCCAAGTTCAAAAGTGACCAGTGTTGTTGAATAATTCTTTTGAATTTGGTGCTGGAAGTAGAATATTTCGATACTACCACAGTCCGAGTCTGTTGTTTTTTTGGACTAGGTTGAAGCAGTTGTTTCCTGTCTATTTGTAAAATCTTCAATTTGGATTCCTCAATGATGTTCTCAGGATATCCTCTCTCTCGAAATTTAGTGGCAGTTTCTTCAATTCTCAATGGCATCTTTCCTGGGTCTGATGTTATACTTTTTGCGCGTGCCATCTGGGAGAAAGGGAGATATTTCTTTAAATTGGGTTCATGAAAACTTGTAAAGTGGAGCATGTTATTTCGATCCGTAGGTTTTGTGAAAAGATCAGTTTCAAAACCGTGTGAATTGATCGAGACTTTGACATCCAAAAAGTTAACTGATTTTGCTGATATATCCCATGTTACTTGGATTCGTTCATCAACTTGGTTGAGTTCAATGAGGACCTTCTCTAATTCCTCCTTGGTATTTTTCCAAATGATGAAGATATCATCAATATATCGTTTTAAGAGTTTCAAGTTGTCTACCCATTTGTTGTTGGCAAAGATATGTTTCCTCAAAATATTGCATAAAGATGTTGGCATATGCTGGTGCCGCCGAATTGCCCATCGCCATTCCAATGAGTTGTAAATACCAATTGTCTTGGTTTTTAAAATAACTGTGGTACAGTATAAAAATCATGAGCTCCATCAGGAATGTTTGGAAAGGTACTTCCAATTCTGTATTTAATAGAGCTTGTTCAATGGCTTCGATCCCCAGTGAATGGGGTATGGAAGTATAGAGTGAACGTACATCTGCGGTGCAGAGTATCAGTTTCTCTTGAGGTTCAAATATTACATCTTGTAAGGTGGAGATAAAATGTGTGGTATCTTTGATATACGTTCTCATCGATTGTACTGAAGGTTGAAGATACTTATCCAGAAATTGTCCAATTGGTTCATGGAGACTACCAACTGTGGAGACTATGGGTCTCATGGGAGGATCCATCGTATTTTTGTGAATTTTAGGAACCATTCTCAATGTTGGACTCTTGGGATGATGTTTAGTGAGAAAGTTCTTGGTCAGAAAAGAAGAAACAAACCGTATACCTCTCACACTGAGACTTCATCATCAGATAGCGATACCACCCAAAAGAACCAAAAAAACGCAACTAACAACTAAAATCGTGGACAGCACACAATCTCAACAACCAACAACCAACAGGGTCAATCTCAAAAAGGAGACCCAGGAGAGGACAAAACAAAAGAAAAGGAAAAAGACACAGAACCTCCCACAACGAGAAGTGCAACGGGGACCATCAAGGACAAGAAAGGGAAAAAAGTCATAACATTGAACAATTGGTCATTAATATCAGTGATCACCACTTGACGGACCACGAAACCCAACTATTGCAGAAAGGCACGTCCTTTGTACCCACCACTATGACAAACAATCTTGAAATAGAAGTAGAAGTAAGTTTTTTCAAACTTATGCGCAAACTCCGACTACGGCATTTTTTTGAGAATGTATTACCCCAACAAACCACCACAGAGTCGGATCAACTCTTAGGCCTAAGAGCATCCAGTACCTTCCAATCTCCTATCAGCCACAAGACTTTGGACCTTTTTGAAAACAGAGTGAAACAAGACCTTGGAAAAATTAAATATTCTAGTAGGCAACATAGAAACATCACGCAAAAAGACCTGGATACTCTGAAAAGACTATCAACTAACAGTCAAATTGTTTGTACCAAAGCTGACAAGGGCGGTGCTCTTGTCATTATGAACAGTAGTATGTACGACAGTAAAGTGATGGAGCATGTCTCAGACACTACCACCTACATGAAACTGGATAACAATCCCACAACTGAATTCATGAGAAGTCTCCAAGATATTTTGGAAAAAGCACTTGAAAATGGAATAATCAATCAAAAGACCAAGAACTTTCTCACTAAACATCATCCCAAGAGTCCAACATTGAGAATGGTTCCTAAAATTCACAAAAATACGATGGATCCTCCCATGAGACCCATAGTCTCCATGAACCAATTGGACAATTTCTGGATAAGTATCTTCAACCTTCAGTACAATCGATGAGAACGTATATCAAAGATACCACACATTTTATCTCCACCTTACAAGATGTAATATTTGAACCTCAAGAGAAACTGATACTCTGCACCGCAGATGTACGTTCACTCTATACTTCCATACCCCATTCATTGAACAAGCTCTATTAAATACAGAATTGGAAGTACCTTTCCAAACATTCCTGATGGAGCTCATGATTTTTATACTGTACCACAGTTATTTTAAAAACCAAGACAATTGGTATTTACAACTCATTGGAATGGCGATGGGCAATTCGGCGGCACCAGCATATGCCAACATCTTTATGCAATATTTTGAGGAAACTTATATCTTTGCCAACAACAAATGGGTAGACAACTTGAAACTCTTAAAACGATATATTGATGATATCTTCATCATTTGGAAAAATACCAAGGAGGAATTAGAGAAGGTCCTCATTGAACTCAACCAAGTTGATGAATGAATCCAAGTAACATGGGATATATCAGCAAAATCAGTTAACTTTTTGGATGTCAAAGTCTCGATCAATTCACACGGTTTTGAAACTGATCTTTTCACAAAACCTACGGATCGAAATAACATGCTCCACTTTACAAGTTTTCATGAACCCAATTTAAAGAAATATCTCCCTTTCTCCCAGATGGCACGCGCAAAAAGAATAACATCAGACCCAGGAAAGATGCCATTGAGAATTCAAGAAACTGCCACTAAATTTCGAGAGAGAGGATATCCTGAGAACATCATTGAGGAATCCAAATTGAAGATTTTACAAATAGACAGGAAACAACTGCTTCAACCTAGTCCAAAAAAAACAACAGACTCGGACTGTGGTAGTATCGAAATATTCTACTTCCAGCACCAAATTCAAAAGAATTATTCAACAACACTGGTCACTTTTGAACTTGGAACCCGACTCCAAACAGATGTTTGAGGAACCACCGTTATTTGCATTCACCAGGGCACCTAATGTAGGAGAACTGGTACAACACAGATCAACTACAATCATAAAGCACTATGGTACTAAACCTTGTCACAATTGTGGGAATTGTAATAATATCATCAGAGGAACCAAAATTAACCATCCCATGAAAGGTCATGAAATCACTCTCAAAGTGAATGCTACCTGCGATTCAAGCAATGTTATATATGCGCTAAAATGCCCATGCGGTAAACTATACGTCGGTAAGACAGAACGAAAAATCAAAACTAGACTTACTGAACATAAGTCGAACATTCGCCTCAAAAACATGAAGTCATCAGTGGCAACTCATTTTGCTGAATTGAAACATAACATTTCCCAATTGAAGTTCATCATTTTGGAAACTATTCTGAAAACTGAAGGTAGAGACAATACAAAATATCTGCTCCAAAGAGAGAACACCTGGATATACAAACTGTCAACCCAGAAGCCTATGGGTTTAAATGATAGGATTGAATTGTCGTGTTACTGTAACACTGCTCATAATACCGACATAGTATTCCTGTGTTATTTTATCATGATGAATGATTTATTAATTCAGGTTATTACAATTAAGTTATTTATGTTTGCAGATATCTGTCTGTATACACTAGTCTCAGGTACTACATTGTTCTAAGGAATCACTTAGCACACCCACAGAGCCTCGGGCTCATAGTCCTACACTGCACCGGATCGAACCTCCGTCACGGTGATCCATTTTTTATATTCTTTTGTGATTCTTACCAATCTATATATTTATAGGCCATTATAATTTTTTATATCGGAGATAGAACGTTTCCACATGTGAACCCCTCCTTATACATGACCATGTTAATTCACTTATCCCCAACACCCACATATACACATGACCAGGAATTTAATTCCGAATATGTAGTCTATCTACACTTGCAACTGATCATGTGATCGGAACTTTTCTAGCGCTTTAAACGCGGCAACCGGCACTTCCGTGTTGACCGGCGACCCGAAACCGAAGACCAATGCACCGAACGTTACAAGTTCCTGCAGGTTAGTCTCACTTAGCTGCCAGCTAAGCGATTTTTGAATCATGGTGAACATGTTAATTTTTGAAACATTGTGTACCACGCTAGCGTATTACACCATGTTTTCCCTTCCTTTTTCAACATAGAGATATAGTGCACCCCAACAGAACTGCAAATCACGCAAGAGTCCCACTACGACCATCATTATTTTATTTTTTCACTTGGGCTACTAGATTTTTAAGGTGACCACCTAACCTCACACACGTGAGTTTATCACACCCCGAGTAGCATATGCACCAACCCCACAATACACAGTTGTATACATTTTTAGTGACAGATTGTTTTTGTTCTTTGTTTATGTTTTACATTCATAGTGTCCTTTCCCTGATGAAGGGCCAAAATCTGGGCCCGAAATGCATTGGACTTGACTAAAGGATTGTTAGATGTTAAAAACAATCAAGTTTTGAATATTGGATATTGAATTTTTTTCACAAAATATTTGATGGAAATAAAAGACAATGAAACATTTCTGAACAATTAAAAAGTGTGTGAAACCTCCATTGTGTATGGCAATATCAGTGTGCACATAAGGATGGGACCAGTGGTCCACTGGCCCCACAACTATCATATGTTCTAGACGACGTCGCAGGACACTCGACGCCACTTGTGGAGCACCTAAAACATTGATAAAAATTGAGTAAACGTGAGAAGTATCACAGCTGTGCATCAACCCTATTATTATTTCTTATTGAATGATATCCAGGACATGAACTCCATGGACTAAAACAATGGTTGCAGCCTAGGCACTGGAAGAATGAGAGCACAAACCCTCGGGGTTGCTTTTTGGCCAGCGCATAGCAGATTTGGATACAGACCACTATCTATTGATAGACGGTCGGCTTCTTAGCTGCCTTTCCTTTCTTGGCCCAACATACCCCACAAAGAGTTGATCGTCCACCCAGAATTCACAAGTAGCAGCAAGGTAGAACAGCAAAGCTCTTTTTGAAACCAGTCGGTGGGGTCTCTCCTCTTCTTTAGAGGGGGGAGGTAATGAGTAAAAGGTAGGCAGAGGGATGGACTGGAGTACATGGAGAGGAGTTACTACCTTTGAAAAGATGCTCGAGTTCGAAGTACCATTTTGTCTGGGTAGAAGGTAGGATATGGAGGATTTACAGACAATACCTGTAACTCACTGATCCTCCAGGCAGATGTTATAGCCACTAGGAAGGCCATTTTGATGGTGAGAAGCTTGAGTGGCCAGTTGTTGAGCGGCTCAAAGGAAATACCCATCAGAAAAGCAAGAACCAGATGAGATCCAATTGGGACATAATAAAATGCACTAGTGATTTTTATCCCCAGCGGCAGCTCCTCTGTAATGACGAGCATCGCCCCACTGGCTCAAAGCCAGCAGCTGAAAAATAAAACGATATTTTACTATAGTTTAATTTTTCAGTTGCTGGCTGAGCCAGCTTGTGCAGGCAGGGGCAGAGCTGGGCCATGGCAGGGGGAAGGAGGAGTGGTAGATGTGCACTTGTAAGTGTGCATGTATGTTTGGCCAGCCATCTTAGGCCTGCCAAACTGACATGCGCACTTAGGTTTCTCCAACCGAGCTGTATTGCACGGCCGGATTAAAAAACAAAACAGACTTCTTGTGCCTGAGAGAGCGTTAATAAAGCTGGGTCAGGCCAATCCCCACGCTGCTCTGATGCTTGAGAGCAGCGCAGGGATTGGAGAGGAAGTCAGTGATGCTGTCCCAGGGACTGCTGGGAACAGAAGCTAGGAGCACGAGACAGCTGGCAGCACCACTGCATGCCCCCTCTCCTGCCCGTGCCACGTCCCGCCGATATTTATCTGAGTCAGGCCCAAACTGGTTGTCTATTAACACATTATCACTTTAAGGTATTTATCTGCGCGTTAACACCACAGACTATCTACGATGATGTAACAATGCTCACACTGTCCTGTTCACTATATAAATAAGATGTCTAATAAACAAATTTAGTGGGAAAACATGATGAAGACCTTTAAAGAAAATATGTGCAATTGGGGATTTGCAAAAGGATGGCTGATCTGTCAATTTCAGAAATGCCATACTGGCAGAAAGAAAACCTTTCAATGTGCCCAAAGCAGAGCTCTGCAGGGCAACAATAAGAATAAATAAAATAACCTGGTAAAGAGGTGCACCTAGAGGGTCAGTATGTCAATCTATACACCATACCACAAACTTGTTCCAATGGCAGGTATATACCGTGTATGCGGAGGTATGCCTGGATTCCAATATAACATTATAGACTACAGGAGGGAGGTCAAAAGCTGTCAACTGTTGCTGCTCAATCTCCACATATGAAGGCAAAGCATTTTCACATTCGGGTGCAGAACCCTGCCCTGCTGCAACAGAAGAACATCACGAAGAGGCAGCCTGATCGGAGGACCAATGCTCATGCTCAACATCATGGGATACCAGACTATCAATGCCCTATGCAGAGCCCCATGAATGGCTTGAGCCCAGTCGTTCTTGATCTTCTTCAGAACTCTGGTCAGAAGTGGTATTGGCGAAAAGGCCTACAGGAGGCTAGAGCTCCATTGGAGACAAAAAGCGAGGACTGCCTTGGTTACTCCAGCACGCAAAACTGCTGACATTGTACATTCTCAGAGGAGGCAAACAGATCTAACCAAGAATCTCCCCACTCTTGGAAGAGACCTAGTGGCACCTCCAGAAGCCATTTGTGATCCGCTAAGCACTGACAGATAACTTTGTCCTCTCCGGGGGTTCAGAGAGTCCACCAGTTGTTGAACAAGTAGGGATATGCCCGGCGTCCTAGCCATGTCCAGTGACAAAAAGCCTCTTGAAAGGGTGTCTGAAACCCACCCTACCCTGTTTACACTTATACCAGCCTTCTCCTGACTGAAGGAAGAAAGGCTTTCAATGCAGACTAGATCACCTGAGGCTCCAACAGAATGATGTGGAGCCCTGATTGCCCAAAGCCAGGGTTCTCTGATTTCCACTTCCCCCATAGGCCGCCCCAGCCCTGGGGTGATTCACCTGTCACTAAAGTCAGCTCTGGTTGAGGAAGGGAGAGGGTTCTTCCACTGACCCGATCGCGGTTTTTAAGACACCACTGCAAGTCTTTTGCTGCTTCGTTTGAGATCAGGACCATGTGCTGCGCCCACTATGACGTCAGGAACCACTGCAGAGCCTGTGTATGCCAAAGGGCATGTGCTAAAAGCAGAATGCAGCAGGCCATTTAGCCCAACAACCTAAGGGTCACGCTCACTGAAATCCAAGATAGAAGCGGAAACATCAATATCAAAGCCTGAAAATCCTGGACTCATCGCTCAGGAGGATAGGCCTGAAACTACTCTGCGTCCTTAACAGCTCCGACAAAAGGATGTGCCTGATATGGAGTCAGGTGTAATTTCTGCACAATTTCAATGTTATTGTTTCAGCTTTACAGTAAAGCCATACAATAATGAAAAGATACATTGCAAAATACAGTAGAACCCCCAGCTTATGTAAACATTGTACAGTTCAAGGCTCAAACAATACACAAGACTAAAAAGAAGACATTCCTGCCCACATGAGCCCTTTTTGCTAGCATACCTCCTTTCATTATTTTCTGGTGATTTAAGTGCTATCTACTTGGCTTAAGATGCCTTAGAGGACAAACATTTAAGCTATGTGGCTTCCCTCAATAACATGGCTACGTCCTCTGTCCTTTGCTACAGCGATAACAAACTACTGGTAGACTTTATAAGGAGGAACATTGAGTCAAGTCATAAAACAAAGGTATGACTTCCATGCAGGAAGGTCATGTCTAACTACAGTAAAAGGACTGGGTCTGCAAATAAATACTTCATACTTCTAAAAAGAGCTGTAGTAACTGTGCAATAGTCTGGTGGGGAAGCTGAAAAACACTAATAACCATGCCAGTCAAGGCTTCAACAGGTAGAGTCTTAAAAGAGTATAAAGGCAGGGACTGCAAAAAATGCAACTGTACAAGGGCGGAGTTGGTTAAGTGGAATATATATATATATATGTCCATACAACATGCAAGATAAACTTCATGATATGTTTGCCAACAGAGGCAGCCAAATGCTTTTAACCTCATAAGTTTGTATATGCAAAGGCAGGGTTAGTTGGAAAGGATCGTATTATCGGGGCTACACGCAAAATAAAGTGCTGTGTGCTCTCAACAGCAAGGTCAGTTGAAGTGGAATGATGTCCTAAAGTACGAGTTACTTACCTTCGGTAACGATGTATCGGGTAGAGACGGTTTCTAGCCGCAGATTCCTTCACGTAGAATTACTCCCAGACGTGAGACTGGATCCGTAAACTTTTTTGCCACAGCATCCCTGCGCGCTGGGGGCGGGACGACATCACGTGACTCCGCCCAGGCGTTGTCCGGGCACGTGATGTCAGTGAGGTCACATAAGACCCGCCCTGGGGCCCCTACGTCAGTTCTCTTCGGGGAACTTTTCCGCACCACAACGCGGGACCACCAGACAACAAACTGTGGAAGCATGGGAACAGTGTGCAAAAGCAGAAAATGTAGAAAGAAACGGTGACTAAAAACACCACCACAGTAGTGTCACACCGCAGAACACAAGGCAGGGAAAGAAGACGCGAGCAGAGCCCTGCGCAACCACACCTTGCCAGCACATAGACAACCTCTCACCTCTGTGCCCCGGAGGCAAGGAACATGCGTAAGGACATGGGACACGTAGAAAACCCACCACCCTCATCCTGAGCAAGGAAGGGGACCAGTCCCCACATAGACAGGGACAACAAACCTCCAAGCCACCCCAACATACAGGGCAACAACCCACAAGGGACAAGGGCAAGACATGGCCAGATGACCCTTAAGCAGAGGAGAGCCATGGAAAGAAGGTAGGGGAGGGAGGACAGGGATAGAAAGCAATCCCCCCCAAACCTGGAGTAGCCAGAGCAGCAGGGCACCAAAACACTGGGACCCCATCCTCCAAAGAACCAAAGGAGGAATGAACCGACCCCAGATGAAGCCACCCGCTAAGAACAAAGAAGGCACTCACAGGAGATACAGCCCCCCACCGGGAGGCGAGCACCGAACACCAACCTAAGGGTCCTCGAAGAATAGGGGAGGAAGGGCGGGCCGTGAAGGAATCTGAGGCTAGATTTGTCTCTACCAGATACATTGTTACCGAAGGTAAGTAACTCATACATCTGATAGAGACTACTAGCCACAGATTCCTTCACGTAGAATAGATACCCTAGGACTACCCCGTGGAAAGGAGGGTCTGCGAAATGACCCCACCAGCCAACACAGAACAGAGGGCCCCACAGGGAACCACATCTGTGGACCAGGTAGAACCTGGTCTCTGCCAGGCAAGGGGAACCTCCCAAGCAGACCTCCACTGACCCCAAAAGGATGTAGGAGGGAGAAAAAAGCTGAAGAGGAACCAAGGGCAAGGTTAGAGAGGCCGAAGCACCCCACTGCCCCACAAGGCAACACAGCTTCCGCCCAATGCCAAGACAGGAAGGGAGGAAGAAGAAGAAGCCTAGAAGATCCAAGGAAGCAAGGGAAAAGAAGGCAAACCCACTCCAGCTGGGGAACAACCTGACAGCCAGAACAGCACTGGCAGTCAAAAAGCCGCCAGAAGCAAGAAGAACAGCCTGAGGACCCAGGGAGGCAGAGTAGGCGGCGCCTGGCAAGGGAGAACATAGGATCATCCTAGACCTCAGGGCAGGAGCAGGGAGAGGAGGAGATGCCCGGGCACACCACTACGAGTGGCCGCGCACACGACCTCAAGGAGCAAAGCTACCTAAACAAACGCCATGGAGAACAGGCACCCTAAGGCGACCAGAACCCTCCAGCAGAGCGCAAGCCATATGACAGCTACCACTACCCCACCTAGGGTTGTACGATAAGTCCCAAAATATGGGAACCCTCTTCGGAAGAACTTCCGCAGCAGAGGAAAAACAAAACAGCCATGGGGAACAAAACCCCCCCGCGAAAGGCTTGACAAGCAGCCCAAGCAAGCAGAAGGCCTAATCTCAGGGCCAAGTCTGCGCAACAATTCCAAACACACATAATCAACAAAAGGGCCGTCCAGCAGCCAACAACGCCAAAGTCCCAAGGAAGTACGCAGTGGCCAGAAAACACACTCCACAGCCAGAACAACCGGCCTAAGAAGGCCCAGAATCATCTTGACTCAGGAGTCACTGAGGAGGGGACGGAGGAGGGGGAAAGTAAGGCGGAGGAGGAGGAGGAGGACGGAGCCCTGTCAAGAGCCTCTGGATGGAGGAGTCGGCCAGGGCATGGAACAACAGGCTGCCATCAAACGGAAGGTCAATGAGTCGCTCCCGAATATTCTCAGGGAATACTCCATACCGAAGCCAAGCATGGCGACGCAGAGCGACTGAGGAAGCCATGGCCCGGCCCAGCACCTCTGAGATGTCCAGAGCAGAGCGGAGGATAAGCTCCGCAAGCTCCCGGGCATCCAACGCATGATGCCTTAAGTCCACCTGACCACCCTCCTGGGACGCTGTGGATCCCAGAGACTCAGCTGAGTCCCACAAACAGGAGGAGGCCCGAGCCAGCACACACAAGGTGTTCAGGGCCCGCAAGGCAGCGCTGGACGAGGCGAACATGCTGCGACCCCAAGAGTCCAGCCAGCAGGCCTCTCGGGATGGCATAGTCAACAGCAGCGGCAGGGAGGAAAAAGCAGTCTGCAAAAGAGGACTGGAGGCAGAGGGGTGGAGAGAAAGGCACGCCGGGTGACGTGGCGCCGGGAGGTGCCGGTGCAGAAGATGTTGAGGAACCGGGTCCTGTGAGGCAGGACACCTCCAAGCCCCTGTCAAGGAAGAAAGGAGGGAATCTTCAAAGGGAAGTAATATTTCCCTCCCACCAGAGCCCTGGTGGAGGACCTACAATAGATGGTCCGCCGGAAAGTGAGCCACCGGGTCACCCATACGCAGGATGCCCACAGCTGTGGACACCGCGTGAGCGAAGGCCGCACCCGCCTCCGTAGGGCCCCGCGGTGGGGAAAGCTGCTCCTCCGTGGGCGACAGCTGCAAACTAAGGCGGCAGTCCCCGAGGCCAAGCGGGATGGGCAAGGGCCAGACCTGGAAGTTAGAAGGAGCCGAACAATGAGGGACCTGCCACTCTTCTGACGAACACCTCTGCCTCAGGAAGGGCGGGGAGCTGCCCTTCGACGCCGGTGAAAAAGACACCTCATGGCGACCAGTCTCTAGGTAAGACGACACCAAGATACAGCCTGCCTCCAGGGAAGAAGGAGCGTCTGAAGACGAATCCGCGGTACCACCCCTGCGCGGAGCCGTAGTGTCCGCTGCCTGAGGGAGGTTGTCGGCACCATCCGGCGTCGCCGGACGAGGTTCATCCAAGTCACCCTGTACCGGAAACCGGAGCAGAGACCAGAGTGGAGCTGGAGTTGACCCGGCCCCGGGGTGGCGCCGACCCTACCCCCGCCAAGGTAGCCACCAGCGTTGGGGGAACGAAACGGGCCTGGGGAGTGGCACAAAGCCCTCCGCCAGCCGCAGTGCAGTCCAGAATGAGGCAGAGATCGCTCGGCAACCCACTTGGCGGTGCCAGAGAAGAGCCAACCTCCGACTCGTCCTCCGTCGAGGCATCCGCCTGTGGGGAGGGACGAGAGGGGCCCGGAGAGGGATAAGGGGTCTTCACCTAGCCTCGACCCGGGGCGGGTTCACGACGCCTGTGGCTCTGCACGGTCCAGCCGCTGCCGTAGTGGCGTCACCTCGACCTTAGACAGGACCACCTTGTCAAAGGACCGAGAGGGGCTCGGGGATGCGACCCGAGCCCGGGGACCTTCCGCGACACCACAGGGACTCCCGCAGGAGTTTGCGGCAAAGCAGAGATGCCGTGGCCTGAAGGAGGTGCCCCAGAGGAGCCGCACCCCAACAGCACCACATCTTCCAAGCCTGGATTCGAACCAGTCTGCCTGGGTCCGGAGCCACTGGCGGTGCTGAGGAGTGCCATGCGCAAAGCGAGGGGTCCGCCGACGCCCTAGGAGGGGAAGGAGGGGGAGACACCAGCGAGGCCTGCAAAGCCGTCGCGTAAATTTCCATTTTGAGTCTCGACGCCCCAACACCGGGAAACGGTGGATAGGATGACACGCTGGGCCACATCACCCGCGGAGAGTCCACGTCCCCAGCAGGCCGGAAGCCAGCTCCCGGGGACAAACTGTGTCACTTACCCACCGGGGAGCGATGCTCACGTGACATCGGAATAGGGCGAGGACGACGACCACGGCCGTACCTGAAGCTGTCCGCCAAAGCAGAACAAGGGGAGGACGTCGACCTGTAGAGACGTGCCGAGAGAAGTTTCATGCGGCGCTCCTTCCGCGACTTCGGCTTCAACTGTTGACAGGCCTCACACTCAGTGGGGCTGTGATCCTCCCCCAAGCACCACATACAAATGAGGTGCGGGTCCGTCATCGACATAAGACGCAAACAAAATGTACAAGTTTTGAAGCACGAAGGCATTCGCACACTTTTTCACCAAAAGAAATGTAGAGAAAAAAGGGCCCAAAACATGCCCGTACCAAGGACCAGATCCGCGTTGCATGCGGAAAAGGAAAAAACGGACGTAGGCGCGCCGGAGCGGGTCTTGTGTGACCTAGCTGACGTCACGTGCATTGACGACACCTGGGCGGGGTCGCGTACTGTCGTCCCGCCACCGGCACGCAGGGATGCTGTGGCAAAAAAATTCCGGATCCAGTCTCACGCCTGAGAGTAATTCTACATGAAGGAATCTGCGGCTAGTAGTCTCTATTAGATATAACCAATTCCAAGCAATAGAAGAGGTTATAAAGGACAGCTAAAGTACAGCAATCGAAAACAAATCCTTTTAGGAAAAAGGGTGTAATGATGCCAATAACAAAAGCCCTTTGAACTTTTAAGCCTATTGTTCGGATATGAGGTAACACCTGTAAACCTGTAAAGTGCAAATGCAATTTGGATCAATAGCAAGTGTTGGCAGCAGTTTTGGTCGAGACATCAAGCTGGTGCTCCAGACATAAATAACCTAAAATAATGATGTGGATGGACTCCGTAAGATCACCATCTTAGGACTTGCTGCTCCCCTTTCCTAGGATGTGACCAAACGTCTTCCTTTACGAGTGCCCTTACAACTCCTCATAAAAAAATTAAAGAGTTGATACAGAGTAACAAAAAGCAATTCAAAGTTGCTTGGCAGTTGCACGTCCTGTCTCTCCGGCTGTAGAACTTTGATTAGGATATGGTATAAGAATGTACCTGTAGTGTGCCTAACCTGAAACTGAGAAAAAGCCCTTTTCTCTGTGGTGAAATCAAATCAAGGTAAGATTCCCAGCCGGGTTCGGCTTTTATGTCAAGGTATTTAGTTAGCAAGGCAATGCGTGTATTTTTATGCTTTTGCCAAGTGGAATCCCAGAATTTCTTTTTCACCAATGGTAGAGTGTCTTTAGTTATGTTTTCTGAAAATGGCCACAGGTCTAAACAGTCAATTGACTTTAAAGTGTGCTCTGTGTGTCTGGGCCATTGCAGGTTTATGCAGTACTGGCATCTCATGATATCCCTCAGGTTGTTTTGGTACTCATCAAGAGCAGACGTAGACCAGAGAAGTATCCAGTAACTATGGAGGTGTACATTAATACAATCTGCCACAGATGTCATTCGCAATTCAGCTCTGAGTGCTACTATTAGTGTCCCTCAGCACATAGATAGTGAACCCTAGCAAGTGCAGAAGGTTTGCCGTAGTCTGGGGGTGGGAGATGATTGCCTTCAAAGCCAATTGTTGAGGTTGGGGAGGACTGGAACACCTGACCTCCAGAGATGCACTGCAACCACTGCCATCACCTCGGTTAACAACTGAAGGGCACTGGCAAGACCGAATTGCAGCACGGCAAACTAAAGGTGCTCTTGACCAACTGTGAATCATAGCTAATGTCTGGGGTCAAGCAGGACGGGTATGTGGAAATATGCGCCCTGCAAGTCAAATGCTACCATCCAGTCTCCCAGGTCTAGGGCAGACAGAACTTGCACAAGAGTGAGCATCTTGAATTTCTTCTTTTCCAGGAAGACGTTGAGAAGGCGCAGGTCTAGAATAAGACAAAGTCCCCCATCCTCCTTGGGCACCAGAAAGTGGTGGAAATAGCAACCACAACCTACTCATTCATTCATGAACGCACACACACACCAAACATTAATAAATAAAAACACACTCTTACCTGCAGCTCTGCCTCAGAGGTCCCAGAAGGCTTGGGACTGCTGCCTTAAGCAGTCCCAATGTCATCAGAGTGGGATGGGGTCAGTGAGACTGCTGACCCCACACTACTCACCCTGGGCGCTTCAGAGCTTTTCAACTGAAGTGCCCAGGTGCGAGCCAATCAGTGACTCTACCCCTCATCACTGAGGGCCTCAGCGACCTTTGCTGAGATGAGGAGTTCACATCCACAGGAGCAGTGACTTCCTCAGTCCAAATTCATCTCAGGCAGCCAGGAGCCTGCGCGTTTAGTGTATGTCTGGCTCCTGGCTGCCCGACCTGAAAATGAACAGTGTCTGTCAGGCAGACCTTTGTTCAGCCTGACAGACACTGTTGGTGAGGAGCAGAAGGTGTGGGTGTGTGGCCCCTCAGCCACAATGGACCGATTGTGGCTGCCTGAAGGAGCAAGGATAGGTAGTCCTCTGTCAGCTTGTCGTTAGTGGGTGGCATGGTTGGAGGGGTGGTTAAATAGGGGAAGGAGTAGCCCCTTAGGAAGGGCAGGAAAACCCAATGGTCGGATGTTATTGACCTCCAGAGGTGGTGTGTGAGGGGTCGGACTTACCCAAGAATGAAAGCGCAGATAACATGGAATGCTGGATCGCTAAATCTCCCTGTGTAGCTCTTGTTTCTCCCTGACAGCACCCCTGGACTACCGAGACCAGAAGCCCGTCCTGCCTGCCTAGATGACTCGCTGGAGGGAAGCGTCTGCGAATGGGGAATCCCGAAGGACTTGAATCTGCCCTTTGACGCCACCTCCTATGCGTCCTTAAGTCAGAGGGAATCCCGGAGGGTGGTGTGGCCCAACACTGAAAAGGGAGACGTGACGGAAGGAGAGAGGCCGGTGCTGTTTGGAGAGGTTAGACCCGTCAAGAAAGAAGAAGACATGGAGACCGGGATCCAAGGACATCTGAAGGAGCCAGGAGGCCCCACGAGCCGCCCAGCCACGCTCCTGGAGGTCCTGGCTTGTGCAGGTACGCAAACGCTTCGCGGGCTGGATGGGGAGGCGGGATGGTGTGCCCCCGTAGTTCTAGAAGCTGTGTCCTCATTTCTATTTTTTTTTTGTTTTGTTTTGTTTTTGCTTGGTTTTTGGGGCACATCCACTTGAGCACTTCACCTCTTTATGGTTCCTGCCACATGGACCCGGAGCCTTTGGGAGGCCGCCGCCAGTCCAGAAGGGAACAATTGACAAGAGAAACCGGGAGAGAACGGAGCCCTTTTTATAAGACGGACATTTGCCGACATTCACCAGAAAGCCTGACAACAAGACGGAAACCCTGTTAAAATCAATAAAACCCTCTTTGCCCCGACTTGGTATCTGTCTTGGTCACTTACCCATGCAACAACTGGTGTCAGAAGTGGGATCTCCTGTCGAATCCATCTGTACCCCAAAGATGGAAGTCCTAATACAGCATCTGATAAAGGGGCAAGAAGAACTCGACTGGGCCGTTGAACGGCAAATTACTTCTGTGCAAGCCTTCTAGGGTACCTTTGCTGCACAGATGGAAGGACTGCAGCAGATGTTTGGAGCCCCACAGGTAGCCACCCCGAAAGAACCCCGAAGTGTGCCACATGGTCACGCCGGGATTGCCTTACAAAAATATGTCCCGGGGGAGGACCCAAACGCATTTGTATTACATTTCGCGCGAGCTGCGAGGGCATGTGGATGGCCAGAGGATAGATGGCCATTTTTCTTACCTCCCTGTTAACAGGGGAAGCAAAGTCAGCATACCAGGTGGCCAACGCCACGGGCGATACCCCTTACAACGCGATCAAAGACATGATCCTGGATCACCTCGGTTTAGACGCAGAAGCATATCGAGTTTGTTTCCCGGAAGGAACGTGGGCAACCCAGGGAGAGCCCTAAAAACCTTTATTTTCGCCTTAAAATGGCTGCCGATAAATGGTTAAAACCTCACTTTAGTACCAAGGAAGATAATATGAAAAACATCTACTTGGAACAGTTCTTGGGGTCACTACCATATGGGACACAAAGATGGTTAAGGCAACACCCCCACCACTCCCCTGAGGAAGCCGCAGAAATGGCCACAACCTTTTTAAGAGCTCAGCCTCGCACCTCGCCCTGGGAGAGCAATAAAAAAGGCAAAACCCTATCCGCCAAACAGGAGAAGAAACCCCGCCCAGTGGTAGAACCACCCAGGCACAAATGCACAAGAATTGAGATCACACCATTTCATGGACCATAGTGCTTTGAATGCGGTGATTGGGGTCCCATCGCCCGGATGTGTCCAAAACGGAAGACGAGTGAGGAGCCCAAGGAAGTGGGCTACGTTCCACGGTCAATCCTATACACCGCTGAGATGGGGCCAGCGTTCCATGTAAGTGTACACCAGAATGGAAAAAGGGTAAAAGCCTTGCTAGACTCAGGGTGTAAACAGTACGCAATATGAAAGTTCCTGGTAAAAACACAACAAAATGTCCTGGATACTGTGGTCCATATCAAATGCATGCATGGGGATATCAAATCGTATCCTTTAGCTGTCATCACAATTCTTCCTCCCCAGGGTCCTCCTTGAACTGTATGGGTTGGGGTGTTATTACCACTTCCAGAGGAGCTCATATTGGGAACCGATAACCAATCAATCAATCAATCAGGTCATTTGTAGAGCGCACTACTCACCCGTAGGGTCTCAAGGCGCTGGGAGGGGGGGGGGGTGCCGCTACTGCTCGAACAGCCAGGTCTTGAGCTTCTTCCTGAAGGAGAGGTGGTCTTGGGTCAGGCGCAGATTGGTCGGAAGTGAGTTCCAGGTCTTGGCTGCCAGGTAGGAGAAGGATCTTCCTCCTGTTGTCGCTCTTCGGATGCGGGGGACGGCGGCGAGGGCGTGGTTGGTTGATCTGAGGAGGCGCTTGGGAGTGTAGAAGCTGATCCGGTTGTTGAGGTAGCTCGGGCCTTGGTCGTGTAGGGCTTTGTGCGCGTGGGTGAGGAGCCGGAAGGTGATTCTCTTGTTGACCGGGAGCCAGTGCAGATCTCTCAGGTGTCCGGTGATGTGGTTGCGTCGGGGGATGTCGAGGATGAGTCTCGCCGAGGCGTTCTGGATCCGCTGGAGTCTCTTCTGGAGTTTGGCCGTGGTTCCGGCGTAGAGGGCGTTGCCGTAGTCCAGTCGGCTGGTGACGAGGGCTTGGGTGACCGTCTTCCTCGTCTCGGTGGGGATCCACCGGAAGATCTTACGTAGCATGCGCAGGATGTTGAAGCATGACGAGGAGACGGCGTTGACTTGTCTGGTCATGGAGAGGGAGGAGTCCAGGATGAAGCCCAGGTTGCGTGCGTGGTCCGTCGGTTTGGGTGCGGTGCCCAGGGCGGGGGGCCACCAGGAGTCGTCCCAGGCGGAGGGCGTGGAGCCCAGGATGAGGACCTCCGTCTTGTCTGAGTTCAGTTTCAGGCGGCTGGTCGTCATCCATTCGGCTACGTCTCTCATCCCTTCGTGCAGGTTGGCTCTGGCGGTGGCGGGGTCGTTGGTCAGGGAGAGGATCAGCTGGGTGTCGTCGGCGTAGGAGATGATGTTCAGGTTGTGTTGGTGTGCGATGGCCGCGAGGGGGCTCATGTAGACGTTGAAGAGGGTTGGGCTCAGCGAGGATCCTTGGGGAACGCCGCAGATGACTTTGGTGGCCTCTGACTTGTACGGTGGTAGGCGGACTCTTTGTGTTCTTCCGTCGAGGAAGGAGGTGATCCATTCCAGTGCCTTCTCCTGGATTCCGATGTTGCTGAGGCGCTGTACTAGGGTGCGGTGGCAGACAGTGTCGAAAGCCGCGGAGAGGTCCAGGAGGATGAGGGCCGCTGTTTCTCCGTTGTCCATCAGAGTTCGAAGGTCGTCGGTGGCGGCGATGAGGGCGGTCTCCGTGCTGTGGTTCGCTCGGAAGCCGGACTGTGAGGGGTCGAGGGATCCATTCGTCTCGAGGAAGGCGGCCAGCTGTTTGTTGACGGTCTTCTCGATGACTTTGGCCGGGAACGGGAGGAGCGAGATGGGACGGTAGTTCTTGAGGTCGGTGGGGTCTGCTGTGGGTTTCTTGAGGAGAGCGCTGATTTCGGCGTGCTTCCAGCTCTCAGGGAAGGTGGCGGAGTCGAAGGAGGTGTTGATGATGTCCCGCAGGTGGGGTGCGAGGACAGCGTCGGCCTTGTTGAAGACGTGGTGAGGGCAGGGGTCAGTCGGAGATCCGGAATGGATGGAGTTCATGGTGCGGATGGTGTCTTCGGTGCTGATCGGGGTCCAGGTGCGGAGGGTGGTGGATGGTGGAGTCGTTGCGGTTGTGGCTTGCGTTGGTTGGTTGTTGAAGCTGTTGTGTATGTCCGTGATTTTGTTGTGGAAGTAGGACGCGAGGGAGTTGCAGAGGTCTTGCGACGGGGTGATGTCGTTGTTTCCTGATTTCCTTCAACTGTTCACTCACACTATTGTGAGGGAATCTAAGAAGTCCCATAAAAAGAGGGAATAAGACCAAGCCCCTTTGGCATTAACCACCCCAGAGCCATGGGTGCTAGACAAAAGCTTTAGGTTTGCCCAATCGAACGACCCCCTCTTTTTTAACGCATGAGAAACAGCCCACATGGGACAAGATGCCCCTACCCAGCTATACCCTCCGTTCCTCATAAAAAACGATTTACTCTATAGACAGGGTAACCCAGAGGACCCAGAACAACTCATAGTACCAACGTCGTTCCGAGAACAAATCCTTTTTTTTCCTCACTCACACCTCACTGCTGGACATACGGGGGCAGAGAAACCTACCCAGAACATTCTCCGCTTTTTCTATTGGCCTGGTAAATACAAGGACATCAAAATATATTGTCAAGCTTGTGAGGAGTGTCAAAGGAAGAACACACAACAACCCCCAGCAGTTCCTCTACAGCCCCTGCATATTGTTGGGAATCCGTTTGAGAGGGTTGGAATAGATTTAATCGGGACCTTGCCTCAGACCAAAAAAGGGAACCAGTACACCCTTGTGATATTGGATTATGCCACCAGGTTTACGGAGGCTATCCCCCTGAAAGCCCCTACCTCTTCGGCTATTGCAGTCAGACTAGTGGAACTCTTCACAAGGGTCGAATTCCCTAGAGAGATCCTTACGGATCAGGGGATGCCCTTTGTGTCACGCTTAATGAAGGAAGTGTGCAAAGTGCCACATCCAGAACTCGGTTTAACGCCCCCAAAAGGACGGACTTGTAGAAAGGTACAATAGAACTATTAAAACCACCCTAAAGAAGATGTTGGCAGTAGAGGGCAAAGAATGGGACCGGCTTCTACCATTGGCACTTTACGTCATAAGGGCACAAGTCCAAAGCAGTTTGGGTTGCTCATCCTTCAAGCTGTTGTATGGACGTCAACCCCGTTCCTTACTAGAGATGGCGAAGGAAGCATGGGAGAAAGAAGTCGAGAAAGAAAACAGAGGAACGTTGAAGTATACCCAGCAGTTAAAATCTTGACTATGTAAAGTGAGGGATCTGGCCTATATCCACCTAGAGAAAAGCCAGAAGCGACAGAAGACGTACTATGACCAGGGCAAGAGATGGAGAAGCCTGTCCAAAGGTGATTGGGCGTTAGTACTGCTCCCCTCTTAAACAAAAAAACTACTGTCTGAATGGCAAAGGCCTTACAAAGTGGTAGAAGTCTTAGGGAAAACGACCTACCGTCTGCAAATTACCCCTCGTAGCCAACAAACATATCACACAAATTTACAAAAAAAATGGTTAGGGATTTTCCGCATCCTCCGGGCCGGCGGAAGCCACCGCTGGCCCGGCGGATGCGGAAAATCCTCTGCGGACCCACCAAAGACCCACCGCCACATTAGGATGGCTGGTGGGTCCTGGTTTAAGTCTGCTGCTTTTCCTCCGCGGTTGGCTTACAACCGCGGCGGAAAAGGCCTAATATGGTGGCGGTGTCTCTCAGACACCGCCAGCCATATTAGGATGTCTGAATTTCAATGCCTTTACACGGCGGCATGTCCGCCGTGCAAAGGCATACGGATTCTTGTTCGGGGGCCCGTTGCGGGCCCCAAGGGGTGAAGGGGGGGGGGTGTACATGGGCATTTGCATGCACAGAGCGGCAGGCACCGCGCGGTGCCTGCCGCTTTGTGCATGCAAATGCACAGCTTTCATTTTTACCATTGCGGCGGATGCAGCTTGAAGCCGCACCCGCCGCAATGGTAAAAATGGAGGATGTGACCGCCAGGGTGGCGGTCACATCCTAATTGCACAGAAGGGAACTCCGCAGGCAATGCGGAGGTTCCCTCCTACTCTATGGTGGCGGACGGACTCAGGTCCGTCCGCCATCATAATCGGCCCCTATGTTGGAATTGGGTGTCATACGTCCCTCCTCCAGTGATTGGTCATCACCAATAGTAATGGTACCCAAGCCACATGGATCAACAAGATTCTGTATGGACTTCATAGCCTTAAATGCCATCTCTTCATTTGATGCATACCCCATTCCTCGCATCAATGAACTAATCGAAAAATTAGGAGAAGCCCAATATATAACAACGCTCGAATTGACCAAAGAATATTGGCAGGTGCCTCTCAGGGAAGAAGACCGAAAGAAGACTGCATTCGCCACAGCAGAGGTCCTATATGAGTTTAACGTTCTCCCTTTCGGCTTGCATAGAGTGCCTACCACTTTCCAGAGGCTCATGAATACGGTGCTACACGCCCCTTCTTCCTACTGTTCAGCCTACCCAGCAAAACATGGGACGATCACCTGAGCCACTTGCACACCATCTTGGCCACCTTGGAACAAGCAGGGCCACACATAAACTCAAAAAAATCCAGGGTGGCCTATCAAAAAGTGAGGCATCTAGGGTATATGCTGGAACGGGGTATCATAGCTCCCCAAGCCAACATAGTAGAGGCAATAGCAGAAACCCCCTTTCCGCAAACTAAAAGAGATCTCAGGGCCTTCTTAGGCCTAATCGGATACTACAGGAGGTTTATACCCCAATTCGCGGAGATTGCCACCCCCCTCACAGACATGCTACGCAAGAATAGTCAACCACAACAATTCCAAAACCCCAGTGAACCCATGACACAGGCTTTCGACATCCTAAAAAGAATAATCACCACCAGCCAAGTACTAGTTTCCCCAAACTTCAACAGACACTTCATGCTACATACCTATGCCTCTAACTATGGCCTAGGCGCCGTCTTATCCCAACTGTCTGAGGAAGGAGTAGAACATCCTATCCTATACATCAGCTGCAAAATATTTCCTCGAGAAACTAAGTATTCCACCATAGAGAGGGAGTGTTTGGCGGTTAAATGGGCAGTAGATAACTTGAGGTACTATTTAGAAGGAAATCTATTTACGTTGTACATGGACCATGCCCCCCTGCTGTGGATGTATAACAACAAGTCACAAAACCCCAGGGGACTGCGCTGGTTCCAGGCACTTCAACTCTTCTCATTTGTACTTCGCCATAGAAAAGGAAGGACAAAGGTAGTGCAGATTACCTATCGAGGGTCTTCCCTCTCCCCAATCGGGAGAAACCAGGTGGGGAGGTGTGTGACAGGACGGACTTACCCAAGAATGAAAGCGCAGACAATGTGGAATGGTGGATCGCTAAATCTCCCTCTGTAGCTCTCGTTTCTCCCCGACAGGACCCCATGACTACCGAGACCAGAAGCCGGCCCTGCCATGACAACTCGCTGGAGGGAAGCCTCTGCGAATGGGGAATGCCGAAGGACGTGACTCCTCCCCTTGACGACACCTCCTATGCGTCTTTAAGTCAGAGGGAATCCCGGAAGGAGGTGTGGCCCAACACAGAAAATGGAGACATGACGGAAGGAGAGAGGCCGGTGCTGTTTGGAGAGGTTGGACCCGTCAAGAAAGAAGAAGACGCGGAGACCGGGAACCGAGGATGTCTGGAGGACCCAGGAGGCGAACGACCCCACGAGCCGCCCAGCCACGCTCCTGGAGGAGCATGGCTTGTGCCGGTACGCAAACGCTTCGCGGGCTGGATGGGGAGGCGGGATGGTGTGCCCCCGTAGTCCTAGAAGCCGCGTCCTTGTTTCTACTTTTTTTCTTTTCTTTTTGCTTGTTTTTTGGGGCACATCCACTTGAGCACGTCACCATCAGAAATCAATTACGAGTGTGCCACGTGTATTCGGTTGATCCCTCACTACCCTCCCTTGCACTTTAAGATTGCGGGACAATAAAACTTACACCGGTCTCCTTCTCTTTATGGTTCCTGCCACATGGACCCGGAGTCTTTGGGAGGCCGCCGCCAGTCCAGAAGGGAACAATTGAGAAGATAAACCGGGAGAGAACGGAGCCCTTTTTACAAGACGGACATTTCCCGACATTCACCAGAAAGCCTGACAACAAGACGGAAAACTCTGTTAAAATCAATAAAACCCTCTTTGCCCCGACTTGGTGTCTGTCCTGGTCACTTACCCACGCTACAAGGTGATGGCGTAATCTGCCCCCCACTGGGTGCCCATGATGGTCGGAGGGCATTCTAAAGGGTGCCAATGGGGTGGTAAACTGGGCTGTCCTTACTTCTGATTACCTGTCCCCCGTGGTCTGTGGGAACAGCATCCTCTGCCACAAAAAAATTGTGAAAATTGCTGATTGAGGTGGTTAGGAGTGTAGAGAAGCGTTTGAAAGCCTCATCTGTGGGCACAAAAGGATGTAAGGGGGCCTTGGTTCGGGGAGGGGCAATGGAAAGGCCCACATGCCCTGAGTTCGCCTTTTCTCCAAACAGATGGGAGCTCCCACAAAAAGTCAGTGGTTCTCAACCGGGCGTGGTGCCTATGGGCTACCGACAATGAATTCGATCTGCCCAGCAAGTCTGTAGTGTTGCTGTAGTTCAAGCCCATAACGTAAGGTGAACTTGGCTGCATCCCTCCCATTAGCAATTTCTTGAGAGAGTATAACTCAGGCCTACCCTGAGACCATGGGCAGCACTTGCACAACAGTCTCAGTTAATGTAGGAGTCTCTGCCCAAGAGGCACACTGTGTTCACCGACTGTAGTGCCAGGCTGGCAGAAGACACCATCCTTTTTGAGAAGGTATCCAAACTTTTTTTATTCCCCATCCAGTAGAGTGGTAGGGAATGCGCCGGGGTTGATTTTAGAAGTGAAGGCCAGGATCACCAATCTCTCCAGGATAGGTTGCTGGGTGAAAAACTGGGGTCCCCGGGGGCAGAGTGATGGCAGTGGGCAATTGTCATAAACCAAGTAGAACGTCGGTAAGGGCTTCATTAAATGGGAGTAATGGTTGGGTGAGGGTAACTCCCGTCTGAAGCACCTCATCAAGACGTTTGTCTTGACTGTCATTGAGGGTAGCGTACGTTCCAGGCTCTAAGCATTCCTCCGCAACACCATTGGGAATGAAGCACCCTCCTTCATAGCCAGGCAAGGGAGAGAAACCAGGCAAGGGTATTCCGCCTGCCGAATTTAGAGATGTCCACCGGCCCAGCAGACATCTCTTGCAATTCCAGGAACTCAAATACATTGAAAGCTTGACGGACAGCTCTGTCAACAACACAGAGCTGTCCATCAACTTTCAACATTTTTATTTTCAAAAAGGGATTTCGTTTTTGAAAATGAAAAGAAAATTAACCTCTTGCCATGGGAGTTTTCTTCCAAGGTGTGGGGGTCATTTGCAGTTTTCATTGCACTTTACCACCAAGTTTTACCCAGAGGTAACAGACAGTGAACACAGGTATATTCTTGCCCTAAGTAGTTTGGGCGGACCATAGCTACACCTACAACAGCCTTTACTTCATTATGCCATCAGAGGCAGCAGAGAAAAAGTAGTCTCCCCCATCTACAAACTGAAGATCCACCGACTCCAAATGAGGTAGGTGGAACAAAGCTTTGGTGGAAAGGATACTCAGCTGCCACTGCTGTGAGTAACCTTTCCACCAAAGTATAAGTCAAGCCCTTAATAAGTTATGTAATAAACTTTAAATTGCTTAGGGCCCGATTACGACTTTTGGAAGTGTGGGTGACCCGCAACTGCTGCGCCTTGCACCGCCAAGAGTCAGTGCTGCCCGCCTGATTACAAGTAATTTTGCGGCCTGGCAGGGGGTGAGGGGAGAGGTGTGGCAGTCGTGCTGCAGTGCGTTTTTCAAAGGCGGTGGTGACTTTGAAAGAGGCACTGCAATGGGAACGCCACACGGGATTCTTGCACGGCACGGACTCGACAGTCCATGCTGTGCAGGAACCTGGGCGCATGCACACAAGGGGGAAAATGTTGTGCCCCCGCATGCATCCTCAGCCTGAGGTGCACAGGGGGCCCTTTAGGGCCCCCTTTGTTTCAGCACCACCAGCCTTTTCGTGGAGGAAAGACCTCCATGAATCCGCTGGCTGTCCTGAAACTTGTAATATGCATGGCTGTGCCGCAGCGGCACCACCTGCTTATTACATAGCTTCTGACCTCCGCACCACCACTAGGGAGCGGTGGTTCCCTGGCAGAGCCGCCGGTCCAGTTATGGTCTGGTTGTAATTGGGCAGTCAGATCACTGGTGTAATGATGGCTGGACAACAGGTCTGGCGGTCCTCGGACCACCAGACTAGTAATTTGGGCCTTAGTGATCAACACTGCTTGGCCTGAAGAGAAGAGATCTAATAAATTATACCAAGGACTGTGAGACAAATTAAAATAGAAATTCGGAAGATCCAGGACCTATGCAAGTAGGTAGTTTCAAAGGTCTGCTGCATAAAGAATAAAAGTAAAGAAGACCTGTCCAAACATTGAGCAGGTATTGTGGTAAAACTTCACATTTTGTAAAAGTCTGTACGAATAAACCTTAGGTTACTAAGAAGCAAACAATTAGAAAAGGTACAGCTGTCAGAAAATTGAATTCCACTCGCATTAAGCGAGCTACCTTGTCATGTATATAACTTGAGTTAGCTCTAGCTTGGCTATTAAATACTATGCAGTCTTCAACTGCTCATAAGTCAATTCTCACGAGCATGACATTTCATAAGAAATGAGATTCAGGAGCCTCAGGAAATTATATGGACATTAAATGTGCTCAATCCATACAGTTACTGCTGATTAAGAAAATAGGTACTGAAGCGATCGAGGCACTAAATGGTTCAATGCTGTCTTCAGGGCTGTTTTTCTATACAAGATTCATTTGTTATGTTTTGGAAATCACTATGGAAACATTTATTTAGATTTTATTGATGTGCCTCAATTTAAAGAGCTCTTCGGCATACCATGGTTGACCCTGTATAATCCTTACATTAGTTGAGCACCTAAAAGCTTACAGTTGGATTCTGACTGTTGTGTTAAACATAATTTACCAAACAATGAATCGCTCCATAGTCGCCCTTCTAAGGTATTAGTTGGCATTGTAACATCTTATGACATTACATGTGTAACCTCCTTATTTGACTGGAATAAATGGTTTCATGATGTGTTTGATAAAAAAGTAAGTATTTTACCTGCAAATGGGAATATGATTACCAGATCATTGGTGCGTTTTATGTTTTTTGCAGTTTTTATACTCTGCCTAGACTTATATTTCTGCGACCTCTGTTGTGCTCCTTTGCTTCAAATTCTCACGTTGATTATTTACATCGTCTCTTAATTTTAGATTCTGAATTTTGCTGCTTCTCTGTCTTATGTTATGTTTGTCATTTACTTATTATTAGAAAATCCACTGCATAAAATAGAAAATTGTTATATTTTAATCATAATAAAATACTGAGTTCTTAAATGTCTTATTGGGGCATGCATGGAGCCATGTCGCAGGAATATGTGAGGTTTGGTGCTTGAATTCCCTGTCTTAACAACGTTATTGTATTTAACTTTTTAACTCATTGTGTATATATGCGTTTATGCTTCTTATGGCATTGCACCGAATAAAGCTCTTTGACTGACTGACTGATTGCCAGATTGATAAAGAACCTGGAACTGTAGTTATGTATATGCACTTACTGAGTCTCAAACAGAACACTGTAGGCAGTATATACATGAAAATCTAGCCGCTGGCATCCTCACCCATGTTTTTAGTGTCAAAAAGGGAGAGGAGCTAAGAGTATGTACTGATTTTAGGTCAATCAACAGACTTACTGAGAAAAAAGATATATGTTATCTTTGAAATCTGTTCTTTCACATCAGGTTAAACATGCACATAATTCACTAAGCTAGACATCCGTGGAGACACTCATCTGGTCAGAAAATGGAAGGTGATGAGTGGAAGGCTGCATGAATACCAAGTTATGCATGTCAGAATCTAATTTCCAAGCAGCATTTCAATATTTCACTTGTGTGGTTCATGGATATTTTCTACAGAGTATTTAGATGACAATCTGATTTACTCTGATGTCTTTGGAGACACATGTACATCAAGTTGAAGTACAATACCTGGGAAGGTTAAAAGAACATCACTTTTTTGCTAAAACAGATTTGTGTCTCTCATACTTCTCCTGTAGAATTTGTGGGGTATCTAATCAGTGCACAAGTCATTCAAATCAATGAGAAAAACATGTCAGTGATACACAAGTGTCCTTCCACTACATCTGTAAAGTCTTTGCAAAGTTGCTTAAGCTTTTCCAATCTTTATAGTATTCTATCATCAAAAACCTAAATTAAAGATTTTAAAAAGAAAAGAATATCTCACATAAAGGTAAATTCAGATACATCCAACACTTTATTGATAGTGTATCAGAAAGTGGGCTTGTGGGGGTTTTCCTCATATCATACATCTTAGTTTTTTCAGACATATTGAAAAGCAGAGGCAAAGGCAAGGTTTATTTAATGTACTTACAACGAAGCAGGAATTGCCAAGATCGGCTAGTTTTACTTTTATTCTCATTGCATTATGGGGATCAAGTGGGTTCAGAAGACTGTCCGCAGAAGCTGATGTTCCTAAA
Source organism: Lissotriton helveticus (assembly GCF_964261635.1). Classification (NCBI taxonomy): domain Eukaryota; kingdom Metazoa; phylum Chordata; class Amphibia; order Caudata; family Salamandridae; genus Lissotriton; species Lissotriton helveticus. The sequence goes on along the minus strand of NC_136065.1, from coordinate 1,305,691,908 downwards.
TGAGAATACTATTATAATTACTCTTGCATATTGCTTTAATTCCAAATAGATGAATGTCTTCTTTGCTTGTAACAAATCCAATGCAAAATGCAGTATTGCTCCGCTCCAACTGAGATAAAAGCTTTGCATTACCCACACTGAAGCTATTATCCACTCTAATTTCTATTCCACAATTTTGACATTCCAAATATCAATAAAGAACATCCAAGCTATGTAGTATCACGGATCTGCACACTGAATCAAGCAGGTACCCAAAGGAGTTTGCATTGAAAACTTCCACTTTTTTAAATCAACTTTCTTGTGTGAATCTTTTCCCACTGCAATGTTAACAGCTCTAAAATTAAAAAGAAGCCCATTTCTTTACATGCAAATTATTGGTAAAACATAAGTTTGTGTACAGATAAAACAAGCATTTGCAATGCAATAGGCCTCGCAATTGCGAGATTTTGAGCTATTGCCATTTTATAAGACAAATCATTTTATTTGTATTTAAAAAACCTGCATTCTTTAAAGGCATTGTCATTTCCAATACCAATAGGTCAAAGTTTCTAAAATTCGAGACATATTGCATTGCAAATGCTTGTTGTTTACAAGCGCCCGATGCTGCATTTTCACTACAGGCCACGCCCCTTTCTTTAGACGAGCTGTGTCTAAAGAAAGTTACGTGGCTGGTATTAAAGTGAAAGCGCCGTTTGGGGCACTTTTACCAAAAAAAGCATTTGTTTGTGGAGCTGACATTCAAATGCTTTTTGTTCTAACAGCGCCCAGTGAAAGTGTGCATGGTGCGCTGAATGTTACAGGAAAGCATGTAGTGCCTGCAGTAGGGTAAACCATTAAAGAAAATAGTGCTTGCAGAGTAAATAAGACGTAATGTGTAACAAACGAAGTAAAAGGGCCAATCCTCATGGCAGGCTACAAAGGAAGACAAGGCAGTACAAAGAATGGACTAACAAGCCTATAAATAAATCACAATTACACAAGCTAATGACAAATAAGGGCAGATAGTGGATGGGGCTTCAAGTCTATAGTCCAATACAGCATGGCTCGCAGAGCAGTGCAAGCGCTTGCTAGGCTCGACGTAACTATTGCTTTTGGCTTCTGAAAAAAGACTTAAGGCACACCGTGCAGAGTATACCCGGGGGCACGAGTGAATATATGTTTTACGATCACCACTCAGAGAAGGATTAAAGAAATTCCGCTCGGCCTCTTTCACTGTGCCCGTGCTGCAGCATAATTCCTGGTCATGAAATATAGTTACAAAAATAAAGAAATAAATACAAGCATCGTCTTCATCACGAGACCTGGGGCGCAGCTAGCACTGGTGAAGCAGGCGCAGTTCCACCGGGGTCCAGAACCATCAGGAGCACTTTGTACCCTGTAATTGCTGCATTTTATTTTCCAGACACCAGTTAAAGGAGCCACTTTCTTTGACTCGGGGTCTCCTTTTTAAGCTAGTGCCAAACACGTTTTGGTGCATTTTGAACGATAAAACATTGTTAACGAAAGAAACATTCATCATAATTAGATTTTCGATATCATTATACAGCATCCACAAAGCACCTTGCAAATGACCTTCACATGCAGCACCCTGCTGAACGACTACACTAGGCTGCATGTTTCTTGAGGGAGTACTAACATTCAGAAATGTGTTAAATGGAAGTGCAAGCAGTTTATTTCCAAGCTAAGTGAAGTAAAAGAAAGACAGGATTAAGGTATCCTGCACCACATAACTTTAGAAACACACTAGCAGCCCGCACCAGCGCTGCCTGGGGCAGAAGGGGGCTTGGGGCAGCATTTCCGGATTGCGGCAGCGCTTCCCGGGGCAGAAGGGGGCTGGGGGCAACATTTCAGGCTTGGGTGCACTCCCACCCCGGCCCCCGCCCGCCCCGACGTTGCCTAGACCGCTCCCGCCTCCGCCTCGCCTTTGCCTTACCTGAGCCGCCGCTCTTCCCCGCGCTCCGGACTTCACCGCCACTCCTCGCTGCTCATCACCGCTCCTCCCCGCCTGTCGTCATCACGCACGTTGCGGACATCGCTAGGTCGCGGCCAGCGCTACGTCGTGACCGGCGCTACTTTTAGGGGACTACTTTGTTTTTAAAGTTTAATTTTTAAATTTACGTTTTATTTTTTATTTTATGCAGCCTATGTCCATCTACACACCCTGAGGATTACAACAATGTATTGGGTGTGTGGATTGGCGCTGTGGTTCCCGAGTTTACCTTGCCAAAAGGTTTCTGTTCTCTTTTTATAATAGTAGTATAGATTAATCTTTTAAGACACAAGAGAACACTCTTACCTCCTGTGAATACTTCTGCCTTGAGGTCATCAGTGAAAACAAACCTATTTGTTCACTACACATCATCTACCACCCTCCTGGGGACAACCTCACGTTCTCCCAACAACTCATGGACATTATTTCAATCAACTCAGGCCGGCAAAACACACAAATTTACCTGGGAGACTACAATCTTCACTGGAATGATGGTAGTGACGCAGTGGTCAATAGCCTCAAAAATTACCTTAGCGCCTCCGACCTCACCCAAATTTGCAACAGCCCGACCCATGACAAAGGATCTATCCTTGACCTCGTCATCTCCAAAGAAGGCACTATTTAACTTGATTCAATCCAACCCTGTGACTGGTCAGATCACCATATTGTCACCTTCTACATTAACGAAAAAGTTAAACGGATCCCGGTCCAATCCTCCAAGCCCAAAGTTTGGAAAAGAGACTTGAAGAAACTCAAGCCAAACACCGTACCCCCTAACAGCTGCAATCTCCTACTTCCCCCGTCCGACGTTACGGACGTTCAGTGCTTAACTGACCAATACCACAACGCTATGACCTCAATAATCAATGAGGCTGCACCGTTGCAACTGAAAAGAGACACCTCCAAGATCTCTAACCCTTGGTACAACGGGAGTCTCAATGAAGACAGACGGGCCATGCGAATGGCAGAGCGCACATGGAGATCTGTTCCCTCGGCACAGCACCTAAAAATTCTGAAGAAAAAGAGAAACGCATACTTCAGGAAAATAAAGCGCTCAAAGTCGGATTTCTTCAGACTCCAGCTTGACCAAGCAAAAAACCGTCCAAGAAAACTGTTTGAGATAATTCGATCCCAATACAAGGAACAACCCCAAGCAGCCGACACCATGGCCAATGCACCTTCCTGTGAAGACTTCTCTGCTTTCTTTAAACAAAAAACTGACAACATAAGGAACGATCTCCTCATTGACGCAAACCTCTACTCCAAAAACCACTGCACAACATCCAATGAACCAAAAAACAATGCAACATGGTCAGCCTTTGACACGTACTCTGAAGAAGAAATTGGCAACCTACTCAGCACCCTGAAACCCTCAAATCACCTCAGTGACCCTCTTCCCGCTAACGCTGTAAAAGACTTCACCCCGTTCATCCTTCCACTCTGGACTAAAGTCATCAATAGCTCGCTTCAGCAAGGAATGCTACCTGACTCCCTCAAAGTGGGACAAGTAACACCTTTACTAAAGAAACCAACAGCTGACCCTACTGATCTAAACAATTACCGCCCTATCACCAACATTCCCACTCTTGCCAAACTGTTGGAGAAATGCGTTCAACTACAATTGACAAAGCACATAGAACAGTTTGACCTCCTCAACTCTCACCAATCAGGCTTCCGAGCAGGGCACAGTACCGAAACGGCTATGACTCACATAATCGACGATGCCCTCCAAATCTTAGATCACAATGACTCCTGCCTGCTTATCCTTCTTGATCTCTCTTCGCCATTCGATACTGTGAAACATGAGAACTTACTGAAACTTTTAAAGACAAGAATGGGTCTCTCAGGGACTGTTCTTCAGTGGTTCACCTCATTTCTTCACAACAGATCTCAGAAATTCAAGAGCAACAACTTGATGTCCTCCCCAGTACCTGTATCATTAGGTGTACCTCAAGGTTCCTGCCTATCCCCTACTTTGTTCAACTTAGTTATGGAACCTCTCACCTCCTTACTACAAGCTTCCAATGTACACTTCCACATGTACGCCGATGACACTCAATTGTACCTCAAACTACAATCCCCCAAAGACATCATGCGTCTGAACTCAACGATCAGAAGCACCCAAGCATGGCTGGCCGATAACCACCTCAAACTCAATGCCATGAAAACTGAGTTCCTTCTGATCTCACCTCCTGCGAAAATATCCAACACTCAAACTTGGCTGAAACACCTAACTGCACTCCATGTCCAGCCGCCCATCGTGGACTCAGCAAAATCTCTAGGTATAACACTTGACGCCAGTCTCAACATGCAACAGCATATCAGCAAGGCAACCAAGGGAGCGAACTTCCAAATAAATACCTTGAGGAAGCTCAAACCCTTCCTCCCAGCCAAAGACTTCCAAAATGCAGTACAAGCGCTAATCATCCCTCGCATAGACTACGGCAGCATCGCCCTCAGCGGCCTCCCCCTAACTACAACTGCACCCCTGAGAGCCTCACTAAATGCAGCAGCGAGACTCATCACTGGATCAAAAAAACATTCACATATCACCCCTGACTTCAAGTCCCTGAATTGGCTGCCTTTTGAAGCCAGAATACACCTGAAAATTGCCTGCCTGACACACAAGGCTATACACCTGAACTCACCCAGCTACCTCACTCAGAAGCTGACAATCTCAGGCGGCTCGAGATCCACCAGAAGCGCAAAGAATCTTCTGCTGAAACCTCGAAGATTCCGGAAGGAAAGAACTTACAAACGCTCCTTCTCAGGAATGGCGACGAGGATCTGGAACTCACTACCTCCTGAAACTAGGCTCATCCCCTCCTCTTTTCTTTTTAAGAAAGAAGTTAAAGCTATCCTCATGGCTAAATTCACCTGAATTCCCACCCACGATCTTTTAAGACTCTGTTTCGATCTGTATTCGTGCTCGATCCAGGTGCACAGCTGTTTTGTTTTTACCTGTATTACCGACCTTTCCCGATTGCTATTACTATGTGTATTTTATTTTATGCTCCCTCTTGTACCCACCCTCCCCTGCATATGTAAAGCGCTCTGTTATCTGCAAAGATCTTGTTCGCGCTATATAAAACTTTCAAAATAAATAAATAAAATAAAAGAAGTTTTTATACAGTGCATAGCCTGAATGCATGTATTTCAACGCGTACTTAGATGTGATAATGAGGTTAAAGGAGGCAAAGTATGAAATAAAACGATTGCCAAGGATCTCATAATTTGGTCAAGTGAGGAAAGTCGGGATCGATTCTAGGTTTTCTGGTTTCACATTGTGCAATTCTATTTCATTCTAATTAATAATGAAGTCCCTTCTTTTTTATTAACATGAGGAGATGTTGTGTTGCTATTTAGAAATGGCTAGGCAGTTTGGGTTACTCTGTGCCTTTTAAACAAGCAAAGACTGATTTGTATATGATTGGTTTCATTCTGTTGTGGCACAGCCAGCAAAGAAACAGAGTACTGGAATGTGCCACCCTTAGGTGACACGTAGAAGGTTCCTAGGAGTTTTATGACTGAAGAAGCTGACTAAGAATCTGCAGTAAGACCTGTAGAAAAGAATTGTCCAGTGTTTAAATGTACCCGAGTAAGAATTGGATGGCGTGTTGGGTCCGTCTGTCTGGATTCTAACTGATGCCAGATGCCAACACTAGTACTTCTATGGGGTACTGGTGGACAGCGCCATCTCTGTAAGTGTTCTAGAGCACAAAAATTAGCTTCTAAGAGCTTTCTAATAACAGTGCTATCAAGAACGAGTGCTTCTGTACAACTAACAATGTAAAGTTGTTGAAGGCTTTCTGTTCAGAGGTACGGCAGTGAGGGCGGAAAGAGCATTTCATCTCACAATGTATAAAACGCTGTTGCTTTATACGTATGGCGCTTTACAATGCAGATTCAGTTGGAGGTTTTAGAGGAGCACTGAGACGGTCTGTTCTTAACCCTCTACTGACTGAAGATGTGCAATGCTGCCTATCCTGAGGTGAAGTTCAAGTGATCGTCAGCTGTGAATACCTGCACCATATTGGCTAGTAACTTTTGAAACGCTGCTCTTTTTATTTGTGGCACTTTTTTCCTGAGATGCAGTATATCCAGTGTGAAGGCACTTTGATTGAGTGCGGTAACTGGATGGTTTCATCCTTCATCAGATGAATGTGGGAGGCCTATAAGAGGAGACATAAAAGGTCCTTTTGTACTCACACTTATATGTAGTTCCTACTTTCCAACGTGAAGACCACCCTGTTACCAGTTTATGATAGGTAACTGCTCTGCATCTGCTATCTAACTGACTGGTTCACTCCTATCTTCTGTTATAGTGACAACACCCTGTGATTATCTGCAATTACTTTTCTAATACCACCTCTGGTTAGACACCAGTTTCTCAGTGGTGCGCACTTATGTGAGCAACTGATATAGAATGTGGTGGAGGTTACTAGTCTTCCGGATGGTGACACTTCCTGGGGCTCAGTTGAATGTCTGATTACTGCTGACCTCCCCCTGAGGGGCTTCCTCTGTGGCCTTTCCGGACAGTGATTTGGTGGTCTGGTGCAGTGAGTTGTCAGTGGGGGGGCCTTCTTATCTCCTGCATATTTCTACTCCAATGGCAGACAATATGGGTCTCACTGTAAAGGATCAGGGTGCAAAAGGTACTCTCAAGAGATCCAAGCAAACATCTCCCACACCAGAGTTAACGCCTAAGGAATCTACTACTACTTTAGACACAATCCTCCTACTTTTAAATACGGTTCATGATACTGCGCAGAGTACTAAAACAAACACGGACGTACTTCAAGTTGAAGTTGCAGCGATCAGGAGTGACTTCAAAAGTTTGTCATTGCGTGTTTCAAATGCAGAATCTTGTATAAGTTCAGTTGAGGACACATCACATCAACAGGCTAGGCATGTGAAGAGTCTGGAATGCTCCATGGCTTCTTTGCGGAGGGACCATACAGATCAGGAGGATAGGAACCGTAGGAGTAACTTAAGTATTTTTGGTCTACCAGAGGAAGCGGAGAAAGCTGCTCCTTCAATGCTTGATTTTTTACTGGAATGGATCTCTGCGGTTCTCCATATCTCCTTTCAGAAAGACTTTGAAATAGAGCGCGTTCATAGAGTTCCCTCCTTACGACCTAAGTCCTCATCACATCCTAGACCTGTAGTTTACAAGCCTCTACGACATCAACACCCAGAGCTTATTCTATCTCAAATGAGGAAGATCAGATCGATTGTCTGGGAGGGCCACAAGATTGCTATATCTCAAGATTTTGCTAGAGATACTGTCATCAGACAGAAAGGTTTCTTGAATCTTCGACGGAGGCTTTCGGAAATGAGCATTCCTTTTTCTTTCGCTGGTCCCTCACGATTTAGAATAACTTGTAAAGGTCGCTCTCAGATTTTTTATGAACCATCCGAGTTAACAACATTTCTGGACAATCAACCTGAATCACAAATGGATTCTGACTCTCCCTCGGTCTCCTCTGGTTCTTGAAAGAGATATTTTATTTCTTTTTCATGTCTGGAAATTGGAATTTCTCTGTGCCTATTTTTCCCTTTACAGGTTTCGAGATTTCTTTTTTTCCTGTGGGAAGTTAGAGGGCCCCTTATTTCATTCATGTATTTGGGCTTTTCATGTTATTTCCATATTTTTCTTCGTATTAACCTTTCCTTTGCAGGTTCATCTCTTCAATTACAGTTTATGGTGACGTCTCTTACACTTTTTTTTTCCTACCTTTTCTTTGTAAAACAGTTTGTGTAATGGTCTCTCTTTCTTTGTGCTCTGATCTGGATTTCTTTTTTCTCTTTTGAGGGAGATGAGACTCCCTTCTTTCCTTTGGTCTGTTGTTCTATTTTATTTGAGTATACATGTTACAATCACTTCTTGGCTTTTTCATTATCCTTCTGGTTTGTTTTTTCTTCCTCCCTGTGGTACCTTTTATTTTTACTATTTAAATGGTGTCTCTGGATATCATTTTTTTATCACCTGATATAAATGTGAATTGTTATGTTATGTTATGTTACGTCTATTTATTGTGCGCGCAGCGACTCCAGCCAAGGAGCGTCCCGGCGCAAAGACAAGGTAGCTCGTAACACAACGGGAAGTAAAAAGAGGCAAATAAACAGCTAAAACAGGAGCAGGGACAAAGACAACTAAAACAGGAAGGTTTTTATCGCCTTCCGGAAAGTCAGAAGGTCCTCAAGCAAGCGGATTTCAACAGGCAAGGAGTTCCATGCTGACGCAGCCAGTACCCGAAACGAGCGGCCTCCCATGCGGCTAAGCCTGAATCTGGGAACCACCGCAAGGGCCAGACCTTGGGAGCGGAGGCAACGGGCAGGAACATAGAAAGACAGACAATTCGACAGGATTTCCGGGCCTGTACCTCTCAAGATTTTAAAAGCGAGGCACAGGACTTTAAAGAGAATACGCTTCCTAACCGGAAGCCAGTGTAGGGAGCGAAGGACACCTGTCACTGAGCAAAATCTTGGTAAGCCGACGATCGCCCTCGCCGCAGCATTCTGAACCCGTTGTAATCGGGTTAGTTCAGCCTGATTGGCCCCAGCCAGGAGAGAGCTGGCATAATCCAGGCGAGAGATGATAGTGGCCTGGATCACCAGCTGCCTGGTCGGGGCGTCAAAGAACTTGAGAACAGGTCTCAAGCCCCTCAGAAGACCGAAACAGCAGGCCGCAGTTCTTTTCGTATGGCCTATAAAAGAGAGGCCCGCATCCAGCCATATCCCCAGATTTTTCACTTCCGATACCGGGATCGGAGTGGGACCCAACTCTGGAGGCCACCAGTGGTCACCCCACAGCTCCACTCCCTTCCCGACGACCAACACCTCTGTTTTAGTGGCGTTTAGCTGAAGGCAGTTGCCTGTTTAGCTTTAGCTGAAGGCAGTTGCTGGTAACATTTATGGTCTGCTTAAAAAGGCAATTTATTATTAGCCATGTATTCCACTAACTCTTTTTTCTTCACAGGTACTAGCTGGAGCGACTATATGAATTTGTGCTTTATTAATCCATTGCATATTGATTGCTTTTTAGATTTCTCTTAGGTATTTCACTTTCTTGTTTCATAACTTAATTTTCTCATAGGAATTGCTGAAGGTTAGTTGGAGGCTGCAGTTTTATTTCTATAATGTATGCTTGTACTTTATATTATATATTTAATGAATGGCGTTGATAAATAGATTGAATATTCCAGTTTTCTTCTGGGGAGGGTAGGTTCTAAAAGACATTTGATTTTTAGGCGATCTGATTATTTTTGCTGTTGGGGACTCCTGAATATTCCTTTTCTTCACAGGCGTTAGGAATGCATGTATTTAAATTTTTTACTAGGTATTTATTTGATAGCGTTTAATGATATGTAAAATGCGGTTCTAGATTCAGTTTTCTATCAATTGGCAAGGTTGAATATATATTTATCAATTTTTCTAGTTGTCTTCGCTTTCCTATCTGTAATATTGGTACATTTCTTCTTTCCATTCAAATCCTTTATGAATTTGTTATTTTAGAGAGTATAGTACCTGATAGCTGTGAAGCTTTTGATGAAACTGATTCTGATATATACTGTTCCTCTACGTTTGTGTTGCTCTCCTTTCTCTAATGCTTCTATTTTCTTTTCTATTTCATCTTTTCTATGGCTGGTGGTAAACAATTACCTCTTTGGCTGCCCTTTTCATCTTCCCCCCCGTACATGGTCCTGGTCTCCTATAGAATTTCCATGGTGGGGTTTTTCTTCTCTTTTGTGCAATTTGTGGCTCCTTTCTTATTTCTTCTTTCTTTTTCTTTTTTACGTTTCTCTTTTTCTCTCTCCATTCCTTTCCTCTTCAGGATTCCAACGTTACATTCTTACATCTATTTCTATGAGTTTCCTTCCCTTGTTGTTTTTTTTATGCAGTGTACATTCTTTGTTGTTTTTCATTCACGGACTTCTTTTATCTGTACTAATTTCTCTTATTTATGGCGGATAAAAAATTCTGGATTACTGCAAAAGTCTCTCTACCGATATTGTGTTACTGCAAGAAACTAAAATAGCTTACAAGGACGCCTTATTGTTGTGTAAACAATGGGTTTCGGATGTGTCGTGTTCAGGGGCTTCTGGGAAGAGAAATGGGGCGGTTACTTTAATTTCTTAAAATTCGGGTTTGTCCATTGTTTCGGCGGAACATGATCTTGAGGGTAGGTCGCTGCTTACGCGTTTATCTAATGGGTCATCTGATCTTTATATTATGAATATCTATGCTTCCAATAGTGATGATCCATCTTTTTGCCGAACAATAACCAAGAAGCTTTCGGAATTATCTATACGTGATAAACTGATTGTTGGAGGGGATTTTAATTTGCCAATGGATCCTCTCTTGGACAGATATTTTGCATTCAAATTTCGACCACCACGGGCACATAAACAAATGCTTACCATGTGTTCTACACAACGGCTTACTGATGTGTGGAGAATGCATAATTCCACCGGTAGTGACTTTACCTTCTTCTCTTCTCCCCATTCTAGCTTCTCTCGCATTGACTACCTCTGAACCCATGCTAGTATGCTGAATCATACTACAATTCACCCTATAGTTATCTCTGATCATGCGGCAGTATCTTTCACTCTTCTTATTGTGACGGATTGTTGTGAATCACATACTTGGCATCTTAATACAGAAATCTTACATGATGACAAAGAAGTTGAAGTTCTTGATGTAGCTATACATACCTTTTTCCGAGAGAATGAATCATCCGTAACATCCCCTGTAGTTCTATGGGACGCTTCCAAATGTACCCTTAGGGGCAACATCATTCAATTAATGGCACGAAGGAACAGTGTTATTAAAAAAGAGCTCCTTTCGCTTACAGCCAATATTAAACATAAAGAATCGTTATATAGAGATTCTAAAGAGAAAACGCTACTGCAGGAAATTAAAAATCTTAAATATAAGTATAACTCTATCTTTTCCAAAAGGGCACATATTGGGCTACAATTACAAAAATCAAAACGTTTGCTACTAAAAAATCGAGCTGGTAAAGTTCTAGCGGCAACTTTAAAGTATCAGGACACAAACGTTCGATCTACTCAGATCACCTGTATCACAGATTCTGCGGGTACTCGGAAATTCCTGACTAAGGGGATTTTGGAGGTATTTCGTGATTTTTATTCCAATTTATATACCCCTAAACACGAATCTTCTTTGGTGCAGTGGCAACAATTCTTGGCCTCTATTCCTACTTCCATCATTGCTGACACGGATATAGAATCTCTAAGTAAACCAATCGAATCTGAGGAAGTCATTCAAGCTATTAAGGCAACTAGATCAGGGAAAGCGCCAGGACTGGATGGTTTTTCTACTGAATTTTTTAAGAAATTCAAGAACCTCCGTCAAATTTCTTTCCTCAACATGGAAGCAAAAATGTTGGCAATACGTTTGGAGCGCCATATTCCTACACTCATTCATCCTTCCCAGATGGGTTTTGTTAAGGGAAGACTGGCTAGGGATAATATCCTCACTTTCTGTCACATTTTGGAGAAAGCAAAGGGATCTAGCTCGTCGTCGGCAGCTATTGCACTTGACGCTGAGAAAGCTTTCGATAAGGTCTCCTGGCATTTTCTTCAAGCAGTACTTCAATCTCATAACTTAGGTGATGTGTTCATTGGAATGGTCATGTCATTATATACTCAACCCAAGGCTAATATTAGAATTAATGGAACTACTTCATCCTTCTTTGATCTTGGCCAGGGTACCTGGCAGGGTTGCCCATTATCACCACTTCTCTTTTTATTGTCTATTGATCCGTTACTTAGATTACTTAACCTTAATCAGGACATTCAGGGTTTTCAATTTGGTTCACAGTGCATTAAAACAGCTGTGTATGCGGACGATATTCTTATCTTCTCAGAAGATATAGAAAGAGCAATTCCTGCTATTTCTAGCATTATCAAGGAATTTTCTCTTGTTTCAGGTTATACTTTAAACAAGGACAAAACCGAAATGTTTCCTCTTAATCGGTTATGTTTTTCTTCTCACATGGGAGATATGGGATACAAATAGCAGTCTGAACAGCTTAAATACTTAGGCATTTGGTTTTGTGCGACTTTGTCAGATACTGTCTCTTACAATCAATCTCAGGTAATAGATGAAGTGAAGAAGTTATTGGAGGCTTGGGTGCCTAAGTTTCTCTCAAGGTGGGGACATCTCCAGACATTGAAAATGATGATAACTCCCATTGTCAATTTTGTGTCATCTATGCTCCCTATTAATCTCTCCTCTTCTTTTTTTCATGGATTGGATGTGATCACCTCTAAATTTCTCTGGAGCGACAAACGTGCCAGGATCGCGTACAATCAATTGAGAAAATCTTATGATGTGGGGGGTTGCAATTTCCCAGATTGGAGCTTATACCAGTCGGCATTCTTAGCCTCTCAAGGGGCTTCATGGTTTCCTTCTGATACTAGGTATATTCCGCCATGGTTATATATTGAACAACATTATTGTTCTCCCTTACCTACCTCTGCTTTGATGACTGCATCTACATTGACTTTCCCCTTCTCTGGACATATTATATCAGATACCATTTTAGCATTGAAAAAGACTGATAAGAAAGTTTCCTTACACATTCAAAACTCTAATTGGTCTTCTTTGTGGCATAATCCTAGGATTAAGATTCAAGAGGATACGGCCACGAGGTTAAATTGGGCCAACAAAGGCGTCACATTGATCAAGCATCTTTATAATTTTAACAATGAACCTTTAAATTTCTCTTCGTAAGCCTCAATATATGAGCTCAATAATATTGATTTCTATTCATTCCTTAAAATTAAGGTAACTTTGTCCAAGAGTATTTTTCCATCCAGATTCACATATTGTTTCTCTCCTGCAGCTTTGGAGTAAGGCAAGACATATTGCTTCTAGGATATATAAGTTTTTGTTCACTACTCCGTCACCGCTTTCTACGGTTACACAGCTCAAATGGATACACCACTTTGATGCTGATGTATTCAAACATATTACACCGGACACTTGGAAAACCATTGGGAAATTTTCCCTAAGTAATAAAGTTGCTCTTTCTCTGAATCAATCAAAGTTTTTTCACCATTAATCTTCTGCATTGGACCCCAGCTCGTCTGTATACACTTAAACTTAAAGATGATGTTCTTTGCTGGAACTGTAAGAGTGCTGCTGGTACCCCTCAACATATGTTTTTTGAATGCTCCCTTCTCCAAGTGTTTTGGAAGTTAATTCATAAGCATTTATTAGAAATTTTTAATATCCAGTTTGAGCTTTCCTTTCCTTTAGTTTTGTTGGGTCCTTGGGCAGCTTCACCTCTACTTCCTTTAGATGAGTTAAATTCACAACTCCTGGATCTATTATTATCCATAGCTGTGAAGATTATCATTTAATTCCTTATCATATCACACATGGTGGGCATGGGTATTGTTTCTCCGGGGTGCTCACACCTCAGTGGAGGAGGGAAAATATACCCCTTCTATCTCTTCTAGTGTATGGAGATCGCTTGACAAATATATCCATTTAGCTTCTCAGGGTCTGGTGGCTCAGTATCCTTTTTTTACCGCTGATTGATTTTCCTTTTTATTTAGTAAGGCTGGAGTACCTTTCTCTTTTTTCTTCTTTCTCTTCCTCTTTATCTCTTTGCATCTTTTTCTCTTTTTCTTTCTCGTTTCTCTATATTACTATTCTTTTCTTTTCTTTCCTCTTGCAGGTCTTTTCATTTATCTTTTGTAGAATCAATTATTTTTACCCAAATGTAATACAAATGAATTGACATGAGCAGGTTCTTATATATCTGTTCTTATTAAGGTTTATCCACTAATTATAATATTGCTCATTTATATTAATTATTTATTGTTCAATATGGTTTTTATGTATTACATGCTGTAATACCTTAATTATTTATACTCTCTCTCTTAAATTATTAAAATGGTTTGAACAACAAAAATTGATTTCCTGGACTATGAAGAAGAGGTATGGGGCAAGGAGCACTGAGCCGGAGCTCTCTACGAGCAGTGGTTGGGGGTTGAAAGCGGTGGGGTAAGAGTCAGACTATTTGTATTCTGTTCCGCAACTGCAGAAGGATGTAGACTAACCTAATGAGGCCAGAGAGACCTCTCACCCCAAAGCAGCCAGAATAAAAGCTGCATCCTTGTATGCCCCCACTTCCTATCACAGCATTTCCTGCGCTTACGTTAGTGCAGCTTATGTTAGTGCAGACTAATAACACCTCATGAGCCTAGAGACAAGAAAGTTCACAAGTCAGCAGAAAGAAGAACAAATAAATGGCAATGCAGCAGAGGAAACAGGAGAAAAAAAGTTCTCTAAACAACAGATCAACACTGAAGGCGTAAGGAAACGGTACTTTACTGATGCTCCTTAGCCTTCAAAGGAAGTGACGTTTCGGCAATTGGAACAACTTACGAGGCACCAAAGAAGAGTGACAAGAGGGTCAAGAAATGGTAAGTAGCAGGCAGAAAAAAATTCGGATTATTAATTACAGGAGGTTTTGCAGACAGCACATGTGCTGATGCTCGACATAAAAAAATAATGGCACTCTAATACCACACCTCCCTCTGTCCCAAAAATAATCACTCACGTTCCTTCCCTCCAAAAGCGTTCAAAACAATCTAATGGTCATTCGATGGAGTTACACAAATTAGCCTTTCAATTATAACTTTTAAATCATGCAAACTGCCACTTTTTGTTGACAAAGGTGGCAACATTCTTGGACGAAAAGCCAAACAGTATCGCCATTGTAATCTATCCTCGCCCAAATGCAACCATCCACACATGTTCAGATTAGGACCTAACGCTAACAATTACCAGCATAAAAACTAGTGAGTACTGAACAGGTGTGGGACTCTTCTTCATTCATTCCTGACTGGAAATTAGGACACCTGAATAAAAACATGTGTGGCACCAACTCCCCGAAGTCTCAGAAGAAGACAGAGCATGACTCCTCTATCGATAAAGAGGAGAACTTCATGACCCAGAGTTCTGTTGGTACACCCGGAGTGAGGGGGCAGGGGTGTTTGACCCCTCCACCCTGCTCCCTACTGAAGCTCTATAAAAGCGCCACTCTCATCCCGCAGAGCATTCACGTTGTGCACTGCCTGCGACTTCTGCATAGATGGGAAAGAGTTTGTGTTTGGTTAAGTAAAAAATGTATTGCGTACCTTCACTAACTATAACAGCTGTAACCTGGTTTATGCAATTCTGTGCCTGTGTAACTTGATCTACGTGGGACAGACCAAACAGAAAATCAAATTGAGGATTTCGCAACATCGAAGCAGAATTAGATGTAAAACAGAGAAAGCCCCCCTTGTGGAACATTTTACATCTAAGGGACACTCGGAAAATGATGTAAGATGGACAGTGATCAACCAAGTGACCCTGCCTCCAAGAGGTGGTGACCTCTTGAAACTTCTCAACCGAGAGGAACTTAAATGGATTTTACGAACTGATAGCTTGAATTCCGGACTCAACCCGCAGGAGGATTGGACTAATCTTACATAAACTGATGTAGTTTGGGTCAGCTTCCTCTATCACCCAATATGACTTGTAAAAAAATGTCAAACTGTTGAAATTTTAACTCTTCCTTTCTAAATCTTCTCATTGCTACTGTATGTTATCACTTTTTCACTTGTTCATTATGACCACTTCCACGTGTGGCCCCTAATCATCTATTGGACACCCAGGCCTATAGGTGTATGTCACTTCCCTCCCATTATGGCCGCTGCAATGTCCGTCCTTTATGTCTACTTAGGGCAATCACTACACACCCAATATGGCCGCGTCTTTGTCTGTCCTTTATTTCAACTTTGGACATGTGACTCCCTTGTGCCCAATCCCAGACTTAGATATACTTTGTTCCCCTAGCTCTGCCCACATCGGCCAGGAAAGCGAGTGCAGCCCATTGACAGGTAAGATCCTCGATGGGATCCGTGTTTAGCCTCTGGGGCTGGGGCGCTTTCATTTTATTGAGTCCTGAATCCTTTTGGTTTCTGTTCAGGCTCCTTCCACAAGCGACCGAGCCATCTGCCGGTGCGTCCCGATCGAATCTGAAGAACACGGGGTAAGCTCACATCCTTATTCACCGTCGATCACATTGCATGCCTTTTTTCAGTCTCCCCAACACTGTGCTCCTTGCTTTGTCTAGGACAACTATCCCAACTCGGACACCTATTACAAAACGGAACATATCCCTCGTTGTTCCTACTCTGGTAAGACACTTAACGACGTTAATACTGTTTAATTCTTACCAAACCCTTCCTAGTTCCTCACTAAACGTAATGCTCTCGTCACCCTCAGAATTAAATTCAACCTGGCCGGCATCAACTGTGTCCAGATCGCCCATCGCGGTAAGCACGGTTTTGTTATCTAAGTAGAAGCATGTCTACACGAGGCACTTAGTTTTTACAAAATTAGTATAACGCCGTTGTGACACGCTAGGCACAAATCTTGGTTTTAATCACCACCTGGTTCACAATCATTGCGCCGTTTATCGCCGATTTTTCACTGTTTCGATATAGGCACCACCTTGTTCACATGGAAGTAGTGATTACCTTCTCAGTCACTACACTCTTCTGTTCTTTCTGTAAATATATGACTCTATTCCTTTATTAAGGCTATATCCTTTTATGCTCATTATTGTATGTATAGGCCCTTAAGGCATTAGGCATGGTCACTGTTTCCTATCGCCATTAATAAGTCACCTGTAAGTTATTTTCAATTTGCGTCACTCTTGTATGAATTTTCGATTTTCTCCTTTTCCTTTAGGCTATCATGGCTTGCATTATTTAGGCAATACTTAGTCCTGATGATGATCCCTATGACTCTTTAATTGGGATCGAAACGCCGTCGACAATTTACAACACCATATACTGTGAAATGTAAAAATTATTATGGTGAACCAGTAATGGTGTTAATGGAATTTCTGCTATTGTAATATTCACAGAAAACAACAGCTTTTGCCTAAAAAACTCTGGTCTACTCTCTGGCCACCTTCTTTTCTGTGACAATTTGTACATGTTTGGGTACAGGCTTGTGCCCCTCTCTATGGAATTGTTGAAGGTATCCTTTGATTGCATCTGCTCTTTAAAGTAAAAATTGGACCTCTGTCCGGCTGGACAAGTCAAGACTTAATATAGCTTCCATTGTGTCTATATTTATTTTGCACTTTAAACTGTTTTGTGCATGGGACCGTTGTTGTTGTCATTAATATGTTCCCCGAGGTCCTGTGCTGACTCGATTGGGTGCCCTTGTTGTTTTCTATAATTAGGGGAAGATCGTAGCAAGAGCAGGCCCATATCAGCCCATTGGAGGCTAGGCTACCCAAATTTGTTTATCTTCTGACAAACATGGGCAAGCTCTATATCAGTGAAAAATTCAAGAAAGAAGATAAAAGCACTACAGTAGAAAGCTTTCAAGAATGTGCTTCAGGGGTGATTTCAAAAGAGAGCAAGCTTGTATAAAGACGTATCTCTCTTTCAAAGGAGACACCTGCTCTCACTCAACAGTGTGGGTGTATGACTGAGGGTTTTATTCAGCAACACCAGACTGATTCTGGCATGAACAGCACTAAATCCCTTTCCTCTAATGGAACTCCCACAAGTGATGTAATACCCTTACCAGATTTGGGCCCAGCAGCAAAGAGCAAGAAAGGTGTGCCAAGAGAACGTAAGCATGTAATACGGGGAGCCAATTTCAGATTTCTAGTGGCAGGAAGTGCACAAGACAAGCCAAGGGTTAGAGTTGCAGATATTTGTGATTTATTATGCAACAAACCACAGTCTATTTTAGATACTTAGGCCTGATTCACAAAGGTTAAATTAGACTAAAAGTCTAACTTAGACAAAAAAATCTAACTTTACTACTTTTTTGGTATTTACAAAGCTAAGTTACTGATAGTAACTTTACTACTAGTAAACTTACATGTAATAAAGTTACTAGTAGTAAAGTTACAACTAGTAAAATTACAAGTAGTAAAGTTAGTAGTATTAACTTACCGTTCTGAATTAAAAAAGTAGTAAACTTAGACTTAAGTCTAAATTTACTACTTAAGTCTAAGGTTACTACTTTTTGATATTCCCAAAGGTTAGTTACTACTAGTAACTTTAATACTAGTAAACTTATAAATAGTAAAATTACTAGTACCAAAGTTACTAGTAGTAACTTACCTTTGTGAATACCGAAAAAGTAGTAAAGTTGAATTTTTGGTCTAAGTTAGACTTTTGGTGTAACTACCTTTGTGAATCTGGACCTTAGTTTAACCTATTATTTAACAGCTTAGATGAAATTGACAAATGCCTTGCAATGTTTGGGCCTGAGAGAGTAGGGGTTGAAGCCATCAAAATTAAATATGTTCCTGCTGATGCAGCCCGACGACAGGCTACCCGAGTAGACCAGAGGAATATCATGCCTGATTGGAACCAAGTAGAACAAAATAGTAATTGCCTTATAGCATATGGACTATAGAAAAGAAGGGGAAGGAGAAAAGGTGAAGAATCAGAGGGAATAGTTAAGCATATATAACTTGTGAATACATTTGCCAGCTGCTGTTTGTATTTGTTTTGGCAAATGTTGTACTATTAACATCGCCGACATCCGAAACTATTGCACAACTAAGAAATACGTTTTTTTTATGGTGCCTATGATTTCAATGGTAGGCCCCATGGGAAAGTATTTGAAGGAAACTGTGTCATTGTAAACTTCAGCTACCACATTAGCAGGGGGGATTCAAAACAAAAGATATATTGGGCCAATCATTTTAGCCAATTATAGATTTTGCCATTGTGATAGTTTTGTAGGCTCCGTAGGAGAGATAAGCAGTGGCCCACTCTACATCCTAGACCCATCTTCCAACAGGGACCTGTGAACCAGAATCCTATACATAATTGGTTCTCTTTGTTTTTAGATCTGCCTGAAAATGGTTGACAATGTGACTCTAAGCTGTGCTCCGCAATGATGCCACATATGCTAAGAATGAGTCTAATTTAGGAGGTGATAATAGCTTTATGCCTCAGACACACTACAACTTAAAAGTAGTATCCTGGAGTATCACCAGAATCACAGCCAAAGTAAAACTAGAGAACTGGCTAGATAATATTCACCAAGTTGACATTGTCATGTTGCAGTAACTTTAGGCAACGATATATGCAGTGATGACTGTGTGTGCTATTCGGAACCAGCTGGGAAACAGGTCACTGAATCATGAATCAATTTTATTAAATGATCCCAGAGAAATGACCCCAGTACAGGATGCTAGGGGAAACATCTTAAATAACTATTAATGAACCACAATTTATTTTACATCTTTAAGCTGCTAGTAGGAGTCAAATCTGGTATGCCAACTTTTGCAAGTCTAGGATCCAGCGCTAGGCTCAATTATCAATTATATCTCAATTTCTAGAAATCTGAGTGTAGGAAAGTAGGATCTGCTTTTATGGTTGCCCCCACTTTTTGCCTGGTGCTATGCTGTTTCTGACTAGTCTGACTGGGATCCTGCTAATCAGAACCTTAATCTCTGTGCTATCTCCCCTAAATTGGTATTGTAAGTACTTAGGTACCTCCCAAATTGGACACTGGTGCACCCTTGTCAGTCCCTAGTATATGGTACTGAGGTACCCAGGGCATAGGTACACCAGTGGTCCCCCATGGATTGAAGCATGTAATATGCCACCCAGGAGGGACCACTCAAACTGTAACTACAGGCCTGTCTTTGCAGCCTGTGTACGCTGGTGCTAGCACCACTTACGAAATATATAGGTTTCCCTATATCTAAGGTTACAGCACTTAAAACCTATAAGTCACCCCTAAAGCAGGCCTTTCAATCCTGAAGGCAGGGTGCTCAGTTTTAAGTATGAGGGCGACCCTGCATGAGCAGGTCACCCCTACAGCTCTCTTAGTCCATTCTCCCGGGCTATAAGTGCATCAGCCATTACGATATATAGAGTGGCCATGCGTCATTACGTGATTACCATCTCTAAACTGGCTGTAACAAACTCTATCATGTTTGGTATCAAACATGTTGGAATCATACCTCCCAAAAGGAAGGTATGAATCCATATACTGTAAGGCTCCTCCGGGATGCCCTCTTTGCTCCCGGTACCAGTCTTCTAGACCCAGATAGTATAACATGGATGCGGATGACCAGAGACACGATTCTGCTCTCCTGATGTTGAACCAAGCTCGAGCATGTGAAGGCAGAACAATAGGTATTCTGTCACAGGGAGGTGTGACCACTTCCCAGACAGGGTTTAGTGTATTGGGGCCGGTGGGAGCGCTTGCCAGCATCACTCAGTCTGCTTGAAGGGCACATTTGGTGTCCTCCTTGCATAGTCCAGTTCAAATCAGTTCAGGGAGCCATTGGTTCCCCCTCTGGTGCGCAATTGGACAAAGTACATGGGAGTATCCTCCCCACTGTCCAACCCCACTCCTGGGAGGGAATCCTGAATCGTCCCAACCCTTTCCTTAGGGTACTTTAGGACTTACCCGAGGGTGGGTACATAGATTCATTGTGGGACAAAATTAATTTCAAGACGCCACTTTTACTTCGGCCGTCTGGGCACTCTGGACTTCGCTCTGGGCATCAAGGTTTCAACTGGGAAGACTCCTGCTGCTCCTGATCTCATCAGGCTGCAATTTCCATTGCTGTGCTCCATACAGGAACCTTCCAAGGCCTGTGGGAATCTAAGACACCTGAAGGAATCTCTCTTGAAGTGAAGAGGTAATGTCCCTGCATCTGTAGGCACCACAACTAAGCTGACCTGTATGCTGATCCTAGGCTCTCACGTACTCGAAAGGCTCAGCAACACAGGTGGTGGTTCTTCACATCCCTCGAGGCTGCCCTGTCCTCTCACCAAGTTTGCGGCCAGTATCCCTCGTCTGAGCCGCAGGAACAGAACCCCTGTTCACTGCGTCGACTTGCTGTTGCAAAGGCTTCTTGGCTTCCTTCCATCAAAATCTTCGGGCTCTAAGTAGCCCCCACCTCAAGGATCTCCTGTGACCAAGATCTTCATCCTCACTGCATCACTTGCACCATGGGCCAGCAACTTTGGTGAGCTGCTCGAGGTCCTCTAGCGACTCCAGTGCCTCCGGCCTGTGCGTCCTCTTGAGGGTCTTCTTTGATTTCTGTGGGTCCTCCTGATTGCTCGGGCCTGCCCTGACTTCCCTGCTTGTGGTGAGTCACCTGGACCTTGCTGGTCCCGACACTGCACCTTCTTCACTTTCCACATTGTTTGCAGTTGCCAGGGCTTGTTGGTGCTCCCGACGGACATTGACCCCTCAACTCTCAACATCCGATGTGGGACAGCTCATGAATGGCTCCTGGTCTTTCACAGCATCGCCTGGTCCTCACAGCTGCAGCTCCAGGGTCACCGTCAACTCTCCTGCAACACAATTTCGGTGGGCATTCGTCTTCTGGGACTCCTGGTCACTTCCAAGTGGCCTAGACCAGTCGTCTCCAACTGGTTGATTGTGAGCTACCAATAGCTCGCCTACAACATGTAAGTAGATTGCTGCCTAATGCTCACTTTGTACCCTGTCAGTGTCATTTTGATTATTTTTAGGCCTTTGTGGCCTCTTATCTGTTCTTGCCCGCTATCACACAATCCAACTGCTCCCATTAGCTAGTAAGCTTAGCTGGGAGGGGCGGGGGAAGTGGGCGATGTCGGCCTGGCATGAGCAGTGTTAGACTGCCAATGGAGAACCGCTACACCTGCCTTCTGCTGCCTAGAACTGCGCTTTGATCCTGTGCGACCTCTACGGCTGGTACAGCAGCCTTGAATGCCTGTTGCCTCAACAAACTGCAGCACCGGAGTTGAAAAGCTCAGCACATTAGGTACAACTAGACTCTCAACATAATGTTGGTGGCAGAAAGAAACTGAAAAAAAGATGCCTGTGAAATGCTTTTATAGAGGTGTCAAAATGCGAAAGATAATTCTTTTTTTTTAATTAAATCCATTTGAATCACTGTTTTAATTTAATCATTAAATTAAAGCAGAGTTTCACAGGATTTTTTATTTTTAAATAAAGTACATTGCACGTTTTTTCCAGGCCACAAACCGGAACCAGGACATCATATTAGATTTATTTTCATAAATTGTTTTTTGACAATCAGTTTTTATTGAGTTTTGGATTGAACAACAAACAGCACCATTCAGAGCTACATTGTACATTGGCAGAATAGGGAGGAAAAAACATAAAGGAATCAAGAATAGCATACCCACGTGCACCTGAGGAGCGGACCACACCATCTAAGTCGTCGAGTACCCCGACCCATTTCCCCCACATACGATGGAATTTCTCGGGACACCCCCTGGCAACGTATAGAGGCCACTCCTGCGCAGCGCACCAGTCCACCCCCCGGCGCCAGCGCCGTGGAGTGAGTGGGCAGTTTCCAGCCAGTGAGCAGCAATGTCCCTCTTGGCAACCGCCAACACAGTATTGAGGAAGAGCTTCTCAGCCCTGGAGCCGTCCAGTCCATCGGTGACACCCAGCAGAACGCATATAGGATCAAGAGGCACCTTCCAGCCCAGGACCCTGTCAGGTCTTGTGTTAAGGATTAACAATACCCCTGAATCGCAGTACATGACCACACCATATGAGGGGCAGTGGGTATCAGGCCGAAACCCAGCTTGGTAGAGACGCAGGGGTGTAAGATAGGCAGTGTGCAGAAAATAGACTTGGACTAGGCGAAGTCTTGCAGATACCGCAATCGTCCTAGAGGCCATCAGGGTGTTCCTCCAATTCTCATCCTCCCGAGCCCCAAACCAGCCCTCCCAATTCTTTCGGAGCAGGGAAAGGGAGTTGGGGGTATTGTTGGTGAGTGAGCGGTAGACCCGAGAGACCCCACCCTTCCCCAAATCCCCGGTCATAACTTGCGCCTCAGTGGGCTATATTCGGGCAGTGATGTGCCATCTGAAATGTAGGAGTGAAGGGCATGTCGCAACTGTAAGCAGTGAAAGAATTGAGAGGGATTGAAGGAGTGCTTAGCCTGTAAGTCTTGAAAGGATCGGATATGAGTACCGCTCCAGATATCACCCAACAAGGTTACCCCGATAAGATCCCATTGCCGGAATCCTGACAGAGAGGCAACTTCGCGAAGCCTGGTGCCACAACACAAGGGAGTGTAGCGAGTCAACCTGCCTGGCCATTGAGTATGACGTAATGATGCATGCCAAGCCAGGAATACTCTGCGTGTGACCTCGGGAACAGTTCGAGGAACCGCGGCCCCATAAAGTATCCGCTGGATAGAGGAGTAGCCCACGATGTGAAGCTCCAAGCAATATGACGGGTCTGACCAGCCGCCATTAAACCAGTCGTGGATCTTGAGTAGACGAGTCGCTAAGTAGTAGAGGTAGTGATTCGTCATTCCGAGACCTCCGTCAAAAGGTGGGATTCAGCATTGGGCCAGGGCCAGCTTGGACCTCCGACTCCCCCAAAGGAATTTAGTGGCCATGTTATTTTCATAACATTTAAATGAAATAATGAGAGGAATGTAAAATAAATTCCTGGCTTTTTTTTATCACTGTAGAACGCTGCTTTAATTTATTGAAATAATGGGAGAGTTTTAAAATGAAGTGTTACGTTTATGGCACAATGAACATAAGGCTTAACACATCACCTTACATGAATCCCATTTTTAAAACAAGCATTTGCAATGCAATCGGTCTCGCCTTTGGGACCTTATATGTATTTAGCTATGCAGCACATTAGCCTGGATGTTAAAACATCTACTGTTCTTTACCATGGAGGGAAAGTAAGCACCAAACTGCATAACATGCCAGGTATGGGAACACATAGAGAGAAAGGAGTAGTTTCTGTTCTGTAACTCCAGTTCTGTAGTAGGGGTATCTCTGTTATAGTCATAATCTAGTGAATAGTCCCGCCCATGTGCGTGGACCCCGGCAATCAAAAATAATCTCTTAAGTTGTCAAAAAATTGCAGAACTGCAAAGACACTTAAGAGAAAATTTAAAGACAAATAATGCAGCCTATATCCACAGGCTACACTGTCCAGTACTTCAACTAGAAATTCCACCAAAAATCCACAAACAGCAAAGCCTGTCCAGATTTCCCTAGCCTTTACTGCAAAACCCCTCAGAAATGATAGAGAGGAAGGCCTGGACAGACAAGCCCCATAGGCTGCCATTATGTGGCTTAAACAGGATACTGTGCCTTTAAGGAAACCTTCTAGAACCTTCTCCCAGTATCCTAGAATGCATAGCAGGTCCCACTGACTTCAGTTCTTTTTGTCTTTTTGAAGGCGTAAAACGCCAGACCTGTAGCATTAATTACATGAACAATTCTCCACCGGGGAGGAGGGCGGGCGCTTATGACTATAACAGAGATACCCCTACTACAGAACTGGAGTTACAGAACAGAAACTACTCCTTCTGTAGTAGGGGATCTCTGTGTATAGTCATAATCTAGTGAATAGAATGGCAAGCCCATCCCCACACCAAAGCGGCGGTGGAGAAAGAACATGACGCCACTACTGTGCGAACAAATTCCGCAGCGAAGCCTGCCCAACCTGAGCGTCTGCCCTGGCATCAGAGTCCAGGCAGTAATGCTTAGCAAAGGTATGAACCGACTTCCAAGTGGCGGCCTTGCAGATTTCTGCAATCGGCACATTACGGAGCAAGGCTGTCGTGGCAGCTTTGCCCCTGGTGGAATGAGCCTTAGGCTTACCTCCTAAGGTCTTATTAGCTTTTTGGTAACACAATTGAATGCAGGACACAATCCACCTAGAAATGGACTGCTTAGAGGTAGCAAGACCCGTCCTGACTGATCCATAATTGACAAACAATTGGTCTGACCTACGAATATCTTTGGTTTTATCCAGATAAAATTTCAACACCCTCCTCACATCCAGGGAATGTAAAGATCGTTCCGCCGGAGAGGAAGGATTCTGAAAAAACGTAGGCAAAGTTATGGTCTGGTTGACATGAAAATCAGAAATAACCTTGGGAAGAAATTTAGGGTGAGTACGCATCACAACCTTAGCAGCATGAAAGACAGTATAAGGTTCAGTACAACACAACGCCTGAATTTCACTCACCCTGCGGGCCGATGTAATGGCCACGAGGAACGCCGCCTTCCAGGACAGGTTCTGCAACGAAGCCTTGTGAATGGGTTCAAAAGGCTCCTTCATCAATCTGGACAGCACCACATTCAATTCCCATGAAGGCGAGGGAAGCCTGACAGGAGGGAACACCTTCTTCAATCCTTCCAGAAAGTCTTTGATCACAGGGATCTGGAAAAAAGAAGTCTGTGAAGGGCATTTCCTGTAGGCAGTCAATGCAGCAAGATGAACCCTAATGGAATGAACATTAAGGCCAGACTGCGCCAAATGTAAAAGGTAAGGAAGGATGACATCTTCCTTGCAGGTTGTAGGGTCATGGTTCCTAGACTGGCACCAGATACAAAACCTCTTCCACTTGTAAGCATATGAAGTCCTAGTGGAAGGTCTCTTAGACTCCTTCAGTATGTCCATGCAATCCGCGGGCAGATTCAGATGTCCATACTGCACTATCTCAGGAGCCATGCCGCCAAACTCAAAGACGAGAGGCTGGGGTGTAACATCCGCCCCCCGAACTTCGTGAGAAGGTCCGGCCTGCACGGCAACCGAATGTGAGGAAGGAGAGATCGGTGAAGCAGGTCCGTGAACCACCACTGCCTGGGCCACTCCGGGGCAATGAGAATCATCCGAGCCCTGGACCGGGCCAGCTTGATGAGTACCGCCGGAATCAGGGGAATGGGTGGAAAAGCGTACAGAAAGCTGTTCGACCAGCTGATCCATAGCGCATTCCCCAGCGACCCCGGCTGGTAGTACCTGGAGGCGAAGTCTCGGCATTTGCTGTTTTCGGCGGTGGCGAACAGATCTACGTCCGGAGTTCCCCACCTTGCGAAGACTTCTCCCAGCACTTCGTCGTTTATGACCCATTCGTGGTTTTCCTGAATGAGTCTGCTGAGTTCGTCCGCCTGAACATTCTGCACACCTGGCAGATGGGTAGCCGTCACCGTCAGCCCTCTGGCCAGGAGCCAGTGCCAGATCGTCTGCGCCTCCTGTGACAGAGTGCGAGATCTCGAGCCCCCCTGCTTGTTGAGGTAGTACATCGTGGTAGTGTTGTCCGTTTGCACAAGCAGGGAGCTGGTCTGGAAGGACGGAAGAAAAGCCTTCAGTGCCAAGTGAACAGCTCTGAGTTCCAGGAAGTTGATGTGATAAGTGGCCTCCACCGGAGACCACGTTCCCTGAATCTGCAGAGTCCCGGAGTGCGCTCCCCATCCCAGGAGAGAAGCATCCGTCACGACAGTCTGCGTGGGAATGTCCTTGTGAAAAGGAACCCCTCTGAGGAGATTCTCCGCCGAACACCACCACTTCAGAGACTGAAGAGCATGCAGAGACAGACGTATCCTGTCGTCCCAGGATCCTTTCCTCTGATCCCACTGGTCCTGCAAGCACTCCTGCAACGGTCTCATGTGCAGGCGTGCGTGCGGCGTCAGGAAGATACAAGAGGCCATCGAACCCAGTAGAGAAGACACCGTCCTCACTGTTGTAGATGGAGTCGACATAAGAGCCTGAGCCTTCCGAAGGAGAGATAATCGTCGCTCTTCCGAAGGAGACACGCTTGCTGACAGCGTATCGATGGAGGCTCCCAAGTACTGTATGCATTGGACCGGAGTCGGGACCGACTTGGCCATGTTGATGTGCAACCCCAGCTTGTCCAAGAGAACGCACGTCTTCTGGAAGTGTGCTCGCGCTTCCGAGAAGGAGGATGCCTTGATCAACCAATCGTCCAGGTACGGGTAGACAAACACCTTGTTCTTCCGCAGGTGCGCCGCCACCACCGCCATGCACTTCGAGAATGTTCTCGGCGCAGACTTCAGTCCGAATGGGAGTACTGTGTATTGATAATGATTGGTGCCGACTTGGAACCGCAGGAACTTCCTGTGTTTGCGCGCAATGGGCACATGGAAGTATGCATCCTGTAGGTCTATGGCACAGAGCCAGTCCCCTTGTTGCAACTGAGGATAAATCTGATGCAACGACAGCATGCGAAACTTTTCCCTGCGAATCCACTTGTTTGCCTGTCGCAAGTCCAGAATGGGCCTGAACTCGTTCTTGTCCTTCTTGCGAACCAGGAAGAACCGGGAGTACAGGCCTCTTCCCCTCTGGGACAGAGGCACGTCTTCTATCGCCCTTTTCCTTAACAGGGTATCGGCCTCCACCTGGAGCTCTAGCAGCTGAAACCACGAGCTGACCGGAGGAATCGATGGAGGCGGGCTGGTGAACCGAAGACTGTATCCATTGCAAACAATATTCAGCACCCACTTGTCCTGAGTAATTTTTCTCCACTCTGCCGGAAAAAATTGGATGCTTCCCCCTACCGGAGTGGGCAACGGATCCGGGGGAAGTAAGTTCCTAGGGCCTAGACCCAGCCTGGCCCTTGGGCGTCGGAGCCGACTGCTGGCCTCCCCTGCCCCTCTGGCGCTTCTGGAACGGCTTACGGAACTGTTGTTGCTGTTGCGAATGTCCTGAAGCCTGGCCACGTCCACGGCCTTGTCCACCGGACCGCCGTTGGAAAGAGCGGTACGGCTTCTTCGTCTCCTTAGGCTTCTCGAGGCCCACCGCCGTGAGCGTCTCGGCCTCCGCTTTCATGCGGGCCATCTCGTCGTCCGCATGCTGTCCAAAAAGAGACTTGCCAGAGAACGGCAGGTTGGCCACCCTCTGCTGTGCGTCCGGTTTCAGGGACGTAAGACGGAGCCAGGCGTAACGCCTCTGGTTGACCCCATGGCAAAACCCATGAGCAGCCAACAGGGAAGAGTCCGCTGCCGCACTGATGATCTGGTTGGCCACCAGCATCCCTTCACTCAGCACTTCCTGAAAATCCTCACGCTGTTCACGAGGCAAGTGCTCCGCAAAACGCTCAAGGGAGTCCCAGAGGGCGCGGGCGTACCGACCCAACAGCGCCGTGGCACTCGCAGCCTTCATGGAGGTGGCGGCAGTTCCACAGACCTTTCTCCCTGCCGAATCCCTCCACCTGGACTCCTTATCCGGGGGAACCGTGGATGACGGAGCGGAGGCATGTTGTTTGCGTGCCGCCGTCACAATGACGGAGTCCGGAGGTGATTCCGCTCTCAGAAAAGCCGGATCCGAATCCGGGGCCCGGTACTTCCTCAGCAACCTAGAAGGCGCCGCCTTTGTCACCGCTGGGGTGAGGAAAAGGTCCATAGCTGGTTCCTCCAGGCCCGGTACCAGAGGAAGGAGAGGGCGAGACAAGTGTTTTTGGTGCAACGTCTCAAAGATCACGGACGTCTTCGGCGTGGGCACTGTCAGGGGTATGCCCAGCTTCGCAGCGCCCCTCAAGAGGACATCCTGGAACGCCACCAGGTCATCAATTGGGGACACCCTCGTATCCGGTGATCCCGACAGGGTAGGAGAACGATCCCTGGAGCCAGAGGATCACGTGCGGGAGCGAGACTCGCGCCTCCTATGGCGG
The DNA here is from genome assembly GCF_964261635.1 of Lissotriton helveticus. Classification (NCBI taxonomy): domain Eukaryota; kingdom Metazoa; phylum Chordata; class Amphibia; order Caudata; family Salamandridae; genus Lissotriton; species Lissotriton helveticus. Next base: position 1,305,663,406 of record NC_136065.1, on the reverse strand, counting down.
CGTCTCGACCGCGAGTACGATCTGTGTCGCGACCTGTCCCGTCTCCCAGAGCGAGAGCGAGACCTGCCAGTCCGTGGCCTCCCCACCGGTTTCCGTGGTGGAGTCTTCCTCGGAGCCTCCTTGGGCGCAGGTTTAGGGGTCCCCTTAGGAGGTACAGGCAAAAACGGCAGCGAAGTGGACCTCGGCGGAGGTACCTCCGGCTGCGGTGCCGGCCCGCGCGGAGGGACCGGTGGCGGCGGGTCGTCCGCTGGAAGTGGAGGCAGCGTCGGAGGATCCTCTTGAGGCAGAGGAGGAGGAGGAGTGACCGCCTTCGGAACAGGTGTATGCGTCGACCGAGGCCGAGAAGGAGTGTACACCGCAGAGTACACCGTGCCCTGTGATCCTTTAGGCGAAGAGGGCTGAGAGCCCGCCCCTTCAGCCGGAGACCGCTTCCTCTTGCGTCCCCCACTGGAAGCAGTGTGACTCCTGGGACTAGAATCCCTCTTGCGACGTTTTGGAGAGCCTGACCGACTCCTAGACGTCGACCTCCGTCTGCTCGACGTCGAGCGTCGCTTTTCCGGCGTCGAAGGGCGTTTCCTTGACTCCGGCGTCGAACGCCGCCTCCGCGACGTCGACCTCTTCTTCCTCGGCGTCGAACGCCGATCCCTCGACGTCGAGCGCCGACTCCTCGACGTCGACCTCTTTCTTCTCGACGTCAACCTCTTTCTCCTCGACGTCGCACGCCTCCTCGACGTCGAACGGTCCTTCCTCGACGACGAGCGTCGCCGTCGTCGTCTGTATGTTCTCGACGTCGAGGATCCCCTCGACGTCGACCGGCGGTGTCGCCTCGACGGCGAGCGCCGATGTCCATGACGTCGGTATGAAGCCCTCGACGTCGACGCCGAAGACGACGTCGACGGCGGCTTCGTCCACGGTGGCTTCGACGTCGAGTCGTCCCGATGTCTCGACCCGGAGCCCCGGGGAGAAGGGGAGCACACCGCCGTCATCCCTCTCGACGTCGTCGTCGACGCTGTCGACGGAGACCGGGATCGCTTGCTGGGCTTCCTGCCTCTGGGGAGCCCCCCAGAGGCCTCAGCAGAGGCAGAGGGAACCTTCCCTGACTGCCCAGACCCACCTGCAGCCTGCAGGCGCCTCTCCTCAAGGCCAGACAGCCTGATCTTTGCCCTTTCCTTCAGAGTGCGAGTTGTAAACTGCTGGCAGATGACACACTCCTCAGGGACATGACCTTCAGGGAGGCAGACGATGCAGATATCATGTGGATCACCTCTGGCCTTCTTCCTCTCACATGCTGGACACTTCACAAAGAGGCCAGGCATTTTAGAGCCCTAAAACACCTGAAGCAGCACACAGAAGAGAAGAGAAAACCAAGAAAGTAAACTGCAACACTTTTAGAATACAAAAGTGCCAAAACATGCAATAACCCCTTGAAACAAGGGAGAGCTCAATGCCAGGGTCCTGCAAGCAGGAGCCGGAAAAAAGAACTGAAGTCAGTGGGACCTGCTATGCATTCTGGGATACTGGGAGAAGGTTCTAGAAGGTTTCCTTAAAGGCACAGTATCCTGTTTAAGCCACATAATGGCAGCCTATGGGGCTTGTCTGTCCAGGCCTTCCTCTCTATCATTTCTGAGGGGTTTTGCAGTAAAGGCAAGGGAAATCTGGACAGGCTTTGCTGTTTGTGGATTTTTGGTGGAATTTCTAGTTGAAGTACTGGACAGTGTAGCCTGTGGATATAGGCTGCATTATTTGTCTTTAAATTTTCTCTTAAGTGTCTTTGCAGTTCTGCAATTTTTTGACAACTTAAGAGATTATTTTTGATTGCCGGGGTCCACGCACATGGGCGGGACTATTCACTAGATTATGACTATACACAGAGATCCCCTACTACAGAATATTGCCTTTCAGCAGGAAATGGTATAGTCCAAAGCTCTGTTTCTATTATAAAATCAGGGCCTTTGGTGGTCATATCCCTGAAAATTCAAGATTTGAATAAATATTATTGTCCACGGGTGCTCGTGGAAGACAATTTCTATGGACTGGAATCTAGAGAATGCTGAAGTGATTCTGGTATTTTACTGACCTCTGCTGGTCGTTTTCTATCAAGAAAGTTAAATAGAGGCAGTTGCCAGAAAAATTAAAAAAAGAACGTCCATCAGAAGAAAGCAATACTGGTATTTTACTGACCTCTACTGGTCGTTTTCAATCAAGGTAGTTAAATAGAGGCAGTTGAACAAGCAGAAAGCAATTCTGATATTTTACTGACCTCTACTGGTCGTTTTCCATCAAGACAGTTAAATAGAGGCATTCGAACAAGAAAAAAGTCCCTAAGCAGAATTAGACAAGTCCTAGGGCTGATCTCCAGAGCTCATAAAGTACACACCCATATAAGTATATACTAAAGTATATACAAAAGGTCTCAAATGCTCGAATTTCTGCTGTAAATGAGGCCAATAAACAGAAAAAGCTGAGATATGAGCCAATCCTGGGTGTACTGCCCCTTCCCTGCATAAGCACAAAGGCATTGCAAATAGTGACACAAAAGTCATGCAAAAAATGGTACCTTTTTAAAACAAAATCGCATGTTAGGGGTTGAAATGGTGTTGTCATTCTTTGTAATCCTATGTGGAAAGTGTTTCCATGTCATGCGTGATGACCACCAAGGAGCACTTGCCATGTGATCGGACATGGTAGTGTGGTGAATGACAAGGTATGAGAGAGAGACATGCAGTTTATGGAGGAAACATCCTTTACAACGCAACTTTTACCACGCAGTGCCTTTACGACGCAACTTTTACAACGCAAACCATTACAACGCATTGCGCTGGGGGGCGCTCTAGGATAGGGAATACGTTTAATTTACTATCCAACACCTTCCCTAGTGTCCACGGGGACTGGAGTTGGAATAGTAAATTAAACTATTCACTATCCAGCACCCCAAAGCTCTATGCGTTGTAAAGGTTTGCGTTGTAAAAACCACGTTGTAAAGGCATGGGATGTAAAAGCATGCGTTGTAATGTCATACATCCATTCAGAGTTCAGGATCACAGAGAGGAGTCAGGACTAGTGCCAGGTCTTCTTGTTTCGTTTTGTGCATTGCCTACTAAATGGAGTTTTCTCCATGGAGGCCCTTTAGTCAATTAAGCCAGGCGTGGGGGACACTGGGAACAAAGCATGAGTTGCTCACCTTTAGTAGCTCATGATGATTTCCACTGATCAGAAGTAGCTGTTGCAGGCTGGAGACCCCTGTACTAGACTCTGTCCCCCCTGCATGCAGGTACTTCTCGACTTGAATCCACCTTAGGGTGTCACCATACACTGTCACCTTCTCCAGCAGCTGCATCTTACTGAAGTCCTCAATTGAGTTTGACGGTGGTTTCCGATGCCATTTCAGACCTCTGCACCTGGCTTTCCTTGTGTAGGTATCCTGGTTCCTAGGGTGTGCATGGGTGGGTGGCTCTCCAACTTTCTTCTTTAAAATTTCATCCGCGACTTACCCATTGACTTCCTGGGGCTCCTCGTTACTTACCTCGGGTGGCTCCTTGGGTCCCCAGCACATCTACATCTTCTGGGTTTAGTCTTGACTCGAGTTGTGGTTCACATACCACTATTTTAATGTACGGTTTGGTCTCTTCTTGGCGACTACTGTGTATTTTGTGCTACTTACCTGTTTCTATTGAAAAATCTGGTGAGTATTGTGTATATTACCGGCTAGGAGATATCTGTGTTAGTGAGTGTCTTATAATAAATACATATTTTTATAAATACACTGTGTGGTTCTTTTTCGCTTAATCTATACCTATCAGATTATGTTCTGGTAAAACAAGCTGCTTTTCACTCCTTCTGGACTAAGCCTTCTATAGTAGAAGTTCTAGGATTAGCCATTTATAACACTAGGAGCATTAATAAGTTAACATGTTTGATGGTTTGAATATTTATCACACATGTATTTCTGTGGTGGAGTTAATATTAGATACAAAGAAAGTATTTTTGGTGGAATAATCATAGTAATATGTGTTATGATTATATTATGTCACTGTTTCATATTCATGCTTTCATCTAAACAAAGTTTATTTTAGATATCTATGTTATGAAAGTCAAACGTCAAGGGGTGGAGTGTGGTGTTATGCAATTATACACAGTGAGGTAGTGTATTGACAATTGACTCCATTTTGAATGTACAACATCATTTTGTGCTCTTGCATGGTTTTATTTTGTGCCTTCTTGTGGCTTCAGATTGGGATGTTTTCAAAACAGCCTTGCTTGGAACAGAACGTGTGGGATGTGTGTTTAAAAGTTCTAGAGGTCAGGTTTAGTGATTTGACTAGACACAGACGGGTAGGGTCAGGCTTGGTTTTGAAATATATTAAGGGAGGAGGGATTTCTAGAAGCCTCTGTCTGTGCTATTAAAGGTATTAAAGACTGGAACTCCTGGCAATCAGACAGAAACTCTGGATGCGTAGCCCAGGGACCACCTTGCTGTCCCATTGAGACTTCTGGAAAAGGGCTTCCCAGTCAAGCTAACCAGAACGATGTGTTTATATCAAACACAGGGAGCGACCCTTGACCTTCCAGGTAGGTCACTTCCCCCGCTGCAGCTCCATCTGCGCTTGTGCCCCCATCTTGGTCTGTTTTCTGCCCATTCCTGGGCGCTGCTCTTTCCCTCGCCCCCGTGCCCACTGCCCATTTCCAGCTGCTGCTGCCCCTGCGGCTACGCTCCCCACGCCCATTCACAATCCCCTGCCTCCCGCCTCCCAGTTGATCCTCCCTCCCAGCTCCCCTTCAAATGGCGACAGCTGCGCGGCCGCGCCGAAGGCGCGCCTAAGGCTAGCCCGCCTGCGCCCAGCGCCTGGACCCCGCGAACGACACAACACCAGACTCCACTACGATGCAAGCAGCCTCCACACACTCAACGCTGGCTGAAACCACAACTGCTTCCAGGCCACCTCAAAACGGACCCCGGGACCCTTCTCCTGCCGCATCTGCAGCTTCACCTGCGACAGAACTACCAAACCTCCAAAGACTGGACCTAAACACCTCCGCTGCATACCCAACCAACTCCGCTGCATACTCCTCAACACCCGCTCCGCTCGCAAACACGCTATCAAGCTCTGGGATCTGCTCGACACCTCCGCCCCAGACCTGGCCTTCCTGACCGAGACCTGTGGAACGACTCCTCGGCGCCTGACATCGCCATAGCCATTCCGGACGGCCACAGGATCACCCACAGGGATCGTGCCAACGGAACCGGAGGAGGAATAGCCATCGTCCACAAGTCCACCCTCAAGGTCGCCACCCACACAGACGACACCCTCCACACCTGCACTTCCGGATCCACATCGACCACAACACTACTCTCAGAGGAACTCTCATCTACAGACCCCCCGGACCCCGGGCTCAGTTCAGCGACGCCATTGCTGACCTCGCCAGCACCCACGCACTCGCCTCCACGGACTACATCCTCCTCGGAGACCTGAACTTCCACCCCGAGAACAACGACGCCAACTCCGCCACCCTGATCGACAACCTCGGCCTCAAACAACTCGTCACCGCACCCACCCACGCCGCCGGCCACACGCTGGACCCCGTCTTCTCCACAGGCACCCACGTCACCTTCGACCACACCACCGAACTCCACTGGACCGACCACCGCTGCATTCATTTCACCTTCAAGAAACCAACCACGCACCACCGCACCCAACTGCTTCCTCGCCGCTGCTGGAGCAAAGTCACCGAAGACCGCGGATCACCACGCTCGCCCAGAACCCACCCACCGACCCCACCAACCCTGACGCCGCAGCCTGCAACCTCAGACAGTGGATCGACAACTGCGCCAACACCCTCGCCCCGCTCAAGAAACCCTCCAACAGCCACGCCAGCAAGAGAGCCACCTGGTTCACCGACGAGCTCCAGACCTCCTAACACATATCCCGAAAACTGGAGAAAATATGGCTCCATGAACGCACACCGGACAACCACACAGCCCACAAGGACGCCACCCGCAGACATTACCATCTCATCAGATTAGCCAAGAGATCCTCCTTCAAAGACCACTTGGCCAACAACGCACACGACAGCAAAGAGCTCTTCAGCATCGTAAAGGAACTCTCCAACCCCAGCGCCAATGCCAATGACATCCCGCCCTCACAAGAACGGTGCGACTCACGAGCCATCTTCTTCCACCGCAAGATCGCTGACATCCACGACAGCTTCAACACCACAACCGCCCCGACTACGCCAGACTCCACCTCCCCTGCGAACACCACCAGCCACATCCGCCTGACCTCCTGGTCCAACGTCAACGATGACGAGACCCGCAAGGTCATGAACTCTATCCACTCAGGATCTCCGTCAGACCCGTGCCCATACCACGTATTCAACAAAGCAGACGCAGCCATCGCACCCCAACTACGGAAGGTCATCAACATCTCCTTCGAAACAGCGACATTCCCGGAAAGCTGCAAGCACGCCGAAATCAACGTCCTCCTCAAGAAGCCCAAGGCAGACCCCAAGGACCTCAAGAACTTCAGGCCCATCTCCCTGCTCCCGGCAAGGTCATCGAGAAAATCATCAACAGGCAATTGGCCCACCACCTGGAAGACAACAACATCTTGGACCCGTCGCAATAAGGATTCAGATGAAACGACAGCAACGAGACAGCCTTCATCGCCGCCACAGACAACATCAGGCGCCAACTAGACAACGGCAAAACATCAGCCCTCATCCTCCTGGACCTGTCGGCCGCCTTTGACACGGTCTGCCATCGCACTCTAAAGACACGCCTCCTAGAAGTCGGAATCCAAGAGAAGGCCCTTGACTGGACCACGTCCTTCCTCTCCGGCAGAACCCAGAGCGTCCGCCTCCCACCCTTCCGACCCAAAGCCACAGACATCATCTGCGGCGTCCCCCAGGGCTCATCCTTCAGCCCGATGCTGTTCAACATGTACATGGCCCCGCACCCACAAGTGGCCCGCCAGCACGACCTCAACATCATCTCCTACGCCGACGACACTCAGCTAATCCTCTCCCTCACCAAGAACCCACACACCGCCAAAACCACCCTCCACGAGGGAATGAAGGCCGTCGCCGACTGGATGAGGAGCAACAGTCTGAAGCTGAACTCGGACAAGACGGAGGTACTCATCCTCGGACCCACCCCCTCAGCCTGGGACGACTCCTGGTGGCCGACCACACTGGGAACAGCACCAACACCGACCGACCATGCACGCTACCTAGGATTCATCCTCGACTCCTCCCTCTCCATAGCTAAGCAGGTCAACTCTGTCCCCTCCTCCTGCTACAACACCCTCCGCATGCTCTGCTGGATCTACAAGTGGATCCCGACTGAAACAAGAACGGTGACACAGGCCCTCGTCAGCAGCAGACTGGACTACAGCAACGCACTTAATGCAGGAATCCCAGCCAAACACCTACGACGACTACAATGCATCCAAAACGCCTCCGCCCGACCTATCGTCAACGTCCCCCTTCACAGCCACATCGCCCCCCACCTGAGAGACCTACACTGGCTCCCCGTCGACAAGAGTATCACCTTCAAGCTCCTCACCCACGCACACAAAGCACTCCACAACGCCGGACCAGCCTACCTTAATAGCAGACTCAGCTTCTACACCCCCATCCGCCAACTCCGCTCCACCAGCCTCGCCCTCACCGCTGTCCCCTGCATCCAACGAAGGACCTCCTGCAGCAGATCCTTGTCCTACCTCGCCTCCAAGACCTGGAACACCCTCCCTACCCCCATATTTATTTTATTTATTATTAGTCTTGTAGAGCGCGAACAGCTACCCGTGAGGGTTTCCCGGCGCTAATTGACATTATAGCATAATAATCCAGAGGGAACTAAAGCGCAACAGACCAGGTCTTAAAGGTTAACAGCTTTCCGAAGGGAATTATTGGGCAAAAAGCCAGGTCTTAACGGCTTTGCGGAAGCGAAGATGGCAGTGCTCCACTCGAAGATCTAAAGGAAGAGAATTCCAGAGTCTGGGTCCTAGTACCGAAAAGGAACGACCGCCCATTCTAGTGAGCCTAAACTTAGGCACACAGAAAAAATGTTGGGAGGAGGAGCGAAGAGGGCGTGCAGGAACATAGGGTTTGACGAGAGACTGGAGATAGGTGGGGGCAGCTCAAGACCTACTCGCCTTCAGAAGACTCCTCAAGACCTGGCTCTTCAAACAGTAGCAGCACCCCCTCCTCTCAGCGCCTTGAGACCCACACGGGTAAGTAGCGCACTCTACAAGTACTCTGATTGATTGATTGATAGGTGATGTATTTGTATTCTTGATTATTTACTTTGTGTACATATTTTTCTGTGCCTATTGCTTGCATTTGACAGTGCTCATTCCTTGCATTTCACAGTGCTTATTCCATCAATTTGACAGTGCTTTTTTCCTTGCATTGGACATCCATTATTACTTACATGTGTTTTACTATCATTATCCGTTAATGTTTTATCCCTTGCATTTGACAGTTGGATTACTTGACTACTTGTGACTGTTTTATTATTACTTGCTTGTGCACACTCGTACACATATATATGTATGTATATATATATATATATATATATATATATATATATATATATATATATATATAACCAAACAAAGAGTGTTGAGGCCAAATCTCAGGAGTCCCCATGCATGAGTTCCACACAAAATAAAACTAGCAAAATACTTCTCCTCTTATTGAAACATTACATGTTTTGGATCTGGTCACAAGCTTGTTCACAGGTGAAAAGGATTATGCGCATCAGCCCACAGGGGTTTTATTTTGTTTTAATTTACTGCTACATTGAAGAACTCACTAGAGACTAATGCTCATGCACATCAGGATCCAGAATGCCGCAGGTTGCGCACACGCCCACAAGGGCAGGCCCTTTAAAATTCAGTGCATGATGAACCTTCACGGTATGCAGAAGCCATTGAGAAAGGGATTACATTCCCGAAACCAGTCTGGCTAAGGAAAGAGATGACTGTTTCTTCTGCGTCTCCTGCTGCAGCTGTTCCTTAAATGAAATGGATGCAAATTTTCGATCAAGTGGCTGCTTCCATCGAGGGCTCAACTCTACGTTGGGATATTTTGCGGCACGAGCCCAGCCGCAGGAAGCAAGCCAGCCGCATCAGTGCGGACCCGTGATGGCGCCACACGACGCTATCCTGACACGGGAGACCGGTGTCCAGGAGCAGTTGAATAATGACAACAGGACACCCAGCATTACAGCGCATCAGCCCACAGGGGTTTTATTTTGTTTTAATTTACTGCTACATTGAAGAACTCACTAGAGACTAATGCTCATGCACTACATGATCCAGAAAACCGCAGGTTGCGGACACGCCCACAAGGGCAGGCCCTTTAAAATGTAGTGCATCATGAACCTTCACGATATGCTGAAGCCATTGAGAAAGGGATTACATACCCAAAACCGGTCGTCTCCTGCTGCAGCTGTTCCTTAAATGAAATGGATGCAAATTTCCGATCAAGTGGCTGCTTCCATCGAGGGCTCAACTCTACGTTGGGATATTTTGCGGCACGAGCCCAGCCGCAGGAAGCAAGCCAGCCGCTTCAGTGCGGACCTGTGATGGCGCCACATGACGCTATCCTGACACGGGAGACTGGTGTCCAGGAGCAGTTGAATAATGACAACAGGACACCCAGCATTACAGCGCATCAGCCCACAGGGGTTTTATTTTGTTTTAATTTACTGCTACATTGAAGAACTCACTAGAGACTAATGCTCATGCACTACAGGATCCGGAATGCCGCAGGTTGCGCACACGCCCACAAGGGCAGGCCCTTTAAAATGCAGTGCATGATGAACCTTCACGGTATGCAGAAGCCATTGAGAAAGGAATTACATTTCCAAAACCGGTCTGGCTAAGGAAAGACAATGACTGTTTCTTCTGCGTCTCCTGCTGCAGCTGTTCCTTAAATGAAATGGATGCAAATTTCCGATCAAGTGGCTGCTTCCATCGAGGGCTCAACTCTACGCTGGGATATTTTGCGGCACGAGCCAAGCCGCAGGAAGCAAGCCAGCCGCTTCAGTGCGGACCTGTGATGGTGCCACACGACGCCATCCTGACACGGGAGACCGGTGTCCAGGAGCAGTTGAATAATGACAACAGGACACCCAGCATTACAGCGCATCAGCCCACAGGGGTTTTATTTTGTTTTAATTTACTGCTACATTGAAGAACTCACTAGAGACTAATGCTCATGCACTACAGGATCCAGAATGCCGCAGGTTGCGGACACGCCCACAAGGGCAGGCCCTTTAAAATTCAGTGCATGATGAACCTTCACGGTATGCAGAAGCCATTGAGAAAGGGATTACATTCAAGAAACCAGTCTGGCTAAGGAAAGATGATGACTGTTTCTTCTGTGTCTTCTGCTGCAGCTGTTCCTTAAATGAAATGGATGCAAATTTCCTATCAAGTGGCTGCTTCCATCGAGGACTCAACTCTACGTTGGGATATTTTGCGGCACAAGCCCAGCCGCAGGAAGCAAGCCAGCCGCTTCAGTGCGGACCTGTGATGGCGCCACATGACGCTATCCTGACACGGGAGACCGGTGTCCAGGAGCAGTTGAATAATGACAACAGGACACCTAGCATTACAGCGCATCAGCCCACAGGGGTTTTATTTTGTTTTAATTTACTGCTACATTGAAGAACTCACTAGAGACTAATGCTCATGCACTACAGGATCCAGAATGCCGCAGGTTGCGGACACGCCCACAAGGGCAGGCCCTTTAAAATTCAGTGCATGATGAACCTTCACGGTATGCAGAAGCCATCGAGAAAGGGATTATATACCCAAAACCGGTCGTCTCCTGCTGCAGCTGTTCCTTAAATGAAATGGATGCAAATTTCCTATCAAGTGGCTGCTTCCATCGAGGGCTCAACTCTACGTTGGGATATTTTGCAGCACGAGCCCAGCCGCAGGAAGCAAGCCAGCCGCTTCAGTGCGGACATGTGATGGCGCCACATGACGCTATCCTGACACGGGAGACCGGTGTCCAGGAGCAATTGAATAATGACAACAGGACTCCCAGCATTACAGCGCATCAGCCCACAGGGGTTTTATTTTGTTTTAATTTACTGCTACATTGAAGAACTCACTAGAGACTAATGCTCATGCACTACAGGATCCAGAATGCCGCAGGTTGCGGACACGCCCACAAGGGCAGGCCCTTTAAAATTCAGTGCATGATGAACCTTCACGGTATGCAGAAGCCATTGAGAAAGGGATTACATTCCCGAAAGCGGTCTGGCTAAGGAAAGAGATGACTGTTTCTTCTGCGTCTCCTGCTGCAGCTGTTCCTTAAATGAAATGGATGCAAATTTCCGATCAAGTGGCTGCTTCCATCGAGGGCTCAACTCTACGTTGGGATATTTTGCGGCTCGAGCCTAGCCGCAGGAAGCAAGCCAGCCGCTTCAGTGCGGACCCGTGATGGCGCCACACGACGCTATCCTGACACGGGAGACCGGTGTCCAGGAGCAGTTCAATAATGACTACAGGACACCCAGCATTACAGCGCATCAGCCCACAGGAGTTTTATTTTGTTTTAATTTACTGCTACATTGAAGAACTCACTAGAGACTAATGCTCATGCACTACAGGATCCAGAATGCCGCAGGTTGCGGACACGCCCACCAGGGCAGGCCCTTTAAAATTCAGTGCATGATGAACCTTCACGGTATGCAGAAGCCATTGAGAAAGGAATTACATTTCCAAAACCGGTCTGGCTAAGGAAAGATGACTGTTTCTTCTGCGTCTCCTGCTGCAGCTGTTCCTTAAATGAAATGGATTCAAATTTCCTATCAAGTGGCTGCTTCCATCGAGGGCTCAACGTTGGGATATTTTGCGGCACAAGCCCAGCCGCAGGAAGCAAGCCAGCCGCTTCAGTGCGGACCCGTGATGGCGCCACACAACGCTATCCTGACACAGGAGACCGGTGTCCAGGAGCAGTTGAATAATGACAACAGGACACCCAGCATTACAGCACATCAGCCCACAGGGGTTTTATTTTATTTTAATTTACTGCTACATTGAAGAACTCACTAGAGACTAATGCTCATGCACTACAGGATCCAGAATGCCGCAGGTTGCGCACACGCCCACAAGGGCAGGCCCTTTAAAATTCAGTGCATGATGAACCTTCACGGTATGCAGAAGCCATTGAGAAAGGGATTACATTTCCAAAACCGGTCGTCTCCTGCTGCAGCTGTTCCTTAAATGAAATGGATGCAAATTTCCTATCAAGTGGCTGCTTCCATCGAGGGCTCAACTCTACGTTGGGATATTTTGCGGCACGAGCCCAGCTGCAGGAAGCAAGCCAGCCGCTTCAGTGGGGACCTGTGATGGCGCCACATGACGCTATCCTGACACGGGAGACCGGTGTCCAGGAGCAGTTGAATAATGACAACAGGACACCCAGCATTACAGCGCATCAGCCCACAGGGGTTTTATTTTGTTTTAATTTACTGCTACATTGAAGAACTCACTAGAGACTAATGCTCATGCACTACAGGATCCAGAATGCCGCAGGTTGCGGACACGCCCACATGGGCAGGCCCTTTAAAATTCAGTGCATGATGAACCTTCACGGTATGCAGAAGCCATTGAGAAAGGGATTACATACCCAAAACCGGTCGTCTCCTGCTGCAGCTGTTCCTTAAATGAAATGGATGCAAATTTCCTATCAAGTGGCTGCTTCCATCGAGGGCTCAACTCTACGTTGGGATATTTTGCAGCACGAGCCCAGCCGCAGAAAGCAAGCCAGCCGCTTCAGTGCGGACCTGTGATGGCGCCACATGACGCTATCCTGACACGGGAGACGGGTGTCCAGGAGCAGTTGAATAATGACAACAGGACTCCCAGCATTACAGCGTATCAGCCCACAGGTGTTTTATTTTGTTTTAATTTACTGCTACATTGAAGAACTCACTAGAGACTAATGCTCATGCACTACAGGATCCAGAATGCCGCAGGTTGCGGACACGCCCACAAGGGCAGGCCCTTTAAAATTCAGTGCATGATGAACCTTCACGGTATGCAGAAGCCATTGAGAAAGGGATTACATTCCCGAAACCGGTCTGGCTAAGGAAAGAGATGACTGTTTCTTCTGCGTCTCCTGCTGCAGCTGTTCCTTAAATGAAATGGATGCAAATTTCCGATCAAGTGGCTGCTTCCATCGAGGGCTCAACTCTACGTTGGGATATTTTGCGGCTCGAGCCCAGCCGCAGGAAGCAAGCCAGCCGCTTCAGTGCGGACCCGTGATGGCGCCACACAACGCTATCCTGACACGGGAGACCGGTTTCCAGGAGCAGTTCAATAATGACTACAGGACACCCAGCATTACAGCGCATCAGCCCACAGGGGTTTTATTTTGTTTTAATTTACTGCTACATTGAAGAACTCACTAGAGACTAATGCTCATGCACCAAAGGATCCAGAATGCCGCAGGTTGCGGACACGCCCACCAGGGCAGGCCCTTTAAAATTCAGTGCATGATGAACCTTCACGGTATGCAGAAGCCATTGAGAAAGGAATTACATTTCCAAAACCGGTCTGGCTAAGGAAAGATGACTGTTTCTTCTGCGTCTCCTGCTGCAGCTGTTCCTTAAATGAAATGGATTCAAATTTCCTATCAAGTGGCTGCTTTCATCAAGGGCTCAATGTTGGGATATTTTGCGGCACGAGCCCAGCCGCAGGAAGCAAGCCAGCCGCTTCAGTGCGGACCCGTGATGGCGCCACACGACGCTATCCTGACACAGGAGACCGGTGTCCAGGAGCAGTTGAATAATGACAACAGGACACCCAGCATTACAGCACATCAGCCCACAGGGGTTTTATTTTATTTTAATTTACTGCTACATTGAAGAACTCACTAGAGACTAATGCTCATGCACTACAGGATCCAGAATGCCGCAGGTTGCGGACCCGCCCACAAGGGCAGGCCCTTTAAAATTCAGTGCATGATGAACCTTCACGGTATGCAGAAGCCATTGAGAAAGGGATTACATTCCCGAAACCGGTCTGGCTAAGGAAAGAGATGACTGTTTCTTCTGCGTCTCCTGCTGCAGCTGTTCCTTAAATGAAATGGATGCAAATTTCCGATCAAGTGGCTGCTTCCATCGAGGGCTCAACTCTACGTTGGGATATTTTGCGGCTCGAGCCTAGCCGCAGGAAGCAAGCCAGCCGCTTCAGTGCGGACCCGTGATGGCGCCACACGACGCTATCCTGACACGGGAGACCGGTGTCCAGGAGCAGTTCAATAATGACTTCAGGACACCCAGCATTACAGCGCATCAGCCCACAGGGGTTTTATTTTGTTTTAATTTACTGCTACATTGAAGAACTCACTAGAGACTAATGCTCATGCACTACAGGATCCAGAATGCCGCAGGTTGCGCACACGCCTACAAGGGCAGGCCCTTTAAAATTCAGTGCATGATGAACCTTCACGGTATGCAGAAGCCATCGAGAAAGGGATTATATACCCAAAACCGGTCGTCTCCTGCTGCAGCTGTTCCTTAAATGAAATGGATGCAAATTTCCTATCAAGTGGCTGCTTCCATCGAGGGCTCAACTCTACGTTGGGATATTTTGCGGCACGAGCCCAGCTGCAGGAAGCAAGCCAGCCGCTTCAGTGCAGACCTGTGATGGCGCCACATGACGCTATCCTGACACGGGAGACCGGTGTCCAGGAGCAGTTGAATAATGACAACAGGACACCCAGCATTACAGCGCATCAGCCCACAGGGGTTTTATTTTGTTTTAATTTACTGCTACATTGAAGAACTCACTAGAGACTAATGCTCATGCACTACAGGATCCAGAATGCCGCAGGTTGCGGACACGCCCACATGGGCAGGCCCTTTAAAATTCAGTGCATGATGAACCTTCACGGTATGCAGAAGCCATTGAGAAAGGGATTACATACCCAAAACCGGTCGTCTCCTGCTGCAGCTGTTCCTTAAATTAAATGGATGCAAATTTCCTATCAAGTGGCTGCTTCCATCGAGGGCTCAACTTTACGTTGGGATATTTTGCGGCACGAGCCCAGCCGCAGGAAGCAAGCCAGCTGCTTCAGTGCGGACCGTGATGGCGCCACACGACGCTATCCTGACACGGGAGACCGGTGTCCAGGAGCAGTTGAATAATGACAACAGGACACCCAGCATTACAGCACATCAGCCAACAGGGGTTTTATTTTGTTTTAATTTACTGCTACATTGAAGAACTCACTAGAGACTAATGCTCATACACTACAGGATCCAGAATGCCGCAGGTTGCGGACACGCCCACAAGGGCAGGCCCTTTAAAATTCAGTGCATGATGAACCTTCACGGTATGCAGAAGCCATTGAGAAAGGGATTACATTCAAGAAACCGGTCTGGCTAAGGAAAGACGAGGACTGTTTCTTCTGCGTCTCCTGCTGCAGCTGTTCCTTAAATGAAATGGATGCAAATTTCCGATCAAGTGGCTGCTTCCATCGAGGGCTCAACTCTACGTTGGGATATATATATATATATATATATACATACACACACACACATTTGCATGTTGTCTTGTATTAATTAAACCCACACGTCATTTTGAAACTGCCTTTTGAAGGTTCCTTTGCCTTATTTTGTGAGTGCTGAGGTTTTTTTCCATGTGCGCCTTCTTGCTTAACTGAGTGAATCATCTTGGGAGTGCTGAATTTCTTTTATTATGGATTGTAAAGCAAGACACCATCAGCCATGGAAGGGAAGAAATTTGCTGAGTGGTTGGAGCTGGAGTAGTTCGAATACAAAAACATTTCTGAAAAATGGACACTTCTCTCTCCGTTGTGTTCAGGGTGGTTCCTACAAAAGATAGAATATGAATAGGAGACTTTAGGGGCTTTTGGACATTTATCTGAAGGACCAGGCATTGAAGCACAGTAATCATTGTATTAAGCCTTGTAGTATTTTCTCTGCAGTGTGAGCCTTTACTAGCCAATCATTGAGATAAGGGTAAACAAAGATGTGCTGTCCGAGGAGAAAAGCTGCCACTGTTGCTATACCCTTGCAAAAGGCCTAAGATGCTGACTTCATACCAGAGGTAAGAACTGTATGCTGGTATTGACAGTTGCCTGCGTTAAGACGTTTCAGTGCTTTCTCGCCAATGCAATGTAGAATTATGCTTACCCCTTTCTGAGCTGGAAAAAGAGTAGTTGGAGACCCAGCATATGAATTGTTTCTTTCTTGATATATTTTGGGCAAGTTTGAATCTAACCTCTTGTTTGGGACCTCTTTAGTAAACAAAATAAATTGCCCTCAAAAGGTGTCTTTTTGTCTTTAAGAGGGAGTCTTCACTTTACACTTCCATAGGTTTTGCATCTTTGTGCTGCAATTTCAGTAGGTATTTTGGTACAGGTTTAGGAGGAATTAACTGTGGAGAAGACTTGAACCAAAGCATGTATTCACTTTGTATTATGGCCAGTACTCACAGGTAATTGCTTACCATTCTTTGAGATTTTTTAAGCTACTCCCCTTGACGAAGTGGGAACATAGAGGAGTCACAGCCTTACCAGATTAGGAAGAATATTGTTTATGTTGTCCTCTGCATATGGAAGATCAACTTTGGAAAGTTAACTGTTGTTGATATTGCTGTTGGAGTTAATAAGAACAATTTGAGACTGAACCCTCTCGCTCAAATAGTAATGGTGGGCACAATGTCAATTTTGAATTTTGAAAAATGTCTTGTTATCCTCGAGATCCACAGCTTGGAACATGTAGATCTTCCTAAGGAGATGCTGCCACAGAATTCAGAGATTGACTACTCAGCCGAATTGAATAAAGTGCTCAGAACTTGGTTAGATAGTAAAAAACGTACGTGTACAGCATCAAGGAAATTGTGCCGTCATTCAGTGTCATGCATGCCCTAAGTGCTATGGACCTACCCAGACATTTATCCTGAACTCAAGGTGCCGTAGGAATCAAACTTCATCCTACTGGCAACGCTTAAAATAGGAAAAAACTAGTTTGGGATGTGGTTGCTCATGTGTCCATTCATAAGGACCTGAAAATCAAGTTACCTACTTTGGACAACCATCTTTCTAGTAGGTACTCTATCTAAGAAAACAAGTTACTTACCTGTAACTTTGGTTCCCCAGTATTGGTAACTTTCATAGATTCCCATGCTTTGTATCATTCCCCGTCGTCGGAATGGGAACCTCGGTAAATAAAAAACATATCATAACCATAGGTACAAAAGAGAAAATCAGGCCTAGGCCTCATCTCATTTTGTAGCATATCAACCTCTTTGTGTAAAAGAGCCCAAACTTTCTGCAACAACCAATCAGATCAGCCTCACCCCATAGAACCTTCCTGAGAGAGCCCCAGAGCCTCAGATTTTCATAGTCGTTGTGCAAACAGCCACTATCCTTGTAAAAAGGCTGAGCTTTCCCAGGGGAGGAGGGTGGGCGCATGGGAATCTATGAAAGTTACCAATACCGGGGAAGCAAAGTTACAGGTAAGTAACTTGTTTTCTTACCCCAGTATTGGAACTTTCATAGATTCCCATGCTTTGTATCAGAGTAGCTAGCAGTAAGCCAGAAAAGCACATTTTGTTACATGAATCTCATGACATAACAATAGAGCTATGCCCCTAGGAAACAAATCATAAAATGTTACCATAAAAAGAACATAATAGCTGATACAAAATGTGATATACAGGAAGGAGGGATTGTAGGGAAAGCTCACCTCTTATTGAAAAAGATTCCTGAGGACTGCTTGACCAACAGCAGCGTCATCCTTCACTGTAGACTCTAGGCAGTAGTGTCTTGTGAAGGTATGTGTCCTGCTCCACGTTGCCGCCCTGCAGATGTCCTTTATAGGGACTCCAGAAAATAGAGCCACCGAAGATGCCACTGATCTTGTTGAATGGGCTCGGACTTTCTTTTCAAGTGGTTTGCCTGCTCCTTGATGGCAGAACTGAATAGCACTAGAGATCCAGCGGGAAATGCTGGCTTTGGTTAGCGGATATCCCTTCCGCGGGGCGCTGTAAGCCACGAACAGTTGTGAGGATTTCCTAAAAGATTTTGTGCGCTCTAAATAGAACTTTAAACACCGTTGAACGTCCAAAGAATGCAAGGATCTTTCCGCTGGAGAAATAGGTCTCGGAAAGAATGACTTTAAAATTAATCAGATGGAATTCAGACGGCACCTTTAGGATGAACCTTGGATTTGTTCGAAGGATCATGACATCCCGCTTGAACTGAAGGAAAGGTTCCACTATAGACAGCGCCTGAAGCTCACTAACCCTCCTGGCAGATGTCAATGCCAACAGAAGAGCTAGTTTTCAAGATAGGAATTTAAGGTCCGTTTTGTGGATCGGTTCAAACGGAGCTTTCATTAGCTGAGCTAATACCAAATTAAGCTGCCAAATGGGCGGCAGAGGATGTACTGGAGGATACATCCGAAACAGGACTTTTAAGAACTGCTTGACAATCCTAGCGGACCAAAAAGAAGGACCTGAAGATGTCCGCCTGAATCTTGAGATGGCCGCCAGATGTACTTTCACAGAAGAATGAGCCAATCCAGATTTAGCCAGCAACAGGAAGTACAGTAATACCTGATGTGGAGCTGAAGTATAAGGGTGAAGATGTTGTGTCCGACACCATATGCAGAATCTTTTCCATTTTGCTTTATACGTCTTGTTCGTACTTGGAGCTCGAGCCTGAGACAAGACGTCCCTACACTCCTTGGGGAGGTTCAGATCTCGGAACTCCCTGTATTCAGGAGCAACGCTGCCAAGTGAAGCGAGCTAGGGGCGGATGGAGAACTTGACCCTGAGACCTCGACAACAGGAAAGGAATCTGCCGCAGGCGAATGGGATGATCCTGAGAGAGCAAAAGGAGCTCCGTGTACCAAAACTGCCAGGGCCACGCTGGTGCAATCAAGATCATTCTGCACGGTTCCGCCTTGATCTTCCTGATTAACCTCGAGATTAAAGGTATTGGAGGAAAAGCGTAAAAGAATGCGCCGTACCAGGCAACTGAAAGCGCGTTCCCCAAGGACCCCGGATGGTGATCCCTGCTTGCATAGAACCGGCATTTGGTGTTCTCCAGAGTTGCAAACAGGTCTATGCTCGGGGTCCCCCAGATTGAAAACACCTCCTCCACAATGGTTTGGTCTAATTCCCATTCGTGGTTGATTGATTTCTGACGACTTATCGCATCCGCTCTTACATTGAGCGAACCTGCAAGGTGTTCTGCAGTCAGAGCAATCTTGTGAAGAATCGCCCAATCCCAAATTAGTTGAGCTTCTTTGGATAGAGTCTGAGATCTTGTTCCCCCTTGCTTGTTGATATAGTGCATGGGCGTCGTGTTGTCCGTCCGAACCAGCACTGAATGATTCCGAATCCGTGGCAGAAAAGCCTGCAAGGCTAATCGGATGGCCGTGAGCTCCAACAGGTTGATGTGGCACTGGCGCTGACCTGGATCCCAATGCCCACTGACTTGGAGGTCCTGGAGCACTGCTCCCCAGCCTTCCAATGAGGCGTCCGTGGTGAGAACCATGGGGGTCGGAGGAAGCAGGAAAGTCAAACCCTCCGAGATGTTGCTTCTCACTAACCACCCTTTGCAAGCCTCTTGTATCTCTGGCGTCACAGTAATCTTGTCGTCAAAAGAGCCCTCTGCTTGGTACCATTGTTTGTCGAGTTGTTTTTGCAGAGGCCGCATCCGCAGCCTGTAATGTGGAATTAATGGTATGTAGGATGAAATCAATCCGAGCAAGGACTTGTAGAGCCAAACCGTTATGGATTTCTTTTGTAGCAAATGGCGAGCCGAACGCATCAATTTGTTTTGACGTTCTGGTGTTGGGTACGCCTTGCAGAGTGTCGTGTCCACAATTGCCCCTTGAAACCTTGTGGACCTTGACGGTTGAAGAACTGACTTGTTCTTGTTGAGCTGAAGGCCCAGGTGATCGAACAATTGAATGCATGTTGCAATGGCTTCGGAGGTTTCCTGGAAAGATGGGGCTTTGACTAGCCAGTCGTCCAGGTAGGGAAAAACCTCCAGAGATTGCTTCCTGAGGAAGGCTGCGACTGGAGCCAACACCTTGGTGAATATCCTCGGAGCAGACCGGAGACTAAAAGTGTAGGAGAGTAGGGTCTGCAATCCTATGATCACCCAGATTTTTGCTTTTTGCTGCACTGGTTTACGACTTCCCCTGGCTGTGGGCCTGCTAATCAGACCCACAGCCTAGCTGTTCTCTCTATCCAAATTGTACTCAGGTACTGAATTGGCACTGGGCCCTCTCTAAGTCCCTGTACCCAGGGCTGAGGTACCCAGAAGTCTCCCAGGGGCTGAAGCATGTATTATGCCACCCCTGGGCTGACTATCTAAACTGACACAACTGGCTGCACGACAGCTGGGGCAAGGTGGTGTACTCACCCCTTGCTTTAGATATAGTATACCTATATCTAACCCTAAAATGGACACACAGATCTCCTATCAGTCACTCCTATGGCAGGCCTTAACAATCCTGAAGGCAGAGTGCTTGGAATCGTGTGAGATGGTGCCCTGGCATGAGCTGAGCCTGTCTGCGGCTTTCGGGATCCATCCCTTAGCCGTTTCCATGATATCGCATACCATATACTCTTAAGTGCATTATAATCCTCGCGGTTATATGCCAACTCTGGTATCGCTTTATCAAAACATGTCGAGTAAGGTGTCATACGAATTGGAATACTAACCCCTCGCCAATTCTGGCGACGGGGTTAGCATTCCACCCTTCTAGAGGGACACGACATGTATGTAACCCCTAACCCCGGTTAAAATCAGACAGAGCCTTAGCATCCACAAAATGGATGCTGCCACCGAGACACAAGTCTGCCCTCCTGCTGCTGGGAGTCCTCCCAGAGCAGGAGATAAGGACAAAGGGTTTCCTGCCAGGGGCGGTGCCAGCACCGTCCCAGACAGGGTTTGTGTATTGTAGGTAGGCAGGGCTTCAGAGGAAGGTGACTGCACGTGGCACCCCGGTGCTCACTGTGCATATCCTGGCTGGAACCAGTTCCAGGGTCACTCCAGACCCTGTGCTGGGGAAAAGCCCGCCAAGGAAGTGGGTGTAACCACCCCCCTCCTAGTCCCACCCCTAGGGCAGGACTTAGTCGTGTGCCAGCCCCTTTTTACAGGATAAAGGTAGGAACTGGCCCCCTTCCAAATCAGATCATCTTTGAATCCTGAAACTACTTTCCACGAAAGGAACTCAAGACTTCTTCCTAAGATTTCTCCCTTATGACTAAGGAGTAGTCACCCTGCATCCGCAGGAACCATCTTAAAGAACACTGCGGTCTGCTGCAAGTCTCTCCTCCGGATCAAGACTGCCCAGCTCGACGAGAACCGGCTTCCCTGGCACCTCTGACCTCTACCTACATCATCAGTCACGCTGAGATTCGTGGGTGTGACGAGACCTCGAGGGACCGGCCATCTTCAAGACTGCACGACTTCTGCACAGCAAGCCCGCCGAGTAATTTCCTGGTGAGTGCTTTGGGGTCCGAGAAGCCCCGACCCTGAGCAGCTCCAGCACAGAAGTGCAGCCTCCCAGCATCTCCACGATCTGCGTGGGGCCCTTCTGCTTTTTGCTGCTCACCGCGTTGTTTGGCTACTAGCCCGCTGGCTTGTGGCCTTCTGAACGACGCCCGACGACATCACTGCTGCTAGTCTGGTTGCTCCAGACTGGCCCTTGCTTCCCTCCATCGGAGAAGTACCCTGGACCCTCCTGGTCCGGCTAAGACGCCATTTTAGGTCCACCGCGTGGGCCTTGCATTTGCCAAGACTCGTTGCCCAATCCTGGGTCCAGCGACGTCGACAGCAAGAACCTTCGTGGGACAGCTCGCACCTCCATCCTGGTCGCCGACAACGCCTCCTGGTCCGAGAGACTGCAGAGCCCAGCAGCGCCCACTCACCTGACTGCGGTGACTTCGCCCGGTGCCATCCTGGTGCCCACTTAATCACTGGCTAGTGATTCAAGAACTTGGTCCCCTCTGCTTTCAGGTTTTCTTCTTCCTTGATCCAGGCTTGGATCCATCGAACTTTTCTTCACTGGTCGCCTGCCAGCAACTTCCTTCTTCCAGGCTCCTGGTCCGGCAACGAGATTCCCGACGTCTTTTCAGACCTATGCAGCTGCAGCCCCTGGGCTAGGTAACTTCGGCACTTCGGTGTCCCAGCATAGCCTCACTATCCTAGGGTCAGGATCCACTGTCGTTTTCTCCCTACCAGGTCGGGTTCGCCCGTGAACACTAACTTTGCCTTTACTAGCTTCCATAGACTTTGTCCCGCATCCCGCGGGAGAGTGCACACTCTGCACCCGAGTCCCCTAGGTCTCCTAGAAGTAATCTAACGATTCCCTAGTCAAGTCCTAGCGATTCCAAAGCCTATTAGTACTGTACTTACCTGCTAGTAATTTCGCATTCCACTTTTAAAGTATATGGTTTTTCGTGCCCCTCGGGCATTAGTGTATAACGTGCTAACTTAAGTATTTTCGTAAGAGTTTTGTTGTGTGCCTAGCACCCTGTCCTCATAAAGAGTACAGGGTTGTTGTGATTCTAATAAATACACTGTTTATTTTCATAACACTTGTGTGGTGTCCTTTCACTGGGTGTTCAAGGGGTAATGTGATGGTAAAACAGCTGGCTTAACACGCCCTCTAGAGTCTTAGCCTTAGACTGCTCGTATCCATGCTACTAGGATAGCTGGTCTATAAGGTTGACTTACAACCAATCATCAATAAGGGTTGTTTGGACTGATATATAGTGATCACTAGAATAGTGAACACTGCACATCAGGCCAACTTCTCACAAAAAGGAAGTACTTTGAATTGGAAATGGCTCTTGCCTACTGTGAATCGCAAGTATTGCCTGTGAGCTGGGTGGATCGGCACGTGGAAATAAGTATCCTCTAAATCCAGAGTCGCCATATAGTCCCCTGGATCTAGCAGGCGAAGAATATCCTGGAGAGTGACCATCCTGAAAGACAGTTTGATGAGATAAGTGTTGAGCTCTCGTAGATCTAATATGGGGCGCCATGTTTCGGTCGTCTTGCGAACCAGGAAGAACCTGGAATAAAACCCTCTCCCTCTCTGCGAGAGAGGTACAGGCTCTATCGCCCCCTTGAAAAAAAGCTGGTGGGCTTCGAGACGTAGCAATTTCAGATGTTTTGTTTGATTGGCGCCTGGAGCTCTGGTTGGAGGTAGATTTTGAAACTCCAACGTACGGCCACACTGAACAATATTCAAGACCCACTGGTCCGATGTTATAATTCTCCAGCTGTCTAGACAATGTGAAATCCAGTAGTAAGAGCCGCGAGGCTGCTATTTCCTCTTGGAATTGTCTCTTCCTTGACGAGTGTGACGTCCTCTCTGCGGTTGACGAGAGAAAGACGCCGACTGGCCCTGGCGTTGATTTGAATACTGTTGTTGGTATGATTGGGAGGATTGCGATGAATATCTCTGCTGGTTGCCACCTCTGTAAGAGGAGAAACCTCTGCCCCTCGCACCTCTAAAGGGCACTTTACGATAATTCAACGATCCTAAGGATTTTGCCGTGTCCGTATCCTTCTTAATGCTTTGAAGGGCGTCATCCACATGCTTTCCGAAAAGCATTTCCCCATCGAATAGCAAGTCCAAGATCTTGTTCTGGACTTCCTGGCAAAACCAGGTCGCCCGCAACCAGCCCTGACGTTGTAGCACAGCTGATCAAGCCAGAGCACAAAAAGCCGTAGACGCTATGTCCATAGCACAATCTATCACCTCTGACGAGGACCTTTCTCCCTCCAACAACACCTTCTTGGCTTCCTCCCTTGTTGATTCCGGAAGCTGTTCCATAAACGGTGATACATCGCACCACCTCTGGCGATCATACCTCCCAAGGATGGCCAGAGCATTGGCAGCACGCCCCAGGATGCTGGCCATAGAGGAGAATCTCTTCCCTACATTGTCCAAGCGCCTTCCTTCCTTGTCCGGAGGCGTAGTAAGAGGCGTAGAAGGATTTTTAGATTTGCTTTGTGCCACTTGAGATATGACAGAATCCGGTTTAGGTTGTCCCAGAAGGCATGCTGGACTGCCTTCCGGCACCTTATATTTCTTCTCCAGCCGGGGAAGAACAGGAATGACTGTCGCTGGATTTTGCATTATTTTTACCCCTTCGGACCATACATGTTCTATTATAGGTATAGAACGGACTGACCTCTTGTAGGATTCTAGTAAAGTCATAGAGGAAGCAGTCTGTCTGCACCGTCGTGATCGGCAGACCAAATCTTTTAGATGCCCTCTCCATGAGGTTATGGAAACCCCCAATGTCAGCAGGTGGAGAGGTAGCGGAATCCTGTCCTACCACATCCGGATCTTGAGGACCAGTATCATCATAATCCACATCTGGATCATGCGTAGGTTCTTCCTGAACCTCTTCATCAGAAGAAACATCATCCACAATGTCTTGGGCTTCCTGTCTGGGTTCCAGTTCCACCATCCGCGGGGTCACCATTGTCACAATGATTGCAGGAGCAAGAGGTCTAACAGGAGAAGGAGGCTGCTCCTGCTGTATTGTAGGTTGAGAAGGAAACCTATTTCTATAATCTTGCAACATCGACTGCAAATTCGATACAAGACAGGACGGCATGGCCACCATGTCCTGTCCGAAGGTTTGAGGAGGTCTACCTTGCTGGACATATTGGTGTTCGTAATATTTTTCAGTGTCTGTATCCTGACACTTCACATTTAAGTCAGAGGGACTGTAGGCATCCCCATAAGGATTATCATCCTCTTCGTCATCAGACTCCTCATCCAACAGCATAGTAGGAGGCAAAAGTGCTCCTCGCCTAGGAGAAGTCATCTCCGGCGTTATTTGCTGCTTTTTCATGGAAATGTGGATTTTTGTAATCGTCGACGACCTCGTCGACGAAGTTGTCGTCGACAGAATCGTCGGTGTAATCGGCGTCGACGGAACCGTCGACGGAAGGATTGATCTAGTCGACGGAGTTTTCATCGTCGCCGGTGGATTGTTGGTCGACGGCATCGTCGACGAACTCGTCGTCATCAACATTGCAGCAAACGTCGTCGACGTCGTCCTCGCCGTCGAGGCATCCGTCGACACCACTCTCGTCGTCATCATCGTCGACGTCAAGATGACAGCCATCGTCGACATGCAGGAAGGCACCTTAAACGTCGGCGAAGTCATCATCGTCGACGCAGCCACCGTCGACGATGATGAGAAGACAGGCTTTTCTGAGAAGAAGTCGTCAACGTACCTGCTGATATCGTCGTCGACGGACGCTTCCTTTTGTCAGGCTTTCCATCCAGAGAGACAACAGCCAGCGTCTTGCTCTCCTTCGCCTTTTGGGATGGTTGAGAAGGAACAGAAGTATCCTTTTTCACCTTCTTGGCTGTGTACACCTCAGCAGCCTGTCCCAGCCTCTCCTTTTCACCACGGTGAGGAGATTTAATGGGACTAGCCCTCTCAGACCTATGAGAGTTCTTATGATGGGCTTGGACAGGAGCCCCAGAAGAAGTAGAGGGAGGAGACCTACCCCTCTTTCTGGATTTTCTGGAGGATGTAGCCGATGAAGAGTCCTCCTCATCTGAAGACAGCACCTCGTTCCGTGACTTCATTTTCTGAAGCCAAGTCAACAATCGGCCATCCCTGTCTCTCAATGTTTTTGTAGAAAAAGTTCTACAGATCTTGCAATCAGTGGCCTTGTGGTCTGGATACAGGCAATAGATACAGTCTTCATGCTTGTCCTCCACAAAAAGTCCCTTTTTGGCACAGGTAGCACAGGCCCTGAACAACGCCTTCTTCTCCTTGTCAGACATTGTAGTTTGAAGACTAAAATTGTAGAAGAATCAAGTTATAAAGAAAGAAACTGAACAGAGCTCAGTGGAGACTCCCTAGCACAACGTGCGGTAGAAAAATCTGAGGCTCTCTCAGGAAGGTTCTATGGGGTGAGGCTGTTCTGATTGGTTGTTGCAGAAAGTTTGGGCTCTTTTACACAAAGAGGTTGATATGCTACAGAATGAGATGAGGTCTAGGCCTGATTTTCTCTCTTGTTCTGGACTTCCTGGCAAAACCAGGTCGCCCGCAACCAGCCCTGACGTTGTAGCACAGCTGATCCAACCAGAGCAAGAAAAGCCGTAGACGCTATGTCCATAGCATAATCTATCACCTCTGACGAGGACCTTTCTCCCTCCAACAACACCTTCTTGGCTTCCTCCCTTGTTGATTCCGGAAGCTGTTCCATAAACGGTGATAGATCGCACCACCTCTGGCGATCATACCTGCCAAGGATGGCCAGAGCATTGGCAGCATGCCCCAGGATGCTGGTCATAGAGGAGAATCTCTTCCCTACATTGTCCAAGCGCCTTCCTTCCTTGTCCGGAGGCGTAGTAAGAGGCGTAGAAGGATTTTTAGATTTGCTTTGTGCCACTTGAGATATGACCGAATCCGGTTTAGGTTGTCCCAGAAGGCATGCAGGACTGCCTTCCGGCGCCTTATATTTCTTCTCCAGCCGGGGAAGAACAGGAATGACTGTCGCTGGATTTTGCATTAATTTTACCCCTTGGGACCATACATGTTCTATTATAGGTATAGAACGGACTGACCTATTGTAGGGTTCTTTAAAGTCATAGAGGAAGCAGTCTGTCTGCACCGTCGTGATCGGCAGACCAAATCTTTTAGATGCCCTCTCCATGAGGTTATGGAAACCCCCAATGTCAGCAGGTGGAGAGGTAGCGGAATCCTGTCCTACCACATCCGGATCTTGAGGACCAGTATCATCATAATCCACATCTGGATCATGCGTAGGTTCTTCCTGAACCTCTTCATCAGAAGAAACATCATCCACAATGTCTTGGGTTTCCTGTCTGGGTTCCGGTTCCACCATCCGCGGGGTCACCATTGTCATAATGATTGCAGGAACAAGAGGTCTAACAGGAGAAGGAGGCCGCTCCTGCTGTATTGTAGGTTGAGAAGGAAACCTATTTCTATAATCTTGCAACATCAACTGCAAATTCGATACAAGAAAGGACGGCATGGCCACCATGTCCTGTCCGAAGGTTTGAGGAGGTCTACCTTGCTGGACATATTGGTGTTCGTAATATTTTTCAGTGTCTGTATCCTGACACTTCACATTTAAGTCAGAGGGACTGTAGGCATCCCCATAAGGATTATCATCCTCTTCGTCATCAGACTCCTCATCCAACAGCATAGTAGGAGGTAAAAGTGCTACTCGCCTAGGAGAAGTCATCTCCGGCATTATTTGGTGCTTTTTCATGGAAATGTGGATTTTTTTAATTGTCGACGACCTCGTCGACGGAATCGTCGGTGTAATCGGCGTCGACGGAACCGTCGACGGAAGGATTGATCTTGTCGACGGAGTTTTCATCGTCGACGGTGGATTGATCGTCGACGGTATCGTCGACGAACTCGTCGTCATCAACATTGCAGCAGACGCCGTCCTCGAGGCAGCCGTCGACACCACTCTCATCGTCATCATCGTCGACGTCAAGATGACAGCCATCGTCGACAAGCAGGAAGGCACCTTAAACGTCGGCGAAGTCATCATCGTCGACGCAGCCACCGTCGACGATGATGAGAAGACAGGCTTTCCTGAGGAGAAGTCGTCGACGTACCTGCTGATTTCGTCGTCGACGGACGCTTCTTTTTGTCAGGCTTTCCATCCTGAGAGACAACAGCCAGTGTCTTGCTCTCCTTCGCCTTTTGGGATGGTTGAGAAGGAACAGAAGTATCCTTTTTCACCTTCTTGGCTGTGTACACCTCAGCAGCCTGTCCCAGCCTCTCCTTTTCACCTCGGTGAGGAGATTTAATGGGACTAGCCCTCTCAGACCTATGAGAGTTCTTATGATGGGCTTGGACAGGGGCCCCAGAAGAAGTAGAGGGAGGAGGCCTACCCCTCTTTCTGGATTTTCTGGAGGATGTAGCCGATGAAGAGTCCTCCTCATCCGAAGACAGCACCTCCTTCCGTGACTTCATTTTCTGAAGCCAAGTCAACAATCGGCCCTCCCTGTCTCTCAATGTTTTGTAGAAAAAGTTCTACAGATCTTGCAATCAGTGACCTTGTGGTCTGGATACAGACAATAGATACAGTCTTCATGCTTGTCCTCCACAAAAAGTCACTTTTTGGCACAGGTAGCACAGGCCCTGAACAAAACCTTCTTCTCCTTGTCAGACATTGTAGTTTGAAGACTAAAATTGTAGAAGAATCAAGTTATAAAGAAAGAAACTGAACAGAGCTCAGTGGAGACTCCCTAGCACAACGTGCGATAGAAAAATCTGAGGCTCTCTCAGGAAGGTTCTTTGGGGTGAGGCTGTTCTGATTGGTTGTTGCAGAAAGTTTGGGCTCTTTTACACAAAGAGGTTGATATGCTACAGAATGAGATGAGGTCTAGGCCTGATTTTCTCTTTTGTACCTATGGTTATGATATGTTTTTTATTTACAGAGTCTCCCATTCCGACGACAGGGAATGATACAAAGCATGGGAATCTATGAAAGTTCCAATACTGGGGTAACTTCAGATTCCTCACCTTGCAAATATTCCACAGGCATCAGACTGGATTCGGAAACTTTAAAGCAGTACTCCTGTGCCGAATGGTGATGTCATTCATCTCAATGCCAACCCTTTCTACTCCAGAAGTTACGAGTGGAACCACATATAAGTGCTACCCCTGTGCACTGACGTTAGTTGATTTTGAGGATGTCTGCACCCTCAGACACAGAGCCTATCAGCAGATTGGCACGACCGAGGTGCTTATTTCTCGATTGGGAACTTTTCAGATAGAAAAAAGAACACAGTTCACATAACAGGGAAGCATGATGGTCAGTGAGGAATCTGCGATTAGATTGAGCATCCATCAGAAAAATAGTTATAGAGGACAAGCTATTTCTTCTTCTGAAGAATGCTTTTAGCTGCAGATTCCTCACCTTGTGAATAGATACCATAGCATTCCTGGGTCTGTGAACTCAAAAGACACACAAATTCCGTCCTTCATCAGTGTGTCTTTTGCTTTCTTGCCCTAAGTGCTCAGCGAATGCCCAGTAGTGGATCTCAGGCTCACTGTGGCATTGGAATCAAGTTAGCTCGGCTAATAAGGGGTGATAGCCCAAAATCGGTACCAGGATGCTTTTTTCTGGCCCAGGGAGGACCTGGCTTGGCTGTTTGGCCTGAACTGTTCCCATGGGGAACAGGGTCAAGACTGAGTTGCATATGGCTGGGTCTAAACTGGGGTGGCATGGTGACTAAAATAACAATCAATTTAATCCAGATTTCTTGACTGGGGTGAATGTTTGATTTGTTCTACATTGCGCCCATCATTTGTGTGTCTTTTGGGATCTGTGAACTGGCTGAGTTCAAAAAGTTCTGCAGGACAGAGTGGGCAAAGTGCCACTCTCAATAGAGATAACGAACAAGGTTGTAGTGTTCTCGGAATATATGTAGAAGCATCCACATATACTCATGGAAAATATTCAGGACAGACATTCCATATGCCAGTGCAGTAGTAGCCGCTTTGGCTCTAGTAGAACGAGTCCTAAGGACTTCCCAGTCAGGCTGACCAGATTGATGTGTTTATCTCAATGGTGATATATTTCTATTCTCGATTGTTTATTTTGTGTACATATTTTTCTGTGTTTATTACTTGCTTTTTACAGTGCTCCTTCCTTGCATTTGACAGTGTTTATTCTTTGCATTTGACAGTGCTTATTCCTAGTACAGAACGTCCATTATTATTTGCATGTTTTTTACTTTTATTATCTGTTTCTCTTAGCCAGTGAGTGGCACATATTTACTCTTTTGTACTGTCTTGCCCTTTTGAGAAACCCACACACAGCTGATCGTCCACCAATGTTGATCAGTATAAAAGCTTAGGTTTCAAATAATTGAGTTTCTCTTTAACCTTTGATGGATGTGTGGGGGGGCGGGGGGGTGGAGGGGGCAAACTAATACTGAAGAATGATACCTTGCCTGACATGAAATGCAGTAAACACTTTCAGTAGAAAGGAAACTCGGGTCCTCAACATCAACCTATCTGGAAAGAATGTGGTATAAAATGGGTTGATCGAAAGAGCCTGCAGCTCACTCATGTGCCTTGTCATTCTTATGGTGATGAGAAAGACCATTTTCAACATCATAATCCCCAATGGAGTGAGAGAGGTGTGGTGCAACAGCAAGTGCGGCTGACTCCGGAGCATGGGATTCACGGTTCGATCGCTGGCAGAAACTCTGGTCAGCATTATGTGACTCTCGGCAATATCTCACTTCATCCCCCGACGGCCCCCGCGCCTTGAAAGCCTCAAGTGGGTGATATGCTTGCACTTTACAAATAGGAGTGACTTCACAATCACATTACAATGGACAACTGTGCAGCAGCTCAAAAGGGGTGCACTTAAAAAAAGTGAGGACCAATTGCAAGTCCTACAGTGACATCACAAAGGATGCTGGCGGAAACAAATGTTGCAAACCTTTCGAAAGGCTAATCACAACATGTTATTTAAAATGAATGCTGATCCAGTGTCTTCAAAAAATCTGAAAAGGCTAAAAAATTATCTTTACCGTGCCCAAAGCAAGTGTTTGCTGGATCAGGGACAAAACAAATAACAAAACCTGTCTTGCAGTGGGCAAATTTGTCAAGTGTTGCACAAAGACAAAACTGTACTGCAT
Organism: Lissotriton helveticus; assembly: GCF_964261635.1. Classification (NCBI taxonomy): domain Eukaryota; kingdom Metazoa; phylum Chordata; class Amphibia; order Caudata; family Salamandridae; genus Lissotriton; species Lissotriton helveticus. Next base: position 1,305,632,697 of record NC_136065.1, on the reverse strand, counting down.
ACACTAAATTTGTGGCATCGCGTATCACCACCAAGATGACATGAATGACCACAGGTGGAAGGTTCAAGGAGGTCAGCTGCTGCTGCAACAGAAGATTCTCCCAAAGCTGGCTTGGAAACTCCAACTTGCAAAAGTGCTGACAATGCACGTTTTGAGTTGTGGCGAAAAGATCAAGCCAGGTTTTTCCCAATTGATGTCAGATACCCTGCACCACATCCGATGTAACTACCATTTGTGATAAGTGCAGGTAGCTGACGGAGTTTGCCTTTGTGTTTAGAGATCTCACTGGGAGCTCACCATCAGAGAAACTCCCTGGCAGTACAGTCACACGCAGAGGCACAGAGCTTTCCGTTACAGGACCCAAGACCCCACCAACACTGCTTGTTGCAGTACCACATGGCAGTGCTATTATCTGTGAGCACCTGCACTAGCCTTCTTTTGATGGTGTGCAGGAGGGCCTTCAATGCTAGATGAATCATCATCAACTTCAACAAACTGATGTAAAGTTGTGTTTCAGCCAGCGACCAGAGGCCTCTAATCTCTACCTCTCTCAAATGGTCCCAGATGGCCACCCCAACCCAAAGATTATGCATCTGTCACCACTATTAAATCTGGATAGGGAGACTGATCTGCCATTGACCTAATAGCAGTGAAGAAGTTACCACTGCTGATCTTTTGCAGTCTCCTTCAAAATTAGGAAAAATCAAACAGATTCTCCTGGTGCTTTCCCCACCTGGCTATGTTTGACCAGTAGGATGTAGGAAGTCAACAATCCCAGAAACCTCACAGTCATCTGTATTGAAATCCAGAGCTGAGGCTGAAACATTCGGCTCATAGCCTGAATGTGCTGGACCCTCTGCTCCAGGAGAAAGGCACAAAACCATACTGTATTCAGATTAGTACAGATGAACAGCAGAATCTGCAAAGGAATCAGGTGTGGCACGTTGATTGTGAACCCCAAAGACGTTAGGACTTTCACTATTGTCTGGAGTTAGTTGATTACTGCATGGGACAAGCCTGCCTTTAGAAGGCAGTCACTGAGGTAGGGAAGGACTGGTAATCCCAACGTCTGCAGGAGGGCAGTGACCTCCGCTTTTCACTTTCATGAACACCCAAGGGGCACTGATGAGGCCAAAAGGGAGCACTGTATACTAAAAACGTTCCGAGCCCAGTCTGAACCACAGGTAGTCCCTCAAGGCCTCCAGGATGGAAATATGGAAATAAGCGTCCTAAAGGTCCAGCACAACCATCCAGTCTCCTGGGTCTATGGGAGATAAAACCTGGGCTAGCGTGAGCATCTTGAATTTGTCCTACCACAGGAAAGCCCTGAGAGGGCAAGAATCTCAAATAGAACAAAGGCATCTGTCCTTCTTCAGCACAAGAAAGTAGTAAGAGTAACAACCAGTTCCCACTTCCGACTGAAGTCCTCATCCTGGGCTCCACCCCCTCCGATTGGGACGACTCCTGGTGGTCCACAGATCTTGGATCCCTCTCACACCCACAGACCTTGCACAAAATCTCGGCATCATCTTGAATTCCTCGCTCACTATGAACTGCCTGGTCAACACTGTCTCATCATCCTGCTTCCACACGCTACATCTGCTCCGAACGATCTTCAAGTGAATCCCCACGAGTTCAGAAAGACAGTCACACATGCACTCATCAGGCAACACACTCTATGCCGGCACCACCCACAAACTCCGCAAAAACTGCAGAACATTCAGAACAGCTCCGCCAGACTCATCCTCAATATCCCCTGCTGCAGCCACATCAGCAGCCACCTGAGACACCTCCTCTTGTTCCCAGTCAACAAAAGAGAATCACTTCAAGCTCCTCACACACACCTGTATGGCCCTACACAACATGGAACCTGCATGCCCCAACCACTGCCTCTTAGTCCACGCATCCCCCAGAGACCTCTGCTCCACCCAACTGGCACTGGATGCCATCCCACATATCCGTAAGACCATGGCTGGGGGAAATATCCTTCTCCTACTTTGCAGCAAAGACCTGAAACACCCTGCCTCTCATCTACATGTTAAATCACACTGGAAGACAATATTAAAATGTTCCATTAATGTGGATGGAATTATCCATGTTAAGTGTTCATAATGATTCTTTCTTTTGTAAATATATCTATGTTGTAATGTTTGCAAAAAAAGTTTATGTGGAAATAAATAAGCTGGCTTGTCCAATTAATATTAAATATTAGCACCTAAAAAAATGTTAGCGCATGGTGAATAAAGTCACATGTGGCTATAATATATGAATGGAGCAGCGATTTATGGTAAGTGAGGGTGCCCTTCATCTATTTGTACATAATAATTAGGCAACAGGTTGGGAAAATAGATTTAAGTAAAGACCATTTTCCATGCATGTCTCTATGCACAGTGTTCAGTTCCTTTCATGCCATCCAATAAAGCAAGTACCACTGTTGACTGATGTCATGAGTAACAAACAGATCAATGTAACTAAATCTAAAATTAAGGGAGTTCTTGTATGACAAGTAGTCATGGTGGGGTTAACCTGTAAATTTAGATATTTGGCTATTAGAATAGCCAATGAATCCTACTCTTGGTAGTTCTGCATCAGGAAACAGAGATGTTCCCTTCATTATAACAGACCAAGCTTGTTCAAACAAGAAAAAAATCTTCTCTAATCAATACCTTCTTCCCGCTTCTTCCAAGTATGAAATAGAAGTGATGAGGCTAAGAATGAGCAGGTTGCTCGCTCTTCTTTTGTTCGCATTTTGAGCATCTCCTTCAAAGCCTGAATGCGTTCAGTCTTTTTCTGTTCTTCTGTCGTCAATGATTTACTCCTATTCCTGGTCCTTTTAACTCCCTGTAGGTGAATGAAAGATGCACATAAAAATTGATTTTGCAGTTGTTAGACAAGGCTAATATCTCATTTGCTACCCTTTTCCCATAACCCGTTCTAGCCATTATAGGTGAATCGATGAAGACATCTCCTTTGCTTATTGCATCTTATGCGAAGACTGCTGCCCACTTTTTATATTAGGTTGCATGTTCTTGCAATTGATATGTTTGCAGTGTAAAAAATTATCACATATCCGTAATATTCTCAGTCCATCAGATATGCAATAACAACTTTTGCAAATATTTAATTTGAACAAAAAATGGTGCCTGTCTCAGGTATGAAAATCTTTAGCACATATGACGCTGAGACCTGCTCAGTTGAACGGCTATGTCAGTTGACCGAGTTCAACCACTAAAGCCATTACCATCAGCTCCATCAATGCAGCCTTATAGTTTTACAGCTACCAGGCGCCAGGACAGTAGTCCAGGATTGATGATACATGATGCCCGTGGGGAGAAGCTCAGCGACCTGAGGATCATACAGGTAAGAATCTTCAGATAGTCATTAGTTCAGCTCTTTACATTCCTCTGTACATTTCAATTTTTGGGGGATAATTACCAAGCATACGAAAACTAGGAAATGACACTGTGAGCACAACAACAGCCTGGTGAGAATGTGCATCTATAATTGTGAACATCTATGCTTACTAAAGCAATATGAAGAGTCCCACAAGGATGCTCTGAATATTTTTGTTGGGGAAATGTTTACGTAGACACACACATGAACATGTGCATACTCACATTCATAAAAGCACACTCACAGACATATACAAAAATACAGTCTCACTCTCTCCATAGCTAGAACAACCCAACATTTCTATGGGAAGGAGACAGATGGGTGTGTTTTAGTAGTGGCAGAATGAAAATTTGCCTAGCTGTACTACAGTTAAGTTTCAATTCTAGTAAGGACACAGAGGCGAGGATTATGCCTTCTTCCTTCACTTTCCACAGCAGCAAATTTAAACACAACCAAAAACTACATTTCCCATGAACAGCAGCGAAATAAATTGTTTTCAACAGAAGTCCTTCCACGCTGTCTGCACGCCAGAACACAGCTAGTCCTTCTATGCTGTTTCCTTTTCCTCTTTCTTCGCATAAACCACTCCGTTGGACTTCACGCCTCTTGTTTAGATCCATTGTTTCCTGAAAAAATATGCAGTGTCAGAGAACCGTACCAAAACTAGTCAAGTTGTGGAACAATAGCAGAAGACACCTCAACATGACTAAAGTCATTCAGTAAGTATGCACCACATTTCAAGAGAACCAAGAAAGAATTAGTTACACCAGAACGGGGAGGGTTTACGTCTTCAGTGGTCATTGGGCTGGATAATCCTTGCCTCCATGTCCTTAATAAAATTGAAACTTACCTGTACTAGAGCTTGGCAAATTTTCATTCTTTGTCAGGACCAGAGACTCAGAATATGCCAGTTCAAAGCTTGTCAACCACCAACTCTGCCACTTCCAGCACTGGCATGAAATAAAACCTCTTTAAGGTAGAGTCTGAGGACCAATCTGCTGCACGCATTAGATCTTCCAAACGCGCCCGAGTGAAAAAGCCTTTGAAGCCATTGCTCCTCTCGCTAAGTGGTGTGAGGGTTCCCCTCCGACACAAGACGCGCCACCCAACCAATCCAACATGGCGGCCGCTATGTGCCCAGGGGAAAGTCTACGCAGCAGTTTAGCGGACCACTCTGACGACGAGCCAATCAGAGACCACCCAAGGGGGAATTGGGAAATAAAGAGGCGGTACCTGGAACGCCAAACGAGAAACAGGGAGCTGAGGCAAGAGAAGAGGAGGCGAAGATGAACACGGAGGAAGAAGGAGCAGCCAAAGAGACGGTGCGCGAGGAAGAAGAGGAGCAGCAGCATTTCGACGTCCACTCTGGGAGCAAAGCGATCAAGTCCAACGCTTCCACCGTGAAAGGAGAGGCTGTGACTCCTACCCCGCACTGCTGTCCCTCCTCGTTCGCGCACGGACGCTGCCGCCGGTTGCATTCCTCTATCATCGATATCGCACTGTTGACTGAGTCGAATCGAAGGACCTGCCGGAGTTCTTGATTGTTACCCCTACATTTTCCGCTTGAATTTCTCCTCGGAGAGGGACGTACACGTTTATCACGGCGACTCGTCCCTTTCTCAAGTAAAGAGCCTCTTGAGACATGTTTGGGCTCGTGGAATGTTTTTTTGTCCATCCGGCTCACCACATACTTTCCGGTTACCGTTTGAATTGGCCCATGCTACGCCAGTTGAGACGTTGTTTTCTATCGAGACCTGCCTACCTCATTAGACCACGTCTCTAGACCTACTGAATCAGCTCGTTACCTAGCCTATTCACTTCTAGACCTTCCCCACCTTGTTACCTACGTAATAGGTCTGACACCGAAACGTACGTCGGCACTGATTCTACAATTGAAAAAACTCGGCGGAGTTTACCACATATTAATGCACTTTATTATTGACTTTGTTTGTATACATTGATGTTTCTATCCTGTCATTTTTTGGATAACTGTTGAGAATTTGGACATTATCTAATAATTTTCCTAATTATCCTTTTTGATATGAACTTTGGAAACTATTAATTTTTGCCCAGTAAGGATACTTGTTGATTTTCTATGAAATATGTGGTTTGCCGCCTTTATCTATCTTTCTATTTCTGTTTGAATTACTGGATCCGCTAGGATCAGGACGAATGTTACTGTGTGAATGTGGTATATTTGCTGTATGCCTGAGTGTGAAATTGAATGAACTTTGTGGGGAAATGTAATTTCGTTTTTATTTTTTTTTGGTGTTATTTGTATTGTACATATGTAGATTGATTAAAGAACCTATTTATGGATTTATTCCTTATGAGCATTGTTTTTTTGATTATTTTTTTCCCTAGGGAGGGAGATTGTATCTCTTGTGACTTTATTAGCACCGTTTTGACTTGTTCTGGGTGGAGACATTTCTGTGTTTATTTATTACTCCTACCCCCACGGCCCAGCAGGGTTGTGGGTCCAGGCAAGTGCCTAGGGCTGGGTTCTTTACCTTAAGGGGCTGGTGGGAGGGGATTAAGGGTCGCATCTCCTGAAAGCACCAAACAACCCCTTTTACCTAGGCACCACACGCTAGGGATACAACGGTGAAGGGAGGTCTGATCTTCATTTTCTTTTCTTCCCCCTGACGCTTTTTCCCCGGAATCCCTCCCCTGTTGCACCCCGAGGAAACCCAGCAAGGCGGAGACAACACCACTTCGGAGGACAAATATCAGCAGTGAGTGTGAACTGTGCTTTTCCATTCCTTATCCCCAGTGACTGTGAACTGTGCTTTTCCATTCCTTATTCCCAGTGACTGTGAACTGTGCTTTCCATTCCTTATCCCCAACTCCCCTCCGGATTCCTTGTTTTCCTATTCCACCCCGGTCCCTCAGACAACGAAGAGACCAGTAACGAAGAATCCTATACGTAAATTTGTGCTCTATTATAATAAAAATACATCCTCCTTTCAATCCCCCTTTGTGAGACTCTCCGGGTATTCTTTTGGTGTCATCAAGACAGAGGGGCCAGCCCCAACCTGTGGCGGTATCACAGTGGGCACCAAACTTCTTTGTATCAATCCACGCCTCCTGCATCAGCCAACGCACTCATCTGGCTATGGTCGGGATGAGACCTCTCTGTACGGTTTCCGTAGTGCAATGAGCAGTTGCTTCTCACCCAGAGGGCGAGTTTCTTCAGTCAATTCTTCGTAAGCTCAGAGGCACTGTACCACACACAGTTTTGGGGAGTTTCTAAAATGCCAGGTATGAGATGACACTGGTAATACACTTGGTTCTTCTACTCACTGTACATGATAACCCCTTCAGGGAAAACACTCTAGCCGAAATGTCCAAGGATTGCATGTCTGAGACGTGCCTGCATGACACCAGGCATAAAAGCATTACCAATTTGGCAGTCACTTCCTTACGTGACAGAAACCTGTTCAGTTGCCATGAAAGAAAAAGATTCAGCACTAAGTTTATGTCCAATAGGATGGAAAGGCGAATCTCCCTGAGGAGCCTACAATCAAACAGGTGTTCCCCCACTGGGGAACCGTGAACAGGGGTATGACCCTCTGAGATCGCAGAGCGGAAGGTATTGATCAAACAGCAAGCCAAACCATCCTAGGTTAAGCCCGCCAGGAAACTAAGGATGTGGACTATATCCGACCCAAGGATCGACATTCCGTCGCAGACACCAATGACCCCATCTGTTCCATGCTATTCGGTATTGCTTGGTCGTGCTGTCTGCCCATGCCTTGGTGAGTAGAGTCTTAGCCTCTCCCGAAAGGCCTGGGAGCGACCAGCGACGCCGGAGATCCACCAGGCCATCATCCTCAACGTTGCCTCCACTAATAGCCTATGAGGATCGAGATTGGGATTGAGGAGGATGTGAGGAAAGTGGGGCAGTCGGATTGGAGAATCCAAAGAAAGTTCCAGAAGAACTAGAAACCATACTTGAGACCTTCACAGAGGTGTGATCAGCACAATTTCCACCTGTTGGTGACAAAGGAGAGCGGACACCTGTGTGATAATGAAAAAAGGAGGAAAAACATAGACCTGCTCCCGTACCTCACTTCTGCCATAAGCGGGACAGACAGCTAATAAGGCAGCCCTCTCCTGAGATGGTGCGCTTTGAAGCTCTGATTACACGGTAGTGCAAGGGGCCGAATTGAGGAGGAGAGGAGGCACACCAGGCAGGCCGGCTGACGCAGGAAATCTGTAACTTTGCCAAGGTTTGGCATAGCTCGTGCCTGATCTTCGACATTTCCCTGGCCGGAACACTCAGGGTTGAGGTAACGGAGTCTACTGCAATTCCCAAAAAGGTTGCACACTGGACCGGGGCCAAAAGGGATTTTTTTCTTGTTTATGACGAATCCCAGCCCCTGTAACAGATCGACTGCCATCTGCAAATGACTGGTCAGCCTTCTGGTCTGTTTCAAACAACAAGGGAACCCATTCGGTTAACCAGGGACCGTGGGTATCAATGATTTCTAAAACAACAAGGGTCCCTAGAGTATCAGAGATCAGTAACAAGGAAATAAAACATAGGCCACAATGGGAGCTATATTTGGCCACTGTCCAGCCGGACAGGGTATTTTATTTTCTAACAATTGGAAAATATTGTAGTATAAATCAGGCACAATCCTGTACCATCTTGGGAAAACACAGGGAGGGGAATTTTAGGCAAGAGCGAGCATTAATGGCCACTTGTCATTCAGTGCAATTTATAAGTAGTGCCATACAAGTGCTAGACACAACATGGATAAACACAGTCGTTCGGTTGTGAAAACACTTTAAAACAAAGTCGACGTTTCGATCCCTTATGCTCAATATTATGGGATCATCATCAGGACTCACAATAACCTTTGCTTGCCTGGTATATACATTTCAACACACAACCGCCCAAATAGGTCGGAGGGGCTCAGGGGATTGTTGGGAGGTTCGGAGACAGGTTCAGTTAGATGTCTCCTATTTCCGTTTCTGGGCTGTCACTTTTGTTGTGCCCAGATTACGATGAATTAGTAGCTTAAGGATTGAAGACCACTCGAGATGTGGTACGGTTCTTGGAATCTTTGGAGTGTCGAGCCTCCGTGGTGTACAATAGCCCTGGGTAAACTGCCCGATCGCAGTCATCTCGAGTGGTCTTCAATCCTTAAGCTACTAATTCATCGTAATCTGGGCACAACAAAAGTGACAGCCCAGAAACGGAAATAGGAGACATCTAACTGAACCGGTCTCCGAACCTCCCAACAATCCCCTGAGCCCCTCCGACCTATTTGGGCGGTTGTGTGTTGAAATGTATATACCAGGCAAGCAAAGGTTATTGTGAGTCCTGATGATGATCCCATAATATTGAGCATAAGGGATCGAAACGTCGACTTTGTTTTAAAGTGTTTTCACAACCGAACGACTGTGTTTATCCATGTTGTGTCTAGCACTTGTATGGCACTACTTATAAATTGCACTGAATGACAAGTGGCCATTAATGCTCGCTCTTGCCTAAAATTCCCCTCCCTGTGTTTTCCCAAGATGGTACAGGATTGTGCCTGATTTATACTACAATATTTTACAATTGTTAGAAAATAAAATACCCTGTCCGGCTGGACAGTGGCCAAATATAGCTCCCATTGTGGCCTATGTTTTATTTCCTTATACTGATCTCTGATACGCTAGGGACCCTTGTTGTTTTAGAAATGGTCAGCCTTCTGGGGCACTGATCCACGAAAAGCATGTCGCCCAAGTAGACGATCATACGAATTTCTTGTGCTCAAAGGAACTCCACTGCCAGCCTAAGGACTTTTGTGAAGCACCACGGAGCGGAATTTAGCCTGAAAGACAGAGTTGTGAATTTGAAAACCTGGCTTTCCCATCTGAACTGAAGGAACCGTCAATGAGGAGGGACGATAGGAAGCATCCGGTATGCATCCTTGAGGTCGAGACGGACCATCCTATCGAGCGGCCTCAGCACATTCCTGAGGAGGTGGATAACCTCCATTTTGAAGTGGCGATAGCCCACCCACTCGTTGAAACTGCTTAAGTTGCTGAGAAAACCACCAGGGCGCTCCTCTGGGCAACAAATCGCCCCTTTTTGGAGGAGAGCGGAGACCTGTTCGTGTATCAGCTCAGTGTCGTCTCGTTGGGAAAACGAAATGGGGCGGGCCGGGTCACCTGATGCGGATGGCCATGGAACTCCAGCTGGAAGCCCTGCACAGTCTGAAGCACCAAAGCATTGCTTGTGAATGAGACCCAGGCTGGGAAGAAGAGGGATAAGCGGCCTCCCACACGCAGGTGCGCTGAAGGTAGCCCACTCATCTTTCCAGAGTTGTTTGATTAGCCTCGGTAGCCTTCAAAGCCACAGAACTTCTGTCCCCTGCTGGTGTAGAAAGTGTTGTAGCGAGCATTGTCTTGATACTGCCCATGCCCGGAGCCTTGCCCCCTGTCAGGGTTTGAGGAGAACTGGCCTGTCAAGCGGCCCCTGCCATGACCAGCCCCTAGGTAAACCTTGAAGGGTAAAGACTTTCCTGATGTTGGACTGGGCCTTGTCCAGCGACGTGAACGTTGCCACGAACCTGCAAAGCTCCTTGACAAACGGTCCCCGAACAGACCGCCTTGGGCCACCGCTCCAGCTTCCAAGAAGGCCAGATCTCCCAACTTTGAGTCCACCTTTATAAGGAGAGAACTCCGTCCCTCAGTCGACAGTGCGCAATTAGCGTTCCCCAAAAACACAATTGAGCACTGAACCCATCCTGAGAGCACCACCTCTGGGAAAATTAGGGATCCAGAGGCTTTACCCTACTCGACCATATCTAGGATTATGGTCACAGGACCCACTGCATCCAAGAGCTCGTCCTGGAAGGAGCACCAGGACCTATCAATACCCTTCTTAAGGTCCTTCACAAATTTTGCTAGGAACGTTGCCATGTTTGGGTCTTTTTCGGGCATAAGGCCAACCTTCCCCACCAAACTGGGGCGGGGCACTCCGCCGGAGGCGGTTGCAAGCGTCTTTCTCCATGGGCTTGCGTAGATGGCTCAGGACGTACTGGGCTACCTTATCCCCAGGGATTCAGTCCGTTGACCTGGGGTGGACAATGTCATCTAGGTCTAGCATGTCGAAAACACCCCCCCGTGGTAGGGGAGAAGGTGGTGGCTGGGAGCCATGGTCTAGAGGGAGCTGCTTCCTCATCCGTGTCCCCAGTGTCTAGGGGGTCAGGGGAGGCGGTACGAGGTGGTGTCAGGCGCTGTCTGCTGGGGCTGAGGGCACTAGCTGCGGGGTAGCCTGTGCTAGAAAAGCCTGTTTTAAACGGGTAAAAGCATCCGCGTCCACCCCCTGCTTCTTAAAAGGGGGGGGTCCGAAATCCTGAGGCACCTGGGGAGGCTTAGGGGGGCTGGCCCGGGAGCATCCCACTTGGCACACTCCTTCGCAATCTGCACTGAAAGACGCTGTTCTAAAGGCTCCATGGCTTGATTCACAGCCCAATAAATGGAGTCATCCACTACCTGATACAAAATTGTCGTCCCAAGGGAGGTAGGGCAAGAGGTCCTCCTCTTGGAACTGATCCTTATCTGACTGCATGGCAGGTAGGCACCAAGACCCCAAGGAAAAATCCCACAGAGAGTAACAGGCAGCGCGGTGCTGGCAGGCAGCGCGGTGCTGGGGACACCACTTTAAGCACACAGAGTGTCACTATATGAAGCTGGGAGGGAGCCCAGGCATATTTAGGTGGCCAGAGGCGCACAATTTGAGGGACAGATCCCTGGGGCACAACAGCCCTCTAACAATCACAGGGCAGCCACCCAACACACAGTCCCACACGGCACCGCAAGGTGCTTTTACAACCCATCAGGGTGGTAAATACAGTACACAGACCCCCACTGGGGTGTAAATATGTAAAGGGGGAAATCACAGACCCTCTCCGGGTGTCGTACGGGAGGCAGGAGGCGAGGCTGGACTCTCTGAAGGGCAGTGCTCGTCACCACTTTATCCCCAGTGCCGGACTCGGGCTGCCCATAGAGAGTGCACAAGGCCCCCTGGCAGCAGGAGGACCTCACAGCACCTTGGTGGAAAATAAGTCGGGTAAGGTACACAAATGCATCCTGCGACTAAAGGGGAATTTGTGGAACAGAAGTAAGAACAAGCGCAAGCAAAAACGCTCCCAATAAATGTATAAACAAATCCCCCAAACAGGAGCAAGAATAAAAAATGACTTATCTTGCTGCTGAGCAGCGAAGAAAGAGGACGAGGAAGCAGCGTGGAAGGACTAGCTGCGTTCTGGAGTGCAGACAGCGTGAAAGGACTTCTGTTGAAAACTTAGTATTTCCCTGCTGTTCATGGGAACTGCAGTTTTTGGTTGTGTTTAAATTTGCTGTTGTGAAAAATAAACCGAAGGAAGGAGGCATAATCTGAGCCTCCGGTCCGGACATAGACTTCAGATATGAAGCATTTTGCGTGGCACTAGCAAATGAGAAAATGAGAAAATAGCAAATGAAAATAATCCTACTGTGGTTTTTATTTAACTTTTGTATGATCAATCTAAAGACTAAGAACACTCCTAAATGATCTGTTTCCAATGTCAGAGGGTACTAGAACAAAGTAGATGGTCAAAATGTAAGCAAGCATTGTAAAATTGTCATGTCTTGAGTTAAAAAATCTGCCATCAGAAAAGATGGTTACAGAAAGGCAGTGTTTTCAATCAAGAACATCAAACAAAGGAAAGCGTTTGGCGCTATGGCTGTCTCAAAAGAATGGCTACCACGCCATTCAGATTCTTTATAGGTGGATTTTTGTGTGTGACTCACTCAAAATGTCTTTTCATGTTTGGATATGAAATAAAAATGAAATAAATCATCAATCACGTTCCCTGTGCATCAGAATCATGCCGAAAGATTTGTGTGTAGATGCCAAACTGTAGAAGTGCCCTAGCTATATGTCGAATAAACAACACCTCAACAACAGAAGATCACAGAGCATTGTTTTCTTCCCAACAAGCTTTAAGTGTTGATGCTAAAGCATGACAGATTTAAGTGGTAAGCAGAAAGCTCGTTTTCAAGCAAAGCAGCATGCACGAGGGAAAACCCATTTCTCGCCTTTCTGAGTAAACAGAATGAGGCTCCTGAGGTAGGGTGAGAACTGCAAATCCCACAGAAGAGCATTCCAGGCAGTCTAAGAATCATGAGACAGGGTTTAAAGTTACTAATGATTTGAAGTATTCTAAGAGATTGTGGATGAAGTAAAATTACATGCAGGAATGTTCCCTAACCAGGCTACATGAACAATACCTAAATTGCTTGGATCTTTACTAATCGAGAGAACCATTTTTCAACCAGGTAAATGAAAAACTAATTGCACTAGTTACAATTTTTGAAGATAAAACGGAGTTTGAAACCTTAATCAATTTGAACATTCACCCAAAATAATTCTACAAAGTCTGGCTGACAATTGTAAAGCTGAAAATTCTAAATAGCACATATGTTGTAAGATGCAACTTAGAAATTTGCTGCCACCTGTAACAACTACATGTCTTGAACTCCACAGTACACACAACCAAGACAATACAAATCTGAAAGAGTGTGAAACCCTGCAATCTATCAGTTTCCTTTAGCCATTCTAGGACACTAACAGCCCGATTCTCACTTCGGTCGGAAAGCTTCCCAACCGATTCAGATCCGGAATGCTTTCAGACCACCAGCCTTCCAAATGACGGAGTACGATGCATCCCATGTTAAACACAACCGAGTTGTACGGAACACTATCATTCATAATGAAGCGTCCGTAAACCGCACCAATGAGACGAACATGTTACTTACCTTCGGTAATGCTGTTTCTGGTGGATACAGTATCCGCCTGTGGATTCCTCACCTAGTGAATATCCCCTGCGCCAGCAACATTCTGAAACTTTTGTAGCTCTCCACGCCGACGAGGACGTAGACGATGTCACAAAGGCACGACTCCGCTCGCGACCTCGCTGACGTCACTGGATCCATAAGAGAGCCTCGTCGGCGTGATGACGTCAGTTCCGCCCTTTTTTCCGTGCCCCCGAGGCACACGGACGGACCGACATAAATAGGTACAGTATATACAGTACACAGTATTCAAACCAACACACATAGTGTGAAATCAATGCAAAAAGCATGAACAATTAAACATTTCCATTGGAAGAAACAACCATAACTTAACACGATAGCAGGTATAGAAGAGTGAACAAACGGGGAGGCGGTGGGTCAGTGAGGAATCTACAGGCAGATACTGTATCCACCAGAAAAAGCGTTACCGAAGGTAAGTAAGGATTAGTTATTTACCTGTAATCCTAGTTCTCATCCAGGGGTATACTCATCAAAGTCATAATCTATGAATAATCCCCGCCCATGTGCGGTATCCCGGATAATCCCCGCCCATGTGCGGGATCCCGGAGCATATAGAAAATACATATAAATATATATGTATATATATATGTGAAAACATATATTTGCAGCCTAAAAAATTTCCCAACTGGCAAAATTGCCGCAAAATTACATAAATTAGCATACACACAGTAGTACTCTCCCAACCCCTAAGGAAGAAAGAGAGAGCAGTAAAAATTTGCATACAACAATGCTTTATTGCCATAGGAAAAACCTGTAATTGCAGGCATTTTCCAGTAGGCTGCAGTAGAGTATAAAGCAACAAAGAAAACTGACACCTTGCCTTTAAGGCATTAGAGTAGGGGTACCGTGCCTTTAAGACCTAAAGGTGACCCCATGCTCCCATGGTGCACCACAGGTGGCGGGAAACATCCTTTACGATGCAACTTTTACCACGCAGTGCCTTTACAACACAGGTTTTTCAACGCAAGTCATTACAACGAATTGCGCTGGGGGGCGCTTTAGAATAGGTAATAGTTTAATTTACTATCCAACACCTTCCCTACTATCCACGGAGACTGGAGTTGGAATAGTAAATTAAACTATTCACTATCCAGCACCCCCCAACGCAAGTCGTTGTAACGACTTGCGTTGTAAAACCTGCGTTGTAAAAGCATGCGTGGTAAAAGCATGCGTTGTAACAACGTACATCCCAGGTGGCAGTTGGGTCAGTTCTTTTTGGAGGTGCATAACACCTGAGTAGATCCACAGTAAACATTTCATAACTTTATGAACATGCTCGTCCGGGGAGGTGGGCGGGAGTTTATGACTTTGATGAGTATACCCCTGGATGAGAACTAGGATTACAGGTAAATAACTAATCCTTCTCATCCAGGGGATACTCATCAATAGTCATAATCTATGAATAGATTAAAAGCTCAGACCCAAAGTCTTGCGGACGAGCAGGAAACAATTTATCAAAGACTGAGTAAGTTACACATTGCAAATACATCTTATGTAAATAAGTTCCTTAAAGAGGCCTGCCCTTCCAGGCAGGGTAGATACCGCTTGTCAGGGCCGACCAAACACTCTGTCCAGCTATGGCACATAGTCCAGAAGAAACTGGGCTGGGCGGGCAAACTTACCCAGGCGACCCCTCTGTGGGCATCTGAGAAGCTAGGCACCCTTAGCCGAACCAAAGGCTTTTGGAACTGGGATTTAATTGGCATTTCTCGGGTTAAGGACCTGTGGGGCCCCGCAGGAGTACTCACATTTGACACCCTTCAAGGCACATTCGACCTGGCTCAGACGGAGCACTTCCGTTACATGCAAGTCCGACATGCACTACAGACCAGCATCCCTCCTGGGACGCAACTTCCGGAGTCTTCACCGCTAGAGGACAGACTGCTAGATGGCCATCTCCCAGACAAGGCCATATCGCTGACATATAGGAAACTCATTAACCACACCCCTGACCCACTGATGGCCCTCAGAGAGAAATGGGAGGCGGACGGACTGGAAACTGATGACGACGAGTGGCGCGAGGCGCTAGCGTCCCGAACAGAGATAGCTATACCTGCTAAATTGCGACTGATCCAATTAAAAGTATTACATAGAGTATATATTTCAGGTACCCGGCTGGCTCTGATGGGCCGCAGCGCTGACGGCCTCTGCCGAAGAGGGTGTGGGGAAGTGGGAACCTTTCTACACATACTGAGGGAATGCCGGGAGATACAAACTTATTGGACGCGAGTGCTTAACTGTATGAGAGATGTGTGGGGGGTGGAGTTGCGGACTGAGGCGAAGAGGTGCCTCCTTAACATCTGGGAACCCTCTGACCTCCCTGCGAAGGGCAAAATATGGGTCACCCTGGGCCTGGCCATCGCAAAAAGAAACATCGCAAGACTGTGGGGGGCGGCTACGCCACCAACACTGGGGGCATGGAAAAAAGACATGAATTGGAATATGGTGCAAGAAAAAACGGTGTACATATCTAGAGGCTGTCCGAGGAAGTGGGTTGCAGTAAGGACTAAATGGAATGAGTACAGAGGTAACATCTGTGAACCCCCCCTCATCAGGAATGTTGGCGAGCTAATTGACTAAGAGATATAAGACTGTATGACCTAGACCTACTTCCAATGTGTTTCTTTAAAATGTCAATTCATTTAAGCTGTGTGTCTTCCTGGATCTGCGCTGTCGATAATGTATATATGCTGATTCACCCCTGTGCTATGGTGCCTATGTTTATGTTCCTGATTTGCAAATAAAAAGATTAAAAAAAAAAAAAAAGAGGCCTGCCCTACTCGGGAATCGGCCTGAGTATCTGAGTCCAGGCAATAATGGCGGGTAAAGGTATGCACAGACCGCCAAGTTGCCGCTTTACAAATTTCAGAAATAGGAACATAACGGAGGAAAGCTGTAGTTGAAGCTCTCCCTCTAGTAGAATGTGCATGTGGTTTACCCTGTAAGGTCGTGTTAGCTAGTTGGTAAGCTAAAGCTTTACAGGAGACAATCCAGCGAGAACTGGACCGTTTTGAGGCTGACAGGCCAGTATTAGTGCTGCCATAATTAACAAATAGCCGGTCAGACTTTCTAAGTGGAAGGGTTTTAGCCAAGTAGAACTTCAGGACCCTCCGGAGATCTAGAGAGTGTAATGACCTCTCCGGGGGAGTAGAAGGTTTGGAAAAAAGGTGGGTAAGGTAATAATATGGTTGATATGAAAGTCTGAGACTACCTTAGGCAGAAAACCTGGGTGCGTTCGTAGGACCACCCTGTTGACATGAAAAACTGTGTAAGGTTCCTTACAACACAAGGCCTGGATTTCGCTGACCCTACGGGCAGAGGTAATCACCACTAAAAAATCAGCTTTCCAGGACAAATGCTGCAAAGAAGCCTATGTATAGGCTCGAACGGAGCACTCATCAGTTTAGTCAGGACGATATTAAGCTCCCAGGGAGGGGAGGGGGACCTCACCGGTGGGAAGACTTTCTTAAGCCCTTCTAAGAAATCTTTTACTACAGGCATAAGGAAGAAAGATGTTTGAGAAGGTGACTTCCTATATGCTGTGATGGCAGCTAAATGAACCCTGATGGAGGGATATTTGAGGCCTGATCTCGCTAAATGCAACAGATAAGGCAGAATCACTTGCTCTTGGCCATGTACCGGGTCGAGAGAATGTTCATGACACCATAAGAAAAACCTCTTCCACTTGAAAGCATATGACTTCCTAGTGGAGGGTCGTTTTGCTTCTTTAAGAATGTTCATACAGTCTGCTGGGAGGTCTAGGTGTCCATACTGAATGACCTCAGGAGCCATGCCGTCAAGCGAAGGGAGGGGAGGTTGGGGTGAAACACCTTCCCCTGGTCCTTGGATAACCAGTCTGGATGGCAAGGAAGTCGCCGGAGCGGGACCTCCCACAGCTGTAAAAGATCGGGGTACCACCACTGGCATGGCCACTCTGGCGCTATCAGGATCATCCTGGTGTTGGTCCTGTAGAATTTCTGGATCACCGCCGGGATCAGAGGCAGGGGAGGAAAGGCGTATCAAAAGTCCGTTCCCCAGTGATCCCTGTTGGAGGAACCTGGACGTGCATTGGCCGCGTCTGCGAACAGGTCTATCTCCGGTACGCCCCCGCGCAGAAAAACCTCCTGCGTGTCTTCCTTGTTGAGCACCCAATCGTGCGCTTCTACGAAGACTCTGCTTAGGCAGTCTGCTTGGACATTTTGAAGTCCTGGTAGATGAACTGCCATGACGGAAAGGCCCCTTGCCAGGAGCCAGTGCCAGATGGCTTGTGCTTCCAGAGACAAGACTCTTGACCTCGTGCCTCCCTGCTTGTTCAGATAGAACATAGTTGTCGTGTTGTCAGTCTGAATCTGGAGGTAGTTGGTGCGCAGAGAAGGGTAAAGAGACTTGAGAGCCAGATTAGTTTATATGGTAGCCTTGCTCTACTTTGGACCAGAGGCCTTGAACGTGGAGCTGGTCCATGTGAGCACCCCAGCCTTTTAGGGAGGCATCCGTGACAAGTTACTGAGATGGAGGAGGACGATGGAATGAAACCCCCCAGAGGAGATTGGTCCGTTTCAACCACCATCTTATTGAGTCCCTGGCTTCTAGAGGAAGCAAGAGACGGTCTTCCCAATGACCTGATCTCTGAGACCATTGATCCTCGAGGGCTTGCTGCAGAGGCCTTATGTGAAGGCGACCATTGGGTACAATGTAGATGCACAAGGCCATCGACCCCAGGACAGAGGACACTTGTCTGGCTGTGGGGGCGTGAGTGTCCAGTAGATGGCGACCCTTCAGGAGCATAGATTGTAGCCTCTCCTCCGAAGGACACACGCTTGCCTGTACCGAGTCCAGGGAAGCGCCCAGGTAGTGAATCCGTTGGGAAGGATTGAGTACTGACTTCTTTAGATTGACCTGAAGACACAACGAGTCCATCATTTT
Source organism: Lissotriton helveticus (assembly GCF_964261635.1). Taxonomy (NCBI): domain Eukaryota; kingdom Metazoa; phylum Chordata; class Amphibia; order Caudata; family Salamandridae; genus Lissotriton; species Lissotriton helveticus. Next base: position 1,305,614,520 of record NC_136065.1, on the reverse strand, counting down.
GAGGCAGAACGACAGATGGTTCTGAAGCAGAGTCGGAGTGGAGCTTTTCAACAGCCAATCGTCTAGATATGTATAGACGAAGATCTTTCTTTTGCGAAGAAAAGCAGCCACTACCGCCATACACTTGGAGAATGTCCGAGGTGCAGATTTCAGGCCAAACGGAAGCACTCGATACTGGTAGTGATGGCGTCCGATCTGAAACCCTAGAAATTTTCGGTGCTTTACTGACACTGGTATGTGGAAGTAAGCATCCTGCAGGTCGATGGCACACATCCAGTCTCCCTGATGGAGATGCGGAAGATCTGGTGTAGGGCGAGCATGAACAATGAAGAACTTTTCTTTTTGGATGAATTTGTTCAGCAGCCGTAGATCCAGAATGGGCCTGTATTCTTTGACTGTTCCTCTTTTTTTAACCAAAAAATACCGGGAGTAGACTCCTTGGTTTCTTTGCATGGGGGGAACCTCCTCTATGGCCATCTTTTTGAGGAGGACGGAGACTTCATCTTGCAGCAGTTGACTGTGGAATAGGGGAAGGCGCTTTGCCTGAAGGAGGACTTGCGGAGGGGGAGATTTGAACCTCAGCAAGTAACCATGCTGCACAATATTCAGCACCCATCTGTCCTTTGTTATGGATCTCCACTCTGTCAGATGATGAGAAACACTCCCTCCCACCGGAGTGGCGAACAGTCGTGGAGGAAGCAATGGCTCAGAGTTTGGGAGGCTGCTTGGAGGCAGACTGCTGTTTGTTACTGTTGCCTCTGCCAGGACGTCGCTGCTGGAACTGCGTTTTCTGCTGAGACTGGGATGTCCACTGAGGGGTTTGAATCCTCTGCTGAAAAGACCTCCTGTCTCCATGGCGAAAGCGCTTCTTGAATTCCTTGCGCTTTTCTAAGCCCACAGCTTTGACAGTGTCCATTTCTGCTTTCATTTTGGACATTTCGTCATCCGCATGTGTCCCGAAAAGAGAAGTACCATTGAAAGGAAGGTTCAATATCTTTTTCTGGGCATCCGGCTTGAGTCCTGTCAGGCGGAGCCAGGCCGAACAACGGGAGCAAATTCCATGTGAGTAGCCATGGGCCACAAGGTCGGAGGCATCCACTGCGGCGCTGATGATCTGATTGGCTACAAGCCCTCCTTCCTGTATAATTTCAACAAAGTCTTGTCGATCTTCCTTAGGAAGCTTTTCTGTAAAGCGCGTCAGGGAGTCCCAGAGGGACCTGTTGTACCTTCCAAGTAAGGCATAGGCACTAGCTACCTTCATATATGAAGAGGAGGTGTTGCATACCTTTCTGCCAAACGAGTCCATGAGTTTGCTGTCTTTTTCAGGTGGTACCGAGGAGGAGGTAGTGCCTGAATGGGACTTCATGGCAGCCGCCACAATTATAGAGTCCGCAGGAGGATCAGATCTGAGGAACAAGGGATCCTCCGCCGGGGCCTTGTACTTCTTGGCTACCCAAGATGGAACAGATCCCACCACCGCCGGTGTGAGGAAAGTAGCCATAGCCGGTTCTAGGAGGCCGGGAACCAGGGGCAGCAGAGGTCTGGGTGCTGTGCGATGATGAAGGGTATAAAAAATCACAGAAGTGGGTACCACTGGGGTATGCAGCGTAATATTGAGCTTTTTTGCTCCCCTGCCCAGAACATCTGAGAAAGTCGCGATGTCATCAATTGGAGAGACTCGTGAAGGAGGCGTCGAGGAGAAGGTCAGAGAGTAATCTCGGAAAGACGACCTAGTGGAAGATTACCATGATGATGATCTTAGGCGCCGTCTCTTATGGGGCCTGTCACGATGCCTGCTGTGATGGTCCCTGGACCTAGAGTCTTGACGGAGATCTGGGTTTAGGAGAAGGTCTTGGCCTGATAGGTGTTCTTGGCCGCACTGAAGACTGTGATCTGGCCGGAGATCTTGGACTGGGCGAAACCCGGGGCCTCCGAGGAGACCTAGACGGTCTGGCCGGGGTTCTTGCAGTAGAAGGAGAGTATGTGCGGGAGTAATCCGAGCCCGGAGCCAGAGACAACCCCTTGAGGACGATGAGGTAGTAAGCTGCATGATCTGTCTGCAGATCTGGGGGAAGGTTCCGGGGAGATCTCCACGATATTCAATCTGGGAGATGATGATTTGTCTCCTGAAGACCTGGAACCAGGGGACTCCACCATGACCATCACCTGATCCTTCAAAGCCGAAAGTCTCGACGCCGAAGACGTCTGTGTGACCAATGGTGTCGAGCGAGGTCTTGATGCTCTCGACGTCGATCGCCCACGCCGTGAGGGGCTCGACTGCGAACCTCGACGTAGAACCGGTGACCTCGACGTCGATCTTCCTCGACGTCGGTCAGATGGAGATCCTCCATGACATCGTGTCGACGACAACCCTCAACGCGTGTCGACGATGACCTTCTTCGACGTCGTGTCGACGGCGACCTTTCATGGAGTCGCCTCGACGTCGACCTCCTTGACGTCGAATGGTGGGATCTTGAAGACCCTCTCGACGGCGGCCCGCCAGCCATTGGCGACCTGGAAGCCGTCTTAGCTCTCGACGCTGACTCCCTTGGGGGCGGCGGAGAGTGTCTCGACGTCGACGGAAGCCTGGACGGAGACTTAGAGGTGGTAGGAGCCACAGACTTCGAGCCCGAAGTGTGGCGTCTCGATGCCAACTTACTTGACTGCGGCGGAGATCTTCGACGTCGCGATGGTGATCTGGGCCTCTTCGGCGGCGACCTCGACGGAGTTCTTCGACCTTCCTTCCTCTTTCTGGGGGCAGGAGAAGCTAAACGACGCCGTTTTTGGCCATGCTTGCTTGCAGAAGAAGATCTGGGGACTGCAGGAGCACCCAACTAGTGACTTTTGTTTTTCTCCAGCATGGCATGAAGTCTAATTCTCTCCCTGTCACGAAGAGTCCGTCTAGAACATTTTTGACAGTGGTGGCACTGGTCAGGGTTGTGTGCAGATGGAAGGGACACAATACATACAGAGTGTGGGTCAGCCAGAGCCATATTCTTGTCACAAGAAGGACATTTCCGGAACAAAGCAGGCATTCTGACAGGAAAAAACAATTTAGAAGCCTTAATAAGCTAGAAAATGTCGAATTTTCTGAGAAAAATCTCTCAAAATCACAATTTCAGTTAAAAACTGAAGAGCTCAAGCTCCAGGATCCTCACAGAAGGAGCCGGAAAAAAGAACTGACCCAACTGCCACCTGTGGTGCACCATGGGAGCAGGGGGTCACCTTCAGGTCTTAAAGGCACGGTACCCCTACTCTAATGCCTTAAAGGCAAGGTGTCAGTTTTCTTTGTGGCTTTATACTCTATTGCAGCCTACTGGCAAATGCCTGCAATTACAGGTTTTTCCTATGACAATAAAGCATTGTTGTATGCAAATGTTTACTGCTCTCGCTTTCTTCCTTAGGGGTTGGGAGAGTACTACTCTGCGTGTGCTAATTTATGCAATTTTGCAGCAATTTTGCCAGTTTGGAATCGTTTTAGGCTGCAAATATATGTTTTCACATATATATATACATATATATTTATATGTATTTTCTCTATGCTCCGGGATCCCGCACATGGGCGGGGATTATCCGGGATCCCGCACATGGGCGGGGATTATTCAGAGATTATGACTTTGATGAGAACTTCTTCTTCTGATGGATACATCTGCCAGTGGATTCCTCACCTTGTGAATAGAATCCCACAGCAGTCCCCACTCCCGGAGGAGGGTGTCCACTCCCCTATACCAAGAAATCCTGAAGGACAGAACGCGCAAAATGGCCATCCCTCCTCACCTCGGAATCCAAGCAGTAATGCTTCACTAAAGTGTGGATGGAGGCCCAAGTTGCCACTCTACAAATGTCCTCAACAGGAACACCTCTAGATAAGGCAGATGTAGAAGACTTTGCCCTGGTAGAATGAGCTCTAAAACCTTCTGAAGGTTCCTTACCGACCAAAGAGTAACACATCTTGATGTACAAGACAATCCATCTGGAAAGTGTGCGCTTGTGCACCGCTCTGCCTTTCCTACAGCCAGAAAAGCCCACGAACAGTTGGTCATCTACACGATAGTCTTTAGTTCTATCAAGGTAGAAGATCACCGCCCTCCTTGGATCCAAGCGGTGAAGCCGTTCCTCCTCCTTGGAAGGGTGAGGGGGAGGATAAAAGGAAGGAAGGGTAATGGACTGCCCCATATGGAAAGGAGTTACCACCTTAGGCAGAAAAGCAGCCCTGGTCCTGAGTACCATTCTTTCAGCATGAATTGTCAAGAATTGGGGTTTTGAACTCGGAGCTTGAAGCTCACTAACCCTCCTTGCAGAGGTAATTGCAACAAGAAAAACAGTCTTAAATGACAGTAGTCTCATGAGCCACTTGTGCAAAGGTTCAAAAGGTGAACCCATCAAGTATGTTAAAACAAGATTTAAGTCCCATTGAGGCACAATAAATGGAGTAGGAGGAAATTTGTTGGTAAGACCCTTAATAAAACGTAAAACAATAGGTGACTTAAACAAAGACGGCTGGTCCGGCAAGCAAAGGAATGCCGACAAGGCTGATAAAAAACCTTTTACAGTAGCCACAGCAAAACCCTGCTGGGCTAGAGAAAGAGCAAACTGAAGTATGTTGGATAAACGGGCCCTTAAGGGGTCAATAGATTTCTCTCCACACCAAGAAACAAATTTGGCCCACCTGTAAGAATAAATTGACTTGGAGGAATGCCACCTGGCTGATAAAATAACATCCACCACGTCAGGCGAGAGAGAGAAAGAATTCAGATTGCCCCGTTCAATCTCCAGGCATGAAGGTATAAGCTCTGGAGGTGAGGGTGTAGAACCTGCCCCTGCGACTGCGAGGTCTGCCCTGAGAGGGAGACAGAGCGGCGGGCACGAGGAGAGGTGGAGAAAATCTGTGTACCACACCCTTCTTGGCCAATCCGGGGCGATCAATATAACTTGGGCCCGGTCTTGGCGAATCTTCCTCAGAACCCAAGGAATCAAGGGTATGGCAGGAAACGGGTAAAGGAGTTGTGAGCCCCAACTTAACTGAAACGCGTCCCTCAACGCTCCCCGTATCGGATACTGGAGACTGCAGAATGACGGGCAGTGAGCGTTCCCGAGAGTGGCAAACAGGTCCAGCCGAGGAATTCCCCACGTCCGGAAGACGTGACGAACCACCTCCGGATGAAGCCTCCACTTGTGTTCTGCAGAGAACTGCCAACTGGGACTGTCTGCACGTACGTTCAGAACTCCGACCAGATGATTTGCTATCAGACAAATCTGATGGTCCTGAACCCAGCACCAGAGTCGCAGAGCCTCTCTGCAGAGACATTGCGACCCCACTCCTCCCTGCTTGTTGACATACCACAGTGCGGTAGTGTTGTCCGTCAGAACTTGCACCGACTGACCGCGAAGGAAAGGGAGGAAGGCCTTGAGAGCCAAACGTATCGCCCATAACTCTAGAAGGTTGATATGAAGCAACCTCTCCTCTGGAGACCAAAGACCCTTGATCTCCAGATCCCCCAGATGAGCACCCCATCCTAGAGTGGATGCATCCGTAATCACTGTGGCCACCTATGGAGGAAGATGGAAGGGCTTTCCTTGAGACAATTTACCCTCCACGCTCCACCAAGTCAGATCCGCAGCAGCTTCTCTGGAGATCCTGATCGACTCCCTGAGATCTCTGTTGTGTTGATAAAACTGCCTGCGGAGGCACCACTGGAGCGCCCTCATGTGCCAGTGTGCATGGTTGACCATCAGAATGCAGGGAGCAAACAGACCGAGCAGGCGAAGGACCTTCAGGACTGGAACGACCGCTTCATTGTAAAACAAGAGAATCACTTACTGAATGTCGAGAATCCTTTGAGGTGGAGGGAATGCTCGACCAACAGTAGTATCCAGTAATGCCCCTATAAACAGGTTGTACTGAGAGGGCACCAGGTGAGACTTGGGCACATTTATCGAAAACCCCAATCTGTACAACAGCTGGGTTGTTACTTGCTGATGATGACAAACCCTCTCCGGAGACTCTGCTTTGATCAGCCAGTCGTCCAGATAGGGGAAAACTGGAATCCCCGATCTTCTGAGATGAGCTGCCACCACTGCATTCACGTTGGTGAAGACTCGAGGTGCAGTAGTGAGTCCAGACGGAAGGACCGCAAACTGATAATGTTGCAACTCTACCGTGAAACAGAGATACTTCCTCTGCAATTCAAGTTCGGGATATGAAAATACGCGTCCTGCAAGTCGATTGACACCATCTAGTCCTCTTGCTGCAGCGCTTGAAGAACCTGCGCCAGGGTGAGCAGCTTGAACTTTTCTTGCTTCAGAAAAAGATTCAAGATCCTGAGATCCAGGATTGGACGTAACCTGACATCCTTCTTGGGTATCAGGAAATACCAGGAGTAGCATCCCTGACCTCTTTCCTGCTCTGGAACCACCTCTATCGCGCCTTTTCTCAACAAAGCCTGGACTTCCTCCTGCAGGAGAAGAAGATGGATCACCGAGCAAGCCCCTTGGCAAGGAGGGTAATTTGAGGAAATTCCCGAACGGGAAGAGCATACCCATTTTCTACAAGACTGGGAATCGGTCACTACGGACCTTTGGGTTCTAGATCTTGCAGTGGCAAGAGGATAACTGGTGGATAATAACTTTATTGCGTGATTAATAAAAATCTTTGCAATGACTCTTTAGAAAAAACATTGGAGTAAATACATGATCAACAGTTAAAAACAATAAAAGAGAGTTAAAAATGTGGACAAAAGACCCGTGCAAACTGTTGCAATACATTGTGATTGTAAGAAAGAGCAGTTCAAGATTTGCTGAGTCTTTGTTAATCAAAAAAGAGTTTTCTTAAGATACAAAAGCAGGTCTTTTTGAGTCAAGTTCAATCGCTGGGTTCTGGATTTTGGATCGTGTTAACTGATTTCATGAAGCGCACTAGACTGCAGGCTAATTGGATATCATCTCCCTTGAAGCTGATCAACAGGGCTTGTCTGCGGGTTCGCACACCGTTTTGGTTCCAGAGCTGCGTTAGTTGGCCCCTTCGGGCTCTGTCTAGAGCTTTGCAGCTGCATAACAAGTGCAGAACGTCCTCCATTGGGTTGTCGCAAAGCCTGCAATTGGTGTTCAATTCCTGGCGTTTCCATGGGGGTAGATGTACTTTTGACGGAATTACCCCCATCCTCAGCCGCAGGAAATCTTCCTTCACCTTCCTTGAGAAGCTGGTTCTGAGGTATGGCTGAGGTAGGGGGCTAGTGTAGCCTTGAATCACGAACCACCCATGTGATCTCCTGGTTAGTGCTGCTTTGTCTTCTTCCATGGAAAGAGTTTTCACTGTCTTGTTGACAAGGCGCTTGAAGCACTTGTGTGGGCAGCTCGAGTGCCAGAGGTCTTTTAATGCAAGAGATTTTATAGCTGCCTGAAGGTAGGTCGCTGTGGGGGATCCCTTGTTTGTCTCCTGCTCTTTCCAAAGGTGGCCGTTCAAGGAGTCTGGTTCAGCGTTCTTTATTTTGTGCCAGCATTTTGCATATGCGCCTTTACGTGCAATTTGCTGCTTCTGTAGTCCAAACTCCAGCCTTAACTGTGCTGGGGAGGTGTAGGGGGGGAGTGAGAAGAGTATTTGGAGTGTTTTACTGACCACATTGTCTAGAATGACCTCGTCTCTCCCTCTCATACATTCACTGCCATATGTTATTGATGGTAACAGTTTTGCACGAAATACGTCCAGCAAGGGGATTAAGTTTGGGCCCGCTATTTTGTTCTTGATATTTTTTAAAGCGATGGCCAGTGGCAAGAGGGGGAGGAGGAGGGCTGACGATCTTGTGGGCGACCTCTGTTCCTGCCCCTATAAGATTTATATAGGGTGTGCTGCTGCTGAGGCTGCTTGTAGGTCCGAAAGGACGACCTTCCAAAGCCCCTGTACCTTCTATAAGAAGAACCCCTAGACTGTGTCTGCAGACCCAGAGACTTAGCCGTAGCCTTGCTATCCTTAAACCTCTCCAAGGCTGCATCCGCCTTCTTTCCAAAGAGACCTGAACCGTCAAATGGAAGGTCCAAAAGAGTTGCCTGAACATCTTGCGAAAACTCCCAAGATTTAAGCCCTGCACTCCTGCTAGATGCCACCGAAGACCCCATTATCCTGGCTACAGAATCCGCTGTATCAAGTCCACTCTGAATCACCTGCTTTGCAGCTGTCTGAGTGTCAGACAAGACTTCATCAAAGTTCTTTCTGTCTTCCTCTAACAATTTCGGGGCCAATTGACTTGCAGAATCCATTAAAGCATGGATATACCTACCCAAAAGGCAAGTGGCATTGGTGGATTTGAGAGCCATAGAAGCTGATGAAAATAAATTTTTAGCAGCCTGATCCAGTCTCTTAGACTCTCTATCGCCAGGAGTCGGCGGAAAACTCCAGCCGATTTCTTTGAGCATGCACCTTGAATAACCAAACTCTCAGGTGCAGGATAAGAAGATAAAAACTCCGGATCACCTGGAGCCCTCCTATATCGTCTGGCAACTGACCTCGAAACTGCAGGAGCAGAAAAGGGTTTTTGCCAAACATCCAAAATTGGCTCTGTAATAGCTTCATTAAATGGAAGCAAAGGCTCAATGACTGTAGAAGGAGAATGAAGCACCTTCGTCAGAATATTAGATTTAAATTCTGTTGTAGGGAGTTGCAAATCCAAAAGTTCAGCAGCCTTACGAATTACAACATGGTAAGGAACCACATCCTTGGAAGGAACATCAGAAGGAGGGAAAAGTTGCCATTCTGGAGATAGTTCCAAACCACTTGCCTCCCTTAGATCTTCAAAAAGGTCTTCAGACTCTTGAAGCTCTCCTTCCTCCATCTCATTTTCTCTATAATGCTGCTCCTCCAGCAACCTTTGTGCCTCATGTCTGGACCTCACCTTCGGGGCCAACAGAGTCATACACGGATCCGACGGATTAGGAACCGGCGTCGAACTTGGATCCAGCGGCACCTTCGAAGTCAAACGAGGCCGAGCTGACGGCGCCGGACATGGAGGAATCGACGTCAGCGCCGGGGTCGACTTTCTCTGTGCCGGAAAATGCTATGAAGGAGGGGCAGGTAGAAATGGATTGAACGGAGCTGGAGCATAAGCTTGTGGTACTCTCAAATTGAATGCCATAGGACCCATGGGACCCGAAGGTGCACCGGAGGGGCACATTGCCCTTGCAAAGACTCTGTACATCGCATTAAAGTAATGCGTTGGGTCTTGCCCTGGACCAGCAAATGGAGGGTATTTGCCTGGCATAGGCATAGGAGTCACCGGATTCGAGCCTGCCGGCGCCGACGGTGTATCCACCGGAGTCGATGGCCTTTCAGGTACAGGCACCTCTTCCACCGGAACCAAAGAGTGCTCCGAAGAAGGAGAAGGATTCGGCCCCGGTGAATCCACAGGAGCAGCAACTCTCACCGGGGAAAGAGAGGGAGATATATATTCCTTCTGAGTTTGATGATCCTTCGAGGTCGACGACTGAGCTTCCTCCGATTGGCGCCGAGAGCCATGCCTCTTCTTCTTCTTATGTATCTTGGACTTCGATACATGACCTGATGTTGACTTCGACTCCGATCCCGACCTCGATATCGACCTCGACCTAGCCTTCGATTTCCTCCGACTTCTCTTCTCTTTACAAACCTTCGCCATACACAGCTTGGCTTCCCTTTCTTTCAGAGCCTTCAGGTTCATCTTCCTGCAGAAATGACAATCCTCAACAACATGGTCCGATGACAAACACCATTACACAATCGTCGTGTGTATCCGTTGACATATGTCCCCCGCACTCCCTGCAAGGCTTAAATCCTGATTTTCTCGACGACATCTTTGAGAAGAGAGAAAAAGAGAGAACAGGATACAACTGGAAACACAAAGCAACAAGCTACGGAGAGTCCCAAAAACCGTTGGCGTCGACGGTGCGGGAAAAAAGGGAACTGACGTCATCACGCCGACGAGGCTCTCTTATGGATCTAGTGATGTCAGCGAGGTCGCGAGCGGAGTCGTGCCTTTGTGACGTTGTCCTCGTTGGCGTGGAGAGCTACAAAAGTTTCTGAATGTTGCTGGCACAGGGGATATTCACAAGGTGAGGAATCCACTGGCAGATGTATCCATCAGAACGACTCGTTTGCAAACGCTCAAGAATAGCATGCCGGTCACAAATCCGACTCGTATCAACACTTGAGCAGATGATGTTGCATGAGACTCGGTTACAGAACAATGTCGGTCCGTGTATTAAATATCAAGTTGGGGGGCAAACACAGTCAACACAACCATTGGCAACCGCAAAAAAAAAAGAAAATGTTAACCACACCCACAAATCCACCTATATAAAGAACCAACACCATGACCATGATCCTTTGACACAACTTCTAATACGTCCAAGGAGCTACCCCCACACAATCCCTGCTCTCTGCCTCACACACTCACAAACCACACACCTTGCAGATGTCATTTCATACAAAACCACACAAATACACACCTTTTTTCATATTCACCCTCGCATCCACACTCACCCTCACCTTCATATTCCCCCTCACCATGGCCAAAAGGAAGCAGCCACGTTTTACAGATAAGGACTTGGAAGTGCTCGTAGATTAGATTGTTAGAGTGGAGCTACAGTTAATTGGGAACCTAGTCCAACAGACCCCCTTTCCCAGAGAAATAAGATGTGGGAGAGGATAGTTAACAAGGTGAATGCTCAAGCACCTTGCCTGCGCACAACTGATGATATCAGGGCCAGGTACTATGATGTGCGAAGGAGCTTCAAGAAGCTGATGGCCAGGGAACACTTCTAAAGCCAGCAGACTGGTGGGGGCCCTCCTGCACCACCTGTCCCACTTTACTTCCTGGGAGGAGAAGGTGTGTGACATCCTTCTGCCGGAGAGAGTCTACAGGATACCAGGAGCAACAGAGTCTGATGAGCACACAATAAACATTCAAATGAAGTTATAAATTAGATCCCTAGAGACATCACTGTAAAGGATACAGTTAAACAAAGGGCAGTGCAAATCTATAAAATTAGCTAGATTCTAAGAGCATGTGATGTGTTTGTCAGATTGTTAACAAAAATATCTCAAATTAAATTGGAAATGCACTAAACTATAACCATGTACATACTTCTCACAAACTCTCACCAAGGCCTTGTACCCAAAACAACATGCACCAGCGTCAGACATCTTGGCCCATACTTTTCAACTCACTCACAGGAAAGCTCAGTCACAGGTATGCGTTTGGGATGGCTGGGAAGGTGGGTGTGGGCACAGTCCTCATGGGACTTGTAGTCACGGCAAACACTCCTCCTCACACAGGTCACACAGCCCACACAGACACACTGGGACTATGCGAGCCTCACAGTCAGTGGAAATGTACCAGCAAGGTGGCTGACACTGTTGCATGGTGTCAGGAGCACAAGGCATGTGGGGAGTTGTAGTCAAGTCAAATAACAGGCACCAGCGGCGGGCATCTTGGCCCTGCACTTTTCCCCTCACCCACAGGAAAGCTCAGTCACAGGTAGGCTGTTTGGGATGGCTGGGAAGGTGGGTCTGGCACAGGCCCCATGGGACTTGTAGTCACTGCAAACACTCATCCTCACACACAGGTCACAGAGCCCACACAGACACAATGGGACTATGCAAGCCTCACAGTCAGTGGAAATGTACTAGCAAGATGGCTGACACTGCTGCATGGTGTCAGGCACAAGGCATGAGGGGAATTGTAGTCAAGTCAAATAACATGCACCAGTGGCAGACATCTTGATAGTACATTTCCATTCACCATCCGGGAAAGCATAGTCCCCGGTCTGCTGCCTTCGCTGGCTGGGAAGGTATGTGTAGGACAGGGCATGATGGGAGTTAAAGTCAGTGCAAACACTCATCTTCACACACAGCCCAAACAGACCCACTGGAACTTTGCAAGCCTCACAGTCAGTGGAAATGTACTAGCAAGATGGCTGACACTGCTTCATGGTGTCAGGAGCACAAGGCCTAAGGGGAGTTGAAGTCACGTCAAACAACATGCACCAGTGGCAAGCATCTTGATAGTAGACTTCATTCATTGTCAGGTAGCCATAGTCCCAGATGACCTGGTTGGGTAGTGTGGAAGGAGGAGTATTTGCACTGACATCATTTCCTATCAGGCTCCATCCTACACACACCTTCCCACACAGCCCAACCAGGCCACCAGGAAGAGTGGTGTCCTGACTATGATAGGAAGCGTACTTGTAAGATGTCTGACCCTTGTGCATGGTGTCAGAGTTGACCCCAACTCCCATTATGGCCTTGTGCTCCTTACACCAGTCCCCAGTGTCAGCCATCTTGACAGTACATTTCCATTCCCCATCAGGAATAGCATAGTCCCAGGTCGTCTGTCTGTGCTGGCTGGGAAGGTGTGTGTAGGATAGGGCATGATAGAAGTTGAAGTCAGTGCAAACACTCATCCTCACTCACAGCCCAACAAGACCACATAGAATTGAGCTGCCATGACAGTCAATGAGAATGTACTGGCAAGATGACTGGCCCTGCAGACTGCTGTTTGGAACTCAAGGCACTGTTGGTGAGTTGTGGACAAATCAGACACCAGTCACCAGTATCAGATATCTCTGAAGCACATTGCCACTCACTAACAAGAAGGTAGACTCACAGGTAAGATATTTAGGCTGGTTAGGAAGGTGTGTGGTGGACACAGCCTGATGAGAGATGGAGTCAGTGCAAACACTCCTACTCCCAACCAGCACAAACAGACCACCAAGAACCATGTTTACTTGATAGTGAGTGGAAATCTACTGATAAAATGGCTGACACTGGGGACTTCTGTCTGGGCAACTATGCCCTGCTGGGAGTTGTGGACAAATAGGCACCAGTCATAACTGTCAGACAACTTACAAGTACATTCACACTCATTGTTAGGGAAGCTGAGTTACAGGTAAGCTTTTGCTGCTGGCTGGGAAGATGTGTGTGGGAAAAGGCCTGATGTGACTTGTAGCGATTGCAAATACTCATCCTCACACCCAGCCAAGCTAACTACTCTGGGCCTATGGTTACCTCAAAGTGAGGGGACGTGGACAACAAGGTGGCTGACACTGCTGTGTGGTGCCTGGAGCACAAGGCCTTGTTGTGTGTTGCAGCCAAAGTCAAACGGGCACCAGTGTCAGCCAGCTTGGAAGTGCATTTACACTCACTGTCAGGTAAGCATTGCTCCTTGTGGGCTGTTTAGAAAGGGGTGGGAGGAGGAGTGTGAGCCTTGACTACATCTACCTGCAGCCCTGTTTTACACACACTCTATACACCCAGCACCAACAGCTCCCTTGTAACTAAGCTTACATGACAGTAATTGGATATATACTGGTAAGATAGATGACACTGGGGACTGCTGCGTGGACCACAAGGCACTGTTGGGATGTGTGGCCAAATCCGAGACCAGTCACAAGAGTCACACAATCACTCACACAAACCCATTCTGACATGTGGTGACTTGTCTCTGGGTGGGAAGAGTGTGTGAAGGACAGAGCCTGGTGTGAGCCGGAGTAATGGTAAACACTACTATACCCACCACAAATAACCACGTCATCTGGGCATATGCCTACCGGACAGTGAATGGAAGTGTAACAGCAAGATGCCTGACACAGGTGCATGTTTTTTTGGGCACAGGCCTTGCTCAGATTTGAATTCAAGTTGAACACCAGGCACCAGTGTCAGCCATCTTTGTCAGTGCGTATCCACTCACTCGCAGGGAGGCATAGTTCCAGGGCTGCGGTTTTTGCACTCAGAGAAGAGTGTGTGTCGTACAGGGCCTGATGGGATGTTTGGCCACTGCAAACACTCTTCCTCACACACAGCCATACAAGACCACTTAAAACCATTATTACCTGATAGTGAGTGGACATCCAACTATAACATGGTAGAGACTGGGGCCTGGTGTATGAAGCAGACAGTGGTGTAACAAAACTTGAGGGGGCCCCCCTGCAAACTACATGGAGGCCCCCCCATTCTCCGTGCCATTCTAGAGCTCTCAGGCCAGCGACCCGCCATACTGCAGGGGATGCGAGGCTATTGTTACGCCACTGTCACCAATGCAGTCATTATAAGTAACACTGGATGGTGGAGTTAAAGGTTGGGCTTAGTCTGCCAGCAGGCTATCATAGGTGGTGGTCCATTCATTACAGGGTCCCTGCCATCAGTAGGCCGGGGAAAGTATGCCCAATTTTAGGTGGGTTTCCTGATGCAGACTCCTGTCATAATATACAACATCGGGCACACTCATCGTTCAGTTTTGACAAAAGTGCATCCACTGTTCCTTCTCGTTTCCGTTTTAAAACTTTAGACAATGCGACAATGCAGTATTTCAAAAGCAGATGTAACTACAAAGAGCACATTTTGATAATACATTTTTGTTAGTAGACAATAGTGATCTTAAGAGGCATTGCATAGCTTCATACACACTTTGACCCCAATTCCATTACAGTCTATCTCTCTCTCTCTCAGACAGTCAGTCTCTCTCTTTCAGTCAGTCAGTCTCTCTCTCAGTCAGTCAGTCTATCTCTCTCTGTCATTCAGTCTCTCTCAGTCAGTCAGTCTCTCTCAGTCAGTCAGTCAGTCTCTCTCTCTGTCAGTCTCTCTCTCTCTGTCAGTCTCTCTATCTCTCTCTTTCTGTCAGTGAGTCAGTCTCTCTCTCTCAGTCAGTCTGTCTCTCTCTCTCAGTCAGTCAGTCTATCTCTCTCTGTCATTCAGTCTCTCTAAGTCAGTCAGTCTCTCTCAGTCAGTCAGTCTGTCAGTCAGTCAGTTAGTCTCTCTCTGTCAGTCTACCAGTCAGTCGATCTCTCTCTGTCAGTCTCTCTCAGTCAGTCCCTCTCTCTGTCAGTCCCTTCTCTGTCAGTCTCTCTCTCTGTCAGTCTCTCTCTCAGTCAGTCTCTCTCCCTGTCAGTCCCGTTGTCTGTCAGTCTCTCTCTCTCTGTCAGTCTCTCTATCTCTCTCTTTCTGTCAGTCTCTCTCAGTCAGTCAGTTTCTCTCTCAGTCAGTCTCTCTCTCTCTGTCAGTCAGTCTCTCTCTGTCAGTCTCTCTCTCTCTCCCTTATTCTCTCTCTCAGTCAGAGTCCCAGTCTCTCTCTCTCTGTCAGTCTCTCTCTCTCTCTGTCAGTCTCTCTGTCAGTCTCTCTCTCTCATTCTCTCTTGCTCAGTCAGTCAGTCTTACAGACAGTCTCTCTCTCCCTCTGTCAGTTTCTCTTAGTCAGTCATTCTCTCTCTCTCGCAGTCCTCCAGTCTCTCTCAGTCAGTCTCTCTCTCTCTCAGTCAGTGACTCTCTCTGTCAGTCTCTCTCTCTGTCAGTAAGTCTCTCTCTGTGAGTCTCTCTCTCTCAGTCAGTCTCTCTCTGTCAGTCAGTCTCTCATTCTCCGTCGGTGAGTCTCTCTCTCTTTCTCTGTCAGTCTCTCTCTCTCTGTCAGTCTCTGTCAGTCAGTCTATCTCTCAGTCAGTCTCTCTCTCTCTCTCTCTCTCTCTCTGTCAGTCTCTCTCTCAGCCAGTCAGTCTCTCAGTCTCTCTCACTTAGTCTCTCACTCAGTCAGTCTCTCTCTCTCCCAGTCAGTCTCTCTCTCTCCCAGTCAGTCTCTCTCAGTCAGTCATTCGCTCTCTACCGCAGTCAGACTTTTGGTTCTCAATGACCTAATATCTACGGCCGAAGATGGACCCAAAGTGGCTGTGATCTTAGTTGCAACAGTATGTGGCTTCCCCGCTGTGATATCAATGGGTGTAATAGAAGTGGGACTATCCTTCAAGTGTCGAGTTACTATGGTAGGTTGATTGAACTTATTATTAAGGATTTCTAACCCTCACATAAAGATCTAAACGCTCCACTAAAGAAACAAGGGTTTTATGTAATTTTGTGTTGTAGAATTACTACCAGGTGGAGGCTTTCTGAGCGATTGGCCTTTTTTCTGTGCCAATCGCTTTTTCCCTGGTGGAGTGGATTTAGCTGTTTTTTCCCCGCTTAAGAGAGTGATGAATTGTGGCTTGAGCGACTGCTTTTCCCTTCACGGTGCTATTAGTTTCATTTAGAGTTGGATTTTTGGAACGTTTGGGGGGGGGGGGGGAGAGTCACTTGCAAGAGATATAATCTCAACGGGGCTTAGATGGATACAGCCATTTTGTGGATGTTCCACAGATTGTCCTACATCGGGTTCATCTTTATCGGTTTGGTGGACGGAATCCTGACTTAATCTGGAGGTGGTTCCTTCGATTGACTCTTCTTCTGAAAGAATCTGCTTGTCCAATACTCCTACTGCCCCGGTTAAATAGCTCAGTAGGGTTTGCTGTGTGTCTATATTAACCTTATTACTCTTGGGAGGTTTAGGGCTCACCAACTACCTTTTTCCCATTGTATATGCCGAATTGATCTTACTTCTAGAAAAATACCGGAACGGCTAAAAAGAAAACACTATGTACAATACATAAGAAACACAGGTATAGGTATTTAAAGAATAAACATAAGAGATTAGAACTAAAAAGTATAAGGCTTAATACAAAGAGAGTGGGCCCAGCCCAGCCTCAAACGGACACAGACGGGCAAGGACGGGCCCGCCCTTGGCCCGCGTGCGTCCCGCGCCGCGGGAGCCCGCACTGGCCTAAATAGTCCTGGGTCACTCACAGTGCATCCCGCCTCACGCGAGGCCGCGCAGCCCTCTGAGTAGTGTAGTCTGGGCTACGAGCGGTCCGCGAATCTGGCGTGAGTGGGTCGATTTCAGCTGTGACAACAGGCAACAGGCATCCCCAAGGGAGCAAAGGGCAAGCGGCCTCCCAATCCGGCAGCAGAAGGGCAACAACGTTAGTAGTTCCAAGTATGAGCGCGTCCCGCGCCGCGGGAGCCCGCGCTGGCCTAAATAGTCCCGCGTCACTCACAGCGCTCCCCGCCTCACGCGAGACCACGCAGTAATTCACATTTCACAAACAAGCTGAAGTTGCAGAATGATTTCACTGTCTACTCACCCAGTGGTAAAAGCTTTAGCCATTACTTGCACAAAAGACATCTACAGTCTGAAATGACAACAATTGCACAATTGGTCATACAGTACACAAATGCAGTGACAATGCAAGAATGCACATGTACATCCACACAAAAATAATGGCCACTGTGTCCAATACTAGGCGGTTAACTGGATTTCTCTCCTGACATGCATGTATATGCCAATAAAACAGAGTGTCATGTGCCCCTTAAGGTTAGCTCCTCATGGTAGTGCGTCTTATCCAATTAAATATCACTTTTATCATTTACAAAGTGCATCCACACATGTAATGTACAAAAATACACCAATCACAGCAGTGTGTGCTCTGACGACTGGTTATTCAAAGGACGCAGTGCTGCATCCCAAACGATCACAGCCATTGGTTGTTTGAAGAATGACGCTGTGGGTATTCAAAGGACGTGGTAGGCCATTGGCTGTCATGGTGAAAGACGTGGGTGAGTATTCAAAGAACCGGGTAGCTGCAACCGAACTGATTCGGTCACAGCCTATGACTATTGGTTGTTATGGTGAGCGACGCATGTTTTGGCCCATGAGGCACAGGGTCAAGGCTGATTTGCATATGGCCATGTCTGAACTTGGGTGGTGTAAAGTGCACAAAAACGATGGATTTAGGCCCAGATCTCTGTACTGGGGTGAATGTATGACATTGTTCTACATTCTGTCCATCAACTGTTGTTTTTGCATTTGTCACCCCGAGTGGGACGGGTATGCTCAGACGTGAGTCCCGTGCTCTCCACACCACTGGAGTCAAGCTATGCTGGCTGAAGACGGCTGATAGCCAGAAACCGGTCCTAGGATGCTTGATTCCGGTCCAGGGAAGACATGGCTTGGCAGTTCGGGCTGGACTGTTCCCATGAGGCACAGGGTCAAAGCTGATTTGCATATGTCCATGTCTGAACTGGGGTGGTGTGGAGTGCAAAGAAACGATGGATTTAGGCCCAGATCTCTGTACTGGGGTGAATGTATGACATTGTTCTACATTCTGTCCATCAATTGTTGTTTTTGCATTTGTCACCCCGGGTAGGACGGGTGTGCTCAGACGTGAGTCCTGTGCTCTCCACACCACTGGAGTCAAGCTATCCTGGCTGAAGACGGCTGAAAGCCATAAACCGGTCCTAGGATGCTTGATTCTGGTCCAGGGAAGACATGGCTTGGCAGTTCGGGCTGGACTGTTCCCATGAGGCACAGGGTCAAGGCTGATTTGCTTATGGCCATATCTGAACATGTGGTGGTGTGGAGTCCAAAAAAATGATGGATTTAGGCCCAGATCTCTGTACTGGGGTGAATGTATGACATTGTTCTACATTCTGTCCATCAATTGCTGTTTTTGCATTTGTCACCGAGTGGGACGGGTATGCTCACATATGAGTCCCGTGCTCTCCACACCACTGGAGTCAAGCTATCCTGGCTGAAGATTGCTGATAGCCAGAAACCGGTCCTAGGATGCTTGATTCCGGTCCAGGGAAGACATGGCTTGGCAGTTCGGGCTGGACTGTTCCCATGAGGCACAGGGTCAAAGCTGATTTGCATATGTCCATGTCTGAACTGGGGTGGTGTGGAGTGCAAAAAAACGATGGATTTAGGCCCAGATCTCTGTACTGGGGTGAATGTATGACATTGTTCTACATTCTGTCCATCAATTGTTGTTTTTGGATTTGTCACCCCGGGTGGGACGGGTATGCTCAGACGTGAGTCCTGTGCTCTCCACACCACTGGAGTCAAGCTATCCTGGCTGAAGATTGCTGATAGCCAGAAACCGGTCCTAGGATGCTTGATTCTGGTCCAGGGAAGACATGGCTTGGCAGTTCGGGCTGGACTGTTCCCATGAGGCACAGGGTCAAGGCTGATTTGCTTATGGCCATATCTGAACATGTGGTGGTGTGGAGTCCAAAAAAATGATGGATTTAGGCCCAGATCTCTGTACTGGGGTGAATGTATGACATTGTTCTACATTCTGTCCATCAATTGCTGTTTTTGCATTTGTCACCGAGTGGGACGGGTATGCTCACATATGAGTCCCATGCTCTCCACACAACTGGAGTCAAGCTATCCTGGCTGAAGATTGCTGATAGCCAGAAACCGGTCCTAGGATGCTTGATTCCGGTCCAGGGAAGACATGGCTTGGCAGTTCGGGCTGGACTGTTCCCATGAGGCACAGGGTCAAAGCTGATTTGCATATGTCCATGTCTGAACTGGGGTGGTGTGGAGTGCAAAAAAACGATGGATTTAGGCCCAGATCTCTGTACTGGGGTGAATGTATGACATTGTTCTACATTCTGTCCATCAATTGTTGTTTTTGGATTTGTCACCCCAGGTGGGACGGGTATGCTCAGACGTGAGTCCTGTGCTCTCCACACCACTGGAGTCAAGCTATCCTGGCTGAAGATTGCCGATAGCCAGAAACCGGTCCTAGGATGCTTGATTCTGGTCCAGGAAAGACATGGCTTGGCAGTTCGGGCTGGACTGTTCCCATGAGGCACAGGGTCAAGGCTGATTTGCTTATGGCCATATCTGAACATGTGGTGGTGTGGAGTCCAAAAAAATGATGGATTTAGGCCCAGATCTCTGTACTGGGGTGAATGTATGACATTGTTCTACATTCTGTCCATCAATTGCTGTTTTTGCATTTGTCACCGAGTGGGACGGGTATGCTCACATATGAGTCCCGTGCTCTCCACACCACTGAAGTCAAGCTATCCTGGCTGAAGATTGCTGATAGCCAGAAACCGGTCCTAGGATGCTTGATTCCGGTCCAGGGAAGACATGGCTTGGCAGTTCGGGCTGGACTGTTCCCATGAGGCACAGGGTCAAGGCTGATTTGCATATGGCCATGTCTGAACTGGGGTGGTGTGGAGTGCAAAAAAACGATGGATTTAGGCCCAGATCTCTGTACTGGGTTGAATGTATGACATTGTTCTACATTCTGTCCATCAATTGTTGTTTTTGGATTTGTCACCCCAGGTGGGACGGGTATGCTCAGACGTGAGTCCTGTGCTCTCCACACCACTGGAGTCAAGCTATCCTGGCTGAAGATTGCCGATAGCCAGAAACCGGTCCTAGGATGCTTGATTCTGGTCCAGGAAAGACATGGCTTGGCAGTTCGGGCTGGACTGTTCCCATGAGGCACAGGGTCAAGGCTGATTTGCTTATGGCCATATCTGAACATGTGGTGGTGTGGAGTCCAAAAAAATGATGGATTTAGGCCCAGATCTCTGTACTGGGGTGAATGTATGACATTGTTCTACATTCTGTCCATCAATTGCTGTTTTTGCATTTGTCACCGAGTGGGACGGGTATGCTCACATATGAGTCCCGTGCTCTCCACACCACTGAAGTCAAGCTATCCTGGCTGAAGATTGCTGATAGCCAGAAACCGGTCCTAGGATGCTTGATTCCGGTCCAGGGAAGACATGGCTTGGCAGTTCGGGCTGGACTGTTCCCATGAGGCACAGGGTCAAGGCTGATTTGCATATGGCCATGTCTGAACTGGGGTGGTGTGGAGTGCAAAAATACGATGGATTTAGGCCCAGATCTCTGTACTGGGTTGAATGTATGACATTGTTCTACATTCTGTCCATCAATTGTTGTTTTTGCATTTGTCACCCCGAGTGGGACGGGTATGCTCAGATGTGAGTCCCGTGCTCTCCACACCACTGGAGTCAAGCTATCCTGGCTGAAGACGGCTGATAGCCAGAAACCGGTCCTAGGATGCTTGATTCCGGTCCAGGGAAGACATGGCTTGGCAGTTCGGGCTGGACTGTTCCCATGAGGCACAGGGTCAAGGCTGATTTGCATATGGCCATGTCTGAACTGGGGTGGTGTGGAGTGCAAAAAAACGATGGATTTAGGCCCAGATCTCTGTACTGGGGTGAATGTATGACATTGTTCTACATTCTGTCCCTCAATTGTTGTTTTTGCATTTGTCACCCCGAGTGGGACGGGTATGCTCAGACGTGAGTCCTGTGCTCTCCACACCACTGGAGTCAAGCTATCCTGGCTGAAGACGGCTGATAGCCAGAAACCGGTCCTAGGATGCTTGATTGCGGTCCAGGGAAGACATGGCTTGGCAGTTCGGGCTGGACTGTTCCCATGAGGCACAGGGTCAAGGCTGATTTGCATATGGCCATGTCTGAACTGGGGTGGTGTGGAATGCAAAAAAACGATGGGTTTAGGCCCAGATCTCTGTACTGGGGTGAATGTAGGACATTGTTCTACATTCTGTCCATCAATTGTTGTTTTTGCAGAAACATGACACACTTAAACTAAGGGATTATCACCATGTCATCCTTACAGGTCAACTCCCATGAGAAGGCAAGGTTGTAGCTGACCATCGCCAAGTAGGTGCGTGACGTGGGGTTCGCTAATTGTCGTGTCCGTCATTGCAGCGAGATGTGGTAGGACCTTTGTGGCTGGGCCAAGAGGATTGCTGAAGACCAGCTGGGCATGTCACAACCGGACAAGCGAGGTGGCTGGCGATCCTTGACCCCTCACATGCTCAGCATCCAAGTGGTGGTCTTCCCTGATCTGGATGGGTAGTTGAAGGCCAAACAGCAGCAAGAAGGGGGTGAGTCTGTTACTTGTTGCACTTCTATCTTTAATCATGCATGTTGTAAGATCTTACAAATGGGGGTGGGATAGCACTATTACAGGTCGTAAGTCTGCCAAACTTGCAGGTATTTTCACAAGATGAAAATGTAGAAGGATCAATAGATGAGAGGTAATGCCCCATTCATCAGGGACATCTGAGTGAGTCATGTTCAGTGAAGTAACAGTAGTGACGTGTGCATCCAAAATTTCGAAACACATGTGTACAAGCTTCAGCATGAATCCTGTAGCTTGACATGTGTCTGCAAAGTCACTGATGGGTGAGCCTGTTCTCAGAGTGGTTTGATTGGTGCACTCAGTTATGGAAATCCCATGCTAAACAATTATTGCAGAATGATTTGTCTATGTTCAGACCTGGATTCGTTTGGCTTGGTTGGTGTGCAAATGTTATTTTCCAGAATTACTGCTACGTGTGATCACACGTATCCCATGGGACAGTCACAGCTAGGATACCTTTGGTCAGATGTCACAAGGGCCTTACCCATGATATTGTTGAGAATTCCATACACAACATTCTAAAGAGTGAGTCCATGTGTAGGACTTTGTGAGGGTGAAAACACAAGCCATTCAGTGTCAGACACAGGTTGTCACTGATCGCAACATGGCAGCATTTGTGAGGTATGATATGAAGTACACAGTCACAACTGTTGACATGTGTGATAATGGTCTTGAATACTCTAACTTGATGGCTTGCTAAACAATGTGTTTCTTGCATCACTGTCTGATTCTGAGATGTCAAATGTGCATCAAATTTTAATTTGTTACCCACATGAGATGTTAGAAAGGAGCAGTATCAGCAGTACAAAGTGTGCATTCTGTGCAATCGAAGTGAGGGACATTCAGACTTGGTCCATACAAATGTGGACTTGTTCAGTCTAGCCAAGATTGTTTCCACAGTGTTGACTGTACTCATGATGGAAATGTGTTCAGTTACTAGAGGTCCTACAGTCATTGCACCCAGATGTGCCAGTGGAATGATGTTCCGTCCGAGGCATTGTGAAGCTGCAGTTATCAGACTTGGAAGTTTGTAGACCATTTATTACATCTATGAAACATAATCTGTTTTTAATATTCAAATCTTTAGGGTTCTTCTACATGACACTGTGCATAGATTACACAGGTGTATGAAGCTGGCTCTGTATATACTATATCAAAGTGAGGTACAGTGTGCACAGAGTCCAGAGGAACCCAAAAGGTAGGCAGAGGTAAAGTACATAGCACCTCACTCACTATTTGTGGTAGTGTGGTCGAGCAGTAAGGCTTTATCAGACGACAGTGTTAAGCATTTGTTGTACACACTCAGTCAGCAAATGAATTAACACACTAAAAGACTGAACTTCAGACCAATTGTTTTTGTATAAAAATATACTTTTAGTTATTTTATTTCCTAGAACCAAGCAAGCCTGGCACAGGTAAGCGATAAATACTTTGCAGTAAATATACAGTGGTAATACAGTTTGAATTGTAATTGTATATGCACTTTGTTTTGACTTACAGTATTGTTACTGAGAAATACAATGCTTTGTAAATACAGTACATATATACTTTGTATAGGATTGTTAGTAAAATTACAGGTAAATTACTTTTCTTACACATTGTAGTATACCCCGATACTACACTGGTACATTTCCTGTAAACAGGTAAGTAAAATCGTTTTTGTTAGTTAGTACAATTTTAAAGAATTTCTTTAGGTTTTCCAACTCGACACTTAGAAACGTTTCATAGAAAAACAGTCAATGTTATCCTATTGAGGAAAATAGCGCTATCGGTTTAAAGGTAAGTACTTTGTTGTGGGAGTTGGTGTTCTAGGGTTAGACTCAGGGGTCTCCCAGGGTCAAGGATGCTCAAGGATGTACTCTTGGAATTTCCTCAGCGGCACTAAGGCGGCCGGGTGCATATTGCTGAGGCCCAATGTTATCCAATGGGGGATAGGGGGCTTCCGGTTGGTGGCTGCTGACGAGCAGGCCACTGGGTTGTGGGAGAAGAATTCCTGGTCTTGAGCTGAGGTGGGGGTTTAGGCCAGCACAAAAGGTGCATCCTCAGCTGCACTGGGGCGGCTGGGTAAAGAATTCAGTTTTTGGTGTCGGAAGCCCTGTAGCTTTCAATGGGGAGTCTCCGGTTTGCAAAAGCACTGCAGGCTCGGGGACGAAGGTCTTCTGGGTGCGACCACCACTTAGAGAGGTAAGTTGGGATGTTGGGTATTGGTTAGGCACTGTCGGGTGGGCCACCCAAGGCCGTGGGGTATCGGGTTCAGGGGTGCCTTTTAGAGTCGGATCTTCTTACCAGCTTCTGGTTGCGGTCGGGGGGACCTTCCGGTTTGAGGCTGCAGGCATCAGCTGGAGGCTTGAGGCAGGTCAGGGGGTGCCTCCTCTTGGTGTTGGGCCACGCAAACTTGGGCCGTGGGCATCAGGTGCAGAGTGGTGCAAACTTGCAGATCCTAGAAGGGCTGGAGTCTGATGTTCGAACAAATCCGGTGTTCACAGGAGACAGAGTCTTTGAAATTGAAGGCAGGCAGGCCCTCCGGGTTTCTCAAGGTTGCTGGCTGTAGGACACACCGGGATTTTGCTGGAGCAGGTTCGAAGTGGGGACAGGCCGGTTGGACTGGGGCCAAGTCAGTGAGCGTCCTCCTCTTGTTAGCTTCGGCGCGGCTATTTGGTCCTTCTTCTTCTTCTTTTCTTCATGCAGGTTCTTGTCTGAGGAAGCAAGGTTCAGGGGTACCCTAAATACTAGAATGAGGGGTGTTACAGGTAGGTAAAAGGTTGGGACCAATGGGTCTCTTCCCTGGAGTGGGTACACCCCCTATTATGCCACCCTCTAGTGGGAGAGGGGCATAAGCCTTTCCCTGATTGGCTGGGTCGCCCCATCTGCAAGATGGCGGGGACTGGGAGTTGTGCTTCACCTCGCCTCCCCACCTGAGGGGTGGAGTTGGCAGAAGTGGGCACACCTCGCTTCCTCACTTGTTTTTCCCGCTGGTTCTCCTGCCAAAAGTAAGGGTCAGAACCAGTGGGACTGGTTACTGAAAGCAGCAGGTGGTCTCGGGAAGCTAACATAGGCGGAAAGCCTTTGAAGCTTCTCCTTCATGGGCCCTGCCCATCCTGGGGGAGGAGGCTTGGCACATCGTCCCAGGATGTGCATTGTGTCAGGCCCCCAAGAGTAGCAGGCTCTCGACTCAGGGGTTCAGAAACATGTCTGGTGGGGGCAGCTTAAAGCAGCCACTCAGCCTGGACAATAGTGGTAGGTCAATTTTTAGTGGGCATCTCTAAGATGTCCTCTGGGTGCACTTTTCATTAAATCCCACACTGGCATCAGTGTGGTTTAATGTGCTGAGAAGTTTGATACCAAACTTCTCAGTTTTGAGTGCAGCCATTATGGTGTTAGGGAGTTCATAATGACAAAATCCCAGCACCATATACTCTTAATGGCAGCACTGCACTTATAATATCTAAGAATGGACTTAGACACTGTAGGGATACAGGGCTCATGCACCTGTACCCTCACCACTGGTATAGGACACCCAGCTAGTGGGTTGACTGATCTATGCTAGGGCAGTGGGTTATAGGTATGGCACACAGGGAGGACATACCGCGCCCGTGGTCCTACTTGACCTCTCTGCTACGTTTGACACCACCTCCCACCGCAAACTCACCTCCAGACTCCACGACACCACGAGGGAATCGCGCTCAAATGGATCAGCTCCTTCCTCACCGGCAGTACCCAAAGAATCAAACTGGCACCCTTCCTCTCCAAGCCCATGGAAATCAACTGCGGAGTATCCCAAGGATTATCACTCAGCCCCACACTCTTCAACAGCTACATGGCCCCCCTCCCCGCCATCGTCAGACAAAACGGGCTCAGCATAGTATCCTACGCCCACGACACCCAGCTAATCCTCTCCCCCACCAATGACACCGACACCACCAGTCTCAACTTCCAGGAAGCAATGAAGGACGTCGCATCCTGGATGAGTAACAGCTGCCTGAAGCTCAATTTGAAAAAGACAGAAGCCCTCATCCTCGGACCCTCACCCTAGGCATGGGACAACACCTGGTGGCCCACCGCCCTCGGCAGCCCTCCTACACCCACGCACCATGCCCGAAACATTGGGATCGTACTCGACTCCTCCCTCTCCATGACCCAACAGGTCAACACCGTTGCCTTCAGCTGCTACAATACCCACTGCATCCTCCGAAAAACCTTCAAATGGATCCCCACCGAATCAAGGAAGACCGTCACCCACGTTTTCATAACCAGCAGACTGGACTGTAGAAACACCGTTTACGCCGGGATCAACAAGTCTCTGATCCACAAGCTATAGACCATAGTAAACACTGCAGCCAAACTCGTCCTCGGCATCCCTCGACAGGAACACATCACCCAACACTGGCTCCCCATAGAGAAGAGAGTCACTTTCAAGATACTCACACGCACCTACAAATACCTCCAAAACACCGGACCCAAATACCTCAACAAGAGAAGACTCCGATCCGCTGACCTCGCCCTTGCCGTAAGCCCGCACATCCATAAAGCCAGGAGAGGTGGAAGAGCCTTCTCCAACATAGCGTCGCCTCCCCAAACATCTTTAGGAAGACACTTAAGACCTGGCTCTTCGACTGACGGAGCAGCTAATCCCCCCACCACGCCCCCAGCGCCTTCAGACCCTCACAGGTGATTAGCGCGCTTCACAATTCCCTGATTGATTGAATGATTGATGTGTGACATGCCGACTCTACACTTTGTTCTGCACCAAGACACACAGCCTGCAACGGTAATATGTGAGTGTAATGGTACAGGGCCTAGAAGGGTGGCACAATAAGTGCTGCAGCCCTTAGAGATCTTCCCTGGTCACAGTGCCCTGGGTACCTGTGGTACCATTTACCAGTGGCTGACCTGTGGCCAGAGATGCCAATTGGGTACCGGTTTGGGGAAAGAACACAGGCTCTGGGAACCTGATTGGTAGGGACCCAGGGCACATTAAGTCAAAGTGCATCAGTAGTCTGGCAAAAAGTGGGGGAGTTACTGCAACAGAAACCCAGCTTCTCACAACAAGACAGTGTGCCACAGGCCTGTCAGCCCAGCTATGCGTACTGCCTTGGTGCCACAGGATAACACTCATATGTGTGATCTGACAGTGGAGAAGCAAAGCTACTGAACACATGTTATCAATCACTGTGAACTGTGTGACATGACTCATGCAATGATTATGCATTGTGCATGTTTGACAAGGTAGACATGTGAGCTGTGACATATGAGCCAATGGTTCCACATTTAATGACTAAGGACTGCAGAATGTGTAACATGTCTCAATGGAATCTGAGATTCCTATTCCCATTTTGATGGCAATGCTCCCTTGCAGGAGAGAAGACAACTTTAATGTTGATACACGCAATGTTGCTGATCACATCATGTGTGATTGAGCAATGGTAAACTGGAAGACTTACAAGTGCCATGTATGTTAATGTAAAAAGAACAATTGATGGACAGAATGTAGAACAATGTCATACATTCACCCCAGTACAGAAATCTAGGCCTAAAGACATCATTTTTTTTGCTCCCCATGCCATTCCAGTTTGGACCCAGCCATATGCAAATCAATCTTGACCCTGCACCAAAGGGGTACAGTCCAGCCCGAACTGCTGGGCCAGGTCCTCCCTGGATTGGAAACAAGCATCCTAGGACCGGTTTTGGGGTTTCGCCCGTCATCAGCCAGAATAGCTTGACTCCAGTGGCATGGAGAGCACAGGACCCATGTTTGGGCATACACGTCACACTCGGGGTGACAAATGCAAAAAGAACAATTGATGGACAGAATGTAGAACAATGCCATACATTCACCCCAGTACAGAGATCTTAGCCTAAATCCATAATGTTTTTGCTCCCCATGCCATTCCAGTTTGGACCCAGTCATATGCAAATCAATCTTGACCCTGCACCAAATGGGAACAGTCCAGCCCGAACTGCCAGGCCAGGTCCTCCCTGGATTGGAAACAAGCATCCTAGGACCGGTTTCGGATTTCCCCCCTCATCAGTCAGGATAGCTTGACTCCAGTGGCATGGAGAGCACAGGACCCACGTCTGGGCATACCCGTCCCACTCAGGGTGACAAATGCAAAAAGAACAATTGATGGACAGAATGTAGAACAATGTCCACATTCACTTCAGTACGGAGATCTGCGCCTGAATCTATCTTTTTTTGCTCTACATGCCATTCCAGTTTGGACCCAGCCATATGCAAATCAGTCTTGACCCTGCGCCCAATGGGAACAGTCCAGCCTGAACTGAAGGCCAGGTTCTCCCTAGACTGGAAACAAGCATCCTAGGACCAGTTTCGGGGTTTTACCCCTCATGAGCCAGGATAGCTTGACTCCAGTGACATGGAGAGCAAGGGACCCACGTCTGGGCATAACCGTCCCACTCGGGGTGACAAATGCAAAAAGAACAATTGATGGACAGAATGAACAACAATGTCATACATTCAACCCAGTACAGAGATCCGGGAGTAAATCTATAGTTTTTTTTGCTCCCCATGGCATTCCAGTTTGGTCCCAGCCACATGCAAATCAGTCTTGACCCTGCACCCAATGGGAACAGTCCAGCCTGAACTGAAGGCCAGGTTCTCCCTAGACTGGAAACAAGCATCCTAGGACCGGTTTCAGGGTTTTACCCCTCATCAGCCAGGATAGCTTGACTCCAGTGACGTGGAGAGCAAGGGACCCACGTCTGGGCATAACCGTCCCAGTCGGGGTGACAAATGCAAAAAGAAAAATTGATGGACAGAATGAACAACAATGTCATACATTCAACACAGTACAGAGATCCGGGAGTAAATGTATAGTTTTATTTGCTCCCCATGGCATTCCAGTTTGGACACAGCCATATGCAAATCAGTTTTGACCCTGCACCCAATGGGAGCAGTCCAGCCCGAACTGCCAAGCCAGGTCCTCCATGGACTGGAAACAAGCATCCTAGGACAAGTTTCGGGGTATCACCCCTCATCATCCAGGATAGCTTGATTCGAGTGGCATGAAGAGCACAGGAACCATTGACGGGGGTGAATGTTTTGATTTGTTCTGCATTCCGTCCATCAATTGTGTGTCTTTTGCTTTCTTGCCCTAAGTGCGCCGGGTATGCCCTGACGTGTGTCCTGGGGTCACTGTGCCACTGGCATCAGGCTATCCTGGTAGATGAGGGGTGAAACCCCAAAACAGGTCCTAGGATGCTTGGTTCCGGTCCGGACAGGACCTGGTTTGACAGTTCGGGCTGGACTGTTCCCATGAGGCACAGGGGCAAGACTGATTTTCATATGGACAGGTCTAAACTGGGGTGGCATGGGGAGCAAAAGAAAGATGGATTTAACCCAGATCTCTTGACTGGGGGTGAATGTTTTGATTTGTTCTGCATTCCGCCCATCAATTGTGTGTCTTTTGCTTTCTCGCTCCAAGTGCGCCGGGTATGCCCAGACGTGGGTCCCGGGCTCACTGTGCCGCTGGATAAGAGCTATCCTGGCTTATGAGGGGTGAAACCACAACACTGGATCTAGGATGCTTGTTTCCGGTCCAGGGAGGACCTGGCTTGGCAATTCGGGCTGGACAGTTCACATGAGGCACAGGATCAAAACTGATTTGCATATGGCCAGGTCTAAACCGGGGTGGCATGGTGAGCAAAAGAATGCTGGATTTAACTCAGATCTCTAGACTGGGGGTGAATGTTTTGATTTGCTCTGCATTCCGTCCATGAATTGTGTGTCTTTTGTTTTCTCGCCCTAAGTGCGCCGGGTATGCCCAGAAGTGGGTCCCGGTCTCAATGTGCCACTGGATTCAAGCCATCCTGGCTTGAATTCATGAGGGGTGAAACTCCAAAACCGGTCCTAGGATGCTTGTTTCCGGTCCAGGGGGGACCTGGCTTGGCAATTCGGGCTGGAATGTTCCCATGAGGCCCTGGGTCAAGACTGATTTGCATATGGCTGGGTCCATACTGGAATGGCATTGTTTGCAAAAAAACATGTCTGTTCTGCATTCTGTCCATCAATTGTTCTTTTAGCCTCTCCAAACACGGCAGGGAAGGAAATATAAAATGCTATTAAACACTTGTTTTATTTTTCCTTTCCTGACGAGTCTTGCAGGCGGGGCCTGGAGGGTGACAGGCAATGAGGGGAGTGGTAGTGCACCTGGGTATACAACCTTTACAACGCAACTTTTACAACGACCTACCATTACCACGCATTTTTTACAACGCAGGATCCATTACAACGCATACCATTACCACGCATGTATTTACAACGCAGGTACTTTTACAACGCATACCATTACAACGTAAGTATTGGTAAGTATATTATTGTATTAAAAATATTATTTGGGTTTTTGGGTAAAGGGGTATTTTTAGGGTTCAGGGTCAGTTTTGGGTTTTTTGGTAAAGGGGTATTTTTAGGGTTCAGGCTCAGTTTGGGGTTTTTGGGTAAAGGGGTATTTTTAGGGTTCAGTGTCAGTTTTCAGTTTTTGGGTAAAAGGCTATTTTTAGGGTTCAGGGTCAGTTTTCTATTTTTTGGGTAAAAGGGTATTTTTAGGGTTCAGGGTCAGTTTTCTATTTTTTGGGTAAAGGGGTATTTTTAGGGTTCAGGGTCAGCTTTCAGTTTTTGGGTAAAGGGGTATTTTTAGGGTTCAGGGTCAGTTTTCAGTTTTTGGGTAAAGGGTGTATTTTTAGGGTTTAGGGTCAGTTTTCAGTTTTTGGGTAAAGGGGTATTTTTAGGGTTCAGGGTCAGTTTTCAGTTTTTGGGTAAAGGGGTATTTTTAGGGTTCAGGGTCAGTTTTCAGTTTTTGGGTAAAGGGTGTATTTTTAGGGTTTAGGGTCAGTTTTCAGTTTTTGGGTAAAGGGGTATTTTTAGGGTTTAGGGTCAGTTTTCAGTTTTTGGGTAAAAGGGTATTTTTAGGGTTCAGAGTCAGTTTTCAGTTTTTTGGGTAAAGGGGTATTTTTAGGGTTCAGGGTCAGTTTTCAGTTTTTGGGTAAAGGGGTATTTTTAGGGTTCAGGGTCAGTTTTGGGTTTTTGGGTAAAGGGGTATTTTTAGGGTTCAGGGTCAGTTTTGGGTTTTTGGGTAAAGGGGTATTTTTAGGGTTCAGGGTCAGTTTTGGGTTTTTGGGTAAAGGGGTATTTTTAGGGTTCAGGGTCAGTTTTGGGTTTTTGGGTAAAGGGGTATTTTTAGGGTTCATGGTCAGTTTTGGGTTTTTGGGTAAAGGGGTATTTTTAGGGTTCAGGGTCAGTTTTGGGTCTTTGGGTAAAAGGGTACAGGGTAAAAATTAAATATAATTAAATTTAAATTACATTAAATTAAATTGATTAAATTAAATTAAATTAAATTAATTAAATTAAATTAAATTAATTAAATTACATTAAATTACATTATATTAATTTTAATTAAATTAAATAAAAAAAAATATTATATACTTACCAATACTTATGTTGTAATTGTATGCGTTGTAAAGGTATATGCGTTGTAAATACATGCGTGGTAATGGTACTTCGTTGTAATGGATTCTGCGTTGTAAAAATTGCGTGGTAATGGTAGGCGTGGTAAAAGTATGCGTTGTAACGTCATACATCCGTGCACCTGGGTTGGAGAGAGCAGGCACAGACTCCCGATCTGTGCTGAGTGCAAGTCGAGGGCGCTCAGACCAATCCTGAAGCTGCTCTCATGCATGAGAGCAGCTTAAGGATTGTCCACAGGGCATTCTGGGATACTGAATCTCCTGGGGAAGAGTTCGGAAGAGCGCAACGTGACCGGCTGCAGGAAAAAAAAATTCATCATTTTTTTCACCTGCAACCCTTATGCCCCCCTACTACCCATCCCCCCTACCCGCTGTGCTGCACATCCAGCACACCAGCCGCTACTGTACAGTTATTTAAAATAGGGTGATAATAAATGAGTTGATAGATGATACTCATAAGGAGAAGCTGAACCTTCCACATAATAAGGGGTTATTCCATGGTATGAGGTACATCTAATGCTTTCTAAATCATGTTCTATCATGTAAAGGTAAAGATGTTTATTCAGAAAAGTACCATGTTGCACCAAAAAAAGCAATAGGCTATGGGTAGAATTATAAACAGATAACCTCAAGAAAAGTAAAGATAAAGAATAATCATATATTATATTTTTGTCAACGAATGATAATCAATATTAATAAAAGTTTTGTAGGGAAAAATTATGTTTTGGAAATGTTTACTATTTACTATGAATGTACTTATTATTGTTTGCCAATGCATGGAAGTTATTTATCGTTTGGTTTATATGATCTGTTACAGCCCTGAACAAGTGGTTAATTCCCTGGAACTCATGTTGGATGTAAACTCCAAACACTGTTTTAGGAAGAACTAAAACTATTTACACCAAGAAATGGTTTGCAATTAAGGGGCTCATTATGATGTCGGGCTGATATAGCGGTGGCGATCCGCTCAACATCTTTCCCCACCCGCCCGCAATTTCCCCCCCGCCATATTACAATGGCGGGGGTGAAGCGGCGGACGGAAAGATCGTCTGCTGCTTTTCCACCGGACGGATTGCCAGCCAAGCAAAAAATGCACACAATATGGTGGAGGTGCCTTGCAGGCACCGCCATCCATATTGTGATGCCTGTGGTGCCTATGCCTTTCCATGGCGGAGACTACGCCATGGAAAGGCATACGGTAAATGACTATGGAGGCCTGTTGCCGGCCCCCGGGGGTTGGGGGGTGGGTGCCTGCACTTGGGGGTACCCATGGTACCCCCTACATTGGCATGCACAAAGTGACAGGCACCGCGCGGTGCCTCTCACGTTGTGCATGCCAATGCAAAACATGCATATTTTACATTGCGGCAGGTGCCATCCGCAATGTAAAAGATGCGGGATGCGACTGCCAGGGTGGCGGCCGGATCCTAATTTGCCCTGGGGGAACGGCGCACCTCTGGCTGTAGGTCCAGTTTTCCATTACTGTGGCGTAATGGGGCCCTTAGTGGGCCAGGCTACTTCTGTCATTGTGAGCGATAGCATTGTGAATTTTCACAAAAAGCAAGCACACGCACTTAGAGGGATTCTTCAGTTGCTGGGCCTGCTATGTGAATGTGTGCTTCTTGAGATCAACGCTAGATGTTTGCCTTCAAGAAAATACTTTTATACTGGCAATGGCCCAGCAGCTCCCCCAACAATAAAGTTTTGCATAGGCCAAGACAAAACAAGCACTGACAAAGCTATAAGACTGGCAGCGAACGCTAGATCTATTGGTTTTACAAAAGGGTCTGAATTGCAAATGGGGGAAACTTGTAGAGGGCCCAAGGCTAACTTTTGGGCCTTTCTGATTTTTTTTTTTTCACTGTCTCCCACCTAAAATTGTTTTTTATGCATGTCAATGCCTTATTAATGCCATACTAAATGAACAGTGGATGGATTGGATTCACCCCTAGTTCAGTACGCTGTTGTATTTGGTATGTGGCGAGGTGAAGTAATATTTTGGGGTTTTCCTGTCTTTTTTAGTGTCTCTGGAGAAGGAGCAGTTGCATCAATAAGCTATTTTGCTTTTACACTGTCACACTCAGCTCACTGTTGCACACACCCACCAACTGATTTAGAACCATACTTGTGCCTTCTACATAGGACAGTGTTTTAGAAGGAAAGTTTTAGACAGTTAATAATGATAGCATCTCAGTGGTAACTGCTGTACAGGCCTAACTCCAGTTACAGAGGACATCTCTGAGGAGGTTCACTGACATAATATCGACACTACTAATATCGACCTACAAAATTATCGTCAAACAAATATCTACAACAAAAATATCGCCAACTTATATTTAATTTAAAAAAACACAAATATCGATGGCAAAATATCATCATAAAAACATTGATATAACTAATATCAAACACGCAAATATCGAACACATAAATGTAGTCAACATTAAATAAACATAGCACATAACAAAAATATCAAAACAAAAAATATTAAGGGATCATTAGGATGGCGGGTGGACTTTGTCTGACCGACATCCTGACGTGAAAAGGGACCGCCCACCATAAGTGCGGGGGTCCCGTTGGGGTGATTAGGATGCGCCCGCCACACTGGCGGGTGCATCCTGCGTTTCTAACATTGTGGCGGGCGGTGCTTTCAGCAGCACCCGCCGCAATGCCAAAAAATGCATGTTGTGCGTGGCAGACACCGCGCGGTGCCTGCCATGTTGTGCATGCCCATGCAGTGGGATACCATAGGTACCCCCCATTTCCCCCCCACCCCACAACAGGCCCCCAACTTCAGAATCCGCATGCCTTTCCAGACATGGAAAGGCTGCCTCCCATCTGCATCCTATTAAACTGTCTTTCCGTCCTCCGCGGTGCCCCTGCCATATTAATATGGCGGGGGGAAATGGGTGGCGGGCGGGGAAGGATGTAGGGCGGATCGCCACCGCTATGTGGGCGGTGGCGATCCGCCCACCACCACCATCCTAATAGGCCTCTAAGGACTTAAATATTGTACAAACACATAAATTTACCTCCACAATAAATATTAAACATATTCATGACAAATACTTACATTAAAAAATCCCACATATAAACAAATATATAATCTATATAGGAACCATATTTCTACTTTTTTAAAACACCACTATACATTTTTTTAAATTACATTATAAAATAGTTAAATAAACTTTATAATAACAAATAAGATAAAACTACAAATAACAACCACCAGTAAAAATCTCCCACCAATTAAATAAACACTATAAAAGACAGCAAGAAATGACATACAAACAACCATTAAAACTGGAAATACTAGAGAAGGCCAATACTCTGCCAGATTGCTACCAGAACAAAACACCTTTAAGTATACACGTCAAACACCAACTTTACAAAGTAAGTATACTATCTACTTCATTTAAAAATTAAATTGCAGTTAACTTCAATACCAAATAAAACAAACAATGAATGTTTTATTTCTATGCATTTTCACTTCTCTACAACATTTCCCAATTTCAATATAACTAACTACAAAGAAAAATAAAGAAAACTTACTCACTATCGTAAGTATACTTTAAAAACAAACTAATCCACAAGTTAAAGTGTGAAACCAACCCCACCCTTAAACTCTTCGGTGCTCATGATTGAATGGTTCCGTCATGAGCACCAGTGCTCATGTGCTCATGACGGAACCATTCTGTCATGCACAAACAAGCACAAAATACCTCCGCTGCAGACAGCGGAGGGATTTCCATTTTTAGGTCTCGCCTACGCAGCACTGAATAGGTAGACCTCTTGAAATCAATTTGTTTTTTCGCTTAAAAACGTGCACACATTGCATGTAAATGTAAATGTAGTGTATTTTGTAAAGCGCACAGCTGCCCCAACGGGGCGTCCCGGCGCCGTATAACGCTGTGGACCCCTTCCTGGCTCTCCCTGTGAGAAGCCCCTCCTGGGCATCGCCAAGGTAAAGCCAGGCATCCCAGTGTTGTAGGGGCCGTTGTAGAGATTAAGCAAGCTATTGCCCATGGTTGCAGCGTGGGACCCATGATTAGAGTAGGCGACGAGGCGAGAATTATCGGGTCCGCAGACATTGAGCTCAAGACCCTGCCGCGTCGGGACTTAAACCCTGGTCCCGGGCCTGATCTGTGCTTCAGAGTCTGCCGCTCTAACCAGTGAGCCACACTTCTCCATTGCATTGCTTTCAATGGCAATGCGTGCACGTTTGGCGATTCACTTGCGGGAGCGAGCAGCGCCATGTGTTAGCAATTATCGCGCTCGCTCCCGCAAGGTAAACGCTGCGTGTCGCTCCTCTCGGCCGCACTCCTTCCACCCCTCCCACTTTTTTTTTTAATGCATCGTGCTCCCTTTCACTTTTTTGCCGGTTCTTCACTTTTCTTCCGATTTTCCTTTTGTCTTGTTTCTATTTGCTTAAGCACTCAACAAGAGTATGTGGTTTTTATCGGTCTCCCTCGTGTGCTGCCGTGTTCGTGTTGCTCCGTCCCTGTTGCTTGTGAGCATCTTTGACTCCCTTTGATGTGCTCACCCTCCTGTGCTTTTGCCCGTTTTCCCACCCTTGTGTGCTTCTATTCCCTAACACCACATTGCACTCTACTCCTTGCTCTTACTACTCTCCGTTTGTTTTCCTCCCCATGCCCTCCGTGTTGCTCCCCACCAACACTCCATTTTTTCTTCTCTCCTCCATTATTGTTACTCCCTCCCACTCCTTTAGTTAAGCTCCCCACCTTCATTGCGATCCTGTACAAAGCTGTTGATCACCCTGTGGCTCTGCATCGGTATCTGCTGAAATTAGTAGTGTATTGAAGTGGCGTCTGCCTCTGTGCTAGAGAAAACGGGTCACTTTTCTGAACTAATGTGATTGTCACCCACAGCACCGTGTCTCAAGGGGAAGATGTGGCCTAACAGCCAGAGCTGACGACTTTGGGGCTGGGAAACCAGGTCCCAGTCTCGGCTCGCACGTAATCTCCCCGTGCCTACCAAAAATGACTGTGTCCCTGTGTAATGTAACTAACTGGTGCTCATATAAAACCTGCTAATACATTCGGGTCGTGTTTGCTCTACATAAAATTGCAAAAATAAAAAGTCAGCCATGGTATTTTAGGGTAGGTCTCGTGTTTTTAGGGTATAGTCTGACAGGCCCCTTCCATATCCTGTGATTTTCTGTCATCCCTGCCCCCCCCCCCTCCCTGCTTTTCTTTCTGCCCGGGAGAAGTTGTAGTTGGCTGCAGTAGGATGTTATGGCGGTGATCTCAATTAAGGTTGGCAAATCGCAGCATGGACATCTACAGCATGATTATCCACTTGCTCCTCGTCATTAGGGGGGATTCCAGCCTTTGTTGCTTTTTTAGCCTTCAACATTACGCACATCTGCGCTTACAGTTTCAGCAAGCATTGCGACTGTGGCTCAAAAGCTGAGATCGGCGAAAGTGATACGCTTTGTGGCACGAGGGCAAGTCAGCGCTGCTGAAGCTAAAACTTGAGTACATAACTATCCCCAGTGGCCAGTGCGGCTGGTACAGTCGTATTAGGGTCCTGGTGTGAGGAGAGAACTGGGGTCCTGGTGTGAGGAGATATCTGCAGCACTGTTATTAACTAAAGATGGCGGAGTCTCCAGGTTGCATCTGGTGGATCTCCTCCACGCAGCACAGATGTTTACTAAGATGTGGTTGGTAACAACTTTTACAGAGAAGCTTAGGGACGGCGAGATATATTGGCTTTGCTAATGCTTATTTTATACATGTCTTCACTGGATTATATTGTGGATTTTTGGTGAATGGTTGTGAGCATATGCATTCAGGAGTGTAAGGTGCACGAACCACACTGTAGAGTAAGCTTCACAAAACTGCAGTTTCTGTCCCGGACCACCCACAGGGGCTTAGAACAGAACGAGACCTTGCAGAAAATCACAACTCTGCCTCTTTTAAAAGTTTCAGAGACCCAGTGATTGGGATGTGCAATATACGGGGTGTCCTGCTTTAGGTGGTGCGTCTCCTGCAAGAAAATCACATCAGCATCCTGTTGGAGGAGATATCACCACACTTGTTTTTATTAGGCGAGTTGAGCCCTCACACATTTAGCGTAAGGAATTTAATGCCAGTCATGTGGGAGGGTGAGAGGTTAGTGCTGAGTACCCGCGTGAGTAAGCAGCCTGCTGGAGGGAGGGAGATTGGGGAGGGAGATTGGGGGGTTGGGGAGGGAGCGGGGAGGGAGATGGGGAGGGAGATGGCGCTGCGAGTGGTGGATGAGCCAGGGTCCGACCTCATGGGGTGTTGCAAGTAAGTGGGCTGAAAAAGAGGGGCGGGGAAGTCGGGACAAGCAGTATGATGAGTCATGGCAATGAGAGAGGGTGGGTACCCCCAGAGAGGCATGAAACCTAGATAAAACAAGCATTGGCAAAGCCAGTAGGTCTCGCCTTTGCGACCTTATAAGTGTTTAGTTATCCAGCACAATATCCTTGGTGCAACAACATCATGTGCTGCATGGCTAAACACTTAAAAGGTCCCTAAGGCGAGACCTACTGGCTATGCAAATGCTTGTTGAATTTTGCCTGGGGAGGTGGGGAAGAGCTCCCCCAACCTCCCGAGGCTTTTTTTTCCAAATATAATGGACTATCGCGTGCATGGCACGCTGACGTAATTACATTGGAAATTAAACTGAAACTTAGTTTCAGTGTTTCAGTGCTCATGTGGTTATCTGCGCACGCCGAGCACAGAATCACATGGGAGAGGTTTTGTTGAAAAGGGGAGAATCTCCCCTGTCCAATGGTACACTTCCCTAGTAGATCCCTGCTTGGGGATCTCCCCAGGAGGGCAACCCTCAAGCAGGGACCCACCCACTAGGCACCAGGGAAGGGGCATCGGAAAATTGGGAAAAGGTCTTTGCTCCCCCAATAATAATTTGCCAGTCTGTCTGCCCCCCGGGGGCAGTAAGCACCCTAGACACTATGGATTTTTGTATAGGTCTGGGGCCCGGGCTGCCCAGAATGGGCATGCCATTGCCCCTATCCCTTCCCGCCCCAAAAATACAAAAGTCGTTCTCCCCCCCTGCCCCCATCCCCCCCTGGGGCAGAAAGACTGATTATGGCAAATTATTATTGTGGGGGCAAAGGCACTAGGTCATGACCTTTTTTTTGCAATGTGCCTAACCATGGATTTTGGGCCCTTGCGCAGCCGGCACCTAGGGAAACCAGGCAAACCTGTACATTTTTGGAAACTAAACACCCAGGGGAATCCAGGATGGGCTTGACTTGTGTGCCTCTGTTAACCAGAATCCTTGCAAACCTGAAACTTTGTCAATAAAAAACACATTTTCCTCACATTTGTGTGATGGAAAGTTCTGAAATCTGCAGGGAGCCATAACCTTCCACCCACCCAGCATTCCCCCTAGCCTCCTGATAAAAATGGTACCTTACTTGTGTGGGTAGGCATACTGCTCACGACAGGAAACGTCCCAAAATGCAATGGGGACACATCACATTTTTCCACTGAAAACTGACCCTTTTTTCGCAATGTGACAAGCTCTGTATTTTTTACCCTAGCTCAACTGTCACCTAGAAAAATCGAGTACACCTGTACATTTTTGCAAACTAGATACCCAGAGGAAGCCTGGATGGGGTGACTTGTGTGGCTCTCACCAGGTTCTGTTACCCAGAATCCCTTGCAAACCTCAAACTTTGTAAAAAGAAATCTATTTTCCCCACATTTCTGTGAAGGAAAGTTTAGGAATCTGTGGGAAGCCACAAACTTCCAGCCACCTAGCATTCCCCAAGTCTCCCGATAAAAATGGTACCTCATTTGTGTGGTTAGGCCTAGAGCCCGCTAAAGAAAATGGCCCAAAACATACAGTGGAGACTTCAAAATTAACAATCACAAAAAGACTTGGTTTTGCAAAGGAGTTCCCTGCGCGTTTGGTCCAGGGCTCGGTGGGCATCTAGGGAAACCTACCAAACCAAGACATTTCTGAAAACTTCACAGCCTGAGGAGTCCAGGAAGGTGTGTCTTGCATGGGTCCTGCAACATTTTCCTACCCAGAATCCCATGCAAACCTCCAATTTAGATTTTTGTTTTAAATGACCTCCTTCTTACATTTCTGCTTGGGATCACCGCACCGGAACAAATGTCCTACCCTCCCAGAGTTCCCCTTGGTCTCCTGATAAAAACGATACCTCACTTGTGTGGGTGTCTAATGCAGAGTCAGCTTAAAAACACAAATAAAAAAGTTAAGTGCTTAGAGCTCGCTGTGCTACCCCCTCAATCCCTGTATGTTTGGCCCATCCCAGTAGCAGGCCCTTGTCCCACCAACACAAGTGAGGTATAATTTTACTCAGGAGACCGGAGGGAACCCTAGGTGGTAGGTAATTTGTGCTGGCACAGTAACCTCAGAAAGAAATGTGTGGAAAAATATGATTTGTAGCCATATTAAAGAGTTTATAGGGGATTCTGCATAAGAAAATGGTGGGGGATCCATGCAAAAGAAATAATAGATGAAGAGAATGCTGGACAATGCAAACATTCACCCCCAGTCACAAGGATCTGGGTTTAATCCATCATTCTTTTGCTCACCATACCACCCCAGTTTGGACCCAGCCATATGCAAATCAGTCTTGACCCTGTTCCTTATGGGAACAGTCCTGCCTAAACTGCCAAGCCAGGTCCTCACTGGACCGGAAACAAGCATCCTAGGACTGGTGTCAGGTCATCACCCTTCATCAGCCAGGCTATGTTGAATCCAGTAGTGTAGTGAGCACGGGACCCATGTCTGGGCATACCCTTCAAACTTAGAGCGACATATGCAAAAGAAACAATTGATGGACAGAATGCAGGAAAATGCAAACATTCACCCCCAGTCACAAGGATCTGGGTTTAATTCATCATTCTTTTGCTCACCACACCACCTGAGTTTGGACCCAGCCATATGCAAATCAGTCATGACCCTATTCCTTATGGGAACAGTCCAGCCCAAACTGCCAGGCTAGCTTGAATCCAGTGGGGTAGTGAGCACGGGACCCACATGGGGGTATACCTCAGGGGGGTGTGGATCTGAAAAGTTTTAACGCTCCATCCATCATCTCCTTGTGTTTGCTTTGTTCGCCCTAAGTTGGCAGGGTATGCCCAGACGTGGGTCCCTGGCTCACTTTGCCACTGGATTCAAGCTAGCCTGGCTGATGAGGGCTGTTAGCCGGAAACCGGTCCCAGGATGATTGTTTCCAGTCCAGGGAAGACATGGCTTGGCAGTTTCGGCTGGATTGTTCCCATGAGGCACAGGGTTAAAACCGATATGCATATAGGTGTGTCTGAACTGGGATGGCAAAGTGAGCTAAAGAACGATGATGGATTCAACCCTGATATGTGACTGGGGTTGAGTGTCTGAAACGTTTCAACCCTCTATCCATCATCTCCTTGTGTTTGCTTTATTAGCCCTAATTTGACAGGGTGTGCCCAGACGTGGGCCCCTTGCTCACTTTGCCACTGGATTCAAGCTAGCCTGACTGATGAGAGCTGTTTGCCTGAAACCGGTAACAGGATACTTGTTTCCAGTCCAGGGAAGACATGGCTTGGATGTTTGGGCTGGACTGTTTCAATGAGGAACAAGATCAAGACTGATTTGCATATAGCTATGTCTGAATTGGTGTGGTGAAGTGAGCTAAAGAACAATGACGGATTCATCCCAGATCTGTGTCTGGGGG
Source organism: Lissotriton helveticus (assembly GCF_964261635.1). Classification (NCBI taxonomy): domain Eukaryota; kingdom Metazoa; phylum Chordata; class Amphibia; order Caudata; family Salamandridae; genus Lissotriton; species Lissotriton helveticus. Next base: position 1,305,573,735 of record NC_136065.1, on the reverse strand, counting down.
TGAGTGTCTGAAAAGTGTCAGCGCTCCGTCCATCAACTCCTTGTGTATGCTTTGTTCGCCCTAAGTTGGCAGGGTATGCCCAGACGTGGGTCCCTTGCTCACTTTGCCACTGGATTCAAGCTAGCCTGTCTGATGAGGGCTGTTAGCCCAAAACCTGACCTGTCCCAGGATGCTTGTTTCCGGTTCAGGGAAGACATGGCTTGGGTGTTTGGGCTGGACTGATCCCATGAGGCACAGGGTCAAGACTGATTTGCATATAGCTATATCTGTACTAGGGTGGCGAAGTGTGCTAGAGAATGATGATGGATTCAACCCAGATCTGTGACTGGGGTGAGTGTCTGAAAAGTTTCAGCGCTCCGTCCATCATGTCCTTGTGTTTGCTCTAGGGGGATCCATGCAAGCCACACCTCCCTGGACTCCATGGGTGACTAGTTTTTAGAAATGTCTGGGATTGGTAGGTTTCCCTAGATAGCCACCAAACCTGATACCTAAAAAGCAGGTGCCACATACCTATCACAAAACAACCTTGTTTTGCAAGGGGCACCTGCGTTTTTGTGAGGAAACCTACTAAACCCACACATTTCTGAAAACTAGCTGACCAGGAAGGTCCAGAGATGTGTGACTTGCTTGGATCCCACAACGTTTTCCTACCCAGAAACCCCTGCAAACCTCAAATTAAGCTGAAAAATCACATTTTCCTCACATTTCTGTGAGGGATCACTGTGCCGGCACAAACGTCCTATCACCCAGCGTTTCCCTTGGTCTCCCGATAAAAATGATACCTCACACAATTGTCCAATGCAGAATTGCCTAAAAACGTATTTTAAAAAAATATATAGTGCTTAGAGTTTGCTGTGCTATACCCTTAATCGCTATGTCTTTGGCCCTTCAGAGTCACAGGCCCTTGGCCCGCCCACACAAGTGAGGTAACATTTTACTCTGGTGACTAAGGGGAACGCTGTGTGGTAGGACATTTGTGCCGGCATGGTCATCCCACACCGAAATTTGAGGAACATTTTATTTTTTTCCAAACAAAATGTGGGGTTTGCTGGGGATCTGGATAGGAAAACGTTGGGGGATCCACACAAGTCACACATCCCTGGACTCCCCCGGGTGTCTAGTTTTCAGAAATATGTGGGGTTGGTAGGTTTCCGTAGATTGCCACCAAGCCCGGAACCACAATATATTTAGGGTCCTTGCCTGCCACTGGTACTTGGCCCACCCACACGAGTGAGGTACCATTTTTATCTGGAGACCTGACAAAATGCTGGGTGGTGTGAAGTTTGTGTCAGCCAGGTGATCCCTCAACTTTCCTACACAGAAATTTGAGAACAATTTGATTTTTTCAGCCAAATTTAAGGTTTGCAGGGTACTCTGGGTAGGAAAACGTTTGGGGTCCATGCAAAACATACCTCCCTGGACTTTTCGGGTGTCTAGTTGTCAGAAATGTGTGGGTTTGGTAGACTTCCCTAGATGGTCGCCGAGCCCAGGGTCAAAAACCCAGGTGACCTTGCAAAACCAGGTTGTTTTGTGATAGGTATTTTTTATGTCTCCACTATACGTTAAGGGCTCTTCCCTGCCGCAGGCACTTGATCCACCCACACAAGTGAGGCACCATTTTTATCTGGAGACTTTGGGAAATGCGAGGTGGGTGAAAATTGGTGGATCCACACAGATTTCAGAACTTTCCATCATAGAAATATGAGGAAAATGTGTTTTTACTTTACAAAGTTTGAGGTTTGCAAGGGATTCTGGGTAACAGAAACTGGTGAAAGCCACACAAGACACTCCATCCTCAATTCCCCTGGGTATATAGGTTCCAAAAATGTATAGGTTTGCTAGGTTTCCCTAGGTGCCGGCTGAGCTAGGGTTCAAAATCCACAATTAGGCACCAAAAAAAAAAAAGTCAGTTTTCACTGTAAAAATGTGGTGTGTCCAGGTTGTGTATTGGGCCATTTCCTGTCGAAGGCACTTGGCTTACACACACAAGGGAGGTACCATATTTATTGGGAGACTTTGGGGAATGTGGGGTGGGTAGAATTTTGTGAAGCCACGCAGATTCCAGAACTTTCCATCACCGACAACGTGCCCCGACACCACCCCCCCTAAACAACAAAGTATGGGCCCCCCTGGGCCCGAGTAAACACTTGGGCAAAACATTGGAGCAGCCCTGTGTGGAAGCGGGGTTGCTCTGGGTAGGGGCACAGGCAGGGTGCCGCGAAGTCCCTCCCTCCCAGCCAACTTCTACTCACTGGCTCGTTGGAGGCACTTCTCCACTCTTTGCTCGGTCTCTCCCCTTGGACCGGGACTTCACCGTGGAGCCTGGAGGCTCCAGCGCTCCTCTCTCCTGCGAGGGTGGGGGGCTTGGCCCGGGGAGCTCTCGGTGCTCCGGTCGGGCTCCTTTCTCGTGTCCTCCCTATGCTGGGCTCTCTCCTCCTTACGAGAGCCCCGCTTGTAATCCATCTCGGCGCGCGGGGCTCCCCCTTCGCACCGGGAGTCCCGGAGCATCATGGTCGGATTTCCTCTTCCGTCCTGCGGCCCAGCCCACAACCACGGGTGGCGGCAATCCGGGCATCAGAGGGGTAGGCTCTCTCGGTAATAACGATAAACAGCGGGGTAGGCACCCACTTTACCACGGTTATGAAAAACGGGGTGGGCACCCGTAATATAAGTAAAGAAGCGGGGTGGCACCCGCAATAAGCAAAAAGCATAGGAAATCCCTATGAAGGGGATTGCAGCCTGGCGCTGCGAGGGACAGGAAGGAGCGCTTCCTTCAGGGATACCGACAGCGCTCTGCCAACAAGAAAAAAATTAAGCGCTCACAAGGCGCTGGGGGGCACTAAAACCCCAAAGTCCCCAGGAATGACCCCCTGAAGCGAAAAGGGGTCCCAGCAACGAGGTCCTCCGGCATCCAGAGCATCCAGGGGCTGGGCGGGCCCAGGGAGGCAAGCCTTCCCCTGGGCCCCAGCAGCAGCACGCCCCTGATAGTTTCAAGTGGAACACAAGAACATTTTTCATGGGGTCCCATCCCCTTTTTATACACAAAATCCCGTTGTTAACAAGGTGCAGGCAATGGGAGAACCAGCTACAGCTGGTTCACGGGAACTCCTGAGCACTTTGTTTTGCTCAGCCCCTCTCTCCCTTTCACAGGCCAGGCTAGGGACATCAGACGCACCACAGGGGGTGGAGCCAGCATTGTGGAGGGAAGGCCCACCCCTATTCAGGTCCCAGGTGCACTCCTCCCTCCTATCAACATGCAGATCTCTCCGTTCACCACAGGGGCAGACCCATCCTGACTCCTGGAGCCAGGCACACCTGCCAGCTCCAGCCAATCACAAGCCAGACAGTCAATTCACATTCACTGCACAGACATGCCAACTTCTAGAAGTGGCACTTCCACACTAGACACAATAAATCCGCGCACATCATCGCGCAGTATTTAATCTCACGAGTTTGCACATACCAAACTCGCCCCTGCAATCCCCACAAATAAGGAACTACCATGGACACACATATTCCCCTTGCATTCCTATGGGAGGGCAGGCCAGTCTCACCACACATACACAGAGAGCGCATGCACTTTACACTGGACCACAGTGAAAAAGTGCGCAGAGGCCTAAAATCACCAACACCAGTTTACAGAAACAGGCTAGGAAAATGCAAAAAGTTTCAGGGTGAACCTGCCAAAAGGGCCAAGTCCAACAGGTACCCACAATTTCGCAGATGTGCAAATAACCACTGCTTATAAACTCCATATGTTGTTCCCATTTCAGAAATATATTGGTTTCCTTGGTACCTATATTTCACTCTTTATATTTTACCAAATACATAGCTATATACCCTGTACACAATGAAAACCCATTGCAAGATGCAGCTCAGGTATTAGATCTGGGTTCCTCTGGTTCTAGGTGAATCTACAAGTCCTATATATCCCCACGATCTGAAGGGTCCAACAGATGTAACGGTGTATTGCTTTACAAAATATGTTATACTTAGAAGAAGTTAAAGGTGAAAACTTTGGCAGAAATGCCTGTTTTTTTCAACTCAATTTCAATATTTTCTATTGTCAACTGTTTGTTTCTATAAAGGAAAACTTGAAGGATCTACACAAATGTCCCTTTGCTGAATGTAGAATTGTGTCTAGTTTTCAGACATGTATAGCTTTCTGGGATCCATTATTGCTTTCAGACCCATTTCTACCACTAAATCTAAGGAGGTTGAACGTATAAAAAATAGGAAAAATAGGCCCAGTAAAATGCCAAAGCTGTGCTGAAAATGTTGATTTTCTGACAACAACAGTATGCCTATCCCTGAAAACTAAGATGATGGTGATTTCAGCACCACAAACCCTTTGTTGGTGCCATTTGCAGGGAATACACCAGATGATTTATTCTGCATAGCTTTTTTCCAATTTTGAAAAAACAAAAGGTACCTGTATTTTGGCTAATTTCTGGGTCCCCTCCAGGAGAATCCACAAACCCTGGGTACTTTAAGAATCCTCAGGGTGCTGGAAAAAAAGGGTGCAAATTTGACGGGGATACCTTATGTGGACAAAAAGTTAAAGGGTCCTAAGCGCAAACTTCCCCAAATAACCAAAAAAGGCTTAGCACACAGGGGTAAAAGCCTAGCAGTGAAGGGATTAAGAGATACAGTACAGGCTCTAAGAATTTCTGAAGATGGTAATGGCAACTCAAACGCACCTGCTTGACAGCCACTGAACATGGAAGGAAGGTCCAAAAGCAAGGGACTATATCACTCTGAAGGTCTAAGTAAATCCAAGACTCTCCACAGATGATTATAAGCCTCCAAAGCATCTTAACCCCCTGGCTGAAGGGTGTTTCCTCCCCGCTGTGCCGGGGGGAGGGGTGCCGCGTGCGGCGCCGCTGTTGACGAGCTCGGCTCGTCATGAGACACAGCGGAGCTGCAACCGTTTTTAGAACGTTCAGCACAGCGGGGAAATTATCCCCGCGTTCAAACGTTCCAACGGCTGTGACGAGCTCAGCTCGTCATGAGGGCAGCTCAACCGTCCCTCATGACGAGCTGAGCTCGTCAACAGCACACAAGGGGTTAATACATGCACATGATTTACAATTTGGGCGCAACTGAGCCAAAAAGTTGATCCAGGACTGACCTAGTGTGCGGCCTTGCCTACAAATTTGGGGTATATGTGGAGCGAAAATGGAATGTTTCAAGAGCATGATTATTGTGGTATTGTACAATGGTGTACAGTGTGTCATTGCAGTCCTTACACTGTGTGTATATAGTGTGAGAAAGTGCCATCTTTCTTGCATAGGTATGCCCCCACTTTTTGCTGCACTGCTGATGTACTTTGACTGAGTGTGCCATGGGCTCCTGCCAAACAGGTGCCCAGGGCCTGTGTTCCTTCCCTAAAACTGTGTTGAAACAAAATCCAATTGGCATCTATGGCCACCTGTCAGCCCCTAGTAAATGGTACCCTAGGTACCCAGGGCATGGTGACCAGAGAAGGCCCCTAAGGGCTGCAGCACTTACTGTGCCACCCTTAGGGGCCCTGTGCCCTGACACCCACATACTGCCTTTGCAGGCTGAGTGTCTAGGTGCAGAACTAAACAAAGAGTCGACATGGCACACAGCCATGCCCACAAGCTCACTGCCCTGGCATCCATAAGTCATCACTCTAGCTGGGTGCCTTTTGCCAGTGGTGTGGACACAGGTGCATGAGCACTGTGCCCCTACAGTACCGAGGGCCATTCCTGGGCACTGTAAGTGCAGTGCTGCCATTAAGAGTATATGGTGCTGGGAGATTGTCATTATGAACTCCGCAGCACCATGATGGCTTCACTGAAGACTAAGAAGTTTGATATCAAACTTCTCAGCACATTAAACCCGCACTGATTCCAGTGTGGGATTTAATGTAAAATGCACAACAGAGGGCATCTTAGAGGTGCCCCATGAAACCTAACCAACTCCCAGTGTCCTGACTGCATGGCTACCGAGGCTGCCACCACCAGACATGTTTTTGGACCCCTGGTCGAGAGCCTGCCGCTCTCGGGGGCCTGAAACAATGCACATCCTGGGACGAGGTGCCAAGCCTCCTCCCCCAGGATGGGCAGGGGAAGCTTCAAAGGCATGCCACCTTTGTGAGCTTCTCCAGGCCACTTGCTGTACTCAGGAACTCACCCCCACCGGTTCTGACCCCCACTCTGGCAGGAAGAACGGCGGGAAACCCTAAGTGAGGAAAGGGGGTGTGCCAGCCTATGCCAACTCCACCCCTCAGGTAGGAGAGGCGAGGTGAAGCACAACTTCGGGCTCCATCCATCTTGAGGATGGGGAGCCCTGCCCATTCAGAGCTAGGCTCCTGCCCCCCTCCCACAGGAGAAAAGCATGCTAGGGGGTGTACTCGCCCCAGGACAGGGACCCATTGGTCCCTGCCCTTGCCCTACCTGTAATGCCCCTAAAGTTAGTATTTAGGGCACCCTGAACCTTCCTTCCTCAGATCCCGATTCCTCAAGAAGAAGAACAAGAAACAAGAAGACCTGCAGTGCAGCTGCTAGCAAGAGGACAACACCAACTGACTTGGCCCCAGAACCCTACAGGCCTTTTGATCCTTGAGCCTGCTCCTGCAAAACTCCGGCATCTCCTGCGGACAGCAACCTTGAAAACCATGGAGGACCTGCCTGCCTTGAACCTTCCAAAGGACTGGGACTCCCATGAGCAGTGGTTCTGCTCAAACAGGAATACCCCTGGTGCCAGCCAGGAACTGCAAATCCAGCCCACTCTGTACCCGCCAAGCCTGGCCTGTGCCTGAGTGATCCAAGACCACAAGGACGTCCCCCTGGCGACTTTGACCCAGAGTCCAGTGCTCAAAGACCCTTCTCGACGACCCAGACGACGCTGCAGCCTCAGAACCAGGGACCTCCCCAACCGCGACCACACCAAAAGACACCCCTGCACCCGGCGCCCTGCTGCTCCCTGTGCCTTCCTTTGGGGTATCTACCTCTTCTCCAAGATCCCAACTTACCTCTCCAAGTGGTGGTCGCACCTGAAGAATCTCCGTCCCTGAGTCTGCAGCCTTTATTCAGTTTTTAACTTTCCCATTGGATAACATTGAGCGCCGTACGGCTCAAAAGCACCCTGCACCCAGCCGCCCGAGTGCCGCTGGAAGTGCAACTACTACACTACTTTACTTCCCCACTTGCCCTTAGTAAGTGACCAGGAGCTCAGCTTGCTTGCTTGCAGCCACCAACCGAAGGCCCCCTACCCTCCAAATGATTGCATTGCGCCTACTCTCTCTGCACCCGGCTGCCCCTGTGCAGCTGAGGGTGTAACTACCGTACCTTTCCGACCCTGGGAGACCTCTGAGTCTATGCCCAGAACCTTAACTCTACCACTCGAGTACTTTCCTAAAAATCGAACTCTCACTTTCCTTCCAAAGGTTAACATTGACTGGTTTCATTGGAAATTCTTTTAAGTGTGGAGTTTTGAAACTTTCAAATATTAATCTAAAATCAGCCGAATAACGAATTCCGAATTACTCACCTGTGATCTGGAGAGAAGCCAGTACTGTACCTTTTAGCCCAGTACTGAACCTTAAAAGTAATTATAACTGTACTTACTTGCAACTTGAATTTCCTCCCATAGGATAACATTGCTTGGTTTTCACTGAAAAGTTTCCAAGTGTCAACTTTGAAAATACAGTTATATTCTTTAAAAATCACTGCAATAACCAAAACGATTTTACTTAACTGTTTTCAGGTTATGTCCTAGGACTGTATCTAGGATCCAGTCCTTGAGTTACAAAAGTAATCTATAAAGTAATCAACTGCATTTATGTAGAAAAACCCATTGAGCTCAATGTTAAATTGTGTTTGACATTGTGTTGCCTATTGCAACCACTGTAGCTATTGTACATGAAAAGTCTATTGCCTTTTTGCAAAGTAATTAACTAAAGTCACTCATATTGAGAAAAGTATACGTTGATACCCTGTTGGTTCTAAAATAAAATAACTGGCCTAGAGTTCAGTTCTTGAGTGTGTGAGACCATTTGCTGACTGAGTGTGTACAACAAATCCTTTACACTGTCCTCTGATACTGCCTTACTGCTCGACCAAGCTACCACTTTAGAGAGTAAGGTTATATCTAACTTTAACCTCTGCCATACCTCTGGAGACTCTATACACACTGTATCTTACTTTGGTCCAGTATATATAGAGCCACTTTCTTACATATAGTATTCTAGTTTGAATTTATTATGTTGTATTTGTTAGTGATATGTTGTGAACAGTGATTGGTGTGTATTTAGAAATAAGTGCAAAGTACGAAACTTGTTACCTGTTCACTATGGTTCTCCAGTATTGATATCTTTCATAGATTCACATGCTTGTATCTTCCCCTTCGTCATGGTGGGAGTCTCACGGTAAATAAATAACAATAGCAGTAAAAGAAAAAACTGCACAGAAAACCCATAGGGAAGTATAGTGTTAGGTAGCCTATCATCATTATTATGTGGTCCAAAAGCCAGCCAATCAGCTGCCAGCCCTGACATCACACTCCCAAGCAGAGCCACCACACCTCAGATTTCCATACCCAAGGTGGTGATCCAAGGATGTATCTAGAGATAAAAAGTGGTCTACCTGAGAAACGGGGAAGAGGGCGGGCCGCATGCGAATCTATGAAAGATATCAATACTGGAAAACCATAGTGTACAGGTAAGGAACTAGTTTCTTCTCCAGTATTGAATCTTTCATAGATTCACATGCTTGTATCAGAATAGAGAGTAGTGCTATACTATGTCGCGTTTCCAGGATAGAACAGAACCCTTTTTTCTAGGGCTCTGCTCCTTATCACACAATAAAATAATGACTTATAATAAAGAAAACGCTTGCATGTCTCAGAGCAAATTACATTGTAAACATCATGCTTGAAAAATACCCAACATGCATCCAAGTTGGAGTGTGGGGACTGCGGCGGGGTGAAGGTGCTGGAGAATCTCTTTTGTCTGCATCAGGTTTAGGCGGAGTGGAGAAGAAGCAGACACAGCCCACTGGGGGAGCACATGCGCTAAATTACTGCTTGACTCGGAGTAGCGAGTCCTTGGACACACCTCCCTCTACCTGCTGAGACGCCCTGCCCAATCGTAACAGGGCTTCTGAGTACTTAATGTGGACATTTGGGAATCAGAATTTTGAAAGCGGCAAAGCGGCATTTGAAAAAGTCATTCCGACGAAACGCGTCATGCCGACGCTGTGATTTACAAATAAAAGGGATTCTCCTGATGCACCTGCGTGTGGCTCGTTCGTTTTCGTGAGAGGAGAACATGTGTCCTATATATATATATATATATATATATATATATATATATATATATATATATATATATATATATCAGGTAAACATTTTTAACAAGGCAAGAACATGGTAGACATGGCCTGAGAAATACCTTATTGAAACAGGTGCCGTGGAACTGCTTGTCCCACCGCTACATCCTCTTTCCACGCTGTGTCTAGACAGTAGTGTCTAGTAAAGGTGTGCACGTCTGTCCATTTTGCTGCTCTACAGATGTCCGGGAGCAAAACTCTCGCGAACAACGCCGTTTAAGTTGCCATCTTCCTTGTGGAATGGGTGCGAACTCTGGATCGCAGAGGTTTTCCAGCTTTCTCATGGCATAAAGAAATGGCAGAAGCTATCCATCTAGAAATACTAGATCTTGACAGAGCTAAACCTTTTCTAGGCCCAGAAAAGGCTACAAACATTTGGTTTGTCTTTCGAAAAGATTTTTTTTGTCAATATAGAATTTTAGGCATTTCTTGATGTCCAGTGTATGCAGAGATTTTTCCGCCTGAGAAGAGGGATTCTTAAAGTATGTAGGAAACACAACAAGTTCATTGAGATGAAAAATGAAGGGGACTTTGGGAATGAACTTAGGATTTGTCCTGAAAATTACTTTATCTTGTTTGAATTGAAGAAGTAGTTCTGCGATAGAGAAAGCCTGGATCTCACTGATCCTCCTGGCTGAAGTAAGGGCTAGTAGCAAGACCGCCTTCCAAGAAATGAACTGTAATTCAACTTTTTGCACTGGTTCGAACAGAGGTTTCATGAGTTGCGTCAGGACTGTGTTAAGCTTCCATGGGACTGGCGGATGCTTAACTCGAGGAAACACTCTGAAGAGCCCTTTCAGAAATTCTATTATCTCCCTGTGAGACCAAAGAGATGGACGATTTGGTGTTCTGCGATATCTTGAGATAGCTACAAGATGCACTTTGACCGATGCATGGGAGAGTCCTGCTTTGGCTAAATGCAAAAGGTAAGGAAGAATTTGCTCTGAAAAAGCATGGAAAGGATGCAGAACTTGAGTGGAATACCACTGACAAAAAATATCTTCCATTTTGCTGTGTAAGTTTTATTTGTTGACACTGCCCGAGATTGAGAGAGGATATCTCAGCACTCCTGAGAGATATTTAAGGAATGAAATTCGTGCTCTTGAGGTTCCAGGCTGACAAGTTTTGCGATGTCAACTGTGTATGGAGAACTTATCCTTTGTTCATTGAGATTAGGTCTTGAATCAGAGGAAACTGTACTCTGGGGGCCACTGACAACTGGAGGAGCTACGAGAACCTGAACTGTCTCGACCACCTGGGGCTATCAGAAATAAATGGCATGGTTCCAACCTCATTTTTCGTAACACTCTTGGTATCAGAGGGAATGGAGGGAGTGCGTACGCAAACATTCCTGACCAGCGGAGATGTAGAGCATTTCCCCAAGATCCCGCTTGAGGGAATCTGCTCGTAAAATGTTTGCATTTCTTGTTGTGTTGGTTTGAAACAGATCCAGAGATGGAGTGCCCCATAGGCAAAATAGTCTCAGGAGTTGATCTTGATCTAATTCCCACTTGTGGGAAACACTGGCTGATCTGCTTAGGATGTTTGCCCTGGTGTTGAAAACTCCCGGAATGTGCTGAGCCTGCAGAGAGATGTGGTGCAGCAGGAGCCAGTTCCAAATCTCTTGAGCTTGTGTCGATAAGGGCTTTGATCTTGTACCCCCTTGCTTTAGTAGATAAAATATCATCGTCGTACTGTCTGTCTTGACCAGTACCGGCAAATCCTGGATTCTGGGGAGGAACGCCTGTAGGCCCAAGAACACTGCTTTTAGCTCTAAAAAGTTGATATGTGGTGGAGCTCCTTGAATGGTCCAATGGCCTTGTATTTCAAGGTCTTGGAGGTGTGGCCGTCAACCTTATAGTGATGCGTCTGTTGTCATGACATAACTGGGACATTGAGGTTCGAAGAGCAGACCTTTTAATAAATTCTTCCTGATCCTCCACCATGACCGTGCTGCCTGTATTTGAGGAGTGATCGTGATTCGATCCTCGAAGAACCCTTGGGGATTGCACCCATTGCCTGTCGAGTAGCTCTTGGAGAGGCTGCATATGTAACCGGCAATTATGAACTAAGGGGATGCAGGAAGACATCATCCCCAACAATGATTTGAAGATTCTCACTAAGTGGACCTTTTTGTTTGGAATTGTGACGTCAGACTTAAGTTTTTCTGAGTGTGTTCTTCTGAAGGATACCCTTTTGCTTCCTTCGTCTGCAGCTTGGCTCCTAGGAATTGAAGAGACTGTGATGGAATGAGAGAGGATTTTTCCATATTGATCTGAAGGCCTAAGCAATGGAAGAGATCCATGCAGCGTCGTAGGGAGTGCAGGGTGTCTTGGTATGATGCGCCTTTTATTAGCCAATCATACAGATACGGATATATCTGGTGGCCTTGTTGTCTCAAGTGTGCTGCCACTGGCGCCATGCATTTTGTGAAAACTCGGCGCGGATCGGAGACCGAAGGGTAACACTTTGAACTGGTAGTGGCGCCCTGCCAAGACGAATCGTAGCTACTGCCTGTGTTTGATATGAATTGGGATATGAAAATAGGCATCTAAGAGATCTAGGGATGCCATGTGATCTCCCCTGCGCAGCATCAAGAGGATTTCCTGAAGAGACAGCATACGAAACAATATTTTTCTGATGAATTTGTTCAAGCTTCTCAGGTCCATTACCTGCCTCCATTTGGAAGGCTACTTTTTCCTTATCAGGAAGAAATGCGAGTAAAATCCTTTCCCTCGCTCTTTGAGGCGGAACTTCTCTATCGCCCTTTTCACAATAAGAGACTCTGGGGCATATGTGTCAAAAACCGTTATTGTGATTCTCAAATAGCGATTTTTAGAGAATTGCTATTTGAGAATCGCAAAACAGGATGTAATAAAAACAAATCACACATTTTTGGGGATTCCTTGGCCTTCCTTAATTGCGATTCGCAAATTGCAATTCGCAATAAAGAAATACCTTGACATTCATTCCTATGGGCTAGGAGTCCCAATAGGAATGAATGGGAAGACATTCTCAATTTGGGATTTGCAATTAGAGAATCACAAATTGAGAATGCAATTTTAAGGGTGCCAGGGTGTGCAAAGGACACCCTGTTGCACCCCTGAAATATGTTTGTGTGCACATGTGGCACACATACATGCCCCAAGGGCATGTATGTGTTGCACATAGCACTTTCAAAAAAGTGCTTTTTTCAAAGAATTCGCAAATTACCACCAACTGTCAGTTGGTGGTAATTTGCAATTTTTTATGCCAAATTTGCACAACTTAGGTGCCTTCTACATCGCATTTAAGGAATCGCAATTTGCGATTCCCTAAATGTAATCGCAAAATAGAGAATCACAATTTTGCGATTCTTTAATTTGCAATGCCCTTTTGGGATGAAACATCCCAAAAGGCCTTTGCCGTTCGCAAACGGGTCGATTCTGAGAATCGGCCTGTTTGCGAAAAGGAAAAGGGCTTGATACATATGCCCCAAAATTTCTGACTTGAGGTCTGAAAAGTGTTGGCTTTTGTATGAATTCTAGGGTATGGCCTTGATGTATCATGTCCAGTACCCACCTGTCCGTTGTTATTGACAGCCATTGATGATAAAAAAGAGAGAGGTGATGGTCCTTTTTGAGGTATGACGAGGTGGTCGGTGCCTTGGCATTGTCACTGTCATCGATTGGAGTTCTGTTGTGGAAAAGTCAGCCCATAACGCACCTGATGCCCAGGCTGCTGGCGCAGGACGCCTCTTAGTTCCCATCTTGAACAATTACCAAATAAAGAGACGGGCGCTGGAAGCAGGAAAACAAGAATAGAGTTTTATTTCTCATGAGGAGAGCCTGTCATTTCGGGTACCCGCATGGTGTCTACAGGGTGTGCTCTCTCCTCCCTACCCAACACACACACCATCTAGTTTCTCTGAGGCTTCGTCTTTTATACACATGTTTATGATGCACAAACATTCCTTATTACAATAAAGACGCTTTGAAGTAGAAAAAGGCATGCTTGGAATCCCAGCTTCAGGCCTATTCCCATACCAGTCGCTCAAATGTCATCCTCCCCTCCTGAATGTAACAAGAGATTGTGATCTCTCAGCCGGACATTCCTACCGGACACGAGGGCAGGAGGGGATGATCAGGTCAAAGGTTGGGCAGGCGATAAGATCGTGCACTTCGGCTGGTGTATCACGGTTTTGTTATGCTGGGCAGGGAAAAGGGGGATGTACATCCACGAGGCTTGGTCTTAGGACTTGGGACCGGGTCGAGAGGCCAAGTGCAGCTGGGGGGGGGGGTCGTCAGCTGAGGGGAAGGGTGTTCTTGGGAGGAAATGGGGGGTGTGGGTCAAGCAGGAGTGTTACTTCTAGAGCAGGGTCACGCAGAGGGAGAGGGTCTTATGGCCGATGCATGAATGAGCAGTGCGCGCGGGGAGGGGTGCCGGGGGTTTAACAAACGGGCAGAGAGGCCATGGTGTCTAAAATGGCTGTCGTGTACGTGTGTGCATGGGTCTATGCTGGCGGGATAACACAGTCAGTGTTTAGCGATATCCGTTCTGCTTACAACAAGGGGTACAGTGAACACAAATGAACGCCGCTTATGTACATATACATTGCCATTTTCAACAGTCGCCGCTTTTTTACATAAGCTAGTTCAGTTCTATACAGTCGATACGAAAGGCGGAATGCGGCACATATGATTTTACATTTGTTGGGTAATTCATACAAGTCTAGAGATCGGCATAATACTTCGTCGGAGTCAATCAAGAAAAATGTTCCGAAACATTATAGAATCAAGTTCAGACTTTCTCTCCGGTGACATCAACATACAGTAAAAGTACTCTGATACCTTCGGGTCTTATCAGTGCTATAAGAAACTTTTGGAAAACTAAATACATGAGTGACCGATGAAACATTTTTGAAAGCAATACAAAATGGTTGAGGGAGGAATTCAGTTTGATACAAGCAATTAGTCAAGGGGGTGAGTAGAAAGTTCAGGAAGGGGGGGGGGGTCTTCGTCACAATGTCTTTTTAACAGAGTCCGTCTTCTTTCGTTGGCGCTGTTGAGCACCGGCGGTGGAGCTATAGGTCCAGCTCGGATTCATCCTTACGCGTTGCAGGGTGCGATCAGTCCTCTGCTGTTAGATCACAGTCCTGTTTCCTAACTGATTTTCTTAGGGGTGCCTCATGCTGGGCACCTGCGTGTCTTTCTTCTTCCGTGGCAAAACCTTATTCTATAGTCAAAAGTTATGCGAAAAGGGTGATGTTGTTGAATAATCAAGGGAAGAGAGGGCGGAGTGGGATCAGATCTTTGAGCACACCAAGGGACCACAAGGAGCGAAGGATGATGAGCAGGCAGGCCCATCAGTCGGGCTCAAAAGGGACGGGGACTTCAGGCACGAGTGGGTCACCAAATCGAGGGCTTCAAGGCAGCCCTTCATTCCTTAATCTGCCGAGTTTGAGAGTGGTGCCTCGTCCCGCGTCTCGTTGCTCTGTGGCTCCACCTTTGGCTGAGGTCACACGTGCTTCATGATCTGTGGCCAGGCTGTGCGTCACGTCCAGCTCCTCTCCTCCGGTGATTGTATCTTTGAATGGGTACAAAACAAGTTTTAGAAAAACTGGCAGGAGAAGACATTTATACATCTCAATTCCGTCCCCAATCCTAAGTAGGTGGGGGATAGGTTCATCGGTCACAGTCAGAAGTCATCACTTATGGAGTATGTAGGAGGGCATTTCCATTGAATTCGTAAGCCTATTTGGCGTTCATTTGTGACGTACGTGGAGAGAAATTGGACTCCTATCGACAGTGTATTATAATCAAAAACTCGAAATCGAGTCCTTAGGTAGAGACTCGCCCTTTTTCTTTTTAACCCAAGTACTGACAATCTTACATTTCCCTTCGGGGTCGGCTAACTCTTGCAAGCAGGGGGTTATCATCATGAGAGGGGGGCAGAGGTTACACATGCTTTTCTTGGGGAGCGACCGTTAATCAAGGTCATCAATTACGCTTCGGGGGTAGCTGATATGGAGCTGGGGTTAATCGGAAGAAGCGAGGACGCTTTGGACAGGGAGCTGGGGTCAATCGGGAGAAGCGAGGACGCTTTGGACAGGGAGTTGGGGTCAATCGGGAGAAGCGAGGACGCTTTGGACATCCGCACTTAAGTGCAGAGGGGTGAGGTAGTCTGGGCATTGGGAATTGCATTTCTGACGAACTGACAAACAGAAGACCATTGACGTTATAGTCCCCCTATAAAAGGGCCAGATTAGGGGACATCAGTCGTCTTACCTGTCCTTTCCTTCATTACCAACTCGGGTTCAATCGTTTTGCAGAAAGGAGAGGTAGTAATATGGCAAGTTACAATCGTTTTAGTTTCTGTCAATTTTGCCGAACACCTTTGTGTTCGAAGAGACCCAATTAGGTTTGTGCCGGCGGGGCACAACGTTACCATCAAAGGAGGAGGGAACAGGGGGAGGATGGGAGAGAGGGAGAGAGGGAGAGAGGGAGAGAGGGAGAGAGAGAGAGAGAGAGAGAGAGAGAGAGAGAGAGAGAGAGAGAGAGAGAGAGAGAGAGAGAGAAAGAGAGAGAGAGAGAGAGAGAGAGAGAGAGTCCGCACTCTAAATGGACCATTCGGTACACGTATGACATGGAGAGAGAGAGAGAAAGAGAGAAACGTGTACAATAATGGGCCATTCAGTGCGCACACAACACAGAACAGCAGGGGTTAAGTAATACAGAATCACAGGCAGAGGGACGACGTAGGTCCACACATTACGTACACACAAACTCAGGCGAGGGAGACAGTACATGTATTATATACAAAAATCCAAGACAAGACATATAACAGTTATTGGCCATAATGATCTCTTCCTGTATGCTGCGCATCCTTAGCATCCTAAGCTCTTTTTACCTTTTTCTTCTCTTTTATCGTCGGCTGCCTTCACCGGTGGCTTTAGTTATATACACTTATATGCCTTTGGCAATTGGTCAAGAACTAACCTGGTCGGGCTAATGCTCACGGTGGGCTGAGGCAAGAGTGGGCGTCAGTTGGGAGAGCAATAGGGCAGCTTTGAGTTTCATGTCTATGAGGGTGCGAAAAAGGAGGTAGTAGATTTTAAACAGTGGCAACATTCCTAGTCCTCCAAGCGGAGGGTACTTGGGTAAACCTCACCTCAGAATATTCTTTAAACTTTCCCTATTTAGTTAATTGTAGGATGCTTATTCATTAGTGCACGTCATTTTTGGTTGTATTATTCGGGGTGCCAAGCGAAGTCATATTTTGTAGTTTCCGCTTCAGGCTGTCCTCCCAAGCGCTAAGTTCAGGGAGAGAAATAGCCACTGTTCGCTTGTCGTGTGTATGTATCACAATCGAACCCCTTTTTCCCATTTTTGTCCGCTAGATCACCATTTTCTTTTTCATACCTTAGTCGACGTTCCGATGTGACCTGCAGAAAGAGGGAAAAAGAAGGGGAGCAGGGGCAGCATTTTAAAAACACATCAGCGTGCATAAACTCGAAAAGGCTTTTACTTACTACATACTCGAGCTATCTCCACTGGACGAAGTCCCTGCCAATTTGGCGTTTAAGCCCAGGTGGACCATTAAGTGTGGGAGGGATTACTATCGGAAGCCTGTGGGTAGCATAGGTCGCCCAAGCGTGGCATTACAGATCGTGCGCAGGGGGGGGGGTCAGAACAAAAGGGCAGTCGGTGCAACGTGGGGGGGGGGGGCGAGCTTGTGCTCTCCTTTGAGGAAAAGTGATAACCTACAGCCGTACGGTGTCGTTGTCGTTCGTACGGGGGGGGGGTCAGGTGGCACTCCTTCGGGGCGACTTAGGGGCATCTTTAAAACAACTTCCCTGACACAGGTAGCATATAAAGTATAGGCTGAATACCAGGATCTTTAGCAGTTGCTTTAGGCTTGTACAAAAATGAGGGAACACATACAACAAAAACCTGGACCATTCATATTTGTAATATTTCTGCGTACTTTACTTTTTAACCCTTAACTAGTCGAGCTGAGCCATTTCACCTGTAACCTAGTTATATCGGAAATAGTGGTCATTTATTCGAAACTTACCAATTTACGCGTGACAACTAAGTTTTGCTTTTTCCAAAGATCTTTAATAAAAATGTCAGTGCATAAATACGGGCCTACAACCCAGTGGGCCGGCCAGAACTGTACATGTGAGGATACTTATTAGTGGAAAACCTAATGGAGTCGGTGGTCGTTGATTTCATAATAAAAAGTGCGACAAGTGCAATAAAATCATATCGGAATTTCAGTGTGAGCGGGTATCATAAGTGTTGAAATTCGAACTTTCAATAATCATGGTGCGCCACAACTCAACAACAATTCATTGTCCGAATGTTCAATCAGTACCCATCTCACTTCAATTCATTGTCCGAACACATAATCAGTACCCATCCCATATCAATTCATTGTGTTTAAAAACTGCATACATATTTCATGACACCAAGGCTGAGCAATCGGGGTACAACAAGGAGTTGAAAAGTTTCATTTGTACCAGCGCCATTTTGGGAGCAGCCAGGCAGATCCAGGCAAAGTCAAAATCTCCACCAACTCGTGGTTGGCCCAGAGCCTCTTTCGGCAGTCCAAAAGTTCCGTTAAAGGGTAACAGAAAGGATCGGCAGTATGAACCATCAGTCAAAAGGGGAGGGAGGCAACAATTGTTTCCTACCGGGTCATACTGGGTTTTCACCGGAACTGATCCGAACTGTAGTCTGCAGGATTTTAGTCATTCAAACTGAGGCTGGCGCCAGTATGGGAGCGCCGACGTCTCGCGGCCACATTTTCATCGTTCCGCGGGCAATCATGGCAGTCATTCCCCATCGGGGGTGTCCGCGGGGGTTGGGGGCCCCCGTGGCTCTTATAGAATCTTCAAAGTTGAGGAGAACACTTATGATGGTGGGACTCGTTTCTTAATCAACAAGCAACCGGGCCATCTCTTCACGCCGGGCCCGCTCCAGCAGGATCGACCGCCTTTTTACGAGTGGGCGAACCCTCGTCGAGTGAGTGGAGCGTTGGGGGTGCCACTGGGGGCCTCCACCTGGGGAGGTGGGAGAGGCTCGTTTGCGCCGCCTCTCCCTCCCAGCGCACCCCACGCCGTTTTTCTCGGCGCTAATATTCATGATGGCCGGGCCAGGCGATGAGAGGGGGGGGAGGGTCGGAGGCATAGGCAAGACACCCCCCCCCGGTGGCCTGCAAGGCGCCGCTTCAGGGCCGAACGGGGAGCTTCTACCAAGCCGTGGCTGGACCAGGAGATGCGAGGGGGGGGGGTCGGTGGCATGAGCAAGACATCCCCCCCGTGTTGTCGCAGCCATTATTGAAGAAAGAAGAGGGGACGCCCGGATCCCGTCGGCCTCGGCTCCTCTTTTGGCCCACCTTACTCGACGACCTCCGGCCGACGGCTGGCAGCAGGACCCGCCCTACACGTGCCAAAGATCTCGTCTTCCGGATGGGCGTAGCCGCGAACCTGTTGCACTTCGGGAGTTTCCAGAATGGGGGTAGGTATTCTGTTGACTTGTATCTGTCTCATGTTACCGTTATTGGGGCGTGGCAGGCGGTGGGACAGACATGTTTGGCGCAGTGAGGGGTGGCGAAGCCTGGTTGCCTTGTGGCTGCCGTGATGTCAGGCTTGGCTTCTCTCACCATTTTCATGTTTCTTATTACGGACTTATTTCTTAACGTTTCTTATTTCTAGCGAAATCATGTTTTTATCGTGAGCTATTTCTAACATTTTCTTATTTGTAGCGAAATCAAAAACTCGTCAGTGGCCTACTGATTTTGCTTTCTTATTTCTTTCTTCCCTTTTCTTCCTATCGTGTTTCATGCTAAAAGTTTCTGTTAACAGGATACGATGATTACTTCATTATTATTACATATGTCCTTTTTATTAGGGGTGCCCTCTGATCAAGCCAGATGACCTACCTCTAATAAATGGTCCAGGTGGAACTAGTTTACCAATCAGTGGGGAGTAGATAGGCCCGAGAGATTACAACGGGGGACAAAGGTCCGCATTACCTACCCTTCACTACTTGTAAAGATTAGACAGAATATTTCTTTTCTACGTTATTTGTAAACAGAGGATACCTTAAAAGAACTATTCCTTGAACAATAAATGTCCAGACAATCAATCAATCAATGGGGAGAAAAACAGGCATGATGGATTACAACGGAGACAAAAATCTGCATTACCTATCCTTCACTATCTGCAAAGGGGGGCAGAATATTTCTATTCTTCCCTGTTTGTAGACAGAGAATATCTCAAAAAGCAATAATCGATAAAAATCGATAACAAACAAT
This sequence comes from Lissotriton helveticus, assembly GCF_964261635.1. Lineage (NCBI taxonomy): Eukaryota > Metazoa > Chordata > Amphibia > Caudata > Salamandridae > Lissotriton > Lissotriton helveticus. Next base: position 1,305,554,077 of record NC_136065.1, on the reverse strand, counting down.
CAGTGGGGAGAAAAATAGGCATGACGGATTACAATGGGGGACAAACGTCTGCATTACCTATCCTTAACTATTTGCAAAGAGAGAGGAACGTTCCTATTCATCGCTGTTTGCAAATAGAAAATGTCTCAAAGAGAACCAATACTTCAAGTACAATCAATCAATCAATCAGATGGATAAAGCCATCCTACCAATCGGACGTAACGACGTCCTACTTAATCTTACCCGGACCGGACCGTGTGGGCAATTCTTCGCCTTCCTTTTTCCAGCGCCCAATCGTTCTCTTTCTCCATGTTTTTACCGCAGCATTCCTGTGGGATTCCAGTCAGGACAGTAGGTCACTTGAGAGAGGTCCGTTCGGAATCGGTGAAGTTCATTCAATCGGCAGCCGGACGAGGGCCCTCTCAAGGCAGGTATACTCCAATCGTTAAGATGTTCACCCCATCGTCTGGACCTCTCTTACCGGACCTTATGTCGCTGATGGACCCCGCGTTGGGACGCCAATTGTGGAAAAGTCAGCCCATAACGCACCTGATGCCCAGGCTGCTGGCGCAGGACGCCTCTTAGTTCCCATCTTGAACAATTACCAAATAAAGAGACGGACGCTGGAAGCAGGAAAACAAGAATAGAGTTTTATTTCTCATGAGGAGAGCCTGTCATTTCGGGTACCCGCATGGTGTCTACAGGGTGTGCTCTCTCCTCCTTACCCAACACACACACCATCTAGTTTCTCTGAGGCTTCGTCTTTTATACACATGTTTATGATGCACAAACATTCCTTATTACAATAAAGACGCTTTGAAGTAGAAAAAGGCATGCTTGGAATCCCAGCTTCAGGCCTATTCCCATACCAGTCGCTCAAATGTCATCCTCCCCTCCTGAATGTAACAAGAGATTGTGATCTCTCAGCCGGACATTCCTACCGGACACGAGGGCAGGAGGGGATGATCAGGTCAAAGGTTGGGCAGGCGATAAGATCGTGCACTTCGGCTGGTGTATCACGGTTTTGTTATGCTGGGCAGGGAAAAGGGGGATGTACATCCACGAGGCTTGGTCTTAGGACTTGGGACCGGGTCGAGAGGCCAAGTGCAGCTGGGGGGGTCGTCAGCTGAGGGGAAGGGTGTTCTTGGGAGGAAATGATGGGGGGTGTGGGTCAAGCAGGAGTGTTACTTCTAGAGCAGGGTCACGCAGAGGGAGAGGGTCTTATGGCCGATGCATGAATGAGCAGTGCGCGCGGGGAGGGGTGCCGGGGGTTTACCAAACGGGCAGAGAGGCCATGGTGTCTAAAATGGCTGTCGTGTACGTGTGTGCATGGGTCTATGCTGGCGGGATAACACAGTCAGTGTTTAGCGATATCCGTTCTGCTTACAACAAGGGGTACAGTGAACACAAATGAACGCCGCTTATGTACATATACATTGCCATTTTCAACACTGTGTATTCCCCGCACTGCAGACTTCCCTCTGGGCTGCTGCTGGTAGGAAGTGTTTGAAGAACAAAACTGTTGGTTGCTGGGAAACTGAAGGTACCCCTGTTGATTGTATGGCTGGTACCTGTTGGACTGGGAAGAAGATCTCTATACTGGCCTCTAGATCCTCTTCTCCGAAAGGACTGCAACCTATTTTGTTGCAGAGAGCCTAGCGCTCTTGCTGTGTCTGTGTCTGATTTTATTCCCTGCAAAGCATCATCTAAATGTTTGCCGAAGAGATTCTCACTGTCTAAAGGCATACCCACAATTTTTGCCTGGACTTCGGGCCTGAATGCAGTAGCTTTTAGCCAGCCTTGTCTGCAGAGCGCCACTGCTCCGGTCATCTGTCTGAATGCCACAGAAGATATGTCCATGGCTATATCTAAGGATTAGGAGGCTGCGCTAGCCCTGTCCTGTAGAATAGCGGTCGCTTCTTCCTTTTTGTCGTCCGGCAGATGAGATAATAATGATGCAATGTCCGATCACATCGGCCTATTCTATCGGCTGATAAGAGCCAGGTCATTTGAAGCTCTAATCGAAGCTGCTGCCATCACTGCAAAGCGTTTCCCTGCGCCATCCATCCTTCTTCCTTCCTTGTAGGGAGGAGCTGAGGGAGTAGAGAGCGGGTTTTTGGACTGTCTCTGCGCCACCTGCATCCCCACCGATTCCGGGCGTGGTTGCCCAATTAGGCACGCTGGAGAGGACTCGGGAGCTCGATATTTTTTCTCTATTCTGGGCACCTAGGCAGCAACCGAGGCTGCATTCTTCATGATTTTTAAAGCCTCGTCCCAGATGTGACGGATCATTGGAATTATCCTGATAGATCTCCTGGATGATCCTTTGTAGTCTTAGAGGAAACACACTGTTTCCTGCACTGGCAGAGGAAGCTCAAACCTCTTGGAGGCCCTTTTCATGATGTCGTGGAATCCTCCAATGTCCTCCGGCGCGGAATTCGCCGGGGATGGCGACGGAGACGGAGTCGTAAGTAAGATATATTGATCCCATTCAACGCCCACTGGGTCCTCCTGAAGAAGTTCCCCTTCTTCTGGCTGTTCATCTCCATCGCTCTCTGCGAAGTCATCACTAATTGTAATTATTGGAGGGGTGTGCACTTTCTGCACGGAAGGTGGAGGCTGAACCACCGAGGCCTGGGCCGCAAGTTGTGATCTGCCTGAGGTATCTGTGGCAGGGGCGTTAGCATCCGTGAAACGACAATAATAGTAATTATTCATGTGTCATAAATCAGGTACTAGGGAAATAGGCATAGACATTGACTCTTCCTTCACTTTAGGATTTGTGTCTTCCTCCTGCAACTCATATGATTGTTAGAAAGACTCATATCTTATGGAGCCGGACAATAGATGGTCTTTAAAAGAGAAGTCCTCCTGCACTTCCTGGCATTCATCTTCATCCGTATCCTGGCTTTTAATCTGCAATTGTGAGGGACTATAAGCCACTCCATATGGTCCTTCATCTTCCGACTCCTGCATATCCAGCAGATTTGAGGGAGGAAGTGGTGAGATTTTCATCCATGAAATAAATTCTGTGTTCTTCTTGTCCGTCGATGAGTCCGTCGACGGCGGAATCCTCTTGATCAAGATCGTCGTCAGAGATCTTGCCATCGGAGACTTGAAAGTCATCGTCGACGGAGTTCCCGTCGACGCGGTCGTCGACGGAGATGAATGGTCGTCAACGAGGTCGTCTCCATACTCGTCATCGATGGTGTCGTCCACGATCTCCCCGTCGACGGTGTCGTCCACGATCCTGTCTTCGACGGCGGCGTCTTTGTAGATGCCGTCGACAACGCTGTCATCTTCGTGATCGCCTTTGTCGACGATGTGGTCGTCAATACAGGAGAATGTCTCCTATCAAAGGCAGCTGGATTTTCCATTCTTTATGATGTGGTATAAAACTGTCTCTGTCATACAATCGTAGAACAGTATTCTTTACAAAGTGGGTTGTTACCCACTGATATTAATTCAGGTTCATAGGACATGTAGTTTAGTCTATCTGTCCTGATTTGGATTTTGGAGAGTGTCTAAGCTAATACAGGAGTCTAAATGTACCATACATGTATGTCACTGCATATGTGGCTGTATATTGCAGATACGACCACATACTGTACATATCTGTGGTTTTGTGATAATCTAATCGTTGATTAGGATGCTTTACACTGCATTGTATTTGATATAGTCCCTGTACGATGTATGCAGAAACTTGGTTACTTTACAATGCGGAACAATAAAAATGTTCCTTACTCTGGTTTAGTGCATGATATTTTGAATAATGCACATCCCTCCAAGTACCACGCATCAGGTGCTAGAGTAACGCATTTCAGTGTGGTGGTCCGCATCACCGCACTGAAATGCAAAATCACACATTATAGCACCTCTCAGCTGTCAACCTGAAAGATGCTATACTGCGCTGTCTGAATACTGAAAGTTGCGGTGGCAGAGAGCTCTGATCCCGGCAGGCTTGAGGGCTGTTACTGTACTGTGCTACAAAATAACACAGCACCGACACCACACAGTGTCTGGCGTCACTGGGAGTCACTAAATGTCAGTGCCCAATGGCTACTACAGAGACAGTGTGTGTGTGTCTCAGGGAGTCTGTCAGACTCACTTTAATAGGCAATTGTCAGTTCGTCTTGCCATGGCACCCATTTCAATTACAAATTGGCAGTATCATGATATCAGGGCTCGGCATTACGCAATCCGACCCCTACCAGTGCCGGCGCCTTTGTGAACCTGCTCAGCTGCCAACCAATGTGGAGCTTGCCACTTTCACCATGGCCTTTTTCTTAAACTTAGGACTGGGCTGCTGTTGGGTGTGTGAATTACCTCCCGCTCATTTTGTCGAAAGGTTCTGCAGCCAAAACATAGATGGCCCAAAGTAAGTAGTGCCGTCGCTGTCATTAATGATCATTGTGGATTTTGCGTGACCAATAGGCGGACAGTTCGGCAGGAACATTCCCTTTTTCGGAGCTGGTTGGGGCATGGCACACACAACCCATATTCATGATTGTCCATGCGGGGCCCATTGCCTACTACCAGGGCGGCTCAGCTCGTTGTCCTCCTGAGCCGGTACCGTTCTCAATTAGTGTCCTGCTATGCAATTCGGAACATGGACTTCAATTTAAGCGAGAGGCGAAAACACTGCACATGGCGCGTACTCTGGGCACAGCTCGTGCGGGTACAACGGGCAAATTAAAGGAGTTGTTTTGGGGATCTGAAACATCGGCTGCATACCGTATATGGGTGTTAATAAGTAAATCTGTTCAGTGCCCCTTGTTGCACTCCCTTGCTGCTTTATAGCCAGTGGCATTCAGTAACTAGTAGTTTCAGTCCCCATTGGCAATGCGTGATTCAGTAGCCCAGTGTCACCAGAACCAGTTGTGTGCCAGAATATAGGGTGGTGGAGTTGTTTGCCACGGGCCTGTATCCATTTGTAGCTGACCGGCGGGGTCCGCCTTTTGCCACTGTTCTGGCTTGCCTCGCAGAAGTAACGATACAGAAAAGGGGGTGGTGATGAACAGAGTGTCTGAATTAAGCAGACCACTCTTACCCAGTCCAAAGATCAGGGCTTGATCCATCACCGTTATTTATCTCACTGCCCCATCCCAGCTCAGAACCTGGCTATATGCAAATTAGTCTGTCCCTGGCCCAGTGCATCATGGGAACAGGGCAGACCAAACTACCAAGCCAATTCTTCACCAGAAAGGAGACAAGCTACCGGGGACCGGTTTCTGGCATTTCAGCCTCTTCGGCCCGGCTTGCTTGAATCCTGATGGAGCAGTGAGAAAGGGACTCATGTCTGAGTATACCCTGCCACACCTATAGTGGCCAAAAACGATACAGAAAAGGGGGTGGTGATGAACAGAGTGTCTGAATTAAGCAGACCACTCTTACCCAGTCCAAAGATCAGGGCTTGATCCATCACCGTTATTTATCTCACTGCCCCATCCCAGCTCAGAACCTGGCTATATGCAAATGAGTCTGTCCCTGGCCCAGTGCATCATGGGAACAGGGCAGACCAAACTACCAAGCCAATTCTTCACCAGAAAGGAGACAAGCTACCGGGGACCGGTTTCTGGCATTTCAGCCTCTTCGGCCCGGCTTGCTTGAATCCTGATGGAGCAGTGAGAAAGGGACTCATGTCTGAGTATACCCTGCCACACCTATAGTGGCCAAAAACGATACAGAAAAGGGGGTGGTGATGAACAGAGTGTCTGAATTAAGCAGACCACTCTTACCCAGTCCAAAGATCAGGGCTTGATCCATCACCGTTATTTATCTCACTGCCCCATCCCAGCTCAGAACCTGGCTATATGCAAATTAGTCTGTCCCTGGCCCAGTGCATCATGGGAACAGGGCAGACCAAACTACCAAGCCAATTCTTCACCAGAAAGGAGACAAGCTACCGGGGACCGGTTTCTGGCATTTCAGCCTCTTCGGCCCGGCTTGCTTGAATCCTGATGGAGCAGTGAGAAAGGGACTCATGTCTGAGTATACCCTGCCACACCTATAGTGGCCAAAAACGATACAGAAAAGGGGGTGGTGATGAACAGAGTGTCTGAATTAAGCAGACCACTCTTACCCAGTCCAAAGATCAGGGCTTGATCCATCACCGTTATTTATCTCACTGCCCCATCCCAGCTCAGAACCTGGCTATATGCAAATTAGTCTGTCCCTGGCCCAGTGCATCATGGGAACAGGGCAGACCAAACTACCAAGCCAATTCTTCACCAGAAAGGAGACAAGCTACCGGGGACCGGTTTCTGGCATTTCAGCCTCTTCGGCCCGGCTTGCTTGAATCCTGATGGAGCAGAGACTCTGTCCATCACCACCCCTTGTTGTAAATAAATTTGTCCACCCCAAGCGTGGAAGGGTATACTCAGATGTGAGTCCCCGGAAGCTTGTTTCCTTCCCAGTGTAAGAATTGGCTTTTGTAGTCTGGTCTGCCCTGTTCCCATGATGCACTGGGCCAGGGACAGACTAATTTGCATACAGCCAGGTTCTGAAACTGGGATGGTGCAATGAGCTAAAAAACGGTGTTGGATCTAGCCCTGATCTCTTGACTGGGTGAGAGTACTCTGCTTAATTCAGAGACTCTGTCCATCACCACCCCTTGTTGTAAATTATTTTGTCCACCCTAAGCGTGGAAGGGTATACTCAGATGTGAGTCCCTTGCTCATTGCACCATCAGGATTCAAGCAAGCCGGGCCGAAGACGCCTGAAATGGCAGAAACCGGTCCCCGGAAGCTTGTTTCCTTCCCAGTGTAAGAATTGGCTTTTGTAGTCTGGTCTGCCCTGTTCCCATGATGCACTGGGCCAGGGACAGACTAATTTGCATACAGCCAGGTTCTGAAACTGGGATGGTGCAATGAGCTAAAAAACGGTGTTGGATCTAGCCCTGATCTCTTGACTGGGTGAGAGTACTCTGCTTAATTCAGAGACTCTGTCCATCACCACCCCTTGTTGTAAATTTTTTCGCAGAAGTAAGCCATGATCTCCTACTGTAGTGTTTGCAAGGAGTTGCTATGAAAAATTTATTTTGCTGGTGCGGTCACGTTGCTAATGTGGTGTAATTTCCGATATGTATATGTTTCCCTGGCATTCTTGATTTTTGCTCACGAGAAAGTGTAACTCAGTCGTCGAAAAGTCACTCATAATTAGACTGACATTATGTCACACATAGCAATCTGAAACATTGGCAGCTATGTAATGCATCTTCTTGATATTTTATGGTTTTCTGTATCAGCCTGTACAAAGTTCTTAAGTTGTGTAAAGACTGAACAGTCATACAGTGCCTTGTCGCACACATTTTTAAAACTATTTTAAAATTAAAATATTCTTAACAATTACTTTTCTGTTTGATGTTAATCTGCTTAGAAAATGATCCCCATGGTTAACCCTTGGTAGCTTGGCTGCGAGCAGGCAGGCTCAACAGTATGTAAAGCATTTAAAAACATCAATTCAGTAAATAAGTAAGACACAACACAAAATAAAAAATCCACCACCAGTTTTTAAAAATAGGAAATATTGTTATCTTTAAAATGACACCAAAATAAAAGAAAATCCAATGTAGGGAACCGGAGATATTAATTCTTAAAGATTTAGCACTATGTAGCACATAGGAACCTATGGAGCCTATGGGACATCTGGTCGTACTAGACCGGGACAAAGTCAAAATTTCAGGCTGACTGTGATGGAGCCCTGCATGGCTACCCCGCGCGGTATGTCTCAGTCAAAGGTTTTACTTTCAGACTTACAAACTTTTATGGAGCTTTTCTTCCTGGGGTCCCTATTAGCTCTCAGCCAGTCCGGATTTGGTGAGGGTTCCAATGCTTGCCTTGCGACGAGCTCCCGGTCAAACTTATGAAAGTAAGACCTCCAGATCTTTCCAGCGGGATGAACCAGAGATCCAGGCCAGCTCCCGGTAGAAGGTGGGCCTTGACCCTCGGAGTTGGTCCAAGTCACCTTTTCTACTTTCGGGTTTAGAAACATTTATGGAGCTTTTTCTCCTGAAGTCCCTCAAGGCTCTTCACCAGGATGGATTCGGTGAGGGTTTGCTGCCTTGGATTTTGAACAACTCCTGGTCAAATTCTGGAAGCCGGATCTCCAAAGCTTTTCAGCGGGACCAACCTAGAGGGCACAGCGGTACCAACCTGAAGGGCAGGCCATCTTGTGGTTGAGGATCACCGGCTTGGCTGGCCAGGTTGAGTCGGTCCACTTATGAAGCTTTTTTTCAAAGTGGCTCCAAAGTTCTCCAAACTTCTGGAATTTCTTCCTGAAGTTCTTTTGGGAGTCCCAAAGTGTCCAAAACTTACTCCAAGGGTCTGGAAGCTCCAAGGTGGCCCTTGAAAGTTTGGGACTTCAATTCACACAATCCACTTGGACAAAACCCTTACAAAGTCACTGGTAGTACTCCAGGCTGGGGATTCTTGATGGTAATGGCCCAGGTAAGCTCTGTTAACCTGTAGCTTGCAGGGAGACCACTTTTTAGTACATTTGAAGCAGGTTTGATCCACAGGGCTGTAGCTTCAGATTGTGCAGCAGGCACAGTCAGTGAGAGTGCAGGTCCTGGTTGGTGCAAATCAAACTTCCAGCATGGACCCTTCTTCTTTTTTTAGTTTCAAGAAGCAGATCTGAGAGGAATTGCCCTTCTCAGATACTTATTCAGTGTTCTCTGTGGGCACACCAGAAGGCACACCTGTCAAATGAGGTGCAGGGCATGACCATTTCCTCCAAAGTGGGGCACAATGGTCTCCCAGAAAGCACTAGATCTTCAAAATTCAACATGGCTGAAGTCACCCCTTGCTCTAGCATTCTTATCCTCCTAGAATGGCTCTTTCACCCTGGGGCCACTTATCACCTCATCAAAGCAACCTGGCTAATCCACGTAACTGCGACCATTGCGGGCAGATCACTGGAAGGCTGCCTGAACTGGCTCAAACTGGAGTATGCAAGGAGGGCACCAAATGTGCCCTTCAAAGCAGTCTAGTTGCACTGGCAAGCACCCCCACCTCAGGCCAATACTCTAAGTTCTGTCTGTGAGGTGGTCACATCTGCCTGTGACAGGAAAGCTCTTGTTCTTCCTTCCCCTGCTCGAACCATGAGAGACCACTCAAATTGTGACTACAGGCCTGCCACTGCAGCCTGTGTAAGTTGGTGCTAGCATCCTTTACAACAGATATAAGTTTCCTTATATCTAAGATCACTGCACTTAAAACCTATAAGTCACCTCTATGGCAGGCTTTTCAGTCCAGAGGGCAGGGTGCTTGGTTACAAGTGTAAGGGTACCCCTGCATGAGCAGGGACCCTTTACAAACCCCAGAGTCGATTCTCCAGGCTTTGTAAATGCACTCACCCATTTAATACATAAAGCGGACATCAAGTAAAATATGAGATGTTTAACTATATATTGGCTGCACCAAAACCAGTCATGTTTGGTATCAAACATGTTGGAATCCTGCCTCAACACCAATTCCAGTGTTAGATGTAGGATCCTATGTACTGGGGGACTCCCCTAAGGTGCCCCCTGTATTCCAGGTACTATCCTTTCAGGGCCTAATAGCAAGCTAGTGCTGCGGGTGACCACAGACACGTTTCAGACCTCCTGCTGCTGAGCTGAGCCTACGCAGGGGAAGACTGAACAATAGGTTTCCTGCCACCTCCCAGAGAGGACTTAGTGTATTGGGCTGGGGTGGGGGCGGTTGCCAGCACCACCCGACTGCTTTGTAGAGCACATTTGGTGCCCTCCTTGCATTCTCCAGTTTGAGCCAGTTCAGGGAGCCGTTGGCTCTGGCGCGAAACTAGACAAAGGACATGGGAGTATCTTCCCCTTTGTCCAAATCCTCCTCTGGGAGGGGGGCCCATGAATTGGCCTAACCCTTTCCCTAGGGTACCTAAGGTCGTACCTGTGGGTGGCTATTCAAATTTGTTGTGGGACACAATTCAGATCCGAAACCACTTCAACTTCAACCGTCTGGGCATCTTGAACTTCGTAGGACTTTGCTTAGAACCGAGACTGCATCAAGGAAGACTCCTGCTGCTCCTTGTCTCGTTGCCCTGCCACTCTTCTTCCTTTTTCTGTGACTGTGCTTGATCCAGGTTCTTCACCAGACCTGTGGGCATCAAAGACACCCAAAGTAATCTTGCTTTGAGCGAAGGAGTTACTCTCCGGCTGCTGCTGCCCCTGATATCCTACGGCTCCGAAAGGCTCAGCAACACAGGTGTTGATTTTGCAACTCCCTCGAGGCCTGCACTGTCTTCTCAGTAAGTTTGAGTCCAGTATCCCTCGTCGGACCCGCTGGAACAGAACCCCTGTGCACAGTGTCAACTTGCTGTTGTCAAGGCTAGTTGGCTCTGAACTTCAGAGATATTAGGGCTACAAGAAGTTCCAGCCTCCAGCATCTCTTCCTGCCAAGATCTTCATCCTCACTGAATCCTCTGCTCCATCAGCCTTCATCTTTGGTGAGCTGCTCAAGGTCCTCTTGCGACTCCTGTACCTTTGGCCTGTGGGTCCTCTAGAGGGTCTTCTTTTGCGTCAGTGGGCTCCCCTGGTTGCCCAGGCCTGCTCTCACTCTCCTGCACTTTGTGAGTCCCTTGAACTTTGCTGGTCCCAACGTTGCCCCTTCATTGTTTACCATGTCTGTTGCTGCTGCCAAGATTTGTTGGTGCTTCAGCAGGCCACCAAACCTCTCGTTCTCGACTTTTGAAGTCGGTCAGCTCATGCACGGCTCGTGCATGGCTACTCAGTGCCGCCTGGTCCTCACAGCGGCAGCGACAAGGTCAGCGTCATCGTGGGCATTGCTCTTCCGTGCCTCCTGGTCACCTTTGAGTGGCATAGACTCTGTCCTGTCTGCTTGCAGGTTCTTCTCTTCAAGAATTCACACTTGAATTCCACCAGACTCTTGCAAGTCTTCGCCAGCTGCATCTTTACTGAAGTCCTCCATTGTGGTCTACGGGGGTTTCCAACGTCACTTCGCATCTATGCACCGGGCTTCCCTGTTGTAGGTATCCGGGTTCCCAGGGTATCCACGGGTTGGGTGACTCTCCAACCATCTGTCTTCCACGAGGTTTCTTCAGGGTCCACTGGGAAGGGTCCTTCTTCGAAACTTGAACTGCGACTTTCCCATTGACTTGAATTGAGTACGCAGCTGTGTTTCCACTCTGCACAAGGCCTCCGTGGGCTTCCTGGGTACTTACCTTGGCTGGTTCCTTGTGTCCCCAGCTATTCTGAGTCTCCTGGCCCCAAGTCCCAACTTCGGTCGCAGTTCGCATTCCACTTTCTTAGAATATGGTTTGGTCTCCTCCTAGAGGCCACTGTGTATTACTTCCCTCTTGCAATTGAAGCATTATAGTGATTTGTGCTGATACCTCTGGGTAGGAGATATACCAATGTGTTAGTGAGTGTTGTGTAATAAATATACATTTTATAACTAAATTGTGTGGTTCTTTTTTGTGTAATCTACACTACATGACTAGTTTGGTAAAACAAGCTGCTTAACAGACCTTCTGGACTAACCCTGAAGGCTGCCCTCCACAGCTACCACTTAAAAAGTTTCCTTTGGCTGTCCAAGACCACTAAAATCACCAAAAGGGTTGCCTGGATTAGTGCAAGGTTCTTCACTTAAGTGTTGCCCATATACTAAGCCAGCCTCCTATGTTAGTTGTAGATTCCTTAAAATAAAAGTTCCCCCAGTCATCAGTCTGGATCTGGAGATTGTTTCTTCAGCATTACCCCTTGCGTGTCGTTAGGTGGTGTTGGTCGGCTCCGTGGGCGCGGGGATGCTGTCGTGGGACCTACATAGACACCGGCCATGCAGTCTGTTGTCAGTTCTTAACACCACTTTCCAGGCCAAAAGCGCAGCACCATGAAAGACACTGATCTCAGGTGCGTCAAAACTAGGGCCCTGTAAGGGAGTCCCAATCCCTAGAAATCAGTTTGCAGAGCAGGGAGGATGGGTGGGGCGATACCGAACCTACAACTAACACATGTCTCTACCGGATATATTGTTACTGAAAATAAGTAATTTGTACATCTGATAGAGACTGTTGGTTGTAAATTCCTTACCATAGAATAAATACCCCAGCAATACCATCACGGGAGAAGGGTCTGCGAACCAAGATAATACCAGAAAGTCCTGAATGACCAAACGGGCAAAGTACCAGCTCCTCCGTACTTGGCTGTCCAGGCAGTATTGTCTGGTAAACGTGTGCAAAGATGCCCACATTGCTGCCTGATAGATGTCAAGGACTGGGACTCCACATGGTAAACCCGTGGTTGCTGCCGTTTCTGTGGTGGAATTTGTGCCCAATCCGAAGCAACGGGTGTGACTTGAGCCTGGTCGCGCTTGATGTTCTTGAGGACTATTGGCAGAAGTGGCACAGGCAGAAAGGCATAAAGGAGGCCACAGCTCCCCTAGCGATGAAAAGTGTCACAGAGTGAGTGCCGCCTTGGAAACTCCAATGCGCTATACAGCTGAAATTGCGCAGTCTCTTTGGACGCAAACAGATCTAACTAAGGATCTCCCCACCTCTGAAAGAGACCTTGCGCCACCTCCAGATGGAGACGCCATTCGTGATCAACTAGGCACAGACCGCTGAGTTTGTCCGCCCTGGCATTCAGAGAGCCCACCAGGTGTTGAACCGCCAGAGTTATGTCCTGATGTTCCAGCCATGTTCAGAGGTGGAGAGCCTCTTGCAGTACCGAATGGTGTTGGTGTTGTCAGTAAACACCTGCACCACTTTCCCCTGAGAGAGGGAAGAAATGCTTTCAGTGCCAGCCTGATTGCCCAGAACTCCAAAAGGTTGATATTAGATCTGGTTGGAAAAGAGAGAGGGGCCTCAATCTTGGTTTGTTAGCCACCACTGCAGTTGTTGCACAGTTCCCTTTGAGATCTGGACATAGTTGGAAAGATTCCCCTGATGCTGCGCCCACTGGAATTTCAAGTCCCACTGCAGAGCCCGCATATGCCATCTGGCATGATCCACCAGCAGGATGCAGGAGGCCATGAGGCCCAGCAGCCTCAGAGTCATTCTCACCGAAATCCAGGATAGAGGCTGAAACATAGGTATCAAAGGCCGAATAACCTGGACTCGCTGCTCAAGATGATAGGCCGGAAACTGTACTGTGTCCAGAACATCCCGATGAAAGGAAGCGTCTGAGAGAGAATCCGGTGTGACTTTGGCACATTGATAGTGAACCCCAGCAAATGCAGGAGGTCTGCCGTAGTCTGGAGCATAACAGCAGGCAGTCTGCATAGAGCCTCCTTGTAAAATAAAAAAACGTCCTCCCTTGTGGTCTACGGCGGTTTCCGACATCACTTCTCACCTATGCACCCGGCTTCCCTGGTTTCTTTGGGGTTCTCTGGGAAGGGATTTTCTTGAAAAACTGCAACTCCTACTTTCCCATTGACTTGCATTGAATACGCAGCTGTGTTTCCTCTCTGCACACAGCCTTCGTGGGGTTCCTGGGTACTTGCATTGGGAAGTTCCTTGGGTCCCCGGCTCTTCTATGTCTTCTGGGTCAAGTCACGACTTCCGTCGCAGTTCACATTCCACTTTATTTATATGGTTTGTTCTCCTCCTAGAGACAACTGTGTGTTTGTGCTACTTACCTGTTCTTCTTCTGAAATACTGTGTGTATTGTGTTTCTATCTCTGGGTAGGAGATATACCTATGTATTAATGAGTGTGTATAATAAATATTACTATATTTATAACTACACTGTGTGGTTCTTTTTCATTTAACCTACACTACATGATAAGTACTGGTAAAACAAGTTACTTAACACTCCTTCTGGACTAAGCCTGAAGGCTGCTCTCTACAGCTACCACTTAGCGAGCTTTCTAAGACCACTAACAAGAGGAACAGGAAAACAGTGTGCAACAGCCATATAGAGATGGAGTAAAAGTAAGTGACAGAGACCGGAACCAATGAAAAGCGCTGAAAGAAATGGGGGTGAAGGCGACAAGATGAAAGCCCCTTTTAAGATATATTTAATACAATAGATTTGCATCCAGGCGAAACCTAAAAAACATGTTTAGAGAAATATAGATACCCCCATCTGGGCAAACCCAGCACAAATCTATGTCAGTGAGAACAGTGTCTAAACCTCCGAAGAAATAATTGGGAGAATTGGCAATAATTGGAAATTGTATAGCTACCACAACAACAAAATACAAAAGCAAGAAAAAATTAGAAGAAAAAATTATGAAAGGTCAGATGCCTGTATTCGACTCAAAACTCCTATAAAAACATGAGGAACAATCTATTGCTGCATTGATGGGTTCTTTTGCAGCCTTAAAAGCCTAATTCACGTATGTGAAGTAACATGCATTTGCAAGTTTACTTGCAAAGCTGGGCTGTTTTTTAAACAGGGCGCTTCCCACCAGGGCGTGATCAGTCCACCTATGGATGAATGGAAGACTGTGCCACTTCTCCCTCATGCTAGAATCTTCATACAGTTTTTGCTAAGCCCAGCAATAGCAGCCCCAGCCACCATCATTTCAGATCAAGGAGGATTCAGGCAGCTCTCAAAGATATGGTGTTGCAGCGGTCACGCGACCCATATGGGCATTGTCGTCTGCCATATGTTAGCATGAGCATGTTGCTGACTATCTGCTGCATTTGGCACGGTAATACACAAATTTATTTAGATGTGCCACACTGAAACTTTCACATAGAACAGGCTGTTGTTTTTGCACTTTGCTCGTTCCTGGGATTTAGTCTGAACATTGTGAACAAAGTCGAACAACAATGCCCCTTGTTAATCTGTTCTGGTCAGGCCCAGCACCTAGACAAAATATGTAGATGCAGCTGTTGTTTGGGAACACATACTTTGGTCATATGAGGATACATTGATAGGTAACATGGACACTTGGAGAGGGACCTTTCCAGGGAGATCAGCGTGACAGGGCCTGTGATGTAGATCTACCATCTATAGACTGAGTACGGGGTCTGCTGATAACACCCAGAGATCTTCTACTTAATAATTATCTTGCTTTTATACAAGGGGAGGGAGGTTAGGCTACTCTGTTGTGTATCATGATAGCTCCATTTATGATTGACGGACTACTTGCTATGCTGACTGTATTTGTTTTAAAAGCGGTACAAAAGGGGGTGGTGATGGACAGAGCATCTGAACCAATCAAACACTCACACCTAGTCAACAGATCTGGGTTTAATCCATCACCGTTCTTTAGCCCACTCTGCCACCCCAGTTCAGACATGGCCATATGCAAATCAGTCTGACCCTGTGCCTCATGGGAACAGTCCAGCCCGAACTGCAAAGCCATGCCTTCCCTGGACCGGAAACAAGCTTCTTAGGACCGGTTTCTGGCATTTCAGACGTCTTCAGCCAGGCTTGCTTGAATCCAATGGCAAAGTGAGCAATGGATTCACATTCAGATGCTCCGTCCATCACCACCCCCTTTTGTACCGCTGTATTTGTGTTAGGCATTTTTCGACTGGTTGTGGCACGTATACTGCATGGTTGTATGTCAATACAACGCGGTGTTTACACCGCACTACCATTACAACGATGGTTTTACAACGCAAGTCATTACTATTCCAACACCAGCCTACGTACAGTAGGGAAGGTGTTGGAATAGTAAATCTACTATTCCTTAGCCTATAGCGCCCTCCAGCGCAAGTCGTGGTAAGACTTGCGTTGTAAAACCATTGTTGTAATGGTAGTGCGGTGTAAACACCGCATCGTAATGGACGTTCCCCATACTGCATACTAGAGCACATTAGTTAAGATAAACATTTTAAACTTTTTTGTGTCTCTGTCAGATCTTTTTGTGGTGTTGGACAACAACGTGAGCGAAAGGGCGTGTCTTGTAACCGCGATTCCCGAGAAAGTCCAGAGTGTTGTGTTCTGGGGTGTCTAATCACTTGCTCCTCTGTGACTAAGTAGGAGGTCAAGTGAGACAGAATAGCTAGTCGGTCCTGGGGCTAATGGGTACTAAGGTGGTAGGATAACTCAGTCCCTGCCTCCTAAGGTCCCATAATCCCAAGCATAGTTCTGTGAGTAAGCAGAATCCTTGCAAAATGGCGCCACCAATGTTTGGTCTGGTACTTATTCACTAGACCCCTGAGTAGCGCTTGTGCTTAACCACAATACACTCTCAGTGGTGAGAGGGTTTTACCTCCTCAGTTTTTAGGATTCCCCTATTGCTGTAGGTTTTTCAAGCTTAAATTCTAAAAGGTTTTTAGACCCATTGTGTGCAACCATTTAGTCCCTTTTTGATATATACTATGGCTCCACAGATCGTGATTCCAGTACATTGCCTTCTAAATCATTTGTTACAGCATGGGAGCCTAAATGCGGGGTCTCCGGTTGACTTTGTGCTTGAGGTGGATCCTGCATACTGCTTTGAGGTCTTTTATTCCTGGGTTACATTTGCCAAAGGATGCGAATGATCATTTTTTCATGCTTATACGGTCATTGCAGGACCGTCAGGTTATCGGCCTTGTGCAGTAATTGAAGTTCCTGTTACATCCTGGGAGCACCAAACTGGGTTTAATGGCATCCTTCCCCATCCTTTCGCATTTGTTTGTATGGGCCTCTTAAGTATTGATGGGGCCACATGGCAGGTATTAGCTGGTTTTACGCCACATCCTTAATATCTTAATGCGAATGTGGCGGAAGTACGTTTACTATATGCTCAAGTGATTCATCTCTATCAACGCTTGGTCCAGTTTGTTTCTCAAGCTTTTCTAGTAGCTCCGCCGAAAGCTGCGCCCCCCCATTACAGATACAGGGTGGAGGCCTTGTGATTAGCCCAGTTCTTATTAATTCGGTGATTGGCAAACGTCCTCATCGTTAAGACCTTCCATTTTGGATAGCTCAGAAAATTGAACAGCTTTATGCAGTTTTTCTACACACTGGTCCTGTGGCGAAACACAGGATGCTTACTATGTATTTACTGAGTGGTCGGATTCCTCCCTTAGCGGACTGCAACACCTGGGGAACGGTGTTTGCCTCAGTGTATACAAATTGTTTTGGCACCTCCTCCATGAACGTTCTTCCAAGTGTTCTAAAACAAGTACAGAATGAACAGAGTCTGTTCCAGCCTTGGATTTGGGGATCAAATTAGTGGATATTTTTCCCATGGTCTCCACAATAATTATTTCTAATATTAAGGGTGAGGCAGTTTGCTTACAAGTTCGCCAACGCCTTGTGGCGGTGGCAGACATTGATCTAGAGCTTGAGATGCCAATTAATTTTGCTGATGTTTACACATCGTTGGGACGCAATAATTTAGGAGTCAGGCCATCTACCCAATCTCAGAGTAAACTCCCCCTGACAAGGAGGGACTTCCGGTCTTTACAAAGAAGACATGAGACAAAAATAAGCCCCAGACGATGAGAACCCTCCTCCTGGACAGGAGTTGGGCGGTGACTCTCATTGACAGAGCTGCAGAAGTTACCCTAGTGTGCCAGACACTCCGCCAGTTTCTGGAGGCAAAAGCAACGGACAATTGTATAACTGTTGAAACCGCAGACACCAGCGCATCTCCCAGGACAGACTTTATCATGTAGACCTTCAGATTGAGGGTGCTATTAAACGCACTATAAATGGAGTTTTTAGGGACAAACTGACGTCTTCTTATGACATATTATTGGCAGAGGTTGATTGGCCTCCCCCTTTTGTCCTCGCTTCTCTTCGAGGCGAGGAGGTAATACCTCCTTCTTTTTAGCAGTATATTCTGGATGACACTGCGCAAGCTTATGCTTCGGAGTGGACTCTAGCCTTGGCTCCTGCTTTGTATCGCAATCAGGCTGGTTGGGATAAGGAATCTCCTTTGCATGTTTTTCCACTACGGTCTACTTCGCAACCCCAGCCTCAATATCCCATTAATGACATTATCTTTCAATTGGAATATCAGGGTGTTATTGGGCCCTGTGTCTCTTTCATGAATAATCCTCTTTTTCTGATATTGAGATCGGAAGGTTCGCATCGTATGGATTATAGACATTTGAATAGTCATGTCTGTACCTTAGCCATACAGAACACACACAGTACATCATTAGTCAATAATATTGTATGGAAAAAGTTGAAATGTTCGAATGTTTTTTCAGTCACACTTTGGCTCCGGAGAGCCGAGACTTGACCGGATTCAGTGCTCTTAGCAATCAGAGGCACTTTGCGATATTGGCTATGGGGTATAAGAATAGCCCCAGGGTATTCGAAGCACGTATAGTGTGCATTTTGAATGAAATGGACCCTGATGCATTTTCATATGTCGATGACATGTAACTCAAGGAATTTGGGTTGTACTGTGCAGATGGTCATTTTTCGGAAACCCTTTTAGCGATTAATAATCTTTGCTTAAATTTAGACCTGTTTGAACGAGGCGTGCGAGGTGGGAATGGGGACGCTACTCCCCTAAATAAGAATCAGTACTAGAACAAGTGTCTATCGGATCACTTGACCCTACCTGCACTGCAATGGCAAAACTATAGTTTGCTCGGTTTTAACAAAGCTTGAATCAAACTTACAATATCAATGAAATTATAACTGACAGTTTGTCAAAATAATAATTTTACTTTCAACATATCGACAAATGTATTTACTAGTGTCTTTGACTTGTACTTTGCAACATAAAGACATGTTTTTCATTTACAGCGTTTCATGAAATCAAGCAAAAATAATACAAAACATTCTTAGCATAAATATTTTAGCGATCAATTTGTCGAGGATCCTAATGCATTTCGGGATCAAATGATCCCTTCTTCAGAGGAACTGCAAAATGAACAAAAAGCTTTTTACTGTTTAACCAAACAAAGTGGTTCAAAAACTTGTTACAATGTTGATAAATTTTAGGTCACTGTGATGATAGTATAATAACCAAGTGGACCCAAAGAAGTGAGGGTGGTTAGAAAAAAGGAGAAAAAAGATCAACTAGCATGCTTTCTTGCCACTTAAGAAAATGTGGGTTGCACGTGCTCAATATGGCCAACCACTAGTCTGCACTGGTGTGCAAGTATGTAGTCAGTATATATAACATGAAATACTGTCACTATTACCTCCAATCGACAGAATCAGTGATACTCGAATCCTCAATGTCCAAAGATAGAAAAATACACCTGGGAAAAATAACGTATAGTTATGTCTAATGTTCCATATTAATTAGAGAGCAACCAGCAGTTCTAAATCTTTGCGATGTTACCTGCACTCCCACTGGAAGCGCCCTGGCCAAGTACCTCCAATGCAACATTGGTATGAGGTCGAGACAACCTGTAATGATGTACCAAATGTTCACTAAACAATAATCACCATAACCCAGCCATAGTCATCAAATATCGAGGCATTGGAAATTACCTGAAAACGAATCAATGCTTTCTGAAAACGCCGCAATCACTTCATGCTCAGTTTGCCAAGAATCCGTCTTGCATATCAGAAAAAATACGAATTCTCAACTTAAACATTCAGCCTAACACTTAACATGGCTGGGTTATGGTGATTATTGTTTAGTGAACATTTGGTACATCATTACAGGTTGTCTCGACCTCATAACAACGTTGCATTGGAGGTACTCGGCCAGGGCGCTTCCAGTGGGAGTGCAGGTAACTTCGCAAACATTTACAACTGCTGGTTGCTCTCTAATTATTATGGAACATTAGACATTAGTAGACGTTATTTTTCCCAGGTGTATTTTTCTATCTTTGGACATTGAGGATTCAAGTATCACTGATTCACTGGTGCTTTTCAGTCTTAGTTGGTTCATAGGCAGTCCCTTGGGGATTGCACGGCACAAGTGGGTGAGTTACGAGCTCTACTTTTAGCTCTTGAATTTGCTGATCTTGAGTTGCCCACACTGGTTGTGAGCGACTCCTTTTACTGTGTACAGTTTTCAATGACAATTTGTTTTTTTTAAACAAAATGACTTTTGGGATTTTAAAGGTAGCGCAATAAAGCATAAAATGCTCTGAGTCTGTGTTGCCGCTCCTAAAGACCGTTTGCCACTTACACATGTTATCCAAACATTCGGACATCAGAGCGCATGCTGTTGGTAACTTTAAGCTTTAAGGAGCCCTCCTACCATTTTATCCAGCTTGAGTTTCCTTGCTGTGTTCTGACTTGGTGCTCTAATTTCTAGCCTGATGAAGACCCCATACTAAGGATTCAACAACCTTGATTTTGGGAAGGGGTCAAAACGTTGACTTCTGTTACTTTCAATAACAAGCATTCACAACTGAGATTTGTTTTCAGCGTCCATAGATTGCTATGTTTTTGTTATAAATGATTTGCCTTCTGTAGGCTGGACAGGTTTTCATTATGTAAATATAATGTATATATGGCACATTACCTTTCCTTTTCACTCAACCCTCCCAAACGCACTTTCACCCTGAGCACTTTACCTTTATTCCGCCCTGAGCACCATTCTCCTAAGTGGATAGACAATGGTGATGTCTTTAACAATTTATTTTGACTTCTTGAGAATACATTAAATCTATTGCAGACATATGATTATGTAGTTGAGAATGCTTTCATTTATATTTTTTATGTTTACCTTGAAGTTTTGATTGCTATTGTGAACAATTTCCTACTGTACTGTTGGTAACTCTATGGCTGATGAAGCAGCCAAATCTGCAGTGGCCACAGTTACAGTAGCAGCAGTTGCGAGGTCCATGACTAAGAGTGACAATGACATTTTGGTGGCTATTGCCGCTACAAAGGAGTTTACGCCATTTCCACAGGGTTTCCCTTCACGCTATACTTGGTGAGCAGCCATCACAACGCAGGCATTACCATCGCTGCCATTACGACGCTGCTTTTACAACGCAAGTCGTTTCAACGACTTGCGCTGGAGGGCGCTGTTGGAAAAGGAATAGTTTAATTTTCTATTCCAACACCTTCCCTACTGTAACGTGGCTGGAGTTGGAATAGAAAATTAAACTATTCCACTATCCAGCGCTTACGGCGCAAGTCGTTGCAAAACAGCGTCGTAATGGCACGCGGGGTAAAAGCCCGCATTGTAATGTCATACAACCCTATACTTATCAGATGACTACAGACAACTTACCATTTCTACAACTGGTGATCGTTACATTCCCAACAATGACCACAGACTTTCACTCATTGTGGCCGACCATGAAGACATGGCTTCTGCACATGTGGGGTTATCGGCTTTGGTTTCTCTTTTACAGTAATGCTATTGGTGGCGCAGGTTATACCAGCAGACTCGCAAATATGTGCTATGTTGCAACATATGTCAACAGATTAAGAGTTCTACTGTGTCTAGCCCACCACAGACTCATCTCTTCATTTGAACCATCTATTTAGTTGTTTTTATCTTGATAATTACGGTCCCTTAACATCTCATAATGCTTTCAAATATATTTTGGCTGCAGTAGATTCATGCACTAGGGTCCTCTGGGTTTGGCAGAAACGCTCTGCTGACGCTCGTACTGTTATAAAAGATTTCCATGTCTTTGTAGGAACTTATGCCTCTGGTGCCTTCCATTCAGACGAAGGTCCGGCTTTTGCCGCTAAGGTTTAGTGTGATTCAATGAAGTCCATGGGGATGCAGGTGCATTTCTCGTCTCCACATACGCTCAAGGGCAATTCTGTAGTGGAAGGGATGAACTGTGATTTAAAGCAGTCATTAACAGCAAGGGTATTAGGTACAGCCTGTGGCTGGTTAATTCATCTGTATGAGGTTGAACGTGCTCTTAATAATCTCCCTCGAAGATCTCTGAGTGGGCGGACGCCATCTGAAAGGCTCTTTGGCATTAAGATATTTGTGCCAGACCTTGATGGTCTAGACGTTGTGGAGGCTGCCGCAACATTTGACGTAGATAACCACTGTGCTATGTAACAGGATCTACAGATGAATTGTGACATTCTGGCAAAAACCCATTTTCCCTCGTCAACGGATGCAGCAGTGCTGATTCCTGTTTCTGGCTGGCTACCGAAAATTGTTGATCTGGTAGTAGAGAATGTGGCAAACAAGAAAGAATTGCGGTCCCACATACCATGATCTCGTCCCAGTCCTTGGTCTTATGGGCACCCAAGCTGTGAATTTACCTCCGCTTCCAGGATCCAAAGACAATCGCTTTATTTCAATTGACCATGCCAAGTTACGCCATACGGCTGATACTCAATAGTATACCTGCAAGCGTCTCCCGTCGGGATGTTTCGTTATGTCCTATGAATTCTGTTTGTTCTGTTTCTCCCAGGATGCCAGATGGGGAGACCAAGTCTGCAGTTGACTAGTTATCAGTTTTACCTTCTACATATTCTACCATGGAAATTACTTATGCTTCCGCGCATTTTAAACCCCCAGTGGTAGAACTAGATTAAAATTTTAATCCTGAACAGCCCCGTTGTTTCAGCTGAGTTCCAGCAGTTATTATATTGATCAAAAGATAATTTTTCATCGGACAGTTCTTCATTGTTTTCAGTTATCTCACCGCCGCCTGCACTGATTCGTGATTTCATCGCTTGGTTAAAACGCACTTATCTGGTTCCACCTTGAACTTATGTCTGTATCGGTTTTTTCAATGGTATTCATCTTCATGTAGATTGGATTTGTGACTGTGTTTTTCCTTTTAATTAATGGCCACTACCTCCCTAAACGCTCTGCAGTGGAACTAGTTGACGGAGTATTGGCCCCACAATTATCATCCAATAAAATGAAACTAGACCAAGCCCTTGTTAATATTTCCCTAGTCCCAATTGCTGATGGCATTGTGTAGGTTAAAGTTCCATTCGATGTATATGGTCCTCCAGAGACCCTACAGATACCATATGTCTTCCGTGTTTCACTGGGTGATGTTGTTATACCTGGTTTGCATTCAGATAATTGGGATGTTACTGCTGGGAATTCTTTGTTTCCAATTTGCAATATTACATTGTCTTTGATACTGAAGATTATCTGAATTCAAGTGATTATGCCAATTTATTTTCTTACCAACATTATGGGCATCACTTTCTCCATAGAACCAGCGGACAGCGTCCCACTTTTAATTATACACAATGGAAACATTGCCCTACTCCATCTAAAGAAAGTTCTAAAATACAAAAGCAAAAGTATTCATATTTCACCAGTTACAACCTTTCCGACCCAGCCTCATATTACTTCAGATTGAATATCCCTACAACAAACAAAATACATGCTTACCCAGACGAAGTTAATTTATTCCTTGTCCTTTATTGCCGATTTGGCCCTCAAAGGTTATGATTATTGAGGGAGAATGTTGAGTTGAAATCTGTATGGGGCACTAAGTCCTTGCAAGTGCAGGGTACTGAGTCCTTGTACTGTGCTTGTCTGATACTAACTCAAATATTATTTGTTAATCAAACGGTCCTGCAGACTACTTATTTGGGATTGGCTACAATTTCAATACTCCCACTATTCCTTCCCTGGCTCTTTATGAAACATGCAGGTATATACCAACTACACTGCAGATAAACTTAATTATATGATAACAAATGATACCATTAATTCTTGTAAATCCACATGGGCAGGCATTATGGCCTACAGACACAAATGCTTGTCATGCTCACTTTATGAAAATTACTAGTGGGTTTAAACTACATATACCAGATTCAGGCTACCCACATTCCCCCAATTCCAATACGGTTACCATTTATTTAGTTGGTAAATTGTGTCAACAATGGTTTGAACATTCTACGCTGTCTTCTATAAACCAACATCATTCCCTTTTATCGGGAGGCACCATGCTTTTTGACTTCCTTCTGGGCCAAAAGCCCATACGTGCAAAAACGTTTTGTTTATGAAGCCTATAATGAATTTTGGAAATTGTCACAAATGGAAGCTGCTGTACGCTAATGCCAAATAGATCAGTATAATTTGGATAAAGTTATTGCCATTGTTGATAACAGTACTAACACATTATCACCTAGTATATACACTTTAGATAACATTGAATCTTCTGGTATTGATATTGTTCAAAATGAAATGTTTACATGGTATCATGGTCAGAATCAACTTCTATCCGCTATGCAATTTGGGTGGAAACTCCAAACACTTAAAAATGGGAGAGTACTATGGGATTACCTGAATTCATCAGCATTGTTTTTAATACATGGAGTTATTTCATTACCAATCTCACTGTTTCAATTGTCTGCTTTCATGAAACATTATCTGGTAGGTAGGTATGAACTGCTTGGGAATAGTTTCATACATGAGCCATGGTCCTTGCCTTTTCGTTGTCAGCGTGCTGAAAAATAAGTTTTTCTTACAGGGGAAGAATGTGATTCTACTATTGGACATTCCCTTGTGTGCCAGCAAGAAAAAATGTAACGGCGTTTGCAATGTTTCTGCCCCTAATTTGACTTGATTTCTAAAAGGAACCCTGTTCCTGCTATTATTCCAACTCTTACTTTGCTTTCCAATGGTAGTTATCTTGTCCTTAATAATCAGAACTGCTACGGTTTGCAGACAGGCATCCTGTACATAGTAACGGTTTCACAACAAATTACTTGTTGCAATAACGTCCTAGCCACCCCCACATGGGAGTGTAGATAGTTCGCTGTGGCCTTCCATTCCAACTTTGAAAACAGATTTCAATAAGCTAAGCAGACTCAAAATGCTATTGTTTCAACAATAAGTGGCTTTCATGTCAGCCCGTGAGATCTTTGAATTGCAGGTGGCGAGAACGTCCAGTGAAATACAATCATTGTTGAACGCAAATCTCCCCCTACATTTTGGGGAATTAATACACCATATATTTAATGTGTCTGACATGACAGGCCTAGCCCATTTTTTAAACTAGTGGGATACGGCCTCGTGACCTCTTTCAAAACTATTTTTGGAGTAAACCCTGCATTTATTCATTCTATTTTTTCCAGCGTATTTGGAGGGTTTCCTCTTCTGCTCCTCCTGGTTTGTTGTGTTCTTGTTCTGCTACTACTGTTCCGCAACCGCTGATCGTTCTGTGATTCCACCAGGCCTGCAACAGCTGCAATTGTATCGTGATAGGATGTGACAACTCTTTGGTGGGATGCCATTGGAAACTGTAGACGTTGATTTTTGGCTAACCTACTTGACCTATATGCATCCTGTGTTTTACTGCAACAGGTGCCCCTTTCAATGGGCCATGGACATCTGCCTGGCTACCACGTCACATGCTGCCCTGGATTTTGAACTGTTGATGGGTCAGTTGATGTCCCATACCATGTAATTTTCCTTGGGTATGCGGCTTGTGTACAATCCGTCACAGAAGCGACTCCCTGTGCCCATGTGCAGCACCTCCTGGATCTGAGTTTCATCGAAATCGACACAAGTTCACCAGGAATGCTCAATGCTCCTAACGACAAATGGATGTGAGGAGCATGTCTGTTCATTTGACTTGCTTAGTTGGATGGCAACACTTTTCACTATGGAAGGTTCGGAGGCATTGTTGGAGCTTATGGCATTCCATTTGGCGATCTAAATATTGGACCCCGAGGATATTCTGTAATTGAACATATTTTTGCGTACTAAAAGTTTTCCCCCGCCTTTTCCTATCTCTCTTTTGGCCATGTTTGTGCATTGGACACTCTCCAGATACGCTTTGACTCTGCTTACCTCTGACTTCTGTAATAACTTGGTATTACCGTACTGACCAAAGGGAGGATGTCACGTGGGCTGTATTGGCATTGTCATCTTCCCTATGTTAGCATGAGCATGTTGCTGATTTGCCGGTGCTTTGCGTACACAAATTTATTTTGCTTGTGCCCCACTCAAACTTTCACAAAGAACAGGTTGTTGTTTTTGCACTTTGCTCATTCCTGGGATTTAGGCTGAACATTGTGAACAAGGTCAAACAACAATGCCCCTAGTTATTCTGTTGTGGTCAGGTCCTAGGACCTAGACCAAATATGCAGATGCAGCTGTTGTTTGGGAACACATACTTTGGTCATATGAAAATACACGGATAGGTGACACTTACTTGGAGAGGGACCTTTCCAGGGAGAAGAGCGTGACAGCACTAGTTATGTAGATCTACCATCTATAGACTGAGGTACGGGGGGTCTGCTGATAACACCCAGAGATCTTCTAATATATAATCATCTTGCTTTTATACAAGGGGAAGAAGATTAGGCTACTCTGTCGTATATCATGACAGCTCCTTTTATAATTTACAGAGTACTTGCTATGCTGACCTTATGTGTGTTAGGGATTTTTCTACTGGTTGTGGCGCAAATACTGCATAATAGAGCACGTTAGTTAAAATAAACATTTAAAACTTTTTTTGTGTCTCTGTCAGATCTTATTGTGGACGAGTACAAGAGCGTGAGCAAAGGGTGTGTCTTGCAACTGCGATTTCTGAGAGAGTTGGGAGTGTTGTGGTCTGGGGTGTCTTATCACTTGTTCCTCTGTGAGTAAGTAAGAGGGCAAGTGAGACACTATAGCTGGTCGGTCCCGGGCTCATGGGTACTTAGGAAGTAGGATACCTCAGTCCCTGCCTACTAAGGTCCCACAATTCCAAGCATAGTTCTTTGAGTACACTGAATCCCTGCAACACAGCATGTGTGCTACAGGGGCCACAAATTAAAGAAAATATAGTAAGATGCTAAGACCATCAAAGTAAGCCCTGCAATACAGACACTAGAGAAACAAATAACGCAAGCAAATAACAATACCAATATTTAGCTGTCTATAGGTTTACCAGGAGGTGCAATCTATGCCACTGATCCCACAAAAGTTGTCCATTACAGCGTATTTAGACACTCAAAGCCGACAGAAAATGTTGTAATTATGTTTCTACAGAACTAAATATTTCAGCCCTTGGTTCTGAACTGGGCCAATACATTTTAAACAAAGGTAATGCATCACCATTTGTCAAATGCCCAATACTCACCTTATTGTAGTAAACAAATGAAAGTGGCCGGACACACTAATAAAAGACTTCCGACCTCAGAGACTATTCTGAATAGTTTTAAGCCAGACTCTGTGGGCCCAACTCCTCAATAATTCAGTTTAAAACCATTTACTCTAACTGGCTGCTATGAATTGCACTACACACTTTAATTGGAACCTATTTTATACATTAATGCTTATTTGACTCCAAGCACTGGTCACTTTGTGGGCCAAGTTGTTCTTGAACCTTGTCTAAAAACAACCATTCGAGGCTTTTATGAACTGTATTACGTACTTTAATTGGTATTTTCTCCACATTTCAATCTTTCAAACATCCCCCTAATTCTAAGTACTCGGCCTACACCTAAGCCTATTCTTGGCTGAGTATGCAGCTTAATGTCATAATTCTGTACATAACCTGAGAGCACAGAGCGGTCATGTGTATTAACCTTCTCTCGCCAATTGCACTTTATACTCTTGCTGCTAATACCTTTGCAGTCTATCAAAGCCCTACAGTTTAACTTCTCGCTTAATTCATTTTTATGAATGTGCATAATGCCATGTACATGTAACAATTTTTATTAATCATGCATAATAAAATTATTATTATTACCTTTTTGTAGTACAAGACTGAACTCACTGCAAATAAAAGAGAGACACATGTAAAAGGGGTTGGCAAGCACTATACTCAGTCACATTCATTGCAAATAGTTAATAAAACAGTTTATTTAAGCTACTATCACAATTGTTCAATGATTTGGAAAGGGACTTGCCTTTCAGTGGCCAGAAACTAAATTAGTAGTTTTATATGAAAAATCATACCTATTTAATGATGCTACCAGTGACTCAATTTACATTGTCACAACTACGTAAATGGCCTCATACTGGTGCTGCCCGTGGTCTGTTGGCTTATATTCACAAGTGCGAACATACATCATTTTTATGCAAGTAATAAGGTATGTGTCAGGCACACAACCCACCCACTGTTATTCTGTCACCAGCAACGCATTCACTCCCTTTATGACGCTGTAGGTCCAATAATTGTGTATTGAATTCGATTTCTGGCCCATCACTTCTCAAACATGTACTTTTGTAGACTCTCGCTCCATATCAAAATTCACAATGCTAGAAAATGCAATCGTTTTCGAATAGAGGAGACATATCGAAGAGAAATTATTTCTACATGACTGAAATAAACTGAATACACCAAGTGTGAAGATGGTGTTGCATGTAATGAGATCATTGATATTATTTAGCCACACATTGAGCATCTAATTAAGCAATTAAACCTAGCCCATGCTCGTCCTTCTAATTTAATCACTGCTGGGAGATATGCATTTTTCTAGAAAAGGCAGAATGTGTCCATAGAAATCAAGGGGAAAAGTCATTGTCAATGTTAGTTAAAGGTGTGGGAGCAATGGGTCTTAAATGCACTTACAGGCCCACGGTGATGAAGGTTGGTTCAGGTAAAATCTAGCTGTTCAACCCGGTCAAATGATTTACTATCATTTTTCTGGAGGTAAAAATCTTTCAGAAGGCTAAGGCAGGGAACTGGACTGTCCACGGGCCCCACACATAGAATATGAGACCCCACTAAAGGCTTGAGTATTACTATCAAGACATCTTATCAGCACTGGAGTCACATTCTCCCTTTTGCACCCTCATTCATTTCACATTCAGACTTGGTCACTTTTTTGGAGCTTTAAATTCTTCAGCAAGGGAAAGCTGAGGCTGATCTGGGCTCCATGAGACTGAATACTGGCTTACCAATATCCTGCAGCACCCCTGAACTTTGCATAAAAAAGGTCGTAGCAGGGCAAACCTGGAAATCTAGTGTGCTTGAGTTGGACTTTGTCAGGTAACTGTTTTAACGCCCATTAAAACAATTTTTCCAGGCCCCTTGCACTATTGTGCTTTGCAAAGGATAAAGGTGAGGGCTCTTTGGTGAGGCTTATGGTATGGGGACAAAGTTTCACTGGATCAGGAAGCTAGGACAATTTAGACATTGGAAATGGCCTGATAATCTTTAGCTGCTCGCCAGATTTCATTTAGAGGTTGCATCACATAAAACTATTTGGAATTGGCAGTAGGTCCCTATGCTCTCATGAGTTCCAGGGACTGTTTACAAGGAAATTCAGCTTTATTGAAAATGGAAAATGTTTCTACCGTAGCCTATATAAATTGATTAAGAGATATGAAATCCCTGAATCTAACAGAATTAGCCAAGAAGCTTAGGCTATTTTGTTTACAACACAAAATCAGATTGAGGGCAGAATATTTGCCTGGGAAGGCAAATGTTACTGCAGACTGGTATTCAGACTTGGTCACTTTTTTGGAGCTTTAAAATCTTCTGCAAGGGAAAGCTGAGGCTGATCTGGGCTCCATGAGACTGAATACTTGCTTACCAATATCCTGCAGCACCTTGAACTTTGCATAAAAAAGGTCACAGCAGGGCAAACCTGGTAATCTAGTGTGCTTGAGTTGGACTTTGTCAGGTAGCTTTAGCGCCTTCACCCAAATCTCTAGAGGCTGAAAAAATTCTAAATGCAAACGTTTCAAAAAGTTGAATAGGTTCTTCATGGATGCTCCCAAAGCTATCAACCTCTCAGGAGGTCCCCTGACTAATCCAGGCCACAGATCTAAGGGGGATGCAGTAGGAGACTTTTCCACACCTGCTTTTTAAGGCCATAGCCACAGGACCCTTCCCATTAGGCTTCGTTAAAGATGGCCTTTTGCCCTTAATTTCCCTATGGATTACAGAAGTTCAGCTTCCCTGACCACTGTGGAACAACTTGTACAGCCATGGTTCAAGAAAAAAGTATGGTCAAGGGCTTCAAGCAGAAAACAGTCTTTACAGGTAGCAAGAAGTCTAATTCTCTTCAGCTTTATTATCATGTCACTACTGGAAAGTTTGTGTTTCATAGTAAACAAAGAAAAGTCAATTCTTAGCCTCTCTCTTTCATTAGAATTTTTAGGCTGCACAATAGATACCATCAGTGTGGCACTGCTCCTTCTCTTGAAAAAGATTACCAAGATAAGGAGAGAGATAATACACATCTTCAAACAGGATTCTTTAACTCGGAGAAAGCTATTGAGACTTTAGGTCTGTTGTCCACACCCATTAAAACAATTTTTTCAGGCCCCTTGCACTATTGTGCTTTCCAAAGGATAAAGGTGAGGGCTCTTTGGTGAGGCTTATGGTATGGGGACAAAGTTTCACCGGATCAGGAAACTAGGACAATTTAGACATCAGGTAAATGGTGTGGTAATCTTTAGCTGCTCACCAGATTTCATTTAGAAGTTGCATCACATAAACTATTTGGAATTGACAGCAGGTCCCTATGCTTTTATGAGTTCCAGGGACTGTTTAAAAGGAAATGCAGCTTTATTGAAACTGGAAAATGTTTCTACCGTAGCCTATATAAATTGATTAAGAGATGAAATCCCTGGATCCAACAGAATTAGCCAAGAAGCGTTGGCTATTTTGTTTACAACACAAAATTAGCTTGAGGGCAGAATATTTGCCTGGGAAGGCAAATGTTACTGCAGACTGGAATTATAGATTTTTAAGGGATTACAGTGATTGGAAGCTGAACAAGAAGTGTTTCAAGAAACTAATGAAAGTTTGGGGTCCACTGGAGTTAGATCTATTTGCAAGCAGAATGATGTTTCAAATGAAGAATTACTACAGTTGGATGCCAGACCAGAGGACTTTAGCTGTGAATAAATTCCTACAGAGCTGGAAGTGGGCGAGCCGGTACATGGTCCCTCCCTTCGCATTGATTCAGAGAGTCCTTCAGAAAGTAATACAAGAGAGATGCTTCCTTATTCTGGTAACTCCATACTGGGTTTCGTAGTTGTGGCTCCCAATGAAATTAGAACTCACTAGCAACATTCCATTTTTTATTCCTGCTATGTAGGGTCTTCTTAAAGGCGTAGATGGAGATCCTCTGGTCCAGAAAGGGACTTTGAGTCTTATTACATGGGAACTGTCAGATGATCTTCAGAGATTTCAGGCGCTCTCAAGAAGAGCTCCTTGAGAAATCTTGGTCCCCAGGTACCCGATACAAATTTAAGGGGATTTGAAGGATCTGGGTACGTTGGTGCATGGAAATGAACTTCGATCACGTGGCCGCTCCTGTAGTTGAAGTTGTTAACTTCCTGGTAGAACAGTTCCATAAGGGCCTACATTAAAGGACTATTAACTGCTACAGATCTATAATCTCTGCAAGTTACAAAATGATTAATGGCAGGAGTGTAGGAAAGAATGTTTTGGTATGTCGAGTATTTAAGAGAATCAGGTTAAGGAGGCTGCCTAGACCAAGATATCAAACTTTGTGGGACATTAATCTGGTGCTTACCTAAATTTCAACATAGCCAGGTAATATATTTTTGGAAACAAAAAGACTATGAAACCTGCAACCTTAGTGTGTCTATTATCTTGTTTTGGACATCAAGGCATTGGAGGTAAGTAACAGACTCTATGACCCCTTTGCATTTAACTTTGATATTACTAAAAGAACAAAGCCTATGTATGATACCATCTTTTATCCAAGTTATGATTCATGCAGAAAATTGTGTGTAGTGGACAGCATGAGAGAATATGATTCTTGTATAAATGATTTTCGACCTCTTGGTGTGAAGCAATTGCTGATTTCTTTTGTCAAACCCTTTCAAGCGATAACCACAGCAACAATTGCTGTGGGTGAAATGTACTATTCAGCAAGCTGGTGTCGATTTGGAAACATTTAGAGAACATTCATTGAGTGTTGCCATTGCTAGTTCAGCCCTTTGGAAAGGTGGAAGGTTGGAAGATAATATGACAGCGGCAGATAGGTCTAATGCTTCCACGTTTGCTAAACATTATGACTGATGCGGCACTGGAGGGCTTCCACCATGCTTAATGGTAGCCTCCGGACTTGTAATGAAATAGCGATTCTTAAAATTTAATGCCAAGAGAATCTGAATTACATTAAATACACAGAGGCTACTATTATCACAACCTCACCTCCCAGTTAGTGGTTTTGACTTCACGCATAAAAAGAGAATGGTTTTTAAATCATAATAATAATAATTGACATCAGACTATTATGTATAGAATTTTTCAAGGAATGTATATGAGAAGTAATAGTTGTTTCAAAATTTTAGAATCATATTTCTAACAATCCCATTTGGTTCCTTTAACTGATTTCATAATGACTTTTTTCTACTCCATTTGTACACCATTTTGACCAGGAAAGGTAACCTACTTGCAAGGCCCAAACCTTCCCTTTTATTACATGTAAGTCACCTCTATGGTAGGCCCTAGGCAAGCCCAAGGGGAGGGTGCAGTGTATATAAAAGGTAGGTGTAGGAGGCTGGCTTAGTATACCTTCGGGTGATACGTGCGCTATATAAGTCGCAATACATATGGTGCACACTTAAGTGAAGCACCTTACCTTAATCCAGACAACACTTATGGTGATTTTAGACAACCAAAGAAAGCACTCTAAGTGGGAGCTGTGGAAAGCAGACGTCAGGCTTAGTCCAGGAGTGTTAAGCACCTTGTTTTACCATATCTCATCAGATAGTGTAGATTAAATGAAAAAGAACCACACAGTGTATTTATAAAAATATATCTATTTATTTTACAACACTCACTAACACATTGGTATATCTCCTACCTGGAGATAAGAAACACAAATACACACACTACTTTGATTGGAAATAGGTACGTAAGCACAATACACAGTTGTCTCCAAGGAGATGCCAAACATTTACCAAGAAAGTGGAATGCGAACTGTGACCGAAGTCGGGACGTGGATCAGGATACGCAGATGAGCTGAGGACACAAAGAACCAATGGTGTGCAGATAAAATATTGAATTTTAAATGTCGACTTACAGAAATATCGAGTCCTAAATATCGTGAGTGAGAAATATATACAGCAAGAATATTGTGGTCAAGAATGTCAATATATGGTAAAAAGTAACAATTTTAAAAATATAGAAGTGATTAATATAGTTTGCAAAAATATAGTTGTTTAAAATATTCATTGTTCAATTAGTGTTCTTTATTTTAGTATATATGTTAAATGTATGTGATGTAGAATTTTTGTATAAGAATTGTTTATATTTTCTAATATATGTGTTACATTTTTAGTAGTTATTCATTTTATTTTAATTGAATTTTGTGTTTTTTAGTTTTGTAGTGGGTTGCGGGTTTATAGGGGAATAGGGTGGGAAGTAGTTTAATTATTGTTTTGTTAACTAAAGTTTATTTCATTAAGATTTTATAGTGTTAGTTGTGTAAGGTAATGCATTATTAATTAATTAATAATTGGCTGTTAATATTAATTAATTAGTGACTATTAAAAGTGTAATTCATTTTAGGTGCAGGTTGTAGGGTTTATAGGGGTAAAGGGTGGGATGCAATTTATGTTTAATTCATTAATAATTAGATATTAATTAATATTAATTAATTGTAAATTAAATA
The DNA here is from genome assembly GCF_964261635.1 of Lissotriton helveticus. Classification (NCBI taxonomy): domain Eukaryota; kingdom Metazoa; phylum Chordata; class Amphibia; order Caudata; family Salamandridae; genus Lissotriton; species Lissotriton helveticus. Next base: position 1,305,520,809 of record NC_136065.1, on the reverse strand, counting down.
TGGAAATTGTGTTATTACTTTTAGGTGTTTGTTGTGGAATTTATAGTGGTAAATGTTGGGAAGTAATTTGTATTTAATTAATAAATAGTTATTTATTGATTAATTGTATTTATTTAAGGTAGTTGTTTATTTTGTATGTGGTTTTTACTTTTAAAGGGGTAAAGGGAGAGTATTCAATACATGTTACTTACTTTATAATTAGTTCTTTACTAGAAATAAGTTTTTATTTAAAAACAAGTTTTAATTGTGTAATTAATTTTTTTTACAGTTTAATGTTAGCTGTGCGTTGTGGGAATTATAGGGTTAAAGTGTGGTAAGTTAATTAATTTTTTTAATGTTTTATTTGTTTTAATTAATACTATTTCTTTAATTGGTAATTACATATGTTAATTAGGGAAGTACATTTTTTAATTTTGATGAGGGTTGTGATTTGTGTGGTGTTATAGGGTAGGAAATAAAAGAAATACATTTATGTAATAATTAATGTTTTTGTTTGTAAAAATTTTCTAGCTAAAAATATTTATTTGTTTGAAGTTATTTTTTATTTTATTTTATATGATATTTGTAAGTATTTGTCATATGTAATTAACATTATACTATGTTTTTTAAATATTACATATATTTGTATTTTAATTTGTAACATATTTATATATTTGTTGTTTTTTTGTTTGTTTTTTTAAACTTTTTATTGGCATTTGTCAGGAAACAGATACAAAACATAGCACAATAGGCAGCACCACAATATACAAAAGTTTCATGGCAATTTACAAAGAAAGAAAAGCGAGAGGCTACGTGCAGTCCAAATACCCACACCATGGGGGCATAGTGGGCCTAGGGATTCAGATGGCATCACTTTACCCAGGTCTATCAGGCATGACAATGGCTAAAGTCTTCAATGGCTATCCACAGCACTCGTGCTGATATCCTAGAGCTCCAAGTACTCAATAATGGGATCAAACCTTTGCTCTGGAGGGAAAAGCTCATACCAACAGGTTAGCGCTCCTTCGCTATATGACATGCTTACGTTGTGTTAAGATACCATTGTTGCAACAGTGGGTTGCTGAACGTGAACAATGAAACAGAAAAGAGAAAACAAAAAAGGAACATATACATAACAAAGATGGAGGGATGGAAAGTGGGGGAGGCATAGAGGGAAAGGAAGGAGAATGTGGCGGTTGGAGGGGAGTGTGTGGTGCTTTGGTATAATTTCAGAGTGCTGCACGCCGCTGGAAGGCGTTGCTCTAGCCATAAAACATATGACCTCTGTGACCCGCCGGGAGAAGTCAAGGACTTTGAGCGTAGTCAGTGCATCTGTAAAGAACACGTCAGAGTCCTAAGGAATACTTGTGGGGGTTGTGAAGGGTGGCTAGTCAGTGGAGTTCCAATAACTCTCCGGGTCAGTGGGACGTATTATGTCATCAAAAAGCTGCAGGGCTCAGAGTCTTGGTGGTTGCAGTCTAGCGTTTTCTAGTCGCCCTAGGTGCTTAACCAGCGGCTTCCACAGCTTCGTGAACTTGACCTCTTGAAGCTGTAGGCACGCCGTGAGTGGCTCCATTGCCATAAGAGAGTGAACCATACATTTATTGAGGGTGATTCAGATTTCTTACAATATAGGGCAATAGTCTGCTTCGCTGCCCCCAGCATGTGGCGACTAAGGTGCCGGTCCCGGCGGGTCATTGCTCTCAGGTTCACTGGCCTAGGGCCAAGATTGATAGTGAGTGGACTTTCGGGGAAGGGGTACCCTAAGACCCGTTTAATATGACTAAGGACCTCCTTCCAGTAGGTAGCAAAGAGAGGGCACGACAACCAAATGTAAATGAAGTCGCCAATCGCTTGTGTGCAGCACCAGCACATGGGAAACGCGTTAGGGAACTTCTTCTGAAACCGAGATGGAGTGTAATACCATTGGGTCATCACCTTGTAGGCGGATTCCTGTTGAGGGATGCTAAGGAAAGTTTTTGGAATGTCGCGCCAAAGGCGCACCCACTGAGAGGGAGCAATGTCGGCATCGGAGAAGGACTGCCACTGCGATTGATACTGGTGGGGTTCTGAGCGGCATGAATGCTGAAGGATGTGGTATATGCGAGAGATTAACCCCTTAAAAAGCTAAAGGTACGCGCTAGCTTTTCAAACGGTGTGAAAGATCGTGTGGCTGCCTGCGCTAGTGAGGATCCCTGTAGCCAGTGCCGAAATTGTATATATTGGTACTTGTCTTTCTCAGCCAGTTTAAATTCTTGCTTACATTGAGCAAATGTTTTGATGTCTTACCCCAAGAATAAGTCGCGAATCGTTCTGCAGTCATTATCCGTCCAAGTTGCAAAATAGGGCGGACAACACGTAGGAGGGAACTGAGGATTGCGAGCAATTGGGGTGTGTGGGGATGGGAAAGTAGTGAGGCCCCGACGCACCGCCACTCTATCCCAAATCTCAAGCACCGTTTTAGTAGGGACCTACACTTAAGCGCTGCGGTGACGCGCCTCCCGGGGCAACCATGCATGGTCCCAGAGAGGGCGGCACGTGACTGATTTGTCCTTGTGGAACCACACCTTCTCCCTTTCCCACGTCGTCCATTCTGGGATAAAGCGGAGGTGAGACGCCCAGTAGTATTCCATCAGGTTAGGGCAAGCGGGCCCCCCTTTATCCCACGGGAGCATTAACATTTTTCTAGAGAATCTCGGTTTCTTCCCCCCCATATAAATGCTATTAACTCGTGTTGCAGTACCTGGATCTGGTGTTCCGGGATGGGTGTCTGCAGAGTTTGAAATAGACAAAGAATTTTCGGCAGGACGGACATGTTGACTGTATTAAGGCGTCCCAACAAGGAAAGAGATAGAGCTTTCCATGCCGGTAGGTCGGAGATAACTGAGTTTTTGTATGCTTGCCAATTAGCTTGAGACCAGGTGGCTAAGTCTGACGTTAGATTAAAGCCAAGATACCGTATAGAGTTGGTTGCCCATTGATACAGAATGAAGGCTTGGAAGATCGCAATCTCACCCGCTGGGATCGTGAGGTGAAGAGCCCAAGACTTTGTATGGTTAATTTTAAGCCCTGAAGCTTGCTCATAGGTCTGGAGCAGGGTATGTACTGCTGGAAGTGAATGCAACGGATCCGACAGAGTAAGAAGAAGATCGTCTGCAAACAGGGCAATCTTATGTTCTATACCCCCAAGTGTAAGGCCGCGAATGTCAGGTGACCGGCGTATCATAATAGCGAGCGGTTCCACCACAAGGGCGAACAAATAGGGTGACAGGGGATAACCCTGCCTGGTACCCCTAAGGATGGAAATGGGCTGCGTGAGTTGCCAGTTAACACAGACCCTAGAGAGGGGTGAGATGTAGGGGGCCATGATGCGCGCTATCATTCGTGTCCCTAGACCTACCTTCCGGAGAACCGCATGGAGAAACCCCCAATCCACCAGGTCAAACGCCATTTCGGCATCCAGAGAGAGCAGGCAGGCGGGGATCCTCCAGTGCCGCCCCCTCCCCACAAGGTGCGCAACTCTCCACACGTTATCCGCCCATTGGCGTTGTAGAATAAAGCCCACCTGATCCGGCTCATTGAGATTGGGCAGATGCACGCTAAGTTGTTTCGCCAGGATTTTGGTGTATAATTTAAGATATGTATTTAACAAGGCGATAGGGCGGAAGGAAGAGCAGAGTGTGTGGTCTTTCCCAGACTTAGGAATTACAGCGATTTCAGCCATTGCCATATCAGGGGATGGCCCTATCTTGTCTGTGAAGGAATTAAAAAGGCGCAGTAAATGCGTTTGAAGTTGCGGCAGGAAAGAGCGATAAAATAAAACTGGGAGCCCATCTGGGCCTGGCGTTTTGCCAAGCGGAAGTTCCTTCAGGGCACTAGTTAGTTCCTCTGACGTAATTGGTTCTTCCAAAAGCTTGGAGTGGTAGTCGTTCAGAGGATCCCAGTCGCTGGTGTCTAGGGCAGCCAATATGAGTTCAGGGGCGGGTTGATCCCGAGCATAGAGAGACGCATGGTAATCTTGGAACACTTGGAGCTTATCAGATTCTGTAGTAGCCCATGATCTCTCCCTTACCTTAAGTTTTGCAATGTGGGTTTTAGCTGTCTGCGTTCTCAAAAGACGCGCTAAAACATTACCCACCCTGTCTCCGCCGTCGCAGTAGCGCTGAAGCAGTGCAAGCAAAGCGTGTTCTGCCTTGTTCGGTCTATGGGCCCTAAGCTGGCCTCTGAGGACAGCCAAGCGCCGTTTATGCATGGCCAAAGGCCACTCCTGGTCCATTTTCTCCAACGTTTTGATTTCACGCACAAGTTTGGTCTCATAGAGGCGATCTTCCCGCACCCTAGCGATAGCAATTGACGTAAGGGTACAGCGAATCGTGGCTTTAAGCGCATCCCACAGAACAGGAAGAGGCGTTTCCGGGAGATCGTTAGTTTCAAAATAGGATGAGATGGCAGATTGGAGTTCCTTTCTATCTACCAGGTCCCTAAGGATGTGGAGCGGGAATCGCCATCTTGTAGGCCGCTTGGGGTGAGTGAAGTGCTCGTGGATGAGAAGTTCTACATGCGCGTGGTCAGACACTGATATGTCAGAAATGTCCGCGGAGAGGGTATCTTTAAACATGGAATGGGACATAAAGAGGAAGTTGATGCGAGAGTAAGAGCGGTGTGCGTGAGAGTAGTATGTGTAGCCGCGACTCTCCGGGGAGTGATAGCGCCAGGCATCTATAAGGTTTAAAGCAGTAAAAGATTTTTCCATTGCTGCCGACATAGCTCCCACCCCATGAAAAGCGCCCCCCACTGCGATCCAATTCCACGTCCCACACCAAGTTCAAATCTCCCCCCACTATGAGGTCCGTACCCACCGGTTCCACATGCTCCCGTAGAATCCTGGTTTGGCGCATACATATTGCAAAGGGTAAGTGTGCGGTGCCCTCTCCTGACCCCCACCTTAAGAAATCTGCCCTCAGAGTCCCGGACTACTTTAGTGTCGCCATGTGGAATACCTGCCCGGATAAGGATAGCTACGCCCGCTGTCTTAGTGGCTGCTGAAGACCAAAACTGATGGGGGAAACGCGGGTGATACATACGCTTGACATCATTCCTGAGGAGGTGTGTCTCCTGCAGGAAGACTATATCCGGATTCTGCACCAAGAGTTACTTCCGGTGGTTACAGGAACATTCCATTCAGATGAATTCCTGGAACACGACATGCGTCATGTGTGTTGAATCCGTAAATGAGTAGGTACCTCATTCTCAGGAACCAGCATTATGCTCAAGTCCTGACTCACCCATTGCCAAGTGCTGTCACCCTGGGAGCAAGCACTGGGGGGGCACTCGAAGTCTGAACTAAGAACCAGTCCCTGAGCATCCATACGAAGAAGTTGTGGAAAATCAGAGGGAGAACAGTAGGGGATAAACTGTCCAGGGTCCAATCTCACTGCACAGGTTGGTTTATGGGCAGTCTTCATCGGTGGGGGCTCCCGTGTGGGTGCAGGGTCCAACTCTCCAATCACCACGTGGAACTAGGGAGTGAGCGCTGGGGGCACATGCAGCCATGGCAGCATCCAGTATAAAGGAATTGGTAGGAAGACAAATCCCCTGGAGAAACATCGCGGGTAAGTCTTCAGGGTCAAGCTATAGCAATCCTCATCCATGAGGGAACCAGGGTATGCACAGAGTCCGCCTATTCCAGAGTCGCATGTAACCAGCAGACAATCACTTGTGGCATGTGCAGTCACTGCAGAGTCCTCAGGTCCAAGCATCGCCTCACAAGTAAACGGGGCGCATGGGCTGTCAGGGAAACAGGTAGGCAATGCTGAGGAGTCCGACTCTGCCCGGGAGGTGTCTCACCTCACCAGTAGTCAGGCCCCCCTAGCACTGTCTCACAGGGGCACCCTCTCAGCGCACCCTCCAAACCCCAGAGACATGGACTTACTAAGCCTCGGACACCGCCACGCCTCTCCTGTAGACCGCTAGCTCAACCACGGGTCAACACTGATCGGCCTCCATTCCACATCAAGGAACATGTCAATGTCCCCACATCAGAGCAAGTAGGGGGCACCATAGGGGTCCTCATCCTCAGTCAAGCAGCTAGGCAGAATTGCCACTATGTCAGATTCAGGTAGCATTTAGCAGAGCTCGGTTACAGTGCGGCTGCCATGATCAGCTACTAACCACACCCTCTGCCCTCCTATGTTTATGTATGTCTGTATATCCGCACATTGTTCATCTGTGATAATCCTTAATAAACAAATGCTTCAAAAAAGGGAAACTGGAAACAGAATATGTATAAAAAAGATTTCCGGCATTAGAATGGTAAAGAGAAAAAAAACTGTGATCAAAAAGGATAAATTAGGGGGGGGCGTGGCTAGCAGCCAAGCATGGTGGCTGCGTAACAGGAGAGCTCCCGGGGCATTGAGGCTCATTGTATAAATCCGACTAAATTATCCGTGTCAGACCCACCTGAAGAGGCAGAACCCGAGACCTGGGTACAATCGGCGTCAGCTGTGAAATCCGACGTCGGGAACTGGTCCGGAAGCGAAGAAGCAAAACGGGCCTACGAACTTTGAAGCAGCACCGGCTTGGAGTGCTTAAGAGCCCGGGCGGAAGTGAGGGCTGGGCAGCAGAGTGAGTCTGCAGATAACCGGCCCGCCGGCAGATGGAAGATACGCAACAATTGAGGAGCAGCAGGAGCGTACAGTACAGGTGACAGATAGCCCCGCAACCAGAGAGGCGGTACGGCCTACCGGGGTCCAGAATCATCCCCATGAAGAGCAGCGGCCAATAAGACCAGCGGGGGTGAAAGACAGTGGAGACCCAGCAACGGAGGTGGAACGAGGGCCGCGACCTGGAGGTACCGCCTAGGGAGGAGCAACAGCACTCGCACGCACCACGAACAGACAGACCGCCATTACTGCGCCATAGACTGAGCAAAGCTAGGCGATTGAACTCAGATGGTGAGGCTGTAGGGACGGCATCCGCAGTCTGGCGGGGGAAGCATAGGCTGGGGAAGAGCACACCTGCCCCATACTCAGACTTTGGGGTACGCAACAAGCCGCGGTGAAAAATAACACAGAGTACGCACCCCGGCCAGGGCACAAGACGCAACAGACGCACAGTACCGAGGTGCATTATCGCCGCTCACACTCCAGACAGTCATTGCCCGACACAGCGGCATTCAGTCACACAAGGAGGTTGGCAGTGGGGTGTGAAACATCGAACGGAGGCCCAAAGAAGCGGCCGGGGCTAAAACCCACGACAGCCCCTCATACATACTTACCGGAGGTGCGTCCAACCTACAGAGAGAGACCACCCGGGGGTAAAGCGCACAGAGAGAAATCGCACTAGTGCAGCCAAAATACGACCAGAGGCCACTGCCCATAATACACAAGTGATCAAGGAGCCTGAAGTAGCAGCACGCCGCGTGAACCGAAGCGTGCAGCAACCCGGAACCCCGGGGCAGTGGAAGGGGGACTAAAGAATGATGCCATAAGGAGAACATAGGCGGCCCGCGTCATTGTCAAACGCGGGAGGGGTACAACGACACCCTGAGAGTCGCGGTGTCGGTAGAGAGATCAGCCCTCCGGTGTGCGGGTGCTCACTGAGGCGTCCAGTCGCTGACGGACGGATACACCCTAAGTGCGTGGGGTGCCTGCGACGGGGACATACAGTGGAGTGCAAGACTCCCCCATGCTGGGACAACACGCCAAAAAGCACGGTGCGAGGCAACACAGCGGCCGCAGCGACAGCAGTGCCCCAAGTTCATAGCCACGACCAAGCGACGTCGAACATCATGACAGGTAAAGGGCCCAAAACCATGTCGACGCAGGCAAAACTTGATAAATACGCCTACGAGAAACACAACCCACCGTCAAATGGAAGCCGCACAGGAAAGGGCCAGGACACAGATGGAAACAAAAAAGTGACGCTGGAAGACATCATGAAAACTCTCTCAAATGTTCAAACGACGGTGGGGACCATCGCAACTGACATCAACCTGCTACGTGCTGATTTCCATAAAATGCCAGAGCGGGTGGCGCAAGTAGAAGTAGTAGCAAAATCATTGGTGGAGGACACCGCAGAATTGCAGATCGCAATGGAACGCATGGAAGCGGTGACCAAACAGCTGCAAGCAAACCTGGATGAACAGGAGGGGCGCTCCCGAAGGAAAAACGTGCGAATCCTAGGTATTCCGGAAACAGAGAGTAAAAGAGCAATGGACCTGTACATCGAAGAACTCATAAAGACTAGACTGCAGCCCAAAGGCCTTTCTCACTTCTTCTCGATAGAAAGAGCGCACAGAGTGCCCGGCGGGGTTCCGAAGCCGGGAGCCGCTCCTAGACCAGTCCTAGCCCGGCTATTCAACTACAGGGACAGGGATGCGATATTACAGGCTGCGAGGGTCTCGCCTCCCATCAAACTCCAGACCTCAATGCTGGCCTTCTTCCCAGACTACACGGCGGAGGTGGCCCGGCGCAGGAAAACCTTTTTCGAGGTTAAGAAAGCACTGCGAGCAAAGGAGATACCCTATTCAATGCTATTCCCAGCGAAATTGCGAGTTGTTGCAGACGGGAAGACGTGGTTCTTCGACACACCTGAGATGGCGCAGGACTGGCTCGAGGGCTGGAGACAGGTGGAGGAGCCTCGCCGATCCAGAAGAGGGCAGCGAAACCAACAAGCCGGATCGCGAGTTGAGACGCATTCGGAGGAACCAACACCTCAAGAAAGGTCACCAGAGGCGAGATCGGAAGATGATGAGCGACCGACTGAATAATGACCAACTGCGACTCCGCAAAACTGGACATGACTCATCGCAACAGCCAGGTGAAATGCCCCGTAGACTCAGGGTTGGGTGAAGCCGAGTAAGGTGGACTGAGCCAAAGGAGCTCTGGGACTCTTTACCCCCACGAGCAAGTAAGGTGGTTTGGGATGGGTTTAAGCACTCTGCAAAGTTGGGGAGGCGGGCGATGTTATGTCCGTGGCGCAGGGAGGCAGGGAGGGGGGAGGGGAGGTGAAGTTACTTAGTTTTAGTTCAAGAACCACACGTTTTGACACACTATATCACGCATTACACACACGGATCCATGTGTAGCAGTAGTTACATGGTACCACTGTTGACAGGTAAACAAGAAAAGTTACTGATGCCACATGATGACTCAGCAATCCCACTCCTCGGCACCCGAGGACGCGACTCGCCAAGTGTCAGTCCCCCCCTCTGCGTGCTCACTTGGAATGTTAGAGGATTGGGCGATAAAATAAAGAGGGGGCTAGTTCTGCAAGCGATTAAACGTCAGAACCCGTCACTAGTGTTATTACAAGAGACGCACCTTATGGGGACAGCATGTCGAGCACTTGACAGACGAGGCTACAAAATGGTGGCGCACTCGGAATTTACCTCGGGATCACGGGGAACTGGTATCCTAGTAAAAAAAACCTGTTCCTTTATTGTTCTCTAACATAAAGTAGACGACCAGGGCCGTTTTGCAGCAGTCCATGGGCAGTGGGAGGGGAGACTTCTGAATGTAGTGTCCGTTTATGTTCCTCCGGCGCTACACTCTATTGCGATGACGGCATTGGGGGAATTCTTATTAAATCTCCCGGTGAGGGACACAATCATAGGGGGGGACTTCAATGCCATAGTGGACTGGACACGCTTCCAGTGCGGAGACACACACAGGGCTCCTCCACATTCCCGGGCTTCCTGGAAGCATTGGGACTGGCGGATGTCTGGAGATATAAGCGCCCCACAACTCAACAGTACACCTATTATTCATCAGTACACAATAGTCTATCCCGAATAGATTATTTTCTGCTGCTTGGCGAAGGCATGAATAACGTAGACTCCATAGACATTCTGCCCAAAGGAGTGTCGGATCACTCACCAGTGGTCATGACCCTCACCACTAGAGAGAGGACGCGAGCAAGGATATTCCCCATATACCCCAATTTTCTATTGATCCCCAAGATCAAAAAAGACCTCAAGACAGCGACCACACACTACTTTGCCGAAAATGAGGCTTCAGTGGACTCTTCCTCGATCCTGTGGGAGGCCTACAAGACAGTACTGAGGGGGCGTGCAATCGCATCCATCGCGGGACACAAACGGGAATGCCGGCGGGAACTCTCAAAATTAGAACTGGCGCTTCATGAGGCACACAGGGCACACATGGCCGATCCCACAGCGGACGCTACACACACACTGAAACTGCGCCAGCAGCAATATCACGATCACCTCAAGTCGCAAGTTAGTGACAACATTTCTAATACAGCTCACAGAGTATATGACATTGGGGACAAGGCAGGGAAAATGCTGGCGTGGTTTGACAAACAGGGGGGGAGCAATAGAGGGATACAACAACTCTCTACATGCGAGGGACAGCTGCAATCACACCCTGAGGACATAGTGCGTACCCTAGCGGACCACTTTCAGGCAGTCTACTCCCCTGACACAGAAGTCACGTCGCAGGCAGCAGAGGCCGCACTAAATGACGTGGAAGTTCCAACACTGACACCGGAGGCAGTCCAAGAGCTGGAGGCGGATTTGACGATAGAGGAGATACAGCGGGCGATACACATGGTCCATTCAGGGAAAGCTCTGGGCCCCAATGGGATCCCAAAAGAGTGGTATAAACTCATGTCGGATACACTTGGCAAACACCTGATGGCGATGTATGTGGAGAGCCTGGCGTCAGCGAAGCTCCCAATAGATCAGCGCACCGCAACGATTGTGGCCATCCCAAAACCCGATAAACCGCCAGCGGAATGCACATCCTATCGCCCGATATCCCTTCTTAATGCGGAGGCAAAAATTCTAGCAAAGTTATTGGCTAATAGACTACTGACACACCTCCAACACTTAATACACCCGGATCAATCGGGCTTTATGCCCCACAGAAGCACATCCCTTAATCTCAGGCGGGTACACGGGGTGCTGGCACGAGCCCCCTCCTTAACAGAGGCGGCAGTGATTCTATCCCTAGATGCCAAGATGGCCTTCGACATGGTGGAGTGGGAGTATTTATTTGCGGTACTACACCGTATGGGCTTTGGCCCGAAATATATTTCTTGGATCAGACTCCTGTACACAGAACCGGTGGCACAGGTCGCTGCCAACGGTCACATCTCGCACACCTTTCCACTGGCACGGGGTACTCGACAGGGCTGCCCCTTGTCGCCACTCCTTTTTTCCTTGGTCCTGGAACCATTGGCAATACGGATCAGAACGACACCGTTGCTGAGAGGGATCAGGTGGAGGGAGGGATGGGAAGACAGGGTTTCGCTCTACGCGGATGACATGCTGATCTATTTAACGGAACCCGAGAGGGGCATTCCGGCGCTCCTAACTCTATGCGACACACATGGAAGAACATCAGGATACACGCTCAACTGGTCAAAATCAGTGATCTACATCGTGAAGGGACCGCAGCCATTGTTCGCAGCAGACTGTCCACTTCAGCTGACGTCGGGATCCTTTCGATATCTAGGCATACATTTCACCGATAATGCCTCAGACTTCTTCGACAAAAATCTGAAACCTCCTCTAGACCGACTCCGTAGCGACGTTAAGCACTGGGCAAACCTGACATTGACCCTACTCGGACGCGCGGCCCTATATAAAATGATGGCACTCGCGAGATTCCAGTATGCCCTGGAAAACACACCATACCCGATCGCACCACGCTACTTCCAGCAGGCCGCTGCGATAATTTCCAACTTGATGTGGAGCAACCATCCACCTCGCTTTGCATATACTAAGCTAAATAGAAGTTGGTATGAGGGGGAATAGCCTTATCAAACCTGCAGCTATACTACTGGGCAGCGCAACTTAAAATTGTGAACCAGTGGATACATGCATCAAGGGATGACCCGGCTTACAGAGCTGATTGGGCGCAGCTAGGTACTGATTGCATGTTGTCGACACTTTACAACAGACACCAAGTAGCACAACTGAAGGGGCCAACACGACACACGGTCACAATATGGCATGCGGCGCAGGCAAAGTTAGGATGGAAGGGAAAGATCACTAAACTTACCCCACTATGGGACACAAAAGCGCTAGGGAATCTGAGACACAGTAAAGGGTTTGCGCAGTCGGATAGAATTGGCATCTCTACAGTGGGAGACCTGTGGGAGAGAGGCACCGTGATCCCGTTTGCGCAGCTCCAGCAACAATATGGTCTAGGTCAGACAGAAACTTATAGGTACGTTCAAATACGACACGCGCTACTGCAGGCGATACCGGCGGGCACTGATGTCCCAGAGTCCTTGCCACTAGAGGATAGGCTGCTCACTGACTATATGCAGCAGGGCGCGACCTCCCTTACATATAAAAAACTACTTAATAATTTAACGGACCCGACACTGGCACTGAGAGAGAAATGGGTGGGGGACATCGGAGACATTGACGATTCGGAGTGGAATGAGGCATTGGCATCCCCGAAAGAGGTGGGCATCTCAGCGAAATTTAGACTGGTACAGCTCAAAATCCTGCACTGCATATACACCAGACATATGCTCCATAAGATTCACAGAGCACCGCACCCATTTTGCTTACGTGGCTGTGGTGAGGAGGGCACACTTTTCCATACTCTGTGGGAATGCCCACTTATAGTGGAATATTGGTGGCAGGTGATGCGCACTATCTCACAGGCACTCCAAATTCCCCAGATACCTGAACCGCGTAAATGTTTATTGAATATCTGGGAGCCGACCGACCTGTCTAGGCATGGCCACATATAGGCCGCACTAGCCATCATGGTGGCCAAAAGGGACATTGCTCAAAAGTGGGGCGCATCTGACCTACCCACGGTCTCGCGATGGAGTAAAAACATGGACTTGCTAATGGTGACAGAACGGGCAGTGTATATACTTAGGGCTTGCCCCCGTAAGTGGAATAAAGTGTGGTCAGCATGGAACGTTTACAGAGGGGAGTTGTGCGACCCTTTACCAGAAGAGGATGATTTTGACTTAGACGAAGAGGAAGTTGGGGAATAGAGAAGAGGGGATAGGATACAAGATCTGGGAAGAACACACAGAGATACACGGCAACACAGACGTGACTCCGGCTGTACATGGGCACACGTGAGATTCAGTCAGTGCATAGACACAGAAATGATACCCAGCGGAAAATGTGATGGTTTATCTTGAACTCAGTTATAAGTTCTGTTTACAAAGCATAAAAGATAAAATGTAAGACCTGTACTTTGCTACCTATGACACAGAATGTACTAATGGCAATGCGACTAGGATACGCCGCCGGACCCCAGGGTTGTCGGCCTAATGGCTGTGTAACAATGACAAAGGTGGACTACAATACGAATCTGAAACAGCCGGCCCACAGGGTTGTAGGCATTTGACTGTGTTTACGTGATCATGCATACTCAATAAAGGTCTTTAAAAAAAAAAAAGGATAAATTAATTAGAGCCGTACCATATAACACATTTCCAGGCCCCTTCAGAAGTACCCCCTGAGAACAACCTGATAGTAAACAAAGTGGCGGTGTAAACTTCAAGAAAACAATACCCCTACAAGCAAACAACAACTATGCAAAAACATCAGGAATCTTCCTTGGCCCAGCCTCTATGGTTTGACAAAATATGTAAAATGATGAAAAAAATGTGAAATACCTTATTGGAATTGCACATGCTCTCATCAGAAAACAATATAAGCTACTAGTACCTTTCTCAAAATGAAAGGACTCCAAAGGACTGCCAAAGACAAAAATAGGTATTCTTCATGGTAAATGATGACTTGAAGTACCATAGACATTTGAACCTGAAAGCTGAAACAAATATGAGAAGAGGCCTAACTCTAACACTTTAAGCAAAATAAGACACAATAGAGGAGTCCAATACTACACAGAATGACAACCCATCACTCACAAGATCTTTGGTAGACTCAGCACACAAAGTCCACCAGGTAGTGACTTACTAATCCTGCTCACATAACTCAATGCCACTGAAGATAGGAAAAGCACCATTTACAGGTTTGCTACAAAATACATTTCTACTGCAGACAAAAATGTGGCAAATCTAAAAGTGTCTGGATGCAACCTCATATTGAATTAACTTCTTAAATACTTCAAGCGTTCTTTTCATTCACTGTGTTGACTCCCTAAACTTTCTTAGTGCCTGGTGAACTCTGTTAGTGTCTCCAGCTACAACTGCAGCAACTATTATGGGACAGGGCTTTACACTGATTAACACCGAGAAGACTTTCTCACTTACCTGATTTTGGAATCAGGAAACAATGATTATGCTAATATTGCCCCCAGTGCCTAATCGAAAGGTAATCTCTGAGGCTGACAATATGGGCTGGAGCACACAAGGCACATAAGGACGAGGAGGAGAATGAGAAAGGAAGAGAATGGGATGATTTCATCAATTATGACCTAGAGAGAAGACAGGAGCTGGAACAAGGAGACCAAACATTGCTAACTTACAGAAACTCTTCTCCTAGTAGCAGATTTACCAACACAGAAAACATTGGAATACTGTTTTTACAAGCTGAATGTGTTCAGAAAAAGGATGATTGTAGAGAGGCATACTGTCCAAGCAAACCAACTAAACACACCGCTAGCAAGCCACAAAGAACATTATGGACTAAATCTGAAAAAATGGGTGTATTGCACAAGCTTAACAGCATTACAGTATATCTCAGGAACTAAATGTATGCAGCAATCATAGGTTTAATTTGATTGGAATGTTTTGGTGTCCACATGACAAAACACATGTTGAAGCTCTTGATAACATTCAGGTATATCTTCCATGGAAGTGCAATATTTTTTAACATAAAAGGATTCTGGAATCATAGGCAAAGTGCCAGTCCGGTAAAACAAAATAGTTCTCTTTCGTCATTCAAAGATTCATTTTTTATATAATGATTTTGAATTGGGGACATCAATATCTTTGAAGCACACATGTTCTTCCTACTTTTGTATCCCCAGGAATAATGTTATAGACTCACAAATGATAGTTCTTTAGGTTAATAATAAATCATCTACAGAGTGATTAAGTTCAGGAGTGGATTTCTGTAACAACATTATTGAGAGATGTTGCGCAAAACGTTGATCAATATAGTTACCAGCTACTACCAAATTCATCAGAGTTTCAAGTAAAAAAAAAACTAGTGGATCTGATTAAAAAAATGGAAAGAAAAAATGTGGAGCAGAAAGCAATGGTGTATACGCAATTTGTACAGCACATAGAAGTATTGTCCTCATTGTCTGGCTATGATTGAGGACAAGTCCAACAACATGACCTCATTTTCTACACATGTGAACATAGCCAATAGGCAGAAGACCACTGTAGATTGTTAAAGACAAGCATCTGAGTATTAGAAGAGGAAGATGGGTTGTGGGCGATTAATGTATTGTAATGTTGTGTTCTTTAAATAGGTGAGTCTTCAACTCTTTACCAAATCGGAGCAACATTGGGGCCGTTCAGATCTTGAGTGCGTAGATGTAAAAGGCCTGTCATCTTGTATTTTTCTTTTGTGTACTTAGTAGCCTGCAGAGTGTAGGAACCTGGTTATTAGCTGTACAGGATGTGAGAGCTGCGCAAGTAGTAGGTCCATAATCTGCCCTTACTAGGAACCTACCACCCCATTGTAATGCAGTGTTTGACTCTTTCAGGGTAACGAAGCAGAGCCGTCAAGGCCAACTTAGGGGAGGCTAATAATCACCATTCGCTGGCACACAATAATAACACTTATTTAATGATTGTCCATTCTGTGCATCTTCTTTAGAAAAGGAAAAGTACATTTATTACACATATACTACTAAATATTCTACTAGCTGATTTTCAAATGTATACATAAGGCAGAAAATACCTTGGATTACATGATGAACTCAAAATAGATCTCAAAGGATCATAACTCAAACTCAAAGTGCCTTGCCCAACATATACCAGACATCAAATCACAATATAAGTGGGTGGGGGGGCATCGATTTAGATATAACAGGCCATTTGGCATTATCAAGAGTTCACTATATTACAAAAACAGCAAACCACAAGTTAAAAAACACTATCATTTTATGCATGAATGCAATGGTCAATAATACCTATTAAGATCAACCATATTCTTAATGCTGTTTGCACTTTGCTGAAAGAAAGCCTATTTTTTAAATCTTTTAAATTTCGCCGCATACTTGCACTATAAAATTATGATTGAAGCATTAGCTTCGTTTTTCACGAGGAATTAGCTGTGCTTTTAAAACATTAGTAAACTGTTGCTGTAACTTACTGTTGCTCTAACTTACTGCCTGTGGTTGTTGCGGATGACGCCTCACCGATAGTCCCTTCTCACTTTCGGGGCTTCGGGTGAGCACCATCTTTGTTAGCGCACTAGCTGTTCTGCGCTGCAACATAAACATGTAGATGCCAGCGCGCAGCGCGTGCCCTGCCGCGGCCAGCGGCCAGCCACTCTGCCCGGACTAATGTACATCCTACTAGTAGCGGAAATGGCCTTAGCTACACTGCCATGGATTTGAAATCTCTCAGGTACGGTCTATTATCTCAATGTGAAACCTGTGTTCTTCCTTTACACGGTTTTAGATGTTCCTGCTGTGGTTTCTCCATGAGTAGGATGGCTAAGAGTAAGCTATTGAAGACACCTCGTGACTATGTTAAAACTAGTTTTAAAAAACAGCCCCCTGCCTGCCGTCAACTTCAGTTTTGGAGTATCAATTGCAGGTCTCTCCCCACACACAAAAATCATATTTATGATTTTTTGGATACTGAAAACCGGATGCTGTGTTTCTCACTGAAACCTGGTTGCATGCCAGTTCAGGACCTGATATTTCCGTGACCCTCGCCTCTGACTATGTTATGGTCAGGAGGGACAGAGACACTGGCAAAGGGGGTGGCATTGCAATCATTTTTAAATCTATATATAGTTGCAAATTTGAAGCCTTTCCTTTCCAGGGATGTGAGGCCGCTCAATTTAAACTAGCAGTAAGTCCCCAGCTGACCCTGTCTGGCCTTTTGATATATCGTCCCCCTGGGAATTCTAATTCATGGACTACTTCTTTTTCTGATGCCATTGCTCCTCTTCTGCTAAAAGCTGAAAATTTCACTATTCTTGGTGACCTTAATTTACATTTAGAGGATTCGCAATGTTACATTAGTAAAAACTTTTTATCTGACTTAGAGGCCCTTAACATTCTTTTGTGCAACTCAGGATCCACACATATGGCTGGGCATCTATTGGACCCTATTCTTTCAAACCTTCCGTTTAATTGTGAACTTGCTGCCCTCCCCTTGGAGTGGTCTGACCACTTTGCAGTTCAATTTCTTCTGACACCTACTGAGACTGTTGTTAATGGCGGTAGAGATGCGGATGTGAGTTTTCGGCGTTGGGGTAAACTTGACATTAAAGATTTTAACATTCTCTTATCCAAAAATATGCCGGATACCAGTATGTCCTTATCTATGCTTGACTCAGCTGTTTCTAACTGGCTGAATGTTGCTGTTGATAAACTTCTCCCTCTGATGCCTAAACACTCCTTGCCTCATCGTCCTGCCGCGCCATGGTTCTCGGAAAACTTAAAGGCTATGAAGTCCCAATGTAAGGCTCTCGAAAGGAAATGGAGACGCTCTTATTCGACGGCCTGTAAAGTGGGCTACAAAGCAGCCCTTAAAGAATACCATAAACAGTGTAAACTGGCAAGAGCCACCTATATTGCTAATACTGTGACACATGCCCAAAACTGCTCTCGCACACTCTTTTCTGTGGTGAAGAAACTGACAGGATCCGATACGGTCCCTACTCCCCCGGTTTTAGATGTGGAACAATGCAATTCAATTGCAGAATTCTTTATAGCAAAGGTTGAGCGTATTTATGACTCCCTGGGCCCTTCTGTTTCCACTGAAGAATTCACTTTGATCTCAGTACCTGCTCATAATAGTATGCCTTGTTCGTTAGCCAAGCTTGCTGCTTGGTTGCCTTTCGATGTCACTTCCTTTGCTCATTGATTGGAAAGCATTAAATCAGGTTCCCAGCGCGACCCTCTACCAGTCCAGATCTTGAAACAACTTGATCTGGACTCCCGCTGTGTCTTGATGGAACTTCTTAATTCTTCCTTGAGAGAGGCCCATGTTCCACAGGAGTGGAAACATGCAATGATAGTTCCTCTCTTAAAGAAGGCTGGAGCTGACCCTTCTAATTTATCTAATTTTAGGCCCATCTCGCTGTTGCCTATCTTTTCTAAGATCTTAGAAAGGCATATCAATACACACCTGACTCATTTTGTGGTAAGCTTAGGCTTCCTGCATCCATCTCAATCTGGCTTCAGGTTAAATCACTCCACTGAAACTATGCTTTTAGGAGTCACCGAGAGATTGCGTCACTGTATCGATCGCGGAGAAACATCTGCGCTCATTCTTCTTGATTTGAGTGCGGCTTTCGATACGGTGTCACATTCCATCCTTCTCGCATCTCTTCGGTCTCTAGGAGTTGAGGGTCCTGCTCTGGCTTGGGTGGCCTCTTTTTTAAGTGGCCGCACATTCCAGGTTTTTTCTGCGAAAGCCGCCTCCAAAGTTTGCTCTTCAGCGTACGGCGTTCCCCAGGGGTCTATTTTGAGCCCTCTATTATTTAATATTTACGTTAGACCCTTGGCCACCATAGTGGAGGAAGCTGGCCTCACCTTATTCTCCTACGCCGACGATACGCAAATTATCTTTTCCCTTTCGAATGTGGAAGGTGGCAAAATCTCCGTTTTGAAACAAGGATTGACTCGGGTCTCTGAGTGGATGCGCAGTAACTTTCTCAAACTTAATGGAGACAAGACCGAGGTTGTTATCCTGGGAAAGGGGAGAGATTCATGGGGTCCTCAACATTGGCCCAATGAAATGGGCCTCATCCCTCAACCTATTGCCCAGGTGCGCAACCTCGGATTCCTCATTGATGAGAAGCTTACGATGCGCCAGCAGGTAGTAAAGGTAGCTTCCATCTGCTTTGTTACTCTAAAATGGCTCCAAAAAATCCTTTGGATGCTTCCTGTCTCCACACAGAGGACAGTAGTCCAGGCGTTGGTTGTTTCCCGCCTGGCCTACGGAAATGTGCTTTATTTAGGAGCCGACCTGGCAACACTACATAAACTTCAGGTTGTGCAGAACGCGGCTGCACGGCTTCTACTCCATGTCCCTCGGAGAGCCTCCGTTTCCCAAGCACTTCATAATCTTCACTGGCTTAGGATTGCCAGTTGAATTAAATTCAAGAGCTCTCTGTTACATTTTTTAGATTAAACAAGGCTCAGCTCCTGCATATCTACATGATCTTATCCAAGCTCACCACCCCAGTCGTTCTTTGAGATCCTCTGGGATAAGTAATTTTGTGATTCTAAGATTCAGGTTGGTGAAGATGGGCGGCCGCTCTTTCTCCCACCTGGGTCCGAAGTTCTGGAATGCTTTGCCCATTGTTTTAAAACCAGAAACCAATCTTTTTCGTTTCCGCAAGGGACTTAAAACATGGCTCTTTCAGTAATGACTTGGCTGTCCTCCTCAGTAATTGACTTATGGTTGCTCTCTTTTCATTCTTTTAATCTGTCCCTTGGCACCGGGAAACCCACTGCGGGTAGCTGTGCGCCTTATAAGTTGAATAAATAAATAAATAAACTATGGATAAACTCAATTATTAATGTCAATAAAACATATCATCCTTCATCAGTAATCACTGTCCACATTATTATTTCAATAAAACATTTTACAATGAACATAGTGTTTGTGGGCTCTTTATATACTTTCAGGCCACAAAATACAATCATAAGAACAGGCCTTAGAAGGTGCTGCACTTCATCAGTCTGTATCATTCTTATACACTTTCAGGCAATGAGAAAATGAAACCATAGAACTAGCCCCCAGAGGGCACTACACTGCGAGCTGTAGAGCAAACTCTACATTCTTGGGAGTGGTTTGAAAGTTAAGAAAGCTTTGGAGGGTCCTAAATTCTGTGACCCCAGAAATTCAGGGTTGGTTTTTGAAATTTCCTGGTGAGGTAGTGCTGCACTCCTGCAGCCCCCTACACCCTCTTTTTAAGGTTGGTGGTGCCCTTGCCCTTTTTGGGCCCACCACAAGTAGAAAACCAATATGTAAAATACCCCCGTAGGGTACTATGGGGCACTTCCTCGCGGAAAGCCATAAATATTTGATAAGCGGCTTTTCCTTTTTCATCTGGCGGGTGGCCTTTGGCCTCCTTTTGTTTGTTTTTTGGTGAGGGTGGTGCCCTGCATGCCTTTTCTTTTGGGGGCAGCTGGGGAGCCCACCCCCTGGCTGCCCCAGCCAGCTCCCTGCTTGTTTAGCCTTCTCCTCTACTGCAGTGAGAGCTGGCCACTGCTGTCAGCAGCTAGCTCCGCGTGCAGAGCGTTTCCTTCTGCTTCATGGCCCTCCAGGCAGCATCCATGCTGCATCAGGCCCCAGGGAGATGGGGGCCCTCAGAAGAAATTAAAGATGAGAAGAGAGTGCTCCACGCACACACCCTCCCTGGGGCACAAAAATACATAAATCCTGTTCCGAAACCCAGGACCTGACTCATCATGGGGTAATTGAAGGATGGTGTGGTGGAGCACCAAGTGCTCAAGTGTCTTGTAAAGAGGCAAAGGTCACCAATCCTAAAAATGCCACAACTCTGGTCCCTTTGAACGATATTGGGTTCTGTTTACTCCTGAGGGCGAGCTCTAGCCAGCAGAAGCTGTTTTAGCACACCTCCGCCCCTTCAAGATGGTGTACTTTGCAGGGAATTCATCCTACTGACTCCCTGTGCCAGCTTTCTTCCTGGTTCTTGTCTCTGGGGGCAGAAGTTCAGATCTTCCCCCTCAACTGGTCCTTGGGGGCATAAGGGGGCCAGCCTCACTGACTCACTGGTGTCAACTGGGGAAAAGTTATTGGTTCTTTTGGATATCAGGAGGTTTCTTCTTGCAGTAGTCCATGGCTGTTGCAGTTGCAGGGTCCAGCAGTGAAAAGAACAAGTTACTTACCTTCGGAAATGCTTTTTCTGGTTAATTCAGTAATTTCGATGAAGCCTCTCCTCCTCCTTGGAAGGGTGAGGGGGAGGATAGAAGGTAGGGAGGGTAATGGACTGTCCTAAATGGAATGGAGTAACCACCTTAGGCAGAAAAGCAGCACTGGTCCTCAGAACCATTATTTCAGCATGAATGGTCAAGAATGGGGGCTTTGAACTAAGAGCTTGAAGCTCACTTACCCTCCTTGCCGAGGTAATTGCGACCAGGAAGACCATTTTAAAAGACAAAAGTCTCAAGGGACATGTGTGTAAAGGTTCAAAAGGAGAACCCATCAAGAACGTAAGAACAAGGTTCAAGTCCCATTGAGGTACAATAAAAGGTGTAGGAGGAAATTTATTGGTAAGGCCCTTAATGAAACGTAATACAATTGGAGATTTAAACAAAGAGGTCTGGTCCGGCAAACAAAGGAAAGCCGATAAGGCAAGACAAATAACCTTTGATAGTTGCCACTGCAAAACCCTGCTGGGCCAAGGAAAGCGCAAATTGAAGAATATTGGACAAACAAGCCCTTAAAGGATCAATGGACTTCTCCCCACACCAAGCAACAAATTTAGAAAACCTATAAGAATAGACGGACTTGGTGGAATCACGCCGGGCTGATAAGATGACATCCACCACATCGTGAGGGAGAGAAAAAGAACTCAGGTTGCCACGTTCAATCTCCAGGTATGAAGGTGTAAGGTCTGGAGGTGGGGGTGTAGAACCTGCCCCTCCATCTGGGAGAGGAGGTCTGCCCTGTGAGGGAGACGGAGCGGCAAGCCCGAGGGAAGGTTGAGTAGATCCGTGTACCACACCCTTCTTGGCCAATCCGGGGCGATCAATATAACTTGGGCCCGGTCTTGGCGAATCTTCCTCAGAACCCGAGGAATCAAGGGTATGGGAGGAAACGCATAAAGGAGTTGTGAGTCCCAACTCAACTGAAACGCGTTTCCCAGAGCTCCTTGCATCGGAAACTGGAGGCTGCAGAATGACGGGCAGTGAGCATTCTCGTGAGTGGCAAACAGGTCCACCTGAGGAGTTCCCCACGTCCGGAAGACGTGACGAACCACCTCCGGGTGAAGCCTCCATTCGTGGTCGGCCGAGAACTGCCTACTGAGACTGTCTGCACATACGTTCAGAACCCTGGCCAGATGATTTGCCATTAGACAAATCTGATGGTCCTGAACCCAAGACCAGAGACGCAGAGCCTCTCTGCAGAGACACCGCAACCCTACTCCTCCCTGCTTGTTGACATACCACATCGCGGTGATGTTGTCCGTCAGGACTTGAACCGACCAACTGCGAAGGGAAGGGAGGAAGGCCTTGAGCGCCAAACGTATAGCCCGCAATTCCAGAAGGTTGATGTTAAGCAACCTTTCCTCTGGAGACCAAAGACCCTTGACCTCCAGGTCCCCCAGATGAGCACCCCACCCTAGAGTGGATGCATCCGTTGTCACTCTGGCCACCGATGGAGGCAGTTGAAAAGGCTTTCCTTGAGACAGATTGCCTTCCATGCCCCACCAAGACAGATCCGCCACAGTTTCTCTGGAGATCCTCACTGACACCCTGAGATCTCCGTTGTGCTGATACCACTGCCTGCGGAGGCACCACTGGAGTGCCCTCATGTGCCAGCGTGCATGGTTGACCAACAGAATGCAATAAGCCATCAGACCGAGCAGACGAAGGACCTTCAGGACTGGAACAACCGCTCCATTGTGAAATAAAGGTATAATTTCCTGTATGTCGCGAATCCTTTGAGGAGGAGGGAATGCACGACACAGTAGTGTGCAGTACCGCACCTATGAACAGGTTGGGCTGGGTCGGCACCAGGTGAGACTTGGGTACATTTATCGAAAAACCCAACCTGTGTAACAACTGAGTTGTCTCTTGCAAATGATGGAGCACCTTCTCCTGAGACTCTGTTTTGATCAGCCAGTTGTCCAGATAGGGGAAAACTTGAATCCCCGACTTTCTGAGATGCGCTGCCACCACAGCCATCACCTTGGTGAAGACTCGAGGCGCAGTAGTAAGTCCAAACGGAAGGACCGCAAACTGGTAGTGTTGCGAACCCACCGTAAAACGGAGATACTTCCTGTGCGACTTCAGGATCGGAATATGAAAATAAGCATCCTGCAAGTCGATCGACACCATCCAGTCTTCTTCCATTAGCGCCTGAAGAACCTGCGCAAGAGTGAGCATCTTGAACTTCTCCTGTTTGAGAAAGAGGTTAAAAACCATGAGGTCCAGGATTGGACGAAGCCTGCCATCCTTCTTGGGGATCAGGAAATACCGGGAGTAGCATCCCTGACCCCTTTCCTGCTCCGGAACCACCTCTATCGCAACCTTTCTGAAAAGTGCCAGGACTTCTTCCTGCAAGAGAAGCAGGTGGTCCTCCGAACAATAACCTTGGCAAGGAGGGTAATTGGGGGGAAATTCCCGAAAGGGAAGAGCATACCCATTCTTTACGAGATTGAGAACCCAAAGATCTGATGTAACCGATTCCCAATCTCGTAGAAAATAGGTAAGCCGACCCCCTACAGGATAACTGCTTAACCGTGTCCATCAAAGCATGTACATATTTGCCCAGCAGACAAGTAGCATTTATCGATTTCAGGGCCATGCTACTTGACGAGAATACCTTCTTAGCATTCTGATCCAACTTTTTAGAGTCCTTATCCCCTGGAACCTGGGGAAAAGCACCTGCCGACCTCTTTGAACAAGACACCTGAACAACCAGACTTTCTGGCGAAGGATGAGAAGTTAAGAACTCAGGTTCACCAGGTGCCACCCTATAGCGTCTCGCCACTGTTCTAGACACCGCAGGAGCAGTCAAAGGCTTTTTCCAGGCTTCCAATATCGGTTCAGTGAGAGCCTCAGTGAACAGGAGAGTCGGCTCAACAACAGAAGAAGGTGAATGTAGAACCTCAGTAAGGATGTTCGATTTAACTCCACAGAAGGCAAAGTTAAGTTCAGCAATTCTGCAGCCTTTTTAATAACAACATGGTATGGAGCCACATCCTTAGAGGGTGCATCAGAACTGCAGGCAACCCCCATTCAGGTGAAAATTTCAAACCACTTGCACTATGCTGCTCCTCAAAATAATCTTCCTGATCCTGAAGTTCGCCTTCCTCTACTTCAGGATCCAATAGTTTATCGTGGATGTGCACTGCTAGGAATTAGTTCAAATTTGTATTCTGATTACGTGCGCCGGGGTATCACTCCCTACTCTGGAGTGTGTTTGTAACAACAAGCTAAGCAGATCATGAGTTTTTGGTCTGACTCCCTGGGCACAGTGTATGCTGTTTCTTCAGCTTAAAAGATGATAACAATGTTCTGTTGATAATTTATAATGTTTCCTTTTAATTAAACATTTGTTTCATCGGTTCAAAAATTTTTCATTCACATCTTTTATCACATTGGTAATGCATCTCCATATGCGTTCAATAAAGCATCAATGTTAATCTCCTCCCCAATGCATTTCGGCGCCTTGCGCCTTTGTCAAGGGAATGTTCTGTCAAAGAAATAATAACATATTCAGTATTACGCTTACTAATGCCACCAAAGATACGTTATAAACATAACCATGTTTCCATCTATTTTACATACATTTCAATCGCTGGTTTATCATAGAAACAATAGCGTATAAATACCCAACACTTAATAGTCTGTATTTCATACAACTCCTGCACGCGGCAATGCGGTTTGTCCGCCGGGTTGTGATACGAACCTTTCCTCTCATGTTACTATCAAAGAGTCCTAGTACGCTCTAGTGAACGTATGCATTCAAAATTAGCTCTCTAGTGTGTTCTACGCTTGCCGTGTCTGTATCTTGCCTAGTGCCGTTGTTTTAAGTGAGCGTGTTCGCTCGATCTAAATCGTGGTTGGGCTTACCGAGTCGGCGTTCTGCAGCCGTTGCAGTGTAACTCCGCATGGTGCTCGCTGGGAATTCGATTGACGTGTCATGAGGCGCGGGTCCTTGCCTGTGTTTTTAAATGCTAGTCGGAGCGAGCGCGCAAATTTAAAGGGACAGTTCCTAATTGTTCTACGCCTACTTGCGAATGTATGAGCAGGCCATTTATGTGTATAAAACATGGATCATAAGACATTCATAGATAGCAAGCAAATTCGATCCTATCATTCATACCCTTCGGTTTCATTGTTTGCAAAAAATAAATCCAATGATTCTCTCTTTTAAGCAACATCTTTCTATTGTCTCTTCCGGGCTGTTTTTGCACTTGTTCTAAGATGCATGCTTTTAGTTCATCCACCTGGTGGTGTGCTTCTATAAAATGTGTCGCTATGGTAGACTTCAACATTTTAGTGCGTATGTTGCTCTTATGTTCATTGAGCCTAACTTTAAGTTTTCTCTCAGTTTGCCCCACGTAGTGTTTACCACATGGGCAGCTTAACAGGTAAATGATGTTGGTTGAATCACAGGTTCCATTCACTCTTAATTTTATCGTTTTTCCATTCTCAGGATGGCGAATGCTGTCACCTTTCAAAATGTTCGAGCAATTATGGCAATTAAGACATGGTATAGTTCCCTTATATCTAGATGTTGTCTCTTTGTTGCTGCTCGATTTTAACAATTGTCCAATGTTTCTAGACCTCGTATATGCGAACAATGGTTCTTTAGAAAATGTTCCTTTGAAATCCGGTTCGGTAGATAATAATAGCCAATGTCTTTTTATGATCTTTTTGAAATGATGGCTCATGGTGGAAAACGTACTCTCACAGGTGATTCTTTGATCTTCTTGCTTATTTCGTGGTGCCAATAACTCTTCTCTAGGTTTGTGTAAAATTCTCTATTGGGCTTGTTGTAATATGGTGTCCGGATATCCTTTGCTCTTGAACCTGTTGATCATGATATTTGATTGGATCTCCAAATGTTCTGGTTCCGAGACTACTCTCTTGACCCTCATCAGTTGCGAGTACGGAAGGTGTCTTTTTAGGGATGGAGGATGGAAACTATCATATTTGAGTGTGTTATTTCTGTCTGTGTCTTTTCTATATAGATTGGTTTTGAAACCCATAGGTTTGTTGCTCACTTCTAAGTCTAGGAAATGTATGACTTCTTTGTTAGTTTCCCACGTTTCGAATCAAAAATCTAGTACAAATCCAAGGGGCAAAAGAGTTTAGGTCAGGATTCCTGGGAAAAGAACCTGCCATGACAATTGAAAGAGAAAAAGCGGCTCTGAAATTCCTCCTCTTGATTCACTACATACCGGTTTCATAGATTAAAACCTGTAATTTTCAGTAGTGATTGCTCGTTTCTGCCCCCATTTTATATAATATCAGTAATTAATAATAACCTATTATTCACTAGTATAATAAAAAATATGTCCACCCTTTGGCTGGCAAAGGCGCACAGAGGCACCTGCAACAGTCATCAGCAAGCTTGACCAGGACTAGCAAAGTCCTAGCCTGGCCTCTGGATCCTACCTGGCCTCAAGACCTCCCTATGAGTTACATGCTGTAAGGTAACTGAATGCAGGTAGCCCTAAGCGCTTTTGTGGTAATCCCTACCGTGCCCAGAGCTACGCAGCAGTCATGCTATCAGTACATCCTCTCCCATCTCATCATGGTGATATGGTAGTTTTTCAGCAAGTTTATGTGAACATTCCACTGTAAAATACACTATTTGACCTCCTTTTTTAAAAACAATTTAGGGGGAGACACCTCATGGAACCTTCCTTTAAGTTGGGCATGCTCGCTTTGCTTGCCCACAGGAATGCAGAGCAAGCATTACACATATGCCTACTTTAATTCTGTAAATTGTGTAAAATAATCTCACTTTAATTCTGTAAATTGTGTAAAAGCAATACAATGTAAAATGTAAAAATATTTGAAAAAATAAATGAATGAATAAAGTAAAATAAGTAAATAAATAAATGTAAACATAATAATGTAAAAATAATCTCTCAACAACGAGCTTCTGCATTTTTTAGCACTCTGCAATGTTGTCCAGCCTTGAAGGTGTGCCCACCTCTGTCAACCCCACCCCTTCGCTGGGGGCAGCATGATGAAGCCCTCTCTTCAGTGCCCGCCATCTTGCAGATGGCAGGCACCCTCCAATCAGGGTTAGGGACTGAGCCCATTCCCCCACGTGGAATGAGCACATCAAGGGTGTAGTCACCCTAAGGTCAGTAGTCCATTTGCCACTACCTCAAGACCCCTAAAATGCCCCTAAATACAATATTTAGGGGGGCAGCCCTGAATCCAGCCCAGCCTGCAGTTATTGATGACCTAAGAAGATTGGAATCCCAAAGATGTTGCAGCAGTGAAGACTCCAGGCCTACCTAACTGACTTGGCCCCAGCCCTACCAGCCTGCCTGAAGCTCAGAAGAAAACGACGGCTCCAAAAAGGATCAGCGGCCTACAGATTTGGTGAGGAGTGGCCCCCCACGTCAATAAAGTCTTGAGACTCACGGGGACTGTGGTTCTGTCTAATGTTCCCTGTAATTTTTTTCCTCTGTGTGCGGCAGTGTAAGGTCTATGGGCCATATGTATCAAAGCAAAATGGGTTCGCAAACGCCGAAATTTGCAGAATTCCGGCGTCTGCGAACCCATTTCCGCTAAATGGTATGTATGAAACATTTTTGGTGCAAAATAAGGAATCGCTAAATTTGCCATTCCTTATTTTGCGATTGCATTTAAGGAATTGCAAATTTTGCGATTCCTTAAATGCAATGTATCAAGGAAAAAAACATTTCAAAATGCCATTAAGGAATCGCAAATTACCACCAACTTCTAGGTTGGTGGTAAGTTGCGAATTCTTTTAAAAATGCATAAAAAACATCAAAAGGTGCCATGTGACGCTCATACATGCCCTTAGGGCATGTATGTGCGCCATATGCGCACACATGTCATTTTCAGGGGTGCAGCAGGGTGTTCTTGAGACACCCCTGCACCCTTGAAAATATTCACAATTTGCGATTAGCAAATTGCGAATCGCAAATTTCCCCTTCATTCCTATGAGCCTCCTGGCCCATAGAAATGAATGGAAAATTATTCCTTAATTGCGATTAGTAATTTGCTAATCGCAATTAAGGAATTTTAAGGATTTGCTAAAAAGAAGCGATTTCCTACATACATACCATTTTGCGATTTCTAAATAGCGATTCCTTAAAAATCGCTATTTAGGAATCGCAAAACGGAATGTTGATACATATGGCCCTTAGTGCGCTGCAACCAAGGCTGTGTGCGCCAGTAACCAGGTGCGCGTGTGGGTGCAGCGCTAAATATCACTCCAAACTTTTGCTTAAAAAAGTGAAACGACGGTGCATTTCCTCACATACAGATCCACGTGAAAGGTGTTAAGGCAGGTTTGAAACCGTCCCACATAGCAATTTGAAACCTTAGTAGCTATGTTGCTGCCTTTCTTTTCTTAATAGAGCTGGGCTGCAGGGTGATTGCTGTGCATTTGTTCAAGTTTTCATGTTGATTTCAGCTCACGATGAGCGCTGTGATTAACATGAAAACTTTAACCAATGCTCACTTTGAGCAGGAAAAATAAAATTATAATAACGTTATTATAATTTTACTTTTTGCAGTTTCAGGGCTGGGTTAGGGTAGGGCCGCATCAGGCTTTTGACTAACACATTTTAATGCTAGTGTCCGCATCACCGCATTAAAATGCATTAGTCACGTACTCTAGCGCCCCTCTGACAAGACTGCAATTGAGGCACACTGCCAATGAGGCAGCACCAGCATGCTAAAATTGTCTAACATATGAGAGCATGAAACTGTGCCTTCAAATTTAACATGCTATGTGTCAGAGATATAATATTCATGAACAGCGCTGAGCGGGCAGGCCAGAATTTAACAGATCAATTAGCCGTGCCCCAACCAGCCTTCCTGTGAGTCTACTTCTTTAATTTGATAGATTCCATTCCCCTGCTTTTTTATTTTAAACATGTGTCCCAGGATGGCAGAAATAGCCAAGACCCACAGATAAGGCTCTGCGTTCGTGGCAGGGCGGGTAGAGAAGGAAAAGGACTCCGTCTCTTCCTTCTTGCCTAGAGAAGACAAGGACAGTGTCCACTTCTGCTCTGCCGCTGGCAAAAGCACTCACTGATACCTGAATAATTAATGTAAAAGCGTCAAGGTAACCATGTTGTTCCTGCTTACATTTCACTAGCTTTACTTAAACTAGCATTCCTTATGAGAATCGAAATTTGCCTAGCATTGTAACGGTAAGTTTCAATTCTATTAAGGACACGGAGGCGAGGATTATGCTTTTTCCTTCTTCGCTGTTTTATTTAGTTCAACACACAGCAGCCAAAAAGCAATAACACTAGCCCTAAACCTCAAAACAAAGGTAAAAGGGCTAGAACATTAACAAAAGATTTCATTAGAAACTACAAGTCCCATGACAGCAAGCCAGGCAGTCCACAGTTTAGTCCTTCCTCAATGTCCATACAGGTTAGAAAGAACGTCCTCTCCGTGACTACTTCCTCTTTCTTCGCGCGAGTCACGCCATAGAATCACTGGTCTTGTTTCGCACCATCATTTCCTGGCAAGAAAAATACACAAAGCGTCAGCGGTGTAAGGAAAAAAATCCCTATGTACACCATCGGAAAAAAATTATGACTGTGAGAACAGTGAAGGTTACAACTGCACAGTAGAGGAAACTGATTACTTACTGCAGAACGGGGGGGAACTGCCTCCACCGAAGGCCCGGGAGGGATAATCCTCGCCTCCGTGTCCTTAATAGAATTGAAACTTACCGTTACAATGCTAGGCAAATTTCGATTCTATGTCAGGACCGGAGGCTTCAGATTATGCTAGTTCAAAGCTTACTTACCACCAAGTGTGCGATATCCACCACCGGTTTAAAGTAGAACCTTTTAAAAGTGGAATCCGAGGACCAGTCCGCCGCGCGCATTAGGTCCTCCAAGCGGGCTCCCAACGAAAAGGCTTTCGAAGCCATGGCCCCTCTGGCCGAATGTGCACCAAACTGCTTCGTGTCAATACCTGCTTCTTGCATGATCCACCGTACCCATCTGGCAATGGTGGGTGACGAGACAGCCTTGTGCGGTTTTCGCAACGCAATCAGGAGCTGTCGCTCGCCCGCAGGGCGAAGTTCTAGGGTCGCTTCCTCATACGCTTTCAAGCACTGCACCACACAGAGTTTGGGGACGTCGACGAAATACGGGTAGGAAATCGTCCTTGACCCACATTTCGTACGGCGGCCCAAAGTGAAAACGACCCCATCGGGGGAAAAAACCCTCGCTGAAACATCTAGAGCTCGCACATCCGAAACTCGCCTGCATGAGACCAGGCACAAAAGCATCGCTAACTTAGCTGAGAGCTCTTTCAAGGACAAATACCTATTCTGCTGCCAAGACAAAAAAAAGATTCAACACAAGGTTAACGTCCCAGAGAACCGAATAGCGCGGTTCCGGGGGCAATGAAAGGCGAATGCCCCTCAAAAGCCTACAGACAAAAGGATGTGCCCCAATCGGAGCACCTTCCACCGGGTGGTGGCCGGCTGAGATCGCCGAACGCATTGCATTGACAGTGCGATACGCCAGGCCGGCCGAAGCCGAGTCCGCCAGAAAATTTAGAACTGGCACGACGCCTGCGACCATAGGATCCAAACTCCGTCGAAGACACCAACGAGATCACTTATTCCAGGCCGAGCGGTATCGTCTCGCCGTGCTACCGGCCCAGGCCTTGGTGAGGAAAGTTTCAGCCGGTCCCGAAAGGCCTGGGAGCGACCAGCGTCTCCCGAAAGCCTCCATGCCATGAGATGGAGAGAGATCTGCATCACCAGAGGATGGGGGTCCCCGTCCGCGTTGAGAAGAAGATGCGGAAACCGGGGGAGTAGGGTTGGAGAATCCCAGGAAAGTTCCAGAAGAACTGGAAACCACACTTGAGACCTCCACCAGGGGGTCACCATGATCACCTCCGCTCGCTGGCGGCGAAGCTGGGCCGCAGCCCTCAGTATCATCGAAAACGGAGGGAAAGCGTACGACCTCTCTGGACCCCAGTCCTGGAGGAAAGCATCCGTGGCCTCCGCGAGAGGGTCCGGCCTCCAGCTGAAGAACCGCGGCAACTGATGGTCCAGGCGGGATGCGAAGAGGTCCACCGAGAACTGGCCCCAAACACCGTTCAGCCACCTGAAGACCTGTGGGTGCAGCTTCCAATGACTGGAGTCCCTCAAGTGCCGGGAGTGCCAATCCGCTACTTGGTTGGCCTGACCCGGCAAGTATTCCCCCGTAACTGAGACGTGGTGTGCCAGGCAATAATCCCAGAAATCCTTTGCTAGATGCGCAAGGGCTTTGGAGCGAGGTCCACCCAGATGGTTGACGTAGCGGACCGCAGAAATATTGTCCATCCGAAGCAGGACACAGGAACGAACTGACTCTTTGGTCCAACAGCGCACCGCGAAGGACCCCGCCAACAGCTCTAAGCAGTTGATATGCAGTTCCTGCTCCCCGGACGACCAGGCGCCGCCTGTAGAGAACTCTCCGCAACGGGCGCCCCAACCCGTTCTGCTGGCGTCGGACTCTATCACCAAATCCGGAACTGGACCGAAAATCGCCCGACCGTTCCAGGCCTCCATATGAGCGAGCCACCACGCCATTTCCTCCTTCACTTCGGCGGAGAGAGGGACCACCTGATCGTAGGTCAAACCCCGACGTAGATGGTGTGCCTTGAGGCGCTGAAGTGCCCGATAGTGCAGGGGACCAGGGAAGATTGCCTGGATGGATGAAGAAAGCAACCCCACCACCCGGGCAATCTGGCGGAGGGAAGTGTGAGACCTTGAGATTGTCTGACGCAAAATGTGACGGATCTTCCCTACCTTCCTGGGTGGTAAACTCAGGGTGCACTGCACCGAGTCTACTGTAAAACCCAGAAACACCACCGACTGCGAAGGAGAAAAAACCGACTTTTCCTCGTTCACGACAAACCCCAGCCCCTGGAGCAGGGACACCGTCTGTTGAAGCTGAAGCAACAGCGTCTTGGGGCATTGCGCCATCAACAGGATGTCGTCCAAATAGACAATCATCCGCACCCCTTGGCTCCGCAAGTGTTCCACCACCGGGTGGAGTAGCTTGGTGAAGCACCAAGGCGCCGAGGAAAGCCCGAATGGAAGGGCGGTAAACTCGAAAACCTGGCTCCTCCACCGGAATTGAAGAAAACGACAGTGCGGGAGGTGAATGGGCACCAACAGGTACGCGTCTTTGAGGTCCAGCCGGACCATCCAATCGCCGGGAAGTAGCACGTCCCGCAACAGATGGATACCTTCCATCTTGAAGTGCCGGTAAACCAACCATCCATTGAACTCCTTGAGGTTGATCACCGGTCGCTTGCCCCCATCCGTCTTTTCCACTAGGAATAGATTGCTCAGAAAACCGGCAGGGTGTTGCATTGAAAGACAAATGGCTCCCTTGTTCAGTAAATCGGAGACCTCTTTGTCGACCAATTGCGCATCTGCGTGAGAAAAAACGATAGGATGGGGAGGCCTTCGCTGGTAGGGTCGATCGTAAAAGTCTATGCGAAAACCTCGGACTGTCTGCAAGACCCATGCGTCCGACGGGATCGCGGCCCAGGCCTCCGGAAACAAAGCCAACCGCCCCCCAATGCGGACCTGAGCCGCCGGGATGACACTCACCGTTTGAACTGTTTCCAGCGGTGTTCTTGAAACCACCTCTGCCTCAGAAGCGCTGGCCCCTGGTGGGGTAGAAGGTGTTGTAGTTGGAGGAGGCGTTAAATTGACCTCGCCCGGAGCCTTGATTCCTGTTGCTGACCGCCACGGCCGGTCGCGCGGCCCCCACCGCGACCAGCCCCCCGGGAGAAACGCTGTTGGAAAACCCTTTTAATGCTTGACTGAGCCCTGTCCAGGGACGTAAAGGTGGAAACGAATTTCCCCAACTCCTTAATGAAAGGGTCCCCAAAGAGTCCCCCTTGGGCTACCGCCCCCGCCTCAGAAGAGGCCAAGTCGCCCAGCTTCGGGTCCAATTTAATTAAGAGGGACCTACGACGCTCGGTCGAGAGGGCGCAATTAGCATTACCCAGGAAAACTACCACTCTCTGAGCCCAATTAGACAGCACGTCTGGAGAAATGGCCCTCCCTGACACTTTAGACTCCTCAGCCATGTCCAGTATCTTCGTGATCGGGCCTATGGCATCCAAAATTTTATCATGGCAGGAACGCCAGGACCGATCAATCCCCTTGCAAGGATCTTTAACAAATTTCGCAAGGAAGGTGGCCATCTTCGGGTCTAATTCTGGAGTAAGGGCCACCTTGCACTCCAACGTAGGCCTAGGGCACTCTCCCCGTAGACAACTCCTCGCCTCATTCGCCAGAGGTTTGCGGAGGCGCCCTGCGACGAACTTCGCCACTTTCTCACCCGGAGTCCAGGCAGCCGACTGCGGATGCATTATTTCATCCGGGTCTACCATGCCCGAGTTGTCCTGGGGCAAGTCGGCGGCGGAGCCCGAAGGGCGCCAAGAACGCACAGAATCCTCCTCGTCATCCGTGTCCGCCAGTGACATACCACCCGGGGACGAGGGAGCCGTGACTATGGACCCCGAAGGGCCCGGGGTTGGTGGAGGCGCAGGGGTAGGCTCAGTCGCCTTGGCCAAAAAGGCGTCACGCAAGCGCTCAAAGGCGTCCCTGTCCACACCCTGCGCCGACCCAGAAACCCCATCCTTACACAACTTCTTAGGTAGGGGCAGGCGGGGCACTGCTAGCCGGGACCACTGACGGGTCTGCGACCCCTAGATGGGCCTGAGTAACCCTTTCACACTCCTGTACAATGCGGGCAGGCAGACGGTCCTCCATAGGGCCTACTATCTCCTGCACACAGCGGTAAATAGAGCTGTCAACTGCGCTGTAGAATTCCTCATCATTCAAATATTGATGGGATTCCCCTTCCTCATAATATTCCTCCTGATCCATGGCCCAACTAGCAGGGAACTGCGAGGCACAAAATCAGAGCAGCAGGCAGCACCTGCACAAATTTTGGTGCAGACCGAGTCTACCGCTTTGGCCCCGGTGTAACCGGGGAGGGGGTGCAGACACAGACCCCAAGCGCGCCGACCCTTGCAAGAACCGGGTCCAACCACCTCCCTGCGCGCTTGCGATACGGTGTGGTGAAGCAGGGATTTCAATCGTGTCCTGACATAGAAAACGCCCGCAGGCGGCACCGCGGTAACAACCGCTTTACAGACCCCAGCGGGGCGTCACTTTTTCAAAGAAATTAGGGCAAAGTACAGACCCAGGACGGACCCGGGCGTAGCGGTGAGGCGGTAACAGGGCTCCGGCGGCTCGCTCTCCCCAGCGCGGTTCTCCTGAGGAGAAAGACCGCGCTGGGACCAGCGAGACGCTCCGGCGCCCCATAGCGGCCGGAAGAGGTCGCGAACTGGGCAAAAGGCGCGTAAGGGACCGCGAATGTCCCCGCGACTATCAAGGGCTCTGAAAAGGAAACAGAGCAACAGGCAAACAAAATACAGTCGCATATGACCACAACGCAATTAAAAATAACAATACATCGAACTCCTATTTCCACACAAATGAGGAGATAAGGAGAAACACTTAACTGGCTGCGAAGCAGCGAAGAAAGAGGAAGTAGTCACGGAGAGGACGTCCTTTCTCACCTGTATGGACATTGAGGAAGGACTAAACTGTGGACTGCCTGGCTTGCTGTCATGGGACTTGTAGTTTCTAATGAAATCTTTTGTTAATGTTCTAGCCCTTTTACCTTTGTTTTGAGGTTTAGGGCTAGTGTTATTGCTTTTTGGCTGCTGTGTCTTGAACTAAATAAAACAGCGAAGAAGGAAAAAGCATAATCTGAAGCCTCCGGTCCTGACATAGAATTTGTTTTCTCCATGATTTTTTTACTTTTTTTTTGGCAGCATATTACTCTTGTCTAATGCGTAATTTGAATTGTGTCACATCCAGGAGTTTATAGCGGTCCACAATTGCGTTGTAGCTGAAGGCAGTGCAAGTTTCTATCAATGGGGCAGTATGGTGTTCAGTGGACCAGAGGATGTGGCACTAAGGTCAGAGCTGCCGAGTTTGGAACTGAGGAACCAGGTTCAGCCTTCATGACCAGTCCACCAGACCATTCTCCTGAGGGAGCACATTCCCTTCCTATACCTTAGAAGCCCTGGTGTCTTTGCACCATCATGCGTACTCTAATGTTGGCAACTATGGGTTAGCTGTAAAGGCCTGTCAACCACAATCCATACCAAAGTTCACCTTCAGTCTTGCAGGCAGGCCTATGAAGCAGCACACCCTAGCGCGACAGTCACTGAGGTCACAGAACCCTTGAGCAAGCTGGCTCTAGGGCGGTACAATCGCACTGGGTGCTGACTTCGGGTGGGGTTACATGCTAGCAGAAAAGTTTCAGATTATGGTGTAAAGTAGGAATCTTTTCACTTGGTGGCTTATCTCTTGTAGGATCCTCCTTGAGGAAACGTCTTGGAACAAAGTGAGTGTGTGTCCAGAAAAAAAACTCATAAGAAAAAAGCTGAAGGCAGAAACACCGAAGTCCTAAGATCCAGTTGTAGAGAAGATGGAAAATAACCCACTAGATCACAATCGAAAAGCTGTGGCTCAGAAATCATTAAAAAATTAAGTCAGGTCCATGAAGGCTCCAAAAGTAGGGCATTACAGAATAATGTGCAAATCAAAATAATGTTAAGTCCCAAGTGAGCAGCAAAATCAATAGAGAAATGGACAACATACCTAGTAGCATCGGAAAGTCTTCTACTCATGCCCAAAATCAGGGAATAATATAATAAATCTTATCATAGAACAGAGTAGAAAGTGCAGATTTATCATGACGTTAGCAAAAGTATTGCATTTTCAGCAAATCAGAGCACACTTTTATTAAATGTTATATTGACTTAGCAGCACCTAAGCATTATCCCACTTCATGAATATTTATTCTGCCCACTCTTTCCTAATGTTATCCGGGATGCCAGAACAACAGCAACCTGTTATGAATGACTAGGGTACAGTGAGTTAGCAGAAAGTCCTTGGAAGATACAACATTTCTGTGTACTTAAGAGCAAGTCAATGGAAATGAACAAACATGACTCTGCTTGGTTGTGTGCTGCAGAAATAAGGAGTAGTGTATATGCCGAAAGATACATCCATTTTGAGCAAAATGGCGGCTAGACCTAACTTGAGGCCTTCTTAACAAGAGGCAGAAAACCACACTTCTATATGTCGTAGCACATTTGTTTGAAGTGCAATACCCTCATGTCAGTGTACACATACAATTTTGAAAGTAAATCCACGGTTTGGACGTTGTTAATAATGGCCAAAACTAGCAACTTAAAAAAACTCCAGCAACAATAATTTGACTTATTTGCCATTTTCGAGACAGTAACACCCTCTAAAATAGCATTCTGACCTCCAAGCAGCCATTTTGAGGGTTGCACTTCTTTTTCTCCTGGCTTCTATTAACATTTGAAAGTCAAATATCAGCCTCTCCGATAGTACAGTGCAATATCCAGAGGACTGTATTAACATGTATAAGGCTGTATTAAGCTCTGGAGTGGCGGGGTAACCGTTAAAGTGCCATGATGTGTGCCCCACAGGAGTTGAAGAGCTGTGCCTACACTTCCTGGTTGATAGTACAAGAACACACTGTACTAGAAGCAAGATAGCAGGAAGGAGGAGGAAAAGTCATGTTTACCACCCAAACTGCAGTCTTCCTTTGTTAGAGTTGTGAACATGTATGTAAATGTTCAGTTTTATTTATGTATGACATGGCCCACCGTGGCTAGTACTCTTTCTGCATCCTCTCAATTATGTCAGATAAAAGAAAATACATTCACTGATTTGCACAAGATCACACAATGTGGACAAGCTTTTATTTTCATCTTCAGCGATTATTATAATATATTTAAATTATGCATGTACATGAAGGGTTAAGAAATTGTACCCTGGCTCCATGGTTTCCACTCTTGGATTTTGATTTAACAGCTCAGTACAGTTTTGGTTCATTCCTATTAGACTAATTAATCAAAGTAACATGCTATGGCATTCTGAGAGTTGCAGTCCTTGTTCACCTTAATCAAAGCACTTGCACTAAAGTGCATTGTGAATGAATGCCAAAGTGCTGTATTATAGAAATTGCCTTTGGAGGCAACAGGTTCAGATCAATTAATATTGCAGAAGGGGCCCCCGATGATTGCAGAGACCGTGCTGCAATACCTTTTTATAGCTGCCAGGTTTCTCGGGTCCATGAGAGATGTGCAACTCCGGTCCAGGGTTTTTCATTTTTTTTATTTCTGGGATTTCTATTCCTGTTTTATAATGGAGTAAACACGACTACATGTCCCAAAATTCAAAGAAAAATCCTGAAATGGAGCAGCACATCATGCACCGACCTGGGAAAGTTGACAGGGCTGCCCTTTGTGGGGAAGCATGTTTATCATCGACGCATTGTAAGTGAGTGTTCCATGCACAAGATGGCAAGTCCTTGACCATATACCTTCCTCATTATATGGACAGATGGGCCTGGGTAAAAAGAAGTCCCTGGATGCTTACACTAAGAATGTGCCATCTAGGCCATCCACAAAGTGATGCCTGTAATTTGCATACTTTTTATATAGATACACAAATGCATCTCTTTGTTCCACTGTCAATATTGGTGGGGAGAACACGGATCCAATGTAAGGAAATTAGTTGCCCATTGTTTTAGTTTCATTGGAATTTTGTTATTTGAACTTGGTATCTGTAAAACTGCTAACAGGGAGACTTCCTCGTGTCAGGGAAACTTCTTATGTGTGCAGATTGCAGCATAGTGGCCCCATGTCCTGTGTTACACCTTCAGTCAGTCCTGGCTTTGCAGCGGGTGTCAAGCTGGGGCTTGTAAACCTTTACTTGCAGGGGGCACAGGCCCATGTATGATTCGGAAGATGAGGGAGACTTGTTGTGGACAGGCCTGGGTGGGTGTTGTGCAAAGGCCCATCTTGCGGAGGGAGTGGGTACACCAAACAAGCCCTCATTGCAGAAGGCCCAGTAGAAAAAGGGCCCTCTTCCTTGTGGAGGCAGTCAGTGATCACTCAGGGAGGGGGCCGGGGAGAAACTGGATTGGGGTAGTATCCCTTCTTGTAGGAGGGGGATGTGAGTAGGGGTCCTTCAGTTGGAGGCAAGAGCTGTCCTTGTGGTGGATGGGGTGAGGAGGCAGAGTGCTGGAGCCCTTCTTGTAGAATAGTGGGTGACCTGGAAGCAAATGCCGCGTTTGTAACCTTGCTGCATTTCCTCTCATAATAGAGCGCAGCTGCGGGGTGATTGTGCGCTTCTGTTAACGTTTTCATGTTAATGGCAGCGCCCTGCATGGGCTGCAATTAACATGAAAACTTGAAAAAAGGCACACTATCACACCGCAGCCCAGCTCTATTTAAAGAATGAATGCAGCAAGGTTACAAACACAGCGTGTGCTTTTCAGTGATTCTAAAAGCACACGCTGTGTTTGGTGCTGCATTTCTTTTGTTTTATAGAGTGTGGCTGCGG
The DNA here is from genome assembly GCF_964261635.1 of Lissotriton helveticus. Classification (NCBI taxonomy): domain Eukaryota; kingdom Metazoa; phylum Chordata; class Amphibia; order Caudata; family Salamandridae; genus Lissotriton; species Lissotriton helveticus. Next base: position 1,305,482,349 of record NC_136065.1, on the reverse strand, counting down.
GCAGATTTGTGCTTTTGTTTAGAGCATTAATGTTATTTGCAACTCGTGACGAGCTCTGCATTTAACACAATGAATCCAACAGCCGCACTCTAGAAAACAAAAGACTTATAGCAAGTGGGAACACTTGCTAAATGCAGCGGCGGCACGATTGCCCTTGGGGATGTGCGCGCCACAGACACAGAAGTGCGCGCTCCGGGGCACGGAGGTGCGCGGGCACACAGGCGCGGGGCTTCGTGGGAACACTGGTCCTGTCCACAGAACAAGTTACAGCCCCTGTGGGACCAAGAAACCCTGCTCCAGGACTTACCTCTGCACCCGTCGTCCACGATCTGGCTCCCGAGGGTCAATCTGTACAGAGGTGTCACCTCCAAGGTTCCGTGTCGACACCTGCAGCCTCTTCCCGATAACCCCCCTTCACAGTGACTGTACCAGTAAGCAGATTCCTGAATTCGAAAGGCACCCCAGCAGTCTTCAACTCAGCATCCTAATGAACCAATCCTAAAGTGTCCTCACGTTGAGGGACATCTCTACTCACCTGCCCAGTTGTTGGTTCCTCCGGGAACACTTCCTGGGCGGAGCCTGTAGCTGAAATCCAATGACGGCAACCCCCATAGGATTGCATGGGCTCCCAACACTGTCCAAGCACCCTGCACCAGTCTGCCCCTGAGCTGCTGGTGGTGTAGTCTTGGTGCTAACTTGGGCCCCCTTTGCCCTCACCTTACCCCTAGAAGCGTGCCCCATTTTTTGGACTGCAAAGTGTTGGTATGCTTCTACAAAACCAGTACACACTGTATCTTGAAATCCTGGTTCTAGTAATAAAATAACAAAGTAGCAACTTTTCATACAAACAATTGGTCTTTCAATTGCTAAATTATTGTATTTGAATGTTAAACTGATACTACTGAGTTGAAGGGGTTTCCCAGACTTGGATGACAATGTATAAATTGACAAAACAATACCATCAAAAAAGTTGCATAATTTGTCTTTTCTTGCCCCAAAATGTACTCAACTCTGCACCATAATTTGGTCCTCCCTGCAACATAATTCCAATGGCCCTGATTATAACTTATGAGTTGCAAGTAACAAAAGGACCTCTAAGCAGTAACCCATTGACCTTTTTATTTAAAAAAAATCTATTTCGCAAGCTACAAGTTGTGTTTGCAGCAGGCATATAAACCCTCTCTGCTAACTTTTGATGATTTAAACCTTACTAGATAATATTGATCTCTCGAGCAAGTACAAGCTACAAGTACACAAAATAAAATGGGCATGTGCTGGGTAGATTACTTGATGAAATTTGAACCGGGCAGGTTGAAGTGAAAATGGCCACAACACCTAACCTGGCCTGACCTTCCAGCTAGGAGGTTCAGCCTTTGTGCACTTCACCACCCCCTCCAACTATGACCTAAATGTAAAGTCCTAGTGGAGGAGGGGGTCGGGTGAAAGGTGAATGACATAGCTTCCCTTCTGGGCCCGGCTGGCCTCACGGGGGCCGAGGTGAGAACTGACAATTAGGTGAGAATTGCCCAACGGCCACAATAACACCTGAAGTCTTCACACTTCTCCTTTCCCCGCTCACCATGGATGTAGTGTGGCATCTGGGCGAGGAGAGTTGGGGAAGAACACTGCTTACGGAGTCGGGCCCAGCTTCACAATGGCCAATCTATCCTTCTAAGGAAAATGCTGCAGGATCTCTCTCCACCCCCATCCTTGCACTCTCCTCAAAGCAAGTGTCTCTAGCCTGCCTGTCTGTGTCGGCCCCATATGACAGTGACCTGCACATGTGGGCGTGGCAGTTGCTGGGTGGGACAATAGCGCACGTTGTGGGCAGTTAACAGAGGCCCAAACCACACACTCCCTCCCTCCCGCCGCTGATACTTGGGCACCTGCCCATAGGCCCATGCATGATTGCCTGCTTTGGCAATCCAACCCTGTGACTGGGTAAGTCGTGGACTGCCTCACTACCCTGAAAATCAAGCATTAAAGATGTGTACCAGGTATTCACTGTTGGTCTTACATTAAGATGGCCTAAAGGATTTAGCTCCACTACTTTGATGTTCTTCTTTCCATGGACTTCACTGAGCAAAGGTTGTGTTAGCCCACTTATGAAGTACTTCACTGCTCAGAGCTCATAGTTATGCAGACTCTGGATTGAAGAAACTAGGAAGGGGCTTTACCTCGTTTAGCAGTCATGCCATATGCACTCGTAAGGGGTTGTACATTGCAAACTCGCTGACAAACTCTGGAGGAGGGTCCTTTACATTGTTTAACACTGAGGACCATTTGTACACATCAGCAGTTTAGGACCCGCTCACAAGGTATGCTGTTCATTCTCTGCATTTGCAATTTTAGGTTAGCATACCACCATTTAACTGTATCTTAATTACAGTTATTGTTCTCCTAAGAAGTAAAAGAACTGGCTAGAGGTTGATTCATAAATCGTTACTTTGCGCTAAGTGTCTAACCTACTTTGTTCTAAGTGTCTAACCTAGTTCCCAGGGTAAGCCTTGAACTGCTTAATCTTGCTACCATGAGGGTCATAACTAAAAGGGAGAACTTGGTGCTCAGTTTGGGTCAATAATGAGGCTGCCCCCGACAATCGGTGTACAAGACTCCAAATGGCAAAACTGTAGCCCTATGACCACTGACTGCCCTGGGTCCACTACCATGAACCCATTCTCACTAGACCTGCAATGGGGTTGCACTGTTAGTGGCTATGGTGTCAGAGAAAGCCTGTCCTACTACGGTGCTTTTCTTCCAGCCCCACCTGTTGTGGCACAGCAAACGTCAATAGCTGCAGTGTCAATCACTGGTGAAAGAACAGCAGTACATCATTCCATGTGTGCTAGCAGCAGCAGGGTCCGGTGAGAGTAGTGGGTTGCAATAAACAAAGAAACCACCGAGCCACTGTGGTGTTCTCCCTGCTTCTAGAGGTGACCATATTATGTATTGTTTTGACCGTTGTTGGCATGGTCCAAGAGCTGCCACCCCTCACAAACATAGGAGGTGACAGCAGTCTATGCCGCATATGCTGATTTATCTGTTGTGGGACTATTGCACTCCTTCATGCATACATGACTACACGTTCTCTGGCAAAGTGCCCTTCACTGGCAGATTATACAACAGGAGAGTGCAATATAGTGAGTCTGATCCATCAGGCAGGATCACATTACATATACCACCTACCACCTGTGTGCCCTGCTCATGACGAGCACCTATCTGCACTTCTGCACTATGAAGTGTGAACACAAATCGGAGATGAAGGGGCAGATGTAAGACCGTTTTTTGAGGTCACCAACGGGAAATCGACCCATATGCGACCGCAAAATTGGTCTGCTCCATGTACAAACCCAGTTTTGCGAATTAGTAACCAATTACCGATTCGCAAAATATGGTTTGCGACTCGCTATTTAGAAGGGGCGTGCCAATGGCGTCCCTTCCTCATAGCGAGTCTAACTGCAAAGTATGATTGTTTTGCAACCTTATTTGCGTTCGCAAAACACTCGCAGTTTACCACCTTCTTCAAGTATGTGGTAAGCCACTCGCTAACAGGAAGGGGTCCCCAGGGGGCCCCTTCCCCTTTGTGAGTCTGTGCAAAAATGTAAGAGCAGGCAGTGGTCTCTCTGGACCACTGCCTACTCTTAAAAAATGAAACAGAAACGTGTTCTTTTTCTTTTTTAAATGCATCCCATTTTCCTTTAAGGAAAACGGGCTGCATTTGAAAAAAAAAAACCTGCTTTATTTAAAAAGCAGTTCCAGATGGTGGTCTGCTGACCCCAGTAGGCCACCTTCCCTGGGGGGCTAGCCATTCCTATAGGGGTTGCAAATAGCATCTGTCTCATGAATATTAATGAGGCAGGCAATTTGTGACCCCATTAGGAATCACTAACAGTGTCTGTGACACTGTTGTTCATTGCATTGCAAAGCGAAGCAATTTGTGAGTAGCAAATTGTAAGGGTCGTACATCTGGCCCAAAGTAGCTTACAAGTTTAAATACACTGAAAGTGGCATCAGCCAGGGAGAGCAGCTAGGCAATACTGCTGTAGAGCTGTCCGTTTGAGGCTGGAAGTAAAGTCACAGAGTAGATGGTGAGCATCCGCAAGCAATATGGCATCAAGGGACGAGAGTGATGAGCCTTTCTTCACTGGTAGTATTGGTGCGCAGGGAAGCCAATAAACATAACTGGTTGTGTACATAATGTGGATGATCAATGATGTGTGCATGCGGTTTGAGGGTTGGGGTGGCCTGCCTGCTGCCGGTGGACAAGGTTTGTCGAAAATAAACAGACATCCTGGATCGTTTATGAAGCCCCAGATCTCCATTCTTTGGTCATCTTCAATAGAGAAATCAGGGAATCAAAGCTCACAAGCGGAGAAAGAATCCCCTAAGGAATGACTATTGCAGCATTATTTCAAGAGTATGTCTAGTCCATCATTAAATAATAATTTAGTGTGTCTGCAGTCATTGCTTATATGAAAAGAAAAGGGGGAACTGGTAAAGCCTTTATGGTGGAAAAGCAAAACACCCTAAATATCAACAGCACTAATGTAGCTCTCATAGATTAGTGGCCACACACTATCGGAAGCACTCTGACACCTGTCACAGACTAGAAGCCATGCACTATCAACAATACTCAGACAAGGGCAGTCTGACTCTAGAGACAGCATTCTCACGACCCTCACACACCAGTAATCTCACGCTACGGACAACAGCCTGACTGACACCACTCACAGGCTAGCAGTATCAGATAAACAGAAGCACTTTCACATGCCTCGCAAGGCTACCAGTCTCACCCTTCACAAACTAGCATTTCCCACTACCAACGGCACTCTCAAGCCCCTTATAGACTAACAAACATGCCTTGCTGAGAGTAATCTCATAACCTTGCCCCAAAGTCAATACCAGTACAAAAGGGGGTGGTGATGGACGGAGCATCTGAATCAATCAAACACTCACACCCAGTCAAAAGATCTGGGTTTAAACCATCACCGTTCTTTAGCCCACTCTGCCACCCCAGTTCAGATATGGCTATATGCAAATCAGTCTGACACTGTGCCTCATGGGAACAGTCCAGCCTGAACTGCCAAGCCATGCCTTCCTTGGTGTGAGTGATTGATTGATTCAGATGCTCTGTCCATCACCACCCCCTTTTGTACCGCTTTTGGCCGCCATAAGTGTGGCAGGGTATGCTCAGACGTGAGTCCCTTGCTCACTTTGCCACTGGATTCAAGCAAGCCGGGCTGAAGACAGCTGGAATGCCAGAAACCGGTCCTCGGAAGCTTGTTTCCGGTCCAGGAAGGCATGGCTTGGCAGTTCGGGCTGGACTGTTCCCATGAGGCACAGGGTCAGACTGATTTGCATATAGCCATGTCTGAACTGGGGTGGCAGAGTGGGCTAAAGAACGGTGATGGATTAAACCCAGATCTTTTGACTGAGTGTGAGTGTTTGATTGATTCAGATGCTCCGTCCATCACCACCCCCTTTTGTACCGCTTTTGGCCGCCATAAGTGTGGCAGCGTATGCTCAAACGTGAGTCCCTTGCTCACTTTGCCACTGGATTCAAGCAAGCCGGGCTGAAGACGGCTGGAATGCCAGAAACTGGTCCTCGGAAGCTTGTTTCCGGTCCAGGGAAGGCATGGCTTGGCAGTTCGGGCTGGACTGTTCCCATGAGGCACAGGGTCAGACTGATTTGCATATAGCCATGTCTGAACTGGGGTGGCAGAGTGGGCTAAAGAACGGTGATGGATTAAACCCAGATCTTTTGACTGGGTATGAATGTTTGATTGATTCAGATGCTCCGTCCATCACCACCCCCTTTTGTACTGCTTTTGGCCGCCATAAGTGTGGCAGGGTATGGTCAGACGTGAGTCCCTTGCTCACTTTGCCACTGGATTCAAGCAAGCCGGGCTGAAGACGGCTGGAATGCCAGAAACCGGTCCTCGGAAGCTTGTTTCCGGTCCAGGGAAGGCATGGCTTGGCAGTTCGGGCTGGACTGTTCCCATGAGGCACAGGGTCAGACTGATTTGCATATAGCCATGTCTGAATTGGGGTGGCAGAGTGGGCTAAAGAACGGTGATGGATTAAACCCAGATCTTTTGACTGGGTGTGAGTGTTTGATTGATTCAGATGCTCCGTCCATCACCACCCCCTTTTTTACCGCTTTTGGCCGCCATAAGTGTGGCAGGGTATGCTCAGACGTGAGTCCCTTGATCACTTTGCCACTGGATTCAAGCAAGCAGGGCTGAAGACGGCTGGAATGCCAGAAACCGGTCCTCGGAAGCTTGTTTCCGGTCCAGGGAAGGCATGGCTTGGCAGTTTGGGCTGGACTGTTCCCATGAGGCACAGGGTCAGACTGATTTGCATATAGCCATGTCTGAACTGGGGTGGCAGAGTGGGCTAAAGAACGGTGATGGATTAAACCCAGATCTTTTGACTGGGTGTGAGTGTTTGATTGATTCAGATGCTCCGTCCATCACCACCCCCTTTTGTACCGCCAAAGTCAATACGGCTGGCTGATCTTTGTGTCTCTTCATTGATTGGTGAGTTTGTGAGTGCGGTATTGTGGATGGGTGAGTGGAAAAATGAGTCAATGGAAGGCTGAGTAGTTGAATGGGCGGAAAAATGAGAGACTGAGTGTATTGATCATAAGAGGTTGGGTGCACAGACGAATGGATGAGAAACTGCAGGGAAGGAAGCATCAGCGTACTTTCAGTTATATGCTGATCCTATTAGCTTTGCCAATGCTTGTTTTCATCTTTAAGCTTTTACCAAACCTGATGGCTACTGGTTAATTTGTTCTGCTGGGAATGTGTTTCTGGTGTAGCCTGCTGAAAAGTGCTGTCGGTGGGCGACGGGTCTGTGACAGCCATTGATAGGGGTTATCTCTATTGTTGGATGTATGTTATATGTCTTGCCAAATATATTTTGCTTTATGTTTGTGACTATTCTTATTGCGGTTAGATGTCAGATAATAGTTGATCATAGAGCATATCTAAACAATGTTTTGTGAAGTTGGTATGTTCTGGCTACTGGTTGAACTGGAAGTATATAAAATAATGCAACAGATTGTATGCCAATAAAAGACATGTACCTGCAGATTTAGGTGGGGAGGCCTCTTCAGTTTCCTGCCACTTAATAGCTTGAGTGGTGAGTTTCCAACAATAGTCATTATCTACACACAGTAGAATATTCTCAGGTTTTATGTCTGTGTGTATAATCCCACAGGCTGTATGAATAAAAGTGAGACCCTGCAGCACCTAATAAAAGAAAGGAAAATCAAATTAGTGTCCTTTGTTACCCGCTAACTAATCTAAATGGAAATCGGCATAATGGAGCCGGGAGGGACGTCAGAATGTACAAGTGAAGCAACCGCATTCTACCAACTAAATTGACCTTTAGTGATTGTCAGTGTAAAATGTCATAAACACCCAAGCAAGGAAATCATAATAAGACGTAAAGGATCAACATATCTACGGTGAATGATGGACCATTTTTGAATAGGCGCTAATCTATCACAATTCATCTCCCGAATGTTTGCACTGGACTGACGTATTGGCAAATACTTTCCCACCCTTTGAAACCCATTCCTCATCTCCTGGGTATGTAAGTGCTGAATATACCATAAAGAAAGAACAAACCAGTGACAGTCACACGTCAGCAGTGGGGTAAATATATTACTTAATTAATTGAAAATTGTTAGTTTATTTCCTCACATAGTAGTATTGGGTTGTGAGCAGTAATTATTGTATCCCAAGTTTCAGCGCTGGTAGTGCAGGTGTTGGTCGGGAACGTGTCCCCCCGTCTGTGTGCATTCAATTGATAAATGAAAAACAATCACTTCCATAAAATATCTGTCCTTAACAATAAGTTTCAGTCTGGTAACGTTCTATCTGGTAACCTTCTTATCGAGCTTCAATCTGAAAAGAATAATTATTGTTACTGGACATCTTTCAGGCCCCTCAAATGAATTGTTAGAGATGGGTGGTAAGGTATAAATAGCATCCTCAGCAAGTCCACAGTTCACCTCTCATCCCTAGACCAACTTGGGACTGAATAGTTTTCACATGCCCAAGCATAAACGTCAGAAAGAGAGGGAAGATCACATCGGATTCATGCAGCAATGTCAATGGGACCCACCATCAGTTGCCACATATATTCAGGGTACACATACTAGAGGTTGGGTCTGATACTACGGTGAAGGGCTCTTTGGCATCCAGTACTGAACATACAGTGTATGGCACAACCAGAGGCTCAGATTATGCATTGTTCCTCCAACTTTGTTGCTCAACAGCACCTCATGGCATAAATATCCCAAAGACAAAAAGACTACATGTCCCATGACTCTTCTAACTTTAAACCAATCAACAGCCAATGATTTTACTCCTTGCCCATAAAAATATCCTCAAAGGAAAAGCACCCAGATACATGTTTTTCCTTTGTTGATTGATAATGTTGCTATTGCTACTTAGGGTCTAATTACGAGTCTGGCAGTCCGAGGACCACCAGACTAGCGGCAGTGCGGCGGTGGTGGTCCAGCCACTGCCGCACCAGTGGTCTGACTGCCATATCACTACTTTGGTGGTCGGACCACCATTGTAACGCGGCAGCCGCCAGGAAGCCGCCGTTCCTTGGTAGTGGTGGTCAAAGCTTCAGTAATATGATGGTGGTGCAGCACCAACATACATATTACAAGTTTCAGGACCGCCAGCGGTGTCATGGAGGTCTTTACTCCATGAAAACACTGGCGGTCCTAAAACAGGGGGCCTGCTCAATTGCATGAGGATGCATGCAAGAGGGCACAACATGTGCCTCCCTCGGTGCATGCCCCCCTGATCGTGCACGGCATGGACTTTATAGTCCATGCCGGGTAGGAATATGTTTTGGCGTTCCCATCGCGATGCCCATTTTCAGAGACACCGCACAAAAGAGCCCAACCGGCATGGCGGTTAGCTCCTGCACTGCCAAACTCATAAACAGGCACTTATTGCGAACTGAACGCCTATCTTCTGTGGTGTAGTAAAGCACTTGGATTCTTTTAGAACACCAGAGCTGACGTATTTTCTTTCAACAAATTGTTGTAATTTCGTTATGGCAGCACGTCAGACCTGCCCTGCTTGGATCTGGGGCTCTTTAACAGAGACATGTTTGTGGATGTAATACAAAGGAACTTGACGTGTCAGCTTTCTTCTACAAATAGACGGGAGTGTGCCCAAGAGAAATGCAGGTATAACAGTAGTAGTAAAGTTAGACTTCTGGTCTAAGTTAGATTTTTGGTCTAAACTTATACCAAAAGTATAACATTCGTAGTAGTAAAGTTAGACTTTTGGTCTATGTTAGACTTTTGGTCTAAACTTAGACCAAAATGGGTGTGTGAGTGTGTGTGGGAGTGGCTGAAAGGGAGTGTGAGTAGCTCTAAGGAGGAGTGAGTGGTTGTGTGAGCACTTGTTTAAGTCTGTGAATGGGTATGTGAGTGGCTGTGGATGTGTGAGTGGGCGGACGAGGTTATATGGGGTGTGAGTGGGTGTTTGAGTGCTAATGTAGATTATTTCATCGGTGATGTCATTTGAGATTTCATCAGTGATGTCACTGACCATGTCATGAGTGATGTAATATAAGGTCTAAAGCAGTACATTGCAGGGGCGTAAAGTTATAGTTAGCTCAGGTAGGCATAACTGCTGAATTTCAATGGTTTTGTACGAGGGAAATTGTAATGTACCTGTAACCTTTGGTTTTTTTCGGTGGATTTCTGTTTTTTATAACTCTATTTCCTATCTATAACATCTCTGTAACCTTTATTTTTTTTCAGTGAATTTCTAAGCTTTAAAAAACTATTTCAGGGGGGCGTGGCCAAGATGGCGGCGTGATTGAACATGTTGGTCCGGAGCTCCCACCGACAGCAAGCTGCAGCACGGGCCTACCGGCCATTTGGGCAGCGGTCGGTCTGCTCGATCAGTGGGCCACTCTATAGGGAGCCCAGGGGGTGCTCACGGCGAGACGAATTGTGGCCCAGTGGCTTCAGGCACCCTGTGGCGGCTGCGGGGCCGGAGTGGCTGTTGGTGACGTGCGGCCGCAGAAACGGAGAGCGGGCGAGCCCGGGAGAAGACGGGCGCACGTCCGAGTGGAGGCGCTTGGGAGCACAGAGAGCGCAGGACGTGGCGGCTGGAGCGGAGGCGGCCTGGGACAAACCCGCCGGCGATGTTGTGAGGAGGGAGGCTGCCCGGCTCAGCACAGGGCTGGACCTGCCATTTTGTGGAGGTATGGCGGCGGAAGATTCGGAGCTGCGAAACCCCGATCCACTCCCCGCGACTGGCTGGCGGAGGCTGCTGGTTGGGGTGAGAAGCAGTGGGGACCCCCCCTGGAGTATGCTGGCTGACCAGGTGCTCCGCAGGAGTGATACGAGGGGCGGACACGGCCCAGGAGCGGGGACGGGGTGTCACCATTTTGAGGCAAGGCCTACCGGAGCAGAGCGGTGAGAGGGAGCCTAAGGCAAGTTGCGTGCAGCAGAGGCGGGGAGTGCCTTGCCCCCTCGCCAGCGGACGCCCTATGAGAAGCGGTGTGGGCTGCGAGTGACGTAAAGTGGGGGAACTCCCATGACTTTGATAAAGCGAGGGCTGGCGACATACTCTGAAGACGGTAGCAAGGCCTGCAAGGATGCTGGGTGAAGCGAGGTCAGCGACAGGGACCAGAGGTGGAGACAGCTGACAGGGGCTGGGTGTCTCGGAGTGCCCTTAAGCTGGAGTGCGGGGCTGGAGGGCCGAACTCATCGCAGTGAGGACCACAGTAGGGTGAGCGCGCAGGTTCCATTGGAGGAGCGGGCGGTGGAGCTGAGGTGCGCTGTCCGGTCCTTGGGCTGCTAGACGCGACCCACGGAGGAGGATTGCAGGGCGCCGCATGGAGACGGGGCATGGGTGCTCCGTTGGTCTGGTGTGTGCTGAAGGCGAGCCTGGGGGAGGAGGAGTAGCCAGGAGACCGTGAGTGATCGGCAGAGATCAGCTAGGGGCTCGGGCCTCAACGGGCCTGGTCGCCAGCCCGCGTAGACCTTGGGGGCCGCTATGTCCACATTGAGGGTTCGGAAAGACAATACTGTCAAGGATCTTTTGCCAAGGCGCAGGCGAATCAGCAAGCCAAGGACATGGCGGCTAACAGTGCCCACTCTACCGGGTAGCAGGCGGAGGGTGCGGAGCCTATCACCAAGGCGTTTTTGGAATCGCTCTTTACCACCTTGCGAGATGACATACACACCCTGCAGAAGGAGTTCGCAGATGATATGAAAGAGGTGCGACGGGATGTGGATGGTATAGGGGAACGTGTGGCGGACTTAGAGACCAAGAGTGATAGTCGCGACACCAAGATGGAGGCACTGCGTCAAGAAATAGTGCGGATTCACGACCAGCAAGTCGATCTACAATCGCACATGGAAGACCTGGAAAACCGTTCCCGCCGCCACAATGTCCGCCTCCGAGAGGTTACGCTCACGGATGACACTAAGGACCTGCTCAGCTTTATCAGCGAACTTTTTAACCACATACTGGGGCGCCTTGCGGGATCGGAGATCAGAATTGACAGAGTACACAGAGTGGGCCCTCTGAGGTTGCCGTCGGCTCCCCCTCCGGACATCCTGGCCTGCGTGCAGGATTTTCGCACCAAGGAAGACATTTTACAGAAGGCGAGACAGCAGCATCCTTTATCTTTTAAGGGCCAGTCCCCAGTGTTGTATAAGGATCTATCTGCACTCACATTACAGAAGCGCAGGACCTTTCGGCCGGTCACGACCTATCTCCAGCAACAAGGCATTTCTTATAGTTGGGGCCACCCGTTTCGCCTGATCTTCAAGAAAGGCAACAAGTTACATCAGCTCCGGTCATTGAAAGAAGCATGTCGCCTGTTAGGATTGGACCCCCCGGAGGAAGTCCCAGAGGAGGACGTATCCACCGCCGAGCCGAAGGACGGCAGACCGTGCTGGCGTCAACAGACCAAGCGACGACGTGTCCGGAAGCCCCCCTGTGGAAGTGATTTGAGATGGACAACGGGCAGCTGTGGGGGCAGTCTCTTCAGGGCCAGAAGTATCTCTTCCTAGCTGAACTCCTTACAGACTTGGTATCTGGCTGTGCCCTAGAGCTTGTTTCGGATTCTGCTGTCGGCGGGAGGGAAGGCTTCATTGCAGTGAGTAAGTTTGCCCCATTGCTGTTACTTACCAATCACCTTCAGATGATTGACACTATGTATCTTTTGAAATGTTGGGTGTTTTTTGCTGTTCTTTCATGGGGGTTTTGTTGGGGTGGGGGGGGGGGGGTTGGGGACGGGGGGGTTCCGGGTCCAGGGGTTTCCTCATGGGAGTTGTAGGGTTCCATCCCTTGTTGATGGAGGAGGGCTCAGCTTTTGGTGTTCCTCCGGGGGTGGTCTGCTATTCAGGGGGGGGCCTGGAGCCAGAGCTGTGTAACACTTGGTAGTAGAGAGTGCTGACCTCAATGTGAATTATGCCTGCTACTGAATTAAGAATTCTCACGCTGAATGTGCGGGGACTTAACAACCTTGTGAAGCGAAAGGCTGTCTTCCCTTTTTTGGAGTATTCGAGGGCTGATATCTGCCTTCTGCAGGAGACGCATCTACTGCAGAGGGACTGTCAGAGGATGAGGTCCTGTTGCTTCCCGCACCAGTTTTTTTCTTCTGCTTCTACCAAAACAGCGGGGGTAGCGATTTTAGTAGCCCAGCGCTTCAGAGGGAAGGTCCTGCAGAGGGGAGTGGAGGTGAGGGAAGGTTGCGGTCTTATAGATTCTCCCTGGCGGGGGCAGTCTTTATGATTTGTTCTATCTATGTCCCCAACGAAGGCCAAGAGAAGTTCTTCCACTCGGCACTTAGCGAGGTGGCCGCTTCCCCCGACCGACACATTCTGATGGGAGGGGACCTGAACTTGGTGCTGGATACTCTCCAGGACAGATCGGGCCAGCGCTCTTCCTAGGCAGGGTCCCTTTCCGCTGAGGGATTGGCTAGATTGGGCGAGACGGGAATGGTGGATCTTTGGCGTAGTTTTCAACCAGGTGCACGGGAATACACATATTACTCTAACGCCCACAAAACCTACGCGCGCCTGGATTATTACTCAGCTTCCTCGTCCCTTCAAGCACTTTCGACTGGGGACGAAATAGGTGCTGCGGCACTTTCTGATCATTGGCCCATGATTGCTGTGTTCTCCTTCCCCCCATTGCAACGAGCCACACGCTGCTGGAAATTGCGCAACACACTTTTACACCGTAAGGATGTGGTGGACAAGATTGGGGGGCCATTAGGGACTACCTATCACAGAATAGCACTGCTGACACTTCCTTAGCAACACACTGAGCAGCACTTAAAGCGGTACAGCGTGGCGAGTTTATTGTGGTCTCGGCGGCCGAGAATGCGGAAAGGGCGCGCTAGAGGGAGGAGCTCACTCAAAAGACGCAGTAATTAGAGCACATGCACCAACGGACCGGAGCGCCTGGGGTATGGAGGCAGTTGCGACTGGTCAGGCAGCAATTGGCTGCACTGGACCAAGTTCGGGCGGAATACGCGGCCTTAAGGGTGCGACACATGTACTATACTGGGGGAGATAGATGCGGGCGACTACTAGGACGTGCGCTCGGGGAAGCTCAGCAACGACATACGGTGCAGGAGATCGGCACGCGAGACGGAGGGGTTGTTACTGAGGACGCTGACATTGCGGCAGCTTTTAGTGACTTTTACACATCCATATACACTGGCTCTTCCCTTGACCTGGCTGCGGGAAAAACGTTCTTGGCGTTGGTTTCCCTCCTGGCCCTGACACTGGAGCAGGCGGACCACCTCGAACGACCTATTAGGCCGGAGGAGGTAATCGCGGCCATTTCGCATCTCAAACTAGCAAAAGCGCCAGGACCGGACGGCTTTTCGGCCATTTTTTATAAGATGTTTTGCTCGCAGGTGACCGCGTTATTGACGCCTTTTTTAACTCCTTCTCAGAACCGGGATCGATCCAGAGAGACCTCCTGGACGCCACCATTTCGGTTATCCACAAGCCGGGGAAGGACCGCACGCGATGTGAAGGATATCGCCCCATATCCCTTCTTAACGTCGACCTCAAAGTTTACACTAGCATTCTATCCGCTCGGCTTGCTCCGTTGATGCCAGGATTGATTGACCCAGATCAGGCAGGATTCATACCGGAGCGCCAAACAGTGGACAATACTAAGAGGGCATTAGACCTAATAGAGAAGGCCACGCGGACGTCAGGCGAATGCGTGATGCTCGCAATCGAAGCTGAGAAAGCGTTCGATCGAGTTCACTGGCCTTACTTGGAGCAGGTTTTAGTGAAGGCAGGGATGGGCGAAAAGTTCTGTACTTGGGTCCTGAATTGTTATACCTGCCCTACGGCGACGGTCAGAATCAACGGTTGTACCTCGCCCCGATTTTCTATTGAGCGGGGCACGAGACAGGGGTGCCCCCTGTTGCCCCTGCTTTTCGCCCTGTATATGGAACTGCTGGCGCAGATGATGCGACTCGAGCCGAGGGTGCACGGAGTTAAGTTTGGGGCCTACAAACACACCATCAGCCTCTACGCGGACGTCTCTTTATCTTCCCCCAGTGTCTCTTTGTCGGCTTGTGTTGATATTCGTAACGCGTTCTCACGAGCTCTCCTTGGGGGGTCACACCCGGTCTTACCTGCAGGAGCGCTTTCCCTTCCATTGGGCGCAAGTTGCCATTCGGTATCTAGGGATCCAGTTGGCGCCCACATTGCAGGACCGCATCAATTATACGTGATTGCGCCATACGGTCCGAAGCGAGCTGGGCAGATGGAGACATTTGCCGCTGTCATGGCTGGGTAAGGTTGCTGCCATAAAAATGACAATCTTGCCGCAAATTCTTAATTTATTCTGCGCCATCCCGTTACGGCCGCCCTATGGCTGGATTTGTCAGACCCAATCGGAACGCGCTCAGTTCATTTGGAACGGTAGGAAGCCACGAATGAAGTTCAGACTGGCGACATTGCCCCCTGAGAGGAGGGCGGCTGGGTCTACCCAACCTGTTGTTGTATTACCAGGCGGCCCAGCTACGGACCCCTGTGGAATGGAGCAGGTGGGAGTCTGAAAAATATTGTCTCTTCCAGGACCAGGCTGTGGCGGGCCGCCTGCTTCAGGAGGTTCCCTTTCTTCGTAGGCAGCATCGGCCCCTTAACCTCTACGCCTCACACATCACGAGGGTGCCGTTGGAAGTGTGTGATAGCACCAACGTCAAGCATGAGTTGACAACCTTTCCCTCCCCTCTTACTCCCTTGCTCGAGAACCCGGATTTTAGCCCGGGCAGGATACCGTGGCTTTTGCGAGGTGGCGCCCCGCGGGGTGTAGTTTTTTGTTTCACCTGTATGTACACGGGGGAGGGGATTATTCCGTTTGAGACCTTCAGACGGGAATATGGCCTGCCAGAATCGGAGCAGTTTAGGTACCTCCAGGCCCGGCATTGGGCGCTCAACAGTCATGTTCGTGAGGAGGCGGATCGTCGCCTGCGGCCTTTTGAGTATTGGCTCATCACGCGGACTGCTGATAAAAAACTTATTTCGGACTTGTACCGCATGCTCTTTGACCGGTATACACACGTCTATAATTCTGGAAGGGCGCGCTGGGAAAGGGACTTGGGGCGTACACTTAGCTCTAAAGAATGGGAGGGCATTTATTACCGAGCGCGGCACTCCGCTTACCACATGGGGCTGACTGACACTCTTACCAAGGTAGTGTCCTATTGGTATTACACCCCAGAGAGGCTACATGAGATAGACCACACGAGGGAGGTGACCTGTTGGCGTGGGTACGGAAAGAGGGGTACGCTGGTCCATCTTCTATGGAACTGTGTCCAACTCCAGGGGTACTGGAAGTCAGTCCTCGACGAGGTAGACTCACACTTTGATACGGAAATCCCGCGGTTTCCCACCTATGTTTTGCTGGGTCTGCCTAATCCCATTACTTACCCGTTGAGATCACGCAGGGGGCGTCTGATCGCCATTGCTCTCGGATCAGCGGTACAAAACATCCTGTCCCACTGGCGTACCCCACACATTCCCACATTTCAAGGGTGGTTGCACCGCCTCTGGACAGTTCTAGGTATGGAAAAGTGTTCGCTGTTTAAAGCTGAGAAGGTGCTAAGTATGCGGAATTGTGGCAGCCGTTTTTATTCCTGCTTGCCACGGAATTTAGGGAGGTCACGTGTCCCAGATACCTACGCTTGCTGCGTCTGTCCCAGGTTGATGGTTGAGGTGTTTATTGGGGGGCCTGTCATTTTGCCATGGGGGTGCTGGACCTGGAACAGGGGTGGGGGATGGGTGGTTGGTTGGGTCTGGGGGGGTGGGTGGGGTTTGCCTTTTTTGTAGCTTTGCTCATCCAGACCGTGGTCTCCACATCGGCTTCGACTTTCTTCTAGTGTATGGGTTGGCAGTCGTTGCAGCCAGTTTTCTGGTTGTATGGCTCCCGATGCTGTCCACAGCTAAGGCTCTGAGGAATTGTGCCATATCAGCCTGTGCATGTATTTGTCGACAATACACAGATTAAACACTATGGGACAAACTGAGGGGTGGTTGCCTCTATGGTATGTGTCACGACCTGTGGCCTCCCGATCCTTTAATCACCACAAGGGTTAACATGTGATACCTTTCGATGTACCACTCTTTTTTAAGACGCGGCCGGCCCTGATGAGTTGTAGGCGGCTTGCTGTGTTTAATATCTGAAGCTCTGTTATTGTCATTGATTTACTTGCACAACTGCACTTTCTCTGGCCGGCCCACTGGGTTGTAGGCAATTTTGTCTGTGTTTTTTGTTTTTGTATTTTCTCAATAAAACAGATTTAATACTTAAAAACTATTTCCTAACTTTACCATCCCTGTAACCTTGGTTTTTGTAAGAAAATTTCTACTGGGAGCATTTGCAGAGTGGTGGAGAAAGGGGACGGGGCCTCGGATGAGCAATCAGCAATCCAGCTGTCAGTGACTTACTGGAGGTAACAGAATTATTTCTTGGCCCCCAAGGAGCCTCATCATACAAGGGCACTTCATCCCCCATCCGACAGTGTGGTACTAGGTGTGTTTGCAGACTAGAGAAAGGGGACAGGGCCTCCCATGAACTCTCAGCAATCCTGTTGTGTGGGACTTACTGGAGGTAACAGGAGTGGTAGTTGGCCCCCAAGGATCTTCAGCGCCAAGAGGGCTTTATCCTCCAACGAGTAGTGCACCAGGAGGTGAATTTGCAGAGTGGTGGAGAAAAAGGAAGGCCTTTGACAATCTCTCAGCAATCCCGTTGTGTGGGATTTGCTGGAGGTGACACAAGGGGTTGTTGGCCCCCAAGGACCATCACCAGCCAAGGGGACTTCATCCACCAACAAGTTGTATTCCAGGAGGCGCCTTTACAGAGAGGTTGAGAAAGGGGGTCAGGGCTTCGGCGACTTCCCCAGGGGCTGGCGTTTTTTCTTTAGTTTTCTTTTCATTAGGGAAGGAAGTCCACTTGGCCCTCTCCCTCAGGCAGATTTCAGCTCAGAGGACCCCATCCCCCATGGCTCGTCATATTTAGAAATGGGGGTGGTGGGCTAAGTGGCCCCCCTCCTCGAGCCAATTTTGGCCCTGGGGACCCCATCCCTGGGGCCTGGCCATTTGTTCTCGGTACCCCCAGGGCACCAAGTCTCTGTTGGAACTGCAAGGAGAGCCTGAAGGCTGAGTGAATCACTCGGAGTCAGACGCTACTTTTCAACTCGTGAGATTCATTCTCTTCGAAACGATCGCGCCACGGAACGATTGGCCGATCGTACTGGCCTGGGCCCAGTTTATTGCGATACCGAACAGCGCTATTCAGGACCAGTCCAACTCATCCGACGACCTTCCCCACTTGCCAGTTTCAACAGCAATCCATTTCCTGTCCAGCACTGATGGCTCTTCAACCCAGTCCTGATGAAGACTCCTATTCAAGAGGATCAAAACGCCGTCGACCGCTCAGCGCAATTATAGGCGCAGCACACAATGTGGTTCTTTCAAACTACAGCCATACCAGAGTAGACCCAATCAATACAATTCAGCTGGAACCATATTGTTTTACTGATTCACTGTATATATTTATTCACTAGTCACCTTGCGCCGAATTTTGCTGATCACATTGTCACTTGCGTCGCCATCCTGCACCTCACTTGCACATTTTGAGCACCCAGTACAATTATGGGTTGTATTATTTGTTTATTTACAGTGCTGATACAACTGGAACACTTTCCAATCCCTGTTTCTTGATAAACTTGGTGCCATGAGCACATTTGAAACAATTACAGAGTCTCCTTACTTCCTTTCTGATAATGTCTATGACATACCCTTTCTAATTGTCCACCAATAATACCGGTTGGGATACTTCCTGCAGGAGTTGACATTGCGTTCAGACATAGGGAGCTGCTAAACATGCCGCTCCCTGCATCTGAAAGAAATCTGCCTGTTTCCCTACTCCCTTGACAGAGGGCAGAGAAACAGACGAATGCTCTGTTTCCAGCAAGCAAGAGCATTTCTCTGCTCACGCTGGCTGGAAACAAAGTGTTTGCTGTAGCTTGGCAGAAGCAGGTAAACCTCCCGCCAAGCCACAGCAAACCGCTATATCTTGGGGTGAGCATCCCGGGACATAGGAGGAGCCGGCCCTCGGGGTGGAAGCCCCCCAGGGTCATTATTGGCTCCAGGAAAGAGGGCCGGGCTGCCCCCCTCCTTAGAAGTAGACGGGCCGCCCTCGGGGAGATGGTGGTCCCTGGGTTTATGACCCCGGATGGATGAAGTTAATTTGGCCCCAGGGAGGTAGTGGGTCCACACAGCTGCCCCATTATCTTTAATTTAGCCCTGGGGAGGTGGTGGTCACCAGTGCCAAGGGGGTCCGCGAGTACCCCAATAAATTTTTTTCATGGTGGCCCCGGAGAGGTGGTGGTCCTTGGAGGGTTCCAAGAGACCGCCTCTTTAACAATACATAACCCACACAAGGTGGTGGTCCCCTGGGCATTTATAAGCCCCAGAAAGGGGGGCCTGTGTGCCATCCCTCCATTAATTCCAGCATACCCCTAGAACCTGGCGGCCGATTAGTAAAGAAGCACGGGAGCCAGCACTTCTTTTTTATTAAAAAGTTTAGAGGGAGCCACGGTTCCAAAGCGGCTTCTACTGAAAATTACACATACAAAATGCTTTTTTGGCCCTACAAGGTCCCTGTGGGACTCTCTCTCAAGTGGCCTACAGGGTGGAGGAATTCCTACCCTGCCCACCCCCTTTGATTTAAACCTTTTTTGTGGGACTTGGCGTAAGCAAATTTACAAGACAGATGCCAACACTTCCTGGTTTGAAGTGTTGGCAGCCAATCAGATCTCAGCTCGAGATCAAGAGGGTTTTCTCTACCCTGCTTGACTGATCGCCACAAAACGTTCAAGGCAGCAGCTGAAGTAAGCGCTGTATTAGTTTGATCATGTGAAGGAGGCGGAAGAGGTGACTACTGACATCCCAGCTGGGGTCAAAGAGCCTCTGGGAATGCTAGATCCCAAAGACCTTTATCACATGTGCTCCACAGTTGAGTCCAGGAAGCGAAATGTAGCCTTATAAGTGATAACTACATTAAAAAACCAATAGATAAAGAGGCCTGAGGAAGACTGAAGGCTGAATGCCCAAGACCATACCTAGCAGTGAATGTGTCCTGGACCCCTAAATGAGATGGGAAAATGGCCATCATTCTTTCGAAATTCATTAAGGACCCAAACAAGGGAACAAATAGATCCTGGAGGTCCGGCCAGGACAAAGGATGTGCTGGGGCCACACAGAGATATTGGATATGACTAACGAGGGAAGAGAAACTGGCTCATCTCATTTGCCCGGATTTATGACATTACAACGCAGGCTATTACAACGCCTACCTTTACAACGCGGTTTTTACATCGCAATCCATTACAACGCATAGTGCTTTTTGGTGTTGGATAGTGAATAGTTTAATTTACTATTCCAACTCCAGTCCCCGTGGACACTAGGGAAGGTTATTGGATAGTAAATTAACCTATTTCCTATCCTAGAGCGCCCCCCAGCGCAATGCGTTGTAATGGTTTGCGTTGTAATGACCGCGTTGTAATGGTAGTGCGTTGTAAAAGTTTCGTTGTAAAGGTTGTTTACCCATTTCCCCAGGTATCCTTTCAGGATGGGTGTAGAGAGAGCTTTCTTTTTTAGGCAATGCAAACTGTGCCTTGTCCATAGACTGCAGGCAAATACTCCTGGTAAGATATACAACAAGTTGGGGAACATTAGCACTGTATAGAAATACAAGAAACTTACAAGCAATACCAGTGGCCCCGCTTTCCTCATCCACAAGGTTGACAGATCCCAAAACAACCCTGTTTACCAACATACATTTCCACTGTAACAATAAATGTGACAACTAGGTGGAGACTAAAAAAAGCAATATAATTATGTACAGTATTTAGTCTGATTTGTTTTACCATTAAGCAAAATTCATTAGTACATGACAATCATTTCATTTGACAAAATTCATTGCCAATCGATATGTGTATTAACAATCAATACTTTCACTCCTCATAAGTTGCTCTGCTCATTGAACTCCAATGCCGAAAATAAAAATACAGAAATTCAAGAAAGATTTCTTATGAATACATTATTTAAGTTAATTGAATTGATGCATCAGCAGGCTTAGCCCACCTTGATAACTGCCACAGTACAGCCAACCCATACTTAATGGCTATTCTACTTGACACTTATAGAAAAGGCGAAGATAAGATGGTTCTATTAAAAAAGTATATAGTTGATGTTAAGGAAAACATAAAGGTTCTCATCTTACCAAAGGGACACAAAAGAACATTGCTATTCTTGAGGAAGTTCTTATCAAACATCAAGAAGAAATACAGAGGAGAAAGAAAACAATGGAATGAACATGATTATAACATGAATAGAATGTATTCATAGCCAGAATATGTTTTCAACCTTTCCAAAAGAAAAGACTGATCAAGGTAAATCAAGGATAATATTTAGTGTGACCCAGGTGGAATCAATTAGTTTAGAAAGTACTTCAAAAGGAGCAAATACCTTGGATGACAATGCTTGAGCCAGTTCCACTTTTTTTTAGAGGAACTGAAAAAGATGCATCTTGAGAAAATAAAATAAATATTCTAGACAAGGTTGAATGCAAGACAACAGGAAATACAGGACAAAGAGCAAGACGGAGGAAGAAAAGAACAAAAGTAGGAGAAGAGATAGAAGGTTGGGTAAAAGCAGGACCTCAAAAAAGACAGTTGTAGAAATTAATAAAAGACTTCTCATCCATCAACTTGTCAAAAAGTGTGGATAACTCAGAAATAAGGGCCTGATTTAGATCTTGGTGGTCTGGTTACTCCATAAACCGGTGACGGATCTCCTGTTCGCCAAAATATAAATCCCTTACAATACAATAGGATCTATATTTCGGGGGACAGGATATCCGTCACCATTGTGACGGAGTAACCCATCTGCCAAGATCTGAATCAGGCCCTAAGTCTTTTAAATAATGGGTTATCTTTTGCTCATAACAGACATATAAAGCTTTTGGATGTCATATTGGATTTGTCTAAATATGTTCAGACAATCAAACTAAAAAATAAACTAATCGTGCTAAACAGGTCTGTTTCCAAAGTGCATGAAATTTCTACTGTTACAATAGGTGATTTGGAGGATATACAATTTCTCTGAATTTTGGAAGACGTGTGTGAGAAGTTGGCCTGATGTGCAGTGTTCACTATTCTAGTGATCACTATATATCAGTCCAAACAACCCTTATTGATGATTGGTTGTAAGTCAACCTTATAGACCAGCTATCCTAGTAGCATGGATACGAGCAGTCTAAGGCTAAGACTCTAGAGGGCGTGTTAAGCCAGCTGTTTTACCATCACATTACCCCTTGAACACCCAGTGAAAGGACACCACACAAGTGTTATGAAAATAAACAGTGTATTTATTAGAATCACAACAACCCTGTACTCTTTATGAGGACAGGGTGCTAGGCACACCACAAAACTCTTACGAAAATACTTAAGTTAGCACGGTATACACAAATGCCCGAGGGGCACGAAAAACCATATACTTTAAAAGTGGAATGCGAAATTACTAGCAGGTAAGTACAGTACTAATAGGCTTTGGACTCGCTAGGACTTGACTATAGAATCGTTAGATTACTTCTAGGAGGCCTAGGGGACTCGGGTGCAGAGTGTGCACTCTCACGCGGGATGCGGGACAAAGTCTATGGGAGCTAGTAAAGGCAAAGTTAGTGTTCATGGGCGAACCCGACCTGGTAGGAAGAAAACGACAGTGGATCCTGACCCTAGGATAGTGAGGCTATGCTGGGACACCGAAGTGCCGAAGTTACCTAGCCCAGGGGCTGCAGCTGCATAGGTCTGAAAAGACGTCGGGGATCTCGTTGCCGGACCAGGAGCCTGGAAGAAGGAAGTTGCTGGCAGGCGACCAGTGAAGGAAAGTTTGTTGGATCCAAGCCTGGATCGAGGAAGAAGAAACCTGAAAGCAGAGGGGACCAAGTTCTTGAATCACTAGCCAGTGATTAAGTGGGCACCAGGATGGCACCGGGCGAAGTCACCTCGACTAGGTGAGTGGGCGACGCTGGCTCTGCAGATCTCACGGACCAGGAGGCGTTGTCGGCGACCAGGATGGAGAGGCGAGCTGTCCCACGATGGATGAAGCTGTCGGCGTCGAAGTTACCCAGGATTGGGCAACAAGCCTTGGCTAATTCAAGCCCACGCGTTGGACTCAAAATGGCGTCTTGAGTGGACCAGGAGGGTCCGGGGTGCTCCTCTTTTGGAAGGGAGCAAGGGCCAGCCTGGAGCAACCAGACCAGCAGCAGTGATGTCGTCGGGCGTCGTTCAGAAGGCCACAAGCCAGCGGGCTAGTAGCCAAACAACGCGGTGAGCAGCAAAAAGCAGAAGGGCCCCACGCAGATCGTGGAGATGCTGGGAGGCTGCACTTCGGTGCTGGAGCTGCTCAGGGTCGGGGCTTCTCGGACCCCAAAGCACTCACCAGGAAATTACTCGGCGGGCTTGCTGGAAAGAAGTCGTGCAGTCTTGAAGATGGCCGGTCCCTCGAGGTCTCGTCACACCCACGAATCTCAGCGTGACTGATGATGCAGGTAGAGGTCAGAGGTGCCAGGGAAGCCGGTTCTCGTCGAGCTGGGCAGTCTTGATCCGGAGGAGAGACTTGCAGCAGACCGCAGTGTTCTTAAGATGGTGCCTGCGGATGCAGGGTGACTACTCCTTAGTCACAAGGGAGAAATCTTAGGAAGAAGTCTTGAGTTCCTTTCGTGGAAAGTAGTTTCAGGATTCAAAGATGATCTGATTTGGAAGGGGGCTCAGTTTGGGTGTGGGCTGTGACCATCACAGCCTTGACAACCTGTTCTGGGAAGGAAGTTGTCTGAGATTGGGTTGTGACTGGCACAACCCTCCTGACCTGTTCAGGGAGGATATCTTGGACTGGGGCTGTGGCTACCACTGCCCCACTAACCTTACCATGGATGTTTACCATTCTAGAATGGGTTTCTTGCTCTACTTCAGCCCAGGCTGAGAGCTCTAAATCATTCCCCAGTAGGCAATCTACAGGCAAGTTTGGTGACACTGCCACTCTCTTGTGGCCAGTGACACCTCCCCAGCTGAGATTGACCACTGCCATGGGATGATCTCTCTGTACTCCATCAATATTGGTCACCTGGTATGTGGCACCAGGTAAAAGTTGCCTTGAGGGGACTAGACTCTCAGTCACCATAGTGATGCTAGCCCCAGTATCTCTATAGGCCTCAACTTTTATACCATTGATGAGGGGCTCCTGTCTGTACTTGCCCAAAGTGTTGGGACAAGTTGTGAAGTTGGCAAACCCCATGCCAGTCTCACAGACAAGAGTATCTAGGTTTGGGGACCTGGTTAGGCCAGAGTCCCCAGGAACTCCCAAAGTAAATGCACCCAAATTCTTGGGGGCATTCCCACCACCTGGGGGATTACTACTAGTAGTAACAGGAGGTTTGGGAATGTTACTTGGGGGTATGTTTTCCTTATTGTTATTCTTTGGGCAACTGCTGTCAGTTTTTAAATGACCCACCTGTTTACAGGGATAACAATAAGGTTTCTTTTGGTTATTGGAAGGATTCTGGGACCCACCCCCCTCAGAGGATTTTTGGGGCCCTGATGTGGTTTGATCTGTAGATTTATTCCCACCCTTCTCTTGAGGCTTGGTTGATTCCTTTTTCTGGTCACCACCTTGGTTCTTGGGCCTAATCCTGGTTCTGACCCATTTGTCTGCCCTCTTACCCAATTCTTGTGGAGAGGTCAGATCAGAGTCTACCAGGTGCTGGTGTAATAACTGGTTCTGACAATTATTTAAGACTTGCTCTCTCATAATTAGATTATACAATCCCTTGAAATCAGTAACCTTACTACCCAGTAGCCAGCCTTCCAAAGCCTTAGTGGCACAATCAACAAAGTCTGACCAGTCCTGAGACTGAGTTTTCTGGGTGTCTCTGAACAGCAACCTGTACTGCTCAGTGGTTAAGCCAAACCCATCAACCAGTGCATTTTTCAGGACCTGGTAATTGTTAGCATCCTCAACTCTAGTAGTGAGGAGCTTATCTCTACCTTTACCATCAAAGGAGAGCCACAGTATAGCTGCCCACTGACTCTGGGGAATGCACTGCACAGTGCAGGCCCTCTCCAAAGCAGCCATCCATTTCTGGATGTCATCCCCTTGTTTAAAGGGGGGCACTATCTTAGTCAGGTGTTTAGTATCTAAACCCTTCTCTCTATCTCTTGGGAGATTGCTGCCACCAGTGGGAGCTAGCCCACTCATCTGCTGCTCTCTAGCAAAGGCAAGCTTCTCTAAGGCCAGGGCAAGTTCTTCCCTTTCAATCCTCAGTTCAGCTTGTCTCATTCTAGCTTCATGCTCTTTTCTCTGAGGGGAAGTAAATCTCCTCTGTGGAGGATTCCTTCTCCCCTGAGAAGAGGCATTAGAGTGCAGAGATCTATTGGAGTCCCTAGAAAGAGATCTATCTCTCCTAACTCCAAGGTTAGGCCCACTTCGGGTCAGTACTGGGGGTCCCCCAGATCCTAGCCCAAGTAAGTCTAAGTTGGTCCTGGTTAGCCTTCTGACTACCTCAAGACCTTTGTCTACCTCATCCCCAGAGAGTTCCTCCTGATCCTCCTCCTCCTCAACTGCAGTAGCAGTGTTGGGGAGGTCTGGATCCCCAGAGGTTCCCTCTAAGGCTGGCATGTTCTCATGTAACTGAGAAAGCTTTCTGGCATCATATGTCTCTAAGAGACCTATCAGAAAGGGAATGGTGGGGTTAGACCCCTGCTTCAGTTTTCTGGAGACACAGATCTGTCTCATCTCCTGGAAACTGAGAGCTGCATATCTTGAAGTGACCTGTGGAGGGTCAACACTGACCAGGGGAGTCTCAGTAGAATCTCCCTGGGTAGACATGCTTTTCTAGTGAGGTGTAAGTGGTGCACTTACCTACACTATATGTTTGCCTACTGATCCCTTGCTAGAGTTGTAGTTTAGGGTGTGCTAGGCCCTAGGAGCTACAACAGCTGGTTCAGTAGAACTCAGAGTATTCTAAGCTAAGTTATATGTACCTTTAGTACTTATGTGATCTTTCACAAGATATTCTTAGGGCATGTGTGGTAAAACAACAGCAAGCTCAAATCCCAACCGCTGCTCACCAATGTGAGAAGTTGGCCTGATGTGCAGTGTTCACTATTCTAGTGATCACTATATATCAGTCCAAACAACCCTTATTGATGATTGGTTGTAAGTCAACCTTATAGACCAGCTATCCTAGTAGCATGGATACGAGCAGTCTAAGGCTAAGACTCTAGAGGGCGTGTTAAGCCAGCTGTTTTACCATCACATTACCCCTTGAACACCCAGTGAAAGGACACCACACAAGTGTTATGAAAATAAACAGTGTATTTATTAGAATCACAACAACCCTGTACTCTTTATGAGGACAGGGTGCTAGGCACACCACAAAACTCTTACGAAAATACTTAAGTTAGCACGTTATACACAAATGCCCGAGGGGCACGAAAAACCATATACTTTAAAAGTGGAATGCGAAATTACTAGCAGGTAAGTACAGTACTAATAGGCTTTGGACTCGCTAGGACTTGACTATAGAATCGTTAGATTACTTCTAGGAGGCCTAGGGGACTCGGGTGCAGAGTGTGCACTCTCACGCGGGATGCGGGACAAAGTCTATGGGAGCTAGTAAAGGCAAAGTTAGTGTTCACGGGCGAACCCGACCTGGTAGGAAGAAAACGACAGTGGATCCTGACCCTAGGATAGTGAGGCTATGCTGGGACACCGAAGTGCCGAAGTTACCTAGCCCAGGGGCTGCAGCTGCATAGGTCTGAAAAGACGTCGGGGATCTCGTTGCCGGACCAGGAGCCTGGAAGAAGGAAGTTGCTGGCAGGCGACCAGTGAAGGAAAGTTCGTTGGATCCAAGCCTGGATCGAGGAAGAAGAAACCTGAAAGCAGAGGGGACCAAGTTCTTGAATCACTAGCCAGTGATTAAGTGGGCACCAGGATGGCACCGGGCGAAGTCACCTCGACTAGGTGAGTGGGCGACGCTGGCTCTGCAGATCTCACGGACCAGGAGGCGTTGTCGGCGACCAGGATGGAGAGGCGAGCTGTCCCACGATGGATGAAGCTGTCGGCGTCGAAGTTACCCAGGATTGGGCAACAAGCCTTGGCTAATTCAAGCCCACGCGGTGGACTCAAAATGGCGTCTTGAGTGGACCAGGAGGGTCCGGGGTGCTCCTCTTTTGGAAGGGAGCAAGGGCCAGCCTGGAGCAACCAGACCAGCAGCAGTGATGTCGTCGGGCGTCGTTCAGAAGGCCACAAGCCAGCGGGCTAGTAGCCAAACAACGCGGTGAGCAGCAAAAAGCAGAAGGGCCCCACGCAGATTGTGGAGATGCTGGGAGGCTGCACTTCGGTGCTGGAGCTGCTCAGGGTCGGGGCTTCTCGGACCCCAAAGCACTCACCAGGAAATTACTCGGCGGGCTTGCTGGAAAGAAGTCGTGCAGTCTTGAAGATGGCCGGTCCCTCGAGGTCTCGTCACACCCACGAATCTCAGCGTGACTGATGATGCAGGTAGAGGTCAGAGGTGCCAGGGAAGCCGGTTCTCGTCGAGCTGGGCAGTCTTGATCCGGAGGAGAGACTTGCAGCAGACCGCAGTGTTCTTAAGATGGTGCCTGCGGATGCAGGGTGACTACTCCTTAGTCACAAGGGAGAAATCTTAGGAAGAAGTCTTGAGTTCCTTTCGTGGAAAGTAGTTTCAGGATTCAAAGATGATCTGATTTGGAAGGGGGCCAGTTCCTACCTTTATCCTGTAAAAAGGGGCTGGCACGCGACTAAGTCCGGCCCTAGGGGTGGGACTAGGAGGGGGGTGGTTACACCCACTTCCTTGGCGGGCTTTTCCCCAGCACAGGGTCTGGAGTGACCCTGGAACTGGTTCCAGCCAGCCTATGCACAGTGAGCACCGGGGTGCCACGTGCAGTCACCTTCCTCTAAAGCCCTGCCTACCTACAATACACAAAACCCTGTCTGGGACGGTGCTGGCACCGCCCCTGGCAGGAAACCCTTTGTCCTTATCTCCTGCTCTGGGAGGACTCCCAGCAGCAGGAGGGCAGACTTGTGTCTCGGTGGCAGCATCCATTTTGTGGAGCTGAGGCTCTGTTTGACTTTAACCGGGGTTAGGGGTTACATACATGTCGTGTCCCTCTAGAAGGGTGGAATGCTAACCCCGTCGCCAGAATTGGCGAGGGGTTAGTATTCCAATTCGTATGACACCTTACTCGACATGTTTTGATAAAGCGATACCAGAGTTGGCATATAACCGCGAGGATTATAATGCACTTAAGAGTATATGGTATGCGATATCATGGAAACGGCTAAGGGATGGATCCCGAAAGCCGCAGACAGGCTCAGCTCATGCCAGAGCACCATCTCACACGATTCCAAGCACTCTGCCTTCAGGATTGTTAAGGCCTGCCATAGGAGTGACTGATAGGAGATCTGTGTGTCCATTTTAGGGTTAGATATAGGTATACTATATCTAAAGCAAAGGGTGATTACACCACCTTGCCCCAGCTGTCGTGCAGCCAGTTGTGTCAGATTTGGATGGCCAGCCAGGGGTGGCATAATACATGCTGCAGCCCCTGGTAGGCCCTGGGTACACCTATGCCCTGGGTACCTAAGGTACACTGTACAGGGACTGATAAGGTGGCTCAGTATCCAATTTAGATATGTACCTAAGGTACATGGAGTCCATTTTACAGAGAGAGCAGTGGGCCTGAGGTCCTGAATAGCAGGGCCTCAGGTCAACTAAGTCAGAAAACCAGCAAAACACCAGGCAAAAAAGTTGGGGGCAACCATAGTCAGGGATCTACCTTCCTACAACGTGACACTCCTGAGTTGCAATACCTAGCACCTTCATTGAATGTGGACAAGGCAAATATAGTAGAAAATCGTTTAAAAGAAAAGTCAACTTTTGTACCACAACAGTCTGACAATAATTATTTTATTTTTTTTTTACATTTTTTTATTGAAATTATTCAAATAAACAAATTAACAAAACTCACAAGGCAAGAATACAGTGAAGCATGATCATGAGTCCATGTAGGCCGAGCTCCAGCGTACAGTACATATAGTGCAATCAATATTCGTTGGGGAGGGGAGCAGCGAGGAAACAAGCAGTAATACAGTAAATGATAGAAATCGGAATGCCCGTTAGGGGGACAAGGAGGCATCGGGAGATGAATCATGTGGGGGGAGTACATACATTTCCACGATTTGCGTTCCATTGTGACCAGATCCTGCCCCATTGCTTGGGCCTGCCCCGTGACAAATACACAGTTTTCTCCCGAAACATGCACCAATCCATGTTCTCCTTCCATTTTGATACAGTGGGTGGCCTGTGGGAGCCCCAGAGCTGAGCGATATCTCTCTTCGCAACCATATTACCAAAGGTCGCCAATTAATCTGCGCCGTGTTGTAATCGTTAGGTTCCCAGACATTCAGCAGACAAAGCCTGGCTTCGGGCAAAAGCGACACACCAGTAACCCTTCCCATCACCACATGTATTCGGGACCAAAAATCAACCACCTCCGGACACTCCCATAGAATGTGGAGGAAAGTGCCAGTCATACCGCAACCACGCTTACACAACCCGTATAAAGAATAACCCATACGAACCAGACTCGGACCAGTAACATACACACGATGGAGGATCTTAAGCTGGACAAACCTATGGCGAGCAGGTATGGCAACTTCCTTAGGCGAGGACAGAGCAGATTGCCAGTCCTCGTCATCCAGTTCTAGTCCGTCAACACTCCACAAAGCCCTGAGGCACACAAGCAAATCAGCTCTATTATTGATCAGTTTCCTATAGATCAGTGAAATTGTGCTGTCGGGCACATGGCCATCTAGGATGCGGTCCTCAAGGGGGGAGGACTCAGGAATATCATAACCTACAGCCAAAACTGACAATAGAGCATGACGGACCTGAGCATACCTAAAGAATTCCGTGTCACCGAGCTCGTACTCCGCCTTCAGCACATCGAAGGACTTAACGTTACCCTTAGACCATAGATCACCTACCTTGCTTATACCAATCATATCCCATTTATCAAAGCCTTTCGTTCTCCACAAATGTCCCAAACCTTCAGAATCATACAAAGGGGTCACGCGGGTAAATCTACCACACCACCCCAATGCCGTATTTGCGTCCTGCCACACACGTACTGCAATTTTAGTGGGACCGGTCAGTGTTCTATAGAGCCACTTGGAATACAGCGCCCTGTTGAAATTCCATCCTGGCAGAAGATATTTATCCATAGCGAAAGCCGGGGCAGGGCAGGGAGCGTAAGTCACGTGGTTGACCGCACTCAACTGAGAAGCCCAATAATAACGCTTGATGTCTGGGAGGGCAATGCCACCGTCATACCACGGAAGCGTGAGTTTGGAAAGAGCAATGCACACGCGCCCGTCCCAGACCAGTCATCTCTGTAGGCTCTCCACTTCACGAAAATAACCCGAAGGAACTGGGTCAAATGAATTCTGAAGTGCATACAAAAATCGAGGCAGCGACATCATCTTGAAAAGAGCCGCACGACCGAGTGGTGACAGTGGCAACTTACGCCAGCGTGCAACATCAAGCTTGAGCCGCTGAAGGGGGGGTAACAAATTACGCTCGTAGCGCACAGAGGGGTCCAAGGAGACATAAATCCTTAAGTACTTAAAGCCGGTCTCAATTACTTGAATTGGAAATCTACGAGGCAATGGAGGGAGATCTCCTGCCAAAACGTAGACGCAGGATTTAACCCAATTAATAATGAGACCCGAGTTCTTTCCAAAAGAGGTCAAAACATCAAAAAGTACATTCAAGACTTCCGAGGGGAGGTGAGGTAGAGAAGGATGTCATCCACGTATAGCGAGATACGATCCTCAAAATCGGGAGTCCACCGAATGCCCCGCATTGAAGGCTCCCAACGGAGCCATTCCGCCAAAGGTTCTAAAGCGAGGGCAAAAAGCAGCGGAGACAGCAGGCAGGCCTGCCGAGTACCACGCCCAAGTGTAAAAACACCGGACACCTTCCCGTTAACTACCACCTGAGCCAAAGGCCTCTCGTAAAGAAGTTTCACCCAGGCGATGAACACCGGGCCAAATCCAAACTTCGAGAGGGCCGCCCAAAGGTAGGGCCACTAGATGGTATCGAAGGCCATGGTAGCGTCAAGGGAAGCCAAAATGGCCGATTCAGTGAGTGTCCCAGCCCTCGCGAGAACTCCATGGAGTCTCCGAAGATTAAGGGCGGTGTTGCGATGTGGGATGAAACCGGACCGATCCGAATGGATCAAGTCTCCGATCACCTTAATCAAGCGATTAGCCAACAATTTAGCTAGAATTTTAGGTTCGGCATTAAGTAAAGAAATAGGTCTGTACGAAGTACAACGATCCAGCGGCTTACCCTCCTTATGGATAACTAAAATGGTAGCAAGTCGTTGATCAGCAGGAAGGGAACCAGACTCCAAAGCCTCAAGGAACATCCCCCTTAAATAGGGCGCCATTTTGTCGGGTCGCAGCTTGTACAGTTCAATGGGTAAACCATTGGGGCCCATTGCCTTGCCAGAACGAAGGGAACGTATGGCCACCGCGACTTCATCCACCGTAAGAGGTGCCTCCATGAGGTCTCTATCGGCGTCAGAATGGCAGGGCAATGCAATGTACCGCAGCAGCAAGCGAGAGTCTTCCTCATCTCTATCACAGACCGAGGCATACACAGTCTTCAAGTGGTCTACAAAACAATGAACGATCCCGACTGGGTCCGTAACATACTCACCATCAGGCCTCTCAATCACCGGAACAACACGATTCACTCTCTCTTTCTTGTCCAACCACGCAAGCAATTTACCAGCCTTGTCTCCCACATCATATAACCTGCCCTGTTGCTCGCTATACATCACTTTCGCCGCATCAGTAACGAGAGCTCAATAATCGGCTTGTTTCAAACTGAGGGAGTGCAGCTTTGCGTGAGAGACTCCTGATTTAAGATCATCCTCAAGTGCAGTTATTTCGGTTTCCAAGCGTACAAGTTCCACATTGTTAGCCTTCCTGGCGGCGGCAATCAGCGACAGGGATTGCCCACGAATAACCGTCTTAAAGGCTTCCCACAATGAAACAAGAAGAAACAGACCCCACATTTTCATTAAAGTAATGGTCAATAGCTTTCACAAGTTGAGAGCGGGTTTTGGGATTGCGGAAGTACCAGGGATTAATAGGGGCAACTCTACCCTCACTGCCCACCCCGACCTCAAAACAAAGCCACAATGGGGAATGGTCAGAAATACCCCTGGGAAGCTGGCGAACTTCTCTAATGGAGGAGGATTGGACCGATGGCATTAAAAAGTAATCCAGCCTGGAGAGACTGCCATGGGCCCCCGAATGGAAGGTGTATTGTAACTGCGTAGGGTGCATCAACCTCCAACTGTCTATCAGCCCAAAGGTTTTCGAGCAAGTCACTCAGCCACACTTGGGACCTAGCCAAATCCCTAGGGGGACAACGATCAAAAGTGCCAGAAACCATAGAATTAAAATCCCCACCAAGGATCAGGAGGCCCTCAGGAAGCCCTAATATAACCCTGCCGAGATCAGCGTACGTTGAGGCCTGTAGGCCCGGAGGGATATACACCGAAAGTATGGACAGTGTCTTCCCCTCCCATCTACCAGTGAGCGCCGCGTAGCGCCCCCTGTCGTCAAGCGTCACTTCATCGATTTCAAAAGGGAGAGAAGACCGGATAAGAATGCCCGCCCCCCTGGAACCAGTCCGGCGGGAGCGAAATAATTCGTGACCAGATCTTCCACGAGAAGGTCGGTTGCAGAAGTAGCGGGACTCTCAGGGACACCGATTAGGCGTACATTGTTACGACGGGCCCTATTTTCATAATCCTCGAGGCGACGAGCCATCATGTCGTGAGAGGAACGCAAGTTACCGATCTCAGTCTGAGCGTCCGTGACATCCGTCATCAGACTGGAAGTCTTCAAATCCAACTACTTGACCCTCTCGTTAGTCTTCGCCAAGTCCGCTCTAATCAGCGTGACGTCGACGGCCACCGTGTCGATCTTAGAGGCAAGGGCCTCATACTGCTGTCCCATGGAGGCCTTCATGCTGGTGATGGGACTCATGATGTCTTGCAACGATACCTCTGAGGTCGCAGCAGAATCGGCCTTAGGATCGTCAGAAGTGCAGCCAGCACCGCTGGGGGACCCCTTTAAATGGGAGTAATGGTCCATAATGTTCGTCTGGGTCTGTCCCCCACGGAGAGGTGTCTTGATCTTGCGTCTCTCAGTATCAGGTCTGGTGGCCATATTGAAGAAGGGACCCGGAGGGGCCCGCGCGACCTGGTGAAAATGGCCGGGTGTAGAGTGGCCAAGAAGACAACAAAACTGGATCAGAATAGCATAGACGCCAAGAAAGCTGGAAATGAGGCACTCAGCAGGGACAGCACACAGCAGTGTAGAAACACCAGGCCGGCCAAGGGTCGATCAGGGCAGCGCTTCAATCAATCTGAGCCGGGAGTAGAAAACGAAACTGAAAGTTAAACTGGGGTCGATCGGGAGGAGACCCCTTCAGCCGTTGTTGTTAAACTACTACTCGGCCTGCCCAGCAACCGAGCCCCCGGTCCGTCTCGGGGCAGGCCGCAAAAGTTCGAGGCGGTGTAAAAGTGGATCCCAACGTCTGAATTCAATTCTTCAAAGAATGTTGAGATCAGCGAGAGTTTGCGAACAAAAGCCCATCTTCAAAATCAGGATGTAGTCAGGATATTTACGAAGGGCGGCGCGGGTCCGGGGAGCTCTGTGCTCACGCGACCATCTTGGATGCCCGCGAAGCTCCTCCTCCGTCTGACAATAATTTGATTAATGTTTTTCATAAACCAGTGCTACAAAATGTAAGTAGAATGAAGTGGAACAGATACAATGATGATCTAATAAATAAAGAAAAAATGGGGTTGAAACCTTTGCAAAACAATTTGTCCATTATCATCAGGAAAGGTGACTAAGGTGGTAAAATCAGTGGTGATGGATTTTGAGGACTACAATGGTGTAGCTTTATGACAATTGAATACAAAGTCTGTTTAATGTTGGATAGATATCCAGAGGACAAAAAAGGCACATGTGGATCGTCATATATTACTAACAAAGTGGTTTAACAAAAATATGTTAGACATTGAATTATACAGGCATCTGGATTTAAAACACCTACATTTCCTGTAAATTATTTTTCTCTGAAGATGCTCAAAATCTCTGGGATTGGCTCTTTAACAGAATGCTGTCCGAGTACATTGATATCTATTTGCAACACTTGTCGTGAACTTATGTAAAGGACACTAAAGATGTCCTTTGTAGACTTTTTGATGTTATGTATGAAAAGGATTTTCTTCTTATGAGATTAGAAGCTAAAAGTCACTACACAATTAGAGAGATCGTAACATTTGCCAGCTTCTCCAACACTTACATGGGCGGAGGGCAATCATCACCCACCACCGCCGCCATTAGAAATGACTCCACTAAACTTTTATAGCGGATGTCGCCACCAGACACCGCCCCATGGAGGGTGGACGCTTTAATTCAATTGATAGCTACGCAGCCACATTTATTTATTTATCATTTGCTCACCAGCTTGCATACAGCTTCAACTCTCTTCCTGTTTACTCTAACTGTGGGAATTGGAAAATCAAATATACATTTAAAAGTGCGGGGGAGACTTCACTACTTTGCCAGCTCAAATAAACATCTACACGGGCAGAGTGCAGTCACCACGCTTTGCCGCCTATACGAACATACGACGCATATCATGAATATCGGGCTCCGCCAATAGACACGGCCCTAAGGACACTTTTATTTATATTTTATTTTTAAAGCGAGACAACCATAAGTATTTACCCAATACATGCCTCACTCTCAACATTACTGAAATGCCGCCATATGCGGCGTCAACCATCCCCTTTTCTTCACTCGAATTGCGGGAATTGCCTAATGAACTAGACTCTAAAGGCAATGTATTATTAAAATGATACCCTGAAAAGGCAGTATACAGCTGCTCCACAAGGGAGAACATTTACAGAACCATGCACTTTAAACACATCCAGGATCTAGGGAGTACAACAGGCTCACCATACACGCTTGAGATACATTTAATTGGGTTCATCACAAAGAACTGGAACACACCAGCAGAACCAACATTAGGCACAAATGATTGCAGCAGCACTATAGCTTAATGAATGCTTTATGGAACACCTGCTGTCACTATTCAACATGCCCTCCATGCCAGGACTGGCACTGGGTGGCAAAAGCATCTTGCGCTCTGAGCTTGGTTGTACGTGGTCTACAATGCACCGTGACTATTGCTACTTATAGAGAATGTATCTGTTGCATGTTGTGTTGCTTCATGTTGAACTTGAGGCCACTTGACTTAGCCTTTACTTTACTTTACATTTTTCAAGAACCAGCATTTTTAACCAATTTCTCCCTTCGTGTCCAGTCCTACACACATAGGAGCAAAGCCTTATGCGTGGACCTCCGGGTACAGTTGATGCCTGGGAACTTAACTGAATTGGGTGAGTCCAGACCTTGCATTTCTGATGTACCACTGGATTTCCACAGGAGCAATTAGTCACACTAGCTCACTGTGGGGATTCACCACCTGTTTTTATGAATTTTAATTGTCCTCCAACGCATCTGCGTTCACCACTAACAAGTAAAGAACAGAGATCAGAGTCACCACGAAGGCAGTGTCTACAACTGTTGTATACCATATATGCCTGAATGATATCGTTGTACCTTTTTTCTCCCATTACAGATAGATCCAGGTTACAACAGGTACATTTGCTAGTAGACACTATTTCTGCTATGAATAAACTGTGTTATCAGTAGATTTTAGGTGTAGATAGTTTTTCTTTCTTTTTTCGGTCCTGAAGAATCGCTAGTACATTCACGTTACGTGAGAAACATGTTGACCACATCTTCTAACAAAGGACACTCCAATACGAGACATTACACTCGGATGAGTGCCTTGTTCACTGTTTTTAATTAGGGTAGGGGACCCCTAGAATAAACTAATTTGTGCAAGGTACTCCCAATCCTATTTTAACTCTCCAATGCACATCTACACGATTCTGGTCCCACACCCGCACTTTACCATAGGGCTGTTGGATAAAAGATCTTCGAAAAGTGCCCCTTTTTAGGGAGCCCGTTGGGTATTGCACCGCCGACTCAACGAGGAGCAGCCCATATGATGAAGCATGACACCTGAGAGGGTGTGAGAGGGCATTACAATCCAACAAATGGATTCCTAACTGTAGACCCCACGTGGGCATAGCTGGACCCAGTCTTTTGTTGACTCTGTGACTCTGCGATTAGAGGAATGGCATAACTACACATCTTGGATACTGTAATGGGGCCCCCGTTTATGCTGGACCTCCCACTCCCCAGTGAGTGGAAAAAGCCCCACTGTACCTCTTTTTTGTATACGGTTGCTCACTCTTATGCCAATCTTTTTAAGGGTTGTTATGAGAGGGAGCCTGCTTAGGATGAAAACCTGACAGCTAAATGTCAATATATCATCCTATGGATAAGATACATGGATTATATATTTATTTTGCAAAGAAGTGAAGAATCACTGATGGACTGTGTCAATATTTTAAACGCAAATTAATACCACATTGAACTGATACTGGAATACAGAATTTGCTTTTAGGTCAAGCCTTGACAGTGCTTGCGCTGTCTGCAAGACCTGTTCTATCTCTTCTATGTACAGACTGTGAACGCTTCTATGTACAGACTGTGAACGCAAGGAGAGCCGCTGTTTTGGAGATTGATTCTTCATGCATAATACGAAATCTACGAAGTGGTTGTTGTTGACACAGAGACCTGTTTGAGAAGGAAGGATGGAAATGTAATTGGATATATAGAGAATGGTTGGATACTAAGCAACGCTATGTCCTGACTGAGGATGGTCTTATGGATCTGTATGGCCTGTTAAAGACCGAAACGTCGACTTTCTTACACCCGCTTTGTATATGTTTGTCAGATTTTCTGACACCTGTTTTGTATATATATTTGTCAAAACTATGAAAAGGTTTCTGATTGAAAAATACTAGTGATCTGTGAGTTAGCTATGTTTACAAGAGGGTGTTACACTACTAAGAAAACTGTGAAATAGATTTAGTAGTGACAGTGTTGCTAGGCAGTCGATTTGATTTAAATGCATTCTATAAATTCAACTTTTTTGAATATGTCCCTTTTGTGATACATTTCTTTGTTCATATTTATGACTTGATAAAAAAATTAAATAAGTATTTGAATAAACCCTTAAGGTACATTTGTATAGATATTATCTATCTCCTCTATGGGCATTTGGCACATCCACTGATTGCCACTGATTGTTATCTGCATCATTTAGATATGTTGGCATGGTTTTGGAGCATTGGTTGAAATGCCTCTCCTTGGTGTGTTTAGCTCCCTCCCTGCCAATTTTACTAAGTAAACATTTTGGTTGGCCATCACGCCTGCGTCGGTCTCACTAAAGCCAAGCCTCCCCGACTCCTCCCGCTGCTTGTGGGACTGAATTCTGAACAGCTCTTCACACATGATCATTTGTGTGCCTTGTTTTAGTTTTCAAAGAGCACTTCTCTCAAGTGTGCCCCTTCCGTTTCCCTTGCACAGCGCAGCAGCAGCTTCAAGCCGCCATGCTTCCTTTGCTCTACCCCTTGGTTTAAATTCTCATTGCAGTGCTGTTCTGTTGTGGAGAACATGAGGCATTCCATCCCCTCCCGCTTATTTTTGGTAGATGACATTCGATGGATTTACTTTTCTAAATGCAGGCTGGCTTTGGACTGTGAAAAGGATACAGCATGTACACATAAAACTGCAGCAAGCATGCTGAAACGCCCTGAAAGTTACAGAAATGTTGCAAAAGTCTGCCAGACACTACCTTTCACCGGTGGCTCCCCACAGTTGTGGAATTCCTATAGCCCGAAGGCCCAGGACATGTTGTTTGAGGTCAAGGACAAGATGTTTTCATGTTTATTTTCTCATTGGGACAAGTTGGCCCAACCCGTTGCAGCACAAACCCTTTGGCAGGCCAGATTACACTACCAATTGTGGATCAGGGAAGGGCATTGTCTACAGTTAAAGGAATAATTGTGCCCGTATGTCAACACTGTTAGAACTTGTATAAATACAAAGCCTTTATTATTAGGGTGAGCGCTCTAAGGAAATCTTGTAATTTCAGATTGAAATACTAACAGTGGTTCCAGTAAAAAATGTTCACATGTTTGCAAAATTTAACAATATAAGGCTACGTATAATGTTTCCAGGATGCTAGCTGATTAGATGCAAAATATATGCATAAGCTTGAAAGCAAGATGGAGTATTCTTTTCTTTCAAATAAAATAGTTATAAAAAAATGCAACTAGAAAAACCCCTTTTTGCTAACTACGGGAAAATTGTTGGTACCATTTATTCGATGCATTGTTTAGCAGAAATGTGTTGCTGCATGCTAGTATTTCCCAAGAAAATTCATACCGAAGAAATCAATGCAACCAGTTGCAACAAAATTATAAGAAACATGAAAATATACAAACATTGGCAAAACCAATAGTTACGAATTTGGTGGTCAGCCTTTTGGTTATGTCAAGGCATGCCTTGATTTTGACGTGGGTTTTGTAAAACCTTCTTTTTGTGGGAGCTGCAGGCCCTAATCATTATAACAAGTATTGGCAAAAGCAACCTATTTTGGTTTCAAAAACCAAACATTGCCAGAGCAGGTCCCTCACTGAACAAAACTACTTTGCATGCAAATATGGTCCTTGTTGAATGCCGTCACTCACAGTCAAATTACCCAGTAGATAGAGAGAGAGAGAGAGAGAGAGAGAGAGAGAGAGAGAGAGAGGAGAGAGAGAGAGAGAGAGAGAGAGAGAGAGAGAGAGAGAGAGAGAGAGAGAGAGAGAGAGAGAGAGAGAGAGAGAGAGAAAGAGAGAAAGAGAGAGAGAGAGAGAGAGAGAGAGAGAGAGAGAGAATTTTAATTTTTTTTAAACGCCAGACCTAAATAGGGGCCCAATTTTGAAAGAAAGTCACAAAAATGCACCCATGGTATATGTCCTTGCAGTAGTGGAAATTTAAAGCTTCCATGAACTCACAAGAATTTAGAGAATTAGGTCAGTAAATTGCATTCTTACGAAATATTTCTGTACTGCATTTTAGCACTGGCAAATCATCATGTGTGGATTTCCTCATGTGAAAACCTGTCGCACAGTAACAAGCCTGGAAGAAGTGTTTACCTCTGCCCTTGTCAGGAGTAAATTTCCAACCTTTCTCTATATGGGAAAATACTGGAGACAAGCTAATGAAAACCATAAAACATGCAAGTTAGAAGGTTTGCTCAGACTGAAAAAGGTTATCCCAACCACGGGGAACTATTGCTTACCCGCTACCTCAAGCGCCACTATGCAGATCTGTGGAAAGGTGGCAAAAAAGGGAATTGCTAGTATTCAAACCCCACTATGGTAGGAGCTCTGGCATAATCATAGAGGCTATTATCAGAGCTCTTATAATGAGATTGCTGCCATAATTTGTTGCCACACTACCTGGTACCAAAGGGACAAGTGGATTTTCTTTACAGGACAAGTAGTTTTATGAAGCGGCCTGTCCCACTGAAAAGTGGATATCTTATTAAATTCCACACCCCTCGCTCCCTCTTCCATCGAGCGACGAGCCAACACCAATAGGAATTGTGGAAGGTGCCTCTTAGGTAGTTTCACTGAGCAGGTTTGGTTTCAAATCCACCCCTACTCCTGAGCCGACTTGCCTTTGATCCTTAGCACACTATGATTATCGTGGGTAAACAAGGAGGCAAGCCTTTCATTTGCTTTCTTTTAATTAACAGAAATTTGGCTGAAGTGACAACTGCTTGCTGGTCTTATCCCCTTGTGGTGCAGATACATTTCCAAAGCTAAGCATCTATACACAGAGGGGCGAGGATGTGCCTTAGGAGAAAGGTAATGGGATTGAGTTCAAAATAACCAGAGCTCATTAGAACCACTTGACAAACCACAAAGTGAACAGTGCTTGTTAGGCCAGACTGCGAGCAGCAGCAGCTCTCGCCCTTGCCTGCACTTAACTGCATTTGTAATATCTAGTATTGAAATTGTATATATGTAGTCCTGATTAGCTCAGTCTAGGCGTTTTTTGGGGAAGAAAGTTTGCTATCACACCGAATAAAACATTTAATAAAGATAATTCCATTCTTTTATTTAAAAAAACAAGAAGGTGTACTTATGGTGGTTGAAATGTAATCCACACTCCTAGCTGCAAGCTAAACATATATATGGTTAAGAGTAGTAATAGGTGGGGTGTGGGGGGGGTGTCACTTGGGAGAAACCGGACGTAATGGAACTGGCTACCACGTCAACATCACTAGACTCGTGCTTGACACTAACGCCTAGTCAGGAAGCACTATATAAAGTCCACTTCAGTCACTGAAAAAAACATGGCGACATGGGCACAATACCAGGGCCATGTTCAACGACAGTCTAATAAAAACATCTCGCTCTCCCTCCAGTAACCTACGCACAATACTATAATTGTAATTGTAATGGTGCTAGAGACACAAATGTTGACTAGGATACATCGCAGAAACGGTTCCGGTGCAGGCCTCCCAAATGCACACTTGTTAAGTTTTTTTCTTTTCTCTACCCTCATGTTGGAGCCCTGGATGCCGTTTTCGCGTTGGCCCTCCATTTAGCCTAGGTAAATGGATGAAACTTGCTCCTTAGTATTTCTGCACCAGTAAGAGGATAATGGCCCAGTACGCCAGGCAGCTTGCACGAACACACCCTTAGCATTTGTATTAAAGTCATCATGGAGAAAGAATTCCTATGTATATAAAGGCCAGGCCATTGTAAACCGCTTCACTACCTTTAAAGTCAGCCTGCAGAGAAATGTTCATGAATGTAAGTTCATTTTCATCAGATCCTGGTCCTGAAATAGTTTTAGCAGAGATGTTTAGTCACACGGGCTAAGCTACATTTCTCTGCCTAGAAATGGTCTGACTTACTCCATCTGAATGTTAGTCAGTCTTCCTGGGAATATTCTGAATAGACTATTTATTACACACAAAGACGCCCTTTTATGTTTCTAACTTTCCCGTAATGCACAGAATTGTTCTTAAATGGACCAACTCTGGTCACTAACTTCACGCCCAGTGGGTGGTACCTCTCTCCCAGTTTCTTGGCCTATAGATGACCCTAGATTTGATGTAATAGGAGGAGACGTGAGCACTTGAACAGCAAGAATAGTGCTCCATCATAATCAAAGAGAAATATATAGGAAGTAGAGTCTGAACTTGGCACATCCGGCCAAATCAATTACAAATGTGGATATGCACACTGACAATTCAAGTAAGGTACATTCACCCATGAACTGTGTCACAGATAATCAACTGATTTATTTTTGCAGTTTTATATAGCACAGACAAGCTTCTTGGGCTTCTTGGGTATCAGAATGCTTCACATAGATTTGGAATCACCAGACTAATTTACAGCTAAACTGCAGTTTCTCCTCATAGTTCATAAATGTGGCTTAGAAGAGAGAATTACAAGTAAAAATAAAATCTTTTACTGGCACTGACACTCTCTTTCTGCAGGGCTTGAGATCTCTTCATACTTGAACTCAATAGCTCCTCAAAGATGGAGGTTCAAGCTCTTATTGGCATACTTTTATGAGCCAGTAGCAGTGTGGCATCTGATGTCACTGCTCAAGGAACGCGTGCACGTCTGGGGGGCACCTAGAGGAAAACTAGACCTCGTGTCTGTGTCATGACCTCAGCATATAGAGCAATGAGGTACTTGTAATAAAATACATGCACCCACATGCATTACTCACTACCAGCCCATTTTCTCTACCCAGGATGTTGTTTCCTCCTTATGTAATTCACCACCACTAATGCTCTGGGAAACATCACCATAAACTCCATTCAGACCTATACATTACCGCCTAGCGAAGCTAAAAATCCATCTTCCTCCAACTCCCCCACTGTACTAGGACACCATCTACAATCATATGCGGTCAGTGTGTTTTCAACATCACAGGACTGCATCATCGTCCCACCTGCCTGCACCTTAACGTTTATGGGTTGTGTGCCATCCATGCTGTTTTAAAAAAACACTGTAGCATACTTAACTGTACTATGCCTCTCTACAGTTTTTAGCACTCTTTATTATCTCTCTTTCTCGTCTATTTGCCCCTTCACTGTCTCCCCACCCACCCTTTCAGTCTTCCTCTCCTTCCCTTCCACTCTCTCCTTCCCTCCCCCTTAACCCCTCCGACGCTTATGACGAGCTCAGCTCGTCATGACCGTTAGAACGCTCAGGTGCGGGGCTAATCCCCTGCTGTGCTGGGCGTTCTAAGGAACAAGCGTGGTCATGACGAGCTCAGCTCGTCATGAGCACACGAGAAACGTGGCTCATGACGAGCTGAGATCGTCATGAGCACCGGGGCGCTGTGCGCACCCCCCTCCCCCCAGCACAGCGGGGGAATCGGCCCCGCAGCCAAGGGGTTAAGAACCCATAACATGGAACAAGACCTTCTAGACCATGGCAATGGGGTAATGCTGACCGGCTGAGAGCGCGGCCGCAACAACTCCCCCTCACTTCCCCTTCCCCTTTGACGCTAGCAGCAGCAGAGGAGCTGCGAAGCTGCCACCGGCGCCGCCAACAAAGCCGATGCCCCAGAGCCTCGGTGCTTCAGAAAGCCGGCTTCTTTGACTCCTCGGCGGTCAGGCTGACTTCCAGCAACCTGTGGCCTGCGAATATGTTGGAGGAGGAGAGGATCTTTATTTTTCTCCTCTTCGGGCACCCTTTTTTTTCTCCATTTTTGGGCTCCTAGTCTTGTTCAGCACAAGGAGCCAGTAGTGTAGCTGAAAGTGAAGACTCTGGGGCTGGCTGGCTGTAAAGACTCTCCCTGCTTTATGGACTTTTGGTTCTGGTCTGATTTCATGGGTGCTGACCGATGCAGCCCCCTGAGGATTGTAGATCGTTTTCTGGGACTCCAGGTTTCTCAACAAGAGGGGGTAAGTGAATATCTTCTCCTTACTCACCTTGGTTGACGGTCGTTGGGAAGGTCCCATAAAGATTTTTTATTTTTAA
This sequence comes from Lissotriton helveticus, assembly GCF_964261635.1. Classification (NCBI taxonomy): domain Eukaryota; kingdom Metazoa; phylum Chordata; class Amphibia; order Caudata; family Salamandridae; genus Lissotriton; species Lissotriton helveticus. Next base: position 1,305,439,575 of record NC_136065.1, on the reverse strand, counting down.
ATATTTTTATTGTGGCGAAGATAGTAAAAACGCACAAGGCATACAGTCATCAACTCAGTTGATATGCAAACAGTAGGAACAAGCAGTCCCAATGGCGATACACAGCCATATATGGCCCACATCCCGGGTCCAGGGCGGCGCAGGAGTAAAGCATGTATGTTAGTAGGGAAAATTGCACATGTGCTCCAAGGATCATTAAAAACTTTATCAGTGTCTACGCCAGTTTTCTTGTGTCGCACTCTTATACTACAGAACAGTTTAACAGTAACTGTAAAATGAATGGCATTTCTAGTGCTGATCCGAGTAAAGTAGGAGATACATGCAAGGGCCAGCTAGGCCGCGGTCATCGCAATTCAGTGTGGCCTTATGGGAATCACAGCTAAATACAGATCTATCTATCAAGGAATATCGGCGTGATCACAAGGGACCCCTACACTGCTTCTAAACTCCCCGCATCAGGCTCCCCCCCCCCCACAGCCAGACTTCGAGGACGCAGAGGAAAACAACTCAGCGCTAGTGGCGTCCGAATCATCCCCCTCCAGTCCCTCCATACACATTGTCCTTCAGGCGAGTAAGTCATCCTGGAGCTTCCCATCTTTGCGAGTGCGTTGCATGTGAGTTTCCTCTGCTAAGGCCCATTCCTTTGCGTCCCTCAACCAATGAGAAATCTCAGGCGCCCTCTGACCCATCCAAGTAATGGCCACCCGTCTCCTCGCCAGAACCAGTAAGAGTTGCAGAAATTTATAAGACAAGCCTTTCTTTTTTGGCTTAGGCACCAACGCCAGTAGACAGTGGAGTGGGTCCAAATGCAACCTAAGGTGTGTGGCACGGGCAATGTACACCACCACCCTCCGCCAGAAATCCTGAACTAAAGGACATTCCCACGCTAGATTTAGGAAACCCGCCCTCTCCATCCCACATCTAGGGCAATTATGACGTCTATCTGTCGACATACGATGGAGGGAGACAGGTGTCATGTCAGTGCGGTGGACAAAATTAAAGTGTATAAGTTTAAAACGCGCATTGCAGGATACTTTGCGAGTCAACAGTCCAATCCGCTTTCTCTGAGCCGGATCCATCTCTATCCCCAGGTCTGCCTCCCAAGCCACCCAGGCCGGCGCTAACGGGGGGATCGAGTCTCTGCGCATGGCAGAGTAAAGGAGGGAGATCAGACGCTTACCACTCCCACAGGATAGAATGATGTCCAGGGTATTAGTGAGCGGGGACGCCTCGGGGAATTGGGGCCATGTTGTCCTGGCCACATCCCGAAGACCCCATAAAGATTTTTAAGTAAAATTGGCAGCAAGTTTGGTCAGCGACTGGCAGAGGGGCTTCGCGAGCAGTACATTATGCGAAAAACTTAATAAAGGAGCTAAAGGGATCTCGCAGTCTGAGTCTACGAATCTGGGTCAAAAAGCAAAAAACAAGTAGGCCAGGCCGCAGCACGGTCAAACAACGCAGCCGCATTCAGAAAAGACCTTCCTCTTCTATTTGAATTTGCTAAGATGGCATGTGCTGAGGCCACTAAACAAGATCACCCCGAAGCAGCTCTGGCGGACCTGGACTCCTCCATTAGCCCTAGTGAGATGGCACCCTTAAGGGCGGATTCACCAATCTCTGCTGCTATGACTAAAGTAACTTTGACACCTGGGGGGACAGTGGGGGAATCTACAGAAGTTAAAAAAGTACCCTATATAAACAGGGCGGGTCCTTGGTCGAAGCAGAGCAGGAAATGTAAGGGAATGACCTTCTATTCGTGGATTATTATTTGGATTCAGGCCCAGAAACTTTAAACTCCGAGACTGGCAGTAATCTGTCCCTTCCCGCCCTTCCATCCTCAGGCATGTTAAATTCATTAGTTGGAAGAGGGCCCATGGATCACTCTATGCTGGCGGCCCCAGAAGTGTCCATTTTGACTTCATCTGAGGATCCTGTGTGGGTTGACTAAGAGGGCTCCAAGGTGGAGGACAGGCCTAACGTAAATCAGATTAATCCATCTCTAGGCAGTAGCTCTTTTTTTATGCGAAGAGTCTTCTTAATTTAATTCTTTAAGAAATTTGTGAGCTAAAAACCTCCCAATCTGCTGAGATCGCAGCAATCCCTGCCCGATTGACAAAGATTGAGGAAACCATGGCTCAGATCCCGTTACGGCTTTCAGGGGCCAAGACCAGGATTTCCCAATTGGAGGATCGAGTGTCATCTATGAACCTCACAGTTGCCACCTTTCAGTCCCAGAGAACCATGCTGGAATTTAAATTGGAGGCGTTAGAGAACCATTCCAGGTGCTCAAATCTTCGAACCCTGGGCACCCCGGAGGGCATTGAGGGTCAGCAGACATTGTGATGGATTGACACATTTATAAAGAAAAATGGCATCCTGGAACTTGATGGTGATCTGACTATAATGAGAGCCCACCGTATTCCAGCACACCTCACACCTAATGCTAAATTCCCACGGACTATCTTGGTTAACTTCGAGGACTTTAGGGTCAAGGGACAGATCTTATCAAGAGCCATTAAACAAAGACAGTGTTTCTCTGCAGAAGTGCCTTTATGCCGCATCTTTTCAGACATGTCAGCCTCCGCAGCAAAAAGGCGGAAAGAATTTGTCAAAATGTTGCATTTGTTTAAGGCACACGTGGCCCAAGCTATGATAGCTCAGCAGAGTAAGCTGAAGGTGTTAGTTAAGGGTAAATTCCACATCTTCTGCAGTGTGCCTGATGCACAGGAGTTATTGCAACAGATCTCTATGGAGAAACCCTAATGGCTTTAAATTAGACTTCAGTTAGGCGGTTTGGGGGACCCTTTTTTTGGGGGGGTGGAAGCAAAGAGTCACTTGTCAACAGAGGATTAATATTGTTTATTCTAGGTTGGCTTCTTTATTCTTTCCCCTCTTTTTCAAGATGCTTTCATGCTGTTAAAATGGTGTTAAAATATTGCTTTTTTGTTTGGGAAGGGTAGAGTAGGGCGGGGGGAGGGCTGGTTAGCTGCACTAGGGATCAAGTCATTGTGCCAGTAGAAGGATGGATTAGGTTGTCTGGTTCCGAGCAGGGGCGGTCATCTGTTCGGACGACAATGGGTCACAGAGGTGGAAAGGGAACATGGGGGAAAGAATGAAATCCATATTTTAGGTTCACATTCATCTGCTCTTTGGTATGTGAAAGCAAAAAAGGGGGGCCTGTCCTCTCTGCTAGATTTTGGTTGGAGGCTTTTTTCTGAGCTGGTATAAAGTATATCTTTTGAGAATGCAAACATTCAGAAATTTGTCCTGTCCACGTAATGGGAAAAAAGGAAATACTGAAAGTGTTTTTGTTCTGGAAGCGATCAAAGTGGTAGATGGTGCTGGATCATCTGTAATGTAGATCATGGGCCTTTGACGCTTGCTAGTACATATGCCCCAGTAGAGGACAATCCCTTCCCATATGAGGAACTTTTTCAATCATTAATCCAAGTCCCGGGAGATTTGATTGTGGGAGGGGGTTAATTTGCTAATGAGCCCCAAGATTGATTCCTCATCTAACTCAAAAAAACAGTTAAACCAAAAAACTCTTAAAACTGTACATAGTGATAGTTCAATGCTTGATACTGCTTGACCCGAGGTGAACTGCATTTCCTATGGAAATTGCTTACACCTGCTTTTCAGGGAGATTTCACACTTTTTCACTCATTTATTTTATTCTTATTTCCAGGAATTTGGTCTTTTACAGCAGAAAATTCTCCAAAATGGGTTTTCAGACCATGCACTGGTGGTTTTAGAGTTAGCATTGGATGAAGGCTGTACAGTCAAAGGTGGTTGTTAAACCGACAATTTTTTCTAGAAGAAAACTGGGTGTCATCTAGTAAAATACAAATCTCAGAGTTCTTTGAGCGAAACCATGGCTCTGCACCATTCCACATTGTATGGGATTCGTTCAAAGCTTTCTTTCAAGGCCTAGTAATAGGTAAAGATGCAGAGAATTCAAGGAAAAGGAAGGAAGAAAAGAGGGTACTGGAGCAAAAAGTGCAAGGTTCTTTGGATAGATTTTTCTCTAATCCCTCGGCCTTAAATAAACATCAGTGGGATCAGGCTAAGCAGAACTTGACTGAATTATACTATGCTAAAAGTGGGGGAACATCCTTTACCACGAAACGTTTACAACGCGGTACCAGTACCACGCAGGTTTTACAACGAAAGTCGTTACAACGACTTTCGCTGGAGGGCGCTCTAGGATAGGGAATAGTTTAATTTACTATCCAACACCTTCCCTACTATCCACGGGGACTGGAGTTGGAATAGTAAATTAAACTATTCACTATCCAGCGCCCCTCAACGCAAGTCGTTGTAACGACTTGCGTTGTAAAACCTGCGTTGTAATGGTACGCGTGGTAATACCACACGTTGTACCATCATACATCCCTAAAAGTGATACCCTTTTCCAGCAGGAAAGGCAAAAGATTAATAAAAAAAGCAATTACACAGGAATATTTTTGGCACGGCAGGCTAGGGAACGGGCCGCAAAGAACCAAATACTGGCTTTGAGATGCCCCACCTCCGGTTCTCGTACTGAGGATCCGGGAGAAATAGGAGATATAATGATTCAACATTATAGGAATATCTATGTCCAAAAGTTACCAATTGATATATCGTCATTGGAAGATTTTCTTCAGGAATATGAATTACCTGGACTATCGGAGGAGGATAAAGGACGCATGGTGAATCCTTTTACAAAAGATGAGTTAGGGGAGGTCATTAAAAATCTTCCAAATGGTAAAGCTTGTGGCCTGGATGGTCTGCCACCCAAATTTTTTCAAACGTTTTTAGGTGTAATTGGGGAGTAACTACTATTAGTTATAAATTCAATTTTAGAGGGTGGGCCTATTCCTCTGTCATTTAGAGAAGGAAGTGTAGTCAGCTTTTTTTAAAAAAAGGTAAAAATAGTGAAGATCTAAACTCACATCGCCCCATTACGCTTTTAAACTCTGACTACAAAATAATAACCAAACTTTTAGCTAACCGTTTAAATGGAATTCACCATGATCAAAATGGTTTTAGTGCTGGAAGGCAACTTGGCACGAACACGCATTTGTTAGTGGAGGTACTTGACTATTTTGACACCCAGAAGATACCAGCATTAGTGCTTTTTTAGACGCCGAAAAGGCATTTGATCTGGTGATCTGAGAATCTTTATTCTGGTCTGGTTGAGAAGTTATACTCGAATGCCGAGGCCAACATTATTATTAATGCTGCTAAGGCCGGCCAAGTAAAAGTTAAAAGGGGAACCAGACAGGGATGTCCGTTATACCCGGTGCTATTTGCCTTTTTTATTGAGCCCCTTGCTATAGCTATTAGTATTAACATGGATATTTGTCCTCCGCTGCCAAATTTGGACAAAATAAAATTATATGCTGATGACATCATGCTTATTATAAAGCCAGGAAAGAAGGAAGTGCAGGTAAAGGCCTTCCAGATTTTTGAACGTTATGGGGCATTTGGAGGGTATAAAATTAATTTAAAATAAACAGAAATATTACATTGCGGCAGCGGGGCCTCTAGGGATCTGCACCCCGATATCATCTCATGTTTAAACACAAATCCAAAGAGGTATCTTGGGGTTTACTTCTCATCCTTGATTTCAGAATGATATGATTTAAACTTTGTTCCATTATTACAAAAAGTTCAAGATCTGTTTACCCAATGGTACTCTCTCCCATTATCTATTCTAGGCAGGGTGGCTTTGATTAAAATGCCAGTGCTTCCACTTTTTAACTTTCTCTTTTCAGCAATTCCATGTGTTTTAGTTAATTCCTTTTTTATGAAATTAGAGTCCATGTTTACATCATTTCTTTGGGGCAAGAAGGTCCCCCGAATTGCACTGAGCACCTTATATGAGGAGCAGGCAGAGAGCGGGTTAGCTCTCCCTAATTTGAAGGAATATTACTATGCATATTTTGCACAATATATGTTTAGATTTAAGAAGGAATTACATTTGGGTGTATTTGTAATTTTTTTAATTAATTTTATCTGTAAATAAAATCAGACCCACTGCCCACTATCAATATTTCGATCTCCTAAATTAGTACATCATAAGTGTTTACATTGGTTTTATCATAAACGTCAGGCTTTCTATAAAAGATACTCTATTTTAGTAATTCATAGTTCAACTCCGATAACAGGTCTTTTTGCCTCTGCAGGAATTAAAGTTTCATCTACAATCATTCAAAATTGTACTAAGGAAGGGTTCCTGAAACTTTCGGAATTCCTGCAGAACAATAGATAGTTAAATATAAGCGAAATGTCTTGACTAATTCCCCGTGATTTTCTTCTCCTGGGGGCATATAATGCTTTTAGGAAGTTTTTCAGTAATCTGGAGTTGGCCTAGATTATAAATCAGAAAAGTTTGGTTCATGACTTATTAGAAGATACGGTTTTAAAGAAATCTGGGCAATGGAAAAAATGTCTAGCCTCAATCAAAGGGAAAGATCTAGAAGCCATGGCTATAATTAAATGGGAAAAATATGAGGAGTTGGAAATTAGTGCAAATGTTTGGTCAACAATTAATAAATAAAATTTCAGCACGGTCAGAGGGGCTAATTGGAAGTGGATTTTATTCTTCAACAGGTGGCTACTGTATAGAACTCCTAGCTTTATAGCTAAGGCCTATCCAAACCAATTGGGGCAGTGTTTTCGGTGCCACAGTCACCCTTCTGCCAATTGAACGCATATAATAATACAGTGCCCTCTGATCCAGAAATTTTGGATCGACAGTTTTGATTATTTAGCAACAGAACGCATATTAATAAGTGGACCCAATGCTCTGTTGATAGTGCTTGGTTATGATCCAGACCTCAGCCTACCAGACAAAACGATTAAACTCTTATATATCGGAATGGCTGTTGCCAGATCACTGCTACTTCAAAGATGGTGATCGGATTTAATACCATCAAAATATGAATGGGTTAGGAAAATGGCACAGGTTAAAAGAAGTGAGCGAGCGTATGTCTTACGAACGGGCGGGCTCAAAAAGTTTTGGAAGATTTGTACTGAGTTTTTTAATGGTGATGCTTAATCTGCAGAATTGGTATTCAAGTTTTCATCAGTGGTATCCTGACTTTTATGGGGAAAACAGTAGTTGCACTATATTTTGTTTAGAATAGCTTTTGCGATCTTAGTAAACTATATAGGATCAAGTTATATATTTTTTGTATATGTTTTAACTTTGTTCATATTTTAGGAATGTAAGAACTAAGGATCTGTTTAAATTGATAGTAATATGTGGCAATGGACTTTGTTTTAAGACAATATGTGTCTGATCTTGTGGGATCTAAAACACAGTTTTTGATTTGTCAGCTTGTTGAATTCCTGATTAGGTGTTCTATGTTAAATTATATGTCCTGCTAATCTGGTGTTATTGATTAATTTTGGTGAATGAATATTAAGATGCTCATTTTTGTAATATATGGATTTCAATAAAAAAAAAATGTAAAAAAAGAACCCATAACATGCTGCAGTTTACTTTGTTTGGCATGTATTTGCTTTGCTTATTTGATCTTGGGATCCCCGCCAATGGTTAAGTGTGAACTCATACATAAAGAAACATTGCTATTTGCAACATCAATATCTCTAAATTTAAGTAAGGTGAGACCTATTGCATTGCAAATGCTTGTTTAGATTTGGAGAAATATATTGACTGTACCAAATATTGTGTACACATGATAGGAAAATTTCCTCTTCTACTAGTGTCAGTCTCTACAATTCGAGTCACTCATATAGTAAAAAACAATATTCCATATGGAGAACTTTTGAGATTGAATGGAAATAGTAGTGATCGAGACATTTGTATGAATGAAGAAGATCTACCCATTTATTGATTTCTACAGCAAGGGTATCCTAGAAGACACTAAGTAAAGTATGTCAGAAAGTTGAGAAAGTGAAAAGAGAGATGCAGTTGGAGGCAAAACCCAGAAGTAAGTTTAGGGACAGTACTAGCAAAATTAGATTCATCATTACATATAATAAGGAACATAATGAGTTAGTAAAATTCTTAAAGTGCATTGGAATATCTTACTAAGTGATTAGAATGTTAAAAGCTATATAGTTGAGCATCCTTTGATCATATTTAGGCGGGCTAAGACTTTACAAATAATGTTGTGCCAAGTGGCACAATAAAATATGGCAAGATGATATATAATGAGACGATGGTTAAAAACAGAGCCAAAAGGTTGCTATAGGTGTCAGGGTTATAATTGCTATAAATATGTTTTAAATGGAATAAGTTCTTACAGGTTTCCACTCATCTATTAAGTATACTATGGAATCCTTAATGAATTGCAAAATCAAGATTGTGTGTATTTGTTTCATAGTATCTGTGAAATATTATATATAGGCTCCACTGTTAGAATGTTAACATTCAGATGGCAAAAGCATGTTAGACTGATTAAGAAGCAAGATAATACATAATTGATTGCAGAACATGTAAATTCAGCACACTACTTGGCATACTTTAAGGATATGAGGTTTGGGGGCATTTAACATATCAAGGACAATAGAAGAGGAAGAGACTGTAGTGCCAGAGGCACTCCCATGTATTAGGACTTCCGGTGTTTTCTAGAATGTACAACATCTTGTTTCCTGCATGTGCCTTTTTCCTTGAAGATTTCTTTAATGTCACCTTGTAGCTTCAGAGGGGGAGGGTTTGCTCTTTACAGCCTTGCCATGAATAGAATGTGTGGGATGTGCACTTGAAAGCATGAGAGAGAAAGGTGTGGAATGCACTTCTCTGTTTCGAAGTGTAGTGTTGTAAGCAGTGGTGCTCAAATGTGCATTATGTTGTACATTGGGTAATGAAGTATGTGATGCTATAGGCAGTGGTGCACAAATGTGTATGAAATGTTTACTATTGGCTTTGACATGCCCTCATGCCATCTTGAATTCTGACTCTGTCTAGCTTGAGCTTTGCGCACACAGACAGGCTTCCAGATCACTCAAGTTATTTAGGCTATTCACGTTCTAGGTTGTTCTCTATACTTTTGGAGACTTTCATAAGCTTCACTAAGATAATGTGCGGGATGCGTGCTTGGTACCTTTCAGGGCAGACATTATTGTTGTCAGAGTAATGTACAGAATGTACAGCTCTGTCTAGGAGCCAAAATACAGTGGGCTGGCCAGCTTCGGTCTTGACCCTGACACTGACAAGTATGGTAAGCTCGGTTTTCGCAACAGAAGAGATGGGGTGAGGTTTCTAGAACCTTCTCCTCAAGTTGTGTAAAAGGTAATAAAGGCAGGGATACCCGGGAGCTCGCTGTGGAGTAATGCTTTAACAGGGAACTTGGTCTTGATCAAAGCTTCTGCCTGGTTGTCATGTGCTCCTCCAGCCGAATTGGCAAGAATGCAGAGTAAGAGCGATCCGTCATGTATTTCTTTTCATTATTGGCATTGTGATGTGTGTGTGTGTCTGGGTGCGCATTCAAGTCCCCAGAGGTTATAATCATCTGATGTGTTATTTTTGATAATTGTCATTGTGTTGTGTGAGTATGTCTGTGTGCACATTCAAGTCTCCAATGGTTATGATCTGATGTATTTAGTGTATTATTTCTTCTATGTATGTATGTATATATATATATCGCACAAAAGCAAGGCCGGCTGCGACAAGCAGGCTGTGACTGCACTTCGGATGGGATGCATGGCCATCCCTACCCCTGCCTGGTGAAAGCTCGAGTTCTAAGGTTGGAGCGTCGAAGGGACCCGAGGGGGTTGAAGACACGGCACGCATCAGCACTCTGATAAACTTTTACACCGTCAATCGTCACGCAATTTGCTCGAACCACATGGATTTCAAAAACAAAAAGCCACGTAGCACTTACCCAGAGAAATGCATGCTGGGACTGGTAGGACTGAGCAACAACCAGTCAGTGCACGGTCACATGGTTGGAGGCGAAGCAATGTTGTCCATCAATGGGAACTGTGCGTGATAGTATTTAAAACGGGTGAAGAAAAGAGAATACTGAAAGGAGCGGCATCTGAGGAAGGCCAAAACCGGCCGAAATGCATTATGCCAGAAAATTTACCTGTGCTGTGTGAATAAAGCTCCCATCTCGTCCCTTCACGTGGCCTCTGCTTCTTCTTCTTGGAGGGGGTTCGGTGAATATTATGCGTGGGAACCAGTTACACGCTTACAGAGGTCCCGCTCTGAAAAGTTGGCCTGGGCATTACTGGCGCGCTGCGGTTGCAGCATTCCTTTTCGTCCGAGGTATCGGAAAACCCAGGTCCACCTGAGGACTCGCACAAAAGCAAGGCCGGCTGCGACAAGCAGGCTGTGACTGCACTTCGGATGGGATGCATGGCCATCCCTACCCCTGCCTGGTGAAAGCTCGAGTTCTAAGGTTGGAGCGTCGAAGGGACCCGAGGGGGTTGAAGACACGGCACGCATCAGCACTCTGATAAACTTTTACACCGTCAATCGTCACGCAATTTGCTCGAACCACATGGATTTCAAAAACAAAAAGCCACGTAGCACTTACCCAGAGAAATGCATGCTGGGACTGGTAGGACTGAGCAACAACCAGTCAGTGCACGGTCACATGGTTGGAGGCGGAGCAATGTTGTCCATCAATGGGAACTGTGCGTGATAGTATTTAAAACGGGTGAAGAAAAGAGAATACTGAAAGGAGCGGCATCTGAGGAAGGCCAAAACCGGCCGAAATGCATCATGCCAGAAAATTTACCTGTGCTGTGTGAATAAAGCTCCCATCTCGTCCCTTCACGTGGCCTCTGCTTCTTCTTCTTGGAGGGGGTTCGGTGAATATATATATATATATATATATATATATATATATACATGACTGTACACCTCCTTCATGAAAAGGAGTAGAGGCCACATCGGGGGAAACCATGGAAGCAGCTTTATTGGCATCGGCTTGGAGAATGCATTTCGGCAGGATTTGCATTCTTCAGCGCCCACAATGTACTTGCAGCTTTCAGGATCGCAATGTATTGTGTCCTGCCGCCCACTTTGTAGAAGTTGGTCGGCTCCGCCCCCTATGTCGATGGCCACCACCTGTTGCAGCTTGCTGTGTAGCAGGAAACTTCAACTCCCAGAATGCCCTGTCTGGGAACCCGAAAGGTGGTAATAGGAATGGAACCCCAATGGGGTGGGCGGATGAGCGGACTTGCGTTTGAAAAGCCATTTAGTAAGTTTGTGTGATGACCCTCGGGTCCCCACACCGCCTCAGCCAACGAATTCAGGTTTGTATTCCGGCCGGGGCAGATATGGCAATGCACATTGCCCAATGCCAAGTAAATACCTGGCAACCGCTCTGTCCTTCCCAAATTTTCGTGGCGGGCTCCGGAGTAATCCAACACCTTGGAAAAAATAAAAATATATATTACCTACTGGCGGTCGCTAGTAGGTAGTTATCATTAGGACCTATTATCCATTGGAAATTCGTAACATTCTTTTCCCAATAACGTTGGCGGCGGTTGACAAATCTTTTCGAAATTGTCAAAACTCTTGGGGCGCTCCGGTCAGCTCCTATCTTAAAAGTTTCGGGGTGATTCGGCAAGCAGGGGACGAGAAGAAAGGGGGTCCCAAAACGTGTTTTCTCCATGTTAATTCCTATAGGAAACTTTAGACATGGCAACAGCCCGAACTACTGAACGGAATTACACCAAATTTGGCAAAAAGGTAGCTCTTACTAGCCCACGAGGTACCTCCAGTAAGCGCCACAGAGTTGCGTTGCAGAGAGGTGTAAAAAGGGGCGTGGCCTCTGAACACCTCTCTGCAACGCAGCTCCTCGGCGCATACTGAAGGTTCCTGGTGGGCTAGTTGGCCCCCATGGACCCTCAGGATTGAAGAGGAATTAATTTCCAAACTTAAAATGTGCACAGGGCGTGTTTGCGCACAAGTCACCTCAGGCCCCGTCCCCTCCCTTCACCACTGTGCAAACGCGCACCCAGGCGCTTTGTAAATTGGGGAAATAATTCCCCTTGAATACTGAGGGTCTCGGGGGCCAACTAGCCCACCAGGTACCTCCAGTATGCCCCAGGGAGGTGCGTTGCAGAGAGGTGTTCAGAGGCCACGCCCCTTTTTACACCTCTTTGCAACGCAGCTCTGTGGAGCTTACTGGAGGTACCTGGTGGGCTGGTTGGACCCCAGGGACCCTCAGGATTAAACGGGACTTTATCCCCCCAACATAAAATGCGCCACGGGGAATGTTTGCACAGTGGTGAAGGGAGGGGGTGGGGTCTGAGGTGACGTGTGCAAACACGCCCTGTGCTGCGTTTTAAGTAGGGGAATTAATTACTCTTCAATCCTGAGGGTCCTTGGGGTCCAACTAGCCCACGAGGTACCTCCAGTAAGCGCCACAGAGCTACATTGCAGAGAGGTGTAAAAAGGGGCGTGGCCTCTGAACACCTCTGCAACACAGCTCACTGGCGCATACTGGAGGTTCCAGGTGGGCTAGTTGGCCCCCAGGATTGAAGCGGAATTAATTCCCAAACTTAAAATGCGCCACAGGGGGTGTTTGACACGTCACCTCAGGCCCCATCCCCTCTCTTCACCACTGTTTAAACGTGCCCCCTGGCGCGTTGTAAATTGGGGAAATAATTCCCCTTGAATACTCAGGGTCTCTGGGGGCCAATTAGCCTACCAGGTGCCTCCAGTATGCGCCAGGGAGGTGCGTTGCAGAGAGGTGTTCAGAGGCCATGCCCCTTTTTACTCCTCTCTGCAACGCAGCTGTGTGGCGCTTACTGGAGGTACCTCGTGGGCTACTTGGACCCCAGGGATCCTCAGGATTCAAGGGGACTATATCTCCCAACTTAAAACACGTCACGGGGCGCGTTTGCAGTGGTGAAGGGAGGGAGCAGGGCCTGAGGTGACATGTGTGCAAACACGCCCTGTGGTGAGTTTTAAGTTGGATAATTATTTCCTCTTCAAATTCTGAAGGTCCCTGGGGGCCAACAACCCCACAGGTACCTCCACTAAGCGCCACAGAGCTGCATTGCAGAGGTGGGCCAGGCCACACCCTTTTTTACACTTCTCTGCAACGCAGCTCTGTATTGCTTACTGGCGGTACCAGGTTGGCTAGTTGGACCCCAGGGACTGTCAGGATTCAAGGGAACTTAATCTCCCAACTTAAAACGTCCACAGGTCGTGTTTGCACACGTCACCTCAGGCCACCACCCTCCCTTCACCACTGTGCAAACACGCCCGTAGCGCTTTTTAAGAGGTAGTTTTAATCCCCCTGCTCTATTATGTACTAGGGCCTTACAGAGGCGGTCATGCTACTCACAGGGGTACCCCAATGCATAGTGTTCCCTAGTGTATGTAGGTGTTTTCACTGTATTATAAGTGTTTTTTAGCATAGCACTGGCTCTAGGCCTGGTTAGTCAGAGTCAGTTACCAACCGTACCCATCTGAAAAAGTTGTGGGCACAGGATGATTTTGCAACAAGGCCTTTTTCTGCTTCTCTGTTGGTTCTTTCTGCATATGCCTTGCTTCTTCCTGCACTTTTCTTCACCTTTGTAGACTTCTGTTGCCCCTTTCTGCATTACATTTGCTTCTTTCTGTGCATTTTTTCTTCTTTCTTCACATGTCCAACCTCTGTAGGCATAGTTAGAAACCAGCATTTAAAAAACCTTTGAAATTCACTGAAAAAACATAGGTTTCAGGCACGTTATAGTTAGAAATTAGCATTTGAAAACCCTTAGATATTCACTGAAAAGAACTTAGGTTTCAGGCACGTTATTGTTAAAAATTATCATTAAAAAAACCTTAGAAATTCACTGAAAAAACCATAGGTTTCAGGGTTGTTATAGTTACTTGGACATTTCACTGGTACGAAACCATAGAAATATCAAATGACATTACTGATGACATCATCCTTGTGATAGAGTGGCAAACCTCCTCTCACTCTAATATAACTTTTGATACACACACTCAAAAATACAAACTAACATTTTCAAAACAATGGACATACCAATACCAGTTACAACACACCTATTCAGTAATCCCAAGATCTACACACACATCCACTCATTCACCAACAGTCCTATATAGACACTCATTCATGTACTCACTCATATCAACTCATACACCCATACATCCTGTTACACACTACCACTCATCCATAGTTACTTACATACACATAGTCACACATGCAAACAAAGTATCAAACATCCATTTATTTGCTTATACAGTTATATACACACACCACCACACTTACTTCTACAGAAACTTACACATACTCTCTTAAACCATCACTTATAAAAACACATACTTATTTATACAGGAACTCTTCCAAACTCTCACTTTCACATATACTCACTTATATACACCAATACTCACATATACTCGTTTAAAACATACGTAGTTACTCATAAAGACACTATTGAGACAGCATCCTCTCACTAACACACCCATACACAAACTCATCCACCCATACAGTCCTGCACACATGCTGTCTTCAACACATACAAACCGTGAGTCACTCATTCATGCATTTATGCACTAAGAAATACCCCTACCAAACCATACAGACACTCAGACACTCATACTGATACTCAAAAAACCAACTAATAACCAATATAGACAGTCATGTAGCTACTCACCAACCCATGCAACTACTTATACACAAAGTGAGAGACTGATGCAGATATTTACATATTTAAACATTACTCACTAACCCATGTATTCACTAAAATACACTTAATCATTCAGTTATACAATCAATTTTACAAAAACAAATCATCCATTTAGACACTTATATACCCATTCTTCCATCGACCTTGAGATATACATATATAAAACATTTAATTTTCAGAAAAACACACAAGCACTGGATGATGTCATGAGTGATGTAATTTGAGATTTCATCAGTGTTGTCATGAGTGATGTCACTGATCATGTCATGAGTGATGTAATATGTGACGTCATCAGCAGTGCATTGCGGGCGCGCGAGTTATAGTTAGCTGAACTAACTATAACGGGGGTATTTCAATGGTTTTGTACGAGTGAAATGTTCAGCTAACTATAACGCCCCTGAAACCTAGGTTTTTTCAGTGAATATATATATGTGAATATATATATATATATATATATCTATATCGCGTCCAGTACCCCCTCACACTCAGAAAGGGTCTGACACAGCAAGGTAATCTCAAGTGGTATATTCACTGCCAAAGTGGGAGCATGTAACCTGGGCGGGAGGAATGGGCAGGAGACGTGTTCGGGTTAAGGAAGGCTTTATTGAAGCGAACAAAAAGTCTGTGCACGTTTTCCTAATATGGACGGTCCGACGTGGAGATCTACTGCGGCTGGTTCTTTTCGACTTCCCCTTGGTAGTCGCTCCTCCGCCGACCTTCTGGGGTCCTCCGAGGACGGGACTCTTCTTCTTCCGTGGTGCCTCTCCACCGGAGCCAAAAGCAAAAGAAATGGGAATCAGGGGACGTGTCCGTATATAGAAACGTGCAGAGGGAAAGGGAGTGAAGGATACCACCTGTGTCACACACAGCGGTCTCTTGTGAAGGGACTGTGCACAGGGATAGGGGATACTTGGAAAAAAGGGGGGCCTTAGTTACGTGGACGGCCCGCTCTTTCTCCCCAACCAACCCGCAATCCTTCCACGTACCTGGGTCAGCCACACACCTCCACCGGGTGGGTGGCAGGGCGGCTCGTGGGAACGGTGGCCTCCTGGCTTAATCTCTTCGTCTGGTACGGCTTCCCGCCTGGGCTCCTCTTCCTCCGATGTTCTCTCGAATTCCTCTTCAGCTACTCTGCTCCTGCTCTCTCGCGTTTCTCCTCTCCGGTCTCCTTCTCTCCGGTGTACAAGCACACCACGTCTCTCCCTGCTTCCGCATTTGACGTTGCGTCGTCGTCTGCTGGCCCCGCCCACTCGTCCTGGAGCCCCGAATTAAAGGGCCAGTGTATCTCGTCGTCGTCCAATGACCTGGCGCAGTACTCCATCGTGGGAAGTTCGTTCTGTGTAGGACAGATAAGAGGGGAGGGATCTGGTAGATGCACCTCGGGAGCACCCGCTCCGTTACAGAGCACAAAGTCAGTAAAAAGTGAAACGTCTTGGCAGACGCGTTTCAGCTTGGATCAGCTTTCCTCAGTGCCAGTTTCACAGTGCGTTTTTATTCACCTGGGGTCCATTAGGATACTGCTGTCGCCACTCCCATTCGTAGTGATGACTTGGCCCCACTTCCATCTTAAGGGTGTACTGTCTAAGTTTTGCGACTCCATTGGATCCTATACTTCAGAAAGCTGCAGTGTGGTTAAGCCACGTCCAACTCGAAGGCCAATTAAGTAATTGGCTTTTTCAAACACACAATGGTATCCCAACGAAGCTGTTGGCAGACGGGCAGCAAACTTGTCATGGCACTTGAGATAACCTCTGCAGCCAATACTGCCTCATCCCTCCCCTATGCAGAAAAGTAGTCTCACTGTGGTAATGACTGCAGGGGTTGAGGGGGGCTCCGCGTTGTATTTACATACCCCACCAGATTTGCTGTCGACGCAGTGCACCAGATCAGGAAGGCCTGCCGGTAAACAGTGACAACATTACCGTTAAAACATTGAGTCCAGTATCCCCTCATACTCAGAAAGGGTCAGTCACAGCAAGGTAATCTCAAATGGTTTATTCACTGCCAAAGTGGGAGCGCGAAGTCAGTAAAAAGTGAAACGTCTAGGTAGGCGCGTTTCAGCTTGGATCAGCTTTCCTCAGTGCCGGTTTCACGGTGCGTTGCTATTCACCTGGGGTCTGTTAAGATACAGCTGTCGCCACTCCCATTCGTAGTGATGACTCGGCCCACTTCCAACTTAAGGGTGCACTGTCCCATTTTTGCGACTCCATTGGATACAATACTTCAGCCTGCTGCAGTGTGGTTATGCCACATCTGACTAAGGCCAGCAAACTTGTCACAACAGCCGGTTTCAGTGATGAAATTACACGGTGAGTCCACTTGAGATAACCTCCGCACACACATTTGAATGTTGTTCATTTGACATCTGGAAAAGCCTTTTGTGTTGCACAAATAAAACCCCATGCTTTATTCTGAAAACTGTCTTTTGATGTGAAATCCCGTTAAAGGTGTTTTTATTGCTTTGCCTTGTGTGTGCCTCCGTGTGGTGTGTGCTATTTTCTATTATTTGGGAGGGCGCAGGAATACATTTTCGCGTCACTTTGCAGGATACCAAATTAAAATGGGGAAATGTTTTTTAAAATGTCAATGTTTTCAGTTGCAGATTCCCAGATGCCAACTGAGCTATTGGGGTGGGAAGTTGCCCCTAATGCATGTTTAACAGACAAAGGGCAAGCACACATACTTAAATGTTTGCAAAATGTTTCTTTTGAAGAGGGAAAACATCGTGGTATTTCAAAGACATTTTTTTTCATTTTGAACGCTGTTTGCAGCATGTATGAAAAATGTGTGCAGTTAGAAAGATAATGCAATGAAATACAAAAGTAGTTGGCTGGGGTTAAAGAGATTCCTGATAAATTACTGTATGAAAATAGATCATTGAAAAAAGAGTTGCAGATGTACCAGGCAGCACAAGATCAAGACACTGAGTGTATGGCACAGTTTATATTACCAGACTGTTTAGAAAGCCAGAGTGAATCACTGACAAAGAATGTAGTTGAGGGAGAGCTGCAGGTTAATTTACAAAGCTCTCAGGAGGTTTTAATTAATTCTATGGAGGACTTTCCTCAGTCAGAAATTCATGTTTTTTTGACAGATTTCAGCAGAATCCGTAGGAGAATTTGATAACATGGCTTGTAAAAGGCGAAAGATGTATTCGGTTTGAAGAGAAAACAGAGTATATTTGATAACATGGCTTGTATGTTTGTTTGATTTAGAAGCCTCTGAAGTGATGTTGAATCGAGAAAATGTAGCACTGTTTTATGCACTTAGCCTTGACTGTAATGTGTAGTGTTAGACCTGCCACTATTGGCGTGGGTTTCCTTATTTTTTTTTTTTAAACAGTTCTTTATTGATTTTCAATATCCAAAAGTATACAGCATATGACGACATAGCAGTATATCCAATAATCCCGCTCACCCCCACCTCAAGATCAGGCCACCCACCCCACCCTGGCTGGTCCTTGTGAAAAAAAAGAAAAACCGAAGCAGAAGAAGAGAAACAATATTGCAGTGACATTGTCAACCTTGGACATGGAGAATGGGCAAACAGTTATTAGGAGCACCAGTTTAATACCTAAGCAACCAGACATATAAGCTTTAATTTCTCCACCCGTCGCCTAGCCATTATCCAACCATTTTGTCAAAGGAGCCTACCTGCCCATCCCCTTGACTCTTGATCTTTGCTCCCTTCTGTCGTATACTGCTGATTCTAGCTGATAAACAGCTAGGAGTCTCCCCAGCCATTGTTGCCACCGTAGGGGGGAATAGGATCAAGCCAATGGGTAGCCAAACAGAGTCGAAACACTATCAAGGCGACTTATAAAAATGTTTGAATCCGGTAAGGCAAGTGAGAGCTGCTCACCCCCAATACTATCTGTTAGGGAGTCATCTCTACTTTCTGTTCCAAATGGGATTCAAGAATTGCACAGACTTCCTTTTTGATCAGGCCCAGCTCAGCACAGGAAGCAAACATGTGCATGATATCTGCCGCAGGATCGCAGCAGCGAGGACATGAAGTTCCCGCCCCTCCTCCCCATTTAGCGATCTTCTCAGGTGTTATATAGAGATTAAACCAGTTCTTGAAGCATTGTATTTGGAGATTTGTAGCGATACAAGAGGTTTGGGATAAACTTAAAGAGTCTTCTACTGAAGCCGCTCCTGCCACCGTCCCACGTCTTTGGGTAGCTCATCCGACATGGTCTCCATTAACTTTTTATAGATCCAACCAAGTGTACCGGGCTCCTTAAGTAATCCCTCAACTAGCAACGCTCGATCGAAAGCCGACACATCCTGGTTTTCTTCCCTAGGAAATCTCTAATCTGGAGGTACTTAAAAAAATGCCTATTATCTACCCCAAAGATTTCTTCAATTACATCAAATGACCTCACCCTGGTTCCATCAATAAAATCCCCAACCATCCTCACCCCTTTATCATTCCAAATCTTTATCAACCCATCATTAAAAATACTAGGGAGTGATTTATTGCCAAACAGAGGGGTGTACACGTGAATTATGCCAATGCCAAACCATTTGCGAACGGCAACCCAAGTTTTAAAAGCACACATTAGTTTCTTGAATTTCACCCTTTTGTAGTGCTTGAAATCTGTACAACATAAGAGACAACCCCTGGCCTCTGAACCCAACAATAAATCATAAATTGATATGGGACCCGCCCCCTGTACTTGCGCAGGTTCAGCCCGATCAAGCTGCCTATTTTGGATAATATAGCAATCCAGTAGTATAGCTGAAAGTTCGGGACCGCCCATCCACCTCTCTCCCTGGGTAGAATCAAAAATTTGAGAGCTCTCCAAGGGCAGCAATTAGCCCAGAGAAATTTGGACACCAGCTGGTTTAAAGATTTAAAACATTTGTCATTAATAGCCAGCGGGATTGCCCTAAAAAAGTATATTTGGTAGAAACAGCATTTTAATAACATTGCACGTCCCAACGAGGCTTAGTTTAAGAATACCTATACGCTGAAAGTCGGTTTTAAATTTTGGCCGCAATGGGTTCAGGTTGGTTTCCACAATCTTATATACTTACGCCATTATCTCGACCCCTAAATAGGTTGCCTTCTGGACAACCCGAGGGTCGCTAGCATGCAGTCCTTTACCTAGTACGACAAGAGTTTTATTGGAGTTAAGGCGATACCCCGAGACTTGCCCAAAAATCTCAGCTTCTCTTTCAATTTCATCTAGTGCTTCTAATGGATTAGGGGTCATATTGGCTAAATCCTCTGCATTTGTCAAGATCTTAGTGCTCAGCCCACTACTATGTACTGCTAGAATCTGATTGTTATCCACAATCCTCCTAACCAAGGGATCTATGCATAGAGCAAATAGTAGAGGGAGCATGGGCACCCCTGACGCGTCCCCCTGCTTATTAACACCGGACCTGACAATTCCCCCATGATGGCGATTCGGGCCACAGGATTGTTGTACATTACTGAAATAGCCTTAATAAAGCCAGCAACAAACCCTCTTCTCTCCAGTGTTGCCCATAAAAACAGCCAGGAGACCCTATCAAAGGCTTTCTCCGCATCTAGCAGCATCAGCCCGATAGGGTGCCCCGTAATCTCAGCCGCATCAAAGAGAGCAATCACCCTCTGAATATGGTCAATTGTGCTCCTCCCCGGAACAAACCCATGTTGGACCGGGCCAACTAGATTTTTAATCACTTCTGCTAACCGGTTTGCCAAGATATTGGCATAGATCTTGACATCGCTATTAATTAGCGTTATAGGCCTATAAGAGCCCAATTCCTTGACCGGCTTCCCTTTCTTGGGAAAGACTACCATATTAGTCGACCCACAAGAGGCGGGCGCCCTCTGACCTGACTGGGCTTGGAGAAAAACTTCGACCAGTAATTCTAATACACAGGGTGTCAATTTGTTATAAAACTCCCCAGGGATAGAATCAGAACCCGCCGCCTTCCCATTAGCAAAAAAACTAATAACCCCTGCAACCTCATCCGCTGTAATGGGAGTTTCTAATGCGTCTCTCTCCTCCCCAGTTAGCCCATCCCCAGGCATCCCTGCTAGATAATCCCGTATCTCTTCTTCGCTTCCCATTGTATCTTCGGAATATAGAAGTTGGTAAAAGCGGTGGAAAGCAGCCCGGATGTCTGGGGCCTCAGTGAGTTCCCCCCTTTGAGAATCCTTAATTGCTAGAATGGCTCCCTGAGTTGCCCTATGTCTAGTGCATACTGCAAGCAGATGTCCCACTCTCTTGCTGCATTCATCCATTTTGGATCTCCACGCTGTATATTTCCCCACTGCTTTCTTTGTTGAAATTTCCATTATTTTAGATTTCGCTAAGGTTATCCTAGTGTGCCTGGCCCACCTCTCCCCATTACCAACAGCCTGACCAGTTGGGTTTTTGCATCTGCTAGTTTGGCATATAATTCCTGGAGATTGGCTTTTGCCGCTTTCTGTATCCTTCAACCATACTTTGAGGTTTCCCCCTAATCCATGCTTTCAGGGCATTCCATACTATATCCACCCGAGTGCCGTCCTTGTTCTCAGATAAAATCTCAGAACCCATGTTTCCATATGTGCAATGTAGTCTTGATCAGATAAGAGTGGTGCTTCCCTTTTTACAGCCTGGAACGGAATCTCGAGAACAAGCGGATTGTGGTCAGGCATGACCCGAGGGAATTTTAAAATCTGACAATTCATTAACAAGCTCTGGGACACAAAAACATAACCCAGCCTGGCATTTGATTAATGTGGGGCAGAAAAAAATGTAAAACCATCATCTTGAGGTTCCTGCGAGGTCCAAGCATCAATAAGCCCATGAGTCTGACAGAATTCCAGCAGTGATTTAAAAACCTTGAGTTTACGTCCTCTGTATAAGCTTGACCCCTGCTTCATTGTATTGGATCTCAAATTAATATTAAAATCCCCACAGATAATCATCGGCAATGGCCACCCAACAATTCCATATTCAACCAATTAAACAAAGCCGGATCATCGAGAACAGAGCCATAGACCGAGCAAAGCGTGAAAGAAAAAATAATCCATGTTGCAAAGAGTCAAGGCCCATCTGCCCAAGTGATCTGCCTTAGACCGTGAAAATGTAATGCTATTCCCCCAAACCATAATAGCTACCCACTTGAGTTGTGTAGGAAATTAGCTGGTAGCCCCCTAGTTCTGCCACCGTCTGCCTCCCTGCTTCAATGTGCGTCTCCTGTAAACATATTATGTCTGCGTTCAAATACTGCATATCTTCACTGGTCCTGCATTTTTTATGCGGACAATTCAAACCACAAATGTTTATTGACGCAATTCTAATCTTGCCCCATGCCATTAAAAGCATTCTCTATCGCCTTCCCCAAAAATGTGATTACCATACCTATGATCTCCATGCCACTGCAAATATCTAACCCAACAAACCAGCCAAAACTCTTAAAGCCCTCCTTCCCACCCGCCCCTACCTTATGGCAAGAAAGGTCCAAAGATCCTTGAGATGCCCCCTGCATGATGCTGCTTCCCACCACCACCTGCCCATCTCCTTTGTGCAAACACCAGAAAAAACAAAAATCTAATGAGTCCAATACATCAGTAAGTCTAATACATCAGACAGCCAGATATGCCTTTTAAGATTCCTTGTGGGCCGGAGCTCCTGATAGCTCTCGTAGAAAATCCTGTTTCTAGTACAATTTCATCGGTAGTAATGCAACGAAGGCGCACCTCATATACATTTACAATCAGATGAGGACATAAATTTGGGGGTTTATATTTTTCAGAAATATTAGCACTTCGAAAACTTTCAATTAGGATTGGTGCCTCTCGGGATATTTACGCACCCTACTACCTAGGTGCACAATTACACAAGGTATGTCAAAGACATTCCCTGTGTGATACAACTTTTTAACCACAGAATATCCCAGCACTCTACTGTAATTGATCTAGGTCAGTTGTATATTGTATTCAGAACAAGTGACAAAAAATTATATATTCTCAAAAATTCATGTACTACCAACAAATTTTGTTCTCGTAAAGATGGATAATTTATTTTTAAACCAAGTTTAAGTTATATCATCAAAACAAAACGGAAGTCATTTCATTTTTGACAAACAAGCATGGAATTTGACAAACAATTTGAGATATCCCTGATAAATATTTTGTTATCCTAATTTATGTTGTTCTCCGTGCGTTCGTACTGGCGCATATCGATCTTCAATATTGTCAATTTAGATTTGAAACTGATAATTTCAATATTATCTGTCTGTCTGGTTCAAATTCTAGGATTGAAAGCGGAGCACGGAGGAGACGCGACTTGTGCTTTATCGGACGATAACACGCGAAATCAGGCCTATCCGAGTCTGATTCTCTCCACAGAGTGACTGGAATGTGTTTTTAAAATTGATGTATCTAGTGCCGTTTCAAATCAGACGGTGACGAAAAGATTTTATACTACTTGTCTTTGAACCAGACAGAAGGATAATATTGAAATTATCAGTTTCAAATCTAAATTGACAATATTGAAGATCGATATGCGACAGTACGAACGCACGGAGAACAACATAAATTAAGATAACAAAATCTGAGGACATTTGGGGAAATCTAGAAGCCTTGAGAAAGTCACATGACGTGACGAAACACGTGTCGGCTGTTGTCGTTTGCGAACCCGCAAGAGGAGAACATACAACTGTTGCTAACATTGAACAACTACCCTCTATTTATCAGGGATATCCGTAGAAAATCCTGTGCTTGCATCTCTGAAGAGAAGACCCTGGTATTTCCCCGATGGATAACCTTGAGATGGGCAGGGCTCAATAAATACACTTCACAGCCTGCCTTTTGGAAGGGAGAGATAAGCTGGCGAAGCCTCCACCTCCTTTCAACCGTTGCATGGCAAACATCTGGCCGGACAAAAAAGGAGTGGCCCTCTGCTGAGCGCTTTGCTTCCGGCAGTGCTTTGTCAAAATCTGCTTGTTGTAACAGAAAATTACCCCCAAAAAATGTAATATTGCTCTAGGTTTAATATCCCCTCCGTTTGGCCTTTCCTTTTCTTCAGCATGAGTGGGAAGCGATGCACCCGTTGCACTTCCGAGTCCCAGTTCCAATGTGAGAGTTCGGGAAAACCACCCTTCAACAAACGGAGTACAAACCCACAAATATCCTCCCCCTATGCATTTTCTGGAATGCCTAGTAGCCTTAGATCATTACGCCTTTGGCGGAACTCAAAATCTTGTAGCTTCCACATGACATCCATCATCCTAGATTTGTTGGATGCTGTTTGTTGAGTAGTGCTCTCTGCTCCGGTCTCCATTGCCAACACTTGTTCTTCCAGCACTGTTGTTCTTTCTGTTATTTCCGTGCAGGTTTTATTGATTTTCCTAATGGCACCTTGTACCAGCTTGGTAGTATGATGAGCCCTCTTATGCTCCTGTCAAGCCTCAGTTTGGATCTGCTTAAGAGTTGAGTAAATAAGATCCATTGAGGGGGAGGGCGCGGAGGTGGATGATGTTAAGGTAGATAGACTGCCCGCTCCGCGTGTAGTAACATCAGGAGTAGACCCATCATCGATAACAAAGGGCGTATTGGAATAGTCCCATTTTAATTTTCCTGAGAGGCTTTAATTAGAATCTGAATGTATAGAGTCCCGGTTTTTCTTGTTCCCCCCTTTCTTTCTCCGACGCCGCTTTTGAGTGCTAGGGTTAGAGAGGGAACTGCCTGAATCTGACTCCTCCACCAGAGATAACTCGTTGCTGCTAGAGCACACACTAACATTTAAGGGTCTCAGAGTCCTCATTAAGGGGAAAAAAAATATTGCCACCATCAGGGGTTCCTGCTGGTAACTGTACTGACACAGGCAGTTAAGAATGAGCAGATATTCCTTCCTTAGAAACCTGCTTCAGTTCCTTCCCCCACTTGTCCTCCCATTAGACCATTTGCCTCTGTGTGTTGACCTTCCCCCTGTGTAGTTGACTAGATAATAGCCCCATAGTCTACATTTATGAGCAGAGAGGGTATTGGTCCAGTACTTACAATTCCTGAGACAGTAGAATCCTCGTCGCTTACAGCCAAAGTTTGTAGATCCTCTGTAGTACTGCTGATGCTACCCTCAGTGGAATTATCACAGCGCTTCCACCAGCTCCAACGCACTGTTCACGCCTTTCCTGGGTCTTTACTCGTCCCGCAAACATTCCAGCACCCTCTCCACGCTTGGACGCTGATCCCCTGTCTTCCCTTTTGAGGGCGGCGCCACCGCGCTCCCTGCCGCATCGGGAGGAGCGTCTCCCGTCTTCCTTCCTCCAGGTGCCCCTCGCATTGCTGGGGGGCCGGGCAGGCTTGTGGCAGCTCCCGCTCCGTCACCAGCTTCTCCGATATCGCCATGACCACGTTGGGGTTGGAAATCCTAAGCGGCATGATGCCTCGTCGTAAATGAAAGCCTTGAAAGCCTGCCACCGTAAGTGCCCTTTAAGCCGTCCGGATTAGCAGGTACACCATGATGCTCGTTTTCAGGTAAGGGCGCCCCAGTGCTCGCCTCAGCCCGTATGTCGTCAAGCCGTGTCTGGCCATTGCATGCTTTTAAAACCCTCTAGCTGCTGTCATCTCTAAGATTCCCCAGGAGTCAGAGGAATGGTGAAATCGCTGCTCTCACACAGCTGCCATCTTGCCTACCTGACCTACCATATTCTTATTGGTGTGGGTTTCCCTGTATTTTTGCCTTCGCCTCATGTGTTTTTGCTGTGTGATGGACTTTTTTTCTACAGGTATTGATGCTTTGGGCACTTTGCCACTGCCGTTCAATGCCAAAGTGCAAATGCTCCCTTTGGATTAGTGATTCCCTGATTGCCATATTTGATTTACTAGTCAGTCCTTAGTACAGCACACTTTGTGTACCCAGGGCCTGTAAATCAAATGCTGCTAGTGGGCTTGCAGCACTGATTGTGCCACCCACATGAGCAGCCTGTAAATGTAACTTTGGCCTGCCAGTGCAGAGACTTTGGGCAGTATAGGGCTGCCATGTCGACTTGGCTAGTGCACCCACTTGCCAGTCCCTAACCTTCCCTTTTCTTACTTCTTAGCCACCCCTAAGGTTGGCCCAAGGTACCCCTGTGGGCAGGGTGCAGCGTATGTAAAAGGTAGGACATGCCCTGGTGTGTGTGGTATATCCGGATAGTGAAATACCTTTGTTTTTCACTATTGCATGGCTACCTGTTCCCATAGGATGGAAAGGGGCGTTTTCTTATAACATTTTTAGGCTGTGGGGGTTTTAGGTTTAAACCTATGATAACTGATAAAACCCCACTGAAAGAAAAATAGCCCTCACCGGTGAAAACATATAGACACTGAAAAAACACCTGGACAACCACAAACTAAATGCCATTCAAAGAAAGGAAAAAGAGAGTGAAAGAGTCATTTTTTTCTTCCTGAAGGGGTCAATACAATGTAACTTTGTTATACAAGTAGCAGTAAGAAAGACTGGCTAACATTATTCTGCTTGAGTTTTGTTCTTTATGGATGCCACTAAAATATTGTTTCTTCTTCCTTTTACTTTTTCAGTTTTGTGGCCTTTGGTCTAAAGATGCAGGGTTTAGTTTCATGTTTTAGGTCTCGTTTAATTATTTTATAAACTATAGAGAATTAGGAAATATCAAACTCATATTTGATATTTTGGCTGCATTTGATTCTTTCACCGATAGGTAAAGTGGCTGGTTTCATACACATCTTTCCTAATATGTGTCATCACATTTACCCACAGAGAATGGGTAAAAACCCTTAATACATCAGACCATAGTTTCTAGTGTGTCAGTATTGATAGTAGGTGAATTGCCAACACCTCAGGCTTTAAACATTCAATGCAAGGTACAGTGACAAGTATATAGATCAGCAAGCATCTGAGATAGTGGTGAAAACATGACACCAGACTTTTGGAAAACATGGAACACAGTGTCACTTGTAATGCTCTGCAAAAAAGGTTCTTTCCAAGTTCAACAAAGATTGAAGTGATATTGTTTGTATTTGCGGTGATCCAGCTACGTATATAAAAAAGTTGTGTGATGACCTGTCAAAATTGATACCCGAGCTGAAGTGATCCCTGTAGTAGATCCTTGCCACTTGTTAGATGGTATGCTGAAAGCATCTTTACAATCTTAAGAGTTAATGAGGGATGCTATCGACTTTTTAGTCCATTCTGGTGCACTGGTTTCTAATGCACAGGAACTAAAACGCAAATATTTATCATGTCGTGCTTTATGTGGCATCAAAGAAAGAGTCATCCCAACTGTGTCCCTTAGCTGATGGTTTTCAGCCCAATGGGCTAAGAATGCTGAGAGGGCCTTTTCACAGAAGTTTACATGGGAAGGAAAGAGCGAGCACTCATGACCCAAAGACTCACTGAAGAAGTATTGTATGGTGTACTACAATAAGATTAATTTGCAAAATCTATTTGGACCTCCTATACACTATAAGTACACTGTCTATATACCATGTTATTTCAGTGCAGAAAGCAAGCGGTAATAAAAGCAAAACGTTCCATAAACACCGGAAAAACACTTTTTATGTTGGTTTTAGTGGCGCGAAAATGTGTAACCACTGATGAGAACTGTTTTTTAAGATATTGAAAACACTGAAAAAAAAACACCAGAATTTACCAAAAATAGAAACTGAAAACAGGAAAGCCTAAACATTTTATAAACATAACTACCACGGGGAACAAGGTGGGAAAATAACATTTAGTATGCCTGAACTCAGAATGTTAACATGCATCTGTTAGTGAAGGTGATTTTTAAATTCTGTGTTTGAAAATACCACTTTTAGAAAGTATGTATTTTCTTGATTAGCCACCTAGTGTGCCTCTGCTAGGATGTGTATTGAATGTCTGGCTTTGGAGTGACAGGGGCTAGGGAGGAGCAATGGCTCCAAAGAGTCTGGATGAGTCAGGGGGGCTGAACAGACCTGGGCTGCATTTAAAGTAGGGGGAGGAGTTTTCCCTTCACCTGAATGCGCTTGGACTGCCTGACAAAATGCTGTCTCCATCTCCTGCCAGGAAGCTGCACCAGAGAGGGCAGAACTGGTTTTGACTGACCACTTGGCTTCTCTGCCACCAGAGAACAAAGGATTTTGCTGTATAAAAAGAAGGGCCCAGACTTTTAGATTACTTCTGGGAAATCATGAGGAACTTTTGCAAAGACAAGAGCTGGAAAAATTGTAGGAGGAGTACTGCCCTTTTGCTGTGCCCTGTTTGGGGTTGGCCTGCAATGGGTGTTTCTGCCAAGCAAAGGAGAAGGACTTTGCTGTGTGCTGTGCCCGCTGCTTGAGGACCATCTCCATGGGCTTGAAGTGGAGCTTGCACCCTGTTTACAAGGTCTCAGGAAAATTAAAGACCTCACCAAGGTTCTGGGCACTGTCTCTTGAACCGCTGGTTTCAGTTGCCTCGTTTCGCAGCGCAACCCTGGTCTAACCGACTCAGTCAATGAGCCGCGGCTTGCACCGCATCCTGTGGGCATCGCACTCCACACCGCTTCACTAAACGCTGCACTGACTTCATCGACTCGGTCGCCGCTCGACTCCAACTTTGACTGGCTCCATCACCGCATCGTGACCTGCCAGCACCACATCGAGCATCGTCTCACCCAGCAACACAAAACTAGGTCTCACCGACTCGGTCAACGAGCCGCTGCCTGCACTGAGCCGTGAGGACACTGCACACTGCAACACTTCCATCTCACATCGCAACTGTAACCGTTGCCCCAGACCGGCTGGTACCATCGCGTCGGCCGCAAACACAAAAGGTACTGTCTCCGGGTCTGTCTGCGCTTTAGCTAACCCCTATCGACGTGATTTGCTGGAATTGTTAGACTCTGTTGTATTTAGTATCGCGGTAGCCCCGGATGGAGCTACAGAGTTCGAGGAACTGCATTTTCACATTTTCCTTGCAAATTAAAGGTTATTTTGCACAGTAACTATTTTAAGAGTCTTGTATGTTGGATTTTTGTCGTTTTTGGTCTTGATGGTATAGATAAAGTTGCTTATTTTTCTAAACTGGTGTTGTGTCCAGTTGTAGTGTTTACTGTATGCATGCACAAATGCTTTACACACTGCCTTTGAGATAGGCCTGTCTGCTTGTGCCAAGCAACCAAGGGGGTGAGCAGGGTTTATTTTAAAAGTGACTAGGAAGAAGTGTCCCTACTTGGACAAAAGTGCAAACAATTGCCAACTAGAGACACCCATTTCTTACATGCAGGAATATTTTAGGAATTACAGAGAAGATAAACAAATCAGCATGTTAAAACTAGCGAGTATTGGTTGCAGTTACAAGTCAGACTGGTCAGTAAGTGACAAACCTTGGTTTATATGAAGGGATGCTAAGCAGAAGCTGAAAAAAGAAATGATGAAAAATGCAATTTTTAAACATGACTCCGAGAAGGGAGAGAAGCAGCAATGTGCTTTTGAATCTGCAAAAGAGTCTGTACAACATGATTCAGACGTGTGGCCAATACAGAAAAGAGACATTGAGTTACATGTAACAGTTCAAGGGCAGCATGCCATTTGGAGTAAGTGGGAAAAACAAGGAAAGAAGAGGGTGCTCTTGCACTTTTGGATTAAAATATTGGTAGATGCTGTAGAGTGGTTTACTCCCTTTGGAAAACAGTTGTTATTGTATCACTGCACTGTGACAGATATTAGGCAGATACATTTGTTTGCGTGTTTTTGTGCTGTGATAGACACGGGCAGATACAGTTGCTTTTGCATGTTGACAGACACTGGGCAGATGCCAATGTGAAAATTTGAACAGTTAATGGACAGAATGATGAACCATGTCATACATTCACCCCAGTACAGAGATATGGGCCTAAATCCATCGTTTCTTTGCTCACCATGCCATTCCCGTTTGAACCCAGCCAGATGCAAATCAGTCTTGACCCTGTGCCCCACGGGAACAGTCCAGCCCAAACTGTCAAACCAGGTCCTCCCTGGACTGGAAACAAGCATCCTAGGACCGGGTTCGGGCTTTCAGCCTTCATCAGCCAGGATAGCTTGACGTGAGTCCCGTGCTCTCCATGCCACTGGAGTCAAGCTATCCTGGTTGATGACGGCTGATAGCCAGAAACCGGTCCTCGGATGCTTGATTCCAGTCCAGAGAAGACATGACTTGGCAGTTCAGGCTGGACTGTTCCCATGAGGCACAGGGTCAAGACTGATTCGCATATGGCCATGTCTGAGCTGGGGTGGCGTGGTGAGCAAAATAACGATGGATTAAACCCAGATCTGTGACTGGATGTGAATGTTTTGCCAACGTGCAGCATTCCGTCCATCATCTTGTGTGTTTTGCTGTTCTCCCTATGTGGGAAAGGTATGCCCATACATGGGTCCCGTGCTCACTAAGCCACTGGAGTCAAGCTATCCTGGCTGATGATGGCTGATAGCCAGAAACCGGTTCTAGGATGCTTGATTCAGGTCCAGGGAAGACATGGCTTGCCAGTTTGGCCTGGACTGTTCCCATGTGGCACATTCGCATATGGCCATGTCTGAACTGGGGTGGCTTGGTGAGCAAAATAACGATGGATTAAACCCAGATCTGTGACTGGGGGTGAATGTTCTGCCAATGTGCAACATTCCGTCCATCATCTTGAGTGTTTTGCTGTTCTCCCTATGTGGGAAGGGTATGCTCAGACGTGTGCTCCGTGCTCACTTCGCCACTGGAGTCAAGCTATCCTGGCTGATGACGGCTGATAGCCAGAAACCGGTCCTAGGATGCTTGATTCCGGTCCAGGGAAGACATGGCTTGGCAGTTCGGGCTGGACTGTTCCCATGAGGCACAGGGTCAAGCCTGATTTGCATATGGCCATGTCTGAACTGGGGTGGCGTTGTGAGCAAAATAACAATGGATTAAACCCAGATCTGTGTTAGTCAGTTATTTGGAGTGAGAAGAATAGCGGAGGGATAGAAGGGAAAGAAAGGTTTGCATTCATATAGCACCTCTTATCCCTGATGAGGTGCTGAAACGCTTTGTTGGCGAGTAGTGGTGAGTGGCGAGTAGTGGTGAATTAGTATAGTGGAATATGGAATTAGAGAAGTGAACATGCTAGTCTGTTATTTTGATTGAATAGGATAGTGGAGAGATAGAAGAGCAAAGGATTTGTTTTAGGTCATAGCAGTAGGAGAAGGCTTTTGAATGAGTAAAAAGGGCTTTTGGAGGGGAAGAGTCAGAGGGAAGAGTGGTGTCAGAAGATGAAAGGAGGGGTAGAGTAGGAGAGAGTCAAGAAAGGGTTATTTTCTGGAACATAATAGTGGTATGGCGTTTGGGATAAATGAGAGAGTGGGTGTAGAGGATATAATGATAGATGTATAGAGTGAGATAGGGTAGTGAATTGGAAAGAGTAGTAGATAGAAGTTTGAGATGAGTCAGAAAGTTGGGCTAGAATATATATTGAGAGAAGTATAGGCTGAGAAATAGGGTGGTGCCTTGCAAATGCTAAATTAGAAGAAAGTGATAAATATATAGATTCATTAGTACATTGAATGTATATAGATGCATAAAAGAGTTACGTATATGCAGATTCAAGATATTGATAGAGGTAGCAGAAGAGAAATAGGGTAGTGCATTGGATATGCTTTTACAGGAGAAAAGTAACAGATCCAAGTACATGGAGGTACATAGATGCACAATAAAAGCAAGTACATGTAGACCAAAGATTTTTTTTCTTTTGTTTTTGTTTTTATAACAACATAATTATTGTACATGTTTATACAAAGCAATACACGAATATAGGCACATATCTATAGTTATAAGTAAGGCTCATATACAGAGGGACAAATACATAAGGTGGGTATTAATGAATGGGAAAATGGGCAGCATTCCTGGCCCTGGTCCCGACCGGTCTCGTACAGGCTCAAACAGGCACTCACGCTTGTTATCTCCACCCTTAACAGGCTAATTCAGGCACTCACCCTTGTACTCTCCACCCTTAGCTTTGACGTCTGAGCTGAGATGCCCTAAGCCTTGGACGTTTATAGCCCTAATAGTCAGGTGACCCCTTCAGCCAATGGGAACCCTAGCCCTAAAACTATCCAATCACAGCACTAGCCCTAAAATCTAGAACCAATAAGAGACGAGAACCTTACACCCAATCTTAGCCCTAGTCCAAGCACCAAATCAGTTTCAAAAACCCTGATCTCTAGAGGCCCTAGCCCTACCAGTAGTCTGAACCCTAATCCAAGCAACCAATGGAACAGGAAGCCCTAGACCCTACTTCTAATGGAAAGCGCAACCCTACTCTTAGTCCCACACCTAGTCCAGCAACCAATCACACCAGAAGCTCTAATCTCTACTTCCAATTAAAGACCTAACCCTAGCCCTAGTCCCACCCTAGTCCCAACACCCAATAACACAGGAAGCCCTAGTCCCCACTTCCAATAGAAATCCTAACCCTAGCCCTACTCCAAACCCTGCAGTAATTGAATCACAGACCCAGAAACCAATCGGAACCCTCAAATACCCAACCAATGAGGACACTAACACTAATCCAATAGAAACATCAGATGCAACCACCAATCAGTGTACACATGTACCAAACAATATCAGACTATATAAGGTCCCAGCTACCTCAGACAAGGTTTGCTGGCCAAGGAGTTGGAAGCTGCTTCTCTATTCAGAAATCTCCTAGGAGGAAAACATCCTAAACTACGATTCTCGAACAACGATTCACCTGAACAACGAGGCGAGAACAATGAAGACTGCTCAACATCGAAAGCTGGAACCACGACGTCCGGAACCACGACTTGCTGACCACGTCACTTCTCTCTGCTGTCTTCCGCCTACAATCCCCTTACGGTCAATACGATTGGGCTTTGTAGAAGAGATACATCACTCAACACTGCCCAATCACAAAAAAACTCCCACGATAGGTTAAGAAAAAAAAAATCATTAACATTGTTTCGTCTGCACCCTAACTGGCGTCATAGGTAGGACATTTCTTAAAAAGAATATTTTAATTAATACTTAAAATAATTATTAAAAGAATAATCTTCAAAATGCGTTGTTTTAAAATTGAAATAAATGTGACGAATAAACAATATCAAATAAAGCCAAACACTATAAAGGGATTATTGGGGGGTGTGGGGGGATTTCCCCCCACAAAAAAAGACCAACTAAAGGAATTTCGTTGTAAAGGAAGTCGTACAAAAACAAGTAGTTATAACAAATATATTGTTGTTAAAACGTTCGTGGTAAAGGAGGTTGTGGTTCAGGCAGTCGTGCTTCAGGCAGTAGTTATTGAGTAATACAACCCTCCTAGGAGACAGACCGGCTCAATCCACACTTTGGACTTCTGCAGGTAAGGCCCCAACAAACTTGTCCTCTAACAACACTATTTGTATAAAACTTTACTCCCTCTCCTGGCCAAAAATATAAAGGACATTGTTATTTTGGATTGAGAACACTGCTTTTACATTGATTTACAAATGCATTGTGAAAAACAATTATCCTCACAATACTATGTAAAAAAAAATCCTTTCAAATTATTTCCCTTTTTTACAAATAGTTTCTCTAGATAAATGTTATATAATACACTATACAAAACACAAGTACAGGAAAATGTAAACTAAAAGCACTGTATCAAAATTGCATGAATTTAAAGGACATTGTAATTTACAATACTTATTTTGAGGAAAAATAAGCGAAAACGTATAAACTTAAAAGGCTATTGGGCCTCTAAAAGGATGCACAGGTGCACGAAGAACACAAAACACATGACACCAGCTTCATGTCTGCCTTCAACTAAATCAGGATCCTATTGTGGTATTTTATATTTCTTTAACATACGGAGTGTAGTCGCTTTCACCATGGAAGTAGTAAATTATTTTCTTCTGCCAACTTTATTTTCCCCAGATACTAGTGGGTAAGAACAAGTTATTTACCTTCAGTATTACCTTATCTGGTAGAGACCTTATCTAGCTACAGATTCCATAACTAGAATATTCCATAGGCTGGATCCCAAAACTGTTGATGAGTAGTACACCTGTGCGCTGGTTTGTGGCAAAGTTAGGTTCAACTTGGTGTCGTCGCATCGTCCATGCCCGAAATTGACGTGCACGGTGCCTATACATAGGTACTACCCCAGCACGCTGATGTCAGTTTCTTTTCACAACTTTCCACGCCAGAAATGCGGAGCCATGAGAAACACTGGCCACTGATGTGCCAAGCTAGCACCCTTAGAAGGAGTGAACCCTTTAAACTGAAATCAGTTCACAGAGCGTGGTTAGATGGAGTCGGTAAGGAATCTGCAGCTATTTAGAGTCTCTACCAGATAAGGCGCTACCAAAGGTAAGTAACCTGTTCATCTGATAGAAACTTCTAGCCGCAGAGTCCATACCTTAAAATAGATACCCAAGCAATACAGCCCCAGAGATGGGACTGTGATGCAGATTAGACTAAAAGTACTGGATGACAGAATGGGCAAAGTGACCGTCATGCCGGACCTGACTGTCCAGGCAATAGTGCTTCGTTAATATGAGCAATGAAGCCCATGTTGCTGCCTGACAAATATCCAGGACAGGAACTCTGCCAGTTAACACAGTAATATCAGCCTCGGCCCTTGTATTGTGAGATCACAAGCCCTCAGGAGGATGCTTTTTGGCTGAATGAGTAGCAGATTTGGAGACAGAGCACTATCCATTGTGAGGTGGTCTATATCTGCACTGCCTTCCCTTTCTTGGCTCCGGCACACCCCAAAAAGAGTTGATCGTCCACCAGGAACGCTTTTTTTGGGTTTAGTCCGGTGGAGTCTCTTGTCTTCTAGGAGGAGTGAGGCGGAGAAAAGAAGGTAAGCAGAGGGAAAGAATGGCCTATATGAAAGGGAGTAACCACCTTCAGTAAAAAGGATGCTTCAGTCCAAAGGCCCAGTTTGTCTGGGTAGATGATAAGGTATGGAGGATGTGCAAACAGTGCCTGAAACTCACTGACCCTCTGAGCAGATGTTATTGCCACCAGAAAGACCGTCTTGATGGTTAGGAGTCTGAGTAGGCAGTTTTGAACTGGCTCAAAAGGGGGGCACATCAAGGAACATAAGAAATAAATTAAAGTCCCACTGTGGTATAAGAAAAGGCGCTAGCGGAAATATATGGTGGAGACCTTTCAAGAGTCTATGTACAATAGGGAATTGAAAGAGGGACAGCTGGTCTGGAACCTACAAAAAAATGCAGAGATCAGAGAAAGACAATCTTTCTCGGTGCCCAGGGCAGAGCCCTGCTGGGCCAAGGAAACAATTAACAGGAGAACATGGGTAAGGGGTGTAGACAGAGAGTCAAGATGTTTGTCTGTACACTATACCACAAACTTGCTACAATACCAGGCATATCTGGTCTTGGTGCATATATGGTCTTGGTGGAGAGACACCTGGCAGCCAAGATAACATTGTAGACTTCAGTCGGAAAGTCAAAAGCGGTCAACTGTCGCTGCTTAATCTCCATTCATGAAGGCAAAGCATTTTCAGGTTCAGGTACAGAAACCAGCCCTGTTGCAGCGACAAAAGATGTATTTATTTATTTAGAAAGTTTTATAAAGCGAAAACATGCCCCTTGAGGGTATCAGAGCGCAGTACACACGGTGAATGCATGAGTAAGCTCCGTACAATAGAGGTCAGTACAATGACACCATCAGGAGTACACAATCAAGATCAGGGACCTGGTGGTGGGCCACACTAGATCCATTTCTTCTGGGGTGTAAAGTATTCCCTGTAACATTCAGCAAAACAAGCAAAAGTGAGCTTGGCACAACATAATAAAATAATTGATAAAACTGTAGGGTGAGGGCCCTCGGGTAAAATAACAATTAGCACCCAAACATAAAATAAATAGAGAATGCTATGTTAGGATAAATGTCAGGTCTGTGAAATGGAGAATGCTATGTTGAGATAACTGTCAGATCTGTCAACAAGGGGACATGTAAAAAAGAACACGATTATGCAGTTAATGATGATTCAGGAAAATCAATTTGGCCCGTTTGTTGAAATAAACAGTGGAAGGATTGGTTCTAATCTCAGTAGGAAGAGGGTTCCACATTCTAGGGGCTAGGCCGGAGAAAGCACGTTTGTACGTACTTTTCTTGTTGAATTTGGGAGGTTTCAAGAGAAGTGTTGACGTACTTCTTAACTTCCGACTCGAGACATAAAGAGCAAGCTTGTTTGCCAGATAGGCCGGAGGGTTGTAATGCAAGGCTTTACGTATGAAGCAAGCCATTTTAAAATGAATCCTCGCCTTCAATTGACAGCCAGTTAAGCTGCACAAGGTCAGGTGTAATGTGATTGTGTTTTTTGGAGCCTGTGATGAGCCTGGCCGATGCGTTGAGAGTGGCTCTGAGAGGGGCCAAGCTCGCTTTAGGCAGCCCCGCAAGGGTCACCAGACCATATTCAAGACATGAGATCACCAGGGATTGTACCACAGGTTGTATGTCTTCGGTCAGAAGGAAATGTTTGAATTTCTTGAGGGTGTTAAGATGAAAGTTGGCACCCCTAATAGTGGCACTGATGTGAGCTTGCATATTATGTAATTTGTCCAAGGTAATGCCTAACGATTTAGCAAAATCAATCACGTGAGGGGTGCAGTTAAGGGCTGTGAGTTACTTTAGCCAGTCCAGGGTAGGTGCAGAGTGATTGTGGGGGGCAATCAGCAGGCATTCAGTGTTGAGGGTATTCGATAAAAGGTAGTTCTGGGCTAACCATTGCTGAGTTTGCAAAAGAGCCTCATTTTAAGTTTTAATGTCATCTAGAGAGGAGATCTTCACGTAAAGTTGCATGTCATCCACATACATGTGGTAATGAAGTTTAGACTGGTTAAGAATGACAGTGAGAGGTTCCATTAAAAGGTTGATGAGGGTGGGCGATAGTGCAGATCCATGCGGAACTCCTATCCTGACCTGGGTACTGTAAGCAAGGGACTGCTTGAGTTTAATCCTTTGAGTGCGGTTGAGTAAGAAAGAGGTAAACCACTTTAGGACCGGTCCCGCCAAACCCATCCTACGTTGTAGAAGATTAATCAAGGTTTCATGTTTGATGGTGTCTAAAGCAGAAGACAGGTCAGAAGGATCACAAGATAAGTGATATTATGATCAAGAGATTTCAGAGCGTCATCCACAATGTGCGTTAGTGCAGTTTCAGTACTATGCCCTGCTCTGAAACTGGATTTATAGAGGTCCAGTAGTTTAAATTTCTCTATATGGTTGCAGAGCTGCTTGTGGAAGCATTTCTCAAGAAGTTTGGCAAACGTCATGATGTTTGCGATAGGTCTGAAGTTGTTGGGATCAAATACATCCGAGTTGGGCTTCTTAGGGATGGGAGTGACTTGCCAAATTTTTAGGCAATCAGGGATGCTTCCCTGCAGTAGAGATTCATGAATAAACCACGACCAAAGAGGTAGAATGGCTAAGTTGAGGTCTTTCAAAAATGTAGCAGGAAGTGGATCATTGAAGCGATTGGCTGGTTTTAGAGTTTCCATCTCGTGGTGAAATTCTTTGTAAGCTGCAGGATAAAGGAATTCTAAGAGGTGTCATTTTTAGGAGAACAACTGAGGAAAAAGGAGACTGCCGAGGGTGTCTCCAAGGAAGATATGGTATGGTTGATCAGAACATGAGCTAATGAGCTCCATGATTTGCTCTATGAAGATCAAATTGTCACCAGGAGCCTGGTAAATCATGTGGAGCACGCAGACAATCTTGCCCTTATTCCCAATTTCTATCATTAGTAGCTCACAGGAAGATGGCGGAGCCTTCCGAGATTGCTTTATGGTTAGGCTGGAACGATAAATACAGGTGGTGCCACCCCCCATTTTCCCTGGCCAATCACATAGGATAATGACATAGTCAGGTGGTACTAAAATGTAAAGAACAGGGGAGGAGGCATCGTTGAGCAATGTTTCTGTGAGAATCAGTAGGTCTAAATCTTGCGCTAACATGAGTGCAGAATTGTCAGCCATATGTTTCACAGCTAATCTGCAATTGAACAGCATAGAATTAATGTGAGGGGAGGTGTCAATCTCTTCAATTTGAGCAGTAGTTATTTGTAGAAGGTTTTCCTTATTAACCAATCTGGAGTTATCCGTGGGTTCCCTGATAGGGTCAGGGGAAATAGAGGGGATGTTAAAAATGAAGTTAGAGGAGGCGAAAGATCCAAAACTACTATAGGAGACTGTAAGAGAGCAGATGTCTTCCACCGACAGCTGGGGATGAAACCTATGAGATTCGTAGTGATGGTTAGGCAGAGGTCTAGACATCCACCTGGTACTAATTGGTGTGATCGGGTAAAGGATTCTTCATCCCCATCACCGCAAACTACAAGTGTGTTGCAATGCACATTCACAAGTGGTGGGTGTAGATTTCATATCCTCTCCACCTTTATGGAACACTGTAGAAAGGACTGCATGATCTCTTTGACAATCAGGAGATCCTGCTTGAGGTCAGCGAACTTCTCCTCCAGGTAAGGCCCCTTAAAGCATTCCTCTGCAGCCCCATTAAAAGACAAAGGATGGGAACCCTTAGTTTGTAGGGAACTGGCAGGTACAGTAGGATCCTTACCACAGTTACAAGGCTAAAGATCTTCCCGAAGAGGCAGCCTGATTGGAGGACCGATGCTCATGATCATCAGCTCTGGATACCCGACTCTCGGTGTCTAATCCAGAACCATAAGAACGACTTGGGCCTGGTTGTTACTGAACTTCTTAAGAATTGTGGGAAGGAGTGGCATTGCCGGAAAGGAGTACAGGAGGCCGGCAATCCACTTGAGGTGACAGGCCTCTCCAAGCGAGAGCTGCCTTGGAAAATCCAGCACACAAAACTACTGACATTACATGTTCTTGGCAGAAGCGAACAGATATACCCAAGGTTCTTCCCACTTTAA
The DNA here is from genome assembly GCF_964261635.1 of Lissotriton helveticus. Taxonomy (NCBI): domain Eukaryota; kingdom Metazoa; phylum Chordata; class Amphibia; order Caudata; family Salamandridae; genus Lissotriton; species Lissotriton helveticus. Next base: position 1,305,401,116 of record NC_136065.1, on the reverse strand, counting down.
AAGGGACCCGATGGGTGCCTTTTGTGAACCACCAGACTTCAACAGCTGAGCTTGTCCGTTCTAAGGTCCAGAGAGCCAGACGGGTGTTGAACCATTCGGGATATGCCCTGGTGTTCCAGCCACGTCCAGAGGCACCAAGCCTCTTGACAGAGTCCATGACTCCACCTTGCTTTGTTTGTTGCAATATCACACTGCAATTGTGATGTCTGTGAACACCGGCACCAACCTTCACCTGATTGAAGGAACAAAAGCTTTCAATGTCACCCAGATCGCCTCAAGCTCCAACAAGTTGATGTGGCACCCTTATTCTGCCCAAGACCGGAGTACTCTAATCTCCACCTCTCCCGTATGGTCCGCCACAGCCCAGAAGTGACAAATCTGTCACTACAGGCATCTCTGGTTGGGGAAGGGAGAGGGGTCTGCCACTGACTAAATTGCGGGTCTTTTGCAGTTCCATCTAAGATCTGGACCATGTTGGAGAGATTCCCCTAATGCTGCACCCACAAGAACTTCAGGTCCCACTGCAGAGCCGCATAAGCCAAAGAGCATTTGTCACAAGCAGGATTCAGGCGGCCATGAGGCCCACCAGCCCCAAAGTCAGTCTCACCGAAATCCATGATCAAGACTGAAACAGCGGTATCATACCCTGAATATCCGTGACTCGCCGGTCAGGAGAACAGACCCGAACCGAAAGCACACTATGTCCAGAACGGCTCCAATGAGTGGGAGCGACTGAGGAGTCAGTTGTGACTTTGGCATGTTGATAGTGACCTCCAGATAAAGCAGTCTGGAGGTGAGACATGACTGCCTGGAGAGAGCCCTCCTTCAACAGCCAATTGTCGATGTAGGGGAAGATTGGGACCCCTGACCTCTGCAGATGAGCTGCAACCACCAACATCACTTTCATGAACACCCGACGGATGCTGGTAATTGCTGAAGGGAGAAAAAAAAACGAAAGTTAATTGAACATTAGGTAACCAGGTAAACAGAAAGGGCGCTCAACTGAACATCTGGGTCAGAGTATCAAATCACAATGGTATATAAGGGTGCTCACAGGGGAAGAAGGGTTGGTTACCTATACAACCCTACTCCTATCCGCATGTGCGAATAATAAAACTGAAAAAAAAAATCTCCCCGAGCACACAGAATGTATATAATCCAAAAATATAGATTTGAATGTCCATAAATGTATTCTTATCTTTAAATCAAATATTCTTCTGTTGGTACAGCAGACTTCTCTTGTCCGTACATCCAAAACATTCAATTAGATATTTCTTCAATATAAACCAAATTCTAAGCAGCCAACACGTGTTTCATCATGCTAGATCAAGCATCCTTGGCTACTTCAGGGCTGCAATCCCCAATAAGCACAGTATAAGCAAAGCAAAATATTGTATTACACACAATGATACAAACAATCCATTCCTCCTAAGTCTGTAGAGTTAATGAAAAAATAGCAGAATAGCATTCAAAGCATCATAGTAAACCATCATCCAGTGTGACACAGAATAAAGTTCCAAGGGAATCTATAAAAGTCATAGCACCCCATATCCCCTATTTCACACCCAGAATTGAGAAAGCCCAAGAGCAAAAAATCAAGTTTTATTGAAGATTATTTCGAAAAAGTGAGCGTAAAATCACCTCATGTTCAGATTTCAAGTTACAGAACATATAAACTGGTCCGTATCGGTATCAAACGCACTACTCTCTATCTGTAAAATCAAAAATCATAATTCAGATACGGTAACCCAAATATGAAGAATTCTAATCAGAACCAGATAATCACCCCATTACACATTCTAACTCCTGTTCATTTTCATTCTATTAAGCAAAGCGCTCATAACAAGTAACATTTATGAGCCTCTTGATATCTGTGCAATTAACAAGCATTCCTCATAATCCAAAATTAACAAAGCAGATCATGTGGGATATCAAGGTAATCTGATACCAACAAAAGATGTATTCAGTTGTACGTAAAGATCCTCACAGGTAAGCATGTCTGTACCTCTTATTCTCTAAAAACCAAAACGATTATTGTATCCTAAATTCACAAAGCCAACCCTGTAGGACATCATAATATTCTGACACCCTCCAGGATGAAGAGATGTAATTCACAATAAAAAGTAATAAGACACTCATGACATGTACCCTTTCTCTATTAATATAGTCCAAATCCTCCTTCATCAAAGCTCCGCATATTAATTATCAAGAACATCTAGATGGTAGAGAGTGTCGGTCTCTGAAAGTAACAAAAACATCACAAATATGACAACTCCCTTCATTACAAAAGACGAAAAATAGGTAATTTCTGAAACATACATTAATACATGTTGTGTATTCTTACACAATAGCATACAGAGAGTTTGAGAGAATATATCCCAGATATTAAATCTATTCAATATCAAACATACAATCAATCAATCTAAACGTTATCCGGATACAATACATATCCATAAAAGTACAGACAGCAACATATTCAAAGAAAATTCCAGTGACAAAAGAACAGTTTAGACATCCAATTAAAATTAAAATTAGTCCTCTAGTAATACAATACACAGTGTGATAAAAAAGAGCAAAATTCATTAGAATACCATATAACTTACAGATTAAAAACAACGAAATGAAGTGCAATTATTCAGCAGGGGCACATAGAGTTACGAGTGTGCACTGCCGCCTTCAAGAAAGAGCCAACCCGAAAGGTTAGCTCATCGTCTTTCAAAGCAATGACCTTCCCATATGCTGCCTTATAGTCAATCTCAGGTAAGGCTTTAAAGTACGGAAGCAAAAACCTTTTAGTGAGTATTGAGTAATAGCAGCAGAAAAATAAAAAGTGCATCATCGATTATTTATGTTGCATGGACATGGCAGAAGATCGAGGTTAGGGATATACCCTGTGGGGAATGAGAGCATAAATGTCATAGTGTCAGTCCTCAGCCGGAAAAGTATCCCCCTTTCACAACGACTATTCGGTTTTAATAAATAGCTAGAAGGTGAGCATGAAACATTCTCAATCCGCATATATATAGCAACTGACTCTCTTTTGCACTCCAAGTCTAGCATTCCTATAAGATGCATAAAGGGCCATCTGAAGGGATTTATTACTAATGGTGCCAAGGTCTTAGGGATTTAAAAATAAATGTTCATAATTCACACTGGTTAAACTTTTAGGTACCGTGGCCAACCAAGGTATGTTCATCCCCTTGTCACATTTCAGACAGTCTGATATCTCTCTAGTAAGTTGGGCCACAGGGTTTCTCCAAACTCTCAGCCAAAATAATGCTGGGTGAGCCTTAATGTAACCTTTGATATATGGCAAGTTAAGTTCACAGCGACTGGCATATTTAGAAGAGGAAATAGGTGCACCCAGGATTTTGTGACAGAATCTATTCTCTTCATCCTGGATTCTGCCACTATTAGTATGGCCCCAAACTTCAGCACCGTAGGTGGCAATTGGGATGCATTGGAGTCTAAAAATGTTAACAGTGGCAGATACCACCTCTGTGTTCCTCGGCTTTGGTAGCCCGAGTATCATATTAGTAGAGTTTGTGAACTTCCTCCTGCAGTAAGCCACATGGTCCGCCCACAATCCATTTGAAGCAAATACCAGACCGAGATATGAGAAAGTGTGTGTGCTCTGTCAACTATTGGAATTTAAAACTATTGATGAGTTAAAATACTTCTTTGACTCACACGCCATTAAAAAGGATTTTTAAAGTTAGTACATAAATCCAGGGCGTCCATGAAATCTACAAAACCACGCACCAAAATACGGAGAGCTTTTGGGTGCGGCCCATCAGCACCGCATCATCGGCGTATAACAGGGCAGGGAGTTTATTACCATTAATGTATGGGACGTCCTGGGTCAGTGTTGCCAGAGACTTATTCAGGTCATTGATAGACAGAATGAATAAGAGAGGGGCCAGGACACAACCTTGCCTGACCCCTATACCAACTTCAATGACTTTAGAGACCTCACCATCCCTGCTAATGCGCACACGGGCATGTAGGTCTTTATGCAAATAGGCTAAAAAGTATACAAGGGACTCGTCCAGGCAATAGTTTAAAAGAGTACTCCACAGCCGAGACCTGTTAACAAAGTTGAAGTCCGACGTGGGATCCATGAATGCCAGATATATAGTTATTTTCATAGCTACATTGTATTTACCAATAATCAAGTTGAGGTTGAGGCATTGTTCCACAGTGCTGATATTACTCCTGAACCCCAACGGACAGGGATGTAGGATCTGAAGCTCCTCGGCCCATGACCTGATCTTATTATACAGGACCCTCCCCAAAATTTTCAGCGTATTATCGATCGGGGAGATCGGCCCGTAACAACTCAGGTTTGAACGGTCCCCCTTTTAAAAATCTGGACGATAATACTGGAGGACCAAGTATGGGTGTGGGGGAATTAATTAGGTTATTAAAAACGTTCAGCAATAGGGGCGCCCACAAATCCGGGTGAATTAATGAGGTCAATGGGCAAACCATCAGGGCCGGGGGCTTTGCATCCCAGACTCTGATCGATAGCCTCCTCTACCTACGATAGGTCAATCGGAACCCTGGTAGTCATTGTGTACTCGTTAATAGCTGTAAGTGAGACTGGAGCAGAATAAATCTTATTAAAGTGAGCTTCCCAAGACTTGCTAGAAATATTACAGCTAATTGTAGACATGGGTTTCCCACAGACCTCCCAGTGCTCTCTTGTAATTTCCCACTTTCTAATAGCTATAGCTCTTTTATAGCATAGTCTAAGTGATTTAATGAGGGAACAATCTCTGGGTTTATTAGCAAGCGTCCTACGCTGGGCTCTATTAGCTGAAGAGCAATCAGCATTAAACCAACCTGGGTCCGGGTGAATTTTCTTGTTGGGCCTAGACAACAAAGTTTTGATGCCCACGCAAAGCTGTGAGAAGGCCTCCGGGTTATGTTATTTAAACGACAAACACGTGTCGATCAAGTCTATTCAAAAAGTCCAAAGGTAATCTCACCCTTCTTCCTTCGTATTCACATCTCCAATATTTTAAATCTTCAGACAGTCTCCAAACCCTACGTGTACGTGGTCTGTAAGAGAGAACCAAAATTCCCTAAGTTATATGATCTCCGTTCAAGAGCTAGTTAAACGCCTGCGAAAGACACAAGTCTCCCACTTACCCAATCTCCGTTGCAACCTTCAAAAGCGTTACAGGAAACCGGCGTTAAACACAGGCGCATTTGTCACATTATATATATCCTAATGTGCCAGGCGCCATCTTAAAGAGTGCAAATAACACATTACATGGCACATAAAGCTCGTTTCCACTGTAGTTATATCAAAATTAACCCAGCAACCAGCAATATAAGTCGCGAGACCTAAAATAAATTAAACTAAGATAAAATCCAATATAGTCAATGTTACACTTGTATGCAGAAGTCTTTTCAAAGTTCTAACGTACCCAGTACATTCTAGCACCATGTTTTTACCCTCATCTATTTTTCAAAAAGCAATGGGCGCCATCTTAGAATGTACATATATCACTTTACGTAATAAACTGAGCTCTCGTTAGTACTAAAATTATGTCAATAACCACAGTCCACTAATAACAACCCACAATAAAGGTCACAAAATCTGGTCGTTATTCTCAAGTGTAATCCAATACATCCCAAATCATACTCAAGTCACAACAATCATAACATCATAACGTATCACGTAAACGTTGTGAGTAAAAATTCACCCAAAGTCAAACATCCGAAACATCTATCAATTACCACTTAATCCATTCTTTCCCTCGATGTCTGTATACAGTTGCCAATAAAGTTTTCATACTTCCCACTAAGTCCGTCTTTCACCTACTAGAGTAAATCCGCCATCTTAAAGTAGGAAATGTGCCACCAATCAATGTTAAGGTCCAGAGGACATAATTCCAGAACCCTCAACCGGCAGAATACTATGACCATACCATGATGCTGTTGGAAATGACGAAGATAGTATTGCAAAATAATGTTTTTTTATTTGATAACAAATGGTACAGGCAACGACTTGGTACTGCCATGGGTTCCAGATTCGCCCGTCTTTTGCCAACCTATTTCATGGGTTGGTTCGAGGCGGAGTGGATCTTGGGCCCAAGGGGCAGTAAATGGATTGATATCATTAACTATTGGGGACGGTTCATTGATGACCGTCTCCTTATTTGGACTGGAACTAGCAGTGAACTTGAGGATTTCTTTATTTATTTGAACGATAAGGATTTGAATTTTACTACACATTATGACAGTAATCGCATTATCTTTTTAGATGTGGCGTTGTTCGTCGATAAAGATAAAGAGACTAGCTGTAATGCATTATTACAAGCAGAAAGTTGTCACCCGAGAAGCCAAATTGAAGCCATACCCTATGGCGAGATGTTAAGGGCTAGAAGAAATTGTTCAGAGCAGAAGGATTTTAAAACGAATTTGGATGACAAGGCACATAGATTTGCATTTAAAGGATATGACCGGACCTTTATTATGGGTTGTTAGTGGACTGTGGTTATTGACATAATTTTAGTAATAACGAGAGCTCAGGTTATTAAGTAAAGTGATATATGTACATACTAAGATGGTGCCCATTACTTTTCGAAAAATAGATGAGGGTAAAAACATGGCGCTAGAATGTAATGGAAACTTTAGAACTTTGAAATGGCTGCTGCATACGAGTGGAACATTGACTATATTGGATTTTATCTTAATTTAATTTTTTTTTGGTCTCGCGACTTATATTGCTGGTTGCTTTGTTAATTTTGATCTTTTCTTTTTATATAACTACAGTGGAAACCAGAGCTTTATGTGCCATGTAACGTGTTCTTTGCACTCTCTAAGATGGCGCCTGTCACATTTGGATATATATAACTGTGACAATATGGCGCCCGTGTTCAACGCCGGTTTCCTGTAACGATTGTGAAGTTTGCAACGGAGATTGGGTAAGTAGGAGACTTATGTCTTTTGCAGGCGTTTAACTAGCTCTTGAACAGAGATCATGTAACTTAGGAAATTTTGGGCCTCTCTAACAGACCACTTACACATGGGGTTTGGAGACTGTTCGAAGATTTAAAATAATGGAGTTGTGGATACGAAGGAAGAAGGGTGAGAGTACCTTTGGACCTATTGAATAGATTTAATATCTGGGGTATATTCTCTCGAACTCTCTGTTTGCTATTGTGTAAGAATAAATGACATGTATTAATGTATGTTTCAGAAAGGACCTATTTTTCATCTTTTGTAATGAAGGGAAGCTGTCATATTTTTAATAAGTATTTTGGATGTTTTTGTTACTTTCAGAGAGACGCTCTACCATCTAGATATTCTTGATAACAGGATTATCGCATGTGAAAATAACACTGGTAATATGTGGAGCTTTAATGAAGGAGGATTTGGACTATATTAACAGAGAAAGGGTAAATTCCATGAGTGGCTTATTACTTTTTATTGTGAATTACATCTCTTCATCCTGGAGGGTGTCAGAATATTATGATGTCCTACAGGGTTGGCGTTGTGAATTTAGGATATAATAATCGTTTCGGATTTTAGAGAAAAAGAGGTACAGACATGCTTACCTGTGAGGATCTTTACGTACAACGGAATACATCTTTTGTGGGTATCAGATTACCTTGATATCCCACATGATCTGCTTTGTTAATTTTGGATTATGAGGAATGCTTGTTAAATGCAGAGATATCAAGAGGCACATAAATGTTACGTGTTATGATCTCTTCTTTTAATAGAATGAACAGGAGTTAGAATTTGTGATGGGGTTTACAGATAGAGAGTAGTGAGTTTGATACCGATTCGGACCAGTTTATATGTTATGTAACTTGAAATCTGAACCTCAGGTGATTTTACGCTTACTTTTTCTAAATAATCTTTAATAAAACTTGATTTTTTGGTCTTGGGCTTTCTCAATTCTGGGTGTTAAAATAGGGGATATGGGGTGCTAAAACTTTTATAGCTTACCTTGGAACTTTATTCTATGTCACACTGGGTGATGGTTTACTATGATGCTTTGAATGCTATTCTGCTATTTTTTCATTAACTTGATACAGACTTAGGAAAAATGAATTGTTTGTATCATTGTGTGTAATACAATATTTTGCATTGCTTATACTGTGCTTATTTGGGATTGCAGCCCTGAAGAAGTCAAGGATGCTTGATATAGCATAACAAAACACGTGTTGGCTGCTTAGGATTTGGTTTATATTGAAGAAATATCTAGTTGAATGTTTTGGTTGTACGGACAAGAGAAGTCTGCTCTACCAACAGAAGAATATTTGATTTAAAGATAAGAAGAATACATTTATGGACATTGAAATCTATATTTGTGGATTATATACATTCTGTGTGCTCGGAGAGATTTTTTTTTCAGAAAACTGAAAGTGCTCTTGGCCCACCATGAACCACATCTAACATCTTTGGGCAGACAGAATGATGATGTGGAAATGTGTGTCCTGCAAGCCCAATGATACCATCCAGTCTCATGGGTTAAGAATAGACCAGACTTCTGTGCGCATGACCATTCTGAATGTCTTTTTCCAGAAGAGGTTGATAAAGCGCAGGTCTCCGTCCTTCTTGTGCAAGAGAAAGTAGCAGGACCAGTAACCACATCCTACTTCTGATGTCGCCACACTCTTTATGACTTCCTTGGCCAAGAGAGACAGTAAGTTCTGACAGAGCAAGGAGTGGTGGTCCTCTGTCAGCCTGTCGCAAGTAGTTCACATGGGTTGACGAGTGGTCATGAAGGGGAGAGAGTAGTCCCTTTGGACGAAACCCAACGGTCGGATGTTATTGACCTCCAGTGGTGCAGGTGATGGCATATCTTGCCCTCCACTAGATTCCCATAATCATACTAAAGGGGTTTGGAGTCTGAGGTTGCCGGGGGGAGAGGAGAGGGGGTGGACTAGCCCCACTCCTGGCTACCGGTCCCACATGGTCTGTGCGTACTGCATCTTGGACTATGAAACGATTGGGACACAAGCTGGCTGCAGTTTAAAGCCCCTCCCATAGCAGAAGGTGGACTGGGGTTGGCAAAGGTCCATGGAAAGGCCTTAGGACCTGGCTATTGTTCTGCAGTCTTAGCCCTAAAACGGTCCAGCACTGCGTGTGCCCTTTCTCCAAACAGAAAGCAGCCATCAAAGGGCATGTCCAAGTGTGAGGCCTGGGCATCTTCGGAAAAGCCTGTGGTTCCCAAACAAGCCTGGCGCCTAAGGGCTACCAACCATGAAATTGCTCTGTCCAAGAAGTTTATCACATACAACCCACATCCTATGGCGAACTTGGTGGCATCCCTCCCCTCAGCAATTGCTTGACAGAGGATGGCTTGGACCTCCTCCGAGACCATGGGCAGCACTTGCACAACTGATTCCCAGACTGTGTGGGAGTATAAGATCATGAGGCACGAGGTGATCGCACACCATAGTGCCAGGTTGGCAGAAGAGAACATGTTCTTTCTGAAAGCATCCAGCCTTTTGGATTCCCTATCCAGTTGGGTGGTAAGGAATGTGCCGGAGTTGATTTTGAAGGTGGAGACCTGAATCATTAAGCTCAACGTGGTGGAATGCCATGGTGAAAAAACTGGGGCTCCCTGTTGCGGGCGATGGCAGCAGGCGATTGGCCTATGCACAGGAGTCCTTGTGCAGGGTTGGACCAAGTAGGACATCAGTAAGGGCTCCATTAAATGAGAGTAATGGTTCGGTGAGACAACCTCCAGGGTAAAGATTCTTTGTCAAGATATTTATCTTGACGGCCAATGTGGGTAGCGTAAGGTCTAGGGCCTCAGCCACCCTCTGCACCACCACTGTAAATGAGGCACCCTCATCTATAGCCACTATAGAGGGGGAGAGACCAGGCCAGTGTCTGGGAGGTGTCCATTTCAGTGGCATCCGCCAGATCATCATACCAGGTGTTCCCAGGATCTTCTAAAGGTTCGGATCCATTATGGTCTGCAAACCCCTCCCAATCACCACCAAATTTAGGCCTGTCATAGGAATAAGACACTGGCTCTGACACATGAAGTCGCCCCCAAGATGGCACCAGAACCAGATCTGGATGACACCCATCTGGCTCCTTGTAGGAGTCAGTAATGACGATGGGGAAAGCACCAATACTTGGTGTCGGGGGATGGGGACTGCTGAAGGTGGTGGGGAAAGTTTGAGGTCACTTGAACAGTGCCTCTCCAGATCTGTCACTGAATTCTCAGGGCCTTAATTGCACCAAGAACTCGCTGGTGGGAAACCAGTAGGGCCCCTCTGGTCCTGAGGGCACACCAGAGGGGCAAGGCTGCTCAAAAATGAGGTGTATGGCCTCATAAAATTCTTTTAGTGGGGCAACGGGGACACTTTGGCTCCTGGAAACTCAGAAAAGCGCAGAAATTGCCCAGGCGCAGACTCCAACAGAGAGTTAAGCCTTGACCGCATATAGCCCTATGACTTGTCCGAAGACTTGCAGATGCCTGGGAAATATTTTATGGTAAGAAATCTACAGGTAGAAGTAGCTACCAGATAGAGGCTACTGAAAGGCTTTGGGTTCCTGAGTCTCTATTATCCCTGACACTTACGTTTCCATAAGAATGTTTAATATCAGACCACCTGATGCTAATGCAGCATGCAAGGTGGTAATATTGCCTACCGGTGAAACTCTTCAGGGAGTGACCATCAATAAATTCGGTCTATAGGAAGACACCAAGTGCCCATCATTTAAATAAAGAAGATGCTGTTGAACAAAAAAAAGTCTAATTAGTCTATGTTTCCTCAGTGTATATGGTGGATTTAAATTTCTCTATGGAAGAATATGTACACTGGATACAGGCGATTTCACGGGCAATGAAGGCCTCTGACTTATGGGCCACAAGGAGGTCTGCCTAGAAACAGTCTTAGGAGGTGGTGGCCGATTTAGAAGTTGTTGCAGTGTTTGCAATTCATCTAAGGGTGGACTGAGAAATCGAGAGGGTCCTCATGGTGGCAGAGACTGGTCTGAAGACGCGGACTGTCTCAACCGCTTCTTAGGCATGAAGTCAATTCAGGAGAGATCCTCTACTTCAAGAGAATCAACACTGATCTTTGAGACAAGGAACGATGTCCAGATGTCAATATTGAAGCTATTCAACCAATCAATGATGAATGTGATGTCAACAATAGACTAACAAAACTGACATTTTTTGTGGTTTTGAGGCTGACAGCAAACCTGTTCTCAATGGCAAACAAAGTTAGGTTGATGCTTTCTATTACATCAAAGTGTTCAACGGTAATCCGATCGTAGAGTTGATGGCAATGTTTTGGATTGTCATGTCTCCTTGATCTACTTGTCATATATCTCTCTCTGTGTGAGTCCTTGGCCGTTGCAAAACCAAAGGGGATGATGGGCGGAGTGTTGAACATTGCAAACACTCACCCCCAGTCAACTGATCTGGGTTTAATCCATCATCATTCTTTAGCTCACTCAGCCACCCCAGTTCAGACATGGCCATATGTGGTTCGTGCTGGACTGTTCCCATGGGGCACAGGGTCAGACATCCCAGAGTGCCAGGGTGAAGCGCCATGGAAAGGCTAGCAGGGAGGGACCATCCTAATCCTACGGCGGCGTCTGGTAGGCACCGCCACCATTTTAGGGATGGGAAGGCCTTCTACGCACCGGCAGATGCATGGCGGTCAGAGTTTCCGACCGCAACGGAACCATCTGTCATTGTGATTTGGCGGGTGGAAAATGGCCTTGCGATGCCGGTGAGACCACCACCGACAGCCTTTCGGCGGTGGTCTCACTGTGATCATAATGAGGCTCTAAGAGTATTGCAGGGTCCTCACTCATACAAGCCAAAATAAAAAAAGAACTGACTCTGTGAGGCAACTTCCAGTCCAAAACAATCTTGGTAATGGGAATTCTCCAGACCCTCAAAGGAACCATGTTTCCTGAGTCACTCTTGTCACACAAGATTGTAAGGCTGCTCTTTTCCTCAATATTTAGACATGTTAGGCAGCATGTTATGCTATAGGTGCTGCAATGCACTTCTGGGAAACAGTTTATTTGTTGAACATTCTAAAAATTGGAAAATGGTGCTTTGATAGGCTTTTTAAGGGTGTTTCTCTACAGTTGGACATACCAAACAATTGCCCCTCCGAAGGCTGTACATTATATTGGATATAATGTGTTCCCTGGTCCCTGTAGACAGCGGGTAATTATAATCGTTATGGCTACCAATGCAGGCCCTACAATGAAGATACAGCATTAACAAACGTTTGTGAAGAGTATGGTCAGTATTAAGCCACCATTTCCTCCCCAAAAAAAACACAACAGGCAAGAAAAGAAACCCAGCTTATTTTGTCAAAAACCTCACTGACATACTGTTAAAGGAAGTCCAGTAAGAAACATTGAAAATAACATATCGGCATGTGCACTGTATGTGGTGACATAAAAATGCACACCAGACAACACGAAGGGCCTGATTTCAACTTTGGCAGTCCTCTGGCGGCGGTGCCACCACACCATCCGCTGGAGGACCACCAAAGCTGTGGTGCGCCTACCCACACAATTAGGAGTTTAATCCTGTTTGGGCGGGCTGAGCTGTGGTGGTCTTACATCAGTTGGCTCATACAGAGCCTAACATTCAGCCCACAGCCATGACAGCGCCGACTGCACGTTCCTTTATGGTGGGGCATGCATGTCATACCGCGCAGGAACAGGAGTGCAATGTGGCCCTAGGCCCAGGAGCGGCACAAGAGCCTTGTTAGGGCCCCCTTTGTTGCCTCTCCGCTACCGTTTCATTGCGGCTAACAGAAACGAAAGGGACGGCGGACAGGTAACTAGTAAAATGCTTGGCAATGCTGCAGCGGCACCACCAGCATATTGCAGCTCCCTGACCTCTGCATGACTACTGCGGAATTCTGGATCTCCGGCGGACACAGCGGTCCTGTGGCAGTCCAACCGCCCCACTCGTAAAACTGCAGACGGGCCCACAGTATGGCAGTGGTCAGACTGCCACAGCGAGTTCCACAGTCCAATAGACCACTGTACTCGTGATCAGGCCCCAAGTGTTTCAGATCATGTCATTAAAGGTTGTGTCACACTATGAGACCAAAGTGGCCCAAAAAATAAGACAAGAAATGCAACATTCTGTTGAACTTCACAGCGAGAAAAAATACTTCACTTTGCAGAGTGAAAAATATAAAAAGATCACTTTGAATCACTTACAAACTCACTGTACCTGTTTAATGATGGTCTTAACACAAGGTATTGGCAAACCCTTGTGGTTCGATTTAACAATCCACTTGAGAAGATGAGACCCTTGGAATTCAAACACCATGCAGATATCTAAAACCGGTTAAAGGCAAAAAATGACAAACATTGGAAGATTGTGTGAGGCCTAGTACTAGAAGAGCATAATGGCTACTTTTTGCTGTTGTGTCCATGAGTAATCTGGCTCCATGTTATTTTAGTACTCTAATCTGACAAAAAGGTGATTCTCGTTTGATTGCACTATAATGTGTACAGCCAGAAACTTGAAGATGGCTAACTAAGCATGTGCTGTCGTGACAGCATAACCTCTGGCACGATTGTCAAAAAGTACTGTGCAAATACGCTCTATTCTCTATTAATTTCAGTCTCGTAGGAATTCCTTCTACTTTCTGTTAAACTCAAACATGTCAGGCTTTAGTGGATGTGATTGTGTGTAATTTACCTTTTCCTATTCCAGAAACATGGCAGGAGGTGGTCTATAAAGTCCTTGCCAAACTACAAAGTAGATGCCATCTTTTACGAAGTTGGTGACAGTTTTATTGGCTTAAAGGCCATGTCCAAAAATTATAATGTATGTGTCAACCAATAGGAGACTACTACCTGGGACATTGTTTGCCTACAGCTTTAATGCTTAACAAAACATGCCATACTTGTTTTTCCAATTTGTCTACAAATCCCTGTATGATGCAAATCAGGTTTGGGAGCAAAACTCAGTTTGCTCTCAAACTGAGATTAAAAATGGTGTGCAAATTTCGTATCACAAAATATTTTTCTGAAGTTGTCCTGTGATTGTTTGGATAAGTTAAAGGCATGTATTTTGGTGACTGTGCAATTCAATGTTATGGTGGTTTTATACCTCATGTTACCATCATAAACATTTGTACAGCTCTCAAGTTAAAAACCAAAAAACTATTGGGGACATTATGATGCATTCATATACACTTACATTTGCTATGCAGTTTATTATTACTGTATTTTATTATGTATGTGGTTCCTTGATGTTTCTAGTCTGTTGTTCCACAGTGCAGCTGGTGTAGTACTTCAGGGGTAAACTGATGAATATTTTCATTGTACTGTAGAAGTCTGCATAAGGCACCTACATTTCACTTTCCTTGTATTCAGATTTGCTGGGGGTCTTTTTCCTGCTTCACATTGGAGAGAACTCTATTCAATTTGTATGTCGCAGCATTGTGGTCTGCATAATGCACCTACATTTCACTTTCCTAGTATTCATTTTTGCTGGGCGTCTCTTTCCTGTTTCACATTGGATAGAACTCTATTCTATTGGTATGTTGCAAACATTGTGGCTTGCCCTATTTGCTGTTTGTTCTCAATGTTCTCAATGTTGTTGATGTGTAGCTGTTAGCTAGGTTTGTTTTGAACCGTGTTTCACGTGATCCTTCCTGAGTGGCAGAGAAGAGCTGAACACTGTTTCATGTGATTCTTCCTCATTGGTAAGGAACCTCATTGATAAAACGCATGATGCCCTTTTCAATGCCCTTAGGATGTGTATGTGTGGAGTGAAGATACCTATTGCAAAAACATCGATGTCCTCACGTGGGTTAAGTGAGTGTGTTGAAAAAGACCTGTTGCTAAAACACTAGACACCCTTACAGGCGGTGAGTGTGTGGGGTGAAAGATTCCCTGTGCTAAAACACAACATACCTTTTCATGGGATGAGTGTGAGTTGCGAAAGATACCTGTAGCTAAAGGAGTAGCTGTCCTAGCTTGTTACAAATGTGTAGGTTGAAAGTCACTTGTTACTAAAATACGCGAGGTCAATACTGGGATTGAGAGCATGGGCTAAAAGATTCACATTGCTAAAATACGCAATGCCCTTACGTGGCCTGAGTGTGTGGGTTGAGTCATATCTTTTACAAGTGAACGTTTTATGAATATTGAAAGATACCTGTTTTAATGTGTTGTAGTTTCTTTGTTTGTGTCAGTTGTTGTGTCAGTGTTTGTTGGTGTGTTGTGATATTTAATTGTTTTGGTATACCGAGTTCTACTAGTGAGTTAAGCTCGTCTGGCCGAGTGGTGTAGTTTTGGCATGTTTTTGTGGTGTTCTTTTTACATGCACCATGTGATGATGCTCTGAAATTTTGCAGAGTCTGGTGTTTTTGTGGTCTATATTTCCATCCTGTTTCTTAAGGTGGGAAACATTTCCTCTGTTTTTCAAAAGAATGGAGATGTCAGGTACCCAATGAGGTCATGGTCATGAGGGTTCCCTGGAGGGCAGTTGAGCTAGACAGACCGGAGCTGAGCATCTAACTACATCTGCACCTGGTGGGGTCATTTATGTATCAATATAACTTACCATAAACTCTCTCCTAATCTACTGTTGTTGTATGCCTATTTCTACATGCCTACCTCAATCACAACAGGAATCTTTGGTTAGAGTAGCCACAAAAAAGAGCATTACTGAAAGTAAGTAACTTCTTCCTCTGATGGATACTTCTAACAGCAGATTCATTACCTTTACAATATATACCGTAGCATAACCTCTAAAAGACAGGATGTCTGAAGAACTGACTTTGAAAATCTTGCGGGACAAGTAGGCCAAATTGCCCTTCAGCTACAATATACTGTCACATCAGTAGTTTGGTTAATAGTATAATTGAAGTTCCAGCTCCATAAGAACAAGGAGTAATTGTTATCTTTTGTAGGTCTTTGTGAGTTTTACACAAAATTCATGAACATTTTTACAAATTTGACAGAATACTTTAGGCCACTGTTGAAGAAAGGTGCTGAGTTTGTGTGGTCCAAGGAGTATGATCGTATGTTTCAGAGGATTAAGGAAGACATTTTGAAGGCTCTTGCTTTACAACCATTTGTTGAAGGGAAAACCTTGATTCCTACAGTGGGTGGGTGTGAGTATGGTCTGGGGCCGTTTTATCTCAGTGAGACGGCAGATGCAAGAGTACAGTTGGTGTTGCATCCAGAATTTTACGACAAACAAAACACAAATACTCAGTGATAGAAAAATCTACTAGAATTGCCTACATCTGTCTACATGTCGACCTGCATCACAACAAGAATTTTCGGTTAGAGTAGCCACAAGAAAAAGAGTTACCGAAGGAAGTAACTTGTTACTCTGATGGATACTTCTAACAGTAGATTCATCACCTTTACAATATATACCACAGCAGTACCTCTAAAAGACAGAGGGTCTGAGGAACTGACTTAAGAAATCTTGCAGGACCGAGGAGGCACACTTGCCCTTCAGCTACACACAATGTCACAGCAGTAGGGTTTTGTGAATGTGTGCACCAATGCAGAGCCTGGCATTGTACAGACCGCTCAGCTCATTGCCAATAGCGTAGCAGCAGCCTTGGCCCTGGTAGAATGGAACCTGCAGTTCTTTTGGGAGTTCTTCTTGGCCAGCAAATAGCAGATATAAATGCAGAGGACGGTCCACTTCCTTATTTACACCACCTTACCATTCTTGGTTCCAGTGAACCCCTGGAAGTGCTGACCATCTACAATATGGTCTCCCTTATGGTCAATATAGAGATTAGGATCAAACCAATGGAGCCTCGTGTTTCGAGGGGTGTGATGGAACAAAAAATGCTGGCAGGGGAATTGCTTGACTGACATGGAAGGGTGCTACCAACTTTGGCAGGAAGCAGCCCGAGTGCTCTCAACCAATTGTCTAGGAGGAAAGTTGTGCAGATAGATTGCATAGAGTGTACCTGCTGTTCGTCACTTTTTGCAGACTGCATGTGTGATAAGTAAGGCTGTAAGGAGATATAGCGACCAACTGTGCATAGGCCCAAAACGAATGCATATTAGGAACATCGAGAATAGATTTAAATCCCAGAGATGGATGACAAATGGATTTGAAGAAATCTCATCACAACTGGGGAGTTAGAGAGACTGGGCAAACCTAAAAAGACCGAAAGGGAGGACAAGCAAACCTCAATTGTGCTAACTGCAAAGCCATGAAAGACCAATGGCAAAACATACAACAAAGCATCCGACAGTTCGGCCTGCAGAGGGCTGAAATGACAGAACTCCTTCAAGACCAGAAACCTTTCCCAGCACTCTGGCATCGGGCTGCAAGAATGACATCAACCACTTCAGGCGGCATATCAAAATAAGTCAATATTGCTGCTTAGTCTCAATACATGAAGGTGTAGGTTGTGAAGATTCAGGTGAAGAACCCTCCCCTGCTGCTGAGACCAGAGGTTCTCCTGAGGTGCTAACCGGCTTGGAGGGCAAATGCTCAGGAGCTCAGGGTACCATACAGTTCCGTCCCAGTCTGGGGCTACTTAGATGACTGGGGCCTGATTTCAACTGACTTTCCCTAAAACTCGAGAAAGGAGAGGTAGCGGCAGGGACGCCTACACAAGAGCCATGTCCTATCGCAGACGGAATGCATCTCCAAATGACCATGTGCTGAATCTTCAACAGTGTGCGTTCTCAACAGCACGAATGAGACCTAGTTAGGGCAAGCCCCATTGCCTGAAGATGTCTAGTACCACCTCAGGATGGAGACGCCACTCGTGGTCCACCATCTGAAGTCTGCTGAGCTCGTCTCCTCTCGAGTTCAAGGACCTTGCTAGGTGGTTGGCTATTAAATAATCTTCTGCTGGTCCAGCCACCTCTAGAGACTTGAAGCCTCCTGGAAAAGGATCGAGGATCTCCCCTGCCCTACTTGTTGTAGTACCATATGGAGGTTGTGTTGTACGGCAGGACCTGTACCAGTCTTACTTTGATGGTCAGTGTGAGGCTTTTAGGGCCCGGTGAATTGCCAAAGCTTACAAAGCTTGACATGGAGCTGGCTCTCTGCTGGAGACCCCCGATACCACCCCTGAATGGCATCCCAAACCCAGCAACGACAGATATATTGCAACTTTGACATCTGGGTGGGGAACTGTGACATCTGGGCGGGGAAGGAAAGTGGCCTGACAAATGCCAGTTTGGTGCTCATCTGCAATCACACGAGGTCCTGAGCCATCTCTTGCAAGATCTAAACAAGAATGCGCCTGTGCCAATCGGCATACGGGATAAAGAGGACATATGAGGCCAGAAGTCCCAGAATCATCATTACCAAGGCTCAGGACAAAGTCGGATATAAAAAGGTTATATCTTGAAGGCACCAGACTTACTGCAGCTGTGGAAAAGCCTTGCACACTACTGTATCCAGAATTGCATTTACGAAGGAAATCCTGTGCATTGGGTTCAGGCAAAACTTCCGCTTTTTGATAAAAAACTTAACCTCAGCTACCTTTTTGTAGAGCTGTCCACACATAATCTATTAGCACAAGAGCTTTCAGTCGTTTCCACAACAGGGGAAACCCATCCAGTAACTTCCATAGTTTCAATGATCCCTTCTACACATAAACGCTCCAGCTTTACATCATTTTGAAAGGTAACTGAAATATTCCGAACTTTAAAAGCCACTGGTGTTGGACCATCTTTCAAATTAATATGTTGTACATATCCCTTGACACAGCCCACTTTATTGGATAAAACATTGATTTGAAGGTTTTATATAGTGCAAACAAGACCCTTGCGGGTATCAGAGCAGTTTACATGTCAGATGTAGGAAACAACAATAGACATAGAAAACACAGTTATAGGTGATTCAGATATACAATACTCAAACAGATATAAAACTAGCGATTAAAATACAAAGCTCTATAAAACAGACTCATAATTAAAATACAGTAATAAATCAGTAAGCTCCTGTGAGTTTAGCCATGAGAATCGCTTTCATTTCTTTTTTTGAAGGAGGCAGTGGAAGTATTCAGTCTTGTTGCTGTGAGCAAAGCATTCAGATCCTGGGAGCCATTCCAGGGAAGGATCGGTTGTAGGTTTTTTTCTTGGCAAAACATTGTGGTTTCAGTAAAAGAGACTAGGTACTCCTGGAGGCTCTATTACCAGCAGAGAGCCACAGTTTCTGAACTAGGTAGTTCAGAGAATTGTGGTGTAAGGCCTTGTGCGCCATGCATGAGATTTTCAGATAAATTCTAGCTTTAAACAGTAGCCAGTTGAGGGCTCTAAGGACTAGAGAGATGTGAGAGGTTCTCTTCGAGCCAGTAATGAGTCTCGCAGCTGAGTTGATGGCGGCTCTTGCGGGGCTGTCGCCGACCTTGGGAGGTCGCATAAGGTTACTAGCCCCATGTTCCACTATTAGGATTACTTGGGCTTTAACTGCTTGTTTGAAGTCGTATGCTGGCAGGAAGGGTTTCAGTTTTCGCAGGGTCTTCATGTGGATGTTAGCTCCTTTTGTAGAAGGGCTGATATGCTTCTGCATTTTTAGGTTACTGTCCAGAGTCACACCTAGCGATTTTGCTGATTTGACAGTGAGAGGTTGTCCTTTGAGAGCTGCTAGGTGTTTCATCCAGTCCAGGCTAGTGGATGCAAGGAATTCCTGAAGAAAATTGTTTACTGTCAGAATCTCCGGGGCGCGGTGGAACCCGCCGACCACAACCCGCCGCAAAACAAAGGCTGATCTACACGTCACGAACGCCTTAGGAACTACAAGGTCCGGCATGCTGAGCGCGCGCATCACGCACCCGGAAATGCGTACTTAATGCGCATAGGCCAGAGGGATACTGTCGAATATTTTGAAAGCTGGCCGGCGGTCCGTTGTGTCCCGCTTTGCCTTGGATCTCGAGAACTAGGAGCCGGGAGCAATTCGACGTTTGGATTAAGTTCCGTAGTTCGGGACTCTGGTATTGTGCCCTGGAAGCGAGCGGCTGCTCGTTTCATTCACCAGCTTGGAGTCCGGGTAGAGCGTTGGTTGTTACGCTCCCTGGACGGACAGGAACAGAGACGCCCACCAAAGGAGGTGGTTGCTACGTCTCTGTTTTGGGAGGTTTTTGGATATTGCTCAAGCCCTCGGTAGAGCGCCAGGCCAGGTGTTCCCGAGGCGAGGAAAGTACTTAAGAGGACGCCTCAGCGTGCTTCCCCATCAGTCGTTCTCGAACGGCATTTTCGGCCGTTTCTCTGCACAGTGTCCTCTGTTGGCCGGATACCGGGACCGGTGTCCATGCAGAGGACGGTTGGATCACGGCCCTCATGAACCAAGGGTCAACGGCTGATGGGTAACGTATGAGAGACAGAATTGTTCTTAATATTGTTTGTTCCCTAACTATGTGTGCTTGTGCATATTAAACAAGAACATAGCCTAAACTACTGTTTCCGTGGGATTTTTCTTAGCAGTAACCTCGATCCCGAGAAGTAGGGAGATTACATAATATTCGACCTTCATATACCAATCATCTCCCGATCGAGGCAAGAAAACTATGGCCACACTGGACGACGTGGTGGCGGCTTTAGCAGCCGTCCAAGTAGAGCTGACGGCTTCCAGGCAGGAGACCGCGGACCTAAAAGTCAGGTTTGAGGCAACGCAGCAGAATCCTTTTGATGCAGGCAGTACAACAGTACCTACCGCCCCGGCGGTGGTGGTGGAGATGCCCGTGTCTGTTCCCCTGGCCACTCCGGAACGCTACGGCGGAGACCCCGAGACAGTGCAGGTGTTCATGACGCAGGTAGCATTGCATTTATCATGCAAACCCAAGGCTTTTCCCACGAGTCAGGCCAGAGTGGCCTTTCTAATCTCGTACCTCGCTGGAAACGCGGCTCAATGGGCGATGCCCCTAGTGAGCAGGGATGTCCCCATTCTATGCGATTGGGGAGCGTTTCGGGAGGAATTCCTAAAGGTGTTCGATCGACGGGCGGATACCTACACTGCTGACCGTGAACTATTGGAACTACGTCAAGGCAGCCACGACGTAGTACAATACTTGAATGCCTTTCGTCGGTTGGTTGCGGAAAGCAAATGGCCAGTGTCGAAACAAATAGCCGTGTTCCACCAAGGGCTGAGCGAAGAGCTCAAAGATGTCGTGGCTCAGATCGACCCCCAGCCCAAGACTTGCGAAGGGCTTATAGCCTTGGTCCTACGCTTGGATCATCGGTTGGGCGAACGCCGAGGAGACCATAAAAAGAGAGGGAAAACCCTGCCATCACCAGGCACGCCCGGAGCTCTAGAAAGCGTCGCCTCT